>NW_020824842.1:0-1255000 GCF_003285875.2 Drosophila novamexicana
AAGCAAACACCTGCAGCAGAGTGCAAAAGAGAAAGATAGAGTGCTAGAGAGAGAGAGAGAGAGAGAGAGAGAGAGAGCAAGAGAGGGAGGGAGAGAGCGAGTGAGCTTAAGCAAGAAAATAGCCAGAGACAAAAAGAAGGCAACAGCAGACACTTGACTGACAACCTGTTGATCTTATGTAGTATTTGGCGCAGCAATAGATACACACACACGTACACACACAGACAGAGACAGAGACACAGGTACACACACACACACACACACACACACACACACACACACAAGTACAGCTGGGCGGACATGTGGCATGCTAATTACTTGTTTTGGTTGTGCTTGTTGCCTTTGCAAAAGTCTCAATAACAAAAGTCAGTCAAATGTCAAGAGTAGCAAACAAACCCAAACTTTATCAAATTGCAACAATTTTGAGATTTTCCAGTAGCCTCAATGAAAATTGTTCAACTCATCTATGTATATATTGAACAACTTAAAATAGCGTAGTAAAACCATTCAAAAAGTTAATATATTAAACATATTAATATAATATAATAAATATATAGATATATAGAAAAATCCTTTGAGGAGTGTTTCACACTTTCGATACAAAGATATTTTGGGCTAAATTAAAGTTTTGTGCGATTTGCCTCAAAGATATTTCCTAATAGTCCCTAACAAGAACTTAATGAATGCGAGTTTTAGCGATTCTGCTAATTCCACCCACGAATGTGGAAATTTTGCGGAAAACTTTCAAAAATATGTTAGAAAATGTATTTAATACGTTTTTCGCAAAGCTCACCGCACTTGGATGGAAAGTTCGGGTCTAAGGTTTATTAAACGAAAATTTATTTTCGGCTTCAAGATTCTCACAAGACCTACTTGGGAGGAACCCATTGATTCCAACATTCGGTTCCTTTTTCGATGTATTTTAAACATATTTTTTAAATAGAAGATGATTCCACGGTTGTGGAAATGTTAAATCTAAAATCAACCGCTAGTATTAATATAAAATATATATAATAATATAATGTACTTTATAACATATAAGCAACATCTTTTTAAAGTCTAGTACTTGCTTGCTCGCTGCGTTTATACATTCAATAAGTTTGTCACCAGCTTACCTGAAATCAAAAAAAAATAGATTATAATATCTGTATCGAAAAGTCAATATACTACAATCATGTATGACCTGCTATAATATATACCTGTACAATATAATCTGAAGAAAATCGGGAAAATAGAACCTAACAGAGTTAAAGCCTGCCTTCCAAGGAATGTAGAAGGAATACCTAAATCTAATATAGACAAGCTTTGAAAAATATGAAAAAAGTTCCAAATTATAGTAAAAACCTGTTCTCCATGGAGCATGACAACTTTTACAGATATCAAAAAGAGTCCTTGAAGGGAATACGAACCCCTAAAATCGAGCTTTTCGAGATCATGTCTTTATAGTCGATGTCTCTATAGAACAAGTCGATATCTTTTGAGTCTATATTTTCACCTTCAAGTTCAAGTTGAGTTTAAATGAAGCATGCTTGAAGTTCGACTGAATTTAAGCGCATTATTTTTTCAAATAGAGTACCGTTGCTGCGCTCTCTTTCTAACACACACACAGACACCCATACAGGCATGCTTTCTCTCTCTTTCTATGAGACAATGCTAACCACAACGACCTTGACAATGCCATTTTTATATAGTATTAATATGCATGTATGTATTATTTATAAAGGCAACAGTTCATTTATTATTATTATTTAGTTTTTTTTTTTTTTTTTGGCTATGCATTGTTTTATGTATTATTCATTATTTCGTTGTTGTTTTTTTTCGTCTGTTGATAATCAAAGTAAAAAATAATATTTAAAAAAACAGTTGATATGCCTTATTTATACATATGCACATACATACACATAGTATATACACATATATGTGTGTGTCGGCGCTGTGTCTTGATGACTGCGTCACCGGATGTCATACAAAAAATTGCCAAGTGCTAGCTGCTGATATTGATGCCCACATATAGAAATTAAACGGCATTAAAAAAAAAACCTAAATGAAAACGAAAAGAAATTAGTAAGCATGACGGTGTGTGTGTGTGTGTGTGTGTGTATACTGTTCAGGGTCATCTTGCTCTGTCCATTATCATTTCGCCAGCGACACATACATACTGACATACATACATATACATATGTACATCTGTATGTACTACTTATCTACATTGCGTTATCGGCTGACCAGCCAGAACAACTCCCAAAACTCAGCAGACTAACAAAAAGAACCGTACGCTAGAAAAAGCCGAATGGGGAAGAAGAAAAACAACAACAACAGCATACTACAACAACAACGTTACAACAAAGCCGCTCAAAAGAAAGTAAGAAATTACAAATTTATGGCGCGTTCATTGTCATCGATCGGCGGCTGTTTTTTTTTTTTTTTTGTTTTTTTTTTTTCATGCATCTCAAGTCTCTCTTTTCTCCTTCGCTCGATGGCCAGCCTCAGCTGCGTCTCTTCGGCTTTGGTTTCGCTTGGTACCGTTCGCATGAGTCATAGCAAAAACAACAACAACAATTCACAATTGTTTGCAACGTCGGCAAGTAGCGCTGTTGATTTTTCAGCTTTATATACCCTGTAGCCAATGAAAATGTTGGGCATAAGTTACAGCTATTTTTGTATCGATCAGCTTTTACAGTCGCACTGCTGTACTGCATGATTTATTTTCTTCCTATTATATGTTAAGCTATCGATAATTGAAAACTATCGATAGTTTCGCAGCATTGACACGTACAAACATGCATGTATGCATAGGAGACACTGCAGCTGCGTACGTGGTATCTTACGATTCAACTCTCCACTTAATTATTCTGACTTGTTTTCTCAACTTCTTTTTTTTTTGGTGTTTTATTTTGTTTTTGTAGTCAATTGCCGTAGCCGTTGCCGCTCGATCAACCTTTGCAAATGACCCAAATTTGGCGCAATATTCACAATCGCTTCGGTTTGGCATCGACTGCGACTGCGACTGCGACTTCGTCTGCGACTGGAAGCTTGGAACTTGGCACTTGGCGCACTTGTCGTGCAGCAGCAGTTGAGCGTTGCTTGGTATTTGGGTTTATTGGGGGTTCGGCTGGGTCTCTGTTGCGTTGTTTTTTTTGCATATATATATATATATATATATATACCCTTGCGAAGGGTATTATCATATTGTCACAAAGCGTGTTACACATAGGCAGACTGAATCTATGTTCTTGAACAGAGTCAACGGTCGAAGAGAAGTGTTCTTCTTTGCAAACTTTTCTGCTTTCTTGACCAAAATTGGCATTTAAAAGCTCCTTTTCATCAGCTTTAAGCTCCTTTTATAGGAACACAATCGGTCGCACAACTAAAAAAACATTTTTAGCTTCTTTAAAGGTATCTCTGTCCTTAAAAGTATCTCGAGCAAACTACACAGACTACTTAATTTGAAAGTACCAACAGTTCGGCCTGCAAGGGTATTGTGCCTTCGGTGTGCCGCTCTAACTTGTTTTGTATGCTTTGGTGCGGTTTGCTGGTATTGCGACTTGTTGTATTTATGCCCAACGGCGATGGCTTATACAAAATTCTGCTATAGTTTCATTGCTGTTGTTGTTGTTGTCGCTGTTGTTGTTGTTGTTGCAACTAATTGAAAGTTAATTTGCACATGAATGCAACTGTGAAACTTTTAAGGTACGCTTTGAATGTTAAGCTGGCTTTTTGTCTTGACTGGTTTTCTGTTTATTTCTGTTTACTGTTTGTTTAGCACTTTTACTTTTTCAATTTCATTTGCAATTATTTTGGTCAACTACCGTGGCTGCCCTTCACCCAATCGAAGGTTGTGCCCAAACCTAAGCCCCCTCACGCCCTCTCTTTCTCTCCCTCAGCCTCCCACCCTACCCTGCTCCACCTCCTCTATTCGTGTTACTTTACGTACGTGCCGCGTCTCTTGTCGTTAACTTGTTGTTAACTAGATTTCACCTTAAACGTTATTTGGGTTTATGCATTTGACTGAATTTCGTATGCAGCAGAAGAAAGAGAAAGAGCTACACGACTTGACAGACAGCAAAAGAAAAGGGCTTACAATTCGGTCATGTTTAAGCGTAAAGAGTTCACTTGAACTTTAGAGATTCATAAATTTAAGATTCTTAGCAAATAGGTTCATTTGACTATATTAACCAAATATTATCATAATTCTTGGTTACAGCTTCAATTGGTTAGAAAATGGAATTTAAAACAAGCATTTACAACATTCACATATTTCTGGCTTTCAGTTTTTCACTCATTTTCCGCCTTTGTGGGTGAGGAACGGCTTAAACAACATGTATTCATAAGTTTCATTATATATATTATATGATATTCAGAGGATATAAAATGTGGGATTCATCATAAGACAAAACCCACAAGCTTTTCAATATATTTTTTTTGTTTTTATGTTTTCAATTTCCACGTTTGCGAGCGGAAACTAGGAAAGTGCTTGCGACGGTTGACTCTTCAGAAAATTTAAAAAAGATCTCTAAATACAATGAAACGTTGTTTCGTCATTCAGGTTATATTTGCGGAAAGAATTCGGCCCACAGATTTGTCGATGGCTGTCTTACGTTGCCTTTGCCTTATGCAAAACAGTTAGTAGGTCACATTTTAGCCAAAAGCCAACCAAATGTGGTAAAACATGCCGATGACATTATCAAATGCGTCAGAATCCAAACAGATATTAAAAGCTATCTTTTTCCCCAGCGAAACTTCGGTTTTTGCCCAGTTAGTTAATTGACTTTGTCTTTATTTGGATAAGATTGAATATCTACATTGACATTACCTACGCGCGCCGTCTATTTCATATGCAGCTCATACACACACACACATACACATGCTCATACACCTATTAGTATTGCAAACACATACACACTCTCCACATATATACACATTTGCTTATATAGAGTAGCCTTTCGACTGGCCAAACAATCTACGCCCATACAGATGAGTGTGTCTCTTGTTGTTGCCGTATCTTTTTGATGTTTGCCAAGGATTTGCCCAATTCAGTTTTGGCATATATGTATGTACACAATATGCAGCAGAGATTTAAGCAAAGAATAAGAAGTCTATAATACATATATATTTCCATGATTAATCAGAGATTAAGAACCAAGAACTCTTATTATAAGATAAGTCGAAATCAGCTTAAAACAACTGGCATGAAATAGTTAGAAAACGTGGTGTAGGCCCGGCAGAAAAATGGGCACAATAATATATATTTATGATCAGTCAGATACTAAGAACTCGGAACTCTTATAACTGGTATAAGATAGGTATAAATCAGGTTAAAAGAACTGGTCCCAAACGGTTCGAAAACATGGTTAAAATGGGTTACTTTTATACATATATATTTTGCATATTGCTTGTAGTGTGAAATTGTTATAAATCGGGCATAAATCTGCTATGAGACGGACATAAATATTAAATAGCTTAAGGGCCTGGAAATGGGTATTAAATTGGTATAAAATGGATTTTATTTAAATACGCGTAAGAGGTAAGGGGAATAGGAGGAATATAAAATGGACATAGAATATGTATAAAATATGGTACATTTTTTAATTATGACAATACATGAAGGTAAATCCTTTATTTTGAACACAAGTTTGTTTGTTCTCTTTAAATGCGGAAATAAGTTACTTTCCTAGGACATTCAATTGTCCAGCATTCGTAACTACAGTATTTGAGGAGTATTCTAATTTTGTCAAGAAAAGTGTAATGCATACAAGAAGACATCTCCAAGCTTTCAAAATATTTCCATCAAGCTCAGCATTTACGAGCTTCACTATTCTCAAGGGTATTAAACATTCGGCGTGTCGAGCATATCCTTACTAACTCGTTTAAATTGTAACTCTCACTTTTGTATGAGCAATTGATGCCTGCGTAACTCATAGTTCAGTTTTATAATCTTTATTTTTATACAATAAAAGTCATGGACATTTTGATGCCGTGACATCAGCGTCATGTCCAAACTAGGGCAATCTTTTGTGATTGTTCTTGTTATGGTTGTTGTTGTTGTTGTTGTTGTTGCCACTGTGTGTGCAGCGAACCAAAAGTAGTAATATCAGCAAATTATATACATATATATATAATTTGTATATATGTATGTAAGCTTTTGGCTTTGGGGCACAGCAACAATCGTATTTGAAAGATATGCGATTCTTTTGGCCATTCATTGATATGATGAGGGCATGAGCTCATAAATGAATTGTTTCATGTGAGTGTTTGAATATTTATTAAAAATGAATAAAAACAGTAACACCGCAAAATAAATACCCTTGCAGATATGCCGATCGATTGTTCGTTTAGAAGACATAGTCTCCGATTTGATAGAGTTAAAAACTTAAAATATCTTGAAAATATAAATGTTTTTTCAAACTGAAAGTGAAGTTTTAACCCATCTTTCCAATCGGATATTGTCAACACAATGTCTCCTCATATACGTTACACATTTTGCCGAAAATATTATAATACCCTCAATAAGGGCATACATATTTGCATCATCATTTATGGTTAACAAATTCCATAAGCAAATGTTAAAGATATATTTTAAGTATTTTATAGGTTTTGTATGTGCGTCTTCTTAACCAAACAAGCGAAAACCAGAAAGAACAGCTGTATGTGGCCCCAGAATGGGGCAACATGTCGAAGATTAAATACCCTTGCTGGGAGCTACAACAAAGAGGTGTCTAAAAATAAATATACCTCACGGATGAAAAAAGGCACCTGCAGGAAACGTGCCAAAATTGTGAAAGTTGGTTTAAGCCATGCAACAACATTTTTTTTTTTTGATTAAATTATTAAATGATTTAAAAAATATGTTAAACAATCATTTAACAAATTTTGAAACAATCAATAACATTTTGCTGCATAGTTCGAGCCAATTGAAGCTGCTGAAGCTGCTCTTTCACATTAAAGCTAAAAAACTTTATTGATTTATTAAATGATCTTCGATTTATTCAGAAGTCGCATACACACATAGCTCATTGATCTATTTGAGAACCTTACCTAAGGCCCTTTTAAATTAACAAAAACAAAAACCAAAAAAACGTTGCCTAAACTGTATTTTAGTTTTTAGACTAAAAATAGCAATACGAGCAGTGCCCCGTGCCCACCTGGGAGCAGCAAGTACCTGGTACCCACTACCCCCCAACGCCCAACCACCTCAAACCGCAAACAGCTCACAAGTTCTGAACAATAGCACAGACATGCATATATAAATATATACATATGTATATATAACATACATATGCAGGTATATCTAAGAGCTTTTTTGTATTTGATGCTGGCCCAATGTGTGATAAAAGAATGCCGCCAAACGGCAACAAGAGATGAATATGTTAGAGAAACGTGTGCGTGTGCATGGGTGTGTGTGTGTGTGTGTGTGTGTGCGTGTGTGTGCGTGTGCGTGTGTGTGTGTGTGTGTGTGTGTGTGTGTGTGTGTGTGTGTGTGTGTGTGTGTGTGTGTGTGTGTGTGTGTGTGTGTGTGTGTGTGTGTGTGCGTGTGTGTGCGTGTGTGTGTGTGTGTGTGTGTGTGTGTGTGTGCGCGTGTGTGTGTGTGCGTGTGTGTGTGCGCGTGTGTGTGTGGGAAGGGGGGCATGTTGCGGGAGTGTAGCTATATCATGGCACAACGCTAAACACTTGCTACACATTGGGAAAAATCTATGAAGCGTACGAGCTGAAAAGAATTTCACGTCTGCTCGAAACCATTTGGTCAGAGGCGCTACGGCTACGGCTGCTGCTGCTGATGATGCTGCCCCCGCCTTTGGGGCAGACCCGGAGACGGCTGCTGCTGCTGCTGCTGCTGCTGCTGCTGCTGCTGCTGCTGGTTGTTGTTGTTGTTGTTGCCACACATTTTGCGCCAAATTTGAGTCGAAACACATGCATGCAAGACGCGCCGCTCGCCTCGCTAGCGGCACATTTAAATTTAGTTTAGACATTCTCACATCTTAGTTTGTATACCCAGTAAAAGTGAGTTAAAGCGGCTATGCCTGACCACAAAAAAGAAGGGCAATTGACAGACCTTAGTTAAGCAAACTACGTTTATGGGAAAGCTTCAATTTTATACAAATGTAATTTATATATTATTATATTATTCATCATTCATTATTATTATTCATTATTAATCGGTTTAATATTTTATTATAGGATATCTATTAAGATTTTATATAATATAAATATATTTTTAACTTCATTTTTTAATATTTAGGCAAACAAATATTTTTATTTGTATTCATATTTCATTATTATGATTCATTATTCATCATTATAATTTATTATTGCAACTTTAATTTTTTTTTTTTTTTGCTTTTATATAATATAAATATATTTTTAATTATCTATATACTCCCACTCATATTTGCATTCATCATTTATTTTTATATTGATTCGTTCATTATTCATCATTATAATTAATTATTACAGGGTATCGTTTAAACGGCGCTTACTTTTTAATGGCTTTCAGATTTGTGCTCTTTGCTCAATTTTTAACAAAGCAAATATCTACAACAAAAAATTGTTTCAATTTTTTAATTTCCATTTTTTGGGTTTATTTTTTGTGTTATTTTTGTTTTTATTTTTATTTTTTTATATTTTGCATGTTTTTTTTATGTGTATGCACATAAAGAAATGCGAAAGTGTTTGTTGTTGTAAAAATTGGCTTGCCTTCATTTTTTACTAATTTGAAAAAAATAAATAAAATAAAGTAGGCAAATTGTGTTTGGTATTGTTGCTTTTGCCATGGAGCGGAAATATGGCCATTGAAGACTTTTGTTTGATATTGTTGTTAGAAAGAAGGCGAAGGCCGGCGCCCGCCCCCTCCCCACTCCACCCAAACACCGCCCTCCATCGACAACGTTACTTAAATGAAGTGTTAATTGTTGAAACACCTTAGAAAATTTAGTTTGTTTTATTTGCATGTAGAGCAAACGTGTGTGAGTGCGTGTGTGCATGTGTGTGCGTGTGTGCATGTGTGTGCGTGTGGGTGTGTGTGTTTTCTCTTCTGACGTCAATTTCATTGCGGCTTTTGTAGTTGTTCGTATTCTGCTTGCATTTTGGACACGATCTTTGAGCACATTTCATTCTTTTCATTTTCATTGATTTCTTTTTTTGTTTGCTCTCAGCTCTTTTTTTTTTAATTTGTTCGACATGAGCGAGATTGAGTGTTTGTTGTTGGAGTAAAGGATAGACTTAAAATGCATTTGTCTAAAAGACTTTTAAGAGAATCAAAGTTGTCAAAAATAAGTATCTCTTCTCAGCCATCAGGCAAATAAATAGTTAACCATTATAATTATAGCTAAAATTTATAAAAAGATAAATTTAAAACTAAAAAAAAAAAACATTTAATGTATCTAAATTCAACAAACTTTGGTTTCTCAACATTCCGATATGTACATCCAATAATTATATACAAATGTCTAATAACTATATTGGATTACATATTACTATTGCATTACCGTAACATACGTAATAATATCCCATCAGGTAATTATTTAACGATAACAAATTTCAGAGAAAAATGTGTTCTAAATGGATTATGGTCACGCATAATCGATAATTGTATACAAATTGTACGGGCATGCGATTTCCTAAGTTTCTATTGATAAGTCTGATAAAAGAGCAGAAAGTGTAAACAGAAAATCTGAAAGAAAGAAAACAAGAATGAAAGAACGAAAAACGAACCGAGTGAATCACGCAACAATGTTTTGCGACTCAACTGTTACAAGCTATCGTAAAGCCATAACTAAATTTGCTCGCTGTTGTGTGTTTACGAAACCAGATAAGACTACAAAGTCCACAAGATGATGATAACAAGTTGGGCTATGAGAGAGAGAGAGAGGGAGGCCGAAAGGGGCAGGGAGCGAGGGGCAGCAGGCGTTAATGTGATAAATCCGCGGTTCACATGCGGAGACATCAACAAGCGAAAATATAGAAAATAAGAAAGAGAGAAGAAAAATAAAGGAATATTAAAAAATAAAAAAAAAATGTACAGCATGTATGTATGCATGCACATACCTACACATGTGTATATATATGTATATACATGCATGAAAATAAAGAGAAGAAATCGGTGAAAACTTTGCATTTTGTGCAATGACACGTATTGGGGTACAACAATCGCGCAGAAGCGGTGGCTGCGTGTAGATGGGCGAGGGGGTAGAGGGATAGCAGGGCTGCTGCATGCTGTGTAGAGGAAGGGGTACATGTAGCTGCCGCACCCACGTCGATGCTGCGGTTCTGACATGTTTGTGTGCAAGCAACTGCACTTGCGATTATCAGGCACACACACGCACACAGGCTATGCGAGTGTAGGTGTGAGAGTGTGCGTGTGTGTATGCGGCGACTGGAGTTCGTGATGAAAACAAGCTGAGAAACAAATAAATACGCGACAAAATACAAATGCCGACAAACAAGAGGCTGCTTCTATATATATGTATACACATATATATAAATACGTACATAGATATTTACATGCATATGGTGTATGCAAATGGGCGTATGTATGTGTGTATATACATATATATATATTCCAGCTAGATATACAGCTGTAGAAACTATTCTACAATGAAATTAATTACAATTTGCATTCGTTTGTGCCATTCAAAAATACATACATACTTACATATGTATGTATATATGTACATTTATATATATATGTATATATCGTTTGGTGGTCGTTGCAAACATAATCAAAGCCGGCAATTAAACTAATTACTTTTATGTGCTATTATTATTAAATATTATTATTATTTGCATGCCACTCGACCATTTCAACAACTAAATATGTATATATTATTTATATATTTGCATTATTAAAAGTGTAAGATAATTAATATAAAAAATGTAAGTTGGCGACAGTAAAAGTCTTACTATTAATGTAGTTATTTGTTGTTATCGATTTATGCCAATGATGTATCGATAACTGCAATACATTCGATTTCTCATTTTCCAACACACACACACACAGACACACAGTTATCATCGATCGCCCATTTGTTGACACTTTTAGCAGCCCTTTAATAAACCGCATTAACATGTCTTTGACTAAAGACTTTATTGTTAATTACAACAATCGAATTGCCCACATTATGCATATTGGCCAAGAAACAAAATGGTTTCTTGTACCTATCAATCTATCAATTCGACTATCACGTTAACACTTTATCGCTTCAATGAAAATTGATCACATAATCTATAACCAGAAATAGGCGCAGCGACAACTCATAAACTCAAGTTCTTTGAAACTAATCAAAAAATAATATTATGAAGAACATTGATAACAATCTATCAAGAAATCACAGTGAGATCCCCTTAAAATCGTTATAAACAAAGCTTCGCTGCGTTTCTCAACACTGGCATTTCGTAATTTCTGCTTGGAGAGTTTTATTTTAGAATACACAACAATTGTTTCATATTGATTCCATTCTTTGCTTTGCATAAAAATGTGATTTATTTATAACAATTGATTCGACTGCATTTGCGTCAGCGCCCTTTATCGGCATATTTGGAATTCATGCTTGTTGTTTTTACAAATGATTTTTGTATACTTTTATACACATTTCTGTTCTGTTGTTATTATTATAATTTGTTTCTTTTCGTTTCATTTCAAGTGCTGAAACATTCATTCATTGGCACGAACTGCACGCATCTGTTGTTAGCCTTCTAGCCATATCATATTATTTACCAATGACCATTATTAATAAAAATATTTCATCTGGCACAAAAATGGTTGCTAGCTTCGAAATATTCGAATAAATGTGAAATTTGAAATTCACAAATGCCCAAAAATGACACAAAAAGAAAAAAAATAGAAACAACATCAACAACGACATGAACAACAGCAACAAAACATTCAAGTTGCAACTTACAACATGGAAAGAGATACATGTAAGTACAAATTCCCAGAGATTTGTTGTGTGCGTGTGTGTGTGTGTGTGTGTGTGTGTGTGTGTGTAGCTCATGCGGAAATGTTGTAGCTTGTTTACACGAAAATTGTTTTAACATTTTGTTGTTGTTTGCATCGCTCTTCTTTTTCTTTCTTTTTTTTTAAGTACATGCCCTTTTTTGGAAGCTGTAACTTATTCTTTCTGTTCGATCAACAAAAACGTTTTCATGATTTCAACATCAAAGTGTGTACACACTTAAACTGTTTATACAGTTATGTTATCGATAACGATACAGCTGTTAGCGTACAATTAACAGCTGTTATTCGTAGCTTAATGCAATGTTATTTGTATTTTGATATTGAATATTATTGAATATTTGATATATAATATTACACATGATCCAAGAAAATTAAAGAATGGAGCATATATATAGAAGATATCTATAGCAGTACGATAAAAGCTCTTTTCCACTCTAGAATATCAAGCAATCGTTAATAAACAACTTAATATGTTTGTGTTGCTCATAAATAACTAAATATGTGTTTTGATAGAGTATCTCTGTTTCGACTTGCTAGCTTGGATTCTGCTTGTAATTTTTATAGCTGCTTTTGGCATATGGCTTACGAAATCATGTTCAGGTATTTGTTCGACTTAACCCTTGTGCTCGCTTCGTACACTTTCTTGACAAGCCGACTAACTGAATGTCAGTTGTGCCACAGACGCAATCCGTTCGTATGTCATAATTAGCTATCGCTCTCTGCTCTGACTGTAATAACAATTTGTGCCCGGTAGTCAGGTAAATGTCATCACATTCGTATAATAAATTAAATTGTTGTTCAACAAATTGAAAATAAAACAAAAACTGAGCAGTTAGTAAGTTAGTTATTTAGTTAGTTGCTTGGCTTGCTTGTTTGCTTGGTTGACTAGAATTAAAAAAGGAAAAAACCCAAAAACCTGATCGCTCCAATTGACGCTGCGCGAGGCCACTGAAACTGCGGCTAAACGTTTCTGAACCAATAAAAAATTTATAGATATATATAGAATAACGAAAAAGTAGTTATATATTCGGCACGCCGAAGATTTAATACCCTTGTAGACATTTCCCTTTTGCAGATTTTTGGGAATAGTCAAGCTTTTTTGACAAAAACCTTATATTTCAAGCGATCGTTCCAATATTCAACTCTATTATCATATATTGGTTCGATTCAAGATAATGCCTTTAAAACGGAGGGACTAGTTCGCATAGAAACAGACAGACGGACAGATAAGACGGATATGCCATATCAACTCGGCTGTTGTAAGCGTAACACAATCACGATAGGAACTCGAAGAGGATCTACACGACACCAAACACGGATCAACAAGTTGCCTCGACAAGAACCACAAATAAACCAAAATTAAATAATTAATTAGTTACATATACAACATATTTTCTGTTTTCAAAAAATTCGAATTAATCTTTCTTGTCTAATTTATATAATATTTTCATGTATTTTCGTAAATTCGAATGCTAACTAAATTCTAAGAATCTTTTAATTTTATACAACATGAATCTTATAATAAAATAGTGTAGATCATTTATGTTCACTTTTTACGAAATAACTTATTTAACTTTAAAAAGCCAACTCAGCGAAGAATCATGCATTCTGACCTTATGCCGAACATTAAATAACAAACACAGACCGACAGTTGGGCTGCATTTTCTGACTTTGGGGCTAATGCTCATTTGTCGTCTACAGTTGCCACGCCCCAAAAGCCGCTTGGGTCGCGGATAAACAAATATTTTATACGTTTTAATTGCAACAAATCGGCTTAAGACAAGTCCGTTCCCGTCCTCGTCCCCGTCTACCTTTCCGTTTTCGGCTGCGGCAGCTCGTATTGGGTGTGTTGCATGCTCTCAAAAGGCAGGGGCCAAGGCACCAAGGACAAGGCAAAGGGTTTTTGGTGTTATTGACATCGGTTGGGTTTTATCATTCCAACAGTCTGGCCGGCCCGCTGACTGCCTATTCAGTTTTCTGTTTATACCCCGTACCGATTGCAAGTGGGGTATGACGCCTTTTGGGCAGGCTGAAGAAGGAGGAGACGGCTCCGACTATATGAAGTATATGTATATATATATTCTTGGTCAGCATTAAAAGTCGAGTCTGTTCAGCTCGATCCTTGAAGCAATACGAGCTAGATACTTGAATTCGGGTGTAGTTGCCTCCTAGATCATCGATAGATCGAGCCATTTCGCCCAAAATCGATAAGTATCGATTCAAAGATTTGGTTTTTAAGCCATATCTCGAAGATTAAAGCAACTATAGACATGTTATATGGCATGCAGCTTCACATATGCTGCACACAAATGCAGAATACAACAAGTTTCTCATAACTCTTCCCATTCCCCAGTTAAAATCTTTGCAAAGGCAGCTCAGCGCTGCTAACAGGGTATCTCCCAGCCGCGCACACCCGACTAGAGCACTCTCATTTGTACCTTCTGTTTTGGTTTGTCTGTTGTTGTTGTTTCCTTTTATCATTTCTTTCTGTGCCTTTGTTCGTTGCGCGGCAGACACAGATTGTGGAGTCATATGGTTTTTCTTGTTATTTGGCTTTAATATTTATGAGCCAAATGCTTTTGGATGCCACTAAAGATGATCATGATGATGATGATCATTAATGATCATCGCTCGGCTGTTTGGTATTGGGTGACGATGACTAACACAAGATCAACATCATCATCATCATCATCATCATCATCACAATGATCGTCGGCGGCGTTCACCTCGGAGCAGGTGAAGCTCAACTATGCCCGGCTAGATTCCAACTCTTTGTCTTTCTCGCTCTCTCCTCTCGCTATCTTTCTCTATGTCCGTCTGGCTTTCCGTCCGCAGTATTTGTCACTTTCACATTAAAAAGAAGCTGTTGTCACTCTCAGTTTTGATTAGCTCTTTCATTGGGGGACAAGAGGCTGGAGGCTTTGTTTTTATTCCTTTTGCGTAAAGCGCATCATTAACAATGCGATGGATGAGGCTGAGTCGAGCGCCGAGGAGAAAAGTATCTGCGAAGCTAAAATCTTATCGAAAGTGAGATGTGATCAACATATACAAGAGTTTTCTTTGAGCTCAGTGGCTCCCATCATCAAATGTCATATTAATTAATTATATAATTTCATAAATGCAAATTTAAGAAATTAACTCATTAATTTATTAAACAACAACTAATTAGCTAATTTTAAAATAACGCAAAATTTATATGTAAGCTTCAAATGTTTATCGATTCGTCTAAAACTGGGTTATTTTAATTTTTGTATCTTTCGCTAACACAATTTCTATCTTGTTGCTTTTTCAACTGTTTTCCGTCCGCAACGAATTAATGAAAAATCAATTTTCCATGTTGCATTTTCTCTGCGCTTTTTTTGCACAGCCAAGTTCGACTTATATGCCAAGTCGTTTATTTGTTGATCTAGAATGTGTGAAACGCGAGGCAAACGGGACGTTTACGAATACAGCACAAAGAGAAAGAGAAGCGAGACCGAGAGGAATATAAAAATTGAAGTCCAATGGATCAAAAGAAATCGTTTGCTTGATATATCTTTCGTAAATGTTCCATTTATAACAAATTGATCTAATTGCTCAGCCTTTGACCAATCTCTCCCTTGTAGTTCTCGGTAAAAAGGAGAAACCAAACAAACGTTTACGAATACGAAGCACAAAGGAATATTACAAATTGAAGTCTAATGGATCATAAAGAGACGTCTGCGAGCTATATCTATCGTAAATATGAAGAAACATTGATTCCGTTTATAAAAAATTGATCTTATTGCTCAACCTCTTCACAGATCTGTCTTTTATAGTTCTCAGTAGCAAAGTGCTAGTAACTTCAAAGGCAAAAAAATACATTTTATCGTTTCGTAGAAGCGAGTAATTTAAATTGTTGCCGGGTGAACCGAGGGACCGAATGGAATTCTTTTGGCAAAATTCGGTTGGGTTTCTTTTGAATGCCTAGAAAATTGTTAAGGTTTAGTTTGTAATTATCTTATCTCTTTAATGAGATTACATTTTATACACATATTTATTTGGCTTTTTTTATAGCGCTTAGTGAGGCCTGCCAAATGTATTGCAAAACCAAACAAAACATAACAAAACCTGCGAACAGTTGGGCCAAATAGCTTTTGCAGACTTGTCATATGAGCCAAGAGAGGTTTGTCGTTATGACAGAATCATAAATAATGCTGCCGTAAGGCAAGTGAAACTTTAAGCTCAAGTGATACGACTGTGCAAGTGCGAAATTCGATAAGTGCAAAAATTAAATAAACATGGACACACTCTCACAAACTCACACACATCATTTTCATATATGTATGTATTTTATACTTATATTTTCAAGTATTTGCATTTGTATTTGTATGTGGATCAGACGTCAAAGTAAATATTTAACCTGGCTTTTCGCCAGCGCAGAATATCAATGGATTCGCCATTCCGCTTTGAACTGCGATAAGTGCAGTGTAAAAGCGTGATTTCTATTCAAGTGAAATCCTATATGAGCACGAGTCTTGCAAAACTGAGCTATCGATAAGGAATCGATAACAGAAACTGAGTACAACTATTCACAATGCAAATGTAACACTGACCAATCACATTTAAATCAATCCAGTATATCAATTTTGTCCAATCGCGTAATTCATCTGATGAGCACCAACAAATCGATCGATACCGATATGTGTCTATCGAGATGAATCTATCGATAAGAATTGCTTATTAAAGACAGCGAGCTGTTTTCATTTAGTAAAAGCCAACTAAATGTTAGAGCAGAGCTTAACGATACATATCAATATATCGAAAACACTCGATGACTTGTGGAAAGCACTCAAAGCCAACCATTTATCGATATTATTTTCATATGCACTGTCGCTTTCTATTGACACTCTGCCAAGGCTTCAAGTGCAATGCGAAAAACTCCATAAAAAAAGGGGTGAAAATAGAAAAGTAGACTTGCTCTCTCGGTACTCGTCGTAGAACTCGCACCTCAAAAATTAACCAATCCAAAAACCAAAACGAAGAAGTAGACAGCGTCCAACGAAGCAAACAATCGGTTTGCGTGTCTGTCGCACACTTTAAATAGTTGTGTCCAAAGCAAAACAGGTAAAAAGTAAGAAACATCACATATACGCGATTTGTCAGGTGTGGGTAGTAACTTAATAAACTCACAAATATGAAAATGAAACAAGAGTTGTGTGTGCTCGACAGCCAGATACCACACATACGTGCTTGAACTTACCTCAGCCGCACACTGTGATCTTGGCGAGGCAGAGGCAGAGGCCTGCTTCGATGCTATATATAACAAAATATACAATTCTTGATCGATACGAACAAAATATCGATTATTCTATACCATACACGCATAGTATTTATTACATATGCGATTACTTGAGTTCGATTTAAATCGATATAAAGTGCTGATATTCCCATAGATATAAAACTTCTTTGTTTTTTGGATTCTAACCCCTTTCAGCAACTTTTAAAATGACTTTCAAATGTTACTCTTATGCTTTGAAAATCGTATAGCTAACAGATACTCCGAACATACGTTTCTCTAAGGTTGCGTTTTGCACACACTCGTAGGGTAACTCGGTGCGAGGCATATTATGGACTATCAACTAGCTGGCACTCTCTTGACTAGAGCACAATTAGTTACAGGCTGCTTGTTGTTAATTTTTAGCTGGTTTATATTGTTTGTTCGTTTTTCCAAGAACTGGGTTTCTATGCAAAGCCAAAGAGCTACCAACTACCAACACTTTTGACAAATCAGTCAAAAAGACAGAAAAAAAGAAACACAGAGCCAGAAACTGTGGGACCAAAACGCCAAACATGGTAAACATTACGAATGGGTAAAACGATCGCGGGGGTATGGGCCAAGGGGCAAGGGGAATGGGGAAAGGGTACCTCGTAATAGTTAATCGACTAATGCGCTGATTAGCTTGGCTTTAAGAGACGAACACGTTGCTTAGTATCCAACAGAGGGGTTGGGTTGGGGGAGCCATGGTGATCGCAGCGTACCCGCAGTCAGACAAGCCGACGGCTAGCAATGGGTGCGTCATATGCCCCAAAAGGGGGCGGGGCGAGGGCGGGAGGACTGGTTAGAGGCGGCAGTGCTTGTCAATCAACAAGCAACGCCACTTCTATGGCTTATCTAAAGTAACTAACGCGCCGCTAATCGATCACTCAGTATCTTTCTGCTGTCTTTCTTTCTGTCTCTCAGCTGTCTCTGATGTTCTGCGCCAAAAAAAGAGACAGACGTAGAGAGAGAGAGAGGGAGAGGGAGAGCGAGAGAAAGAGATAGTGAGATAGAGAGAGAAAGAGAGAGAGGGAGATGAAGAATGCGGCTGATAAGCTGCGGCGTTTCGAACTGAAACTGGTTTTTTGAGCATGCGGCAGGGGGCGGCAAAACGATTTCACAAGCCGAAAACCCAACAACCAACTAACAAAACTGCTCTAGTCGAGAATGACCGAACGGCAGATACCCTGTACCGTATATGCAGCATCCGACCCTTTTCTATTACAGCTCTAGACTGTACTAAATACAATTCCAAAAAACTTCTGTCTTTATAGTCCGGTTTTATATAAACTTATTAACTCTAGAGTTTGGAGTATATATAATTATATATATTAGTATAAGCTTCACACAAACTCACAAGCCTAACTACAAGCTCATGTAATCCCTGCTGGACCAGAGAGACGCACCTGGTCAAGATTGCTCCTCGGCGCGTTGTCTTCTGCCTTTTGTGCAGATAATTTCACAACTTTATGTTATCCTCAGCTTGTTTTATACATTTTTAATGGGTACAGGGTATAAAAAAAGAAGCCAAATGATTCATGCCAAATTCAAATGTAAAAACGATGCGTTGTTTAGTTTCAGCGCACAAGCACGCCGGATATCACAGCTATGCATATGTATATACATATGCATATACATACATGTGTGTGTGTGTGTGTGTGTGCATACATATAGCCAAAACAAAAAAAAAAATTGTTGCTTTTGCTGGCCGAAAGATTGATCGCATTTCAAACAAGCTGGCGATCAAATTTAATGCACACATAACCCCAGCGCTGAAAAGCCGTTAACATTTTGTGCACACACACAAACAGACACACACACACACACACACATAAATAGAAGCAGAGACACACACACACACACACACACACTCATTCACTCACACACACTTGTGCGAATATTGTTTACATTTATATTGAATTGCTCAGCGTCAGCGTAAAATACATTTTTTTTTTTGTACTGTTTTTTTTTTCTGTTCTTTTTTGCAGCTTTGCATTTTGAAGTTTTGGCTTAAACTCGAGTTTTAAGAGCCGCTTTGGCATGCGGAGCGCGTTGACATTCACCCGCAGCATTTGGAGAGCACTTGTTTATTAACCGATATTTTGGTTATCTAAATATAGAAACGCCAAAAGCAAGCAGATATAAAGGTGTGCAGGCAGGCTTGCAGATATATTTTGCTTTTCCACTTACACTATGCTACAAACGAGTTCATTTTTTGTTTTTATACCCTGAACCCATTAAAAATGGGTATAAGGGTATATTGTATTTGTGCAAAATCCAAATGTATGTAACAGGCAGAAGAAAGCTTCTCCGACCCCATAAAGTATATATATTCTTGATCAGCATCAATAGCCGACTCGATCTAGCCATGTCCGTCTGTCTGTCCGTCCGTCCGTCCGTATGTATGAACGCAAGGATCTCAGAACCTATAAGAGCAAGAGACTTGAAATGTAGATGCTCCTAGTTCCCGCGCAGATCGAGTTTGTATCCGATAATCGATACATTACTCCGTTTCGAAGCAATCTGTCAAAATCGATATCGATATCCTGTTTTTTGGGCAATTTTGGTAAATAATAAGAGCTAGAGTCACCAAACTTGATATATAGCTCCTAAAATAGAATATATAGATGCATTTGATGTTGGAAGAAGAGGGTTCAGGGTATCCCCTAGTCGGGAGCTCCCGACTAGAACCTCTTACTTGTTTTACTTTTGTCATGTTGACATTTTGAAAACTTTTTTTTGAGGATTTTCTTCACAATATGCTCACATTTTCGAGAGAGGCGATTTTATGCATAACTTTCATCATAGCTTGCATAAAATATAATTAAATTTAAAAGTTTTATTTATTTTATTTATTTATTTATAGTTTATATAGTTATGGTTAGACTGTTCCAGAGTTTTTGAATTTGAATGGACAGAAAAATATTAATATTTCGCTCAACAAAAACTCGAGAGCTTCGAGAAAAAAAAAACATATTCCAAAGTCCATTGTTATTTGACGTTTATCTAAAACAAGAAACTCCCAGTTATGGAGTTCTATCAAGATGCCAGCTATACGATATAATGTTCCGTATCGGAAGACTGCCTTTATTAAAAGCAAAAAATTGACGTGAAGTTTCAAGATAAACTCAGTAAGCAAACAAAAATAAATGGAGAATTAGTGTATATCGGTTATCTGATCTTAGCTTCGACAAACAGAAAGAATGCTAATAAAGAAATGCCTCTAGTTAATGTCAAATAATCTCTGCGGCAAGAATATAAGAGATTTCTATAGAGCTTATCCCAGATCATCCCCACTAAATACCTAAAATATCAATAGATGCTACGATTCTAATCAAATAACTCTACTAGAGAATAAAATTTGTTGATTCGCTTGAGAAGGTAGCACATAATATTTATTCATATGCAAATACCACTTACTTTTGCCCTAGCCTTAGCTCTATTCTATTCTATTTATTATTAGGCCATAAACTAGAGCTGGAACACTTTCGAGAACTCGCTTTTTTGTGAGTCTCGGCCACGCCTAATCAGACAAACAGGCAAACAGACATTCAGAGATCAACAGTTTTTGAAGGTCGCTTTGAGTATTTTGGGCATTTGCATTTGAAACTGGCCTCGTAGTTTGATAACTACTAAATACAACTGATTCGACTGTTTTTGTTGCTGTTGTTGTTGTTGTTTTTGCTTCAATCAAATTTGTCACATTGACCCATATTATATATAGTCAAATATGTAGTCCAACAGCAAACACGAGAGCTCTAGAGCTCTAGAACATGCCTTCGTATTCGATTGAAAATCAAGGGTTCAAACTATTCACCAAAAAAAAAAAAAGCCCGAGTTGAATTCGCCATTGAAATTTTACTTGAATGTACGCATACTCTACATTGTAGTACCAAAGGGTGAGCCAGTGTTGTAAACTGTCGCTAGCACTATCGATAGTAACTCTGTTGTTGTTGTTTTTATCGATCGATTAAGAGTTTTAATCGAACTCGTTGAAAGTGACAAAATTATGATTTTTATCGATAAGCGCCTTGCTTACGGTATCAATTTAAGCCTTGAATATCGATAAATATCGGTATACACTCATAAGGCTTGATTAATCGGCTTCACTTTCGTCTCGAATATTGATGATAAATAGTATATCAAGCGATTCTTGAAGTCAGCTTGCTTTTCACAGGGTATCTTTCAGTCGTTATTCAACTGTCGCATTTTAAGGCTCATGTCTGATTCGTATTTACTTTGGCTGTCTGTCTATTTGCTGGCGCAAACATGGAAAGGTAACAAACCTTATGAAGCTAATGAAGCTGACAAAGCCGAAAACAAAATGAGCTACAACTACAAAACGAGTACCCGCAAGGCAACCTGAATAATCACGAATACGAGTACCAGTGTCTGAGTGGCTGTGAGTATCTGGGTGTGAGTGTGCGAGTTCGAGTATCTCAAACTTGGACTTGGACTGTGATTTTGACAGTGACGGCGCTACACTTTTGGTGAATGCGTTCAATGGCATCCGAATGTGTGAGGTGCTGATGTGCACTGTCTACCCGCTGTCCCCGACATAGCGTTGAGCTGTGACTTTGAGCAACAAAAGTTTTGATTTGTTTACAACTTTAGTTACACTCAATTTGCGACTGTCACTCCATCATTCCATCAATCACTCTATCAACCAGTTAGTCTATCACTCAGCCAACCGTTGAGTAGGACTTGTCAAGCAACAGCGACAATATTGAATTAGGTAAGAATGATCGCGTCAAGAGTCAACGACTAACAAAATATTCAAGATTTACTCATACAAAATTGAAACTGTGTTTTGGGCCAAGATGAATGGGATTATCCAAGTTTAATGGAATACGTTTTGAACAAAATTTCATAGAGATCTTCGAAGTGGACCATAAAGACGATTATCCTTAAGCCAAAAAAGGTTGAATTCACGCTTTTTCCACTCTTGAGGGTGGAATATAACAGTTATATATGGTTATATAATGCTTCATATAATTTTGAACTAATTTTCATATAGATCTTCCAAGTGTACCCAAAAAACCGATTATCCTTAAGCCAAAAAAAGGTTTAATCCACAAGTTTTTCACGCTTTTTCCACTCTTGAGGTTGGGAATTTAACATATGGTTATATAAATGTATCATATATTTATCGATTTGGGGATACCAAAGGGAGTTAACGTAAAGCTGATCTAGAAATGGCTTTCATAGTCCCCGGAATCGACTCGTTCGTATGGACAGAGGGTCGGGCATGGCCCGTACAGGGTTTAATTACATTTTGCAGCTGAGTTGACTATTTATGGTCCGTCCACAATGCGACTCGTTTTTGCCTTATGCGAAATCGAAATTGAAAACCAAATCCAAATAGACAGACGCATACAGCCCACATTCACGCCATATTATTGTGTGTGTGTGTGTGTGTGTGTGTGTGTGTGTGTGTGTGCTTACATAATTAGTCGTCGCCAAGGTTAACGTCAACGTTAACTAAATGGTCAAGTGCTTGGGGCGTGCTTATCGTGAACACACGTCGCGCGTCACGATTCAATTCCATTCGATGCCTTATTGTGATAAGCGTTAAAAGTACAGTGCGCAATCGTATGCAAAAAGGTTAGAATGGACATCGATAAGATTGGCCCGACTATCGATATGGGCAAACGCTTCCACGATCGCATTGACTTATTGATCAACTTGAACTTGGACTTCTTGGGTGTGGCCAGTCAGTGGGCCATAAATTAGCTGTGAATCATTGATTCAGTATGCGTGCGCGCATTTGAGAATCGATTGTTGAAAAACGAAGCATTCGAGATCACACTGTGCAGTGGAATGCGATGAATGCAATCAAGTGAAACCCATAAGGATCTAAATGCTGATTAATTAATGTAACGAAATAAGTTTGCATATGTAAAATATATTGTATTTAGACCAATACTTATTAATACAATTAGCCAGTATTGGCAGAATGACAACTGAATATCAACATGGTGTGTGCGAAAGTTCCGCGCCAAAGCGTGGAAAATAGGTGGAAAGTTGCTGCGTCATTCTTATGGCTTGTAAAAGAAGGAGCAAAAACACAAATTGCGCTGATACTGGTAGAAGTTATACAAATTGCTTTAATTTCTTTGTAAGACATATGATTTTCCAATGCATTGCTAAGAGTTTTATCTTATGAGGGACTACTGTACATTGTGTTTATTGACACTTGACTACAATCTGAAGCTGGAACTGGAAAACCACATTGGCTTGACCAACAGGCAAATAGCTTTTTATATTCTCTGTTAGCAAATGATCATACACATGTAATATATATGTATATATATATGTATGTATGTACACCTGCCTGCACCTGTTGCTGCTGTTGTTGTTGTTGTTGTGCATTTGTTTTGTATTTTAAGTGCTGCGGCAACAAGAATAACAAACAATACACATGCAATAGCTTCTCGACTAATAAATTATATATATATTATATATTATTATACATACATACAAATGCATGAGCATACATATGTATGATTTCTAACTACACACACACACACACACACACACACACACATACATACTAGCATACGATTGTTGTTGCACTTAGTGACAAGAACAACAGTAAGAGTGAAACTGCCGTTAAAAGGTGCATGCTAAAAATTGATTCTATGTACGTGCGCTCTTTCTCTTTCTCTCTCTCTCTCTCTCTCCCTTTTCTAACTACTTGGGAATTGTTGCTTGTGTATTGTTTGTTGGTTTTATTTGCGCTACTGGTTGACCTTGACAGGCGTCGGCACACACAAACACACACACACAGACAGGGTGAGCAACGCGGTCTCACGCACGAGAGCGCACGTTCGCCTGACTAACAGAGAGAGAGAGAGAGAGAGAGAGAGAGAGAGAGAGAGAGAGAGAGACAGAGAGCAATATAGAAAATGAGAGAATAACATTAACTTTGGCGTTTCTGTGTGTGTACTCACCTTTAGCGGCACTCATTAGATCTTTAACCTCCTTGATAATGCGCTTGATCTGCTGACTAGTGTGATCCAATTCCTTCTCGTGACGATTTAAATTATCACGAAATTCGGGACTATCGACAATGCATTCCTCAAACTCCAATGGCTCCAGGCCGCGGCGAATATCTTTGCCGCCGCCCATTTTTGTTTTTGTTCTTGTTTTTGCTGCTGATGCTGTTGCTGCTGCTGTTGTTGTTGTTGTTGCTGTTGATTTTGCTGTGCTGCTGCTGAAATTTGTTTTATGCTTAATCTTATTGTTGATGTTGTTGCTGCTGTTGTTGTTGTTGTTGTTGCTGCTGCTGATATTGATTTGGGAGGCGTTTGAATTGTTGCGCCGAAAGCGACGACGCACAAAGTAAATGTGTTTGTTTTTTAATTTGCCTTTTGCTGCAGCTGCTGCTGTTGTTGTTGTTGTTGTCGAGGCGGCTGCTGTTGTCGCCGTTTCGCTGTTGCTTTGCTGCTGTAGTGGTAGCTGTTGTTGTTGCTGTTGTTGTTGTTGCTGTTTATTAGTAGCTGTTGCTGTTGCGTTATAATTGTTATATTTCTTTTTATTAGTATTTGCTGTCTGCGGCTCATTAGTATTTATATTTGTATTTGTGTTTAAATTAATATTATTAATATTGTTATTATTATTGTAATTATTTTTGTGTTGCGTCTGCTTCATAATTTTAAGCAAAACAAAATAATTGAACGAAATATTTTTTATATAAATATATATTAATATAAAATTAATATGCACAATTTGTTGTGTTTTTTTGTTTTGTTTTAGAACATTAATTTTTTAGTTGCACTTGGTTTAATTTTCTCTTTTTTTTTTTTGTTGTTGTCAAACGAAAGAAATGCAAAACAAAATTTGCGGCACTGCAAAAACAAAAGGAACTTTAATTAATACTCACACACAGCCACACGAAAAATGCAGATACATGCACATGTGCATACATAGAGATATATATGTACATATATGAGAGAGACATTAATAAAAATGATAATAATTATGAAAATCACAAATAACGGTTTTCGTTTCGTTTCCATTTTGGTTAAGCGCACACAAAAGCCAAACCAGCCGAAAAGAATCACATTCAAATATATTGTATGTATGTATATGCAGGTTAAAAAAAAAAAGAATAACAAAATATGCATGTATGTATGTAATTATGTACATGGTGCTGGGCGACTGTGTAAACAATAACAATAACATTTAACATTAATAAACGGCTGCCGTCTTTATTATTACCCGCAATACACAAATAGCAAACACATTGAAAAAGCAGGCAAAAAAAAAAATAGACACACACACGAAAAGCAAGCCACATACATGTGCATATGTAGTAAAATAATTACTTGTAGTACTAACTTTTTTTTTCAAATACTCAATATGAAGAGTGCAACTGCAGCTGCAGCTGCAGCAGCAGGAGCAGCAACAGCAACAACAACAACGACAGGTTATTTAGCTAAAGGCGCAGCAGCGCCAGAGACGCAAGAGCGAGAGAGTGCGCAGTCTAAGCAGCGCAAAGAGCGGCTCACATGCTCACTTGCTCGCTCAGTCGCTCACGCACTGATGCTGCTGCAGCAGCCGAAAACGTCAAGTCATAATAACGTTTATGCGTCGCACGTAGTCGCCAGCTATTGTTATATTTGTTGATTTCAAATTAAATTGCAGCCAAAAGCGTGCGAATAGTGAAATTTTCTAAATATTATTTATAAATTTGGAAATGTTTGTAATTATTGAGCTTTCATAAAGTCAATAATAACTAATGAAAATATTAGCAATGGCTGATCGTACTATCGGACACTGCATAAACGCAAATATTATTTAGCGAAATTCATGTGGCGGCCGCTATTGCTGCCCTGCTTTCGTTATTGTTGCTGTTGCTGTTGTTGTTGTTATTATTGCAGTTTTTTCTGTTGCGGCTGCTTGCAATTTGACTTTGGTTTGCAGTTACTTTTTGGTTTCCGTTTGCTGCAACTAATTTCATTTGCTAAAAATCAAATTTCGCTCAAGTACACACACACACGCACACAAAACACTCTGACACTCACACAGCTACATGCATTCGCCGCCGTTTTTAGCAGAAACTTGTTGAATATGTACGTAAAAACTGGTTGCGCGACATCAACTACAAAGGCGCGTTCAGTTCGGCACATACACAACACACACACACACACATACAAACACATACACACACACACGCACGCACACTTTTAACAACTGAAACTGCACTGCATATTTTCGTTGTTTATATTTATATTTTTTATGATTTAAGCTCTTTTTGTTTGAATAGTTTTTGCCAATTTGCAACACAAGCACTCACACAGCAGCGCACACTCACGCGCGCACTTGGTCAAAAAGTGCGACATGAACTTTATTTTCCCACATGTGTATTCCACAAAACGAGAGAAAAAATGCAAAAAAAATTACAAAAAAAAAAATTGAAAATAATTAAAACAACAAAATTACACACTTCATTGCATAATTTCAGCTGCTGTTGCGGCGGCTGCTGCTGCCATTTTGATACGCGCGATCAAGTAAATACGCGTATTTCAAACGCAACACCGCGGCACACACGAAAAAAAAAACAACAAAATGCAATTGTTGGCCGTCGGTCGCGCGACGTCGTAGTCCGTTCACGGCAAAAATCCAACAAGACACAATCGAAAAACAACAAAAAAATAACAGCACACGTTGAAAGTCAACCAAGGTATACCATGCGCCGAGCCGTCATTTAGCGTTCTCTGAGAGCGTCAAAATATGCGCATGTGACGTCACGTGTGATTATTATTAATTTTATGCATACATCAATTCGATTTATAGCAGATCTCCAATAGTTTTAAACAACTTACACATTTACTCGCCATTAGACCATAAGTTACAGTTACAACATCTGAAGCCATTTAATGTAAATGTGTGACGTCACGAGCATGTATGTTACTCTCCTGTTAGCCTCCTGTTACGGCGCTGTTTTTATGTTACTGCCAACATAGCGCGCATTCGTCGTACTGTTGCATTCAAATGATAAATTACAGTTTGACAATCAACATATTTTCGGAGTATGATTTAAATCAAACCATTTATAATCGTATTTATTTGAAGTTCGACGAATACAAACAAGTGTGCGTCTTTTGAGTCTGTTTACTTAGCAGCCGGTTTTCAAAAGTGTTGCTTTGCCAATTTATCGATAACGTCATGCAGTCATACGTTTACGTTACTCATTCTTGTTACGTAGCAAGCTTCCTGCATTTGCCGTTAGGTGTCTCCACAAACGTTTTGCTCACTTTGTCCTCAAAGCATCCGTTAGAAACAATTCTAAATACTGACTTAGTCACTCTAGTTAAACCCCCCATCCCAGACACACAGCAGACTAAATCACGAATAAATGCATTGATGTAGCGGAAGGTCATTAAAGAAATCGGGTTTTAAATGTAATTTATATTTTGTATATTTTCAATATGTATATAATAATAGCAATTACACAAAATAATATTAATAGACAATAATAATAATATTATAATAATAATCATAATAGTACAATAATGATCGGTATATATTTATTAATTCATATCATTATTACATCGCCTCTCGACGATCTCCAAATTAAATCATACATTCAACATGCAAACATACAAAAAAAAAAAAAGATGTTTAAAAAAAAAACAATACAATATGATGGAGAGATTAAAGAAATAATTACTGACACTGCTAGTTTTGATTTGAATCATAATAATGAGTTATTTAATTAGGAATTAATGGATATCATTTACGTACGCCTTGAGGGACGCTAGTTGCAATAGTCAAAAAATATGTTTTTATAAAAAAAAAATAAATAAAATTAATATACATATACAAATACATATACATATATATATATATATATATATATATATATATATATATATATATATATATATATATATATATATATATATATATATATATATATATATATATATATATATATGCGCATGAAGAGAACAGAAAATAGATACATAAATAAAAGATGCTTGCAGTGGCATGTTTTGAATATTTTCTCTATTTATGTTTATATACCGTTAGCATATAATAGTTCGAATTGAATTTTGCCTCAATATTTTCTGGTTGATTCGTTATGCGAATTGGAAAGTTTTCTAGTGTGTTTGTGGATCGTCGATCGTGTTTGTGGAACGCAAAAAATTTCTAAATTTAAAATTATCTGTTAACGTTGCATTTTTATTATTATATATTATATAAATATACATATATATATATGTATATATATATATTTATATATTTTATATATAATGTAATTTTTATTTCCTTTTTAACGTGCTACGTTCATTATTTTTCCTTTGTTGTTGTTTTTTTTTTGTTTAATGTTTTTTTGCTTATTATTTTTTATATAATTGTTATGTTTTTATTTTCACATAAATTTAATATAATTTGCTTTAAGTTAAAATCTTTACTTCTTTAAGTAGTAGAATGTTTCGTGAGTTTGTGTTCGTTTTCTTTCATCATTTTTTATACAAACAAGTTACAATTTCAATAAATTTCGTTATGTTTTTTGTTTTTTTTATCAGCAGTAATATTTAGTGTTTGTGTGTGGTGAGATTTGGCAAAAATGGCAAATATTCAACTATGGTGAATTTGCTTAGTTTTCACCTCGCTCTCTCTTTCGCTCTCTCTTTCGCTCTTAGCTCGGCTGGTTGCTGCCAAATTTGCCATTTTAATTAAATACATTTTAAACATTAACTGTGCCTGCTGTTTGCATTTTAATAAATATTTTTAAAGTTTCCTTCGGTTTTTTTTTTTTTTTTTGTTTTTGCTAATTGCAAAAGTGCTTTACGTTTTGTTTATTAGATGTTGCGTGCATTATATAATCATATACACGTGTATATAATTCTCCGATATTGTTTTTTTTTATTATTATTATTTATAATTAATAAATTTTATTTATTTAATTTTTATTTATATTTGCATTAATGTTTATATATTTATACGTGTCTGTGTGTGGGGTGTGGGTATTTGTGTGTGTGTGTGTTTTTTTAATGATTTCTTTTTGTTTATTTTGTATGCTTAAAATGTAATAATTTTAATAATAATAATAAACTACGACCATTTTTTTTTATTTTGTTAGCTGAACACTAGTTTTTGTTGTTAGCGTAAACGTTTCTTTGTTCTTGTTATTCTCCTCCTTTTCATTTAAGCTTATGTTGTTGTCGTGTTCGCTCTGACGAAGCTGTTGTTGTTGTTGTTGTTGTTGTTGTTGTAGTTTTGGAGCTATTTTGAGGCATTCGCTTAGTTGTTGCTTTTGTACCTGTTGGGTTTTTGGACATAGAAAGGGAAAGAGCATGTATTAGAAAGAGATAGCGTGAGCACGGCATCACATAAATATTTCAACTTTTAAAATGTTAAGCAAATGCATTCGATATAAATAATTACGAATGAAATATTTTGGATTATGAAAAGTTGAAAGATTTACAATAATAAATCAAATGAACGAATAAATTATAAAATATTAAAAAAAAATGAAACAAAAAGAAGGAAGCAAGCAACTAACCGAATTATTGTTTCTGTCAAAGGCAACTTTTTTGCGGCTCAACATTATGAACAAAAAAAATGGATATATTTATATATATATAAACATATATATATATATATATATATATATGGGTATACATATTTCACTACGCGTGTTGTTGTTGTTGTGTTGGTGTTTTGTTGTTGTTGTTGAATTGGTCGTTATTGGCGCTCATGCAAAGGAATTATGAATGCGGCATTCAGTTGTCATTGTTTATGTTTTTGTTGTTTATGGTGTTGTTGTTGCTGTTGCTGCTGATTGTTGTTGTTGTTGTTGTTGTTACAGCTACAATTGTGTTGTTGTTGGATGCCTACATATACGGATAGCCCATGTTGCGTCCTGCCGCTGCTGCAGCCGCTGCTGCCGCACCAGGTGGATAATTTGTGGCATATTGGGGCGGTATGCCCATTGCTGGACCTGCTGTTATCATCAGCTGCGGCTCCATTTGTATTATGTTTTTATGCTCCGTTGTGTCGTCCTCCTTCTCGCGTTGCGCCTCGTTCAGCTCCAGTTTATCCACCTTGGTGGTGTACTCGCGCAGCACCTGCAAATTCATTCAAATATAAATCAATCCGTCCGTGTTGTATTTGGCATTTCTTTCACTGCAGTTAATTACCTGTATCAAGTAGGGCATCGCAAAGTCCATGATTTTATGTTTCCATGCCAGTTCCAGGATGACATCGGGACGCAGCAAATCGTAGCACTACCAGGGATAAAGATAAATATTTGTAATACATATAGGGCTTAGTAATGGCAAAAAGAAGACTTGACCGCACCTGATATAGACATGCCGCAAAGCAATCGTGTGCATTGCGCTCCAGGAACCAGCCCAACAGCTCCTCAGCGATTTCCTGTTTGCCAGACTCGGCGGCATACTCCATAGCGTCCTTGTACAGTTTGTCCTTTTTGCACAGCTCAACGCTCTGCTTCCAGCGATTGTTGCCTGCATAGAATTAAATGTTTATTAAAGAATCAGATTAATGTAGACAAGGGCATGAAGATGCCCCATCGATAATTACCCTTGTAGAGATAGGCTGCAATGCGACGGAATTCGGTGAGCTCGTGCTTCTCAAGCTTCTGCGCCAGCGCAATGGTATCAAAGTTGTCAAAGCCATCGATGGAGTTGCGCAAGCCCTGGTAATCCTCCTCATCGATGAGCAGCCCATTGAGCGCCTCGTTGATCGCCTTGTTGTTCAGCGATTGTACGGAGCGCAAATATGGTTTCACCAGCGGCAGGTAGCCCGTCTTGGAGAAATAGCTAACGGCACGGGTGTGATCCATGCGTGGCGCTAGCACGAGCAGCATATCGTTCAGAAGCAGCGGCTTAAAGTCCAAATAGAATTCGATGGCCTTGTAGTAGAGCTCAATGTTGGCCACCTTGGTGATAATGTCCTTGAAGTGGCCCTCGCGCCACGCCTCCGTCGGATGGGCCATCATGGCCAACACAGCGTTATCATATTCCTCATACTTGTCATAGAGGAAGACCAGCTCGGACCACAGATGCGCCGATTCGGCGGCACGCAATACCTTCGGTATATTGACACGCGACCAGAACAGCTCCAGATGCTCGCGCATCTTGGATGGCTTAAACTTGGAATAGAGTATTGCCAATTCGCTGAACATGCCCATGTGTGCGCGCTCCAAACCAAGCGCCGATTCCAGCAGCGCAATTAGCTCCTCGAAATAGCCACGATTCTGATAGTAGTTAATCAAATCCTCGAGCTCATCGGCATGGACAACAATATGCAGGCCGCACATTTGCGCCAAACGGAATTCTTCGGCATCGACACAGGCAAAACAGACCTCCTTCCAGGTGCGCGTCGAGTTGGCTTTGCGTGCCGAATCGACAGCGCCCTGGAACTCCTTCAGATAGACCAACGTAATGGCCAAACGGGCAAAGTTGCTAACATTGTTGTACAACAATTTGGCGGCATCGTACATGCCATCGCTGAAACAGCGATCGCCAATCTTTTGTATGTCCGCATGATTGGGACCCGAGATGAATTCCTCAAGATCGGCCAGGCGTCCGGTGCGGGCATACGCATAAATCAATTCGCTTTCAATGTAGGATTCGCGTGCCTTCTTGCGTGCCATTTGCAGGTAGCGCACCAGATCATCCCAGGATTCCACTTTGCTGGCAACATCAACAACATCCATATAGGCACTGGGATCATCTGCCTTGATGTATGAATCGATTGCCTCCTTGACCAGGCCCTGTTGCAGCTGAGCCTTGGCCAGCTGTGACCATACCGCCGGCTCGTTGCAGCGCTCGGCAAACTCGTTGGCACGCTCCAAATTGTTGACCTGATCGATAAGGACCTGGATGGCTGAGGTGTTCACATCGAACTTCTTGAATATGGCGAATGCCTCTTCATACAATTGATTGCTAATCGCAATGTTGGCAATGTCTGGTGCATCGTAGTTGTCCAAACGGTTGATGTAGTCCATGACGCGTGTGCGATCCGCCTTGATGGCGGTTAGGATGAGCAGATTCTGTAGATTGCGATGATCGCTAAACACAGAAGAGTCCAGTATGATCTTTTCGAGCAGTTCGATTAGCTCGTTGGGCAAATCGGCGGTCATGAACGCCTTGACCGTAACAGATATATCATCGGGATCCTGTGTCTCGGACAGAGCTGTCTGCACCACCTGATCGATGAGCTGACGCTTGTAGGGATTGGCCTCCGATAGGACCTCAGCCCACAGTTCAGCATCGCGACGTCCAACCAGATAACGTGCCTCGCTCTTGAACAGCGAGTTCTCATTGCAAACGGCGATCAGCTCCCGATCGCATTGGCCACGCTCGTAGGCGACACAGGCCAAGTGCGGATCACGCTTCTCGCAATAGCGGCCAACGACGCGACTATCATAGTATTGATTCTCTTTGAGGAAACGTTCCGGATTATTGTTGGAATCAATGTAGATCTTGGCCAAGGCATTGTGTGTGGCCGGCTCAACGCAACCTTCGTGAACGCGCGATTCCAGCCAGGGCAACAGCAGTTTTAAGCGATTACGCTTCTCCACTTCTTCAACCAGCTCATCCGTTGAGAATTGACCCTTGACAACTAATATGAGGTTCTTAATAATATCCTCACTGCAGTCCACATCCAGAAGACCGCCAACAACGACCGGCAAACGTGATGGATTCACCTTCTGCACATAGATCTCAATATATTTTTGGAGATTGTTGCGGTAAAGATAGAGCACCAGATCGTGCACGAAATCGAAACGATCACAGACAATTATCAACGGCAATTGGTCTGTCAATTTGGCCTCCTTTAGGAAGTTCTTGACACGCTCCGGATTATAGCAATTGGATTCGCGACAGATGCGCTCCACCTCCTTGATCTGGTTGGTCTTGCAGGCGGCCTGAATATACTTGAAATGCACCTCTGGATCCTGCGAGAAGTTCACAATGCTGCTCAAAAAGTAAAAGAGACCGTCGTAGCTCTTAAAGCTCTCAAACAGATCAATCAGTGCCTTGGTTGTCAGCTGTTCGTGATATTTCGTTGCAATTTGTACGCAAATCTGCAAATTCTGGCGCAGATTAGCCGTTAGCATAGCCTTCAGGCACTCCAGCGAATCCTCGACGGAGAGTGTGCCAAAGAAACTGACCAGCCATTCGGCATTCAGCATGTGTGTGTGAACAACTGCACGCTTGATGTCATACAGATCCGTATAGTGTTCCAGGGCGCGCTGCAATAGGCCGGCCTTTTCGCACAGCTGGGCAATGTGGGCGCGATCGTAGTGGGTGAACATGGCGTTGCCCAGTATGGCATCCGCCACCTGCGGCGCCGACATCAAATTCATTTCAAGCAGACGCGTCTGCAGGGCACCCTCAGCGGGACGATTATGCTTGAGTGCGTCCAGTAGAAAGGCTGTGCATTGTTGCACCATTGAATGCTCCATAAAGATGTCGACAATTTGATTGATATCGGCCAGGGGCTCCTCCTCAGCGACCAGCATGGAGGCAAAGCCTGCGCCCTGTTCCGGATTGCTGCGCATCACGGAACGCAACAGGAATATATAGTCGGGTGTATAGTTAACCTTTTTGGCGTAGAGCACGATCTTCTGGAATTGACCCGTTTCGGCAAAGCATTGAATCACCTTGTTGGGCACATTGGCGCGCAGATAGATGGACAGAGCTAGTGTCAGATCCGATGTCTTAACAAGATCACCCAATTCCTCGCTGCACTCGAGCTTCTCCTCCTTCAGCCACTTTTCGCACAGCTGCTTTTTGCCCTGCAGTAGCACTGGACGGCACAGTTCCAACGATTCGAACTTGTTCAGTTTACCCTGATCCAGGAGTATGCCAAAGTATTGCAATAGCGGCGGCGTCGTGGAGCCTGCCGGCGTTTGCACCTGCTGGAAACGTTGAATCGTTTGCGGTGTACGCAGAATGGCCTTTGGGGCCAATGCAGCCACCTTGGCGGCTTCGGCATATTGACCGGCGCCAAAGAGTTTATTGAATTTACGAACAAACAGATCCTCGGCACCAGCCAAATTGTTGCGCACGGCCATGCGCAGTGCGAGATCGGGATTTTGGAGAACTGTATTAATATAGGGTATAATTTGCTCCTCGTCAACGGTGACGGACAGCACTTGACCCTTACGATTGACGCCAATGATGCCGCCGCTGGCCTCGTGCGGTGCGGTCACAAAAATCGTATCGGCCGATATGCGATTCATGTAGATGCACGTGGCCGTTTCCATATCGTACAGATGGATATATCCATATTTGGTTATCAAATAGATGGTATCGTACTTGGCGGAAACTTGCATCGCTACCGGAAAATCATTTTGCGCCTCTGGCGGAAAGAATACATCGACGGCCTTCTTCGGGAACGGCTGATTGCCATTGGGCGGTGTGCCGACCTCAATGATGTGCAGCTTGCCACCGGTTGCGGTGCGTACAGCAAAACAGAAAAGCGTTGTCGGCTCCTTGTTGCCCTCGATCTTGAAGGTGGCAAAACTGGCGGCATGACCCTCAATGGCCTGCGACACCTTACGCTCGACGGAATACAATTGCATGGCGCCAGCGACACGACTGGGCAGCGCCGAAATGCCAACAAGCAGCAGCCACTGCTGCGAGGCATTGCATCGGTAATTGATTATCTGACAGCCATTGAGCGAGGAATGTCTATCGAACATTTTCTGTGGCATCGAATCGCCCTCCATTGACCAATGAAAGACGCTCGTCTCGGTGACCAGGGCGAGCGTATTGAGCGATATCCATTTCCAGAATACCACATCCTCGTTCATCGTGTGCGCCTTCATTTTCGATTTCATCTCAATGTTGAAGATCTGCAGCGTCTTTTGCGCTTTAAAGAGACAATCAAAAAATTAGGTAAAGCTCCAATTTGTATGGGATAATTGCTCAATCGCTTACCTTTCAGCGCAATCACCTTGCTAGCCGGATTCATAATGGCCGAGTCCGCTGAAATGGGACGGCGCGTCGGATTCGAGGAGTCGTTCATATCAATGATGACCACCTGGGCGGTATCGTTCGTCTTCTCGCGCACACAAATGAACTTGTCCGATTCCATTGTGAGCGTGCTGAACGAGAAGGAGTTCGGATTGATGCCGACATTTGTGAGCTGCAGCGATTAAGTATAAGAAAACAACGGCAATAAGTTACTCTGTAGAAGTGTTCTAATATACATATATCTATTAGCTAGTTGTTCTTCTAATACCAACAATTTTAACTAACGGCTTTTCAACAATTTTCCATGCATGGGTTTTATTTAAAATAAAAACACGTCTTAAATGAATTTTTTGCAGATATCGGTGTGAACAAGATATTTAAATGAATTGAAGGCCGATTCGATCGATTCTAAAAGTTATATGGAAGAGGGTTTTCTTCAGATATTCTAAGACCTTAAGGGTAAGATTTAAAAAAAAAAAAAAAAAGTTAATATTAATAGTAAATATTCAGACCGCAATTGAAATTTCCTTGAACATATATTTGTCCAATCAATTTCTAAAAAAAAAATCTTTGAAAGTAAGCTTGGGGACAAATGAAACTTTATCATTTTCCACCATTTTTTCACACTTGTGGGTGAAATATATAAAAACCCCAACTACCAAGGCGACTGCAATAAGATATAGCCTCCTAGCTGGTCAGCTATGCATATAGAACACTGTTCCGTTTATTTTTCTGCTTCTCCCAGCTCTCACGTGCGTTGGTTTGTGCGTTAAACAGTAATCGGCCAGGCAATCAGTAATTCAGTTTAATACTTGTGTGTGCATACTTATATAGAGATATAGTCACGTTTCGCGTTTTGCGTCTAGACGTACAGAGGCTGAACCCAAAGATCATCATTATCGATAATCGTGATCAGCCACCCTCGTCGAAATCTTTGAACGAAATCAAGAATATGAAACGCAAATTGTCACAAAAACATCCCCTCTACTAACAGACCCCCCTTCCCGCTACAGGCCAAGCCCAGTAGCTGATCGTCGTCGTCGTCTGGTCAATACTTATGGTAAACAGAGACGAGAAAAGTTCAAGGTTCTGCGATCGATTAGGCACTCTCTCTCTTTCTCTCTCTCTCTCTGTCTCTTGCGCTTGCGGGTACATAAAAACAATTTTATCGTTGATAGAGCCAAGGCAGATTTTATATACTTTCTGGCGCCTGTTGTACAAATAATATATATGTGAGTGCGCGTGTAAATGTAGTATAAATGCAATGCACTCAAACAAAGAAACTCGCTAATGAAACAAAGAGAAAATACAGAGAAAGCAACAATGTGAAATTTTTCCTATATATGTATATATATACATATATATAAGGAACCACCCCAAATGGCGTTTTAACATTTTATATTTATTATTATGCTATATACGAATTGAACAATAAAGATAACACAGATACAGAGCAAATATGTTCGATTGATAAAGTCACAGCACATAGATTAAATCAAACTAAACTTTTTATAATATCCATATATATATATTTATCTCACACTATGTAGATATGCATTATATTAGTATATAACTAGAAATTGCTGTTATCTCAGGTGTGCCGACAATTAAATACCACATACTTGTACTTAGCACCACAGCATGCGCCCTTCTCTGCGATTTTCATGAATTCAAATAATGCACCCAAGTTTTTTTTTTTTTTTAAATTTTTTGTAATAGCGATGTATCAAAAGTTCAGTAGCAATGAAATATGCCGATCCCATAATCTCGCTTTTAAACTTCTTGCCTCAAACATTTTAAACTTTATATTTTGCATGTAGGTGGTTTGTTATACTCTAATTTTTCCTTCTATATCTTGTCTAGCTATACATAGTGGACTGTAACTTTCATGTTAAGTCAGTATAACAGCATAAATTTAACTGTATGTTGGAAGAAACTAGATGTCAAACAATGCGGAGCAACATTTTTGTATGCATCGCTGATAACGAAAGTACAACAAGAAAAACCTACTTATCAGTTTAGGGTAATCGTTGTTGTTCGCATTTTTTACTGCTGTTGAAGCTGTATCGGTGCCTGGTACATACACCCCATAAAAGAGCAGCAAAAGACCAACAAAAACAATCTTTTAAAAGATTTCATTTTTATAAAATATATTATATATATACAAAAGTTGTATATGTACATATATGCATCCGTATATGTATATATAGAACTTAACATTAAAGTGCGGTTTTTTTTACCGCCTTTTAGTCCATGAGTTAACGCTAATCTCAGTAGAAATGTGTAACTAATAAGTTGTTTGTTCCGACTGAATCATCTAAGCGCAATCGGAAATGCATAAACCGCTAAAAAAAAAAAAGAATTTTTTCAATTTCCTACTGTTTAAAATAGTCTTCAGCTTAGAATAAGCGCAAACAAACAAATGTATGGCCTACTATTACAGTGGAAGCTGTTAAATATAGAAGTCCGATGTCGATAAGAATGAACCATATGCTGGAAGTTTTATGAGAAAAGTGTGGGGGGAGCGGATTTGACGAAGAATTCATATAATTTACTCTACGCTAGGTTAAAGAAAGCAAAATAGAAAGTTTAAGCTAACAAAGTAACAGAGAGCGAGAGAGAGAGAGAGAAGAGAGCGAGAGAAGAGAAGAGAGCGCAAGCGATAAAGAGAAAGAAACGCAAAATGAGGGGCGTTAATTGCTTAAATGTACATATGTACATTTGTACATATATACGCATGTATGCACAATCTACATATCGATTCGGTATGTAATAAATGTGAAACTGTGTTGTGTCACTGGAATTGTGAGAATCTACGCGTAGAGCGATTATCAATCGATAATTGCAGTTGACCTTTGCAAATACCAGCACGTTTTCCTTGATAACGTTCATAAATATTAGATAGATACGATATTTGGGTTATTCGCAAATGTTGCTTCAGTTTTTCTATAACGCGTTTTCATGTTATTTATGTCAATTACAAATTAACATATGCTCGTTTCGCACTTAGTTCGAGAGGCGACACACACGCAAACGCACGCACACACACACACACACACACACACACACACACACACACAGAGGTATGCATAAAAGACGGTATAGTGCGTGCTCCATAATCAAATTTAGTTTACACGCCCCGCTTAGCACTTGCGCTGCGAGCGCAGTGGACCACGATTTAAAGTAGGGTGTCTCATGCGTATAAAATTAAATAAATTTACATTAGGTACACAGATAAACAAGAAAATTGTCATCAAAATTGATTTATTTATGCATACTGGAGCCCAAATGTTATATTGAAGCCAACAATATTGATATGCATAGAATCAACAATCCCTTACGAGGAATATACCATTGTATATTATAGAATTAGTTGTATACGAGTCTGGGCAAATCAGGCCAATGATTAGATAAACAGTTCGCCCACAGAGTGAGTCGCCCTAATGCGTTGAGTCTGATATTCTGACTTGGATACAAGTGAAATTAACAATGCCGTTCGACTGATGACATTATGGGCAGCACCATACATATGTAAGTTCGTTTGTACATGCAAGCACGCACATAGTTACTGTAAATATTACTGCCTTCTCTGATTACTTGTGCATCTCTCTGACACACACACACATACAGCAACGAGAAGAAAACGGTTTAAAAAAATCTTTGATTTATTCAATCAAAACGACGACAGCGAGCAGCTAAGCTTGAGTTACAACATGCTTTAGTGTGGTGAATGTGTGTTATGTTAGTGTGTGTGCGTGTGTATTGTTTTGTTTCCCCACACCATAAAAACGCATTGGAAGAGTGGGAGTGGTATATGTATGTAGGTGAAATACGTAACATGTTGCTGCTATAACCGCGGCTAGGCAATGAACTCCCACCTGCCTTTGCTGCACATTGTATTGTAGCAAGTAGTTTAAAAAAAATGGACCACAGTTTACATTGCTCCACTTGCAACGCTTAAGTCAACGCTACGATGCAGCCAGCATTCCCTTTGAATCAAAAAGAAACAGAAAATCAAAGAGTTCGTCATTACAGAGAAACCGGTTTAGCAATACACCAATACAAATGTCCGACAACTTCACCTCATGCAGGTGTGCGTAAGTATACGTGCATACATGTATTTATGTGTATGTAACAGCCGGCATTTGTCACCGGCAGAAACTGCTGCTTCTGTAAGGTCTTTCATTTGAAACCTGCATATGTATATGAAACCTATACATGTATATATGTAACATACATGTATTAGTAATTTTAAATAACAACAGTTGCATTTGGCATGCATTTAACTGTAAAACAGCAGCAATCCACCATAGATAAAAACTGAGCAAAACGGAAAGAGAAAGAGCGCGAATCTCCCAATTGGAGCAAGTGCCGCCTTTTCGGTCCGACTTGCCATGGACGAATTTATCAGCAACATTCACCCAACTCAGCGACACAGCAGCGAGAGCGTGAGAGTAAAAAGAGGCGACAGGCAAAGGGGTCTACCGGCTTGTGTGAGCGTGACTCATTCGACCATTTCATTTCGTAAGCCAGAAGAGTCAAACAAGCGGAGAGCAAAATGTTTTGACTAGTTTTTTTTTTACCAAGAAATTTCATTAAGAAATTAATGCATACAGTGGTTTACAATTTGCTTTCAAGTAAATTTAAGAATGTTAAAAAAACAGTTTTTAAAAAAAAAATGTAACAACTTAGTAAATGACAAATTGTATTTAGTGACCTGTTTAGTATAAAGAATGCTGAGATTTTTTAACACATCGATAATTATTAATATGAACTTGAACCACGGTAGAGTGTGTTCCTTTATTCTAATAAGAATGTGGTAAGCGGCGCTTGGGCTTGGTCAACAAGTGGTTTTCCCCACCACACAATCCACTTAACTCACACTTGCACAATAGGACCAGAACCTGACTAGGTGCCTCATTCAACAGAAATAGGGAACCAAATACCCTTACCGTAAACAAGTCAGAAAAATGTACTCACCTGTAAATGCTCTTGAAAGCGTATGGGTAACGGTTGCGTCATCTTGACGGACTGCTATTTTGGCTCTCTGATTGGGAGTTGCGAGTTGTTGTTTGCTGCTCCTCTGCTCACTGCTCACTGAGTTGCTGTAGTCTCTTCTTCTTGTTGGTTTAACGAGAGATAACACACGCACTTTTATTATTGTTGATAAAAGTAAGTAAAAAAAAGAACGGGAGAGAATACGAATACTGTTGTCTGCGTCAACGTTGACGTTGACTTTTGTTGGTTTTTTTTTATGCTTTTGATCAGCTTCTTGTTTGGTCGTTCGTTGTTTTTGTTGGTTTCTTATGCTGATTCGTCTCGGTTTTAATTTTTAGCAATTTCGTTTCGCGTTGCTTGTGAAGACACACCAAAAACTGCGCAATGGAGAAAAAGACGAAAAACAAAAAATGTTATATATATATATGTATATATTTATAAGTATTAATTGGGATGCAAAGTATTTGCTGCTGTTGTTATCACTAGAAAGTAAGCGGTTGTAGCCGAACCGCCTCTTCAAGCACGAAATAGGCCGCAACAGAAGAGCAACATTTATCCCCACACTCACATACACACACACACACACGGATAACCGAAATGTACCGAAATACTTTCTTGGTATATGTTATTTTTGATTAACAATCAATCAATAAATGTACGTACAATTTGTAGTATTATTCACTTGAAATTTCACATATTACTTGCGCACGACCGTTTGTCGGCAAATACAAAAAAATATTAATGAATCGACACGGCCGACAGCACTGACAGACACAATAACAAGTACGAGTCAGTGACAGAACGGCCCCTATGGTGTGTTACAGCGAAACACACCACAGCTGCGATTTGCCGTTTGTGCTTGTATTGGTGCATGACAAAGTCAAATACTGAAATGTCAAAATGCGCGCCGCATAAGTGTGACCATACATTTATTGCACAAAATTGATACATATAACACAAACCATTGACTAATGCATTATGAAAGTCTAACCGTAAAATGCGAGGTAGTTATTTTCATTAGATAAATCTGTCCCTCATTCGTCTTAACATGGGGCAACACCGCTGCTTGCTCATAGCTCACCACACTGTCAGCCATGTTGAGTTGCGCTCCGACACACTTACACACACTTGCATGCTTGTCGTACTCATGCACACACATACACAAGCACTTGCATATGAACGTGTGAGCAGTGAAAAAATTGCTTTGCCATGTACATACATATGTATAAAAAACACTTTTTGCATTGATTTTTGCCACGCAGCAATATCCACAAGAACTTCAATACTGAAGTTTTCGGAATATAAATGCTAAAGCCCCCAAATTTCGCGCACATAACACGACAAAGCAGCGCATTTGCTTTGAACACGTATGCCACATAAACAAAAAAAATTGTGTTAACATGAAAAACACCGCCCACTAAGCCTTTGACATAGGCATAGGGCCAAAAATACAGTTTTTTGTGTGCAAACGCCGTGACGCCTGTACGTCCGCTATTTCGCATTGGGATCAGCATCAGTGAGATCTTGCCAGTGCATCATATAATTTTTATGTATGTAATTTCTTATTTAAAGCCAAACGATGTTAAAGGTTGATAATTTTGCTGTTTTTGGTGAGGAAGGCGGAAGCGTACCAGTTTATTGCTGTAGGTTAACAATTGCACGTCTGCACGAACACACGACGATACGATTCACATTGAACTTTTAACACATTATTCTTATTCGTTAAAAAATACACGAAAGAGCAAAAATTACATCGAAAAAAAAGTATGAATGAGACAACGTCGGTCACTGCAAGCTAGGGATGTACGACAAAAATATATCGATTCGAATTTCCTTCGGCAGTAATCGAATGGTTTTACTCGCATCGGGCTTTAAAAAATATCGATTGCGCACTTAACGAGCATGTTACCTTCATGTAAGTTTACAATTACTTTGCGCTTAGACAACTCGTTCTACCATCCAAAATCGAATCAACTAATTATCCCGTTGCTAGAAAATTTATGGTTGCTCCTAAACTTACCATTAACAGAACTGCTCCGCAATTTAACAGAATTGCTCCACAGCAAACTAAAATACTCGCTTCTTTAAAATACGCAAAATATCGCTCATCTCTAAACTCCCCAAGCCGAACAGTCAATGAAGTTGGCGGTGCGCAAAGTTAATTATACTTAAACTTTCAATTTTAAAACGCATTTTAAGAACAATTTCGCATGAAAGCCGTGCACGCGATGTGCTAATGAAGTTTACTGTTTACGTTATACCCATGTTATTGTTAAAGCGAGCACTGCCACCGCTTTTCCTCTGCATTCGTTGGATGTTTTAAAAAAAAAAAACACGCGCGTTGCGCGTCGTACGAAACATATTCAAAAGTTGTTTGCTACATATGTGTGTGTGCGTGTGTTGTATGTTTGTCTGTATGTGCGTATGTGCTGGCTTTATTAAACATTAACATTGCGAAAAATCAATACACATTGTGTTCGCAAGTCTCTCAGTGCTTGTGTGCTGTGCACCGTGAGCCGCATTTGTGCAAGAATTGTGTTAAACAAAAAGCGACGCACGCAACGCAAGGATAAAGCCAGCAGAACGCGGCTAGCGGTAGGGGCCAACACGCACCCAACACATCTAAAACGAGGTAAAAACATTGTAACTACATATGCATGCGCACGTGTGTGTATGTGAACTATGTATGCATGTATGTATGTACATCCTTGCAACTAAATATAAACAGTCGGCGATGTCGGTACCACAAATAAATAAATCGCATCAAACAGAAACAAATATTCTCTGTATATGTGTCTTTATATTATATATATATATATACTTATATGCCTGTTTGTTTGTTGGATTTGTGTTTATATTGTTGTTTAATTGATGCCTTTGTCTCCAAATGAATTGCCAACTTCATTTCAAGCAGCAAAATATGCATAATTTTTGCCTGACGCGACGCAGACGCTCGCCCGGCTTTTTATTTATTTAGTTTTTTTTTTTTTGCCGCAGCAGCAACTCTTGTGATTTATTTTGCTCATGCAGACACGCAAGCCAGATAGAGAGAGAGAGAGAGAGAGACACACACACACACACACGCACGCCATGCTGCATGCGCCAGTGTGCTTCCTTTTTCTGCTTTAGCTTTGTTATTGTTGTTGCTTTTGTTTGTTTCTAAATGTTCTCTCGCTCCTTTAACAAACGCACAGTTCAACAATCATACGTGTGAGAGAGATAGCCCACGCTGGCTCTTTTAATTTTGCTTGCACTTTGCTCTCCTGCAGCGATTTTGCATTCACGTTTCTTATTGGGATGTGTGCGTTTTGCCTTTTGAGCGGCAACAGCAAAAACAAACAAATATTAGGGATATTCCTGCAAGTGCTGAGTATGTCCATATATGTATACACATGTGGGTATTATATACCTTTTATTGCCGATCAGATCTTATAGAATTTCTTCTACAAATCCTTAACCAAACAAGAGTATTATATCACATAACGTAACACTATTCAAGTGTGTGCTGCAATGTGTAAACATAAATTTGACATTCTGCTTAGAAAGTCGCACACACTTAACAATATTTAAATTTCGCGCGAATGTTTAGTGCTCAGTTAAATATTTGTACTTACGCAAATTTAAAATTAACGTCTCATAACAGCAGCTAAGAGCTGATTGCTATGACCACACTCATCTATTAATGTATCGATAATTTTTCGCGGTCAACAGTGGCAATTCTTGTTTCGGCTTAACTTTTGGTCTCCCGCTGTGTCAATTTTGTTTTGTTATTGCTGCTGCAGACTCATGTTTATTGCTCTTATTTCAGATAGACTGCTATTGTTATTGTTTTAGTCCATTTTGATGATTGTTTTTTTCAGCAGAAACGATTAAAAGACACGTATTTTCATTTTTCAAATTGAAATTATATTGCTGTGTCATATTTATAACAGACACACACATACATGCGTGCAGATAATCTCGCTCATCCATTGAGGATTGTATGCATGTATATGTATGTATGTATGTAACCAAATGTTTTGCCGTAGGCTGGCAACGCCAAGCAGGCGCGAAAAGCTAATTATTGAAATAACTGAAATAGAATTCTCGCAGTATTTACATTAATACATGCGCTACAATTGTACATGAGCATATATTTACATATATACATTTGTATGCCAAAATTGAAGCAAGTTTTCAACCCCTAACTATTAAAATGTTTTGCTGCAAATATTACAACTTCTTTCTGTTCGCTTGTCTTGTGCTGTGCTTTTTTTTTGCTGTCAACTTTTGCGCATTGTTGTTCTACTCACGCTTTTAATGCTATTTTGGTGTTACAGTCTCCTTTGTGCTGCCGACGCGGCGTTGTCTTCTCCTGAGCAGCATACACATGCACATACATACATATACATATATGTATATATATAAAGTTTTTTTATATTGTTTCCTTTTTCTGGAAAATTTGTTGTTTTTTTTTTTATTGTTGCCAATTTTGCTTTGGTCTTGTACCAGAGAGCGCACAAGCAGGGGCTGTTCTTGTTTGTGCTGAACGCTCTCTCGCTCTCGCATAAGAACAAGGAGTTTGTTTTTTTTTTTTTTTTTTTTTTTTTTTTTTTTGTACTTTTGTTTTGTCTGCACACTATTTTTGCACTATTTGCAAGCTTGCAAAGTAAGTTCTAAAAATTACTATTTCCATGTGCAGGAAGATACAATTCTGGACAATTTTTATGCATATAATCTAAAACTTTATAAATGTATATTTTATATTAGTTTTGTATTACTAGCGCCATTGTTTTTAGCAACTTTCTGATTGGGATATGTTGCAACTCTCTCTGGCTCTCTCGCTCTCTTAGATGCACCCAACAACAAATTGCTTGTTTTGCCGCTTGCGTTTTTCGTTTCTCTTTTTGTTTATCATACAAACATATACATATACGTATATATATGTATATATGTATATGCATTTGTATCCCTTTTTTTTTGTTTGTCAGCCTCCTCGCATTTTCGACATTATGCGGCATACAAACGTAGAGTGAGAACCAAACAGGTGCAATAACATTGGCACACATTTAATGTTTGCAGTTAAGTGCAAAAAAAAAAAAAAAATAATAAAATTATTAAAAATTAAACCGTACCGTTAACATGTTATATGAAATAATTGTTTTGGAACATTATTACTGTAAACCTCTAAAGTGGTTTATGGTTATAAACAAAAATGTCATAAAATAGTGTGTAAATATTCAAACAAGAAGATAGTTAACTTAAAAGCAGACATTCAACGTAATTAGCACAACATTGATATAAGTCATTTTAAATTGTTTACCTTTTATCGCTAGCTCAAACCACTATGCTGCTGGCTTATTCCACTTCCTTTGCACATTTCCATGCTACTGCGCAGACGCGTTCTTTCTCTCGCTCTCGCTCTCGCTCCTGCTTTTGCTCTCTGCGTTTGAGTTTTTGCATTTGTGTGCGTGCCATGCTCCCTTGTTTTTTGTTGTTCCTGCTTTGCTCGCTGCTTCCTTTCTGCCTTTGTATAATTCGAAAATGCTAAAGTAAAGTGCTCAAAATTGCTCTGTTCTTTAGCAGCAGCAGGCAGCAGCATATTTCTGCGTCTCTCCCTCTCGCACTGCTCCACAATGTTGGACTCTGCTCTGCTCCTCACGCCGCCAACCACAAAAGCAGCAGCAACAACAAGCAGCTGCCTGTGTGCTTTCCTGGCTCGCTCCGTCGTCTTCGTCGTCGTCGTCGTCGTTGTCGTCGCGTCGTCGGTTGTTGTTATGCTTGATTTTTATTACTTTACTTTTTTCAGTATAATTCATTGTCTTTTGGCGTTTGTTTAATGCAAAAAAAAAAAAAACAAAATATGAGCAGACCAAGACAAGAACCAGCAGACGCACACACACACACACACGCACACACACACAAACGAAATAACTGAAGATACCAAAAAGGAAGAAGCACAAACTACATTAAGCACAGACAGGAGTCTGTACAAAATAAAATTTTTGCGCAACGCGCTGTCAAATTGCAAAAAGGAGAGAAGGCGCATTTAACAAAAAGAAAAACTAAAATCACCAGCAAAAATTATAAATTGTGCGCAGCAAAATCAGCAACTTTTTAAGCAGAGCAACAGAAATTTGCAAGAAAAAAAAAAAAAAATCAATTTTGCCTTATTTCAATCGTTAAATTCTAGTTATTTTATTTAATTTTCGCTCTTGAATGCATGCTACATGCGCTTTATTCTTGAGTTAAGTTTAGTTTCGACTAAGCGCTCGCTTGTTGATGCTAGTCGCAAGAAGGTGCAAAGGAAACGTTCGTCGCAGCAACAATAAAAGAACTCGCTTTCTTTCGGTAATCATATTAATAAGAAATCAAATCAAATCGAATCAAATAAGTAAAATATGCTATTCAATAGTGTGCTGTGTTCGCGCTTCAACTAAAATATTTGCATGCAATGTCCTAGAAAGCGGATACACGAAGTGAATCATGTGAATGCACAGTTTGAATGCGTCTCGAGCTGTGAATCAATCTTTATGAGTGCCTAGAATGGGTTGAGTGAATGCATCTGAAATGTTGAAACGATTGTATTGAATGAACTCAGATATGCGAGTGAATGAGTTTTGAATGACTCAAAATACTCACAATTATTCATCTATTGTAATGAATGCATTCAAATACATAGAGTTGCAAATGCTTTGAGTATTGAATGAATACGTGAATGCGAGTGAGTGTTTTAAAGTAATTGAATGAACATGAATGCATTCAAATACATAGAGTTGCAAATGCTTTGAGTATTGAATGAATACGTGAATGTGAGTGAGTGCTTTAAAGTAATTGAATGAACATGAATGCATTCAAATACATAGAATTGCAAATGCTTTATGAGTATTGAGTGAATACGTGAATGCGAGTGAGTGTCGTGAATGAACATAATTTATGTATATGTTATTTGCCCATACGAATGCATTCAAACGAACACTGTGAGCATGGAGTGAATGAATTATGTAGCTACTGATGTGCATGATTCAATCAATGCATCAATGCAACCGACTCGAGTGTCTGTGTTGCGATCGATTACTCATTTAGTTTTAACAATAGAGTATTCATTGAATAACTTGTGAGTTTCTATTCACGTTGAAATTTTGACAAAAGCTTGTTTTTATTTTTTAATTATTGTTATTTTATTTTTTTTTTTAGATAATAAAACACGCATTGAGCTTCCTTTAGAGCTTCCATCGGATCTGGAGTTGGATACCGCTTACGAATCGAACGTGGACGAGGCGTTCTTGGCAACAACAGGATGAGCGCCACCACACAGGAGTTTTGCGTGAGATGGAACAGCCATTTGGGCAGCATTGGTGCGGCCTTTCCACAGCTGTTAGCTGGTCAGAGATTTGTGGATGTGACACTAGCCTGTGAGGGGCATCAGGTGCATTGCCATCGCCTGGTGCTGGCTGCCTGCTCCACATACTTTGAAGCCATATTGGCTGAGAATCCGTGCAAGCATCCGGTCATCATATTGCCCAGCGAGATCAAACTGTGGGAGATCCAGGCGCTGGTCGATTTCATGTACAAGGGTGAGGTTAATGTGACGCAGGCTGGATTGGGCCAGCTGTTGCGCTGCGCTGAGCAGCTGCGTATACGCGGCCTCTATGGCTCCGAGGCGGCCATCAACTACAAGCAGCTGCAACAGATGCGCCAGGAGGCAGCGACGCAGGAGTCGGCAGCTCCTCTAAAGCAGGAGCAACAGCAGCAGCAGCAGCAACAACAACAGCAACAACAGCAACAGCAACAACAGCAGCCACATCAACTGGACAGCACTGAGACGGATGACACGGCCACCAACTCGACGACATCGACAACAACCACAAGCACAACGGCGCTATCCGCCAAGCAGCAGCAGCAACAATTGCTACTGCAACAGCAGCAACAGCTGCAGCAAAAGGAGCAGCGCCAGCGCCAGCAGACAAATGGCAATAATACTCTTCAATTGCAGTTGCTGCAACAACAACAGCAGCAGCAACAACAACAACATCAGCAGCAGCAGCAGCAGCAGCCGCAAACAAATGCTGGCTCCTCGGCGGCTGCTTCGAACAACTCGAATGCACCGACCGAAGATGATTCGGCTGATGATGCTAGCAACAATTGGAATGTTTATAGCGAACACTACGAGGACTTTGCCGCGGCCAGCGACAACAAACTGAATGTGCAGCTGGTATTGCAACAGCAACACCAGCAGCAACAGCAACTGCAATTGCAGCATCATTTGGACTCCACCATTGAGGACGATCACAATTATGTGGCCGCCCATGATGAGGACAATGACAGCAGCGGCTTTGCCGGCACCATGGGCAGCTCCAGCGGCATTGTTAGCAATGTTGCTGGCCTTTCGCTCAGCATGGACGCTGATTTGGATACCTCGGCAAACACATCCGGCTCATCGCTAATGCACAGCTCCATCGATGGCTATACATCGTACAAGCGGGTGCGACGCTCAGAGGCCTCGCTCGCCCAGGCCGCCAAATGTGTGTCAAAGGGCGAAACATTTCAAACGGTCAGCAATATGTTCAATATACCCGTCTCAACCATACGCTTCTATATGGCACGCAAGGGCATATTGCCGAAACGGAAGCGCGGACGTGGCGCCTCCCACGCGGGCACCACCATTACCACAACCAGCACGGGCAATGCAGCTGCCGCTGCGGCAGCAGCAGCAGCAGCGGCGGCGGCCACTATGGCGGCGGCCACCACATTGGGCAGCTTATCGACGGCCGGTGCGCATCATGTGTCGCATCACTTGCCACTGGATGCCATACAGCTAAAGCGACTCACAAATGCCAGCAGTGGTGGTGGCGGTGGCGGTGGCAGTGGTGGCGCTGCCAGCAGCCCCTCAGGAGCAACTGCAACAGCAGCGGCAGCAGCAATGGCAGCAGCAGCAGCCGCCTCCTCCTCGCCACGACTGGAGGTGGCCACGGCGGCAGGTGTGCCCTTTCATCTGCTTAGCGATGCGGCGGCCTTCAAGCTGAGCGAACAGCAGCAGCAGGCGCACATAATCTAACCATGAGGTTGGCTTCGCTTGCATTTAAAACCACATGTGAAACGAGAGAGTGAGCCAAACATTTTACCAAGCTCTGCGCGATGCAGTTCATCCAGCTTTGTGGCATCTACGGTAAACAATGGACAATCCAAGCTCTCGCTAACAGCCGGAACAGGCCAGAAATGTGTCTGTTGAGACGTTTACTCATTGCTTAAGTGCATCTCAAAATCACACACACACTCACACTCACATACACACACACACCTGCACACTCATTGCGTAGTCGCTTTAAAAGCAAACCTTCCTTCCCTCCCTTCCCCACATTTGTTCCTCCAAATGCTGACGTTGAACAATGAATGATCTGCAGTACAGTTAAAAGCTATGCATATATACTAATAATTCTGAACGTATATCCTAGTTATACATATACATATATACATGCATATATGTATAGATAATATATACATATATATTTTTTTTAAATCTAATATTTTGCCTTTAGTCAGTTACATATTAATTATGAATATATATATATATATATATATATATATATATATATATATATATATATATATATATATATGTGTATACAGCATACGTGAGCACGCGTATGTATTTTGGCAAATTCCTCTGCTCCCACCACCCACCCCCCAACACCTCCCACTAATTGTATGTATCATCGCTTATAAGGTTAAGGCTTAGTTTTACATCTGTAATATAGTACATGAGTTAATTCATGCAACAATCCCTCAACCCCAATCAACACACAATTTGTTCATAAATCAACAGCATTAACAAACAAATGTAATACATCAAATTTTGTGCAGTTAACAGACAGTACAATAACAATAAGTTAGAAGAAAACAACAACAACAAACAAATCAACAAACAAACAAACAAAAAAAAAAACAGTTGCTATATATACAATACATTTATTTTGGGCACAAATATAGAGTTTTTTGTTCTTCATTAACTGTTAAACCATCTTCAAGTCATAACTTTTAAAGAAATATTTAAAAAGTCAAGCATATATTTTTATTTAACAACAACAACAATCACTAGCGCTTAAGGCAGCAATTTAGCTGTAAAATAAAGAGAGACAGAACCCAACAACACATTAACAAACAAACAAAAAAACAAACAAAAAACATACATTTAATATACTTTATATAAGTTATTACAAAAGATCAACCTTAATATATGCATACTCGATATTCATTTTAAGCAATTTTCAATGTAATGTTTCTAGTACTGGCAGGATATGTCGGTAGCTTGTATTCGTAAGATCCATAAAGACTTGAGAGCGAACAATATTATTATCGGAGTAGCTATTGAAACTATGTATTGGGCCCAAACAATGCCCAACCTGGTACTCGAATGTGCATTTAAGCTGTGTAAAGACTTGCAAAAGACTTCTTATTTTTTTGTTCGATTTAAGTTGCTTTAATATCCAAACTTAAGACTTATATATATATTTTTTTTAAAAGACGTTTTTTATTCGGTTAGATATATATACATGATCATATATATTTATTTCTGTCAGATAGAATACACGTACGCAATTTCATTATACAAATCATAAAACACACACTGTCTCAATTAAATGTTTGCCATACCCGTAATTTTAAATGTATTCATTTTTTGTTTAATTTTTTTATATGAAACTTGAAGCTATTGTTTTTTCTTTTTTTTTTTTTTGGCCATATATGCTAGTTTCTTTTACAAACTCAAGCTATTTTATTAAATGCAGTTTAGCACGTTTATCTTTGGCGAATTTGTCGGAGTCGAAGTCGGATTCGTGTCGAATTTTCGTTATGATCTCTCGAAAGTCGTACATATGTATGTATGTATATGTTTGGGTATGTTAAACTAAAGCGATTCATATGCAACATACATTATTTGCAAAAGAAAACAAAACAAATACCTCGTATACATTGAGCATTAAATAAATAATAGTAAGCCATATATATACACACATAACAACAAAAGGCAGACAAAGTGCATTCAGCATTCAGCAAACAATAAACGATAGCGAATAACGCTTATTTTACACATAAACAAACAGCTGCAAAATAACATTTATTAAATTGTAATTTATAACTAATCGAATGTTGTTACAATAGTCACGAGAAAACAAACAAATAATATTAAAATTGAGCCCGTAGCAAACACTATATATATTTTTTAAAAAACCAATTGTAAAATATTGCAAAATACAAACAAAAACAAATACGAAGGCAGAAAGTTGTGCCGCGCAGCTTGCTATTAAGGAACTGTATCTATTTTTATTAACAACAAAACAAAGAACAACTTTTTTTTTTTTGATTTGGCTTGTAAAAACACGTTGAAACCTACTCAAAACGAATGTGAAAAACGCAAAAATAGGAACTAGTTAATAACAAACAACAAAACAAATAACTAATTGAGGGACTGTAGAGCCCAAAAATATTTAAATCAAATGAAAGTATTATGTATCAAACGCAAAAATTAAAGACGGCAAGAATATTTATATATATAAATAAATATATATATGTATGTATACATACTATATTAACGTACATATATAGAATGTATAACTAAAAGAGATAATTAAACACGATAAGCCAGCAAGCGCGAATTATGTTAAAATGCAAAAAAAAAAAAAAAAAACAAAATTAAAGATAAAAACAGTTAACTTTATGTATAAATTATAAAATGCGACAACAAGCAGATGCAGATGGTATTTTAAATAAAAATTAAAAAAATTATTTTGCAAATTGTTCTTTTTATTCGACTATTTTAAAGCAAGATAAATTTATCGTATTCAATATTCAGCCATGAATATGGCCAATGAAATTTTACCATGTGGTAAAGTAGGCAGCAAATTTGCAACGAACTTCTAAAGTAGGGAAAGCAAGCTTTTGATGTTTTAACTGGATTACTTTCTATATAAACTATAATATTTAACAAAAGTTAACTGAAAGGCACTACAGATCTATACCTAGGCGCTGATTTCGCAGAGTTAATATGAACATCAATAGGATCGGCTAAACTTATGTAGATTAGTTCTAATTTTTTTATACCCTGAACCCATTAAAAATAGGTATAAGGGTATATTGTATTTGTGCAAAATCCAAATGTATGTAACAGGCAGAAGGAAGCATCTCCGACCCCATAAAGTACATATATTCCTGATCAGTATCAATAGCCGAGTCTATCTAGCCATGTCCGTCTGTCTGTCTGTCCGTATATATGAACGCAAGGATCTCAGAACCTATAAGAGCTAGAGACTTGAAATGTAGATGCTCCTAGTTCCCGCGCAGATCGAGTTTGTTTCCGATAATCGATAACTTACTCCGTTTCCAAGCAATCGATAAAAATCGATATCCTGTTTTTTGGGCAATTTTGGTAAATGATAAGAGCTAGAGTCATCAAACTTGACATATAGCTTCTAAAATAGAAAATATATATGCATTTGATGTTGGAAGAAGAGGGTTCAGGGAGCTCCCGACTAGAACCTATTACTTGTTTATTCATATATAATTATACATGAAAATACATTCTTACCCAAATGTGTACGATGATAATTTTGCCATCTTTCTATGATAGAGATTTTTAGAAGTAGAAAGCGGGTAATAGCAGGATAATACAACACTTACAATTAAAATCAGTGCAGGAAGACCTGCACGGGCTACTTGAACTCGTGAGAATCGCATAGTAGGGCGGGAGGTTGGCTTCATAATGTATGTCCATACATACAGGTACACAAAAAAAGTTAATTGCGTGACGGAACATTACAATACAAAATCTTAAATTAAAATGAATGCAGGAAGACCTGCGCGGGCTACTTGAATTCGTGAGAATCGCATAGTAGGGCGGGAGGTTGGCTTCATACATACATGTACACAAATAAAGTGTATTGTCGGCCGGAACACTATGAAACAAAGATGAAACCAAAAAAAAATGTGAGCTCCCATCAACTACGTCCACATTTCGGACTTGTTAAAAATTACTCACCAGACGGTTCCCTTATAAAATCATATTGATGCGCAAATTGTTTAAAAGTGTTTTTTTGTTTGTTTATTACATAGATATCATTCGCTTTGTAAACATACATATTTATGTAATTAGGTTTGCCCGAATAATTTTACGAATATGTATTTCAGACCATCTCTATAATTAGGGCTAGGGGTGCGGGGTTTCAGGCGGCTTGTTAAAGGAGTGGTAATTTTGCGTATGTGTGTGTGTGTGTGTGTGTGTGTGTCGCTTAATATACGTAAGATAAATTGGTTACATTAAGTTTGCATTATTTTCTTGATGCACATGTTTAACGCGAACTCGACATCGAATTACATCAATTAAACCGACATGCACGTACATATGTATTCATGAGTACAAATACATAAGTTGTATATATGTATGTGTATGTGTATGTATATATGTATATATATATATTTTTATAATATATTATATATCATATTATAATAATTTTTGAATGTGTGTGCATTGTTTGTGGATGTACTTAAGCTCTAAACATTTTATTTAAATAAGTAAGTTTTCTTTAGCATGTTTACAATTTTTTTTTTTTTCATTTTCATTTTCATTTTTTTTCTGTTTAGTTTTCAAATTACATTTTGTCCACTGCGTATGTTTCCAGCGTGTTTAATACGCAATCTTTGAATCAATCTTTCGTTAGTTTTAGTTAACATTTTTTCATTGTTTAAATCTTAAAATCATACATCATGTATGTATGTATGTATGTTTGTTTGTATGCATCTGTATATGTATGTTTAAATGCACGCTCGTTCGAAATGGCTAAGAATCTGCATTTGCTTACACAAATTGTATTTGTTTGTGTTATCCTTTCGTTTTTTTGTTGTTTTCGTTTTTTCTTTGCTAAGACAACAAATATATTAAAAAAAAAAATTATTTGTATATATATAAAGAAAATTTCTCATATGTTATTCCCCATTCAAATTAACCAAATAGCTTATACATGTGATAAGAGGTGTAGCTGTTAAGTGTGTGTGTGCGTGTGTGTGTGTGTGTGTGTGTCTGAGTGTTAGTGTGCGAGGTTTTAAAAACTAGTTTGTATAAATTGTTGGCTTGCTTTTTAATATTATGCTTTATTAGAAGTATATTTAGTAAGTTCATATATTGAAGTATTTAGAACGTTCTGCTCAATTTGTTGCCGAAATACAATATCATGACAATAATAAATATTTCTTGTATATCGATTATCGATTATCGTCAATTGTCATCGTCAAATGTCATTGCCGATATAAGTATGTACGTATGTATGTATGTACGTATATGCACACATATGTACTTATGTTATGTGGATACACGAGCAATGTTAACATTTAACGTATGTATCTACGTATTTCTACACATTCCTTTTTATTATTTTGTAACTGTATCACAATTGGGTTTCACGTTTTCTACCACGTTCTCAACTTCTTACTGTTTCCTTTTCTTTTCCATTTTTTTTTTTTATTTTTGTATTTTTGGTTTTGCTTTACTCTATATACCTTTCATACCATTTTAGCTATTATGCGGCCAAAATTTCAAAATTTTGCTTATCACTTACAATGCTGCCTTCGTCTTTTTGTTTTGTTTAATTTTAACAGTTTCTTTAGGTTTCGACTTTGCCAATTTGTTGTTATTTTTGTTTTTAGCTGTACTTGTTTGATTTGCTTGTGTGAAAATTGTTTGTTGTTGGAAAAAAGGTGCATTTAACCTTGGCGCTTAACAGTATGTAGTATGTATGTGTATGTGTCACTGTTGTCTGTGTGCATGTGTGTCTGCATGTGTGTCTGTATGTGTGTGTGTGTGTTTGTGTGTGTGTGTGCATTTTTGGCAATTGTGCGCTGTCAATTGTTTTGTATAAATGCATTTTCACTCACTTCATAACCAGCGGCTGGCTTTTGATAAATGTATGTATTGTATTGCATGTGGTTCTAGGTATATATACATATGGTATGTATGTATATGTATATATATATATAAAGGTATATAAAAACAAAATGAATGATATTTAAAACAAATGATATACGACGCTTGAAGCAAAGTAAATACACACAAAAATCATTTACAGAGAAATACAAAATACATATTTACTATAACGGCATATTTTGTTTCATCTTATTTTGGCTGCTTGTTGCGTTTTTTTTTTTTTTTTTTTTCTTCTACTAAACAAACACAAATCGAAACGTCAGCGACCCGTTTCGTTACGTTACGTTGCAATTATGTTACGTTACGTAACGTTACGTTGCGTTGCGTAGTTTTTGTTTACTTTTTGGTTTTTTCAAAAGTTGCATTTTTCATACTTTCAAAAATATATGTTCTATATCATTTTTGTATATGTACATATATATATTTGTAAAAATATATACATATATATATATAATTTTATATAGATAAGAGAGAGAGACTGAGACTGAGACAGACACAGTAAGTTAAATAGTTTAAGAGACAGAGAGAAAAAGACAGAGAGAGAGACTGAGTAAAGTTTAGCAAAATGTTTGCCTCATTTTTACAAGTTGCAGTAAATTTTCATTAACGTTTTTTTCAATTTTTTTGTTGTTTTTTTTTTCTTTGTTGCATCTTTTCAGTTAGTTACGCTTAAATTTTATCAGTTTCAACTTTTTCTCTTTTTTTTTTGTTTGTTTTGTGTTCTTGTTTCGTTTAACTCTGTATGTATATGCGTATGTTTACTTGTGTCTGTGTGTGTGTGTGTGTGTATGTGTATGTGTGTGTGTGTCTGTGTGAGTGTATGTGTTCACAACAACTTATAGGTAATACAATACAAATATCGCCTTTAGAGGTTTTGTTTCTTAAATAAAAAAAAGAATGTGTGCCTCATATCATCCATAATACATATTTAATAGCCATAAAGCATTGGCTTTGGTTTAGCCATCAGACATTGCCTATATATATATATATATAGTGTGTGTATATATATATATAAATATATATATATACATGACAATAATACAAATACATAACATATATATTCAGCCTGTATCGGCGGCTTGGGCTGTTATTTCATTTGTTTTTTGTTTTTTTCTCTTTTTTTTTTATCGTTTTAAATTGTTTATTAATTAGTATTTTTTATAAGTCTATCACATCATCACAATTCGGTTGCATAAAAAAATGCCTAGACAGCGGGCGGGGCTGGCCGGGAGGGCGAGGTCTACTGGGCCAACACAGCACCGGCAATGCCTGGGTCGATTTTTTCACTTAGTAACATTGTGTATACATATACATATAAAAAATAATATAGTTTTTAGTTTTCAGCTTCTAAAACAAAATGATAAGAAAACAAATTTAAGCGTATGAGAGTTCAACAGAAAAAAAAAAATAAAAATAAAAAATAGTATTCTAAACAGAACAAAATGAAACAAAATAATAATTATAATTATAATAAACAATGTCTTCCACTTATGGTATTCGTTCATATATATATATATATATATATATTATTTATGACATATATATATATATATATATATATATATATATATATATGTAAATATGTATGTATTTTCTCTTCTTTTAAATGTAGTTTTTGTTACAAGGAGATCCATGTGGTGTGATATATACTTTGTTGTCTTATTTTCCTTTTATTTTCCTAAGACATACACATCTATGTATATAAATCATTGCATATATATATATATATATATATGATATATATAAAAAAGAAATTTCGCTGTGTTACAACAACATACTCTACGTGTTTTTCCCTTGCGTCCTGTCTCTTTACTGCTTAACTTGTTTCGTTTCTTCAACTGATATTTATTTTTATTGTTCATTTTCTTTATAATTTATTCTATTTTCTTTTCGTTTTTTTTTTTTTTTTGCTATTCTCTCTGCTTTTGCTAGCTTTGTACTGCTTTTCCGTTTTGAGGATGAACTTAGAAAATTGTTTAATACTAAATGTTTTGTCTGCGATTCGGGCAGAAGGTAAAGCAAACTTATTGCGGTTCCATTTTTAATTTGGGCAACAACTTGGACCAAGATGGCTAACTAATTAACTTGTATATTGGAATCAAATATGCTACTCTCCTCATCAGGGGGGTGGGGGTGAGGGGGTGGGTGTTCTCGATGAAAATTTGTCGGTACATACTAATATGATATAAGAATGATGATAAATGATAATGAAACCTCGGGCTACCACACTAAAAAAGGAAATAATTTGATATATGTATATATATATGTATATATGCATTCCTGTTCTGTATTGTTATTATTATTCTTATTATTGTTGTTATTTGTTGTCATTTGTGAATGTCTGTTGTTTGTGTTCTGCATTGTACATATTGAATTAACTTGTTTCCTGTTTTATTTATGGATGAATGTGGCGTATTTTCTTTTTCTTATATTTCTTGCTTTTTTTTTGTAAATATTTTTATTGCATTTAAATTAATGAAATTTTCAACTTTTTTCATTTTTCATTTATCATTTCTCCAGTATTTGCATAGAACTTTTGAAATCAAAAAATAACATTGCCTTCTGCGAATGTGAATATATTCAGTTACATACAAAATAAAAACATTAGCGTGAATATTTTCCATTTTACGCATACGGAAATAGGTTAACATTAAAGAAGAAAAACAAATCATGTAATAAAATAATGTTAAATCACGTTTCGCCTTTTCGTTTTCAACTTCAAGATACGCATACCAAGCAAATATATGCATGACTATATATATTTATAAAAAAAAAAAGAAAAAAAAGTTTATATAAATATTACTCGAACATTAAAGTGTTTTTCCAATACATATTTCATTGTATTTTTGTTGTTGTTGTTGTTGTTTAGATTCGTTTACATACTTCTACCAAAGCAGCGCTGCTTTTTTGCCCTGTGCTGGGGTTATTATAATTTCTAAATATTTCATTTAAATTTTCAGTGCGATTTCGCAATTTTACTTTCATCGAAAAACGATTAGCTGCATTTCTCTCTTTGTGTGTGTGCGTGCGTGTATATGTGTGTGTGTCGTGTGGGTGTGTGTGTGTGTGTGTGTGTGTGTGTGTGTGTGAATGTTTGTCTGTATATTATATTAAATCAGAATTTATATGTTTTCAGCTTGTTGAGTATTATTAGCTTAGTTTGTTATTATGGAAATATTTTGTATTTATCATTTTTGTATATATTATATAAGCAAACCGTTAATTTCATACCAACCAGGTTAGTGAAAAGGTTTTAAAAATGTTCTTTTCTCGTTTTTGATACAATTTTCTGTTAATTTTCGTATGTGTGTGTGTGTGTGTGTGTGTGTGTGTATATGTTTTTAACAAATTACTAAAATATCTTGATGTTGTGGTTTATCTTGTTGATATTTATGTATACGCTTTTTGTGTATAGCACCTTAAAAGTATGGTTTGACAATATGCATAACAAATTGTGTGAATAGTAAAAAATGTGTGTGTGTGTGTGTGTGTATGGGTGTGTGTGTGTGTGTGTATGGGTGTTTGTGTGCTTTGTGAATGTGTGTTTGTGTGCGTGTGTCGTGTGTGTGTGTGTAAGTGTATGGTTAACAAAAAAAATATTTAGCACATTTTCAAAATCAAATGAACAGAAAAAAATCATTATAATCACTTAACTCTTTAACATTCGAAGAACATGCAATTTGCTGCTCGCGAGCGGAGATTGCTTAAAAACTAGATAAATATTTCTAGTTATTAACTGTTGTTGCAGTTCTTTTGTACGGAGCGTTGCATAAATGTTGTGGTTAACAGCAAGGCGACAGTTATAACGGCGCTGTTATCGGTCTCTGCAGCTATACCGAATTGTCAGAGATGGAGAGAGAGAGAGAGAGAGAGAGTGCAGTTAACAACATTGATGCTCGAAATGAAGCTCAGCTTTTGTGTCTCTACTTACCTATACGTTTGTTGTTGTTGGTATTGTTGATGTTGTTGCTGATGCAGTTGCCGCCATGCGAATAACTCAAGCAGTCTGTGTGTTTGTTTGTATGTGTTTGTGTTGCACAAAAAAAAAATATATATAATAATAAATATCAATGGAAATGAAAATCCACGTATCTATATATGTATAGTTAGGATATATGTATATGCATATATACGAAAGTTCTAAGTAAAAAGGGAGTAACTTGTGCTTCTGCAAATTTGTTGTTATTTTTTCTGTTTGTTTTTTTTGTTGTTGTTTTCAAACTCGTAAATTGTTGCCATTTGTGTCCGCGTTGTTGTTGTTGTTGTAGTTGCTTGCCTGCCCATTGGAACGTTGCTGGTGCTGCTGTTAATTAACAGCGCTCAGCGTTAACAGTGGTGTAATAACAGTTGATGTAAAATTGAATCGATTGAATCGTACGAGTTTACATTATGTATACACTGCATACATATATACATCATTATCGAGCAGACACAAGCAAATAGACATCCTCTACATCACATATGAATGCTCATTAAACAATTCATTTAAATATATGCATATAGAATATGTATAACTTGTATGATTCGAACGACTCGAGTCGAGTCACTCTCTAGTCGATTCACAATTATGACTGTTTATTAATTCGTTATGCGTGTTCAAGTGTGTTTTGGGGTGTGCGTGTGTATGTGTGTGTGTGTGAGTGTTTTCTTTTCTTCTTCTGCTACTTCTGCTTCTTCGGCTTCGTCTGTTGTGGTTGTGTCTGTTGTATTTGCGCTTCATTTTGGGTGTTGCAGTTGTGGACTCTTGGAAAAAAGAAAGACTGGTTTTTGAGCCATCTTAATGCTGGCCAGCCTGCTCAATGGCAGCGCCCGGCCCGGGCCCAGCCACGGCTGGCGCAAACTGATGATGCTGTGCCGTATAATAGGTGGCCGGCATATTGAACTGACTGGCATAGGGATTGGTGCCAGGTGCTGCGGTTGTTGTCAGCACGCCCGCCGCATCGTACATATATGCGGTGCCAGGTGCGGCCGCAACCGGTGCGCGTCCAGCGCCACCGGCAACAGCAGCCGCTGCAGCGGCCGCAACAGCCGCTATTGGCGGCGAATTGGCTGGTGTATAATGCACCATCGGTGTGCTAACACCAGCCGGTGCATATTCCTTAAAGGTTTTATCATCGCCGCCAGGATGTTGCTTTGGCTTTTGCTGTCCCTGCTGTTGCGGCTGCTGATAGTGTGGCGGTGGCTGTTGCTGTTGTTGTTGATAGTCACGTTTGGGAAACTGCTGGAAACGTGGCATGCCACTGCCAGCGGCCGCTGCATTCGGTACAAATTGTCCACGTCCCCGATAATTTGGCGGCATAAATGCGCCGGCCTGTTGACCCAAATGCGGCTGACCGGCATTGTGGGCACCAGCTGCACCTCCAGCACCGCCGGCAGCACCATTATGGCCCATTATGGCACGCGGTCCGCCATTGTTGAAGGGCGCACGGGGGCGATAAGTGGCGCTGCCATTGCGATTGGCGCCATCGACACCCGGTTGCTGGTTAATTGCGGATCCAGCTCCGCCGCGATTCCAGTTGCCAACGTTGCCGCCAACGCCGGAGCCGCTGCCATTCGGCTGATAAGTGTTGCCGCCAGCGGCATATTGCTGCTGATAGCTGGCGCGATTATTGTAGCCATTGTTGGGTCCAATGCTGTTGCCCGCCTGATAGTTGAGCGGATTGCTGCGCTGCTGATAGACGCCGGTCGTATTGCCGCCGCCATTGCCATTGTTATTCCAGCGCTTATTGCCGCGATAATTGGCCGAATTGGGCATAGCACGTGCCAGTTCGAGCAACGCCTGTGACGGTGTCTGTCCAGCCTCCTCCAGGACCGAGATCAGCTCGCGTGCCTGCTTGGCATTGTCCGGTGTAAAGAATGTGTATGCCGTGCCCAGCTGCTGGCAGCGTCCAGTGCGTCCAATGCGATGCACATAGTTCTCCGATGAGTTCGGATAATCATAATTAATAACAAACTGCAAATCCTCCACATCCAGGCCGCGCGATGCCACATCCGTAGCAATCAATATGTTTGACTTGCCGTTCCGGAAATCCTTCAGCACCGAATCGCGCTCACTCTGCGACTTGTCGCCATGTATAGATGTGGCTGTATAGCCCTCGCTGCGTATTATCTGCAATATGTCCTCCACCTGCGAAAAGACAATTGTTTAGTAAGGCTTACGACTAATCCAATTATGGGTTGCGCTACGATCACATTTTCTAAAAAAAGGAACTAATGCACTTCTTCGTCTTTGTCCGTCTGTCTATTGAAGCTAGATAATTGAAGTTTAGAATATATATCCAACCGATAAGATTCGTGTGAAGCTTTTGACAATTACAGCCACTTAGAGCTGAGCTCACAACTGTCCGAATATGAGCTTAAGTTTCGCAATCAAAATTAGATGTTAATATTTCCAAAATAGTATTGCTGAAACATGACTAAATCCCGCTTTTTATAGCTCCTGTATAAAAGTCTAATAACCGACTAAACTTAGAGCAAGCCTTAATTCGATTAATTGCCTTGCTTGAATCTTATCTTCTAAACTACAAGAAAATTGGAGTGTCCTTTGCAAATTTAATCTTAGAATTGTGATTTTGAATAGACGCAACTCACCTTGATTTTTGTCTCCACAAATATGATAATTTTGTTGCCATTGTTGGCAGCATTGTTGGTGGTTGGGGCAATATCTTTAAGTAATCGCACCATGCGCTGTGGCTTCTCGTTCTCGTTGCAGATCTCAACGATCTGTCGTATGTTGTGATTGGCCGACAAATTCATTGAACCGATATTGATCTGGATGTAATCGTTGAGAAAATCACCGGCCAATGCCTGCACCTCCTTGGGCCAAGTGGCCGACCACATCACAACCTGGCGATCCGGACGTATTTGCTCAATGATCTTGCGTATTTGGGGCTCAAAGCCCATGTCAAGCATGCGATCGGCCTCATCCAGGACAAGATATGTGCAGCGCTGCAAGTTGGTGTTGCGATTCTCAAGGAAATCAATCAGACGTCCTGGCGTGGCAATAATAACCTCGACGCCGCGCTCTAAATCACGTGCCTGCGGCACCTTTGAGGAGCCACCGAAAATGCATGTGTGCCGTATCTCGGGCTTGCACAGATGTCCATAGTCTCGCACCACCGACTGAATTTGCTGGGCCAGCTCGCGTGTGGGTGCCAGCACCAAAGCAATCGGTCCCTCGCCGCGCATAATGGGCGGCTGGTTGCCAATGTGCACAATGGCGGGCAGCATGTAGGCCAGCGTTTTGCCGGAGCCCGTTTGGGCAATGCCAACAAGATCACGTCCGCTCAGGGCAATTGGCCAGCCTTGTGCTTGGATGGCTGTTGGTTTGGTGAAGCCCTGGCGCTTCATCTCATCGATAATGTGGGGCGGGAGTGAGGACTCCTCGAAATTGGCCACCGGATGTGGCAGCTCATTGCCCGAGACGGTTATCTCCAGCTCGTGACGCATCTCGGCCACAGCCTGTTCGCTGCGATTCATTGTATTTGGATGCATGATATAGAAATCCTTTTGAAATGGCTGCAAATTCTCCCAGTGCGGCTTTACCAAATTACGTCCTGGATTCTTCGCCTTCTCACGCTGCAATTCGGCGCGCTCCTCCTTCGACAGCATACCCAATGCGGCTGCATTGTAATTGGCACTGCCGCCGCCGCCCTGATAGCCGCCTCCATTGCCCATGCCGTTGTGAGGCTTCTGATAGCGTTGCGTATAGTTTGGATTCTTGGCACGGGGTCCGCCCTGAAAGGCTATGCCATTGGCGCCAGCAAATGCGCCATTCTGCATGGCATTGCCACCACCGCCGCCGCCGGTACGATAGGGATTGCCACCGGCGCCCATGCTAATACCATTCTGAATACCATAGGTCATGACACCATACGGCTGGCCAAAATGCATTCCTCCAGCTGCGGCGCCGCCGCCGGCACCATTTAAAGCTGCCGCATTGCCAGCAGCGCCGGCAAAGCTATTGCGCGGATAATAGGGACGTTCATGGCGCGGTCCATTGCCGCCGCCAGCAGCTGCACCGCCGCCGCCGTTGCCATAGTAGCCGCCCGTGTGCTGCTGCTGGACGCCGCCAGCGTTCGGTGGATATGCGCCAGCGTACATTGGTCTTCCGATCACTGCGTGTGGGTTTTCCTTTGATTTAAGTGTGTGTGTGTGTGTGTTGTGTGTCTGTGTGTTGCTTTGCCGTCTACGCTTTCCTTTGCCGCTTTTTAATGTCCGCCTGGTTAGGACAAAAAAAAAATAAATTAGGAATAACAAATAACAATCAACATAAATCCAAAAAAAAAAATATGAAGCACAGAAAAATTCCCTGCAATTAAAAGTTGACAGCAAAGTATTAACAGTGCTATGTTAATAACATTTATTGCAATGCCCAACTGTCACACAAATATGTGAACTTTGTTCGCTGCGGTTTGCTCTCATCATACTTTAAAGTTTACTCGTATGCCTCTTATTTGTTTATATGCAATATATACAAAATAGCTAAGAGCCCCCCCCTAATCAATATGAAACTTTTTGAATATGAGATGTTATAAACAAACGTTGCCTTAATATTACTTAACAAATATTTATTTTTGAATATAATTTTACTTAAATGTTTAATTGTCTATCATGCGCCAGCAATAAATAAATAGTCTAGAAACTGCATAGGCTTCAGCCGAAGCCAGGCATCAAATTTAAGGAATTTCACATACATATACACTTTCAATTGGAGTATCAAATAAATTATTTGAAAAGTTTCTTCATTTCCTTTTCTTTTTTTGTATGCAACATTCTGATGTTACCCACCTGATTTGTTGTTAGCTTTTGTGCCGAAATGTAAGAAGTGCACAAACACAAACGCAATTTGTAAGTAGGGTTAAGATGTTTTTTATTTTATTTATTTATTTTTTTTTTTTTTTGATAAACAAAGTATTCCTATCAACTTCTATCAAAAACTGAGAGACTAGGGTTTTGCATAGAAATTGACAGACGAACTATCGGCTATATCGAATTTTCTGTTAATGCTGTCAATATAATACTCCATGGATATGTCACTTTAAAATGTCAAAACTAACATACTCCTCTGCAACGTTGACAGAAACTAATGTTTTTCTTTTTGCATTTTGGAAGTGTGTATGTATAAAAATAATGACTGCAGACCCGATGCTGTTAACATCACAATAACATGTGACATGGCTACCACACACACGCACACATACACATGAGCAGGTGAATAACAAACACTAATGCGTACACATATGCAACTATGTATATAAAATATATACAAATTACTGTTGTGGTTCGACTGAGCCAGGGTTCAGGATCAAGTCGTTTGGTGGCCGAACAACCACATGCAGACTTTTTATACAACATTATTAAATATATGCACATGCATACATAAGCATGCATGCATGTAAAATATACCTTTGTTGCGGAATTGCACTTAAGTGTTGATTAGTTTAGTAACGCCTGCAATTGAAGCACACAGCGGCGAGAGCATTCGTTTCTACTGCCTAATTCCATAAACTGCATATAAAATGTACCATAACAGCGAGCCCCTTGGCGTCTGCTCGCCCCCTCCGACAACAGCTAATGCGGCACACCACTCGCGCAAAAAAAATCAATACAGCATCGCCAGCGGCCGACCAAAAGGGAAGAAAAAATGAATAGAAAGAGAGCAACACGCAGAACTGCACATACGCACACACACACACATGTACGCACAAAGTATTCATATGTATATACACACATACAGAAGCACAAATCGTAGCACATTTACTTACCCTTTATTTTCGTGTTAGTTGTTAACTTTGAATAATTTTGATCTACTTTGAAACGTTGAACAAAATATTTGTCGTTTATTCGTCGTAGTTGATGCGGTCGCGTGTAAATCTTTTATGCGGATTTCGAGACAAATTTGTTTTTTTTTTTTGTCGATTTTTTCGTCGTCACGCCTAGTGTAAGAAAACTAGAGCTAGAGCTTGAAATTAATTGCCTTTAACACTGAAAACTAACTTTAAAGCTAACTAAAAGTGTACTTTGTTTTACACTATTTTATGAAAAACTAATTCCTATTACTTTTCTTGTGTATTTGTATATATATTTTTACAACAAAAAAAGTTTTGCAAGATGGTAATTTCAGCAATTACCACCAATGTGAGAAGAGAGTTGCAAGCGGATTTTGTTATCGTATTTGCATGAGAGAGTAATCGATTGCGCGATAGCTATCGCATACCTTCCGCTGTTAATTGTGAATGCTGAAGATTGGCCTGTAACCCTAATCGTTACTAGAGCCAAGCGATATTTTCAATTGCGACTTACCGTGCTAAATAACTGACTGCGATATTCGAAAGAATCCAAATATATTTAAATTCAAAATAAAACATTTTCTGACAATGGCCATGCGTATATATTAATGGCAATTGTATCTGGCATTCTTCAAATATACTAGTAGTACATATATATTGTCAGAACTCTCACCGGCTGCTTTGAGACTTGTTTCAAGTAACGGGTACACAATTTTAAGTTATTTACATTTAATTTATTCCCCTATCACAACAATAAACAATTCGCCTGGCATTAGTTGGAAGCCAAGGCAATCAGTAGTTTCCGACGATTGGCATCCAGCTTAAGCAGAAATTTCTGAACGCGCAGGCTATAGAATTCACTGGATTTGGCCAGTTGTACGCTATGCAGCCGCTCCACACGCCTGTAATCCTCCAGGCGGCATCTGTCGCGCTGGTAGGCAACAATGCTGGCCAAAAAGTTCCATATGGTTATCTGTGGCCACAGCACATCCGTAAAGTACAGCACAGATGTGCTCAGCTGAAAGACAATAATAAGATGTTTATCGTTACAGATGCTGCACACCATATTTTAGGCTACACACCTGCCACATCATAAAGTCACTCAGTCGTGTCTCGCCGGATGTGCGAAACACCAGATCCGGCGGCGATGAGTGGCGCGTGTAGAGGCACGCCTCCAGCAGTCGCTCATTGATATCAGTGGGCTGCAGTGGATCATCAGCTTGCTCGTCGTCCCTCAGGACAGCTTCCACTGCCTGTGTGATTTCGTCGCGGGAAGTGTACGCAAAGGCGACATTTAAAAATAACTTATCGTTGCGTTCAGTGCGCAACATGGCTGTCGCAATGAGCCGCTGCAGGTCGGCCGGCAGCAATAGAAGGTTACCAATCACTCGGATTCGTATGCCGTGCTCATCTAGGCGGCTGGCCTCCTCCAGCAACTTGGAGAACTTATCTCTGGCCAGATTGAATAGACCTTCGACCTCTTCGTTGGAGCGTTTGAAGTTCTCAATGCTGAAGGCAAACGTTGTCACCTCTCGTATGCCCATATCGAGGCACCAGCGAAGCACATCGGCCAGCTTGGAGAAGCCACGCGAATGGCCCTCAATCTTATCTAGTTGTTTGGAGCGGGCGAATCGTCGATTGCCATCCATAACAAATGCAATGTGGTGGGGTATGTGGCCGGATAGTTGCAGCGCCTGGAAAGCTATCTTTTGTATAAAAGTATACTGGTAGTCCGAAACCCACGACATCGTTCCTTGTCCGTTCCAAAGATACCTTGTGACAGTCAAAAAAAAGTTGACTTCTATCGAATGCACTAGTTGCAGTTAGGAGTTATCGAATGTACAAGATTACGCCATGATAGTTTGGCTATCATTCACAAAATGGAAGAGCTTGAAAATTGACATTTTAAGTAACTAAATTAAGCTTATTAAGCATCAAATTAATTTACAAAATCTTCATTTTATATTTGCACATCTATTTATTAAATATTAAAAATATTGATACGATCTGACGTCACGGACTCTTATTGCAGTGGATAAGCACCTATCGATAGCTGCGTTTATGGTTATCTTCCATTGCAACCATGGGCATTTTGACAGCTCACATGCCTATTGTGAATTGAGTGGCAACCCCCCTGTGACAGCTGCTACATAGCCTTCTTTTTTAATATCCGGTTCACGCAATTGGTTCGTGTTGTGACATTCTCTCGTTTTTTTAACACAAAAAATACGTTTTTAAGGCGTAACTTCTAAACAAAAACATGAATTGTAGAACCTGCAATAAGCGCAATATATTTAAAGCAGATTTACACCAAATTTTCTTGTTTTTGTTTCGTTGTGTCCGTGCCGCAATGGCAACTTTTTGTTTTGTTTTTTTTTTTTCTTCTATTTTATTTTTGTATGTGCCTGTGCGAAGCTGCCATGTGCATAGCTTGAAAAATGTGAAAACAACTTGTTGAACTGTGTACATACTTCTTCCCAACAGTTGCTGATTCGTCTTTAATTGCTGCAGAATGGCTCCCAGGAAGGCTAAAGTTCAGAAAGAAGAAGTGCAGGTCTCGCTGGGACCGCAGGTGCGCGATGGCGAGAACGTTTTCGGCGTTGCCCACATCTATGCCAGCTTCAACGACACTTTCGTGCACGTTACCGACTTGTCCGGTCGCGAAACCATCGCACGTGTCACCGGCGGCATGAAGGTCAAGGCCGATCGTGATGAGGCTTCCCCCTACGCCGCCATGTTGGCCGCTCAGGTTGGATTTCTTACCGACAGAATGAATGTCCACATCATTTATGCTAATAAACTTATATTTCTGAACGTTTCAGGATGTGGCTGAAAGGTGCAAGGTCCTTGGCATCACTGCTCTGCACATCAAATTGCGTGCTACGGGTGGCAACAAGACCAAGACCCCGGGACCCGGTGCCCAATCCGCACTGCGTGCTTTGGCACGTTCATCGATGAAAATCGGTCGCATTGAGGATGTCACACCCATTCCATCCGATTCTACACGCAGGAAGGGAGGTCGTCGTGGTCGCCGTCTGTAAATTTGGCAACATACGATGCACAAAAAATGCATATTATGTTCATGTACTTGTATGTTTCTAATTGATGAATACATTGTAATAAACCTAAAACACGGATGTAAATGCGATTTATAAGAAAAAGCATACAACAGGGTTTGTGACTGGAGTTGTTATATTGGTAGAGTCATACCAGATATCAATGTCTGCATATAATAAATAGTTAATTATTGGCAAATTTGAATAATAGAGCTGTCGTCCATCGCTTGGACACGCGCTCCATAAATTGAATGAAGCTCGAAATATATTTTCTTATAAGTCTAGTAATCTGTCAATAAAAGGTTACATTATAAGAAATCGCACATGATGGTGTGCTAGTTAAATATAAATATTGTGTGCGGTGCTGCTCTAGTCGTACAAAACAATGTTAAATACTCATGCAATTTATGTGCTAACACATTTTGCAACACTATGCTTCAGATGTTATTCAGCGAGCAGCGGTAATCGATACTCATCGGAATATCGATAAAGTGTCAACAATCATTTGTTCTCTAATAAGCAAGTCAGCACGTTGCTTTTGCCGGCAATTGCATTTACTTAGTTTGTCAAAATGAATGACTTAAATCTGCGCGTGGCCGCCCTCAAATTGTGCGCGCATCCCAAACGCTTTGCCGAGATGCGCGGCGCACTTGTCCCGCTGCCGCCAAAGTGGTTAAACTGTGAGTACCAGATCCTTCACAAATTGAAGTCATTTTTAATTCGAGTTTCTGGCGTGTTGTTTAGCACAAGTCGACTACGTGCTGAAATTCGCGGCAGCCACAAACTGTGCCAAACAAATGTCTATTGTTAAACAAATCTATGAGGAGCCACAGGCCTTTGGCTTTCTCGCCGATGTGCTATTCGTGTGCCCCCTAAAGCATCCCGTGCGCGGCGTTGTCACCAGGTATGAATCCAAAGTTTATTGGTGAGGTGAGATGCTTTCATTTTACCTGCGACTCCTTTCGGCCAGGCTCTTCTCAAACAGCGAGTGCACCAAAAGCGGCAAAACAACACACACTAAGGAAATTTTACTGAGCGCCCTGCGTGCTGCACTGCGCTACCTCGCGATGAGCATCAATAATAGCACCGTGCACGCCGACGTCCTGAACGATGTGTTCGTCTCGGTTAGCGCTTGCCTGCACAATTTCCCGTTTGGCCGCGATGCGCTCGCCCAGGAGATATACTGTTTTATACCATTGGTGCCCAAGGCATTGCGCCTGTACTGGACGACCATCAGGTAGGCAAGCGTAGCTTAGCTTTTGGTATAGCTAATATTGACTCCTGCGTGGACGGACCTAATATGTATCACTTACTTTTTTATTGTAAGCTGAATATTAATTGATTTTTGTTTTTTTTTTTTTTTTTTTTTGCAGTGAGCAGGGCGCGGAGCTATCGCCGACACGTCGCAATGAGTTCTATTTATATATACAGAATCTGTTGCGCTTCCACGTCAACTTTATGACGGAGTACAAATTTCAGCTGGTAGTGGAGCGTTGCCAGCAATTGCGGTTCATCGATGAGCTGGCCGAGTGCGTGGCACGTAACGTGGACACGCCGTGGGATGTGCGCGCCATAGCCGGCCTGTCGATCGGTCACAATGCGCGACTGTTCAATGATTTTGATGAATACCTGACCAAATGCCAGGAGCTGAACGATTTTAACGATCTGCCCATTAAGGCAGCATCGCTGTTGGTGCTCCAAAAGAGCGACTATGCCAGCCGGTCGGCCCAGGCATTGGACATATTGAAGCGTGTATTGGATCAGGTTAAGGGCTCTGCCAGTATTACCAATTTTCTGGTGTATTTATCCAAGCATTTGCACACCTATTCAAAATCTTTGGCATTTATACAGCTGCAGGATCGTGCACAGATCATGTATTGCCTGATATTGGCCATGCTGATGCGCTTCTCCCTTGAGCACATCTCGAGCAGCGTCGAATCGATTCGCCACATGTGTGCCAATATGCTGCATCAAGTGCTGCAGCATGCCAATGCCGCCGGACAGACGAACATCATTGGACAGGTCTATGCACAGTTCGAGCGTCATCGCATGCCACTCCCATCTGTCTGTCTGATGCTGCAGCAGCTGGTCGAGGTGATGGGCACCAAATCGGTGCTGCAAAATTGCCCCAGCATCTTTGATAAAATGTTTCCCGCCTATCTGGGACTGGAGGATAGCGTAAATTCCCTGTTCAAGTGTAAGTCCATTGCGATTATTTCTTAGGTTTAGTAATTGTCTTTTATTGGTAATTATATAAAGTCTTTGAATAAGTAATTTCCTTAATATAAGCGCTCAAACAACTTTGACTATTTTTCAATATAACTAAAATTTAATTTCGATTAATATTCAATGAATTTATAAGCTTCATTAGGTTCATTTATAAGTTGTATAACAATTAATATTCAATCAAAAGAATGCTCTGCATTTATCCTATATTTTATTGTTTTATATATACGTAGATTATATATTATTTATTATATATTGTATATAATATTATTTATTTTATTTTATATTATGTATTACTTTGTAAAATTCAGTTAATTTGAATACTGTCGATTGATAAAATAACTAGTTAATATATAATTTAAAATATTCATTAATCAACAGAGATTGATTAAAAGATTGAAGATTTTCGTCGATTTCAATTCAACTTAACTCATTTGAATTTCAATCTTGAATTATATGTCAGTAATTGATTTAGCTTAGCTTTAGAAACTTTATATATTATCTTCAATATGTTAACATAAATGTTGATAGATCGACAAGAGGTTTGAGTTGTGTTTGAAATACGAAAAAGATATAGTTGAAGGTTACCTCGAGCCAGCCAGATGCATATTGGTATTTAAATTAAACTGATTGTCATTCTATTATTGCTATTATATTTCTATTATATATAGTATATTATAGTTTAGTTACAAAATATGGACCATAAATTTAAAAACCTTTGGCTGCGACAACATTCCCACAATTAACTTAGAGTTCTAATACAGATACTCGTTGCTCAGTATAATTATTATTATTAGTTTCAATGAAATTCAATTTCCAATACAATAATTTGTCATATTAAAGATAATTCTGTAAAATATATTTCAGGCATGATGACCGTTGCACACAGAGAAGAAGAATCGAAGGATTGGCTGAATGTTTGGTGCACGGCTCTCATTAAGGCGGCACAGCCGTGCGACGATCGTCTGGCGGCGATTGAGCGGCTCATCAAGTCCGCGGTACAGCTAGAGCCGGATGTGCTGCCGGAGATGCTAAAGCAGCGTAATCTGCCATTTAGCACCAAATTGGCGGCCCTGTTGACGGCACGCCGTCATGGCCAGCATCGTCTCGTCAAATCGCTGATGGCGGAGCACATTGAACAGATAAGTGCGGCCCTTATTGGCGTGGATGACAATACGCGCCTGCTCGCTCTCTGCTTTGTGGTGGAGACGCCGCGCCTCAGCGAGCCGTACACACGCTTCGAGCTGGATTCGATTATCAGTTATCTGCAGAACAATGTCAACAATCCTAGCGCCCATATGCGTCAGATTGGGCACGGGCTCATGCAGAAGGCGGTCAAACGTTTGGAACACAATTTGGCCCAACAGATCAAGGAAACGACGACTGTTAGTGAGGATCACATGTTGATTAACTTTTTGAACACACTGTTGAATATGTTGGCACTGAATTTGTTTCCGACCGCCAACTATGGACGTCGCTGGTTGTCGATGCGCATATTGCGCGACTGCATCGAAATGTTGGAACGTCTGGGTCTGCCTTGGCTGGAGAGAATGCCGCCGCAAACACTGCCCTTTGTGGATCATTGCCTGCGCGACAGTTACGAGCACAACAAATTGCAGGCTGCCCATTTGTTGGCCAAATTGCAGAAATGCTCACGCCATCAGCCCGCTGAAATGATGGAGATGCTGCTATCGGCACGTCCGCCAGACTCCGCCACGGGCGCCTATCAGCTGCAGGTATATTGCAAGGCGGCTGAGGTGGACACACCGCTGCCAGAGACACTGGAGCTGCCCAAGCATCATCCACGCTATTATGCCGTCTTGCAGCTGTGCCTGCAGCATCTACGCGACGGCGTTGTCCTGGCACAGACCGATCTAACGCTGGCGGCCAAGACGAATCCATTGTATGGCCTGCTCTTCGCCAGTCGCCATTTGCTGCAGCAGCTGGAGCTAAAACAACTGGCCGAGGATATACTCTGGCGTCAGTATGTGGATCAGTTGTTGCATCTCTGCATAACGATCAGTGACATTGTGTTGCCAGTGGTGGGTAGCGAGTCGCCGGAAGGCCATTTGCCTGGCGACAGGCCCACAGAGGAGGAGGATCCGAAACTGGAGTCTAAACAGGAGCTGGATACGCTGTCCATAGTGCCGCAGCTGGTGTTGTTGTGCGCCTGGCGCAGCATCAAGGAAATATCCCTCCTTATGGGCGAACTGGTGCAGCGTGCACCGCTGCAGCAGGAGCGCAAACACCACTATCTGCTCAGCCAGGAGCAGGTGGCAATCATTGGCGAGCAATTTCTGTTGCTGCTCGCTGATATCAAGCACCGCGGCGCCTTTGAGCAGGCCTATGTCGGCTTTTCGCTGCTCTGTCGACGTTTCTGGCATAGCGATGAGCCGGCTTTGAATCAATTGCCGCCCGTTTGGCTGGACGAGGCCATGCAACTGGTTGTGGGCGATGGCGGCAAAGATTTGTGCGCGACAAGACGCAGCGCCGGCATGCCCTACATGCTGCAGGCGCTCATCTGCACCGAGCTCAAACTGGGCACCCATCATACGTTCAGCAAGAGCATGTCCCTGTTGCTCGATGTGTGTGAGCGTCGTGGACCCGGTCCCGATGCGGCCGTTGCCCGTAGCCATGCGATGAACATAATGCGTGCGCTCTTCCGCTGCAGCGAACTGGCCGAGCTGGTGGGTGAGTTTGTGGGGCGTGGCATTATGTGCGCCTTAGAGAGCCTGGTCGCTGTCGAATGGGCCGAACGCAATAGCGCCACATTGATGCTCTCCGCCCTGATGGTGCGCATCTTTGGCGTGGAACGCGCCCGCACCGATGTGGGTGAGCTGCACGTGCGCAATCGCATGACCGGACGCATCTTCTTCACGCGCTATCCCCAGCTGTTCGATTACTTTCATGCTGGACTCAAGCAGGCGGCGGAAGAACAGCAGACATCGGGTGGCCACACAGTTCAACTGGAGGCCACGCTCCAGCTGCTCAGTCGCCTCTATCCATCCTCTATGGAGGGCGCCGAGTCCAGTTTGAATGTGAGTACTTCTTGCTAAATGCTTAACAATATAATTAACCTATTGCTATATGCCTATTTAACAGCTCAGCGAATTTGTGCCTTTCCTGCAGCAAATCGCGTGCGTGCACGATAATACGACACGCTACCGCGCCAGCCAGGTGTTGGCCAACTTCGTGAATGCCACCACGGCCATCAAGCGTATACGCCGGATTGCGATGGTCTTCAAAGTGCTTAACTTTAAGCACAACAAGGTAGGCCGAGTATTTGCTTAAAGGAATTACCAATGTGGGCAATTGCATGGACAAGCACTTGATAGCTGTGGGCCAGCATTGGGGAAGAAAACAGTATTAGAATTTGTATATGTGTAATGCATAGAAGAAGACTTTTTCGACTTTGTATTGCATATTTGTTTTCTGATCAGTATCAAGAGGCGCTCCGATTTATCCCGTCTGTTTGTCCGTATGCTTCAAAGCGTTTATTTCGAAGAGTGTGGGACTTGTGCAATCATTGAGCTCATCAAAGTCATTGATAAGTTGTCTTGTTTTTCCACGAAATCGATCAAAAATCGATTTCAACATTCTCTTTTTCGACCATATCTCGGAGCTAAGAGGAGCTACGGACATCAAAAATTATATTTAGGCTCTCGTATAGAATATACATATACAAAATATTTCACCTTGTGTATACCTCACCCAATTCTTCCAAAATTTCAAAAATCTTATTTTTCGAGGAACAACCGATTTTTCTTATGTACAAACTCAACGATCTCGAGGAGTGTAAAAGACGGAGATTCGAAAATTTTAACTTACGTCTTCCTGGTGGACAAAAAGGCCGAGTTTATTACAAGTCATCGATAACTCGCCTCGTCTTCCACGAAATCGATAAGAATCGATTTGTACATTCTGTTTTTGAGCATTTCTTGGAGCTTATAAGAGCGGGAGAATTAAAATTTGGCACATAGGCGGCCGTGTAGTATGCACAGATGCAGAATATTTCAGTTTTTAGATTCCCTCATCCTGTTCTTCCCAAAAATTACAAATATATATCTCATTTTTTCGATGTATAATCCTCTGCCTTGGTATTACCACATATTTGAGTGCTTTATATTTGGGCAGAAAGTTTCATAACAATCGGATAATATGCACCGAAGTTATTCAAGAATGAATATCCCATACGGAGTGTGGTTTAAGGGAGAAAGCAGCTCAGCGAATCGTGTGATTGTGTGTGCTTTTCTTGTGAATGCATGGATAGCGAGAAGCTAGACTGTTTCCAAAAGCAGCTGGGCGCTGGGTTTAGGGTATCTCCTAGTCGCGCACGCCCGACTAGAGCACTCCTAGTTATTGCTTGGTAATGAGTAATTCGTAATAGAAAGTTTAATTCGCAAATTGTAATTGAATGAGAGACTTTAGTTTTGTGAAGAGTATAAATATCGTTTCCTTTTTTCGAATTTTTACTTAACATTTGATTAATATTATATATTACTTTCAAAGCATGGCACTCTTCCGAAAAACTTAAATAAATTGCATGGCATAACGCTGCAATTGATGGAACTGTATCGCATCGCACGCTGGCAGGATGTGAGATTGATCAGCACAACGATGTACATGCTCTCGTTGGCCGCCATAAAGATATATGAGCACAATATGTTCATATTTAATGCCATATTGAATGTACTGATTGCCATTATGCAGGATGCACAGGACGGCAAATACTTTGGCGTCGCGCTGCTCAACGCTCTGCTGGTGATCTATGAGCTGGACCATGAGGCCGTCTATAAACGTTGTGAGCTGCACGCGATTTCGCCGAAATTCTATGTGCTGTTTGGGCTACATTTGCAGCGGCTGACACAGAAGCCGGAAAATCTGCTGGAGACCATGCAGAAGTTGCTGGTGCAGCCGGAAAATCTGCCATCGACATTGGAACAGTTGAAGATCGATTTGTGGCTGTATGTGCTCATCCAACAATCAAATGGATGCAGCAAAACACGCGGCCTTGTCGAAAGCTACGAGGTGAAGCACTTTCAGTTCGATCCGGATGTGATGCTCTATTATAAGTCGCTGTCGCCAGCTCAACGTCTGGCGCTGGCAGCCCAATTGCGCGAATCGGACGATGTGCAGCAGCATGTCATGAAGATCGCTGCGGTGGTTGAACGCGGCCCACGCTGGGCGCCCGGCATGGCCGGTCGTGTCTACGCCCTGCTGGCCATGCTGAACAAACTGGAGCTGACCACCAAGCAGCTGCTCGAACGCGGCGGCTTCGATGCGGAGCCTGGTGTCGTCATCTGCATAACGCGACACATCATGCAGAGCGGCATGCGGCAGCAGTATCAGCCATTGTGGCTGCCACTGATACGCTATGCCCTCCACATAGCGGCACCCAAAAAGAAGTCCTATCTGCGGTACAGAGCTGCCCAGCTACTGGATCGGCTCACCGTGCACGTGCAGCAGGTTCTGTACTCGGACGATGCGGACATCATTGGCAACTATATACGTCTGGTGCTGCAGCTGCTGGTGGACGAGTCGGAGCTGGTGCGCAATTATACATCTGAGATGGTATCCAGTTGCATGGGCCTCTATCTAGCCGGTGATCTGGCGCTCGGTGATGTCTCAACCGTTAGCCTGCTGCCCATGGCAGCTGAGAAGTTCTTTCTGCAGCACATGCTCGACGGCCTGCAGAGATATAAGACAAATGGCAGCTTTCTGATAGCCATATTTAATCTGATTGTCGAGCCATTCGTTAGCTCCGAGCTGCTGGCCAATCGCACTGTGGATGAGGATTCAAGCAAGGCCCAGAATGGCGACGATGACGCTGAAGTCTTCGATAAGCAGGAACTCAATCTCTACTGTGAGGGACTGCGCGTTGTATCGCATGTCGCGAAGAGCTTTAAAATTGCATTTGCTAACAATAGGGAGTTGATCATCGCTCTCAACGCCTTGGAGAAATTGTGTTCATATAATGGGTTTGGCGATCAGCCCATTCCTCCCAGAATCATATCCTAGGCGTAGGCGTATTGCTCGATTGATGTAAGGAGAGAGCTAAAGAGGCTTTACTATTAGTACAAAAACAGTTGTATTTTATATCCGATTGGATTTTCCACACATTTAAAGTCGTGTACTTATAAAATATATACAAGCTTTATTGAAGCTACAAATTAAATTGAGAATAAGTTTTGTATTATTAAAGGTAATAAATTTATTGAATTGAACATTTTTATAATTAAATGCGGAACTTTCATTATCATTGTCTCTCTCTTTCTCCTTCGCACTTTCCCATTTACTCACTCGCCCTATCTCTTTCTAACTCGCACTTGTTGGTCCCTTACCCAGTAAAAACATCGAAATCTGTTACTTGAATTTATGAAAATCGCAAAGAAAGGTGCAATTTAAGAAATGAACGGGTAAATATCGAGTTTTACTTTACTCTCCCTGTGTTATGTAATACTACTTATTATATATTATACAGTCTATACATTTAGCCTTTCTTCTTGGATCCCGGTTTAATATGTATCGCTTTTCTACGCAATTCTCAGATTTATATGTATTAGTGACGTGTTTTCTGGTCGTTCTATTTTCTATTCAGTTTCTTATACTTTCGATTTTATTACTTCGGGTTTTGGCTTTCAAAATACATAAAAAAATCAACATAATAATCATTGAATTTTAAATATACTACATAATTTACAATAATTTTTCATTTATTTTATATAAAAACTAACTACCAAAAGTTTAAATCATGTTTATATTCTCCAAAAATTAAAAATCAAGTACCTTTTTTGAAATTTTCGAAATTAAATAAAAAAAATGTATACAAATAAGTGTACAAACACAATTTAAACATTTTTTAGAGCTTATTTCAAGCCTAAAATTCAAGCCTAAAAAGCGTAACCAGCCTGTCACCCTTCCAGTCCCTTCAATACAGGGTACCATTTCTGCCCCAAAAAACTAGCTTCATCTTCTGACCAAATCTTTATTCATTATCAGAATGTTAGAGGTCTTATTTCAAAACTTAAAAATCTATTCATGGCCAGCACTTCCTTCAATTCGGATATAATAGCATTTTCAGAAACATGGTTGAACTCAACCATATCTGATTTTGAGATTTTATCAAATAACTTTAGTTTGTATCGAAATGATCGGCCGACTCGAGGTGGTGGGGTGTTAATTGCCGTTAAAGCCACTCTCCAGTCTGAACTTTTCTGTTTTAGTACGCCTACTGACGCTGAGATTGTCTCAGTTAAGGTGTCTTTTCCTACACGGAATGTCTATGTAACATGCTCTTATGTCCCACCTTCTTCTGATATTCAAGTTTATATGAAACATATTACTTGTATTAAAGAAGTTTCTTCACACGTGCGTGATAGTGACCTATTTATGGTGTTGGGTGATTTTAATTTGCCCAACATCTCTTGGTCATTATTTACTGCCAAAAATTATCTAGTGCCCTCAGCACAGCACGATTTTATAGACTGCATGCTTGATCTTTCGTTGTTTCAAATCAATTCAATTTCTAATCATTTGACTAGAACACTTGACCTTGTATTTGTTAACGACTACCTTATTTCTAATGTGTCTAGGTCCCCTCCTTTATCTCTTCCTGAGGATGTCTATCATCCAACTTTAGAGATTGCAATGCTAAATTGTAATCCTCTCATTTCGTGCTCATCAGCCAATAAGCCCCGCTATTGCTTTCGCAAAGGAAATTATTCTTTGCTGAATCAGCTTATTTATTCAACCGATTGGTCTTTCTTATATGACTCAGTTGATATGAATACAGCTATTAATTTTTTTTACATCACCCTAATCTCCCTCTTAGATGTGTGTATTCCTAAGTCAATTCCTTCGACTACTTTTTCAAAACCACCCTGGTTTACTACCAGATTATCACATCTAAAAAATGTAAAATCCAAATATTTTAAAAAGTTTAAAAAGTCTGGTTCGTGTACAGACTTGGCTAAATATTCCATAGCCAAGTCGAACTTCTTTCTTCTTAATTCTCAATGCTATGAGAATTATCTAATACGTTGTAAAAGACAATTTTCCCGAAATCCGAGACAGTTTTATAATTTTGTAAACTTGAAGCGTAAATCTTCAAGTTTGCCATCTTCTTTTTTTCTTGGCTTGGATAAAGCTAGCAATGACACTGATTCTGCTAACCTGTTTGCTAATTTTTTCCAATCAACTTACTCTTCAGTCTGTCCTAATACTAATGCTTACCCTTATACTATTTCTTCCGCAAGTTATATACCTCCTCTAATTATTTCACACTCCTCTCTCCTATTAGCTATAAACTCTTTAAAGTCTTCTTACTCTCCTGGGCCGGACAATATTCCTAGTTGTCTTCTCAAGGAGTGTAGTTCTTCCCTTCTTTATCCATTGCTAAAGCTTTTTAATCTATCCCTTGAAACTTCTGTCTTTCCATCTCTTTGGAAAGAATCTTATATCATTCCTCTTCACAAGAAAGGTGGGAAGTCTGATATACAAAATTACAGGGGCATTGCAAAACTGTCCGCTATTCCTAAATTATTTGAAAAAATAATCACTTCGAATTTGCAGCATTTCTGCAAATCAGTTGTTTCCCCTGTTCAACACGGATTCGTAAAGAATTACTTCCTTGGTAAACGATGCTTTCCTTTCGAAAATGCAAACTGATGTCATTTACACTGACTTCAGTAAGGCGTTTGACTCTGTGCACCATGACATTTTACTTTTTAAACTTGACCGAATAGGTTTCCCCCTGTCTCTTCTGCTTTGGATTAATTCGTATTTAAAAGGTAGGACCCAAAGAGTAATGCTGAGGCTGACTACCTCTAAACGGGTTCACGTTACTTCTGGTGTTCCTCAAGGTAGTCATCTTGGACCTTTACTCTTTACCCTTTTTATAAATGATCTCCCCTCTGTCATATCACATGCCCGTGTACTCGTGTGTATGCGGACGATGTCAAACTTTTTCTATCATACACTAATCCCCTACATCATTCTCGTCTACAAGACGATTTGAACGCTATGCAACTATGGTGTTCGGCCAATCAATTGCATCTAAACTGTTCAAAGTGTATGTTTATGACTTTTAATCGTACTACACCTTATCTTGTCAGTTATACAATCGACAATATCCCTTTGCAACGTATACTAACAGTTAAGGATCTAGGCGTAATTTTTGATTCTAAACTCTGTTTCAATCTTCACATAGATACCATCGTTAATGAGGCAAAAGGTGTACTTGGATTCATTAAACGATGGTCTAAAGAGTTTAACGATCCTTTTATAACAAAACTTCTGTACATCTCTCTTGTTCGCCCTATCCTTGAATTCTGCTCTTGCATTTGGTCTCCACAGTATAACAACAGCCAGGATCGTATTGAATCTGTTCAGAAGCAATTTCTGCTTTTTGCCTTACGAGGTTTAAATTGGGACCCTAATCTTCGGTTGCCATCCTACTCCAGCAGACTGCTTCTTCTCAACCTTCCGTCGTTAACCAACCGTAGGACAATTCTCGGTGTTGTCCTTCTACATAAGTTGATTATTGGCGACATAGATTCTCCTTTTCTGCTAGGGCGTCTTCAATTCTCTGTTCCGGCTAGACCAACCAGAAATTATCGCCCCTTTTTACTATCTACGTGCACAACAGACTACGCTATGCACAATCCTTTTCGCGTGCTATGTAAAAATTATAATAGTTTGCATCACGTTTTCTCTACCGAACTGTCTCTACCCCTAATAAAATCGTTGCTTTCAGGATACCTTCGGGAAGTCGCTGACCATTCCCAGCTATGAGCAGGGGCATAGCTTGCCGGACAGGCTGAAAAATTTTTCCCCCACCGGGTCGGTGATTTCCCATTACTTTTCTTTCTGTCCTATCTACTTAACACTCTTTATCTAACTTACATTGCTTTACTTTATTAACAATTCTTCTTACTTTCATTTTTCCTATTTATTGTATTTTCTTTATTAATATAGCAAATTAAGATTATTTTAATGCTACTTGAAAACACTTTTTTCCTACTTACAACCTTCTGCTTAGATGTAGGCTCTAATAGCGTCACTGACAAAATTAGCTGTGAAAAGGGGCACAGCTGGCCGGACTGGCAAATAAAACACCTCCATCGGTCGGTGATGCTATTTAGAAAATTGTATCCTTTAACTAGGCTTTTAGCATAAAATTCTATTGTATATTCTATTGAATAATGAGGAAGACACTCGTTTTGTCGACCATTAATAAATAAATAAATAAATAAATTTGGCTTTTGACAAAAATAATGCAACATATTAAAAAATTGTTGCCATTAAATTTAATACGAGCTGTAAGCTATGTTTGTACTGCTAGATAGTTTAGCTAACATCAATTCGTGCTGTAATTTCCATTCGTGTTAGTGTTAACAACCACTATCGATAGATGCGCACTAACATCACTGTTATATAACAGCCCATACGCTTAGCGATATATCGGGACGTTTAGCCATCACTATAGAGAGCGCCAGTCTGATAAGATGCTCGTGAGCGTGTGTGTCGAGTGTCCGCGTTAAAAAATTTTTTCGCTGCGTGTGCGTGTGCTTTGGCAACGGCAGCTGCTGCTGTTGTTCTTTTATTTTTTGTTATTTTTTCTAGTTTGTTGAGTTTGAATGTGCATATGCCATTAACATTAAATGCAAGCATCTAATACGCAAGGCAATTCACTTCCAATAAGAGCACTCCTGCATCATTAAATTGTGTACGCAAGCGGGCGGGCGTTCGCCCCAATACTCGAATTGTGTACATAAGTGTGTGTGTGTGTTGATGCTGTTGTTGTTGTCAATTTGCTTGGAAAATACAAATCCCAAATTCATACACTTTATAAGTTGGAAAAAGTGCGCCCAGTTTTTAATAGAGTTCTGCTAAGGCAGCTCGATTGTGTATCTCCTTGTCGTTTGTGCGTCTGTGTGTGTGTGTGTGCGTTGTTGGCTATGTTAATTTCAGTTTTTCTTTTGTTGATGTTTTAGCAATGTGCCCAATGCCCAGTGTGTCTGTATATGTGTATGTATACGTGAGCAAACTACGCACAGTGTTGCCATATCGTCACAAATGAGCGAGCGTAAACAAATGTCTTGTAACTTTTTAACTTACATCCATATGCGTGTGCTTGTGTGTGTGTATCTGTGTGTACGTGAGTGTTGGCGCATTTGCATAAAACGCTTGCAACAGCCGCCGCAGCCGTTGTAATGCATAAATTATGATGAAATCTGCTCAAAATGCGGGTTAACCGTTTTGTTTATATTCAATTACTAAAAAAAAGTGTTGCATATTTTATAGGCTAAAACAGTGCAAAAGCACTAAAAACAACAAATCAAAAGACAACTTTATCAAACAAAAACAAACAAAATAATTGCATTTAAACTCGCAACAGCGCAGCGCCTACGCTAGGCGGCTCATCACCCAAATGGCGCTGCTGCTGCCAATGCCCAGGAATGGCTTTGGCTTAAACTGTTACTGGTATTCCCAGCTCACCTAAAAAAAAACACTGCTAGTAAGAGAGAAAGAGAGAGAGCGAGAGCGCGCTCGCGCGCCCGCCTTCCCGCCAACTGAAAGAAGGCGCGAGTGCAAGCGAGCGAGAGCGTAAGGTAAATATGCATGTGTGTATGTATGTATGTGCATGTAACTGTAGCTTAAGAGCTTGACTTGGAGTTAACAAATACTGTGAATGTGCTTGTGTGTTGGTGTTAGCTGAAAAAGAGATCTTGCCTAAAAAACTTTGAATTCGAAGGTAGACAATCTTAGACTATTGCTCAGCTTATACTCTGTTTATAATATAATTATGTATGAGTCATTCTTGTGGTATTGTGAATGAATGGTAAAGGATATATTTAGGTATGTCTAAATCATGATTATACCCTGTAATGAAAATATATTGAGAATAGGTACACAGTTATATCGGTCTAGTGTCTGTTCAACAAATCTAGAATATTCGCAAATTTAGTTGAAAACTAACGATTCCTTCCCCTATTACACGTAAATCGATAAATTTTAACTTGCCTGTGTTCTGTGTTTTGAGCATATCTTAGAGTTATAAAAATAAAGTTATAGAAATAAAAATTGTTTCAATTTTAGTATATATTTCCCGTTATGGCTAAACTTTGAACTTTTGTGAACACCAACATTTCAATGCCTTTTACATTGGCTTAAAGCTTTGATAATCCATAATACATGGCCTAATCCCAGCTTCGAATATTCGAAGGTCAGCCCATAGTAAACCCAAAAAAAAAAAATTTGTATAAGCTTGAAAAATATTTGTATCAACTTATATACATATAAGCAAAAAGCTGTGAATTCCAGTAACTTCATAATATAGAATTTTAATAAATGGGATACTTTTTTTTACCAGCCTTAAACTAGGCTTAAATAACTTCCGTTGCCTAAAACACACCAAGTAAAAAATACAGATTTTTCTTTTGTTGGAATATTCCTTTGACAAAAATGTCCCTTAAGTCTCGTGTCAGGTCGGCTCTCTAATGAAGAGACGCGACGCCAAAGAACTGACGGGTAGAAATTGCGACTACAATTTTCATTGTTTGTCACGCGCTGACACTTGAACCAGAAAAAAGGGAAAAGAAATTAAAAGTGAAGTGGAAAGTCGCTGAAACAACTGACTCAGCTGTTTCCTCTGACATGCAAATGAAATATCGAGCACATACATATATGTATGTAATGTAAAAGATAAAAATGTGTAGTCATCAAATTAAACAGGAATAGGGAACGGGAACTGTGCACGATGAGAACATTATTTTTTTTTTTTTTTGATGGAATAATCAATTGGATACTCGGTTTTCGGGAGAATGTATGTAACAGGCGGCAGGAGGTATTTACGATACCATAAAGCATATAAGTTCTTGATAGCGACAACAAGCCGAGTCCCATGATCTTGTATATATGAACGAGCCGTGAGTCGAGCAAGAGACTTAAAAAATATATACCGTAATCATGACAAGCTTATCAATTTTCCGATATATCTCCTTGGATAATTGTGTTATCGATTAATATCGATTTTGAGATATGATTTTTTAGGCCAAACTCAAAAAATTTAAAAGCTAGATGCACGAAACAAAATATCTAGGCTCTTTTGTAATGTATACAGATACAGGCACAGACACATTTACAGATAGAGATAGAGATAGAGATAGAGATAGAGATAGAGATAGAGATAGAGATAGAGATAGAGATAGAGATAGAGATAGAGATAGAGATAGAGATAGAGATAGAGATAGAGATAGAGATAGAGATAGAGATAGAGATAGAGATAGAGATAGAGATAGAGATAGAGATAGAGATAGAGATAGAGATAGATAGAGATAGAGATAGAGATAGAGATAGAGATAGAGATAGAGATAGATAGAGATAGAGATAGAGATAGAGATAGAGATAGAGATAGAGATAGAAATTGAGATAGAGATACAGATGCAGATGCAGATACAGATACAGATACGTTCAGCTTTAGGGTATCTAGTCCGGGCTAGTCCGGCACTTTTGACTAGAGCGCTCTTGTTGTCCCTTAATTCTTAATACGCTCTTACCAACCAGGGCTACAGCTTATACACTTTTCGATTTAATTTGTTTACAAAACAGTTTCGTATGAAGATAAAGTGGTTTTTAAATTCACACCTGACAAGTGTATCGTAGACGTGTAACTAGCACATATCGAGTGTAGTAAAAACAAGTAAGAGGTTCTAGTCGGGAGCTCCCGACTAGGGGATACCCTGAACCCTCTTCTTCCAACATCAAATGCATATATATATTCTATTTTAGAAGCTATATGTCAAGTTTGGTGACTCTAGCTCTTATTATTTACCAAAATTGCCCAAAAAACAGGATATCGATATCGATTTTTATCGATTGCTTGGAAACGGAGTAAGTTATCGATTATCGGAAACAAACTCGATCTGCTCGGGATATAGGAGCATCTACATCTAGCTCTTATAGGTTCTGAGATCCTTGCGTTCATACATACGGACGGACGGACAGACAGACAGACAGACAGACAGACGGACATGGCTAGATCGACTCGGCTATTGGTGCTGATCAAGAATATATATACTTTATGGGGTCGGAGATGCTTCCTTCTGCCTGTTACATACATTTGGATTTTGCCCATTTTTTAAGGGTTCAGGGTATAAAAACACTCTTAGCACAGGGTATGCATTTAGCGAGTACATGTAACGATATTATTCGCCTTTAGGTTTATCCTGCTTTCTCTTTCTGTCTCTCTTATGAGCTTTATCTCTCTTTCTCTTCCCTTGCGCACACTAGTCTCTTGGCTGGGCAGCGCACAGAGATGGGTCCGAAGAAGCGTTCCAGCGTTGCCGAGCGACAGCAGCGTGCCACAGCTGCGACGACGGCGACGTCTGCCACAGCGACGACGTCGACGTCGACGTCAAAGAAACGCAGCAGTGGCAAGCAGCAGAAGCTAACGGACGAGCCGGAGGATAGAAGGTGTGCCAAATCCGAGGCAACATCAACAACAACAACAACCGCCACAAAGCGACAGCAACAGCAGGCGACGGGGTCCAGTGCAATAGCAACAACAACAACAGCAACAACAACAGCTGGAGCAGCAGCAACATCCGCTGCAACAGCAACAACAACATTAGCCTCAGCCACCGCCAGCACGGACAAGTCTGGCGGATCGAGTACGCTAAAGCTGTCGCCGGAGGAGCGTCAGGAGGACGGCAAGGCGCGAGCCATAAATAAAATGCTCAAGAGTCTGGACATCAAGATTCATGGCTTTGACAATCTGCTGCCCAGCGGCGAGGAGCGCATGAGCGAGGGCCTCAAGTCCTCCATATCGGAAAATGTAAAGACCAAATCGCGTGCAGCAGCTGTCAAGGTCATAGCCAGCCTGAATCCTGGCAAGCCGCTCAATGTCAAGCGCCAGCGTGTGGACAACGAGGCCAGCAAGTTGGACAGGGAGCGCGACAAGGAGAAGGAGAAGGAGAGGGATAAGGATAAGGATAAGGATAAGGAGAAGGACAAGGAAAAGTCCAAGGAGCCGGAGGCAGTATTAAGCGAGCCAAAGGATGCTCATTGCGATAGTAAAGAATCTCCTGGTGCCAAAGGCGCCAAACAGTCCGCTGCCAAAAAGGCCAAGCTCGAGCCGCCGTCCACATTGGCAGCCAAAGCGACAAAGGCGGCGCCCAAAAAACAACAACAACAACAACAGCAATCGCAGCAACAAACGCAAAAAGACAAGGGCAGAAGCGGTGTGACAGCACCCAAGGGTGGCAAAAAGGGGGCGCAAGCAACAGCAACAGCAACAACAACAATAACAGCAACAGCAACAGCATCAACGACAACAGAGTTGGAGCAGAGCAAAACGAAGACACGCGCCCAGCTCGACTCCAACACGGAGCTGGTGCACATGGATTTGGAGGAAATCAATAGCATGCAAACACCGCCAACGCCAACAGCGACGCCAACGCCAACGCCGGCGCCGACGCGCACGGCCACGCCCATAGAGTCAACGCCCACGGGCAGCGGGATAATAACACCAAGCCCCGCAGCTGCAGCAGCGGCGCCCGCCAAGCAGCGCCCCAAAAACAAATACAGCAAAACATCAGCGGGCAAAGCCCGACTGCAGCAGGCCTGCAGTAAAACGGCGCTGAGCTCCTTGAGTGCGGCGAATGATATATACGACTTCAAGAGCGGCTCCGAGGATGAGGAGCCCATCAAAATGGTGCTGCCAACGCTAAAGGAGCTGCGCGAGTTTTCCGACGAGGACAACAGGCCGCTCAAGCAGCTGGAGCAAAAGCTGCTAGCCAAGGACGAAAAGGTCAAACAGGAGCAAGCAGCTGCAACAGTTGCTGCTGTGGAGCCCTTGCCCAAAGGCGGCGGCAAGAAGCAGATAAAACGCAAGCCGAATACGCCCACGCTGACAGCAACAGCAGCCACAGCAGCAGCAGCAACAACAACAGCTGTCACAACAGCAACAGTTGCTGCTGGCAAAAAAAAGCAAGCGGCAGCCAAATCAAAGCTGCCAACGCCGCCGGCAGCGGCGGCCAGCGATAGTTCGCGCTCCGAGAGCAGCGATTCGGAGGATGAGAAAAAGCTGAGCAGCTATGGGGCCAAGCGGCATCGCATGGCCTCGCTGAATGCGCTGGCCAAGGTGCAGTGCCTCTATGAGAATGAATCCCGTACCGCCCATGAGCTGGGGCTGTCCAAGGCGACGCAGCAGCCGCCGCGCATACGCACGCTCGATGGCAGCGACGACGACAACAACAAAAGCGAGCTGCCGCCAGACAGGGACAGGGACAGAGACCGGGATAGAGACAAGGAAAAAGACAAGGATAAGGATAAGGACAAGGACAAAGCAGAGGCAGAGATTGTCGTGGAGCCGCGTCGTGAGTTACGCTATGTGCCCGGCGGACGCGGAGTGGGCAAGCATTGGGAATTCGATAGCGACAGCGAGGCGGAGGAGTTGCAGCTGCAGCGCTTACAACAGCAAAAGAAGAAGAAGCTGCAGAAGAAAACGCCAGCCAAGAAGCAAACGCCAGCAGCTGGTGATGGTGAATCCAAAAAGAAGAACCATCATAAAAAAGTGCCGGTCGAGGACAGCGATGCGGAGACGCAACAGCATGACACCGACAGCAAGGACAAGGATCGTGACAGGGAGAAGCCAAAGGATATGGATAAAGCTAAGTCCAAGCCGCCGCCCAAACAGCTGCCCAAGAAGCGCAAAACCGCCTTCACCGAGGAACTCATTGGCGACTATAAGGGTATATTAGCGCGCAAGCGCATGGCCAGCCTCAATGCCAGCGCCATTGTGGCGGCCACTTACGAAGTGGAACGGCATCTGGACAAGAATTTGGCCAGCGATTGCAGCAGCTTTGAGAGCTACGATGAGCTGGAAACCACAAGGCCGACGGTTACGAAGGTCACGAAGGTTACGAGCGCGACCAAAGCCCAAGCCGAGCTGCACATCAAAAAGGAGCCCAAAGATTGCAAGGATAAGGACAGCAAAGAGTCCAAGGAGGCCAAAGAGCTAAAGGATCTGAAGGATGCGGCATTAAGCAACAAGCCGCAGAGCAATATGATCGAGGAAAGCAACGATTCCAAGTACTCCAAGGAGACCAAGGAGACGAATACGGACACTACCATTACAACAACTGGCTATCGTGGCGATTCGAGCAGCGCCAAAGATGCTAAGGACTGCAGCCGTCCAACGTCATCCAGTGTGGTCATTGTTCAGGACACAGATGTCACCATTACCGGCGTCTATGTCAATGCCAGCAATGGTGCCGCCCAGGAGGCATACTGTAAAATGCAGTATCGTGTCCAGTCCAGCGTGACAGAGGAGCGCCTTCTGCGACCCGGCTCCGTCGAGCCACCCAAATCCTATACGCCACTCAGCGCTCTATCCAGCATGCTGCCGCCTGGTGCCAGTTCCGGTCTCAGTGAGGGTAAGTTACAAATTCAAAAATAATCCTATTACAATTTTATCATTTTTAAATTTTAATAATATGGCAACTCACGCTGATAAAACTTGCTAAAAGTAAAAAGTAACAGAAAATTAGCAAAAATAAAAGTAACTTAAAACCAAAAAAAAACAAAAAAAAAAAAAAAAAAATAAAAAGAATATGGCAACTCTGATTTTTTTCTTTCGATTAATTTACCTGAAAATCGAATATAAATATATATTTAACCATTTGAATAATATGGCAACGCTGACAATCGAATAAAGTGATCTCGATTGACTTTAAAAATAAACAAAAATTTAAAAACGCTGAAAATTGAATAATATTATATAGATTAAATTTAGAATCAGATATAAACAATTTAAAAATTTGAAAATATGGCAACACAGTCAATCAAATAAAAACATAAATTTTACAACATTTTCATAATATGGAAACGATCAAAATTAAATAAAATTAACAGAATTGAATAAAGAAGTAAATATTTGTATAATTTGATGATATGGCAACGCTGGCAATTGATGAACTTTATGTAAATCTAAAAAAACAATCGATCGATTGCACTTGCTTCCTCCTTAGAGGAGGTCAGCGGACATGACAGTAGAGATGATTGCGTTTATTCGAACAGAATACTGATATATTTCCATATTCCCTTTTTCGCGTTGTGTATAGAGTATACTATTTTAATGCATTCAGTATCTATTGCTTTTATTCCGTTACAACGATAAAATTCGATGTTAAGTCCAACATATTCGATTCTTAAGAGTATGGCAATGATGACAATTCATTTGCCGTTTGTTTTGGCTATTTCAAACTATATGGCAACGCTGATAATTACCTTGCCAACTGGCTAAAATTACTTATCAGTTTCTATAAATTTTGGAGCTATTTAAATTTTATGTAGTTGGTTTTCCACTTACTAAATAATGTCAATATTGGTAGAATGTGAAAAATGTCATTCGAGATCACATACAAAATATATTTATCGACTTTTTCCATATAGTTATAAAGACTATGAGCTCGAATAAAATAGTTAAAATTCTTACGATTATCAAATTTTTTATCGAAATGCCAATATTGCCAACACAATGCACTTTTTTCAACGATTCATATCCAATAAAATGCAGTTGTTAGTTGCCATTCAATAATGATTGACAAAATTCTTATATTTCCATCTTTGCCGCTTGCAGCGCACAGCTCACCGCCGCTGCCCGTGCAGCCGCCGGCGCCGCACGTGTTGCTGCCGGGCGAACCGCTCAGCGCGGGCATGTATCATGCCCCGGATCTGGGCCTGCATACGGAGCATATGCCGCCGGATCATCATGGACCGCCGCCGCCATCTTATGCAGCCGCTGCGGCTGCAGCTGCCGCGGCCGCTGCCGCTTACCATGCCCATCAATTGGCGCCCGCCGGCAGCGGGGTGCTGCATATGCATCATCAGCATCAGTATGCGGCCGCCCATGCAGCGCATGCGGCACACGCCCATCATTACCAGCAGGCGGCTGAGTATCATGGTGGTCCGCCACCGCCGCCTCATCATTATGGTGGACCGCCGCCGCAGGCCCATTACGGTCCGCCGCCGCCGCAGGGTGGTCCGCCCACGGTGCCGCCGGATCGTTGCGATGTTGGCTCACCGCCGCCTTCGTATAGGGCCAGTGCATATCCGCCACCCCCGCCAGCCGGACCACCGCCAACGCTGGGCGGCGGCTCAAGCGCATTCTGTGCGCCCAATCCCCATCATCATCATCAGCAGCATCAGCCGCAGCAGGCGGGTCTGCCGCCACCACATCACGATCCCAGCGGTAAGTCGCCGGTTCAAAGAGACCAAAATATTTTACATAACAAACTTTATCCTTGGTTGGTTGGCCCAAAAAGAAATTGTGCCTTTTGTTATGCTCCCTCACAAGGAGAGGGTATTAAAAGTATATGAATTATCTAATGAATCGCTTGGACATACTGTTCATCTTACAATATATATTATTTGAGTGTTCCATTCCAACGTTCCTAATTTGAAGAAACCATTTTTGAAACCTAGCAAAAATTTGAAGTACATTATATCAAAGGACGCATAATATATTTGAAGTCTGTTTTATTTCCACTTCGTTCCACACGCTTTAAGCATAAACAATGTATATTCATAAAGTATTTTAATTTCAATTTGTAACAATTTTCTTTAAACTTGATATAAAATGCCCCGATTTTGAATGTTCCAATTCCACTGAAGTGTTCCAATTTCATTTTCTATCACAAGCGAATTCTTTTATGTAAAATAAAAAAAAATAGGAGTGTTTAAAGTCTGTTCTCTAATACGTTCCCTTGTATCTTGTCGTTACGTCTATTCCATTCCATTTCGTTTCACATGTAGAAAATTTGACACAAATTGCACTGACACTGTCCAAAAGCCATATAGAGTTGGTTCCATTTCGTTTCTCTTGTGGAAACGTTTGAAATTCAAACATTCTATAACTAAATGTCTTGCAAATGCTTTTCTCATGGCTTAAATGACGATAGAGCATTTAATGTTCGATAATAAATTCGAAATGAACATTTTATAGAATTTCATTTCTTTGGCAATGGGCCAAAACTTGAACACTGACTTGCCACGCCCCCTTTGCAACGCCTGCATTGATTTCAGTTATCAGCAAACAATGAGCGGCAATTTCTGCTGTTTCCAAAAAGTTTTCAACACAACGGATAACTTGGCGATTGCCCGCCAGGCAGGGCCCACTTTTTGGGTCTGATTAGTTATTAAAGAGCTTGCCAAAGCTGCAAACTTCAAAGCGTGTGTGTGTGTGTGTGGGTGTGCCGGCCTCATCTGCAGCGTTTGTGCAGGCTGCTTAAAAATGAAGAAAAAATCATTGCATACATTTAGGCGCGCGCATAGAAACTCAGCCGCTGTGTGTGTACAGATGTATGTCTGTGCGCATGTGTGTGTGTGTTGGCTAAAGCCGGAAACTGTAAGCAGGCAAGCAGCAAACGGAAACCGAGACCAGAGACCAGAGAATGCAAGCAAAAAGTAAACACGCTGCACTCGCACTCGCAGTCGCAGTCAGCGCCCGTTCGCGACTGAGCAGCCAGCCAACCTCCATTGATGTCATTTACCTTTTGGTACAGACACTCACACACACACACACACACACACACACACACACACACACACACACACACAACCTCACAAAACCACACAAACACATATGAATATATACATATGAATATATGTAACCACAAGGAGGCATGTTATACAGACATACTAATACATATGCAGCTTACAGAAAGTTGCCGCTTGCAGGCGCCCAAAAGTGTGCTACATAACTTTTCAGAGTCTGTAGATGATTTAATAACGTGCCAAGCCCAAGGTTAATAATGAAAACATTCAGTCAACGCCTAACTATCGATACTCCTATGCATATACAATATATACATGTATATATCGATTTTGATTGAGTGCATTTGTTAATTATACAATTACATGAAATTATTAAATTCACCGATTGATTTGTTCATATATCAAATGGAATTGGAGAAATATTGTAGTATGGGATAGAAACATATGTATGGGATAGTGTGAATTAACACTAGAAATTCTTTTAACGATATATTTACCAATCGAGATAATATTTTGAATAAATAGAGTACATTAAAGGATAGCGTTCGGGATATGCGTTATTCAGAGGTCAAGATCAAGTTTTAAAGTAAAACTTCCCTGAATAGTATACCATATGAACCGGCTCTTGTTATGAGATATATATTGCAATCAATTTATCGATTCACAGTCATTTTGCAAACAGTAGTCCCTTATCTTCTGATCAAATAAGTCATAAGCTTGCAGCAGTTATAGTGTCAATTGGTCTAAAACTGGATTCATAACGCGTTTACATTGCGTTCCGTGTGAATGCACTCATTCATTAAGCTGTTATTCATTTGCCGTTGATTGCAGTGTTCTCTCCCTCTATTAAGTAGGCTACCATTTGGATTGTCCCACATACAGTCGCATGTCTTTACACATATATATATATATAAAGATATATATGTACTGGTTATTTGTATTTTTTTTTTTATTATCCCCTCATCCATTCATTTATCCTTGTCCATTCGTCGCCGTGTCCGCTCTAACGTTTACGCTGTGCCGACAGTTGATAATTCATTAGCACATGTTCTATTTGACGTTCGTTCATCCATGCTGAAGTGCACACATACCAAGGCACACACACACATACAAACACATAAGCGAAATTGAGAGCGCGCTGCGCTGCCTTTTGTCCTGACGCCTTGACGCCCCCAAAAGCTGCGGCCGCTGCTTCTTTTGGCTGCTGCGTCTCTGTTACAAACTGCTGATAAACGTCAGGAATGCGCGCGCGAGAGAGAGAGAGAGAGAAAGAGAATGAGAGCGAATAAAAGCGCACAGAGAGTGCAGCAAGGATAGTTTTATATGCTGCTGTTGTTGTTATTACTTTTTTTATTTTTATTTTCATTTTTTTTTTGACTGTGCCGGCTGCCCGGCATCGTCTGCGTCGTTGAGTTACGTTTTAGTGCTCATTTAGACGTCGGAACGACAACGTAACGTAACGAATCGGCGACGGCAACGATGCCGACGACGTTTGTGGTTGGAATACGAGGATGATAATGGCGACATCTCATGATAATCACGTTCATGATGATGTTGTTTATCGTATGATGAGCGGGCTAGCCATGTATTGCGTATACGTAACGTGTGTCGCGCGTGCTGTTGATAGATAATTGTTTTTGTTTTTTTTTCTTCTTTTTTTTATTATTCTTTTTGTTATTGTGCTGTGTTGTTATTGTCGGCATTTCGTTTCGCATGTTGTTGTCAGCAGTCAACAACAACTGGCAATTATTGTCATGCTTGTTCGCAACGTTTGTCGGCGTGTTTCGGCTGCTGTTGTTGTTGTTGTTGTTGTGACTGCTATTATTTTAATTGTTATTAAACAAATGCCGCATCGTTTTTCCTGCAAATTGTAAATCACACATATGCGTATATACCGACAAATGCTTAACAAAAATTCGGTGCCGACGAGCCAAGTCGCACCGCGCCGCCCCGCCCAAATGCCGGCCGGTTCCGTGCGCCGCGTGATGCAGTCCGATTCAGGTCCAGGAGCAGTCGTAGCCGCAGACGTAAAGTGCCCCAAGCATAGTGCTGACCGCAGATCTAATTAGCGTTGCATTTTCCAGTTAATTTTAATTGAGACTGATTTATGAACAACGCAATTTTTTAACTGCGCCGCGTTGTTTTCCTCCCTACCCCTTTTGCGCTGATACTTTCTCTCTCGCTCCTTTCTCTCTCTGCTTCTTTCGCACTCTTCTGTTGCTACGAGGTTTTTTTTTGTTTTTTGTTTTTTGCTTTTATTCTTTTATTCTATTGAGAAAAAGCTAGCTAAGCATCCGGCTGACGACATTATTGCGATTGCGACTCAAAACTCTCTTTGTGTATATAAACAGGCGACAAAAACGTCATTCATGAAAATGTTCGGAGCAATAAAAAATAATTATTAATTACCAACAAAATAATGATATTTGATAATTATATGTTTTATAAGGCAACATTACTATGATTGTTAAATGAAAATAAATTTTTAAATTTTATATATATCTGTATAAATGAAAACATAGATTTGTTAAATAGTCAACCTTACTCATCAACGCATAGCTATAACGTCGCCTTCTCTTACGAGTTCAAGAGTTCAGATTTTTGATTTTCTTGTCACATATTGATTATATATAACTGTTTTCCTGCTTTTGTGAACTAGTATTGCGCAATTGTGCGATAATAATGTTCACAATTTAATGGAAAAATAACATGGGTATTTTATTTATATTCTTCCTATCATACAAATTATGTTGTTATTAAACACAACGAATTCGTCTTACATAAAAAGTTAATCCTTAAAAAACGTATCTTGCCTTGCAAGTTAAAACATTTGCGACGCTTTTGTCGGGTGACATTGTGACTTATTCGCTGCATGTTGTCTTCTTTAGGAAGCGCTGCACTAGCAGCAGCAGCAGCGAGCGCCAAGTCGCGGCTCGTGCTGCGCTCTCCATTCCGCGCGCTCTCTCATTCGCATACCGATTTTACGCTCTTTATCTTGCACTCTCTGAAATGGCGCGCCTCTCGAGACGTTGAGCTTTACGCTGCGCGCCGCATAAAAAGCTAACGGCAGAAAATCGCAACGCTGTCGTCGTTTGTTTTAGTTTTAGTGTTGTTGTTGCTACTGCTGTTGTTTTTGCCTTTTCTTTTTGTTGTTTTTTTTTTTTTTTGTTGTACATCTTTTTATTTTTTTTGCTAATTTCTTTTAAGAATTTTCTTGAACAATTTTCCTGCTGCAACGCTTTCGTTGTTGCCGTCCCGGTTTTTATTAGAAGTCGTTGGCTGCGCTGGCAACTCGTTCGAGTTTTTTTTGTTTGACATTGTCGTTGCTGCTGCTGTTGCTGCCTGCAACCGCTTTTTTTTTGAGTCTGTCTGAGTCTGTCACCGTTTAACGGTGCTTGTGCGTGTGTGTGTGTGTGTTTAGAATCGTTTGCAAGCTTGCAAAAAGTTGCGCTAGTGGGCGGTGGCTTTTGCCTGCCCGTCGCCTGTCTCTTCCTCTCCTCTTCTTGCATCGATGGCTCTGTTTGTTTGGGCACTCGCTTGGCTCTAAGCTCTTAACTGTTATCAGCTATCAGCGCAAGCCACACATACACACACATATATACATGCACAGCACGTCGTGCAACATTCATGTGGCATGTGCTGTATACAAATCGACACACAAAGCCATACATTTGACTAGAGCGACAGAGACAGCGCGCTAGGCTGCGGAAGCGAGAGCGAGAGGCCAAGACAACAAAGTGGAAATTGTAAACAGATTCATTGAGGCAACTGGCGCTGACACATTGCAACAACCAATCCTCAGTTACCCATTGTCCCCCATTCCGCCCCTATGCCAACCGTCTGCATTTAGGCCACAAAAATGCCATCGCCGGCAGTGTCCAAAAAAGCAAAGCACAAAATGAGCATAAGAAACAACAACAGCAACAAGAAAGAAAAAACAAAAAAAAAAAAAAGAGGCCCCCCAAAAAAAATAAGCGCGTATGCAATAAGAGAAAAGCAGCGTCACAAGAATGTGAATGCGAACGGGAATGTATACATATGTACATATGTATATCGAAAAATACAAATTCCCTTCCCCTCTCAATGCTGCGCCGCCCGCCGCCCATAACTGCATCAGCTGGCCACAGGCGCAGCGAATGTTCGACAAAATATATTTTGAAAATTCGCGTTGAAAATAACTCAATGTGACACATAAAAAAACTGAGTGTGGATTTGCAACAGCCGAACAGCAGGAGCGCAGTAGGGCAGGTATGCTCAGTGCCGGAGGGCGGGGACGGGGTGGGGTCTCTCATGAAACTGGGAGAAATTTAGGAGACATGATAGCCTGGCTACCAGCCGAACGTGACCTGCACCATGTGCCCGTGTCGAGTTAGCTAACTGACACAATGATTAGCTCTGGTAGTTTATTAAGTCCACAGCTACAAGATAGATACATGCATACATGCATGCATGCATATGTCTACATGTGCACATATACACACATATGCATGCACACAAATGTGCGCATAAATAGAATACATGCGTGTGTGTGCAGAGAAATTTAAATTCATGCGGATTATCATTAAATCAAGCACTACGAAAAAATCTATAATATCGAGTAATACTTATTTAAATTACGACTGTTTCTAAATTTGTATGTAATTCTTATGGCTTAAAACTATTTTCTAAAAATTAGCACACGTATCGGAGTGCTCTGAACTAAGGCATCAGATACATGTGCAGATACGTGAGATACGTGGGGCTGTGATAGCTGAATATGCCGTACATACCTCATTGTAGGGGCTTTAAGAACTCAATAAAATCTATTTCTTATACCTCTGTGGAGGGTATTTTAATTCTGTCATGGAATGAATGAATATATATTCTAGATCAGCATCAAGAGCTGAGTTGACATAGCCATGCCCGTCTGTAAACTAGTTTTTCAGTTTTAAAGCTATTGTCATCAATATTCTGTTTCCAAAAAGGTTTTCATTTAAGAGCTTCATCATTTTCACATATCTGTTATTGTTAATTGTTATGTACCCATTTGAGATTTCAAGTATCGTGCCCTACTCACTAACAAATGGGTTAAATCGGATTATGCAAACCATCTTTGTGGTTAGTTAAGCGTAATCAATGTTTGATTGCAAATTGAAATAGCCAGAGTTATGCCAGTTGCATTCCATTTATCTCAGACATACCTGCGCCTGCAGTTAATTTGAAATTTTGGTAAATCTGCGATTGTGTGATTAACGCACTTGAACGGGAACAGGACGAACGGCCTTGCTTGGCACACCGAAGATTAAATACCCTTGCACACATTTGGCTTAGATGTGCTTCAGTGCGAAAGCCTTGTGATATATCTGTCCGATTTGTTAGGGTTTTTTTGCTGATTATTTGGGAGCAAAGTGAAGCTTGTCATTGCTGAGTTTGGTTAAGATATCTAGAAAAAACGGAAAAGATTTCTATTACAAGCCAGTTTTAGATCGATTCTGCTTCAATTATATATATATAAGTAGTAATTACAAAAATAATCTCTGCCAAGCACAAGCCTATGAAATAAGCGTTAAGTAACAATTTAGTAGCTGGTGCTTACATTGAGGGATATTTACATTGATGGGGTATTTACAATGCGGACGACTGAGGATAAAGCCCAAAACTGTAAGGTATTTAATAATTCGTCTCCTAGAAAGGTTGCTGGGGTGTTACCTTTGAAGGCGCCTCTCTGTGATGGACCCTGACGAACGCAGCAGCTTTTGTTGATCTGACCTTTGATATAAGTTAGGCACAGATCTCGTTCGCATAAAAACGGATAAACGGACATGGATATATCGACTCAACTGTTGTTACTGATCAAGAATATATATGGTATTTGTATCTTATAGATAAATATCTTTACAAAATCAATATACCTTTCGGCAAGGCCATCAAAGGCAGGCATATAAAAGCCACAAACCTTGTTTAATGGGATGCAGTCAGAAACAACGAAATCGAATTTGCATTCATTATTCACTTGGGAGCGCGTCGGGCACAAACCTCATTCAGGATGATGGCAACAGCAGCAGCAACAATAGCCGCAGCAGCTGACCTTTGGTGTATCCAACGGGACACCAAGGACACATACATACAGCACTAATTGGGCCAGTGGGTATCCTTCTGCATGTGTATGTGTGTGCGCATGGATGTTTGCCCCCTTTGAAAACGCAATTTCAGTGCACGCACATTTCAATTTTGCGGTTCATGCTCGCTGCTGATGGCTGCGTTTCCGTTTCCTGGCTTTGGCCATTTTGTTTGCCCCGTGCACCTGTTTGATTCGGCACAGTCTGTGGGAATTTTCGTCAAGCTCGCATCAATTTTCAGTCGGGTGCTCTGGAAAGGAAAATGAATGTGGCTCTCAGCTCGTGAGCAATTAACTTGCCATTTCTCGATAAGAATCGAACACACACTCGCACGCACACGCACACACACACCCGCACACACGCTGAAAGGTGTTAAAGTCGAAAGAATTGTGCACAGAAGTGTTGTGGCAACAACACAAAGTTAACAAAATCTGATTTGACACGCAAAGCCACGGCAAATGCTGATGGCAAACGGGCAACAGCAGAGCTGAGACAGAAAGTACAAGAACGCGCGAGAGAAAGAGGGAGAGAGGAAGAGAGAGAGATTGTGGCGCAGGGGAAAGGGAGCTGGCAAGTGCGAACCTGTACCGACAATAATTGCCGTGTTAATATTCCAGCTTACATGGTCGTGCAGATTGGACAAAGTATTTTTGTGGCTGCAGCATAATTAAGATGCAACGTCTAGCAATAGGGTGGGAGAGGGAGAATCATAGGGAGGGAGACAGCGATCAGGGGAGGAAGTGAGGCTGAGTCCCTTAAGCTTGTCTTTAAACAAATTTTAAATAAATTGATATTAACGAAAAATGAAGTTTGGATTAGTTCGGATTACGTTTCAAACTAGCTTTTTGCCTTAAGGTTCGGTTCATGAGGCTTTGCTGCAAAACTTGGTTTTTTTATGTACTCTAAACATTTTAATGAAACATTTAAATTTTCAATTAACCGTCGCCCGTTGCACTGAAAATATTGCAATACTTTCACTTCAAACGAATATGTGTGGGTAAATCTCATAGTTAGGGCCCGAATTCTGTATGCTTTGGTGCTAAATATCCCTCTGCGTTTATTATTTTAGACTAAGGCATTTTTTATATTATCGATTAAGCTGTTTTTTGGAAAACAGTTTGACGCTCGGTTTATAGTATTATAAAAATCAACATGGAATTTCTTCCATTTTTCACTTAACCCGAAACCTTCTCTTATATTTTTATAGAGGGCATTATAATTTTGTCATGAAACGTTTAACGCATAAAGGGAGACATCTCCGATCCTATGTAGTATATATATTCTAGATCAGGATTAAGAGCTGAGGATCGGACTGCCATAAGAACGATCTGTCGGAAAGTAGGTCAATATTCTGTTTCCCAAGATATTTTTATCAAACTCAGCATTTAGGAGTTTTACTACTCTCCAATATCTGCAAATGGGCAATAAAACATCGTTTTCACCCGTTTTCCACCTGCTTGGGTGAATATCTACAGTTTTCAGTCAAAATCACAAGAAATGTTTAAAACTTGTTGTTTTCCTCTTAAGTCATAATTAATTTTTGTTAGAAATTAAAAGAGCTGACTAGTCTTGATATTCAAAAGAGACAAATTTGAAAATTTGATGTAAACTATTTTAAAAATGTTCGAAACTTAAACCTGGCCAGTTTTAAACTGGTTCATGGCCGTTGCATAATTGGTTCAGCATGAAAAAATAATGGTTCGGTTGGCTTGCATTTTATACGACAAACAATTTGCTGGCAGGATTCTTTTTTTTTTGTTCATGGATGGAATTCGCAATTCAATGAATCTTCAGGTGGAGACGATGACGACGATGGCGCTTGGCGCTCGGCGCTATTTGCCATCGAATTTTAACTGGATTGTTATTGTCCTTGTTTGGCGTTTGGCAAAAGGGTTGCCAGGACCACCAAGCCCTAAGGGCCTTGACATTTTTGAGCCCTGCTTGGCCTCGTTGGCGTTTTCGCCTGTTTCGCGTCCTTGTTGCTTATTTGCGTATCGCGCTTGCAGTCAGGAGCCGCAGCGAATGGCGCTTGTCGTTTTGGGTTGGGTTTGGTTCGGTTGGGTTGGGTCGCTTTCTAGCGTCCGCCACATTGACTTTGCTTGGCTGGCATCTGCTATGCACATCCTTCGGCTTTTCGTTTACACGCACCTCGTTCCGTGTTCCTCCTCCTGCCCGGAAACCATTCTTTTGCCCATTCCCGCACTCATCCATTAGGGCTCATTGTCATCTGCAGGTTGTTAAGCCAAATACTTTGCCCTCCGTTTGCTTGACTTGACACGGCAAATACGCGGAATATGCATGGAAATTGTGTCTGTAAGAGTGCGGAATAATTGCGCATTAGCATTTGCTATGTGTTAAACATGCCATATGGAGCCTACATACGACTTATGCCAGAAACTATAGAGATTTCCATTGTATTTTACTCCGTGGTCTTTGTGGATCTTGTAAAGGATGCTTGGGGATTTGATAGGGAATCAACGTGTAGCTAACGAGTGAATATGTTGGGGCATGTATAAGGGTCTATGTGGACTTTGTATGAAACCTGCGCAGATGTTGGTTGAAGGGTATGTGAATCTTAAGCGAAGTCTGTGTGGAGCTCAGGTGGTGAAACATGCCCAATGGAACCTATATATAAACTGTGCGAGTAGTGCCAGAAACTATAGAATAAAATTTGATGGTATTTTTCTATGTGGATCTTGTGTGGCATCTATGTGAAGCGTATGATATTATACGCAGTCTATGCGGATCCTATGTGAATGTTTTGTGGAATGAATAAGGAGTTCATGCGAAGTCTCTAAGGACTATATTGTTTACCTTATGTGGAATATATTGTTTGCCTTATGTAGGGTCCATATATATATGGAGTCTATCTGTATCTCATGTAAATATTTTGTAAAATCGATGTCGATTTTATGTGGAATAGAAAATTTAACTTTTATGGGATCTATGTGGGCACTCAGCGGTTCTTATATACATATTTTGTGGAATGCATAAGCATTCAATATGGAGTATATGTGGATGTTATGTGAAACTTATGTATATCTGGGTGGTTGTGTGGATACTCAGCGAAGTCTGCGGCTGAGATGGAGTTTTGTGGATCTTATACAGATTTAATGTGAATTGTATTTGCAAGCTTGTATTGTAGCCAATCAAGGTGACCGGAGTGAATCCTATAAAGAACGTTTAAGTTTTGTAGACCCTAAGATTATTTCTGAAACTCATAAGAAATTCATACGAAACACAGGTGGAACTCATATGAAATGAATGTGTAACGCATAGGAAGCTAATATCAAACGCTATTATGGTAAATAATATTATTTATTCATGTTAAATGTGCCACAGTTTTACTAACAGAATTCACTTTCCCATGAAAAAATATATAATCCTAGTAGGCATCGTCCAGTTTCGAGCTTATTTCTTGTCTGATATGCCTGTAGAATGGCATTCCATTATTATTTGTTTCTGTGTGCACATTTTCTAGAACATTTTTTAAAATTTCGAGTCCTTTGACAATGGCTCCATTTTTAATCACACTTTTCGTAGCATTATTTCTGCACATCGGTGAACTCCTGTGGCAGCCTTCGGATGGCCACGAACCGGACTTAACCTCCATACTGTTCATTTGCTCTGTGCTGACGCTATTGATGCATCCAACGATGATCAAACAGCAGAGCCCCTATCGCATCTGTCGTTTCTTTGGATTGCTGGTGTATATGGCCGAATGTCTGGTGATGCAGTATCTGGCCGTAACTTTCACCTGGATCAGCTTCAATAGGCTGTTTGCCAAGTTCTCACCTGGCGATGTGCTTGCCATTTTCTGCTGCCGCTTGCTACTGTCTACGGCGATGTTCGTCTTTTCCATTTGCCGATGGCGCCGTAAAACCAGAGATGCTCTCGACGATGCCATGCACGCTGTGTATATGGAACTGCTTGCGGGCCAAATGTTGATGCCATTCGAGGTTTCAAATTCGCTTTATAGCAATCTCCATATGGGCCGCCTGGACGACCGCGACTTGGAGAACATTAATGAGGTCGACGACATCGATGGGCTGAATAATTGCAAGCGTCATAGCTCCCAGCAGACTATCTGTGGTGGCCTAAACCAGGGCAGGCCATATGGTTTTGGCTCCCAGATTGATTTGGATCCGTGTGTGCCTCGCAGGCGAACAGGTCGCTATTCCAAACACATCTCTGCTCAGGGCTCGCGTAGTGGCCGGTTAGTTCAGTAGAATGGGCAGATTTTAAATTTGTGTAATCTAGTTATAGTTGAAGGTTTTAGGAGGTTGCTATTGAATAGATGATAGTCATGCAAACAGTTAGTATTAGAATGCGTTTTAGGATGGGCAGCTAGTTAGTGAGTTCTCATTAATTTGTCGGATCTTTCAAGCCCATAACTATCCTTTCTATGGAAATCACACTGAATCCCACCATCTGCATCTGTATCAAGTCTATTCCAATTCCCAAATCTTCCTCAAATTGTTTTAAGCATTTCATTGATTTTCGTTTCGGTTTCGACGAATCCATTCAAGGCTCCGCGGTTTTTGAAAGGATTTCCATATTAGTCAAGCCTAAAGATCTCTACTAGGACTTTTAACGTGTAACTTTTCTATAGATTCAGAGATGGGATTGGAATGTTTTTGCTTCGGCCGCTCCTATTACCATTTGAATTCCATTTTGCAAGAGGTGTTTTTTTGGTTCACCCTAGAATAATGGAAAGTTTTTCGGCAAATATCTTCCATCAAGATCAAATATTTCGTAAGTCCTCTGTTACTCTTCGGAGCTGTCAAGCCCAACTATCCTATGCTATAGTATTTATAAAGTCTATTTAATTGTTACCAATTGGATTGTTAGCGAGCCTATTCCACTTCCCCCCGCGACCTCTAGTTGTTATTCGCCCCCGAGGTGAACGGCTTATTGGATCTCTTTTGAGATATTTTATATGGAATTTAATTTAAACATATTTCGGAGAAAGGCAAGCTTGGGATATTTCGTGCCTTGGTCAGTTTTTTAAATAAATTTTCTATTTTTATGTATTCATTTAACAATAAATAAATTTTGAGTTCTGAACCTGTTTCAGCTGATATGTTTGTTGTTGCTTTTGCTCTCTATCATAATTCTCGCCATAATCATCATTATCATCATCATTATCATTAACGTTATCATTACCATCAGCATTATGAGCGAGTGTGAGGCTTATGTAACATTCCATGCAGCCTGTCGTCAAACTCCGGTAGGCGTCGATAATTGTTCTATTAGCCAAATGAGCCCCTGCTATTCAGGCAGCAAAAGTCAGAGGCAGGGGCGTAGACAGCGGCAGGGGCGTGGAAAGAAGCAGCTGGCAGTTGGCAACTGGCAACTGGCAACTGGCAACTGGCAACTTGACCATGAATGCAGTTGGACGAGTAACACGCCCACAGGGAATGTGACCAGTTGTTTGGGTTTCGTCCATGTCAAAATTTTAATATTGCGTGTCAAGGCTGACAGTCGCTGTTAAGCCTGAAAACCCTTCGATAAGCTTTGCTCTGTCAATATAAAATCAAAGGGAACTTGATTTACGTACGTCTTAGCCTGCGATTAGCCTTGAAATTGTGTTCGGTTATTCGCCTGCAATTGATTAAAATGTTTTTATCAATAAACAAATACATGTTATGCATATGTATATATACTTCTAGTTGTGAGAGCTGATTAAATAATAAAATATATAATAATATCAATTTAGTTAGTTTCAATATAAAAACTAGAGATGCGCAATACAAGTTTGTTTTCGATAGCTTGACCCGTTTCCAATCGATGCAATCGATAAAAATCGATCTCGAAATTCTGTTTTTGAGCAAATCTCATAGGCTTGTAGAGCCATAGCCAGCAAATTTGACATGTAGCTTCAAGAATTGTATTTACAGATCAAGCTTATTTCATTTTTTAGCTATCGAGCTGCATTTGGTGTGTGTAGAGGAAGGTTCAGGGTATACCCTAGTCGGGCACTCCCGACTAGAGCACTTTTACTTGTTTATTCTGGCAAATCCTACCTCTAGCCAGGTTGTTCTTTAGTTCCACTTGGGCGACACTTACAGGAACTTGTCATTGTCATTCATTTCATTTCAGTACAAGTCGACAAATTTGATTATCAGATCACTTAATCATATATTATGCCCCTCTCTCTTTTCCCCTATCTCTCTCTAGCGCTCTCTCTCTCTCTCTCTCTCTCTCTCTCTGTCCCTATCTCTCTCTCACTCTCTCAATCTGTCTCTCCCTGTCCCTCTCACTCTCCCTTTCTGCTTTCCTCTCCATTTGCCCCGTGGCCGATCTTCATGGTCAGCCCTTGCACGCTTGGACGCTCTCTTTTACTTCTTGTCTTTTTTTTTTGTACTCATTCACAATGTGGCAATGGGTATATTAGCTGTCCGCCCGTCTGCCTATATAAACGCAATTTTGCCAGGCGCTATTAAAGTAAGAGACTTGGTTATGTTTATAAGCGATAAAGTGTTAAGGTTTCTTCGCCAGTCTGAAAGCTAAACCAAAGACTGTTCAAAAAACTCCTCGGAAGATGTATTCTGACTGGGGACTTCGCAGTCTTACAAATTACATATCTTCCAACGTCTTAAAGCTAGAGAGACCAAATCGGGGACCAAAGAGTGTTTATGGGATCTTCCAGGGATTGACTGATGTCACGTAATTAATGTTGCGAGCGAGTGTTGCGCAGTCGCTTATACCCAACTACAACCTTGTTTTTTTTTTATTTAGTTTTTTTTTTTTTTTTGGTTTCTTTCTGTTGTTCCTAGACGCGTTCGTTCTCACGACGCTCCTCCGTTTGCGAGGTTCATAGTTTTCTGCCTATGCGCACGTAAGCGTGACCGTTTTGACATTTTTATGCCCCACCCCCCCACACCGAATGGCCCCCTTTCTCTGTCTCACTACCTCCCCTGCTCTCTATATCGCTCGCTCGATTTTCTTTAATTTGTGCTTTGTCTCAGCCTTTGGCTTCGTGTGCGTTCACTTTTCATTTCCGTTCTGCTTTGGCGTTTCGGTCAGATACATGTGTGCCAAAAATCTCACGATGCTCTCCAAAGTCCGCGTTCGTGTCCACTTTCAAATCTCGCCAGTTGCAAGTAACCGTTGCACTCGCAGCTCGATGCAACTGTGGCTGCATCCGTACCTGCATCTGTATCTGTGGCTACATTTTTGTGTTAGACAATGGCAGGGCCGCTCAACGGGGCGGCGGGCTGTCGTGTTTAGGCTTTCAAACAAGTTTGCCAACATGGTCAAGAGTAAAAAAAAAATAAATATATAAGAAAAAAAAAAAACAATATTTGGCTAGCGAAACGTGAGGCAAAGCAGCAAACTATAGAAAAATAGAAAAGAAATTAAGCATAAGCAACATGCACTAAAGATACTCCCTCTGCCTTCCCCTCCTCTCCCACTCACTTGACAATTACAAACAATGGCGTGTTGGTCGCAGGCGAGGGGCGGCCGGGGAGGGGTTGCATACAAGTTGTGGGCCAGCATTTTCACACAAGCATCGCCAGCGCCGCCGACTTTCACCATGCATTTCGGCTGCGCTGCCCTTAATGTCCGAAATTGCAAAAGATACAAAGATACAAAATGTATCTGGCCAGAAACGAAAAAGAATGGCAACGCCATCGGGTCAAGGGCGCCCCAGATACCCAGTTACAAGATAGATGGACAAATGTGCAAATGCGATGGACGGCTAAATGATTCACCTTTAATGGACCTGCCGTATTCATGACTCACTCACTGCGGCTGGTAAAACCCCGTCGTTCTTCCTGGCTTCTTCTGCCCCAACCATTATCTAAAGGGGGCTGGGGCGGGGCAGCGGACATGCGGCACGCGCGCGCTCATTTTACAGTATTTGTTAAACCATTTCGTATGGCTTCTCTTCTGAGCATGGCCCAGCCGTCAGAAGGTCGCTTATCTTATCACCAAAATGTGCAAAAATAAAACCAACGCAACACAACAAAAATATACAAAACGCAAAACAAAATTTGTAGCAAAAAACTTAACAAATTTCAACTGAAAAACAAAAAAAAAAACCAACTACAGATTCGTGGTTCGACGAAAAAGCGCAGTTTATCTTTATCAAAAGCGACAACAACAAAAGCAACATTCAAATGATATACAAACAATTTTCGCTGATTTGTGACAAAAGTTACAGAACAAAAAGTCAAACACGTTAAAATGTTGCACTTGGCAGTTACCGACTGCGCCACACTCTGTTCGTAATGTATTAAATAGGCAATAGGACGCAGTTCCTTAAAATCTCTTCCTGTTGGGTTTTATTTTTGAGCGAACAAACAAAATGTAGTCCATTGTTATACCCTTGTATTATGATACAAAAGAAGACACATCCGAACCTATAAGGATATGCCTCATATAAATATACTCTATATATAATATATATATATTATATAAATAGATATATGCATACCTTATAAATATTTAATTCGCTAGCTCGAGCCAATAAATTATTTAAAAAGGGAAAGCTCGCCAAAATCAGCATTATAAACCCTATATTTATAGAACTTTATATATTCATGATCATGATCATAAATATATTCATTTATATTGAAAACCTTTTCTTTTTCTTCAAAATATCTTGACCAACAACAGCAGTTACGAGCTCCGATGTCCTACTTTACGCATCTGAAAAACTATTGAACAGAAAAAGGGTGTTGAATGTTCGGAGTGCCCTTCTTCCTTGATTTTGAGTTACATGTCTATTGCTCAATAATCAATATTATTTATGGTCTGTGTCATATAATACGACTCCATAAAAGTCATTGGAATATTCTAAAAAGAATATGTTAATCTTTTGTTGAATATGGATAGCTTAAATAGTCTAAAGTTATAGCTATAATATAGCTATATATACATAGCTATAGCTGTGACTAGATATTCTCTTGATATAACTATAGTTATTGTACGGCATTAAATAAAGTTATTAATAAAAATATGTTTCATATTGACTACAAATTCTAATAATAGAAAGAGTCTGTTTGAAACGGAGTCATTTCCCTTGGCCCTTAAGCTTGATATTTTGCCGAAATTCATCAAAGTCGGGTATGCACGATCTTATATTCGAGGTGTAAAGTGTTTAGCTTTAGCCCAATATACTCTTTTATACCTGCCGAATAGTATACACAAACTAAGCAAAAGGTTTTAAAAAGTATTGAAAATACCTGAAAATAACTGAAACCCTACAAAATTTGAATCGCCAATTGTTGCTGAGATTTTCCTTCTTGTAGTATCTGTTGTTATTGTTATTAGCATTTGCCAGTCGTAGATTGTAAAGTCGTTATTTACACATAGAGCCACCTGTTCCTAACCCAAAACTGTCAAAATTAAAATTTGGATTTTCGTAACTTAAGTAGAGCTCACTGAAGCACTAACTATCCTAACTCAATGTACATATAGTATACAAACTGAGCTAATCGTTGTAAGTCATTCGAATATTAAAATGCTTGGAAAGGTTTTTGTATTTTATAATTCCCCCAAACTCATTCAGCTCTAAGCTTATTTGCGCTTAAATTTGAAAAGTAATACTTGTAATATATTTAACACTAAATTGACTCCATGAAATATTGAGTTTGAGTTATATATATATAAACATTTATTGGATTATGACGTGAATATGGGCTTAATAATATAAGTATATATAATAGACTTTAACACATTGAAACAAGCGATTGTTATTATTGAATCTATATAATGCGAAGACTAGAAAAAACAGTATATATTTTTTTAAATAATTCATCTAGATTCATCTTCTAAGTGAATGTTAAGATATTTTATATATATTTACCTAATATATACATATATATTTTGCAAATACTGTGACAAAATAAATAACAGCCTGCATGAATACTCTTAAATGGGACCAAGCAAATAAAATAATATTATTATATAAATATTCTGTTTTTTATAAATGATATAGAAGTTACCAGATCATTTAGATCTACCACATCGAAAATTGCAACAGTGTCTCAAGTCGAAAAGAGCTATACCTTTCTATAACCAGATATTTTCGACTTATATCCTTATTTATATCATAAAATAATTTAAACTTTGTCTCAAAATACTCAGTTGCGTTTCGATTCAGATTTGTATACGTGGTATCTTGTTTTGTATTTCAAGACAGGTTTAAACAAATTGAACAAACCTTGTGGAATGAAATATGTATTACACAAGAAAAAGAAACTTGGTCATTTCTGCTGAAGATGCAGAATATTAAGTAAATTTGTAGTAGACAAAACGGAAATCGATCACAGATCCTTGTCAGCTGATGATGTCGATAACGACAACGATAACGATAACGACTACTCGATGACATTTTGGCTGACTTGTCGCATGGCGACTGCGACTGAAGCGTCGACAATGGCGCTTCCTTCCTCTTGGCAACTGGCCTCCCGTAGCCGCAGCCACAACCAAAGCGGCTGCTGATGTTTTTTTTTGTTTTACGCTCAATTGCTTGACCAGCATACGAGAGCGGCCAGTGCTGGTTTGGCTGCGGAGTGAGAGAGCGAGAGCGTACGCTCGGCTCGGTATGATACGCTCGGGTACTCGGGCGCACGTCCTGCTACCAATCAGAATCGTTCGTGTATTGTTGTCGTTGTTGCATAACGCGGGCAACATTTACAGTTGCCTGCCCGACTACTCGACTACTTGTAGTGGACCACACAATGTAAAAGATATTACAATAGCAGCAACAATACAGCTGCTCTCACGATGTGCGAGTCTCGTTTTTCTCTGGCTCTCGCTGAAAAGTGTTGTCGGGTCGCATTCTGCTTGCTCTGCTCTACTCTCTCGAACCACTGTTGCTGCTGCTGCTGTTGCTCGTCGTCGTTTTTGTCGCGTCGCGGCGTTTTTAGCCGATGCGCTCAGCGTGAACGTTTTCAGTGCTGCTCTACCTGTCGACTCGCTTACAACGTGCGGACGACACCGCTTTAAAACGCGACGACGACGACGCCGCCGCGGCCGCAGCAGCAGCAGCGACGTCAGTGTAAAGTTTTGCGCGTTACTTTGACGTTTGTGTTTCGTTTTTGTTTTTGTTTTTGTTTTTTTTTTTTGCGCGTTTCGTTGTTTTTGTTTAATATTTGTGCAGACAACAGCAACGCAACAAAGTGGCAAAGTTTTCGTCTCAGCCGTTGCTCATACGCCCTGTCGCACAACACATATGCACACGCACACGTAGCTCATAGACACACACATACGTTCAAATATATAAGTGTGTATGTGTGTGTGTGCATATATATATATATATATATATATATATATATATGTATGTATGTATGTATAGTGCTTTTGACGACGGTGACGTGCAAATTCATTTCGAACGCGAAAGAAAAAAAAAAACGTTTGTTTTTGTTTTATGTGTTTTGCTTTTTGGTTTTGGTGAAAAGTGCGCAACAAATGAAAATGCGCAGCAATGAAAAAGTGCATAGCAAATAACAACAACAAAGTAAAACAAAATAGTTAACAATTAAAAGTAAGCCAATACACATACAAACATACCAACACACACACACATATACACACACATACGCACACACACACACACACACACACACACACACACACACACACACACACACACACACACACACACACACACACACACACACACACACACACACACACACACACACACACACACACACACACACACACACACACACACACGCACGCACGCACATATACACACATACACACACATATACACACATACACACTCACTCACATACACACACACACACACATATATATATATGCAGTGCAACAAGTTTGCGCCTGACAAAATTTCCATCGCTTATTTGGCAATTTTATTTGTTGGCTGCTGCAACAGCAACAATAAGTTGTATAAATAACTGTACACTGTTTTGCGGCAAAGAAGCAACAAGTTTTTTTGTTTTTTTTTTTTTTGTTTTTTGTTGTTGTTGTAGCATCCTGGACAACGTGCTACATCAATAACAAGCGGCGGCAGCATCTAAATAATTGAAATGAGCTCAATCGAGAATTCACTTGAAAAATTCAAATCGCAAAATTAAACGTCAAGAAGTACACATACATAAATTATGTACATATGTAAATAAATATGCACACACACACACATATGTGTGTGTGTGTGTGTGATGTTCGCTGCTTTCTGATAATGAATGGAATTTCAGTTTTATTTCTTTTTTCCCGCTAAATTTGACGCGATATCAGCCAAAACAAAAACAACAACAACAACAACAACAACAACAACAACAACAGCAACAGCAAATTCCAAAGTGTCGGCGAAATATGAATAGAGCTTAGTTTTTAGTTTGCAGTAGAATCCAATACATACTAGAACATAGACTCAGCGAGAAACTGTTTTCGAAATTCTGATCCCCTGAGCTCAATAGAAAACATAACGCTCTGTTTTTCCAATCTCAAGTACATAATCTTAAAACTATGAGTCAGTCGTTATTTCAAATGTTGAATGTCTTAACAATAGGGGAAATGCTTAAAGTTCTGCTTCAAACAAGTCTAAAATGTCTCAAATATTAATATGTACTATATTTCTGCAGGGTCTGAATAGAATAAATAATGCATTGTTCTCAATATATCAGCTACTTGCCATGAGTCATTCCCTATTGCAAATGCAAACGTAATTGTTGCATAAATAAGAAACATTCATTGGTGTAATTAATACTTTTATTATAAGAATTTGTCAAGTCTCAATGTGGAAGTACTGTATTTGAGTCTTGTATTTATCATTTTTGCAAGCCTTTTGTTCAGTTGCAGCATTATCCTGAGCCTAATTTCCACCCAGAGTGTTGAATTCGATCGATGAAACATGTTTCGCAAAGATCTCTGATCGAAGTTTGGCTCAATTGATAAAAGATGTGCTCATCTTACGAGCCTAAAGTTGAATAATTGGCACAGGTGTGAGTTCTATATGTCGAACGGATCGTTGTGACATGGCAATCCGTTAAGAGAATTTCCAAAGTTTCAAGATTTTGAAAAAGCGGATAACTATATAGCTTACATAATGAGCATATGTACCATATACTACACATATAAATACTCACTATATATATTGATATAGCTACGTAGAGATAGATAGAACAATCAATTGCACTCATAAATGACTCTCAGGAACTGTAAATGTTGCATATACATACATATATAAGGCTGCAATTCCAATTAGATTTTTGAATAACAAATAAGCATTTTATGATTTAATCAGACCTTGACACATGCAAAAGAGAAACAAAAGGCGTGATATATTGTAGAAATTCTATGATTTATTAGCCAGCTAAATTCAACAAGTGTTCACATTCCGAATTGTGAATGAGAATGTGAATGCAATTGAATTTATTCGTTTCATGTGAAGGAATTGGAACTTCTGGGAAAGCAAATCCATCCAAATGCATAGTTTAACCAATATATAATCAGTATTTATTTGTTCTGGATCCGTAGTACCAATGCAACTCTATGATATCAGAACTATCAAAACTTATGTGCAGCTTCTTTGATATTATGAGAATTATCGGATCCATAAAAATCAAAAATATTTCACCCTTATGTTACATGTGCTCAGATCCTATAAAGAACATATATATCTTATGTATGCATAAATTCGTGGTCCGTCTGTTGATTCGTTTTCGCATCTGATTCTTTATTAACTAGTTTCTCCGTTTTTATACCCTGAACCCATTAAAAATGGGTACAAGGCTATATTGTATTTGTGCAAAATCCAAATGTATGTAACAGGCAGAAGGAAGCATCTCCGACCCCATAAAGTATATATATTCTTGATCAGCATCAATAGCCATGTCGATCTAGCCATGTCCGTCTGTCTGTCCGTCCGTCCGTCCGTCCGTATGTATGAACGCAAGGATCTCAGAACCTATAAGAGCTAGAGACTTGAATTTTAGATGTAGATGCTTCTAGCTCCCGCGCAGATCGAGTTTGTTTCCGATAATCGAAAACTTACTCCGTTTCCAAGCAATCGATAAAAATCTATATCGATATCCTGTTTTTTGGGCAATTTTGGTAAATAATAAGAGCTAGAGTCACCAAACTTGACATATAGCTTCTAAAATAGAATATATATATGCATTTGATGTTGGAAGAAGAGGGTTCAGGGTATCCCCTAGTCGGGATCTCCCGACTAGAACCTATTACTTGTTTGAAATGTTGTTTGGGAAATCTTGTGTCTATTGCTGCATTCAATTCCATGAAAGATAACTCTTGCATCTTGTCTTTCCTCTGCGTACTAGCCTTGAGTTGTGAAGATCAATTGCGTGATTATTGTTGGGAAAATTTCCCCATTTTCCACACAAAAGTTGGGTCTACGAAAAGTGTGCTATATGTGTCTTCAAGGAGTTTTCTCTCGCAGTTCTCTGCAAATGAGTGAATGCAAGTGATTTTTTTTTTTTTCAATTCTGCATCTTTTATATTTAGACATATTTTTATATTCGTAGACGTATTTGTTAATGTTCATATGTGTATTTATGTATAGTACTCGGCGGTTTTATGCGCACGTTTATTGCGAGTCTCATGCCTCAAACTCCTGCTGCCTACTTTACTTTACTTCTTGTTGTTGTTGCACACCTTTGGCAGCCTTGCTGTTGTTGTTGTGTGCTTGTGCCTTTACACTTTAATTCCTGCTTCTTATTTAGCATCTGCGCCGGGTGTTACTCGAGCCACATGGCAAACACAAACGCAACGGCAACGGCAGGGGCAGCGGCAGAGGCAGAGGCAAAGGCAAAGGCAAAGGGAACGACAAGGCCTCCAATGTCAATAAGAAGCAGCAGCAGTTGTTGCCAGTCAGTCAGTCAGTCAGTCAGTCAGACAGTCCGTCCGTCCGTCCGCCTGCCTGTGCACGCGCGCAGGACGTGCACACACAACCAAAAAAAATACCCACACACGCAGTGTGAGTGAGAGAGAGAGAGGGAGAGGGAGAGAGAGAGAGCGCATCAGGCGCATCAGCAAGGCATTCTTATACTCATCCTCATTCTTATACATTCATTCTTATCCTTACGACGGCAATTCCTGTCGCCATTCCCATTCGCATTCGCATTCTTCCCTTCCCTTCCCTTTCTTCGTATTCTCTGTCTGTTTCTTGCACGGCGCTTATCCGTTTCAGTTGCTCTGCTTATGAATGGATTGCACTTAAGCCGGCCGCTAATATGTTTGCCAGCCGTTTTACCGTTGCTTACTACCTGCCCTCTCTTAACCTCTACCCGTCGCGCGCTCTCTCTCGCTCTCTCTTGCTCTCTCACTCATTGTCTACCCTTTGCTATTGTTGCGTATGCGTAATCGAGAAGCGGCAAAAAGCTGTTGCTTCCATTTCATGAGCTAAGACGCAGCCGCGTAGATTCTAGATAATCATCTTTATATTCCGGATGATAATCCTAATGCTGATCATGATGACAATGATGTTCATTATTGTTAATAATTGAGTGAAAACGAAACAGAATGTTATTACATTCGACGAATATCCTGTACTATGTGCTGCAGATATTTGTGAGTTTCAAGCGGAAATTGATAATAGTTTTGGCTTCAATTTCAGTTTATATCAATGGCATATAACATGATCTTTGTTCAAAAATACAGAAATTATAGTTGCACTTTCACATGGAGGTTTTAGCTTTTATAAATATATATTATATTTGAGTGCCGTCGACATTTGAAAGTGTATTTGCATCTACTTAGAGATGTGCTTTGAAAGTTGTATGAATAATATTCGCTTATACTTTTTGTTTGTGTACTAGCCGGCATTATGCTACATTCTATCTAGGTTGTAGGGTAGCAGCTAGTCAAACTTAAGAAAATTACAAAAATGCATACTGCATATTCATAACTTACGCTTAAAATGGGCATATTGGATTTTTTTTTTTAATTAGAATTTCCCAATTCTTCAAATTGCCTACTGAAGACCTTCTAAAGATCGAATAAGGAAGATTTTATGCCTACAAATTGAAAAGTGTATATATCTTAAGTTACATATATTAGCTACAGTGTATTGAGCAGTCGCTTACACCCGACCGCTGCGTTCTTACTTGATTTGGTTCATCAGCTAGTTGGCAAGCTTCAGAACGTTTGGAAATTAAGGGTTGTCCCGTTCGTCGCTGCTCAGTTATTCATATTGCTGTATTCGAATGGCACTCATACACTCACAGCTGTCAGCTGGTCTTTAGGGTTAAGTTTGAGCTCCTTTTTCCTTGTATTTTGTTGTTTTTGGGAAGGCATTTGAAACTCGTTTCTCGCTCCGCTCACATCATTTGCGACGTAGTTTAAAAATGTCCTTGAACGGCAGTTTGTTGTTGTTGCTAGTCGCTGTCTCCTGGCACAGCCCCTAGGCTGATTTTATTATTATTAAATTTGTTTCTTTGCTATGGGAACTGCCTGAAAATTTGCATTTTAAGCGCAGCAAACGCAACTAGCCGATCAACTCGGTGGAGCCCGTTGATATATCTACTCCAAGTTGACTCGAAATCGACTCGACTCGACTCGACTCGACTCGCACTGACTCGCATCGACTCATAAATAAACATGCAGCCATGCCATTCAGATCCGACTTCGACATATCTGTGGCAATACTGGAAATGCAATTAAACCGTTTTTTTTTCTCGCTCCATCGTTGTTTTTTTCTGTTTTTTTCTTCTTTTTGTGTGCTGCGCAATTGCACGGCAATGTCAGAGCTGCAAGTTGAAGCCCCACTTCAACTAGTCCCACACCCGATACCCCACACTTCACACCCCCCTAGCCGCCTACCAACAGCCCAGCAAAATCGTTAACTCTATATAGGGGCATGCAGGCATATATTTAGATGTTATCGGGAGTCGTAAAAACCGTTTGGCTAACTCGCAACTTTGTGAGCATTCGCATTAAGATAAAACACCAAAGCGTTACCAAGTATTTAACATATTCTATTCTATTTACATGTTTTTAGAAATACAAAGCCTTCTTTAATTTAGCTGAGTTATTTTTTTAATGAATATATTGTTCTTTTAAGAATATTGAAAAATTATGTTAAGAGTATATGTAGAAATATGTAGAGTATCTGTAGAATAGTATCAGAGTAGAGTATATGTAGATGTGTAGAAATATGCACTTTTCTGTATATATGCAGATGCTGGTTCAAGTCCACTTATAACTCAGAAATTAAAACAAAATTCCAGATATACCAAATTGGGTTGAAAATAAATGTTTTGTTAGGCTCAAAGTTAAGATTTAAATTTCGTAATCAATCTATCTTAAAGTACACTCAGTTTCGTCTGAGAATTTACCCGGTTTTCAATGATACTCACATTCAACCAAATCACACTAGTTAAGCGATTGAAATATAAAGACATTTGAGTATTTAATTATACATTCAATTGCCATTCATATTTGAGAGTCTGTGACATGCAATCATGCTTAGTTTGAATAAGTATTTTGATTCAGAAATCATTAACTTCCTCTGAGCTGTTACATACCTTGTTGTGAATTGTGTTCTCACTAAATCCAATGAACAATCATGAATAATTTCACGAGATTAGCACACTCATTTCTAATATACGCATAGTTTGTTATTTGTGAATGATATTCATATTCATTCATTCATATTTAGGGTCTCACATGCCTGCAAGCTTTTTCATTTTTATACCGAATAGTTAAATTCATTGAGGCGCATAAGTCAGAATGAATCTGTGGAATTCATTCGCATAGTACTTCATTTTTCGACTGAATCATCCTTACTATAATTCAAGTCATTTTAAGTACCCATAAATATTTTCAGTACACCCACTTGATCTAACATACATTTTAGTTTTAAGTTGTTTCGTCTTCGCATTATCAAACCCACGCGTATTTTTCTTACTCCCAGTTCCTTAGCCTCGCCTGCTGCCTTTCTCTCTTTCTTCGTGTCTTTCTCTTTGGCTGATTACAAAATTTCCACTGTGGAATGCAAATCAACTCTCGCAGCTCTCGGCTCGGCGTTGAGCATTTTGTTAGCGCCTTCGTCTTCGACTCCGCCCACGTCTCACGCCCCCTCAAGCCAACTATCGCCACTGGGCAGACACATTTATTGCTGTTGCTGTTGTTGCTGTTGTTTCTGGTGTGTGACCTTCGCATAGCAGCGCGTCGCCACCAGCTCCGCTTATTATGAGCATTACACCGAGCGAAAATCTGTAGTTAGCTAGCAATAAATACGAGCTTTAAATATAAATTTATAGATTTTACAGTTCCAAAATATTCGCATATTTCGTTTCATTAAAAATTAACTTAACATTTATTTGTACTATATAGCTACTTATAGCTGTTCATAAATGTGAATTTTTTTATTTAAAATTGCATAGAAATGTTAATACAAAATTGCATACGTTACGTTACAATGAGTTCAAATTATTGTTAAAAGGTCTCTCACTTTTTAGAAAAGAATATTTCTGTTAGAAGAACATATAATAGGACAGCAACTGTATGCAAAGGTTGTTCTCAGTTAACAGCTGTTACATTACAGAATACACAGAAATGTTAAGCTTAACAGTCAAGAGCCATTATTGTTTCTTTTCTTCATTTGTATTTTATTTTTTGAAGTGTATCGCAGCATTTGCGGCTGCTATCGAAGCAAGTCCACGCTTTATCGCATAGTTGTGTATGTTAATTCGCTTACAGTCGGCGGCATCGCATTCGTCAAATGCTACTTTACGCTATGAGCCACAATAATGAACCACTCGCCGCCGCCGCCGACAACAACAGCAGCAGAAACCGGAAGCCAGCGCAAAAAGCGTCGAACGGCGACCCAAACATGTTTTCCGTCAGCCGGCACACACACACTCCACGCACACCCCCTCTGCCCCACCCCAGGCATTGCCATAGAAAGTAACTCGCTTTAAGTGAGTGGCCGGTCAGCCAGCACAATGCTGTGTGTGTGTGTGAGAGAGTGTATCTTCAAAATATGAAGTGCTATTAAGAAATATAATTTTAAATTTCGCTCCGCTAAAATGCTACTCACAAGTCGATAAATATGTATATGTACATGTGTGTATGTGTGGATATTATATAGAATTCTTATATACATCAGACAATTTAGCCCAAATGCTAATGAAGTAACTTCAAGATACACTGCTGCAGGTACAGATACAGATACAAATACAGATACAGATACAGATACAGATACAGATACAGATACAGATACAGATACAGATACAGATACAGATACAGATACAGATACAGATACAGATACAGATACAGATACAGATACAGATACAGATACAGATACAGATACAGATACAGATACAGATACAGATACAGATACAGATACAGATACAGATACAGATACAGATACAGATACAGATACAGATACAGATACAGATACAGATACAGATACAGATACAGATACAGATACAGATACAGATACAGATACAGATACAGATACAGATACAGATACAGATACAGATACAGATACAGATACAGATACAGATACAGATACAGATACAGATACAGATACAGATACAGATACAGATACAGATACAGATACAGATACAGATACAGATACAGATACAGATACAGATACAGATACAGATACAGATACAGATACAGATACAGATACAGATACAATACAGATACAGATACAGATACAGATACAGATACAGATACAGATACAGATACAGATACAGATACAGATACAGATACAGATACAGATACAGATACAGATACAGATACAGATACAGATACAGATACAGATACAGATACAGATACAGATACAGATACAGATACAGATACAGATACAGATACAGATACAGATACAGATACAGATACAGATACAGATACAGATACAGATACAGATACAGATACAGATACAGATACAGATACAGATACAGATACAGATACAGATACAGATACAGATACAGATACAGATACAGATACAGATACAGATACAGATACAGATACAGATACAGATACAGATACAGATACAGATACAGATACAGATACAGATACAGATACAGATACAGATACAGATACAGATACAGATACAGATACAGATACAGATACAGATACAGATACAGATACAGATACAGATACAGATACAGATACAGATACAGATACAGATACAGATACAGATACAGATAAGATACAGATACAGATACAGATACAGATACAGATACAGATACAGATACAGATACAGATACAGATACAGATACAGATACAGATACAGATACAGATACAGATACAGATACAGATACAGATACAGATACAGATACAGATACAGATACAGATACAGATACAGATACAGATACAGATACAGATACAGATACAGATACAATACAGATACAGATACAGATACAGATACAAATACAGATACAGATACAGATACAGATACAGATACAGATACAGATACATTTAATAGCAGTCAGTAGATTGACAGCCTAATTTGATTTATGCACAAATTGTCGCCACACTGCCAGACAATTTCAAGTTTCTTAATACCCTAACTCGCCTAGCATCAAGTGGAGCGTATTGGCTTTTGTGTAAACTTCTCATATATAAAAGAGCCTAAGTGCGCCAGAAAGTGTTACCATATTGTTGCATGCCCCTCTTCGCCAAAATATTGCTAAGGGTTCAGTTTACGCCTGCCTTGAGATTCGGCTCGTGAATCTGGTTCTCCACTTTTTTGAAGCAATGAATACCATTTTGAAATAATTTTGATTTGATTTGGGTTTTGATTAGGCTGTTTTATAGGAAACTCCTTTGGTTAGGGTTCTGTTCATGACAAAACATAAATTAGAGTTTCGGGCCTCAACCGGTGTGCAGCCTTGACAGCAAACTTTATCTACAATGTAAACAGAGTATTGCGCAGTTGTCAATTGCCAAACGCAACTTTTCGAATTGTTGTTGCGAGTTGTAAAAGTATCTTAAAGATTGCTGTCTGTTTATTGTTTAAATGTTTTGTATAGACAGCTATTTTGGGGGGTGTCCAATAGTTGAGTGAGCGCTCCAGTGACAACAGCAACAATAACAACAACAATAACAACAACAGCAACAACAACAGCAACAACAACACCAGCAAAAGCAAATACAACATGTGATAACAATAACAAATCAAAACAAAACCAAACAAAACAAAACAATGTAATGCAACAAGCTCGAAAAAATCAAAAGAGAAACTTGAAAACTTCAATCAACAAACAGCAACAACAACAAACATCAACAACAAGAAACAGCAGCAACTACAACGAACACAAATCAAATTTTTGCCACGCCCAACAATGCACGAACATTTTACCATGTGGATTAACTTTGGATTGCCCTTTTTTAAATGTTTGTACACTTATTATTATTACTATAATTTCTTTACCTTACTTTTTCCGCTATTTTCCTGTCTTATTTTGTTTTTAAGTTTTTTTGAGATTTTCTTGTCTAGTCGATGCGCTGGTTCTTGTTGTTGTTGCTGTTTTGCTAGGCCATAAAACACCTAAACAAATATTAACTCTGCACCAGGCTGTCGTTAAAAAATCGCTTGTGCTTCGGTTTTTGGTTTTTGTTTTTTTGTGTTTTTCTAAAAACAACCTTGCATAGTTGTATGTGTTTTGCTCTTTCTTTTCAAATAAAAACTAAGATAATAAATACAACTAAAAAACGAGCCAACCCAAAAAAAAAAATATAATTGTCAAATTTGATGTTCACATGCGCATAAATAGTTAGTTGGTGTCGTCATTTGAACTTGTTGTCTTAACTATTCATAAGCTCATGCCACTTTTAGCTTGCAGACAGCCTTGTTCGATAAATAGTTTGAAGTTATACAGACCAGAGTATGGACAATTGCTGCAGAGACAAAGACAACTGAAAGCTATGGATAATAATAGTTAATAATAATATATAGCAGCCACGTTGGAGTTAACAATTACTTCTGTGAAGGATCGGTTTCTTCTCTAGTCAAGCCTCTAAGCCTCTAAGCCACCTGCCTCGTCAAATCCTCTTCATAGTACGCTTTAAAATTGTTCTATGTTGCTTGTTCGTTGCAAACTTTTTTTGCACTCATGAAGCTTGCACTTCGCAATTGCGTGAAATATCATGCCAAGTTGACAGAACATCAGCAATACAATAAATACCAAACTTGTATAGGAATGATATAAAAGATATAAGCCAACTGTTCGTTAGCTCTGGGCTTAAGAGCGCAAAACTTGCATTCATAAAGTTCTCATTTCGCAATTCCTTATTTAACGAAACAGAGAAAAGATTTAGTTTTCAATAATTTAAATATTGCGTTTTTATAAGAACGACAAAATAGATGGAAGCCTCATTTTCAATGTCGTGTAACTATTTTTGTGAGTTGTGTTAAGTTGGCTGCGCTTCAGAGTCTGTTAATGAACATTGATAAAATATGTTAAATATACCAATTTAGCACATTTGTATAGACTTTCTTCACTTTTTGTAAATTAGATATGATTAATATTGAGATATATAGATTTATAGATTAGATATAATATATATAGAGAATATAGGACTAGCTTGTATTAACAGAAAGAAAATTTACTGAGAAAGGCATGTTATTGAAGCTGTACAGTTTTGAAACACAATTTAGTTCTTTTATTTTTTGCTTATTTGTATTAATTATTGGTAGACAAAATGTTATTTTTATTTGTTACACGTTGCACTCTCAACTGCCACGTTAACTTCGTGCAGTTGATCGATAAAATTAATCGCTATCGACACTTGAAAGTTTTACGGTTCTAATTTGCGTGTGGCGTTAACTTTTAAGGTTTCTGTCGAAAAACTGTTGTCAAGCCAAATCTTGCGCGCAACTTGGTCTAAGGTTTGCATCAATTCAATTAGCTATGTGTGTGTGCTGTGTGTGTGCGTGTGTGTCTGTGCTAACTTGTGTGCGCGCAAAATGCTAATTGGAATGTGTTAATTTGATTGGCAGGCAGTTGATATCTGAGCGGAGTTGACTTTTTAGACCATTTTAAAGCAACGACACCTTGTATTTCATTTTATCCAAGTTTTTGCTGCTTTCTGTAGTATTCGGCTATTTTTTTTTGGGCATAGTTCAAAGCACATGAAATAACTTGAAGCGACGACAAAGCTAATGAATAAATATGAGCAACAACAAATAGCAGCAACAATAATAAAAACTAAGGGCAATAAAAGCGCGCACATCGAAATGGGCAAAATTTAGATACCCTGTAGCTCGTCAATAGAGGCATGTGCGACTGTGTACAAAGCATATTTTCAAACTTTGCTTGAGAGACACTCAATGCCGCTTTATTTGAAATGTTTAAGTATCTTTTATTTATGCCTTTGTAAAATGTAATTAAATTTTATTTGTGTATATTTCTGGTGTTCATATTCTTTATAAATGGTTACAGGGCATCTCATAGTCGCGCAAGCGCTGTCAAAACCTTTTTGCGTTTTATTTGCTTTTGTTTTTTGCGTGTGGTTTTTACCTAGCCTACAAGTCGCACACACACACTCACACACACTCACACACAGTCACACACAAATCATGCAATCTATTTTACTACTTTTGCAGCTTAAAAACTTAAATAAATAAAATTAAAAATTCCAAAAGAAACCAAAAAACATAAAGAAAAAAAAAAAACAAAACAACCCAAAAGTGAAAAATCGCGTGTGTGAACCAAAAAAAAAAAACCTCAAAGAGAGTTTTGTAGAGTGGGCTTATAACGAAAAAAAAAAAAAAATTTTTTTTTAATAAAAAAGAGAGAGTAGGACACTAAGAAAAAAAAAACCGCGACAGAATAGGCGCGGGCGTGTGTGCGAAGGGGCGAGAGAGGGAGAGAGAGAGAGAAAGAGACGATCTGCTGCTGTGTGAGTATTTTGGTCAACGTAACAACGTTTCTTCGTCTTCTGTCTCTCAGTGTTATTGTTGTTGTTGTACCTATTCTTGATGTACCTTGTTTCTTGTTTCTACAAACTTGTATATGCATAGATTCATACATACACACATACATGCATACATACATACATATATGTTGTCTTATCTGTGTACATTTCTCGCAACTGTTAATGCATCTATTCTATTGCGTTCATTCATCTCCCTCCACCCCTCCACCTCTAACTGGCGTACATCCTGAATTCAGTCACGCCCCTCTCACGTCCTCACGCCCTCACGCAACTGTTGTATTACTTCGACATTCATTTTTTTCCAATGCCCTCCACTCATTTGGCAAATTGTTTCTGTTTTGGCCAAGCAATTTTGCACCTGTCTGCGTTAAAGCGGCGCGCAATCATTTAATTTCGTTAGGCCAAAACGAGGAGCGGGGAGCGGGAGCAGCAGCGGGATGCGGCAGGAACTCTGGCAAAAAGGAAAACAGATTATCATGATTGCGATTACATTGATTCGATTGCAAAGTGCGCAGCGAATGAAGTTGTTGGAGGAAAGAAATGTTTCGTTATTTCGACTTTTATGTAGACAACAAATATATTTGAGTACATTTCAACAAAACGGTTATTCAGGCCATTTCTAGTATTAATTTGCACCTTTTTGCAATTATTTTAGAACTTCATTGATCCAACTTTCATCTTCATGTCTTATGTTTTATATGAAACCTATCGATAAATCGATATCTTCAATAATCGATACTTGTTTTAATCGGTGAATTCTTTAGGACACACAAACCCTCATATTTGAAAGCTAGTTTCCATTCATTCATAAATTTATTTAATTTAAATATCACTTTTTTTATTAAAATATCGATACATCGATATCGTCGTTAATCAATAACCTGTCAATTCCTTGAGACATACAAACCATCATATTTATTAGCTAATTTCCATTCACTCATAAATTAATTTTATGTAAATATCTATAAATCGATATAGTCATTAATCGATACTTGTTTTAATCTGTCAATTCTTTTAAATCTACTTTACATAAATGTTTTGTGTGTTCGAGCATCTGAATATTTTCGTAATTAATAAAAATAAGTCTTTACTAAATAATATAGTTAATATTCTCTGTGTCGAATGGTATAAGCAAATATTCTCATCGTTTCGATACTGCACCTCTTAGTTATATTTTGGAAATGAATTTTTATACAACACTTAACACTCTTATATGATAGCTAAGAAGATATGCATATTTAAGAATTTAAGATTGTTATTAAGTGTCTTCGAACCGCTATAGGAACCTTTTTCTAATTCTTGCATTTGATTGGACAGACTAATTAATTGATTGATTAAGTCAATCTGAAAGTGAAACCTTTCTTTGTGCTAATGGATGCTTAATATATTATCTGCGATTTTTAGTATATGTGAGTAGTAGGAAAAATCTTGATATATGTGCGAATACAATTAGTTTGTCCAACTGGCACTTTAAGTTAAACTTAAACTTCTTACTGGGTCTCAGTAAGAATTTAACGATATATAAAATCTTTTAATTCTAAGATTGTGAATGTCTTATATACTAAACTTTATAATCTAAAGGTCATGGCCTTTTTTTGGCTTGTAACAGTAACAGGTTATTTGGTAGAACATATCGACTCAGTGACAAAATGATTTAACGGTCTTTTGACGATTTGACTTGGTGGACAAAGGTCACACGGAGATGGGATTTGCGCAAGAGCAGCTCTTCGCACATGCCCAACAGATGGCCCAGGCGTGGTAGCTAGTACTCACTTTTAACTCCCTTCTTAAAAGGGAGACGGGCCTGTAGGCATTGCGCCTACAATAATGTCACTGGACTGAAAGGGGTGTCAAAGAGGGCGTCCTAGGATATACGAACCCTTTTCAGATGACCCATTTTTGAGTTTGCCCGACGAGCAGAAACGAATAGCTCTATGCCACAGAAACTACTCTGTAGAAATAAACAGCAGAAATCTTTAGGAAGCAAATATTCTATGTCTGGAGAGGAACTGTCCTTCATATACCTAACAGTTTACAGGTCTGTTATAAACACAGATCCAATTGAAAAATGCAGATACGGGGACTGGTATTTTGGATCTAGTATCAAAAATACAGTCTCCAGGGTATGCACTATTCAAATAAGCGCCTCTGCAGGAAAATTCTCTGACAGTATGGCGGCACCTAGCTCCTTCATCACTTCTCATTGGCTGTCCGCAGCAGCTGAATGTGCTAGCAGCACACCACCACAGCCTCACAGTGGGATATGTTCATGAATATGTTGGAAACATACTGGCCGATGTTCTAGGGAAGCGAGGAGCAAGTAGATGCTTAACCTGAGACTTGCTGTGCACTCGTGGAGGGACACAGATTCGAGCTTTTCAGAAATAGGAAAAACTGGGCAAAGACAAGGTTTCTTATATCCGACAACAGACGCCCAAAGCGGCTTATTAATCCCTTTAAGAATTACATACGCATCTTAAGAGGCTGTCCCATCAGACTTTATAAACGGAGAGATCGCCTCACAAAAGTTAAATCTATCTGACATCGATAATTGCTGATTCTCTGAAGAGGAGCTGGCGATATCGGAACATGTTAACTTTACAGTTGTAGATCTCAAAATCTAAGTACAAAATATCAAAACATGGATAATAATAACAAAACTTGGTTAAAACTGCAAGAAACGCAGTTGTCTGAGAACTCACAATCAACTCATGAAAAATTGCAGTTTAACTGAAAAATCGATTATGTTCGATTGATCGATAGATTTCTATAAAGTATCGCAGCAATTCTCAGCGCAACTTCAAGCTGATCTGTTGCAGACGATTTATTCGCATTTGCTAATCGAGTGAATAATGAGTTTGGACACGCCCACTTCTTTGTATTATGTTCACCCTACTCGTTTTTTTCGTTTTATTTTTTTGGTGCCACAATCGCAGCTGGCTGATGATGATGAAGCGCTGCCGCTGTTGTTATATTTGGCTCTGGGCTATGTCCGCCCGATCCTCGCACATGTTTCAGCCGGCACAGCTGACAATGTTGGCTTGTGGCAGGTGCCATAATACACACACACACACACACACACACACACAGAGCACAGGGAAAGAGAAGAAAACCGCAAGTGAGGCAGACGGATGGCACTTACCTTTTTTTTATTTCTGTTACCTGTTAGCAGTTTACCTGTTGACCGGCGAAGCGTTGCGGCCGGCCCGCTTGCAATTTAATTGAATTTTATTTCAGTTTCTCGAGCGGCATTTGGGCAACGCCTCAGTTGCTTGCCGCACAACCGCCTGCCCCTGCCCCAGCACCGAACTCTGCTGCTTATCTCTTGCTCGATTTCAATATCATTTTAGGCCGCAGCTCCTTCGGACGCTTCGTTCTGTTTTTCATTTCTTATATTTTTTTCTTGCGCTTCCTTCGTTTTCAGCTGTTAATTCAAAGTAAATTATGTATTTTGCATAATTACAATATTTGACTTTTACTGTTGACTGCACGCCAACGTCTCTGCAGCAAGTTTCCTGGGGGAAAGGGGGCAGCGGTGTGCGGTGTGGGCTACCGCCTGCTGTTGCCGCTGCTTACTTATAACCAAGTTAAGTCTGTTTTTTTCTTTTGTTTTGATGCCCTGCACTCCCTGAATAGGGCATGATGGCTTTGTGCAAATGTGTAGCACGGGCAAAGTTCGTCCCCATTAATTCAATATGTATATATAAATATTCTTGACCACATTCTTCCTTATCAGAAACAGATCGTATCTCAAACGCACCATAAGCTTATCGTTTTTCGATAGTCCACTACGTTTCATATATATCGATAAGTATCGATTTATTTAAATATGGTTAGATAATTCCCGAATAGTACACACATATTTAGAATATTTTACCCCTTGCAGCCATTTCCATCTGCGTGTTCCTTCTTATCAGAAACTATAACACCTAGTCTCATGAAATTTTAAATATTTATAATCGTATGTCATACACAGCACAAGTTTAAAATTTTTCGATATATCCTTTATATCGATAAATATCGATTTTAAGTAAATTTGGCATTAGGATTCTCGTCTGCAGACAAAGAATATTGTTCAGGTTAGACCCTTGACCCCACTCTTATAAAAAAAAAAAACAAAATTTAAAAAATATACCTACTATATATACACACCCATTTTGATTGCAACAAACACTTAATTTATTTCCGAATGCGTTTCCTATATGCTGGGCTTAAAAAGGAAGATTGAATGTTTTATGAGGCAGTCCAGAGCTAGTTACAGGGTATATCTGCTTCGAGCTATGTGCACTGAGCATGTTTATTGTATTTTTTTGTGTGTGGACTATTCGAGGCCTCCTTTGACTGCGGCTTCCGTTCATTTATCTTCTTTATGAATAGCTGATGTTCTTGTTCTTGTTGTTGTTGTCGTTGTTGTTTTTGTTGTTACTGGTTTTGTTGTTGTTGCGTTTTCTTATTGTGCGCTGCCTAATTTGCTTAAGAAATTCGCAATGCCAACTGTTGTGTAAAAACGTTCTCATGGCAAACCAGCGGGAAAAATTCAAATATTTCTTAATCCTAAGTTAATTAAATTTACTTTAATTAGGCCTTGAATGTCATTTAGTGTCAAAATGTTGCTACATGGTGTCTGCACTTCGGACACTTTTTTTTTTTCAAAAAATGATGACAGGTCCTTCAATGGCACGGGCCGATCAGGTTTGTTTCAAATCTTCGATAGCTTTGCTTTTTGAGGGTATCTGCTAGTCGGACACTCCCAACTTATTGTTTGTGTTTATTGTTTCGCATAAGTGATCTATTTTAAAATGAGTATTTGTATTTTAAAAGTATTTAAAGAGTTTTCTTAGAGCATTTTAATTAACAAATGGTTCATTTATAAATGGAAACATTTCTTCCAAAACTTCTTTTAAGTTTCTGCTGCACTTGAGCTTAAAATGTTGCCCAACATGATGCAGATGATAATTTGGCGCTGTTTCAATCTTCATAACCGATGAGTATCCAATCAGCGCGACGGGATTCGGTTGAGCGTGTACAGCGGGTGCAGCGGGTGCAGTCGATGGAGCCCCTTTTACCTTTCACCCAACAGTGATCGGATCGATGCATGCTATAAATTCCAATGCTTGCCGTTCGATTGCTGTGAAAGGAGAAAGTTGCTGTGCAACAGTGCCACAAGCGGCAGGAACGCAGCGTGGATGCAACAAAAGGCGGTGGCTTTCACACGCCGCCGCCGCCGCTGCCATTGCCTATTGATGCAACAGGTGCAGCAGCAGCAGCAGCAGCTGTGCAGATTGCACTGGCTCGTTGGCCAAGTGGGCGGTTGCGCCCACTGGAATTGGGTAATGGACCGAGTGGTGCGAAGGGGAAGAGGTGAATCACGATTTTGCGTGCATTTAATTGTGCGTAATTATTCACTTTGGTTGTTATGCCAACAACTGTGGCCCTTGCGCACCGTCTACGGCTCTTAATTGGCTAAGCCGTCGCCTGCTAATTGCCCAACGGTCAGACCGTCCCGTCCCGTTCCGATCTCCCTCAGCCCGTCCCTAACTTTTGCGCCCCATCCGTCCCGTTCCGTCGCGTTCAACATTTCCATGTAATAGGTGTCTAACATGTGTTGCCGCCTAAAGTGTTTGCTTACATTACGTTTTCATTATGTAGTTCTCACGTAATTCATAATCGGGCTATTAGCGATAACTAACTAGGTTAGCATCAAGCGAAGAGAAACAAATTACAGAAAGACTCCAAGGGTTAAGTCTCGCTGGGGCCTACTAATTGAAAAGGCTGTCTGTATATTTTTTCTTTAATGAATGCGAAAAGATAACTTTGATTGCGTTTGTTTAGGAAAAAAACAGGAACTTCAGATGGGAATTAATTTTATTAAAAATAAAGCAAAAGCCGAATTAGCTTGAATAAGTTACAATAGTCTGTCTCAAAGTTTCAAGTATTCATCTTAAGCAATTCACAAATTCACGCTTAAGAATAAAAAAATTAGAGGTGTTACCAATGTATAATGCATTAGATGTATTCCCTCAGCTAGTTGGCTTTTCCATATAGTCGCTATTCCTGATATTGATAATCGCAATCTTTAACTTAATCGACAGAATTTAACAGAATCCATGCATTGTATATCCACAATATTGTTCTGAGTAAACGAAAGTGAAAAGGTGAAAGAGTTAACTTGCGCAACGTGCTTGCTTTTTACTGCCATATTTATTTTTACTTGACAGTTTTCACTCTACATTCTCTTTCTCTCTCCAACACACACATTCTCGGGCTGTCTTGTAGGTCAAGTGCAAGCTTTGACAAATTGTTTATACGCGTCTTATACAATTTAGTTGCATTTGAAAGGCGCTGACATTAAATAAAAATAACACCTGACTGAAGCACTCAAATATCACACCCCCCCTCCACCCACACACCTATCAGCTAGCTTTGTAACTCCCCACACAAGTGTCACCATAAACGATTGCTCAATGACGCCAGAGCTTTCGTTTAGCTGCTTTCTTTCTCTATTTCCCTCTCCCTCTATTTTGTACGGTCTGCATGAGTGTCCACGCAGCGCTTACATTTATTCTCAGGCTCTCTCTCTCTCTGGTTCAGTACTTTTTTGCTTCGGTACCCTTTGGAACTTTCCAGTTGAGTAAATGTGTCTCGGAGTGTCAAAAGCTATATTTATATATATATATACAGACTTAAATATGTACATGTATCTCTATAAGCCGGCAGCTGTTGGCGCTGACAGAACGTCATCATCACCTTTCCCGGCAGCGCATCATTGTAATTTGGAATGCCATCGCTACCGTGACGTCACAGCGCAGACAGCGGCAGCGTGGGAGAAGTACAAAGCGAAAAGCACTGAGAACCGAAAATTGAGCGTACGCTTTACGTTGATAGGTTGTTGTTATATTATTATTTTATCTATTATTTCTTGTTTCTGCCGTTTGTCTACGTGCTTTAAAACATGCCGCTGCCGCTGCCGCTGCTATTGCACACTGGACAAAATTCCAATAAAATGCAAGCATTGTACAGAATAAAGCTCAGGCTTTACAAATTCGCTGTGCAATAAAATTACAATATATATATATATATATACATATACATTTAAATATATATATATATTTTAATTTTATGTTGATATTATTACTGACAAGCTCGTCGTTTGAATTGAACTTTAAGTGAACTCTGAACTTTTTTGCGTTTACCACTGTGCGATGCTCGCTTGGCGTCGTCAATGTTTACACTTTGCAGCTCGGGCAGTTTGTTGTTGTGAAGTTCTGTTTGAGCTATATATATATATATATATATATATATATATGTGTGTGCATGAGTGCGTACGTGCGTGCGTATTTGTGTTATTGGCTTCTCGATTTTTCTGAGCAGCGAGAGAGCAAGCAACACAATGAAGCGATGAGAGCTGAAAAGTCGACAGCTGTTTGTTGTTGTCGGCAAAGAAGCCATGGCTGCCTGTGCGAGTCAATGGCACAAATACATATACGCAAGCGCACACACACGTACACGTGTATGCAGAGGACGGCAGTCAAGCTTGCGTTAGCGCCACCTGTCGGCGGTTTGATGATATCCTCCAATGTATTTACGAACCCTTGACCGACCGAACGAACACTCTTCTAAACCCCCCTTCAATCTAATCAACTATGTACTTAACAAGTGGGTGACTTTTGCACCTTTTGCCAGGGGGTGGGCAGGCAGGCATGGTGCAGCAGTCCGTAGAGGCATGGCTGAACGCCTGGGGTAAAACACACAACACTTTATTAAAGTCAAAAAAAAAAAAAAGATGTTCGTTTAAAATTGGAAATGCGCTTTAAAAACCCGAAACAAACAAAATATTCGATAATAATCGCAACAAAAATAAAACCAAGGAAAAAATACGCGCGCGGAAAAAGCGTCATTAGAAAAAACGCGAAACACCAAATAAATAAACAAAAAAAAAAATAAATATATTTTACCTTGTTGCAAGTTTTACGAGCCGGCTTGCCTTGTGACCTCTGCTTAACAAATAAAATTGTGTTTTTCTCGTTGTGTTTTTTTATAGCAAAGGAAAATGGGAAATAATTAAAAAAAAACTAAATCAAAAAAAGCAAAAATTATCGAAATAAATAGTTGCCTTAACAATGAAACTTCCTTGTTGACATTATAAACATACAATATATACAAAAGTAATTAACATATATACACCACAAATATTATACATATATACAAGATTATATAAATCTATATACAAGCTATATTTTTAATACAAAAATTAAAAAAATAAATAAAAAAAAAAAAACATAAACGCAATGCGCCTAAAAGAGACCACAAAAAAATCACCAACTCTGCTGCCGCTGTCGGGCGAGCTGTTCAAAACGCTGCGCATATCGCCGCCAACCATTGCGCAACAGCAGCAGCAGCAGCAGCTGCTACAGCAACAGCAGCAGATACAGCAGCAATATCTACAACAGCAGCAGCAGCAACAATTGCAGCAACGTTGCAGCAGCGTGGGCAGCACCAGCAGCAGCGGCACCTGCGAAACGGAACGCTCCACACAATCAACATCGGCGTCGTCGTCTGCTCTGTCGCCGTTGGCCGCGATGGCAGCGATGCCCACAATGCCAACGCTGCCCGCCGGCGTTGATGAGGCGGCAGCCGCGGCAGCGCTGGCGGCCAACATAGCCGAGTCGTTTACGTTTTTGCAACAGCATGCGGCGCATCATTTTCGCGACATTTTGTATGCGGCCCACATGCTGGGAAGAGGTAAAAACCACAGCGGTGCGGGTTGGGTGGTGCGCGGGGTGCTTGCCGGGATATTATACTAGGCTAAGATTGTTGCACGACCAGCTGTGTGGCTTGCTTAACTAGTTTTTTTTTCAACTGTTTCTTCTTTTTTTTTTTTTTTTAGTCTTTTGTTAAGTTTTTTTTTTTGTTTTTTGGCCAACCAACCGACCAACTTTCACTTTATGCTTGGTTGCCGCATTTCACTTGGCTCAGGCGGCAGCTTAATAAAAATTCAAGCATTTACTGATTGCTGCTTCTTCCTTTTGCTTCTTCAAATTTTCTTGCAGGCTACTATCAGCCGGCGGGTCCGCTGATCTCGCCGCATGTCATTGCGCCACCGCCACCGCCAGCAACAACAGCAGCAGCCGCCCAGGCAGCAGCAGCAGCAGCGGCGGCAGCAGCCGCAGCAGCAGCAGCAGCTGCGTCCACGCCACAGCCAGTTAAGAAGCTACCCGAGGACGAATCCCCGACGCATCCATCTAACAACGCCGCACAGCAGTCCCAACAGCAGCAGCAGCAGCAAGTTGCTGGTAGCGCTGAGGTTGAGCCGCCAGCGTCCGCCCAGCAGCAACAGCAGCCGCAGCAACCGCAGCCGCAGCAACCGCATCCATATCCCGGGGCTAACGCTGTGGCGGCTGCTGCAGCGGCCGCTGCGGGTCATCCGGGTGTGCCGTATCCGCGCTCCATGCATGCGGCCCAGATGCACTATTCGACGGCATATCCGCCCAACTATTATTCACCGTATCCGGGCGAGGTCATGTGCTACTCGCCACCTGCGTATCAGCCCTATTTCTCGAGCAAGGTATATCAGAGCGGACCGCCGCCACCGCCGGCACATCCGGCTGCACATCCGCCGCCGCCGCCACCGCCGGGCGCCTATCGACGCTATCCGTATTATCAGCACGCTGGGCCGCCGCATCCACCGCCGCCCGAGCTTTACGAACAGCAACCGCCGCCGCCGCCACCGCAAGGGGTGCCGCCGCAACAGCAGCCGGCCTCGATTGCAGCAGCCGCCGCTGCCGCAGCCGCAGCGGCAGCTGCAGCCGCCGCAGCTGGTGCAACGCCCGCACCAGCCGGCTCACAGCTGGTCCCCGCACACCAGCAACAGCATCTGGAACATTATCCGGGACCGCCCAGCTACTACGCCGGCTATAGTCCAGGAGGCGGCAGTGCCGCCGGCCAGTGCTACACACGCGGCCTGCAGGGTCCGTATATGGGTAAGGAAAAGTATGGTTCTTATACGGATCCACAGATTCTTAGGGATAACAAGCACTCCATAGAAGCTTCCCTAGTTGTAGATCCCGCCGGAAGTCCTGAGGTCAACCAATAGACATTTTTACTTTTAATAACTTCTTATCTAGACAGTTTACGACATTGCGAACATTGCTTAAAATGATTCTGAACGATACTTCTTAATTTTATTAATTATAATTATATTGAGATAAAGTTCGATTAACGGGCGAGGCAAGGTGAAGGACTATCAAAAGGATATTTTTCCTTAATTTCCATTAATAAAATTTGGTTTCTATAGAAGAACACACTTTCAACTTAAAGCAAATCTTACAAGTCCCGCTCCTAAAAGTGTAGCCTTATATCGTGGGATCTATATTAATATTATCAAGTAAATAAATCAACATAAATGGTTGGCGGCAAAGCGTTTTACAGGAATTAAGTCTTGAGCTTAAAGTTTTTGAGATTTTTGCAGGTCTATGTAGAAATTAAGTCAAAAATCTCAGAAATACAAGCTATCACATTGGAGCACTTGGATTCGTTCCCAATTCCGTTCGAAGAGGTGGGTGCCAAGTCACAGGCTAGTCTTATTGTACTCTCGTTTGTTTACATTGGATCTCTGTTAATTTCCAATTGTCAGCAAAAGGTATTTTATGAATCAAGAAAGTTTTCTTTTTCTGTTTCCAGTCTTGAATCTAGAAGTCATTTGCAGTAAACCAAAAAGTGTATGAGGCCTTTAGTCATCATGTATATACATGTATATATATAATAAATATAATATGCATAAAAGTAAATCCTCTTAAAGTCTTCCCTTCATAACTAACATATTTGTGTTATATTTTCTTTTTCTGCCGCTACAGAGTATCCGCCGCAGTGTCCGTGTCCAATGCAACAATCGTGTCCAAAAAACGTCCATACTGGGCCTCATATTGGTAGCAACAGCAGCAGCAGCAACAACAACAGCAGCAGCAGCAGCAGCAACAGCAGCAACAACAGTTCCACGAGCAGCCATAGCCAGAGTTTGCTGCTGAGTGCTACGAGCAACAACAGCAGCAACATGCCTGTGCATGGCAGCCAGTCGAGCAGCGATGGCAGCTTGACTGCCAGCAACTGCAACAGCAGCAGCAACAGTTTAGCAGTTACAGCAACAGCATCAGCAACAGAGACATCGTCAACAACACCAACAACAACGACAACAGCGCTGACTACCAGTAGAGGCCCAGTTAAAAATGGCATCAATAACAACAATAAAAGCAAAGACACGACAACAATGACAGCAACAACACCAACGGCGACGGCAGCAACCAACACAACAGCAACAGTTGCATCTGTTGCCACGTCGGCAACAACAACCACCAACAACATGGGCACCCAGTGCCAAATGCTGGTCAAAACGGAGCTCAAGAGCGACGTCGAGTGCCAAGTGACCAAAATGCAATACGAGGCGCATGTAATGCCGCCGCCAACGCCGCCCGAAAGCTACTGTGCCGGCGATGATAAATTGCTGGAGGATCAGGAGCAGGAACACGAACAGGAGCAGCAACAGCAACAATTGCAGCTGCAGCAACAGCCAAAGGATATCGAGTCCTATGATTTGACGGGCAGCACACCGCCGCCGCCAGTTGTGTTGCCACGCAAGGCGCGCATTGGCAAGAGCATGGCCAGGGAAATGGTCTATGCGGCACAGCAGCAACAGCAACCGTTGTTGCAGCAACAGCACCAACAACAACAACAACAGCAACTGCTTAGCAAGCACGCAGAAGCAGAACCACAATTGCCTTTTGTACTTAAAGCAGAAATCAAAGCGGAGACCAAAATCAAAATCGAGCACGATGAACTAGCAGCAGCAGCAGTCGCAGCTGCATCAGTTGCTTTAACGGCAGCAACATGCAACACACATATCAGCAAACTGCCGGATCTGAAGCCCACAATCAAAACAGAACCAGAGCTTGATTTGGAGAAGCCAAACCCGCAGCAGGAGAAGGAGCAGCTGCCGCAACAGGATCAATTGCCGCCCACCAACAGCAGCAGCAGCAGCAGCAATGTTGACGCTAGCAGCAACAGCAATTGCAACAGCAACAAGCGCATCAATTTGCTTGCATCGGCAACGCAGGGCAAAAAGTCAAAGGCGCACAGCTACAAGAGTCTCATCAAGCAGGCGGAGCCAAAGAACTATCTCTGTACCGGTCGCAAATTTGTGCAGCGCTATGGACGAACGCCGGCCAAATATGTAAAACGACGGCAAATGTTGCTAACGCAGCAGCAGCAACGTTTGCGCGCGCAGCGACGCGAGCAACTGCAGCAACGCAAACAACAGCAGCAACAGCAGCAGCAGCAGGAACTGACGGCGGCAACAGCAGCACAGCCAACAGTAGCCGCAGCAGTTGCAGATGAGGCAACAGCAAGCGCTGCAACAACAACAACAGCAGCAGCAGCAGCGACAGCTAATAGCTGCTCGCCCAGCGCATCGCCAAAGCGTGCGCGTCCACGTAAACAGGCAATTGCAGCACTGCATCTGCTGGAGAGCCTGGACACGACATTGACACGCGGCTATTTCAGCGATCCGGAGCTGAACAGCAGCAGCTGCAGCAACAGCCGCGGCACAGCAGCAACAGTTGGCCTGTACGCGCCGGCAATACCATCGCCATTGCTGGCGCCGCAGCCGGCGCTGTTGAGCGAGAAGCGCTCCAAGTCGGAGACGAAAAAACCGCTGCTCGCAGCGAACTGTGCGGCGAGCGTTGCTTTGGCGTCGCTGGCGACAACGTTGCCCACAAAGTCTACCTCAGCTGGCGTCGAGCCGCCGGCCAAAAAGTCGCGCAAGCAGCCGCCTAAGGCCAAGGCCAGGCCGACAACGGCCAAAAGCCGAAAAGCAGTAACATCAGCATCTGTAGGAGCTGCAGCAACTACAGCAAGTGCAGCAGCAGCAGCAGCAGCAGCTGCAGCTGATGCCGAGACCAATAACAATGAGTATCAGATGGCAGATTTGCAGGTGCAAAAACTAAGTGCCACGCCCACAGTGCCAGTTGTCGATGCTGTGCAACAATTGTTGCCAGACGAAACGGTAGCCACCGTCGCAGTCGCAGCAGCAACTCATCCGCCACAACATTCCGATGAGCAACAACACAAGTTCCTGGTGCCCCACAAGCCAATCGAGACACCTTTAACGCCCACAGCAATGGCAACAAATGCAACGCTAGCGTCCTCGACGCGTCACGCCCCCACAACAACAACAACCACAACAACAACAACGCACACAAAACGGGCGCGTTCTCGCTGCAAATTTGGCAACCGAAAGAAACAACGCCATCGTCCAGGCGGCGTCAGCTACGAGCTGGACGAGACGCAGCCGCCGGCAACGCGGGCGAATGTGGTGCCCAAATGGAACAACGGCTGGATGTGGGCGGGCAAGGCGTTCCAGGGTCCAGTGTTTCTCAATGTGAGTCACGAGTCAATTTCTATGCATAAAAGTCAAATGTTAATATCTCTCTTTCTCTCTCACCTCTCGCTCACACACACTTTCTTCGTGCCTGTAGAGCGATGATCCGTTGGTGCTGCGCACTTGCTACCCGGCCATGCGGCATGTGGAGGGCGACATCATTCGTACACGTGACTGTGTTTTGCTGAAGGCCAACGAGGACAACGAGCTGCCCTATGTGGCCAAGGTAGCGCATCTCTGGCAGAATCCTGAGGATGGTAAGCACTGCAACTGCAACTGGACAGGTTTAAAAAAAAAAACAGAAAGTAGGGCTAGGGATTTTATTTTTATATTTGGCCTAGCTAGTATACAAATATTTAAGAATCTTTCTTCGTTCATAATCTGAATCCTTATATTATTAATTATTGAGAATCAATGTTCGAACTGAACCTAAGGGCAAGACATTGGTTCGAACGCGTACCGAAAGACAGAAGTTGTTGATTTAATTAATTAGATACAATTTTCGAAAACTGAACTAGTTCTCTGGCATATTGTGAACTAGTTCTTGAGCATATTGTGAACCAAAGGTGTTTAAATATAAAAGTCCTGTAAGAAGAATACATCAGAGAGTAATTGATAAAGAACATGTTTTAAATAAGAAATTAACAAAAAGAGAACTAGTTCATTAGTAAGCATGGCCTTAGAAATTGAAAAAAATAAAAATTAACGAAAATTTTGTTAGGCAAAAAACTAGTATGAGGAAAACTAGTTCATTGGGTGAGAAAAAGTAATTGATAAAGTTAATTTATTTAATAATGAAAAAAGTAATTGATAAAGGAAATTTTATATAATAAGAAACTTAATACAAGAAAATTAGTTCATTAGCGAGCATATGCTTATTTAAGGGAAACACATAAATTCTCATATTATAAAGTTAATGAACTGGTTCATTTTCTTGAGAAAAACGTTTATTTAGAAACGTGTTCGTTGTGTACTAAAGAAAATGAAAGGTCGCATCGAAGTTAAAAATTATTAAAAATACTTAAGCGTAAATGAGCTAAATGAGCTTTTGGCGAATATTTAAATGGAGCGCTTCTAATTATTTGGGCACTATTCCAGGCGAAATGATGATGTCCCTGCTATGGTATTATCGCCCCGAGCACACGGACCAGGGCCGCCAGCGCAATGACTGCCCGGACGAGGTGTACGCGTCGCGTCATCGGGATCACAACTCGGTGGCCTGCATTGAGGATAAGTGCTACGTGCTGACCTTTAGCGAATATTGCAGGTAAGTTGGCGCTGGGTGAACATTTAAGTTGGATCAGATTAACTAATGCCAAGTCCCAACAATTCCAACAGATATCGACGACGCCTGCGCGCGGCCGAAGAGGATGTGGAGGATGTGAGCATTGTGCCGCGACGCAGCAATACAAGCAATTGTTTTACGGTACGCACCGTTCCGGATCAAACGAATCCGGAGCTGGTCATGTTCTGCAGACGTGCCTATGAATTTCGCACGCGTCGCCTACTCAAGCTTCCGCAGAAGAACGCGCTGGTCTGCAGCTAGCGCCGGGCCACTTAGGGTCTTGCCCTAACCGAAAATCAAAGCAAATTTAAGAATGCGCTGAGGAGAGGCGAGTGCGGCATGGTGCAGTCCAAGCCATGTCACAAACAACAGCCTGGGCAGACGAGAACGAGCCAAGACAAAACACATAACACACACACACACGCACACACCCAAACAAGCACACACACACGCACACACCCAAACAAACACAAATACACGACCAAAATGGGGAGAGCAAAATGAATGGAAAATAGAAAATGTAACTGGAGAAACTACACAGTTTTTTTTCAAGTAATTTTTGTATTACCCAACTTATTATTTATTATGTGCCCGGCAACAACAAAAGCACACACACACACACACAAACACACTCACACACACACACCTTGTTATTAAGTTAAATGTATTTATTATTCTTAAGTTTAGTCAGCAATCTTTTTTTCCGCTCCTTTACTCTATATGTTTATGTTTTTTTTTCTATATATATATATTTTTTTTTATTGACTACTCTCCAAAAAACTTATTTAATGCTCAGGCAAACACTTTGCGCACACTGCTCCAACTGGCAAAATCTTTGTAAAACGACTTGGAAACAAGAAGAAGGAAAATCCTTTGAAGTGAAAAAACTTAACACAATTCTACGCGCTGTTGGTTTTTTTGTTGTTAGTTTTTGTAAGCGAAAAAAAGAAAATTGAAATGAAAACAGCAGAGAAAGCACTTTTTTTTTTGTTTTTAATTTTATATATTTGAGCAAAATACTTTGGGAAATTTGATTTCTGCAACCAATTATATAAATATATTTAGTTTTTACATACATACATAATGTAGACCAAATTAAGTACATATACTATTTTTTTTTAATATTTTATAAAAGGAAAAACTTAAGCTACGTGCATAATTTATACATTTGATGAAAGCATTAACTTTAAGTACGAGTTACACAAATCCTTAATGAACAGAAAAAAAAAAAACAAAACAAAATAACAACAACAACAAGTCACATACATTAACAAATGTATTTTAATATATACATATATATATATATTAATATTATTTAATTTTAATGCCTAAGCTCTTAGTTTGAAAGCAATTGAAAATCATTTGTTTTATACCAAATACAAAATAATTTATGCACCTAATTTAGAAACAAACAAACACACACACATACACACACAAAAGCAACTACATATATAAATATATGCACTTGTGTATTATCTATATATTATTATTATTATCATTATTATTTTTTATTATGATTTTGATTATGATTTTTTGTAATATATTTTTTATTTACTATTGAAACAAACGCTCATAATAAAAATACATTTTAATCGAGCCAATGCGTCTTACCTTGCAGACCTCAGATCAAGAATTTACTATGATAAAAAAACCCGTAACTTTTTATGTTTTAAAAGTTTATTCAAAGTTTTAGATTGTTTTCCAGTTAATGCGACATGCTGTCCTGAGTTATGCTCTGGTTTAAGCCAGTTGCGAATTAAAGAAGCGCTGGAGTTTTAGCTCAGGATATAGTATGTTATTTGAATAATACGCACACGGCATTATGGTCGAAATTTTACTTTAAAATATATCTCACAGAAATAGATTGTTTCTAGAATATTTTAAAAAAGAACATACGTACTTTAAGAAGATTAGGAAGCTTATGTTTTTGAAACTCCTTTAAGTATGCCATTTAAAATATATCGAAAATGTGTAAATTTGGGCGTATTTGATGAGAGTGCGAAATTTATAAGAAACCTAGGCGTATGTATCTCAGCGTCTAAATTCCGGTTGACAAGCAATCATACAGAAATATGCAATAATATATACTGACCAGGATAAAATTAAGAACCATTTGTGCTGTGGTAGTTTTATTTAATGTTTACATGCTTCTAAAAAAAATGCAATGGACATTTCTGTGATTTTCATGCGAAAATGAAACTCGGAACATAAACGAAATAAGGAATATCAAATGTGTTCTATATTTGAAATATTTGAGTTCTCCAAGACAGTTCTTTGTAAAAGAAGAATGTGTTTCTTCTTTAAGTATGTTAAATGACATAAACATTGAATAAATTCCGGTACAGGTTAGGGAAAAATTGAAAATTTTCCAGTTTTCAAAATATATTAGCATACTTTTAGGCTGCAAGGATTTATGTTTAATTTTGTAATCTGATCGTGTTCATGTTGGGCATCTACTTAAGCTGGTTTACGCTGTGCAAAGCCAAAGCAATTTAGTAGCAGGCATAGAGTATATATATCTATATAAATATATATATTTATATATACGTAAATACATATTAACAAGTAGCGGCTGCAGTAGGCGTGTCAATGAGCTATATGTGTGTAGGGCAGTAGAGAGCGTTTAAGGTATTGCAAAGTGAAAAGTGTGGCTTAGGTTAGCAATAGGAAGCGTTATAAATATACATACACACACTCACATACACACATTATATATATATATATATATATACATATATACTATATAGGGAGCATTGCAGACATATGAAACATGTATACCAAAAGCATATATCAAAATAAGAACACAGTTTACAACTCGGGGCCATTCGGTTATGGGTATGAACCGAAGCAATGGTCCAGCCCAATTTATTCAAGCGCAGGGGAAATAATTCAATTATAGCCATATGTAAGGTATACAGAGAGCCTAAATTGCGAATGATATTTCTATACCCTATATACATAACACAAACATAAACATAACACACACCACAAACACACACACACACATTCATGCATGCGACTATACACACATACACAGGTACACTTATTGGGCCACAGTTGCAGAGCTGCAACCAAATTCTACAATACATATACATACATATACAATATATATATATATATATATATCTATATATATATATACATAAATTTACATATATATTTCTATAGACAATGGGTTAACAATAACTAATGAAAATAATAAAACTCATATATTTGTACAATAGAATGTAAACGAAAGCAATTGAATATTCGCACAAGAAGCTAACAAATGTTGGTTAATACCAAATACTCAATACATACACACACACACACAGACACACATACACACACAGAATGCCTGAAAAAATAACAATATATAAAATGTAACAAAAGCAAACAAAAAAAAAAAAAAACGATGAGTAAATGAACAAGAATTTAATTGATCTTTTTCTTGAAACAAATGTTATAAATTAATTGTAGCCCGTAGCCAAAATTGAATGTAAAATTTGTAATTTGTTTCCAACTCTCCAAATAGTTAAATGCCTGTTCTATATTCTATACACACACACACATATATATATATATATTCCTATATATATATGCATATGTACAGTGCATATGTTCCAGTGTATGTGTACATGCGTACTGCATAAATATTATTGAGTATTTATTATTGTATTTAAACAAGTTGAATTTTTGTGCGTCGCCCAATTAATAAAGACATTTACCAAGGGCACGCTGTTCGTTTACTCGTATCATCTTATCGACAAAAAAACAAACAAAGCCTAAGCCCGCATTTGTTCAATGGGGGAGTCATTTTTTTTTCTCAGCGAAATGTTTCAAAATGCTAATGAAATACAACACTTGGCAATTAAAATCATAACACGAAAAAAGGTCAATAAAAATCAAAATATTGTTTATTAGACAAATAAATGTATTTTTTGGCAAACTGGTTTTAATGTGGGCATGGGCTGAAATGACAGCTTTTTTTTTAAATCAGAGTTATGTATTCTATCCTAATATATTCGTTTATCAATCAATTCTGCCCCATGTGAATTCCACACAATAAACTAAGAACACTTTTCAGAGAGTCTGTGTGATTTCGGATTGTGTATCTGGAATGTGTCTGCGTGAATGTATGTATGTATCTATGTATGTATGTAGTTATGTATGTATGTAAGTATCTATGTATGTATGTATGTATGTATTTCAGTAAGTATCTATGTATGTGTGTGTGTATGCATGTATGAATGAATGTAATTATGTATGTAGCATATGTATGTATGCATGTATGTATGTAGCGAATGTAGACAAAGTGAATTTACAGCTGAATTTGAGAACAACGTACTTAAAGTGGTGCCTTACTCCTCGATTCTCTTGAATTCAAGTAGGCCAGGCAAGTTTCCTTGCTATGACTATAAGTTTTTTTTTTTGTGAAAAATTGTCGTGCTTATATAAAGGTATGTATTTGTATTATTAGACTACCAATATGTATGCATGTGCTTATGTATGTATGTTTGTGTGTAAGAATGCATATATGTATGTTTTTATGAAAGTATGTAATTATTTATCTATGTATGTATATGTGTATGCATGCAAGTTTACTTCCCGCAGAAAAAAAAAAATGTAAAAAGTAAAGTAAGTAATGCCTTACTATGCGATTCTCATGAATTCCAGTAAGCCTCAGACGTTCTTGATTTTCTAAGTGTTATATTAACAGAATGTGCTGATAATTTGTGGTTTTATTATTGTTGTTTTAATTTGATTTACTTATATATACAAAAATCAAATTAAAACAACAATATTAAAATAACAGAATTAAATTAGTTTATATCAAACTCTTATTTGAATTAATTTAGCCGTAAATTGATTTTCAGTAAGTGTTTTTTTTTTATCGAATATCATTTAATACACTTGCAGCTATTTCAAGTTCAAACGAACCACTCGTAGCTTTGGGGTTGGGGTACTTGAAAACCGCTTTCATAGGTCGAGCTGAGATCCATTAGCACTTGTCACTTCAGGCGTCACGCACGCCCACAACAAGTTTCCGTGGCGTCTTGGCCAAGGCTGATAAGCATCCAAAACACGTACTGCTCAGGGGTTATATTTGCTCCACGTACAGTTCTGGGCGGAGGGGAGGAGGGCTGTCTTGACATTGATGTGCCGAGTGGGTCGTCTGACGCATTCTGCGAAGCGCAAGCCTCAAGCTCGAGCCTCAAATTAAAATTAGTTGCGACCGCAATTAAGTTAATCGTTGCTGTTGTTGTTGCTTCGTTTGTGGCATGTTCTCATGACTGGGCAAATTGCTTATTCATATTTAAAGAAAGTCAACAATTCGTTTTTATGTTCTCACAAACGTAGCCCAATTACCTCTCTCGTATACAAATCAGCATTGGGCCCGTCAAGTTAGATACGCGCTCTGCCCCTTCAATTAGTATCTATATACAAATACATAACTCGCCTACAGATACAGATACCCATAGAGCGTATCTCTAAGGGCGCTCAGTTCTTATACCCTGTAGTCTGAAGGCTTGAATAATGCGATTTTCAATTGTAAAAAAATGATTAAATTAATTTTAAATTTAATTTTCTATCATGTTTAATAACAATCGCATTTCTCTCGCGAATGCTTGAACGTTTTCATAGTCTTGTTTCCATCTAAGTTTATTACAAAATGTAATAAATAATCCATCTTTATATTTATATGTAGTAGACAACATCACATATAAGCCAGGGCCGGTAGTTCGGTTTACGATTCGCACCGATGTTTTGCCTTTGGGCTCGATTCCTGAATCTTATTTTCGACATTAGAATTTAATAGTATTTATTTATTTATAACATCTGCCCGTTGGTACTGAAAATATTGCATTCCGTAAATATTTTCATATCCAAGATATGGGCTATATATAATCCCAGCCATTGGCAATCGGCATGTATCAGTTAAGATTAGATAATTTGAATGGTTGGTGCCAAAGTAATTCCGTTTGAATCAATCTATTTTTGCTTTAATATTCGATTTGTAGTATATAAAAATATAATTTTGTCTGTAATCTTGGTATATCACAAATTTTGAAACAAATGGTTAAAAAATCTCCCAAGGGTATTGTTTAAATCGTTTTTTTGTTGTTATATTTATATATACACGCTTAACATATATTAACATACATACATTAACATTCAAATATTAAAATACATACCTTAACATACAAGCATTAACATGCTTACATTAACATACATTTAGCACTATTCTAATAGGGTATTTCCCTAAAGCACATTCTTTGACTCAAGCATTAGGACTTGTTGTGTTTTGCGTTCGCCTAAGATGAGCTCATAACTTTTGTGACTCAGTGTTTGTGGTCGTGTTTTTTATCAACAGGTGTTTGCTACAGTTTACAACGCCCCCCTTTTGGCGGCATTTGAATATTTTATGTGTGCCTGCTTCGTTTTTGGCTAATTACATGGGCGGTACTATTTACATATATGGCATAGCATAGTGCCAGTCGCGTTGACTGTCGCTTAAGTCGTGCAGCTGTCTGGGAAATTGGAAAATCTGTTGACTAAATGACAAACATGCTTCTAGCCCGTCAGGTATTTTCGAAATATACAAAAATAACTTGCTAAAAATTGTACAAACATTAGGTGTTTACAAAAATAAACAATTTAATATAATAACCTTTACATATTACTTGTCTAGTGTACGTTTCTGGCATGTGATAACATCATTATTTTTGCGTGCTTGGCATTTTGTCATCATTTTTTTTATCGAAGATATATTTATTTACAACAGATTTTTTTAACCGACGCGGTTTATTCATTAATTATGTTTGTTAATTAATAATTAATTATAATTAGAAGTTGTAACAGTTTTTTAGCTTTGATGATGATCTTTTGATATGTTGGCTGGGTTCAATTTCCAGTTTAGATCTCAAGCCACGTACAATGTTTGAGCATAGAAAGCGTATTTTTTTTTAAAGTGTGTTAATTACTTTGAGATTTCATTTAAAAACTGTTTATATTGTCTTTTTATAGACTTGCAAAGCAAGTGCTTCTTTCCAAATTGTAGCGCAGTTCTTCTACACACTGTTGGTGAAAAAACGAAGTCCAGAATTTATTGAAGAGTTTCACTTACAGGCTGAAATTTACTTACTAATTAGAAAGTATTTTTCAGCTGTAGTATTGAAATACTTATCCTTTTAACCTTTTTAATTAATTTTTAATTATTTGCAAAATATTCCTTTCGATATATGCTTGGCACATGCGAGTTTTCGCAAACATTATCCAATGTTAATACCCTAAAAATTAATACTAATATGTAAACATTTCAAATGCGTCTTTATATAACATATTAATGGCGAATACCCGGCTTTGCCAGTCCTAAGTTTTAGTTAGATTCATTCAAAGATATATATGTTATATATATGACTAAGGTATATGACTAAGGTGAGACCCAATATAACTTTGATAATTCCGTTGCCGAATTCAATTATAACAAGCCTCTTGCTATTGTTCCGACACTGATTACAGGGTATCAGACAGTTGACCGCTTTTGTCTTACTCTTGCTTCAATTTATGCACACATCATATGAAAACAATTGAAATGTGAAAATGTTATATGATATATCTACTGACAAATGCGGCCTATCGAATCCATAAAGCGCTGAACGAGTAAACAAAGCTTAGATCACATGTAAACCACTTGAAGGCAGCAGCGTTTGCAATTAATTTCAGTTTTTCCAGTCACTCCAGTCTATAATCTATTCGAAATTACGTAGTTCTGATAATTGTGATAAAATTAATTAGTCGCCGTGAGTTTTATATGAGGAGAATATTATAATTTCGTCGTAAGCCGTCTTCGATCCCACAAATTATTATATTGAACTGAATTGATAAATATTTCTGTCCGTCTGTCTGTTCAGGTATACAGCCTACAAATACTAAATAGCACAAATACATTGCTATATGTGTCTGAGAGCATAATATTAAAACGTCTTATCGCAATGCCATGTGATGCCGGGTTATTTTTTACCCGATGTTTACATAAGACATTGTAGGTTATTTGTGCATCTGAGAGCAGGGAAATAAGATAATACCGGAAATGCTTAAAATGTATCCAATAAACGCATTTTTATTGCTCACTTCACATTTTGGTATCTCATTTCTATAAATAACGCTTATAAATAACAAAAAAAAAAGGGTTAACAATATACTTATTATAAAAAAAAATGAGTCAAAATTATAAGAGGCTTTAAGATCTCGCCACCAGCAGAGCCAGCGACAGAGCCACGCCCACAGAGGCTACAGCAGCGCCAGCACTCGATCTATATCCATAGTTGTTCGGATAGCCGGGCGGTGGGGGCACGGGCTGGCCGCCCATGCCGCCATTATAGGAATAGGGTCGTCCATGCTCGTCGGTGCCGCTGACATAGTAGCCACCATTGCCGCCGACGCCGCCGTAGGGGCCACGCGAATCGATGCCCGCATAACCGTAGCTGTACTGTGGATCTGTACTGCCCAGGCTGCCCGGCGGATGCATGCCGCCCGCCTGCGCGTTTGACCAGGCGCCGGTGCCCGCACTATTGCCAGCATTCCAGTTAACGCTACCGCTCTGGGCATTCACTATGTGGAACAGAAGATTCGAATGGTTCACATGTCAACACAATTTTCGGGCACTGATAATCCACATTTCGGGGCAGTGGCATCGAGACTTACCCGCCGCCGCCAGGTAAGCGATTGCACATATCCAAATCACAACAAAACTCCGACGATCGGTTAAAGACATGTTTATGGTCTGGCCAACTAGCTGCAACTAATTCGCTGGCGGCATCACGTCAACGGTTTTAAACTGGTTCCCAAGCAGCGCACTACCCACGTTTATATCTTCAGCCCCCACTCCCCCCGCTTGGGGCGACCACTCCAGCTTGTTTTTTAAGCGCTCGAACTGCGACTGCAAATGTTTTTGTGGTGTCAGCGAGTCAGCATTGTTGTTGTCATTGTTGTTGTTGCTTATAATTGTTTAGTGGCTCATTGTTGTGCCCTTACGGCGGGTATAATCGAATTGTTACGGCGCTTCAATTGATCATATGATCAAATTAAACTTGTAAGCGTCCAATCATTCAATATGTCTAAATGAAAGATATAGATATAGATATAGATATAGATATAGATATAGATATAGATATAGATATAGATATAGATATAGATATAGATATAGATATAGATATAGATATAGATATAGATATAGATATAGATATAGATATAGATATAGATATAGATATAGATATAGATAGATAGATATAGATATAGATATAGATATAGATATAGATATAGATATAGATATAGATATAGATATAGATATAGATATAGATATAGATATAGATATAGATATAGATATAGATATAGATATAGATATAGATATAGATATAGATATAGATATAGATATAGATATAGATATAGATATAGATATAGATATAGATATAGATATAGATATAGATATAGATATAGATATGATATAGATATAGATATAGATATAGATATAGATATAGATATAGATATAGATATAGATATAGATATAGATATAGATATAGATATAGATATAGATATAGATATAGATATAGATATAGATATAGATATAGATATAGATATAGATATAGATATAGATATAGATATAGATATAGATATAGATATAGATATAGATATAGATATAGATATAGATATAGATATAGATATAGATATAGATATAGATATAGATATAGATATAGATATAGATATAGATATAGATATAGATATAGATATAGATATAGATATAGATATAGATATAGATATAGATATAGATATAGATATAGATATAGATATAGATATAGATATAGATATAGATATAGATATAGATATAGATATAGATATAGATATAGATATAGATATAGATATAGATATAGATAAAGATATAGATATAGATATAGATATAGATATAGATATAGATATAGATATAGATATAGATATAGATATAGATATAGATATAGATATAGATATAGATATAGATATAGATATAGATATAGATATAGATATAGATATAGATATAGATATAGATATAGATATAGATATAGATATAGATATAGATATAGATATAGATATAGATATAAATATAAATATAAATATAGATATAGATATAGATATAGATATAGATGTAGATGTAGATGTAGATGTAGATGTAGATGTAGATGTAGATGTAGATATAAATATAGATAGATGGTATGAAATCTAAAGTAGGTTCTCTTTCTACAGTACATCAACTAGGGTACGTAATCTTCGGTGTGCCGCGTAAACCGTTATTTCTTGATTATTATTTTTTTTGTTAATTTCATTTTACTTAGTTTTATTTTATTTTTGCAATACAGAACACGCAAATTTGTGTAAGTCGGCTCTGTTGTTGTAATTTGTACGAATTTACGTGAGAGACGCGAGTTTTTTTCCGGTATAGAACACGTTAATTTGCTGGGCTCATTAATGATATGCATGACGAGGCGATGGGCTGCGTATACTATATGGGCCCAGCTGCTGTTGCAGTTCGGCATGTTGAGCTTAGTCGAAAACAACAGCGGCAATCAGATGCGTATTTCATATAAGGCTGATAAATATGGCGGCTATATATGAATAAGAATGCGCACATATGCTTCAGTATACAATAAAGAAAAACAAATAAAGAGCAGCAACAACAACTGCAGAGCATTACTTTTACTTTTATTTTCGGATCGGGCAGCGACTTGTTAACACATTTCGTTTATTATACGGCCCGGAGACTTCGGGCTGAGACTCTCCAGAGACAATGCAATCGCGTTGTATTGTGGAGAAGTCGCATTGACAATGGCAAATATTTGCGGCTTTGCTCACTTGCAACAATTGTCGAATCACGAATATTGTTTGCTTTCCACGTGCGCTGTTGTTGTTACAGGTATTACATCAAATTCAGGTGAAACGACGTCATAAATAGGTCAAGCCATATGCTAACAGCTACAAATTCGCAGCGAGGTTACAACTGCCCACAGCCACCCATCCCCCCAATCGCACACAATATACATACAGTCCGGGAAATGGGAAAAATCTAAGCTCAAATGATTAAAACATTTTTGCAATATAAAAGAATAAGTTCTTAAGACTAATATAATATGATATATATGTTAATAATGTATAATGATATATAAATTTCTTAAATACGTTAAGCAATAAACAAATTATTTCTGTGCATCCAAAACAAGCATATTTTGCATTAAGTCTAAGAATAACACAACAAATTTATCTTGAGGATAAGACGTGCTCAAAAAGGTCAAGGAAATTTGAAGTTTCTTGCGGAAAATAACGCACTTTTGGAAAAATAATGAAGGAACGTATTATAATTTCTTTCATTTATTTTAAGATAGTTTCAGACAAAGAATTGTGTATTTTAAAGTATTAAAGTATTTATTAAAATAATTGTTTGTCTGCAAATGCTTAAAAGGAATAATATTTTTAATATGATTCATAAATATATTAATAGAAACTGTTTCTATTCTTTTTTTGTGTTTCGAGCGCATCTGAGATACATAAAACAAGAGGCGCCACCTGGCGTGCAGATTGAAGTTGCAGATATGGCAACGCTGGCAGAGTGGCCACTTCTGTGTTTACTGCAACTGCGCAGTAGCAACGCACTGTGAAGAACCGAACTGGTAATCAGAAACCCCAAAATGGCCATCCTCCAGTGGGGCAGGTCCACCCCAACCACACAGACATTGCTGGAACTCGGCAAGGGTAAGTCAGCTATGCTGTGTGTTTGCCTGTGTGTGTGTGTGTGTGTGTTTGACTGTGAGTGTGTGCGTGTGTTTTGGGTTTAACTACACTTTTTTGTTTTGCTTTCTCTTTGTGTTTACAGCCGTTTTTCCAGCAGCAGCTTTTAGCTTTTTACATCGTCGACTCTCGCCGTATGAATTTGATGAGCGTGCGTGTGCGTGCGGGTGTGTGTGTGTGCGCGTGTGTGTGAGTTTATTGTTTGCGAATGTTTGCGTGTGTATTTGTATCGGTTGGTTTTCGCTTTTCGCTTTTCGGTTTGATAGTGACATTGCTCGGCTCGGCCAGCCGCTAACTTGGCTTTTGGAGGCTTCAGTCGCCTGGATCTGGTGGTGGAATTTCAGTTGCAGCCCAAGCGCCAGCAGCGCCAGCCAAAACAATAAGCATTTTTTTTTACTATTTCGGCTGCCAATTGAAAAATTATAAACAAATGTGGCACACATAAAATAAACATCAATTGCCAGTGGCTGCAGGGCCAAAAAATAAGAATATAACAAAGTTAAATAAATAAAATAGTGATAATTTAAATACGAGAAAATAACGCACAAATAAAATAATTTAGGCTAATATATTCCAACTAAAAACAATTCAAAGCAAAAAAAAAAAAAAATAAACGAAAGGCAGCAACAGCAAAAGAAAAAATTCATTGCATCTATTCAGGCGCATAAGGAAAATGAGCGCAAAGGTAGGCCAAGAGCGCGCGTCGCTCTCTCTCTGTATGTGCCTCTATGTGTAAGTGTGTGTGTGCGTGTTTGTGCGTGTGTGCCTCTGTCTGTTCGTGTTCTGCTTGTGTGTGTTTTGCGCTTAGGTTTATCGCAATATCAACATTGCTGTAGGCCGTTGCTTGGTGCCGCTTTTGTCTGACAATTGCGCAAATGAATTTGCAGTTAATGAACATTTTAATTGGCTTCCCAATTTAATTAGCGTTGCGTATGCCACGCCCCCAACTGCCAGCCCCCTCGCCACCTTTTAGAATTTGCTCTTGTTAGGTATACATAAATTGCATGGCCTGCAATGTGAATTATTGGGCTTGTAGCCTTCTGAGCTCAAGACATATGTCTAACATATGTCAGACAAGCCTTCAAAAGAGCTAGATATAGTGAGCGATAGAGAGAGAGAGCGAAGAGTGAGAGAGAGAGTGGTAGAGAGACTGAGAGGGGGGGGGGGGGGGGGGGGCTGTGTGCGAGCGAGAGCGCGCCTGTGGGAGAGCAGCATTGTTTGTGTGTATGTCCTGCGTTTACATTTATATGATATGAACCAAAGTCAACTTATGATACCCTTGCAGAGGCTTATCTGTAAGCAAGCCTCTTTATGAGCACGGTACTTTGTCCGCATCATAAAGCTGCTATACGAATTATCGGTCGTATAGCTGCTATTGGAATTATCGGTCAGAAATTTAGATCAACTTTATTGTTTTTCAAACTATTTGGACTAAGCTTAACAATTACGAGCTTCACTATTCTCTTAGCATATGTACAAAGCCGTATAAAATCGGTCTTCTATATAATATATTTGCCATTGAGACGCATGATTCAGAAATACATTTTGTGTATAAAAGCACTTCTATGTCAATTATCTGGTAGGGTATTTAATATTCGTTGTGCCGTCGATTGCTGTTCGTTCGTTTTGAAATGCAATTTAGCGCATGAACAGCGGCTGCTGTGGTAGGAATTGCATTTAAAATCCTATTCAGTCACTTGAACATTGACCTGCCCCCCCCGCCAACGTTCACTACCTTACCCCTACCCAGGCGACTGTCTACCCAACTACCCAACTACGCAACTAACCAGACCAGGAACCAGCTCCAATTATAACTCATATAAATGCGTAGTTGCGTGTGCACAAGTGCATGCCATATAATAAAGTGCGCAGTTTGCCATACTTTTGGCTTTTATTAGTTTATCTATTAAATGCGCTTTGAAAACTTTAAGGTATACTTTAATATATAGAGACTATTAAATTTCAGCTTGACATTGTTTAAAGTTGAACTTATTTGATTGTAATGGAAGAAGTTAAAGGATATTTGATAGAGAATCTAGTGAAGCTGCCTGTTTTTCAATATTTCTAGAACTTTTAAAAAAAAAACATTTCACATTTATCTCATTTTGATATTCACCGATTGCCTATAAATAGAAATGCGATTTCTGAAAATGTTTGCGATTCTATCTGAAATAGTTTTTGTACGGCAAACATAATATTTGAGTGAAAGTAGGTCTGGAAATAGGTATACGTACATATATATATATATATATATATATATATGTGTATACATAGATTGAAGATCAAAGCCCAAGACTTAAGAACTTGATGTCTGCATTTATTAAAATAGCTTTTTTAATGAGCAGTATATAGGGCTTGGCCATAGGTTCTTGAAAAATGTCTACCGCCAGGATAAGATATTGATGGAAAACAAATATAACAAATGTATTCTACCTTATTCAGGCGTTGTGAAAATTCGCAGCAGACGTTTTTCGCACTTGTCAACATATGTCAACCCTCTTGGTGGAAATTGTGTAAAGCTTCCGCTTCATCGAGCACCATGTGAGTTGGGCGAAAATTCAATTGCTAGAACATAAGTTGAGTTTGTCGAAAATTCAACACGTTGGGTTGGAATGGTGAAAATTTGGCTTCAGAAGTTGAATATCAATTCGATTAAGTAAGGAGCAGAGCATTATATTTTGTTCAGCTAAACAGCTGCTTCCGCTGAATATATGCTCTATGTATATGCGTATGTCAATGGCTCAAGATTCGCGAAGATTATAACTTAAATTATTCACTTCCGTTTGCAGACTGTCATTCGCCAGAGTCTGAGTGTCATTTAGTCGCTTTCAAAATTTCAAATTTCTTGTTTGGCAATTTTGATTTAATTTATGTTTACATTCAACAGCGGCATATTTTCTTTCTGCTGTGTTTACGCTATGGGGCATCTCTGCTGCACGTCGATTAGCTTTGGGCAAATATTATCCCCGACAAGGCAGCCCGCCCACATACCCTCCCCGGACTTGGTAGGCACAAGACTAACAAGAAAAGGCGCAAAAAAAAAACTGCGCAACAGTTTTCATATGCGCTGTGTGTGTGTGTGTGTGTTTGTCGGCTGATGGTGATGGTGATTAATGGCATATTGTAAGTCAATACAAAATAAATACAGTAGTTACTGCCAAAGTGATACGAATAGAAACCATTCAAGCATTGACATTATTTTTGGAAGGAATATTCTTTCATCATGTTAGAACTTTTCAAAATACTAAAGTAAAAGCTTCTATTATTTCGTTTTAAAACTCATTCTCATTAATTTATGTCATTCACATGATTTTGATGTTGTATTTAGTAAAATAAATTTACATACATTATAAAATGGTGTCGATTTGTTGAAGACCAAAGGCCTTCGAGCATCGCTCGTTCCCTCTCCCCCGTCTCTCTCTCTCTCTCTCTCTCTCTCTCTCTCTCTCTCTCTCTCTCTTTTTCTCCATCTCTATCTCTGTCTGTCTCTTTCTCCCACTTGGGCTCTAACTCTCTCTCCCAATTACTTCGCTCTTTTATATTGCCTTTCTATGCAGTTCTCATGATCACAAAAAACGCTCACAGGATTTGATATTAGTGTTTATCTGTGTATATAAAAGTGATATGTCAAAATATGTTAGTAAATTATCGTGCCAGCTACTTTAGGTTATTTTTTTGAGAGCTCACTGTCATTCATACTTTGTTGTCCTGGCCACTGTGTACGTGCGAAAAGATAGGAAGCCCGATAGACATATTGTGTACAGACATGCATATATTTGATTATTGAACATATAATTCGAACGCTGTCATTTCGAGCACAGCACACACGCCCACACACCCTCACTAGTCGGGCAACTTATTTGAAATATAATATGCATACAGACGAGTGCTTACTGGGATCGTATGTTCGGGTATTTACATAATATATGTTAAAATATGGTAAAACCAATTGACGCACAACATAAAATAAAAAAAGCTGCTAGCTATTTAATTGTCGGGCAATAATAATTATTATTTTGCATTCTTTTGGTTAGAAAATTCCTACGAATATTTATGCAGTGCCGAGAGAGGGGTGAGAGGGGGACACTGACAGTTACACTCACACACGCTCGCTTACAAAATTGAGTCAATTAATTTGTTTATAGTGCAAAATCATTTGAATGTGAGAAGCGACCCCAAAAGCCTATGAACTCGGTATATTTGAACACACACACAGGCACATGTATATATATATATGCATGTGTATGGTGTTGCTGCGGGTATCGGCATCGCCATCGCCATCGCCATCGCCTTCGCCTTTGCCATTGCCATTGCCATGAGCATCGGTATCGAAGCAGCTCGGTATCGCTGTTCGGCATCGTTCAGTGCACATTCAACGGTCATGGGATGAACATCGGATATCGTGTATACGCGTTATCTCTGGCGCCCCCTCTCTCTCACACACACGCTCTCTTTTTGCCACTCTCTCGCAGACCAAGATCTAGGCGTCTAAAACTGTCTTACGCGCGCCCAGTATTTTAACAATAACTACAACAACAACAACAACAACAGCATCAACAAACAACAACAATCAAAACAACGGCAAATAAACAAATACAAATACCACGAGTTCCGAATTCATACGAATTAATTTTCAATTGTTGGTTTATCTTAGCCGTCGCCTAATTGCTGAAAATGTGGCTCACCGATTGCCGCTCGGTAGGTGTGGGGTATGGGGTGCCTATAGCTAGGTGTGCGTGTGTATGTGTTTGTGTGTATGTGTTGTGTGTGCATGGTTTATGGATATTTGGCTTATCGCTCTTCGAATTCCGATTTATTATGAACAAACATATAGCGATAAAATCGTAAGCAATGTATGTTGTACATGTGTACATATTTATAGTGTATATCATATAAAGAACGTATGCATAGAAAAATATTATTGTTGCAGCCTTGAAACACTTCATTATTTCTATGAATATGTTTATTATGTTAAAAATTATTGTCTAAATTATTATGAATATTATTATTATATTTAGTATTTTTATTATTATAATAATACTAGTAATTATTATTATTAATATTAATATTTTTATTGTTATTATCATTATTATTACAATTATTATTATTATAATTTTTATTATTCCTCCTTTTTCATAATAATTTTTTTCATTATTATTATGATTACTTTTGTTATTTTACATATTATTATTACTTTATTTATAGTTTTATATAGTTTTACACAAACTATGAATGTTTTTGCTTGGTTTTATTATAATTATTTATATTTAAATGGTTTCGCAATCTTATATATATATTTGTTTTTATTAAAGTAATACTCACAAAAGTGATATGGGCACGGATACAAAATACATTATACGAATCGAATTAATAATTTTAAACTTATTTGATGAAAAATATAGATTATAATAAGCAACCTCAATTTTCGCCCCTTCGCACTTCATGAAGTTAAATCTTAGACCATAATTCAAAAACATTTCTGGCCCCTAGGCCCCCTAACAATCATGTGGCGCTGGTTAGCTGATAGCTTAGAGCATTGGATAATAAATAAATTTGACTGTATAAATATTTACGAAACAAAGATGATATTAATATTTGACAAACAGATTGTATGAAATTATTCTTACCAGCACGCCCATTCATTTGACTACACACACACACACATATATGATTATCTTGTCAAGTTGAACTAAAGATCTGTTGCTTTCCTTTTGACATGCAAAACACTTCACACAACAAAGGGTTAAGCTATATACATAACAAATGCCTTATCTGAACAAGGCAGCCGGCTCCTTGTCATGGAAGGGTGCTTGGAAATAAGAGTGGGGTACGGGGCATCAGCCAAACGAAATGTGAGAAAAAGCCCCAGATATACAAGTGCCGGCCGTAGAGGGCATCCGAAAGCTCAACGAAGGCGGACGGGCGCGTGTTTGGTGCAAAAGTCTTGAGAATTTCAAATGATTGTCAGATGTTGTACAATAAATAAACAAATAAGCACTTACATACACCGCTGGCCACTTGGCTAAGGACAGTGTAAACTGTAAGCTTCTAATAAGTTGAAACATATGTATTTGGCTGGGAATTCGGAAACTTTTAAATATATGTGTGCCAGATCATCAGGCACCAAACCCAAAATAACATGTTCGTGGTTCAGTTCAAGGCAGCCTTCTGCTCTCATGAAGTTTGGCAAGCTGGCCTTCCATGCCTAAGCCATGTTTTGGATTAAGCCCTGTGAGAGGCTGTTTTTCTGGCTTCAAACTGACTCAGATTTCAAGCAATAAAAAAATTGTATCTGTATATATGATGTGCATGTTTTGTGTGGATGGCACTTGATGCTCTGATCTCCGATCTGTATAGGCATAACAATGAGAGGTGAGATGAGCCGCTAACAACAACCGACTTAAATAAGGTCGTCTCCGAGTGTAGCCTGTTTTCGAAACTACTGCGGATCATAACTAACAGTCCGGCATTGTATTGTATGCATCTTACAGATGACACGCTACAAACAGACCGAATTCACGGAAGATGATTCAAGTTCAATTGGTGGCATACAGCTGAACGAGGCGACGGGACACACGGGCATGCAGATACGCTATCACACGGCTCGGGTAAGTACAATTACAATACACGTGCCCAGGCGGCAAAAAAAAAAAAAAAAAGAAAATCTACACCAAATACACTCGTACATACGCACACCCATTTGCAGTTTGTGTTGGGCAGAGCGTGTGTCGCTATATGACAATGACCCAAAAAGACGCGCCTGAGATTTGATTAGCTTGAAGGTTACCACGCTTGTGTGTAGTGTATAAGACGCTCATAAATTTTAACTTTTTATTTTTTAATTTCTAAAAGTTCCATTGGGCTTGACAAAAGAGAAAAGGTGACGATAATACACTTTATTTTGAATTCCATTTTAAATTTATAATATCCATGCTCAAAATTAGAATTTATAATTCAAGACATTAGCCCCGATTTGTATTTTAGTTAAGTTCAGGACCCAGCTTTAAAATATCAAGCGTAGCCTTAAAATGCACTAGCACAGACTTCAAACAAAAACTAGCCCAGGATTTAAATCACGATCCTTTTTTTAACCTATAACTATGTTCAACACGAAGCTCAACAAAGCTATTCTGTTTAAGATGACCCATAGAAATATATTAAAACAAGTAAGAGGTTCTAGGGGATACCCTGAATCCTCTTCTTTCAACTTCAAATGCATATATATATTCTATTTTAGAAGCTATATGTCAAGTTTGGTGACTCTAGCTCTTATTATTTACCAAAATTGCCCAAAAAACAGGATATCGATATCGATTTTTATCGATTGCTTGGAAACGGAGTAAGTTAGAGATCCTTGCGTTCATACATACAGACTGACGGACAGACGGACGGACGGACAGACGGACATGGCTAGATCGACTCGGCTATTGATACTGATCAAGAATATATACACTTTATGGGGTCGGAGATGCTTCCTTCTGCCTGTTACATACATTTGGATTTTGCACAAATACAATATACCCTTATACCCATTTTTAATGGGTTCAGGGTATAAAATACTTATTTGCGAAACAGTTAATATTTTTGTACCCTGAACCCATTGAAAATGGGTGAAAGGGATAAAAGGGTTTTGTGCAAATGCATTTAACAGGCAGAAGGAAGCATCTTAGGTCCCATAAGGTACATATATTTTTGATCAGCATCAAAAGCCGATCCATCCATCAATGTCTGTTTACCCGTCCGTCCGTCCATCCGTATGTATGAACGCTTCAATCTAAGATCTCCAATAAGAGCTAGAAATTTGAAATGTTGAACATAGTTCCTGCTAGTGCTCTAGTTTGTTTGGGATAATCGATAACTTGCCCTGTTTCAAAGCTATATAAAATCGATATTGAAGTTCTATATCATGTAGAAGAGCTTACAAAATGTTTACTCTTGCTTTCATATACTAGCTCACAAACTTTAAAATTTGCCTTGCTTTCCCGATAAATACAAATAAAATATTCATTATTATTCGTATTTATTTTATAAGAAACTAATTTAATTTAAATTACCTAAAAAGGTGAGGCTCTCATATTGTCGTCTGCTCTCGACTATACCAATGTTATTTCTTTATCTTTTTAAAATGTGTAAGATTCTGACAAACTGTCTGAAAGCCTTAAAATGGCCTAAAGTAAATATGCCGTAGAGCCGTGGACATTTTATTAAAAGAATATTGATTTTCTTTTTCGACAGGCTACATGGAACTGGCGTTCACGGAATAAAACTGAAAAATGGCTGCTCATTACCACATTTGTCATGGCTATCGTCATCTTAACGCTACTCATCATGGTATTATCGAACAGCGCCGATAACACCAATCATGTGGTACACGTCCAACCGCATAAGAAGGGTAAGTGGAATAAATAAGTGTAGCACGTGAATGGATTACAAAATATATAAATATACGTATGCATGTATTTCAGATTGTGTGGAGGCCAATAAGTTGCCCTGCTTAAACGAGCACTGCATTTTTGCATCAAGTGAGATTCTGAAGTCCATCGATGCCAGTATCGATCCTTGCGATGATTTCTACGGTTATTCATGGTAACGTATGAACATAAGACTGGGATCAAGAAAATGAGAAGAATATCGGACTGCAATCGGGCAATATAAAACAAATGATACCGAATAATTTCTTAGATAGTCCATGCATATTTTTATATATAAATAACAGTTTTCTTATATGGATACTACTCAGTATATCTCTTTGATCCTTTTCCATTTACAAAGGTATTACGTGTCTCAGATTCTTTTGTATCTTGCATTCTATCTCAAAGATACTGTTGCAACTATTATATTATTATTATATTTATTTTTCACTTATTATTTTTCACTAAATCTATTATTAGAATTATACCTCACAAATATTGTTGTATTGTATCTTAAAAATACAATTATATCTCATTGATGACCTAAAAGACCTAAAGATGCCTCTTAGATGCTATTGTATTCCAAAGACCTCTGGTATATTTGAGGACCCGGGCATCATAGAAAATGTACTGGAAAGAAAAATTTATAGCAGATACATAAGTATCTTTGTAGTATACAATAATTTAATTTTCATTTATTAAAGTATTATTGAGAGTTATATTGATTTAAGAAGCTTTTTAATACACAGGCGATAATAGCTTGAATCTTTTTAAATTTCAGCAATCAATGGATCAAAAACAATCCCATACCGGAGGGAAAATCCACTTGGGGTACATTTGGAAAACTGGAGCAGATGAATCAGCTAATTATACGCAACGTTCTGGAGAAGCCAGCCAAAACCTTTAAGTCGGATGCGGAACGCAAGGCGAAAGTCTACTATGAGTCGTGCCTGGATGTGGATGAGCACATGGAGAAACTGGGCGCCCAGCCTATGAACGATTTGCTTAAGCAGATTGGAGGCTGGAATGTAACGCAGAGCGGTTTTAATGTGACCAAATGGAAACTGGGCAACACGCTTAAAATACTACACAACAAGTGAGCACCTCGTATTGCCTAAACTCTGGATGTAGACATTAATTAAATTGTCCATATCATATCTCAAACCCATTTTAGGTACAATTTCAACTGTTTGTTCGGCTGGGCCATTGGTGAGGACGACAAGAACTCCACGCGCCATGTCATACAGATTGACCAGGGCGGCCTGACGCTACCCACCGCTGACTACTATAACAACAAGACGGACATTCACCGCAAGGTGCTCAGCGAGTATATCGAGTACATGACCAAGGTATGCGTGCTGCTCGGCGCCAATGAGACCACTGCTCGCATTCAAATGGAGGCGGTCATCAACTTTGAGAAGAAGATAGCCAACATAACCATACCGATGGAGGATCGACGCAATGAGGAGGCCTTGTACCATCCGATGAAGCTCAAAGATCTGATCAAGCTGGCACCGTTCCTCAATTGGACAGATCACTTTGACAATGCCATGCAAATGGTCAACAGGCGTGTTACTGATGAAGAGATCGTTGTCGTCTATGCGCCCGAGTTCCTCAAGAATCTGTCCAACATCATTATGAGCATGCAGCAAACAGATGCTGGCAAAATGTAAGTCTTCATGAATATTTGATTGAAGGATTGTTCATTGGCGTAGCATAGGGCGACTGTTTGCAGTTGGGCTTGGGCCTTAAATTTAGCATCTGAATTAGCTAGAACAACTATGAAACATTTTTAAGCAAGAAAGAGGTTCTATTCGGGAGCTCCCGACTAGGGGATACCCTGAACCCTCTTCTTCCAACATCAAATGAATATATATATATTCTATTTTCGAAGCTATATGTCAAGTTTGGTGACTCTTTTATTTACCTTCATTATTATTTACCAAAATTTCTTAAAAAACAGGATATCCATATAGATTTTTATCGATTGCTTGGAAACGGAGTAAGTTATCGATTATCGGAAACAAACTCGATCTGCGCAGGCACTAGGAGCACCTACATCTAAAATTTCAAGTCTCTAGCTCTTATAGGTTCTGAAATCTACGACGGACGGACAGACGGACGGACGGACAAATACAATATACAATTATACCCATTTTTAATGGGTTCAGGGTATAAAAAGAGAAAGCTTAGCTTTACGCTCAGAAAGAATTCATAGCATTGCACTCTAATCGAAGCATAGGTACACTCGACTAAAAACAGGCTTAAGATTGTGCGCTGTGTCAATGATACAAATTCAGCTAAATCTAACATCTAATTGGTTGAAGCACGCATTGAAATACTTTGGTAATAACTTTTAATGTAGCTTATTATATTTATATTATTTTGATTCTGATTTTCGTTGCTTGACGCGTTACAATTCGCAACAAGTTATAGCCTCGAAAGATTGATAAGCTTTTACCAGCCTGCGATAGCAGGATAAGACGCTTATTCTTTAAAAATGCTATACAGACAATATGTCCAGCTGAATGTTATCAGTGTTAAGCTGCATAGGCCACCCATTTGGGACATTACTTTGCTCTTCCAAAACTTCGGAATCTGGTTTCGGTATATGTACTATGTATACCATGCCCGGAGCAAGCTGTTTGGAATTCAAATAGTTTCGCCGGTCTTTAAATAAAACAATATATATAAGGAAACTTATAAGTTAAAATCTTTGATACTGCAGCCTGCAGCTGCTGTTGGGTGGTCTACCTTACGACTAGGTTATCTTTTATTCCGAAACGCACAGCTCTATAATTTTTAGTATTACATGTTAAATAATTATGTTGTTGTTTTTGCAGAACGCTGAACAACTATCTAATTTGGCAGGCAGTGCGCACGCTGACCAGCTGCTTATCCAAACCCTTCCGCGATGCCTACAAGGGCGTGCGTAAGGCGCTAATGGGCTCCGATGGCGGAGAGGAGGTGTGGCGTTACTGTGTTTCCGATACAAACAATGTGATTGGGTTTGCAGTGGGCGCCATATTTGTACGCCAGGCATTCCATGGCGTCTCCAAGCCAGCGGCGGAGCAAATGATCGGCGAGATACGCGAAGCCTTTAAACTGAATTTACAGAATCTCAGCTGGGTAGACAAGCAGACCCGTGAGCGCGCCATAGAGAAGGCCAACGAGATCTCAGATATGATTGGCTTCCCGGACTATATACTCGATCCCGTGGAGCTGGACAAGAAATATGTCGAGCTAAATATTACAGCAAACGCGTACTTTGAGAACAATATTCAGGTGGCCATCTACAATCTGAAGAGCAATCTGAAGCGTCTCGATCAGCCGGTAAACAAGACCAATTGGGGCATGACGCCTCAAACGGTGAATGCCTACTACACGCCCACCAAAAACCAGATAGTCTTCCCCGCTGGCATTCTACAGACTCCATTCTTCGACATTAACAATCCCAAGAGCCTGAACTTTGGCGCCATGGGTGTGGTCATGGGCCACGAGCTGACGCATGCTTTCGATGATCAGGGGCGTGAATACGACAAGTTTGGCAATATTAATCACTGGTGGGATGCCAAGAGCATCGACCGCTTCAACAAGAAGGCCGAGTGTATATCCAACCAATACGGTAGCTACAAGCTCAACGGACGCAACCTGAATGGCAAGCAGACTCTGGGTAAGTGTCAGATTCTCCTTATATCCTGGTATATATATGTTGAACGCGCCCACTTATACGACAACTCCGTGCAGGTGAGAATATAGCAGACAATGGCGGCTTAAAGGCGGCCTATCATGCCTATCTGCGCACCAAGCTTGACAAAGATGCGGATATCCTTAAGCTGCCAGGCCTAAATTTGACGCATCCGCAGCTCTTCTTCGTTTCTTTTGCACAGGTGAGTATTTAATGAGTAATGAGGTTTAACGATACGCTATCAAATATGATCTGTTCATGCTTAGGTCTGGTGCTCCAGCACCACAGACGAGACTAATTTGCTGCAAATGGAGAAGGATCCGCATTCGCCATCGCAGTTCCGTGTCATCGGCACGCTGTCCAATATGAAAGAGTTTGCCGATGTATTCCAGTGCAAGCCCGACACACGCATGAATCCGACCAATAAATGCGAAGTCTGGTAAAAACAATAATAACCAATACAGATCTCATAACCTCTGCGAAATACCAAATATAACAAATTCTTAAGCCAAATAATTTATCAAATCGACGCACAAAAACAAAACCAAATGAAAAAAAGAAAAACAACTATTACTCGCGAAAAAAGTGCTATAGACAATTCGTATTCGTTTGATTGTCTAATTAGCTTATAGAGAAGTTCGTTTCAAATGTGTGCTATATGTTTTTGTTGTTGCTAATTTAGATATATACATCATAAATATATATATATATATATATATATATATATATATACGCTTGCAGATTGATATAAATCTATGGGAACACCATAAATTACAAGTCTGTCTAATATATACACATACTTTTGTGTACCCCGCCCTCATTATTGAGGTTATTTTCGATACTAAGGAATGTTTCAGCTATCTGTCTATGCTTAGTTTTGTTTTCCTATCCACCGAAATCCATTACTTCCGTGAGTGGTAAATCATTTACACACAGATTCACTTATCATGTACACTCAACTATAGATTAATTGCATAACTAACGATAGATATAATTACTTAAGTAATTGTAACTGACGCGTGTCAATAATTAAATATTTATCTTTGAAAAGTAGCAACAACATTATCTCGACTAATTACAAACTACAGCAACTTTACAGCTATGAATACGTTAGTAATTGTAATCGTAATCCTTTAGTAATTGTTGTTAGGCAACTTTATACATTTAAAATCTTTCAATTATTAACGTAACTGTTATAGAAATTTTATCTAAAAATTGGAACAGCAAAGTTCCACTCCTTCGCTGCGTTCATCTCGCATTTACAAATTGCTCACATGGGAAAAGCTCAACTAAGCAATTCTATTATATTTTTATCAAAGTGTTTGATTATTATTAAAGAATATTTTTATTAATATTCTAGTCTAGATGAATTTGAAATACTTTTAGCTATTCCAATGATTTGTCAAATGATATTTTGCAAGCTTATATAAACTGTTTCGGCATGCCGAATTTTATTTCAATTGTATTTATTTACTACAAAAAAACGAAAAAAAAAAAACGTCAGTCATTGTGCCTAAGGAAAAGTGAAAAACTATCTGACGATAAACCTATTGCATACTTTTGGGAAACGGGCATTGATCGACTTTAAGCCGCGCCTGTACCAAAGCCGAGACTTAAACAACAGCAAAAACAACAACAAAAACAATTTGGAAAATTGCGAACTACGAAAATGAACGCATTACACGAATTAAATGAAGATAAAAAACTTCGATCGTTTTAAGATATATATATATATGTATATGTATGTAGTAGTTATTAACAATTTGTAACTGTAAACAGCGGATCGGCGTCGAGATCCTCTCTAGATAAACGTGGAACTAGCTATTTGTATAACTATTTATGTTTTTGGTACATTTGTACTGGAACTACTTTGGAATCGGCGAAAGATATAGGCGTAGACAGTGTGTATGCGAGTGATTGATGCGAACAAAATATCGAAAATGGCTATTATCTCAACACGGATATATATGTAAGTGTGCAACAAAGTCTCCCCTAACCTTAGTGTGTGTCTGTGTGAGAGAGTGAATTTGTGTGCGTGCGTGTCTATGTGGGAGTGTGTGACGAGATGAGAGATACTTTGCGAGCGAGATGGAGAACACATTCGTGTAGTATTTGATGCAGTTACTTCTGCCTTTTTGTTGCCAAACTCCAAACTGCGAACAATATAGCAAAACGAATCAATTTTTGTATTTTGTATATACCCTTATATGCATATATATGTATGTATATGCATAGATCCAAATTAGTTTGATAAAACGGTACCAAATACGATACACATATGTTTTTTTTTTAGATTGGAGCGAACCAAACAGCTATGTCATAATCTTAAGGAAATTAAATCAAAAATTGTCGTGTAAAAACATTAGTATGTGTATTATCCGTTTTGCCTTCGTTTTGTCCTTTATTCAACTGAACGCTGTGTTAGTTTTTTGACACCTGGTATATGTATGTGTGCGTGTGTGTGTGTTTATAGATTTTTTATAACAAACGCGACCATAGAACCAAAACCAACACCAATCAAATGCACGTGCATTTTAGTATAGATCAGTCTTGGACATGAAACTCAAATAGCTCAAATAGAAACGGTATACGAAAATAGATGAAGATCTCTGAGCAAGCATTTGGCACATATCAATATTTCAATGGAAACGTACAAGAATGATATATGTGCGATACTGTCATACAACAATCTATTCAGAACAAAACACCAAATGTATGGAATTTATTTAATACTAAACTAGCCAGGTTCCGAATACAATCTGGCATATAAGTAAATTATATGCATATATATTTAATGTGCTCAACAGTACCAAATTCCACATATTTCTTAGGTATAACACGAAAATACAAGAAGAAATACAAGAAAATTCACAATAAATAAATAGCATAACAATATATTAGATATTTGTCGAGATCTGTCTATAAACGGGTTCCTTAATTGAACTACCACTCCAAATGGACATAAGCAACTAACTATGTGAATTGCACAAATCTTTAGAAATCGATAATGTTTTCTTTTATTTCACCGATAAATTTTTTTTTTAAATAACTAAAATATATATAACGAATGCATTTAATTTTTATTTAATTGTTCTTATTTTATGGAAGTAAGTTGACACAAGCTAAAGCTAAACAATTTTAGAGTCCAATAATATAAATATATACACACGAACATAAATATGCAAAAATATATACATATATATGTGTACCGATAAATAAATAGAAGGAAATCATAACTATATTAATAACTTTACAGACATACATACCTGCGTGCTTGTATGTGTGTGTCGAGATACAAATTATTTTTATTGTCGAAAAAAAAAAACAAAACAAAACAAAACAAAAAAAAATATTGTATGCATATGAAAGCGAAATAAATTCAATAACTGAGTGTATAATACAATTCTATTACTGCCGCATGCATCAGAGCTTGAAATTATTCTGCGTCAGCAGCGTGGAACCGCACAGCTGAAGAGGAGATTCCATTTTGGCCAACTCTGTTAGCCAGAGTCCTAATTAGATTCAAGTGGCTCGCCAGCTTTGACCCATTCATTTCATGGCCGTGGTGCGACTATTATCGTAGACATAATTACCTGAAACCTTTTATAAATATGCTAAATAACACAAATTGTAATTTAACGCACCTGACCAGGCCATTTGTTGCCGTGCGGAGACAGTTATCAGCCGAGACTTTAAATTCATTTGGAATGGAAATTGGATAAGATATGAATTCACTAACTGCAGTCTTTCTTAACGATTTAAATTTAAAAGTATAGTATAAAGTATAGGTTGCGTACACAAGTGCTTTTCATTTTGACAATAAGCTGTGTTTTCGTACTCTGTCAAAATATTGCAACAGAAATATACGGCAACAAAGACTTCGCGCCATAAGCTATGCAATGCTTATTTAAACAACTTATATGTCTTTTTTTTTTTAAATTTATTGACAAGATTTCTGCTACTTATTTGCTTATGATTTTCAAAACAAAAATGTATCAAGTCGATTAAAATATTGAATATTATAGTAATAGTAATATATAATCTTTTCGACCTGACCTGAACTGATCTGGCATTTATATATATATATATTCAATTATGTATATATTTAACCTGTTGAGTAACAAAAATTAACAATGACTTTTACTTGATGACATTTAAAATATACAGTGATTTTTTCAAATGAAAATTTCACAAATGAAATGTTATTTCTGGTCTGAGGTACCTTTCAATTGCCAAAGGCGGTTACTTGTTTAAATACATACATGTCTTTTAAAGGCTTACACAATTTTGGGTTGTTTTCTTTTTGGTGTTCTTTTGTAATATAATGGACTATATTTCGTATTTTGCTTGCTGCAAATCGTTATTATTATAATTAGTTGACTGTGTCCAGAAAGGCCGTATTCCAGCAGCTGACCCCAAGCCTAGCAATTTGCGCAGATACAAAGGGCGCAGAGGGGGCAGAGTTGGGCGTCTGGCGCTTGGCGCAACATTAAATTGCTTAAAGCTGTCGAATGTTGATTTTGTGACAAAAGTTCTAATAAACTTTGTCCGGTGGCAAGCCTAAGGATACACACCCACACGCAAATGCCTGCAAATTGCTTACATAATAAATAATAATAATAGCGTGCGATTTTTGGCGCAATTTAAATTTATTTATGGTCCTTGTTGTGGTTGCCTTCGCTCGCATGTTGGGCTCAAGTTGTGCCAGACTCCAGTGGCTGCTGGCCACTCCTCCGGCTATTGGCAGCTTAGACGAGGCATGCGTCATGCTTTCTGCATGTAGATGCCACAGCACAGCACATATATATATGTATATATATATATGTACCCCCGTACATACCTGTGCTGCCTGGCAGCCAAACGCGCCGACATCGCCATCGATTTCGTGTCCTGGCGGACATTCTATTCTTATCATTGCGGCTGATCCTGGTCGCCAGGCAACCTGCGCAAAAATCATTTAATCTGCTTAGCTGGGAAGCCGACCTCGGCCCTGGCAAGTGGTTGGTTTTTGCACCTCCGCATTTGCTAGTTATTCCTAAAGTGGAAGGGAAGGGGGTGGGGGGAGGTGGCTTGTTGTCAACCAAAATTGTAATTATACAAGGCGCACTTACTGCCAGCAGTAAATCCATTCTGCTGTTTTATGATGTCACTGTTGAGCCTACCGATTGCCAATTTGCTTGCTTTTATTTCGCATTTTCTGCTAAAGTTTCCGACATTAATTTGCCTTCATTTGCATTTGATTCTCAGCGTAATTACGACTCTGCTTAATTCTGAATATCGCCCCCAACTGATTGACAAATTTCCTTGAAAATCAAATTACTATAAAATGTCAGCGATCAGTTAAATACCTAAATCAAAGTCTGTTTAATGTTTAATTCCCACAATCCAATCGGAATACATGTGTTTTTCGTCTGAGCTTCGTTTAAATTACAAATTTCTGATTTCGACATTAACATTCGACATTCGACTGACATATGCAGGTGTACAATATGGTATTTCGCATCTCATTTAAAGATGATACTATGTAAAATTCCGATTGTTGTTATGGCAGCCATAAGAAGGCTCATTAAAGTAGCTTTAACACTGAGCGAAACAGCCAATCGGCTGGTATAGCTAAATGGCACTAAGGATGTCTTCTTAAAGGCAAAGGAAAGCAGTTCGCATGGACATCAAGTATGCTGAGAAGTTGTCAATGCAAATATTGTTTATTAATTTCTTGAATCTGTGACTTTGCATAAACTAAATCGAAATGCAAATTTTGTTGACTAAATTAGCACCATGCTAACAAATGTGTTGAGCATTCGTCGTTGTTTTGCATAACAGTCAGCAATATACGTAGCTAATTAATGCAATTGCAGTCCAAATTATTTACAGCCACACAAGTTGCACAGACAGCAGCTCGAGCGGCCACAAGGCCGGCAACAAACTTGCAACTGAAACTATAACCGAAACCAAAACCAAAGCCAAGTCCAAACTCAACCAAAACCAAATCCAAATCCAGGCTGGGCATTCGCCAAATGTGCTGAGTCAGACGCCCAACCGCTTGCCGGGCGACGAACCGTGCCGGTCGGCAATCAGGCGTGCATTATGTTGACACGCCCACTCGGCCAGCCTGTCATCATGTTGTGTGTGTGTTGAGAGGGGGAAGGGCTTTGTTTGGGCCAGAAATAATGCCCCTCGCCAAGTGAAATAATTTGCCAGCGTTGCGGCATTTCATTTAAATATGTTAATCAAGGGCCAAGTAATTAAGTAAATTAAATGTCCTCTTCCTTTACCTCTGCTAGAGTCGTAGCCCCCAGCCACCAGCCCCTTCACCCTTTATCATTCTGCTGGCTGTCTGTCTGTCATGTCAAGTACTAATTTTTGCATGTTGATTTAAATTAACATAAATAAACGCATATTGCGGACTTTTCTGTATATATAATTTACACATATATTAAATAAATATAAATGTATGTGTTGTATGTGCTGGACATATGCATATATAAGTCTATTTTGAAAGCACATTTTCGAGTGTGTTAGAGCCTTGAACTGATCTGCATAATTTTAATTGTCAACAATTTGTTATGAAATGCCCCTCAGAGTGGCACTTGTCCGCGTGGACTCTACAAATGTCGTCGACATGCTCGTTAAAGCAGTGCCACGCCCATATTTTTCGAATGGAAGAGAAACGACAAATGAATCGCACTCATTGGAATTGTAGCAAGAGCAATTGATTTACGAAATTTAAGATTTGAAACGAGTAAAGTTTGTGCAACAATTTGATGTTTGATTTTTATTACGATTTAACAAAATGTGAGTTAAATTGAAACAAATATGGTTTGCTTCGTGTTTTGGTTTGGCTTCCTCTTGATTATGAATCGATTTATAGTGAATATAACTTGTAATCCCTGGCAGGAACCGGCTCAGCTGCAAACGGATTGACGCCTTGATTCGAATGTTCTCTTCTCGCAAGATCTATTTCTCTCTGTGTAGAGCATAAGTTTCAATTAATTGGCCGAATTAGATCCCATACCATTTTATCGATATATGACCCCGGAGAGCATTCTATAAGCTAATAGTGCGTTATCAGTTTCTGTTGACCGGTATTTCTTAGCTTATAAAATCAGCAGCAAACAGTTATAAATTGTGTTTCGTGACTTCTGTGCTCACATTTTAATTGCAAAACCGTTCGCCAATTTTTGAGCCAAAGGCGTAGCTATTGGTTGTTGCCAGGGGGGGGGAGGGGGGGGGGGCGGGTGTTGTCATGTAAAAGGGGTATATATTGTGGTGTTGGGGCTTGCACGCTGAAATGAGATTTTAACCGCAAATAGCAGCAAACAATTTCTGTTTTGGCCCGTGACGCTCCATGCGCTGGCAATAAAATAACAATCAACGCAAGCCGCGGCCATTCCGCGGTTAAGGAGAGGGAGTTGGGCGAAAACTTTGAAAAGCTGGCAGGAGCAGGAGGAGGAGCTGCCGCAGCAGCAGCAGCAACCGGTAACCAACATAGTCGGCCAACCGACAACAATGTTCGGCAACAAACCCACCCATAATCGAGAAGAGCGCACTTTATTTTGACCCAGCAAAAAGCACAGGCGCTCAACCACCCCCTGCTCCTCTTTCCTTCCCGCCTCAACACAGTCATAGCCTGGACAGTATTCTGTTTCAGAATCTGTGATTTTCAGATTTTCATTGCAAAAGTTGTTCAGTTCTCTGGGCTATTGTTTTCACAAATTAATGAAATAATTTCAATCTCTTAATTGAAGTTAATTGTCCATGGTGCTTAAAAGTTTCGAATAGTGCGGCAAGATATGATAATATACGACATATTGTATAGAAGAAGCTGGGTATTAGAGAGGGGCATGTGTTAGTTCAGTAAGTTTTCATCTATCCCCAACGAGCTGCTAAAAAGGTCATAATTAGTTCGAGTACTTTGAACACACAAAACTAGTTCGTTTTCAACATCAAATATATTTCAATAGTATAATTATTTAAGTTATGCACATGCATCATTTTTGCTTATAATCGATCTGTTTGTCTAGTTTCTTCACAGCTTTGACAGGTTCAGATCGTTTGGGTTTTTTTTTTTAACGTTTTTCTTTCTTTTAATATTAAAAAGTTACTTTTGTCTTCGTATCAACTTCGCTTCTTAAATATTCTTGTTCGCGCAGATTTTGTTTCGATTTAAACTTGAATTTTGATTTTGTTTTGAAATTAGTTTTGCAATTTAATTACGCCTAGAAATATAAAAAAAAAATGGGTTGGAAAATTGTAGTATGTAATTAAATTTTATTTGACATGTGCTAAGCTGTCATTGAATTCTGAACGAGTATAACGCATTCGGTTGTGTTTCTTTAAGTAAATAGATACAGCTACAGTAGTATAAGAGGACAGACAAGACAGATTGGTACAAAATTTGGTGTACAGATATGACCCATATATAGAGCGACAGACGGACGGGCACAGATTTGAAGCGGTAAGGATCAAAGAGTACAGAGTTAAATTTACTTGTTCTCCTGTAGAGGCTGCTCCGTGGCAGCCCCATCCTGGCCAGATTTATGGGCGGCTGGCTTCATGCGGCGAGCGTTGCGTTTGCGGCGAACTTTTCCGCGATGGTTGTTTCCATCCTCGTTTCTGTTTTCATTGTTACTCTCATTGCCATTGGCACTTCTAGTTCTTTTGCCATTTGCTACGCGTTCTTTGTTGGGCGTCGATGTTTTGGGCGTTGAGTCTGGCTGAAAGGACAGATTCTGGTCAAGAGTCTCTTTCCCGCCAGTTGTCGAAGCTGGCGAATTATTGTGTCTACGGCGGCGACGCGCAGCCTTGGCCACAGGCCTGATGTCGACCTTCTTGGGATCAAAATAACTATCCAGCAGGATGACTAGCTCAGTCTTCTCCTTGCTGGTCAGGCTCTCAATGGGCGCCAACGTTGAGATCAGGCCCTGCATGCGTATCTCATTCCAGATTTCGTTCAATATGCCCAAATCGAGGCCATTTTCGGCCAGTAAAATGCGAAATTTAACAGCACGCACACGGTGCACCGTGGTCTTGAAGTAGTTTAAAAATAGTGGGCGGAACGAGTTCTGGCGCTTTAGATTCACGTTCTCCAAAGCCAAGTCACGGATTTCAATATCAATGGTATCGATGTATGGGCTTAGTGCTTGGCATAGGCTGCCGGAATCCTTGGAGGAACGCGGCTCCCGATCGCACAGCTCGACGGCCACATTGAATGCCAGCTTGGCACGTGCATTGGCGCTGCCAACAAACTCCTCGAGCACATTGTCCTCCCTGCCCTTGTTGAGGAGCTTCGATAGGTTGCGCACATTGAAATACATGCGATCGGCACCGCCCATCGTGGCCATGGCCAAATTATTTGTATTGACAAAGCCTTTAACTAATTTGGCGAATGCGGTTAGCATATTAAGGTTGATCAGCGATTGTACTATCATGAGGGGTATAAATTTACGCTCCTCATGGCAAATGAGCACAATGCCGTCGCAATTGGAATTCTGCTCTTCCAGCCAGCCAATTAACTTCGTAAAGCCCGCGGCTTCAGATTCTGTTCTAATTATCTATATACATAGTAATTGGAATATCTTAGGAATATCCCGAAATTAACTTATATTCGTTTTCTAGATTCACCTTGTTCGATTGCATCGATTTCAGCACACGATGGCCTTTCACTTTAATAACACAAACCTGATGGCGCTGTCGGGCAGCCGAGTTTAGATTCACAGATGGCATTATGTATTGCTCGAAGTGTTCAGTTGGCGTGAACGCGGCCAACTGGAATATCTGGAAAATTGCAACCAGTTAGTCGGTTCTCCAGTCGAACTTTTGCTTAGTATACCTTGTCACAAAGGCGACGTCCAGTTGTGTCTATGTCGATGCCAATAGCCTTAAAGTTGCCGCACTCCGGCTTTCCGTGCTTCGTATCTGCATTTGCTACACTATCTCCAATGATATCGGGCAGCATTGTGCTATATCTAATATGTACACACTTCTCATCCAATCGTATTTGGTAATACTAAGGATCCAAGGATATAGTTTGCTATTCGAAAAGGTTTCAGCAGTAAAAAAGAGGATGGTTTTTTCATATACCTTGACTTTCTCTCGTCTGTGTCCAATAATGTGCTCTCTGCGATTTCGTTCGACGAGCTTTAAATAAGTACAAACAATTCGTACGACTATTAGACACGAAGTGACTTCCTTTAGGTCTGACGCCTATAGGTAGGTTTATGAAAATAAAAGCAGAGACTACTTGGATATAGACGAACTATTTAACTCATAGAAGAACCATAAAGTATATGTAGTCGTCCGCCGAATCCGACCTTCACATATATACATATATAAAATATAGTTGCGATTACCCGCTTGAAAAGTAATAAAATTTATTGGCTTCAATAATAATGTATAATTAAATTTATTCACTTTATTTTGTTTATTCCTTTTGAATTTATTTATTCTACGTTTTAATAATAATAATATCACGTATCAATGGAGATCCAATTTAATAGCTGCATATTTGTAAAAGCATTTAGTATAGATATAACAAAATTGATGTGTAAATTTATACGTACCATGTATTAAATTGTGTATAAAATTGCTTTTAATTAGCTGCAAGCGCGACTGGTTCAAGTGAATCTGTAATTGAGCCATAAATTTATATATTTATTACACTGGCCAATTTTACAAATTGGGCTACCATTGAACCCGCCCCTCGAAAGGGCTCATTTGGCTTGGGGGCAAGTGTTAAGTGGCTCTCGCTTCCCCTGCCGTCTGTCCCTCGGATGTGTTTCGCTTCTGTCCGGCGCTGACAATTTCAATTAAGTTCGACTTTGGCCCGAAAGTATGCAACACATGTTTGCACTCAGCTGCGCACAAGACGCCAACTATAGTCGTAAAGGACGCACAACTGTACATAAATATCGCATGACTTTGGTGTAAGTTAAAGCAATGTGCACTCAGCACTTAAGCACACTCCTACCCACTTACACACATACACACACATACAAGCACACACACAGAGCCAGCGAGATGAAAAGCGTATGTAAAATATATTTTCACGCGCCGCAGTGAATAATTCAGCAGCTCTGCCAAGCCCATCATCAAGTGCTCCACCCGAAAATGAGTTACTTTACATAACTAAGTAATTGGCGGGCCTCAGTGACAGCGGCTCAAACGTGAAATTATTATAAACAAACCATTTGGCAGTCGTAAAAAACAAACAAAAAAAAAAAGTAACAAGAAAAAAGAGAACGCAAAAAAAAAAAGAAATTTTGGTTGCTCACATAAAAAGCGGCGGGAAATTTCTTCATTATGCTGAGACGCGCCCGCAAAAAGCGCCCGAATTGCCAATAGGAGCAACAAAAGTATAAAATATAAAACATATTTAAATGTAATAAAGCAACAGCAAACATCAGACACAAGAAACGAGATACCAGACGGCGGGGCCAATATATCCAGTCCTCGTCATTCCCCTCGACCATTTTTTATATTGGCACATGTAAAAATTTATAAAAGTCGTATCAGATGCCGCAGCCATGTCCACACTTTTGAACATTTTTAAATTAAATATTTTCAGACCGTGAATTGTATTTTATTTGTATCCTATTACCCTGAAGCCAGGTATGTACCATCGCCTTATAAATCAATTTAATGCAACAAATATGAATAATTCAATATAAATTTTTGTTAATTAATTGTTAATTATAATGCTAAGAGATATACTTAAGAGCTAGAGGTGAGCGTAGTGTAGGTTCCAATTATTGTTCTCAATGATATATATTTCAAAGCTTAATGATAAAACTAGCTGCTATTACTGGGACTTGCCTGGCCCAAATGTGTTTCATTCATTTAAAATCAAAGCTTCAAAGTTTGTGTGAACCCTCGTATACCAAATGCAGAATAAGTTTACTTCACTTTTCTGCTAATTTACCTTACTGCATATTGCCCCTCTACGCGATTCTAATGAATTCGAGTAAGTCTCGCAGTTTTTCGTGCTTTGAAGAAGTGATTACAATCTCTCTCTGTCTCTCTGCTATTATAGTCTCTTTCTTTTTCCTACTCTTACATTATCTAATTAATTCAATATTTATTTTTGTAGTAGCTCCCTTATGTTGACAGAACACCATCAACTATATGTTTGTGTGGATTTGAATGTTTGGGAATATGTGTTAAGGTAAGTTATTCCTGGGCAGGGGTTAGCAATCTTCTAGTTTAATATATATTGATGTAATGACTTTCCACTATGTCAGCATGCTTGGCTTTTCCCATCTCAATTCATAACTAGTGTCGCATAATGAAAGGCACTCGTACATTGGCTGCTACGTTCAAAGAAAAATATATAAAACATTGAACAGCTTATGGCTATGCCAAGAGATTAGAGCACTGATCCAGGAACCTGCATAAGCTGGTTTTTCAGCCGCGGCTGCTTTTGTTGTCTGCGATTTGTAAAACGAATTTCATCCGGCCGTAGTCGCATTCAGTAGTCAATCCCGGAGCTTCAGTTTCAGTTGCGGGGCGCTCAACCAAAGCGCCATACAATTTAATATAGTCCTCAGCACAATGGCACAGCGAATAGGCGGCCAGGCGTGGTCATGGCCAGCGGCCGAGGCATAAAAGCGCGGCAAGAGTTCCATAAGGGGGATGACGGCTGCAAGAGGTCAGCTCTTGGTCTAAGCTGATGTAGCATGTCAACTGGTTGCATTGGTTGGGCTTCTGGAAATGCGGCTGTGTCTGCTGCTGCACTTTCACCTGCCTGGCCCAGGCTCTCTGTCTGTCCGCAATTGAAATGCACTTCAAGTGAATGACGGCGTTTAATTTGCTGGCTATTGGGGCTTAAGTCTCGCATTAACTCAAACTGAATGCCATGCATTTTTGATTAAGTTGAAAATTCTCTGAAATTGCCTCTGGTCTGCTTTCTCTATCCATCTGTATCTCTCTCTCTCTCCCTCTCTCAATCCCACAATTGTGTATCTCTCGCCACATACACAATGGCTCTGCCGCAAAGCCTTTGCTCCCTGCCCCTACACATAATTGTCGCAACATTTCTTGCTTCAAGTTGTATCTTTTATTCAATGAAAATCGATTGTACAAATATTTCGCTCATCAAAAACTTCAAACAACTTTCGGCACTAAAAAGACTCCACACTCCGCCGCAGTCAGACACACAGACCGTCCTTTGCTTAAATTTCTGCTTGTCCATTGTTGTTGTTTCTCTTTTTCTCTTTACGAAAGAAATTGTGTGTGCCACAGGCATTTTCCAGAAAATGTTTGCCTTACGGTGACCTTCAATAGGATTTTACTGATTTGCGGCTCTTCAATTAGCAAAGGACCGAAAATGTGTGTCGTGTCCCCACTTCTCTCTAGAATTTGACTGGCATCCGCTGTACATTTCAAAGAACTCATGCAAAATACATTTCAAATACTTATTTAAGTAGAATAACTAAGTGTGCATTCAATATTTTTTACATTTATAATTTATAAATTTTTTTTTATTAATATATATAATTATTAATATTAATTTATATTAATATATATTAATTAATATATAAGAGATAGCAAAAATTGAAGAACGTCCATCTTCGGCACGACGAAGAATAAAAACCCTTAAATACATTTGTTTGGTGGTTTTGTAGATATGCCGGCCGGTTCTGACAGTAAGTCGAACCTATGGAAAGTTCTAAGACTATATTACATATACTAGCAGGTATTTCCCCGTTGCCCGTGGCAACCTTTGTGTTTTAAAAAGTGCGACACAAAAAATATTTCAAACAAGAGCTTTCTTTTCGACCGATCGTTCTATAGGCAGCTATAAGATATACTTGTCCGATTCCACCGGCTCCGCTATACATATATGCTGCCTGCAATAGAAAAGTTTTGTGACAATATTTTTGAATCTGAGGGCTTAGTTTGTACAGAAAGAGATAGACGGACAGGGCTATATCGACTCGGCTGATGATACTGATCAAGACCATATATACTTTTACATATCACATGTCAAAATTATAAAACCCTATACAAGGGTATAAAACCAATGCAGAGCAGACCGTCTTAAGAGTGCCGAAGGTTTTTGACTTCTCTGTAAATAATCTTGCCAAGCTAAATGGCCGTCTCTTTGTTCCTGTGCCGACTTATCTTAAGAGGATAATTTTTTGTAATTCGTGAATGCGGTCAAGATATACAAAAAGGAAAAAGTTTTCAACGCAACGATTCAATTTGGGCTATAAAAGTTTTAAGTTATAGCGATCCGATTTGATTGGCTCCACAATACTTAACTCTCAAAAATGTTCAACAATGTATTTAAACAAAGCATTTTCATAGCAATTAATCATTTAATCGTCAATGGATTTCCGGAATTTTTACAGCTGCGGTTGCCAAATCCCCAATCCCAGCCCCTGGCTAAGCAGCCGACTATTATTTAGGTTTGTGTTGGCAATTATGGCATTCAGTTGTTCGTCGGTCTGACTCTGAGCTGCCCACGTTAAATCAAGCTAATGAACTGTTAATTGGACAAGGGTCGGGAGAGGGTGTTTGAGTGTGGGGGAAAGGGTGCATGAGAGCTGCCAGCATGACGCACTTTGGGTTGGGATACATTTTTGAGTGCGAGTATTTTTGGGAATTCAATGGAATCAATTTTGTAAATAATTAATATGCCCTTTAATTACGTGTGGCCCAAGGGAGCTCGGCGGGGGGATTGGCGGATGGGCGCCGCAGACAGGACTTGTATATATTTGTTCGGGGTATTTATCAGCCTAATTGCATAACACTTTTGCGGTTTTATGGCTAGAAATTTGCAATTAAATATGAACAAAATGGCGACGGAGTGTGTGTGTGTGTCTGTCTATGTTCTTTTGTCAGTCTCCAGTCTCCATCTCTCTAAATGACTAGTAGAATTAATGTTTATTATACCTACACGCAATTATCCATTATCATATCAAAACAACATACTCAAATGACTGTGAAATATGCGAACGCCCATTGACATCATTGTGATATTTAATTTTCGAATGACTAATTGATGTAATTGATGACTGGCCTGATATTAAAACATATTAAGTGTTAAATAAGTTGTCAATGTGAAAAATATAGGCAGCTGAGTGTGAAAAAGGTAGCCTACAAAGTAAGCGCTCTCTGTGAAAACTCAACCTGACAATTTTTTTTGATGGATCATGCAATTTTGGGTTGTTTATTGAGCCACCCGGTCGCTAGGTTCATACGTAGTTAGTAGTTTTGTATCGATCCTGTTTGAATCTTTTGGACCAAACGCCATTTACCTAGCTACAAACCAAAAAATATCGAGTTTGCATATTGCCCAGCTATGCGATTCCCATGAATTCAAGTAACTCTCTCCCTTGTCGTGCTTAGGAAAAGATATAAGTACCAGATGATGTAGGTCCCATATGCTGTAAGCCGTTTTTAATATAGATATTATATGATATCGGTTCCATGTAATATAGATCCTATATGATCGAAGTCCCAGGTGATACAGGCCCCATGCGTTATAGGTCCCATAAGAAGTCAAGATATCAAATGTTTAGTAATATGGGCGAAGCAAATAATAGATATCGACGCATTTAGTAGAAAGTGCTCATGTTCAGCTAATCGATTCCTAAAGCAAAGACAATCGGCTTGAGCACAATCGCTTCTGATATTTCGATTGACTTCCGTAAATGTGTGTACATATGTATGTATAGAGCCATACGCCTTCATAGAATGCTGATGGATGAACGATTTATCAATCCGAGCAGAAGCAACACGCATTCACTTGAAAGTGCTGCCGCTCTAATGACCCCAGCTACAAAACTGCTGCAACTTTAAAAGAGAAGCGAAACTTTCCCTTCAGCTTTCAACGTTGATGGATCGTCTGCACTTTGTAGAACCGGCAAAACATGTTGACGGGCTGTCCGCGCTCAGCTCTTCTACACCCTCGTTCCACACACACACTGCAGTCAGGATAACTTGCAGCATTACTGTGTGCTGCATCCTGATGCTGCAGTCGCACAGTCGTTGTGAAACATGCTTGAAATCCTCGACTAACAAGCCATATTAAAAAGTTCCGAGTGCGAACGCAAAAATGTAGATCCAAACACACACACACACGGACACACACAGCCACACATATGCATATATCAAATCGCGCTGGCAAAGATTAACAGCATGAATGCTTGTGGGACTGGGGCGGGACACAGCACCAAGACATCTTATTACGTTGTTTTATTGGCAACTAAGAAATCAAGCGGCAGCAGAAGTGGCAGCTAACCAAGCAGCACGAGATACTGACCCCTCTGAGCCCTCTGTGGCAGATCTTGTCCAGCTTATTCAGCTTGTGCAGCTTGTGGACCTCCTTAGCTGCAAAAAAGATTAATGACTTTTATAAAATTTATTATTGCTCTTGCTGCCACAATGACGTCGCTGCGTTACCTACCTGCCCCGCCCCACTCCGCCCACTCACTCCTACCCCACATCGCTCTGCTGCTGAACACATTTGAGAATCGTTCGGAATTTTCAATAAGGCTATAAATTAAAGAGGCATTGCAGTTGCTCCCGCTGCTGGCACCCTTTGAAGTAGCTCACTTATTATGCAATTGCCATTGCACTGTCGCACAGTACCAACACCCACATCAACACACACGCACACACACACTGGAATAAAATGAAGCAAATGCCGTGCCAGACATTGCGTCCTCCAAACTGACATTCAAATTCAACACTTAAGCGCAGCGCGCAATCCCCCTGCCACCCGGCACACTTCCAGTTGAAATCACGCCCTGTCACGGCTGAGTCAATCCCCCGGCAATAATTTATTTTAAAGCATCAGCAAAATTATCACCGAGCATATTTTATAATACTTCTGTTTTAATTTGACGTTTTTGGAATTTTAGTTTTTGCTTAATTGTATTTTGTTTTGTTACCATGATTAAATGTTAATCAAACGTTTTCCTCGTATGAAGCACTTTGGCGCTGTAAGAGATGGAATAATGATAAGGTATCCCTCGTGACACGAGTACGCACGGCACAAGAGGATTTGCTGTACATAGCGCGATATAATTAAAGCCACTTTTGGAGTCAGACTCTAAATACCGAATCAAGGCTATTTAGGTCATGTCTACTTCCTACTCTGAACTCTGAATCTCTAAACAGAAGATTCGGTTAGTCGGTTAAGCCTGTGTGCTATAAGCAATATTTTGATTTTAATTCGCTTTGGGTCAAACTGTTTTCAAACATTAAATGTGTTCTTTTCGAAATTCTAGTGAAAAACACTTTTTCTTGAAAATATATTTTTGAAACAAATGCAAATAAGGACTTTTCCAAAAATATTCAATACTATTATTCATGCAATTATTCAAAATACTTGATTCAAGCCGTGCTGGCACAAGAACATGAACGAATGAGAATGAAACGAAAAAGTGGGTCCTTGCTTTGAGCCACAAAACTGTCCCGCATACCGGATGAAAGTATGCTAAGATAACTTTTTTTTTAGCCAAACGGAATCGCAGTCAGGTGCCAAACCTATACGCATCCTGGTGGAAATGTTTAATTTTTGCATTTTCGCAAGGAGTTGGGTGAATTTGTTGTTGCCCGTTGGAGTTTTGGCATCGTTCTGTATCTGGGAACGAGCATCTCGTTTCTGGTATTTGCTCTGCGCTGCTGCGCTGCATTAAGTGGCTGTAGGTCTATGTTTAGGCTACGCTCACTCACACTCACACAGACACAAACCAACGCAAACACAAACACACACACGCACACATTAAAAGTGCGCTTCGGTGGTGTTTGTAGCACACTTTTGGGCTGCGGCAAGGGTTCAACGATTTTCAGTTAAAAATCATTCGAGTGGATAAACAATATTTATTGGTTTCCATGTCTATGTTCATGTCGGTGACTATTTGTGTGTGTGTGTGTGTGTGTGTGTGTGTAAGTGTGGATGCGGGGTTGCTTGTATGTGTGCTTGGGTGTCTATAGTCCGAGCTTCCGGCTTCGTAGTGCCAGTCAATACATATATATATATATATATATATATATTTATATTCCCGACATACACACACACCCCCAACTCTCATGCCTGTATGCCTGCAAAAAAAAATATGATATTGGAGACCCTTTTGCCAACGTGTTCTTCTAGCCGTGCTCATTTAACGCATTCGTGCATGGTTTATTTATTATAAAGATTATTTACATATAATCAGTATTTAAATTAAAACAAATATTACCAATATTTGTGGCAACTATATCAATTATTTTAAAGAATGGATAATTTTTATATATAATATCTCAAAGCTATCATACAACTGTGCTGTACTGACTTATTTTTAAAGAAATACATATTGTTAAAGTTACATGTATCGATGTAAAATGTCATTTGAAACGTGATTCACCTGTTTCAGGCAATCAATTGGGCTGAGTGAGAATGTAGGTTCACGGTAGTACCTATGAATTTGTATTTTGTCAGAAGGAGGAAATGGTTAAAAAAACTGGGTTTGAAATCTTGACGACAGTACAATACCTGCTTACATACCTCTATTGAGCCGAAATGTTTATATTTTATTTGGACTATTTGATAAGCTTTTTATAAGCTTGCGTGCATTATAGTTGGTTGACTAGCACAGTTTAAGGTCGGTAAATGAGATAAGACTATTAAAAGAACTTGCAAACGGAGAAACTTAAGCCCAATCTTAATGAGCATTATTTTTGTGTGTTTGCCAGCAAATTTGATGGCTTATTCGCCTTATATTTCCGATGCTGATGATGGTGTCGATTGCGACAACGAGGTTACTGCAGGCAATCCCGTCAAATGCCCGAAAACTTATTTAAGTCCATCTGAGTGGTAATTTCAGCGATTCCATGTGGGCGGGCGGTGTGAAATTCTCTTGCTTCTTGTTTGCCATTTGGGCGAATGCAATGTCGGCTTTGTGGCTGCGTTTTTTTGTGGAAATTTCTCGTAACGGCCTATTCATTCTTTGTGTTAGTGTATGTGTGTCTGTGTGTGTGTGTGTGTGTGTGTGTGTGTGTATGTGTGGGTGTGTGTGTGGGTGTGTGTGTGTGTGTGCGAACGGGTAAAGGGATGGAGGGGGAGCTGTTTTATGGCTTCCGTCGGCGTCAACGACAACGGATTGAAGCTAGCAGCACTATATAAAAACACCACCCTACCACACACACACTCACGTTCCCACACACACGCACCCATAAAATGTAGGCCAAGAAAAAAATCAAATAAAAAACAACAACAATACACACATATAAAGTTCAATCGAGTCAGTCAACAATTGGCACAAGCACACACACAAGCTGAAACACACACACAAAAAGTGTCTGCTGCATGTTTTTATACCCTTGTAGAGGGCATTATAATTTTGCCATGATATGTTTAACGCATAGAAAGAGAATGTTCTAAGCCCCATGTATATAATGTGAAATTGTACATATTGTTGATCAGTAGTAATAGGCGAGTCGATATAACAGCCCGTCTGTCAGTATGAAGTTATAAAGTTTTTAAGTTTTAGTCATAGAAGCATTGCTCTTCCTGTAAGAGGCGATCGGATCGGACCACTATATAATAGAAGCCATAGCCAGATAAATTATTGGTATTATATTATGAACATAGAAGACTATTTAGACATAATTATTTTTCTAGATTTCTTGACCAAACATGGTCTTTGGAATTTTTTCACACATAGCTTCCTAATTTGATCAACATCGGATAACAATATCAAAAGCGCCAAATCTTATCAAGATCGCACTACTATATCATATAGATCTATGGGATGAATCGTTTGGAATATAAGTTTTTGCATGGAAAACTTTTCTTTTTTCAAGCTATCTTGAGTAGATAAAGCAAATACGAACTTTAATATATTTCTTTTATCTGCAAAACAAGGGTATTTTGTGTTCGACATACCAAAGATAGCCATTCTTTCTTGTTTTTATTTCGGTTTAACCGAAGTCAATTGGGTGGCTCTCTCCCGGCTTTCGCTCGTATGTATCTGATTGAGAGTTGTGTGCGTCTGTGTGTGTTGGTGTTGGTGGTTGCGGGTGTTTTGGCAGCTGGTAGAGGTGCAGGTTAAATTTTTGGTCGGCTTAGTGCTTAAATACATTTGATTGTAATTCGCTTTTAAATTCGATTCGTTGCGATTTCGTTGCGATTTGTTGTTGGACGTAATGGTGCGACATCTGAGCTCCTTGGGCCCACGAGGCTTTCACGTTACGAATTTGGGTTACAGTTCGAGTTGAGGTTCGGGTTCAGATACGAATTCGGATATGGTTATGGGCTTGGGTGAAGGTGTGCGTATACGTGATTAACGCGGGTCACACAAATGCAGACAGTATCCCAATATAAACACGCACACACATATTACACAAATGTATATGTACATCAAGTCTGCATTTATTTCAACTAGTTTTTGGTTTTGGATTTGCTTATATGTTGACTTGGTCAACGTGGGGCACCGAGCTCAACGATTGCTTTGTGCTGTCTTTGTATATCTGAGAAGCCATACCTTATTTAGGAGCTCTGCCAAAAAAAAAACCCAAGAAGCTGCTTGCCTAAAAGCTTTGCTATACTTATACAGGTCGTCTGCTATGATACTTACACAACCTATTTGCCCAGAGGAAAATCATACTTCTGGCGTCTTTCAACCTGTTTTTGTTGTGACAGGCTAAGTGTTTATTATCGATACACGTGCTTATTTGTGTAAACGAAAATAGACTATGGGCATTGTGAGATGGTCTTAGTAATTACGAGACTCGAACGCGATCTCCGCCTTTAAAGGATCAGAGATCTTCAGCAGCCGCTAGGTGCGTCTCGCTTCGTGAAGCTGGTTTCCCATATCATCGAGTGACGGCTTTGATTCAAATCTTTTCGAGTATATATTTAAAATATTCAATTTTAAACTTACCGTTGAACTAAAAATATTGCCAGACGTAAATCTAATATTTTCATATACAATATGCGGGCTACATTTTATCTCTACCTAAAATTTGCATCCACTAAATATCGTCTAATAAATCCCATGTTTAGCAGTAAAGTTTTTTATATGGCTGGGTCTCCCTCGAGTGATTTTATCTTGATCCAAGCCATTTTTTTAAAATATAGCTTGTTGCAATTTTTGGCTTCGGCTGTTTTTTGGCCAACTTTGCTTTGGTTTATAGTTAAAATATTGGAATTATGAATTGGAACTAGTTAGGCTCTAAGTCAGCTTGTAGCGATATTAAACAGTTAAGCGTGTTAACTAAATCGGCTCTGTGCATTTGCCTCTCTGTTGCCTGCGGATTAATTGCCGTGTTTCACTTCCCCTATCCCTCCCTATTAGTCTGTCTCACTTTCGCGCAGGTGTACGCTGACTTCGACACACCAAAAACTTTCGATTTGTTTAATTTGTTGTTGCAGTTGTTGTGCATGTTATCGATGTGGTGTTGTTGTTGTTGTTAGTTGCTTTGTTTGGCAACCAAGTTTTACGGCATGTCGCACTCATCGGAGCCCCTTGCACCCAGCTCCAATCTCAATTTGGGTTCCCCCCGTACCTCTCCGATTTTGGGGCACAAATCATTTTCGAATACTAAACTTTACCAAGTTTTCTGCAATAAAGTTGTTGCTGCCACACCTCCGTGTGCCCCCGCACCGTTGCTGCCACAGCTTAGCCCTTTGCATGCATGCAACTGTTTGTTTTTATGTAGCAGGCAATTTGTGTTTTTAAATTGTAAAACGTAAATTTAATGGAACGTTTAGGTGTTGTAAGATGGTAGTTGCTGTTGTTGTTGCTGCTGCTGTGTTTATTGTTATTTGTTCAACTTGTTGTTTTTAGTGGCGCGTGGCTTCACGTGTGTGCCAATAAATTAAACGCAGGATTTGTGGAGCAGCAAGCATTGGAATTGAATTCAACTTAACTGAGAGTGCAATGAGAAATAATACTTTTAATTCTGGGCGTATTTTGCAGATACTTTTCCAAGACATACTTCGATTTCGTATTCTACGGCGTGTCTTTAATTTAACTTAAAAAATACGTATTGGATTTCAAATTAACTTTATTCATATTTAATACTTGCTTTTAGTTTTTTTTACACAATTAGCAAAGTTAATTTAAGCTCCGCACATATTTTGCAGATACATTTCCACGTGGTTGTGAGTGCGAAGTCATATACATAATTATTCTTACACATTCATTTAAATTTTTGGATTATTTTAATGGATGAACATTTAATGAGTCTTAGCGGAAATTTTGCTCAGCCTACACCGCACTTTGAATAGCTCTCACACACACAGAGGCCTCATTCATGTATAGATACATTAACATGCGTTTTGGTGGCTTCACTTTTAGATCCAGCCGTTGGGTAAATCTATATTTCATCTGTTGTATGTATCTGTACCTGCAATTGTGGCTTTTTCTTAACGTTCGCCATTGATGTCTTGCTGCGTCAAATTAATTTGCGGCTTATCGAAGCCATAAAAATTTTCTAATCCACTTTGCGTAAATAATCATGAGCGCCAATTCAATGCCTGTCTGTGCGTCTACGTGTGTGTGTCGCACATTATGCGTAGCATATTTACTTATGCATGAATGTGGCTTGGGCCATCATGCGTTGCGCTGTTGCTGCAGCAACTTTGCTTTTTGCTAGGATGTCAAAGTTAAAAAGATAACTTTATATACCCATTGGTGATATTGATCGGATTTGGGATAGATACATCTATTAGAGCCTTGCAGTAGTAACCTACTATCGATGTTATGGATTATGTATGGATTACGTAAAAGTCTTAAATTGGAAGCTTTCAAATATAAATCGAGAATTCAGACTGGATTGGTATGCACAACATTATTCTCAGACAAGATTTCAAAATAATCAATATGCGCTATAAGCAAACGGTATAGGATAAAAGATGTTTTAAAAGTAACTGGGATATTTGGTAGTCACAGAATACCTCGTGATAACATTAAGATCATATATATTTATTTATAAGTTATGCTATTTAATCATCAAGAAAGCCAACCATTCAATGGGTAATTCTAGCAGTCAAATCTTTAGTTGCTTAGCTTTCCGCTTAGTCTGAGACACGAGGAATTCAAGCTTGCTCTAATTACAGGGCATTAATAAGAACATTTTCCATTAACAATGTTGAGTTTTTGTCTGTGTTTTAGCTTGGCTAAGCGCCACCACAGTCAACGCCGTAAGCGATAACCAGAGTAAGAGAAATAGTCAAAACCCACAGACAATATGATATATGTTGTGCCTGCCATTTGCCGCTTGCCTAATGCGGCCGCCAGCGAAACATGAAAAATGTTGGTGGCAGACAGCTTTACATTGTTGCCAATGGAAATTGCAACAAAGTTCGATGGTCAGGCGTAAGCAAAAACAACAGAAACAACAACAACAACAACACTGACGACAATATGCGACGCTCCAAAAATATTGCAAGGCTGCCATAATTTTTGCCATATTTGTCAGCATTTCGTTAGCAAAGAGAAATGAAAGAAATCGTTTCCAAGCAGTACTGGCCAACAGAGGCATACCCTGTAAAATACATTGGCTTTCCCATATGCACGTTCCCTTCGTATTCTTTACTTCTGCACGTTATATGACCCTAAAAACCCGATATCGATATGTATCGATCGATCGACCTGGCAATGCAATGCTTATCAATAAGTTGAAAGGCATTTGATCTAGTTACTGTCTATAAGGTGGACGACACACGAATATATGCACAAGCTTGCTTACCCTTCTTTACTCAATTTCAATGACTACAGGGTATAATAAAAACGACAACCTCTTAGTTAGCGTTTATACAGATTCCATTCGCGTGTGTGTATGTGTGTGAGTTAGTGTCGGTGTCTGTCAGTTGCAGTTGCCATGAAATTAGAGCCCAAACTCAATCAGCAGACGTGCAACTGCGAAAGCGCCAAACCCGGATTGCAGCTTAGAGCTGAAAACAAAAGTGCAAGAAAACAAATGACAAACTTTGGTCGGACTGTCAAAGTGGGTGTATTACAAGGAATCTTGATAAAGCCAACGATAAGGCAAGCCAGGGGCCACCAAAAGTTTTTTAGCTAAATATATAGATATTTATATATTATATGTATGCTAAAGAGGCGACTCTGCAAAAAACATAAATTATTTTTCGATAAATTATAGATCTTGGTATTATAGTTATATTTATTTAATATTCTTGTAATATAACAAGCAATATATTTAAAGCTTTACAGACATAGAACTTTACGTTAAAAAGGAGTGAAGAAAACTTTAATTAAAAATGTGTGTGTATGTAGGTTTATATGTCTTTATGTATGTATGTGTGTATATTACATACATATGCATGCATATATGTACATACGTGCACAACATAAGTTCTTCCAAATGCAGACAAAGTTTATTTCTCGCTGCTTTGCAAATTAAAAAAATAAACGTATTTTTCTGCTTCGCCCTACTACACGATTCTCATAAGTTGAGGCAAGCCTCACAGGCTTTCATGCTTTGATTATAAGTGTTGTATTACCAACTTCTACTGGCATATAAACTTTAATTTTGTGCGTGTCTATGTATATGTATCTCTCCAACTAATTGCTGGCAATAAAGTAGACGTACGTGTATATGCGAATTTATGGCACACATATATATGTACTTATATATACAGAACAATATATGTTAAGGTAGCTCAGACCCCCACATCTTATTGTATATGATATATAAATACTTCTGTTTAAATAAAAGACACAATACTAAAAAACACTATTTGAACTAAGTTCATATAGAATTGTAAGTTGTATAGGACTTTATATTAGCGTATTATTCTCAAGTTAAATATTTAAGTTTATGATCCTGCACTTTCCCAAAGTGCATGTCTATAAGTTTACTATAAAGCCTAAAACTTTTGCTATATTCAGATCTATTTATGCTTAAAGTAACTGCTTAATGTTAAACCTTGATTGCGTCAAGAACTTCTTGTTCACACTTGCATTTAGGCTGGAGCAAGCTCCAGATAAGCCTCAATAAGTGTCAATGCCACAAATTACATATAAGCCACACAAACACACGTGCACAAGTAAATTTACTTGGTTTATTTTTTGACTATTTTCTGGAAAAATCGAATTTGTATTCGTTTTAAGAGAAAGGAAAATGGGAAAATTTGTTGCTTGTGCGCATGAAATGAAATGCAAATTTGTGGCATTGGGTAATTAAATTCAACAAAAAAAATCACACACGCATATACACACGCACATACACACAACCATACACACACACACACACCTAGGGTGAAAGCCACAGTCATATTGTATGACACACATGTATCGTGTGCAGGCATTGGAAAAAGATTTGCATTCTAGCCAAAAACTTTTCAAGGCAGAAAAAAAAAATATATGGATCCGTCGTATACGTATTTATTTGTGTCTGTGTGTGGGTGTGTGTGTATATACAAAGATGTTGATGTCCTAGCAAAAATTACAGCTTGCCAGTCGCAGGAGCAAAAACAAAAGCAAAAAAACCGAATAAATTCTTTAAAAGTTTGCATTCGTGCCGTATCTTTGCATTAGGCATAGTTTAAACTTTGTGTAGTTTGTTGTTGATTTTATTAGACCGAAATTAATATGGCGTGTACGCAATGTAATAAACTGTAATTGGTCCGAACTGAGCCGAATCCAGAGCGACGCCTGGCCTGTCGATAGGGCCACACGTGGCCATAAAATGTCGAGCCAATTATTTTGGGATTAAAGTTTTCGAGTGTGTGCTCCTTTTGCTTCTGTCCAGGTCTTGGCTTAAGTTTCAAAATTTCATGTCCAGCCCAGAGGCAGACGTGAAGAGCACTTCAAAGTCATCATTTGCCCCACTAACACTGTCCCATGGGGCATCCACCTGCCCCCCGCCCATTGCCTCATATGCCCCTCTGCACCATGCCTAAGTCTTCTAATGCGTATCAATTGCAAAAGCGTCCAACTTTCCAAAAACTTGCACACTTCATTAGGCACATCATTTTGTAATATGCTAGGGATAGTCAGGACGAGCGCCCAAACTTTAATCAATTTGAAAGCTTGTCATTCAATCAGAGATTATGCATAAGCTCTTCATGCTAGCATTGGCAACGATTTGAGTATAGGTCCAGCTGGCTAACTAAAGGAAGCACATGATTATTTAATTACTGTTTACCTTAACAATTTGCTAAATAATTTAACTACGCTTTTCTTGACTTGTGCAAAGTTTTAAATAAATCTAGAAGCTATGACAGTGATTAAGGTACTCTTTTTAGGAGTAATACATGGTTCGATTAAAAATCAATTTGGGTCTATCAATAGTATCGTTTGACGACTATCGCCATATATAGCACACAATTTTCTTGAGTCACCCTAATGCGTACATTTAATGGCCTTGCATTTTTGATAATTTTCGGTCTCTTCGGCACGGGCGTCTCACTTGCCCCAGTTCCAGTTCCACCTTCGTAACATATTTTACAGTGTTTTATCAAAGTGCAGTCCTCATTTTAACATTATTATTTATTTTTTTCTCTCGTTTTATTATATTTTTGTTCCTTTTAGTAACCAAACTCAAAAATTTCATTAATGGCAAACTACGGTTGCGTCTCCTTTTTGGCTGGCTGCTTGTGCAGCATGCGCCGCGTATCTTTGGCTCTTATTTTTGCTGGGCCGGAAAAAAGAGCAAAAGAAAACTTAGTTGATATTCCAATCGTGTTTGGCTTAACTTTAATAACTTTTCAACTTTTTCCAGCTCGACTTCCTTTTGTCTACTTGGCTCGCGACATGCTTTGATTACTACTTACAATGTGTGAGTTCCGTCCGAGTCTTGATCCAGAATCACTTGCCACGCCCACCGTTACGCCTCCTTCTCCAGCAACGAAGCTTTTGCTGTTGCGTTTGATTGCCGCTTGTGACGTTGATGGTTGCTGATGACTCCGACTCTGGGCCCTGGCATGATTTGTGTGCCCCAAAAAACAAAAAACAGCAAAAACTGTGCAAAACTTGCTGTTATTCGAGCGAAGCGGCAAGTGAACAAAAACAATCTGAAAAGATATGCCACCGATTGCTGCAACACTGCAAGAATTGCTGATTGAATTCAAATATTCCATATTCATGGGTACACAATAAATCAAATGCACAACTTAGGTAAGTCGAAACCGTACATAATTTTAAATTGTGTTTATTTACTGCAATATTCCTAAGATGTTAGTTCAGATTTGTAACTCACTAATGCCCATGGTGCTGAAAATATTACAAGCCATTGATATGTTCAAATGCAAGATGCGGGCTAGAGTTGATTTAATTTTACCGAATATTGGCATCTGCCAAATACATGTGGTTGGATAAATCCAATAAGTGGGGCCAAGTTATTCATTTATTTAAGGCTGAGTTGCCTATAAAATGTTTTAGAAAAGAATTGGTTCTGTTCAGGCTCCGACTCGGCTCTTTTCAGGCAACTGGTTTGGTTTAGTGTTCGATTTATAGTACAAAAAATAAGGATTTGCGGGCTTCAACCGATTCGCCTTGTTCGTTGTACTACATGAAATTTTCAGGCATGGAGTGCAATTTTCAATTAGTGTATTACGAAATATAAAAATTGTATAGGTTTTCAGTTATTGTAAAATTGGTCTGAGAATTGAAGAAAACTAAAGCTATGTAGCATAGTTTGGTATTCATATGGCAATTTTCAGTTGATAGCGATTGGTTTCTTGCAGTGTAGTCGGATTCGGATTTTCTATGAGCAAGTTGGTCAAGTATTAAGCGATAATGAAGATAAATAACTCCAAAAGAAAAATACCTCAATTACAAACTTTAAGCGCACTACTTTTGTAATCAAATGAGCGATTATCAAACTTTTCATGGCCGTCGGCCGTGGGCCGTGTGCCGCAGCAGCTGTCGCCCAAACCCGAAAACTAAAAGTGACAGTCAAGTCATAAAATGTAAAATGGCCAATGGAAGCAGCAAGAAGTATTAATACTGGAGAGTGGGTACAGCAATTGCTCAACTAACTACATATACTAAACTATATCTTTTGCTCATCATCTACTCCGTTTTTTTCCTTGCATGCAAAAAGCAGAAAAGCCACTTGCTTTATCTGAGTTCATCTGAGTGGATAATGAAGAAGCAAAAGATTACTTGCAGCAGTCTAAAATAACTTGAAGGGTTTATTTATCTGCAACTTATTTCTATTATTATCTTTATTTTATTTTCAACAGCAATGTTTTTTATCTGTTATTTAGGTCTGTGCATTTAAGAGACGGTCAAGATGTTTGGATAGATACCTGCTTTTGAATAAATAAAATAGTGTTAAGGTATTAATAATATTAATATTGGCTGATAATTCAATTGTTCTGAACAATATCTATATATCTTATAATTTGATATCTACTACCAAAATTACATGAAATAAGATCTTAAATTATTCAAGAATCCTTCCCAAGAACGCCACCTTTCATTCATTTTGAAAATTTCAGACAGCGCGTAAGTGTGTGAGGTGTTTGCGTTAAAAGTTCTCATAACTTGACTAACTATCTCTATACAATCTGTCACTATTTATTAGTTACGCTCTAGCTAGTTGTAAGGCCGCGCGACTTTGAGACATTTTCAGCTCGAGTGCCACTTGCAGCTAGTGCCATTAGCAGCTTCTTGAACTCATTCGCCTACTGAGCCCTCAGGCTGTTCGCCAGCAGTTGCTTGACGTATCAGCGTGGGTCATATTTTACGCAACGCTTAGTTGTAAGTACTTGAACGTGGCAGTGTTGTAAGCTGACGGCGCAATCTAGTTTTGAGCCAGGTGATTCGTTTTGCAGCACACACACAGACACATTGCACAGCTGCCTAATACAAGTTTCTGTTTCGCCGTTTGTTTGCCTTTCAGGCTGGAGTGCAGGCCAGTTACGTTACTGCAACAAGAGTAGAGCTCGTAAGTGTTTATTTTGAGATACATTTGGCCTGGCTAGTTGCTGTTGCCGGCAGTAGAAACTTACACAGCTGTCGAAGTCGGGGCCAGAGAAATCTATTACCTGTGTTTAACAACAACAATAAAATGCTCCGGAGCATAAACAACGTCTAGATGCGATGGGGGAAGATGCCTGCGGCAGAGGCACAGTCACAGGCAGAGAGACTGCAAATGGCAGGCCATAAAAATGTTTGCAATAGGTGGCAAAAGGTGCTAAGGGTGCCAAAGGGGCAAAGATGCCGAAAGCAGTTGTCGAAACGGAAACAGAAGCAGAAACAGAAGCATCGATAGAAAAGCATGGCCGTCGCGAGCAGAAAGCAAAATGCTCATGACGGAAATGGCTGGGGGAGGGGATGAGTGGGCGTGGCACGCCAAAACATATTTAAATAAATTCCAATTCACACACCCAAAAGCAAAGCCAATAAATAATGTTAGCTGCGAAACGGGTAAACTTGTAGATACAAAATTTCATCCCATCTTGCAGAGCCGCCAGCTGCCGCTGACAAGCAGCCCCCTTCCGCCGGTTGACACCGCAAAAGCATCCAGCACATGATTGCCCCTATTTTCTCCACATCTTTCACATCTAGCATGTGGCACCTGCTGTACAGCTCCACCTGTCTATCCGCATTTGTATACATTTTTATTGCCAACAATTTTATTTTGATAGTTGCTCGAGGAAGCAGCCCGCAAAACTCAAACAAAATGGTGTTGCAAAACAAATGGCGTCTTTTACAGCAACTTTGAAGCAGTCAGGTGATGCAGGGCAGGCCCAACCTGTGCACTGGGGTTGGGCTAGTACGATGTGGGGCAAAGTTGGCAGTAGCTGCGACGAGGAGTCGGTTGTGTGCCTGTGTGCTTTTTGAATTGGAGAAAACATGCATAAAGCTGCAACTGCGCGTTTCTGCTCATAATTTGGTTATACAGGAGTATCTGAACACCATATTTTATAGCTCCGTCCTCCCTCTCCCACCACCACGCACCGTTGTCACAATGCCCCTCCTATAACCTTGATATATGGCAACGTCCTTGTGGCAGCATATTGAATTCCGTGCATAACGAATGCAATTTGTTTGATTGACTGTTTGATTGAATGCAATTGCAACAAGCGGCAACAGATGATGTGAACCTGCGTGAACCTTATACTCTCCGCAAACCACATAATATGCCACGCCCACCGCAAGCAACGTCTTTACCATACATATTTTATACATGTTTTCGCTATGCAGGGCGAAGCCGAGCAGAGTGTTGCACCATGCACAGTGCCACACGATGCGACGCTATTTAATTAGCAGAAAGTGTCACTATATAAATAACCACATATATGACAAGTGATTTAAGTGAGCCCCTTAATGTAATATTAACATTAACCTGGATGGCGCCAAGTCAATGTTGGTTAATATTTTACATAAGGGGCAATTCATGCGGTCAAAAGAGCAGCATCTTGCTACTCTATTGAAGCTTTAACTTTCTGTGCATTTTAAAGCGAGCAAATCCATAATCTGCTCTGCAGAAAAGTAGACCTGTAAAATGTTGACAACTCATGCAGGTGACCAATTATTTACGAGGTAAAAGCTCAAAATATGTTGTGCAACAGTTTTCCACTTAGTTTCCACCCATGTAAGTGGAATTTCCTAACATCCCGTCCGCTTTTTACTTTCAATGATTCCATATGATAAAATATGATAAAAAAATTAATTAATTTTATAAATTTATGGACATGATCAAAAAGGTTCCTGAATTTCAATGATGTGTCGACAATTTCAAACTTATTTAGTTGGTTTAAGACCTGATTGTCAATTCGAGAGAAAACCTATTGCAAACATGACGAAATCCAGCAGAGAGTTGCAAATTGATTGATGTAGTTGTCTCAGGCATTCAGCCATTGAGCGAGGAGCCAACCTGATGAACATGCAGCTCAATCTGCAAGTCTCAATTGGCAAAGCGAATTCGGCAACCAAACACCAATTGAAAGTCTGACAACATGCGCATCTGGGGTATGCATTTAAATAAATGTATATATATATAATGTATAGCTCGGCATTCTTGGGAATATTCGCAAACAACTGCACATTTATATATATATATATATATATATATATATATATATATATATATATATATTTATATTTATTTGTGTTGGAAATGTGCTTTGGTTTAAGCTGACGCACAAGAATAGAACGTATTTAGTTTGCTTGGCTGGGTTAATGTGTGAGCCGGATACGGTAATACTTAATATTGCATCTTGTATGCATTGCAATTTCATTAATTTAATGAATTACGCTTGGGTTAAGCTGTCAGCGTTGCTCCGCAAAGCAATTGCAATTTGAACCACAGTGTGCCTTTGGCATAGGCGCCTTTTCATTATGGTATTCCATTTAATTATACCGAAACATACGCCTGCCCAAGCCGAATGGGGAAATGGACACACACAGTCAACTCAGATTATGGCTGAATTGTTATTTAAGGCAGGCTCTTAATAAACACCCGATCTAAGTTCAAGTTAAGTCTATATGTGGCTGTAGGTTTTTTATATGACTTTTTGCTCTAAACGAACTTAAAGAAAGTTTTTTGTTTTTAAATTGTATTTAATGACTTTAGCAACTACTTAAGCTTTATTTAATAAATAGAGTTTAAACTATAAGCAGCTGAAATTAAGTCTACGCCCCATAAAGTATATATATATATTCTTGGTCGGCATATCGGCAAAATCAGAAGGTTTTTGTAAAGGCATAAGCTCTATGTTTGGTATACTTGTACTATATATATTTTCTTAAATGTTTGTCAAAATTGGACATCTAATAGGTAGTATAGAATTGATTTGAATATAAACTAATTGCACAAGGGCTTTTTGTGAGCGCATTCCAACTTGAATATATATAGCTTTTATAAATGGAATCTTGGCAATAATTTTTCCTTTGGTCGGGTACTTTTTAGTCAGGCTGTCTTTGAAATTTTCAATTTCCAATGAAATTTTATTGTTGTTCTGCACACGCAAATATATGCTGTGCAGTTATACAAATTTGTACTTTTGTCAAATTCCAACTCAATGCCAATCAGAGCTCCAAAATAGTGTTCAATGGAAGTAATATTAATAATTTTGTAAATTGATAGGCTTACAATTTAGGGAGATGCCTGCCAGGCAACTGCATTCAGAGTGCCATATCCTTTAATTATATTGTATGTGTTGAAAGAGGACCTTACACGCAATGTAAGCATGTTTTGCTCAAAATTATTTCAACTATTCAAATGGAGAAGATTAAAGTTAGTAAGATATAATTTAAAGATGAGCATAATATTCTTCCGATAATAGTTTATAATAATGAGGAAAAGAAAGACATGTGAAAATATTGTATGTATATAAAATTACACAGGCTAGTTTGCTCTGACGATTGTAATTTTTGGAATATAAACAGAACCCTTGAGAACTTAATAGAGATTGTTAGCAAAAATAACTTATCCAACTGTTGAAAAGAAGATAAATGAATGCAACAAGATTTATCTAGATAAGTAGATGAATATAAGGAGTACACAGATGTTCACTTCATTTTTCAGACTCGACTCCATATTTTATGCACTTTCTGCTGCAATGTATTCGACTATCCTCAGACTCTTTTGACAACACTCGTAACACACACAGAGACATACACACGCACTCGAATGCAAGTGTAAACATTGCTGGTGTCCAAATGACAAAGCAGCAGCCCCAAAGTGGCCACACATTGAGGTCGCTCCGGCTTCAGACTGACCTGATCCCGCCCTAACCCCACCTCAAACACATGATGTTTTGCCTGCGGTTGTGGCGAGCTGCTGGATTTGTAGCGATTCAAAATGCCAACTGGCAGGCTCTCTCCCCTCCTCAATCCACTTCACGGCCGCATCGCTCCACGAAACTATATTAAATTAGTCAGATTACAAAGCCGAGTTGGGCCTTGATTTGAGGAAGCCTTTGTTCCCCGAATATGACTTGCTTACCTGGATAGCCTCTTGATTAGATTAATTAGCTGCATATATGTAAGTGGAAGCTAGTGCAAGCCCGTAACATGTATGATGAAATCGGTGCGATTCACTGGCAACAAAAGACAGCCAAATGGCAAATGTTATGGCTTAGCCTATGGACTGCCTTGTCCATTTAATTTTGCATTTTTTATTTATTGCTGAAATGAATTTTCAGTTCACCTGTCAGCTCTGAACAGGTAATACACCTGTATGTATATATGTACATATATATATATATACAGAAGATGAGACTTTGCTGCAAATATGACAAAATATTAATGACAGTACTCGAAGAGTTGACTGTAGCTTTTTATCAACAGCATTTGCGTTTTTGCTATTTGCGTAGTAGTCAATATTTGATATCATTCTTAAGAAACTCAAGCACTTAAGTAATTGCACAAATGTATGTATCGGGCTCTTTGTTTGAACCAGAACTTTCTTTTGAAACTGTTTTATTGGGCTTTAAACAAAGCATTATAAAATTAAGTATATGTCGGAGAATTAATGTCATCTCCCTGCGGGTCGTCATTATTTGTCGCTTGGTCGTACCGATTCTGGTGTTCCACACTCAGTCCTGGCGAATGCAGCGAGTCTTCGTTGCCTTTGTTGCTTATTATTCTCTTAAATACGCGCACATGACCAACTCACATCACGCCGGAAAAACAGGGCAGCCACAAGAGAGAAACCAGATCTAGCAACGCATACGAGGCCACACACAGCCTCAGTTCGCAAACTGAGTCCCCATTCTACCAGAACTAGTATCTATCAGCACATCCCATGGTCACACCTTAAAGTCTCATGCCTATCGGGATGCTACAGTACTTCCTCTCCGACATATATATACACTAGACTTGGAGGTTGGATGTGGTTCTATTTACTTTAAAGATAAATCTGTAAAAAACCTGTAAATGGGTACGCGAGAAGTTCAAATAGTTGGTCATCATAGCTATGATTTAAATTTTAAAAGGATGCAGTTGTAGTTCTTTTGCTCGTTGCTGCTGTTATTGTTGTTGTTGTAAGCTGTGTGAGTTTGACAAATTTATTATGCCGCCTGCGGGCGGCCAAACAACAAAAAGTTGCATCCAAACAAACAGCGAGCGTGTGAAGAGAGGCGCTTGTTGCAATAGGGCGATACAGGTGATAGGAACGGGGTGTGGTTGGGGACTCGACATACATATACAGATGGTAAATATGCTGTACGATGTGTGTTAAACTAACGGTTCTGTTTGTCACTGTCAGGTTTATTAAAAGGGCACCAAATGCGAGCTTGTATGCGTTTGAGTGTGTGTGTGTGTGAGGGTGTGTGTGTGCGTGTGCGTGTGAGTCTCCGCCTGTCCATTTAATGTATTCATATGCATATAAACAAATATAAATTACACAGACAGTCGCACACGTTTTTGCGTTTTATGCAAATCTGTGAGCTGTGACAAAAAGCAATTAGCCGCAGTTTTTACAGCTGCAATAATACACAGCTGTGTGTGTATGTGTGTGCCTGTGTGTGTGCCTGAATTCACAGGTTAAAATGTCACAACGACAACAACAAAAACATTCGCATACATCATATGTTTGTGTGCATCTTTGATCAGACAATGCCTAGAAAAATTATTGTAGTGCAGGGCAATGGGCGTGGCGGCGTGTTGCAGCAACCATTTGCCATTTGCCATTTACCAACCTGGAGCAGCTGCCTGCCTACTGTATAAATGCTGCGATTTAGCGTATTTACAATTTGACTCTGTTCAGTTGAAACCGCAAATTCCCATTTGCTGGCAGCCATTGACAAGCGATTGATCACGAAATGAATGCCATAAATTTATCGAATCCTGTTGGCTGTACACCAGAACAAACCTCCCCCCGGCTCCACTAGATAGTTGGACTCATTACGGCTTAGTTTGATTTCAGCTCTCGTTTCAGTTATTTATCTGTGCCGTAATAAAAGTTATAGAGCGGAATAATCGGTCCATGCAATACTCTGCTTTCAGTGCAAAACCAGCTTAATAAATGAACGTATGTTTGGCTTCATCAACGTCCATCATCAGTTATCCATATAGATTTTGGCGGATACATTACTTTAATACAATATACTCGTTATGTTGCCAAAAGAAAAAGAGAGTAAAATAGAATAATTTCTAAGACGGACATTTTATGCATATTTTACTTTTGAAGTCGTTTAGATCGACAGCATGTAGGCTATTGCACGAAACCTATAAACTCGTTATCAATTTGTGATCAGAGTATAAAATCAAAAACAGTTCCGCTCGTATAAGTGCCGTTAAACTACGCAAAATAGTTTTCATTTTTCATTTGAAGCGGCATCACGTATACGCCGCGTTGCACTGCGCCGCGTCCAAAGTCCGACGTCCAACGTCCGACGTCCGACACTTTGGCTTCCGCCATCTGCCAGCGTCACGCGATCAAATAGTATTTTGTTAACAACTCTCAGCTATGCAGATGGTGGAGGGAAGGTGGAGTGCACTCGTATGTGCGTGCCTGGTGCACTCGTCGCGGACTGGGTCTGGGTTGTAAGTTCTGGGTCTGGGTCACAGGTGGATTTAGTTGCGAACCGACACGCTGATTTATGCCGCTCATTAAGTGTTTGGTGCGCTGCGGGGTGGTGGACGGTGCACGATGTACGGCTTGGGTGCCTCAGGGTTATAATAAGCTTAGCCTTAGCGTGCAAGGTGAATTAAGGAACACGATACGAGCACAACAAATTTGCCTGGCAAAGGCCAAAGGAGTGGCGTACACTATGCGCCTGGGTCAAGGTTATCCGCACGCTAGGAACGCGGCTCTCTTTGCTTATGCCTGTGCTCCGTCTTGGACTTGGTTTTGGTCTTGGTCTTGGTCTTGGGCTGGAAGTCTGACTAATGTCAGCCGCTGTTTGGCTTTAATCATCGCACCACATCGCGTATGCGTAATATGCAAATAAATGCAAGCTAATGGCTAATGGCTAATGGCTAATGGCAGGCGACTGTCAACTGCTGCAGCTGCCAGCTGCCATATGGCGCCATCGCCTGGCAACAATTTTACTTAAATTGCACTCAAGTGCAAGCCAAACAGACGACACATTTTCCAAGCATAGCACCAAGGCAGCCCAAACTGCATGCCTCTTCAGCCGTTCTCTTCAACTGGGAGCAGAGTCAAAAAGTTGCAATTCTTGTAATTAAAAAGCTGACTTCAAGCAGCCCCATCGACCACATCAATAATCACTTAATCGTTGTGGCAGCCTTTAGCAACGACAATTATTGATCTTTAACTTGGCTAAGCAAATATTTTCACAACGCCTTAAGTACTTGACTGTCTCTTTCTCCCTCTCGCTTCGTTGAAACTTTTCCAATGAGTTCATCCAAGGCAAATACCGTTATTTCAGGGGATAAGCTGATGTCCGCCTGTTGTCATGTATGCTCTTAGAACGTGGAGTAAGCGTTAATATATTGGCTAGTTTTTGTTTCGCCCAGCCGCGTTTTCCTTAAAGACCTTCGCATGGACTCAACGTACTGAGTCCTATCACTCATCGACGTAATCTAATTGCCCAGTTCTGTAAAACTGGCTTTCTATTGAAACTACTTTAGTTGGGGAAATGCATTCTATAAGCCATATATACGATGACCATGGACTTCTTCAGTCCTGGCGCGAAGCACTATCTTAAGCCTATGTGAGATCTAAAGTTGAAACCCAATTTTGTAGCACTTTTTAATAGACGACTAATTTGCTACTCAAGGCTTCAAGCGGAACCGGTTAATTCATGTTAAACTAATAAGTTAAAATTATATTGAAAATGGAATGAAGTTTGATTAGATCCCAAAAGAGATTCAATTTAAATTGAATTAATTTGCACATAGAAATAAATGTGAGACGGCAGAATGTGTTTTTTCAAATCAAATCCATCTTAGTTGGCCACAAAAAAGGAAAAACAAATAAAAATAAATTCGGTTGACAGTTTCAGAGCATCACGTATATTCTAGGCTCATTACAAATTGAACACTACGACAAGTTGGAGCTGAGAATTTTAAAATACAACAACAAAAACAACATAAATTAGTTAAAATGATTCGTTTGCCTTTGCCCGAAAACGAGGATGAGACGAAGCGCCGGATTACCGATGTACGCAGTACATTCATTCTCTTTGGCGTCATGGTTATCATCATACGTTTGAGTGAGTAAGGATTAGAGATCCATCTGTATTGTCTGGGGGAAGGGGGCATCCCTTAGGAATAGCTATAAATAATATGCAACTTTTTGCTTACATTCTTCTGGTTTACAGTGCCGCCTGTGCTGCGTCTCATGAATATTCATTAAATGGCGTCCACTGTCCAGCTTCAATTAATCCCAATCAAAATTCTTGTGCCTAAAGGACCAACTGGGTGTGCTGTTAATCATAGCTAGCTTAGCGATGTTAGTTATTAGTAGATGTATTATCGATGCGTTTAACGACCGGAAAGCGTTATTTATCGCGATGCCACGGAGTCTTTAGCCGAGTTAGGTGTGACGTCACTTGGAAACTGCAATGACGTCACCAGTGAAGCCAGTTATTAACTAACTTTTTATTAAACCAAAGCGACGGGCAACGAAATTTTCAAAAACGTTTATGAGCAGCGCTTTTAAAGGCCATGAAAATGCTATCAAGTGGTTATTGTTTCCCTTATACCACATGCCCTCACGAGGGTACCTTAACAAATTTCCTGTACATCGATTTTTGCATACTCTTGGCAAAGATCAAGTGTCTACATTTGCTATACCGGACAGTGCTTTAAATGGACTTAATTGTTCTATCGTTTCAATGTGCAAATACATATCTATATAAATCTATATTGTTTTTAGTTTTCGGCTTAAGCTTTTTAAGATATGCTTGCTGTGAATCGCTTTTAGACACAATGGGAAATGAATATTAATTGTTTACAAATCGGGTTTTAGTTGGTTCAGAGCCGATTTGCATGAAATGTGATTAAAATAAAAACAACTATGGGTTATGAAACGATGGAGTGGTTCGGCTTACGGTTCAAACGAATGCCTGACTGCAAGGTTCGATTCGTGAACCTGATTTGGGTCAGATTTGCCTTTTCAAAATAGTCCAGCTTAAGGTTCGGTTTATGGTAAATAGTAAATATTGGGATTCGGGTCCCAAAACGGTTTGGTCCAAAGACAATTTTGCGATCTTTGCCTTTGGCCTTTGGTTTTGCTGCGCATTGCTTAAAATGTGACTTAAATGAAAATAGTCCACATTGCTTGAGAAAATCATTTCCATCCTCGTACTTTTCTTCGCTACGCTCACTTATGCGTAAAAAATTCAAATGCTGTGCTATGTGCTGGGGGTGTGTGTGTGTGTGTGTGCGCGCCCTTCAGCAGGGGGCAGTAAGGAGTAGGCATCGCCTTGACGGCAGTTAATTTTACGCACTTAGTCAATGACGTTGCGCTGGGCACCTTAACGCGTTTTAAAACTGGGCAAAAAGTATGCCACTTGCTGAAATGGGGGCACAGACTATGGCTCCTGCATAGTTGCTAAGGATAACAAGCATGTGCCCTTATGTTCACATCCATATATATGTGTGTTTGTGCCTGTGCCTGTATGCGTTTGTGCGTGTGTGTGTGTTTGCTATGTCGTTTGATGTATGTCGCCTTTAAGTTGTTAACGTACTGCGGCTGAGTGGCAGCAAGGTTTGGCGGAGAGTTCGAGGGGTGTGGCTGTCATTGACTTGACTGTCATATAGCCAGGCCTATTAAGACGTAGAAGCGCGCCAAAGTAGCGTGCATCAGCACCAACCGCACAACAACAACAACAACAATAACAACTGTGGAAAGAACAAGAGCAACAACATTAACACTCGCGACGCATTTGCGTTGGTCTATTTCTTTAGGCTTTCAAGTTGAGTGCCTTACATTGTCAGCACCGCCCCCCCAGCCCGCGTTCCGCTCAGACCCATTTGACAGCACTCATAATCCAATATGAGTGCATATTAACTTTAATCAGTTGGCGCACGAGTAAGTCAGCAACCTATGTGTGTGTGTGGAACAGACGTTCCACTTAGGCATTTTTAAATATGCGTTGCGCTGCGCTTCCCTTGCCAGGTATTTGTTACTAAATTTAAAGTCGCGTCAACTCATGCCATGTCAATAACAAACTCCATAGAACACACAAGCACATACACACGCACCCCCACCTCCCACGTACCCCCACCGCACGATATTGTGTGCACAGTTGAAGCAGCAGTAGCTTTCGGAATGCTGCTTCAGCTGCGCTGGGCTAGATACACGGGACAACAGCTTCGCAGTTTATGTTGTCGTCGGGGACGTCTTGAATATTTCAATTTTATTTGGCCTACACGTGACAGGTGTGTGTGTGTGTGTGCGTGTGTGTAGGTCTCCCGGGCAACTGTGCATGCTCAGCTCAAGACTGAAGTTTATACTCGTATTTGTCACATGGGCATTTAATTTCATTTGGCACTTTTAGCGTTAATTTTTTGTAGGCTTTCATTGCTGCATCTAACAACACGTTTTGTTGTTTTGATAGCTTCATCTGGAAAAACACAGTATATTCGAAGTTCTATTTGAATGCTGTTTCTTTTTGCAAAAAGTGTGTTTCGAAAATGTATTATTAAAGTTATTTGTTGTAAATTATGGTTTATTTTAATTATTGTGAAATTAGTTTTAAAAAAACTTATCAGTATATAAAACAAGTAAAAAGTTGATAATGGTGAACTTTGGGCTTAATGTACGATAAATATCGCAAATCGAACAGAACTTATAGCAGATCTAGTATCTTTATACTGTGTGAAACGCTGATGTAGATAAAACGATCAGATACTTAGCAGAAGATACTCATTGCTGCCTCTCTTAGAGCATTAAGTGTGCTGTTGAGTCAATTTAAATTACGATCTAATTGATGCTTATTAAAAACAAACTTTTTTTGTAATGGCACTCACACACCAAGTCATTTTTAATTAGCCCGACGTTTATTTAATATAATTTATGCCTATACCTGAGCCGTTTTTAAGATGCTAAATACAACTCATAGCCAAAATTATGGCAAGTTTTGTTTATGTTTCCAACAGAAAATCAAAAGGAAACCCTTTGATATGGTTGTAAACTTGGCTCAGCGCGAAATGCGAGCAGCTTTTTCAGAGTTGGCGAAAAATAAACACAACAACACAAACAACAACAACAACGAAAACAACAAACAAACTCAACAGAAACAAGAACATCAGCCAGCACAGCAAACGCGTTGAAATGAAATTTGGGAACCCTTTACCACGAAAAAAAGAGAAAATCAAATAAAACAAGTATGAGTGATATGGGGTACTACTCACTTGTAGATACTGTGTACTTTTGCGCATGCATAGCCAACAAATGCAGAACATTATTTAAAATAACTAATTTTAATAATTTAAATTATGAGTCCATCAAAATGACTTGCAAATGCGAGCTGATGCGAAAATTCCTTTATGCGTTAAATATTGTATTTATTATAAGTTTAATGCATAAACTTGCCAAACCAACTTATCTTTTTGAGTATAGGGTATAAACAGAAAAAAAGTATTTAATTTTTCATTTTGGCTAAAATGTTTAATTAGTCGACTTTGGTGCAATGTGTATTTGAAAGCCCCTCCCGTTAGCCCCATTCTTCAGCACACTCTATCAACAAACAGAAAGACAAACACTACGCATCAAATTCGATGAATATAGGACATGACGAAAGCCACGAAAATCACAAGAGTTAAAAATGCTACTAAAATGGAACTAACACAAGAGGCAAAAAAAAAATAGCAAAAATAAACATAAGCATTTTTTTGTGGGTTTGCTCAAATGGTGAATACTCTGCAATTTATTGCGTCTTTGTTTTGTACGTATCATGAATATACTTATTACTGTTATCATAAGTATTATTTTTATTATTACTATTATTATTGTTATTAGGTTTATATTAAATATTATTTTTATAAGTACATGATATAGTTGAACAGTCCAAATTTTACAAGTGCCTGGTTCACTAAGACAACAACTTAGGTCATGTAACAGGTATTCCATTTATGAGTACATTTGTTATGAGGGTCCCACCAAAAATTGAAGGAGCATGCTGAGTAAATGAGCAGAATTCTTCGATAATATAAGACTTCTTGAAACTTGGGAATAGAGATCGACGTCGCGGCTCGAGCTGAAAGCTTTGCGCCTCAAAGGGTATACGAAATATGCTATGTATATATGGAAAGTTAAACAACGAATAAACATAATTTTGTGCAAGTTTTTCTTTAATGATTTGCTTTTGTGTTTGCATAGCCATACACAGACACACACACACACATGCACGCATCCATGTGCGCGCGTGTGTGTGTGTGTCTCCTTTTCTGCCCCAGCTCCAAGCCCTCTTGGCTATACGTGCTCACGTCCTGCTCCGGCGTGCACGCTGTACATGCATGCAAATCCCCTTTTTGGATTTACTTCTTTCGGCTCGTTGCCTGGCTGTGAGTACCCGGTAGTCCCATATCCCTTTGTGTCCGGATCTGTGTATCCTTTTAGCCATGTCACGTGCAAGCAGCGCATGTAAAAATTACAGAATCGCACCTACCCGATGTAAAGCGGCAGAATGTTCAACGTGTATCTAAATAGCTTTAAATGAGTGGCAGACGGGCGGCGTGGCTCGGCGTCGGGTGGGTTGGGGGCTGTGCTGTGGCAAATAATCAGCGGCACATTTTCCATTTTTAATTACATTCTAAGCCAAGTCAACATTTGTTTGTCTGTCACTTCCGTTGCCGAGCCTGCAGCTGCCTTCGCCGCCTCCGTGTCTGTGTCTGCAGCTCCGTCTCAAATTTGGTTTCTGTTTGTTCTTTGGCTCGAGTTAAGCCGTCGTCGGGGCGATTTTTACAAATGCCAAAAATAAGTACATGCTAATGTCACGCCCCTTGTGACGCCCACTCTTTATGTTTTTGTTCTTGTTGTTTTTTTTTTACTAATTAACAAAGGATTTCTGTTTGCGCAACGTCGCTTTCATTTTCTTTCGATTTGCGACGCATTACAAAATGTAGCACAAAAAAGCGAAAACACAAAAATAAGTAACAAAAAAAGACAAAAAAGTCGGATAATGTGGATTTTCACAGTCTTAAAGTGGGGCGTGGCAGGCCCCACACAAATCGCGAATAGCGATTGCCCTAGAAAAAGAAAAAAATATATAAATAAAAAAGAGAGCAAAGCTTTTAAGGCTGTTAAGCTGATATCTCGGTAACATCAGTGCCATTTGCAGCGCCAGCAACAGAAGCTACAGAAGGCCGTTGGGGCACAGACCCGTCCTCTATCCCCTGTCCCGTTACCATGCCTCATGCCCCATACAGCATTGAGGGGCGCCTCAATTGTCAGCATCTAGACGCAACAGGCGCCCCCCAATGCGATGCCAACTTACCTTTATGGGGGTGGAATCACAGCTGATCGAGTTATCACAATCACAAATGTTGATTGCAGAATTCAGAAATTCAGATTGGAAAATTATTGAAATTAAATGAAATAGCTTTTTAAGTTATATTATTACTATAAGTTGCAGGCTATCGACAGAATAGTTTTCAATAGCATTACCAATTATGTCCTTTGGCGAATACAATAAACTAGCCTGGCATTGCATATTAAAGTCTATTTTCTGTGTGCTTCGCACACTCTTCCTACTTTTCCTTCACTTTGCAGTAACAAAATATTTGTGTATATATTAATATATGCTGTGTAAAGCAGGGCTCAGATTGATTAATAGTCAAATAGGCATGTAATACTTACTTAAGCTAGTGCTAACATGTCCATAATTAAAGCAAAAACAAACGAAAATCAATGTCAACAGCAAACTGATGTAGTCTCAAGCTGCTTTCGTTGAGTAGAGTCCCAGTGGGTTTAAGTACTAAGATTTGCCTACAGGACAAGTCAAAATGTATGTAGGTGTAGTGACATTTGAGGGAAATGAACAAAAATTTTCTCATTTCCTTTTGTGAGGCTGTCGCTGGCCCATTGCTGTCCCCTTCCCTCAAACGCCACACGTTTCAAATAGGTAAGCATTTAAATTCTTTAATGTCATTTGGGGGGCATTAAATGTTTATATTTGTGGGACTCTTGCATTGTAATTTCAGGCCAGGCCAAGCGAGTGATGCGCTAGAGTATGCAACAGTTTTGGGTAACTTGTTAGCATGCTCCTCCTCCTCCTCCTTCTCCCACTGCTTCTATCAAGCTTAGTTACCAATTGCGGGGGACAGTGCCTCATGTTGCCGCTGCTGTCAACAGAGTCATTATTGTCATATTATTGCCAACTAAAGGCTGCGACCGGCTGGGAGGAGTTAGGTACCCCTCCCGCTGCCCTGCCCGCTGCCACTCTGGTTGAAAAAGTTTAGCTTATATAGTGCAAAGTTTCCTAAGTACTTGGAATGAGCGCAACGCTGACACTGACGATGATAATGATGTTGATGATGGGAGAAAAAACCCATTGCCTACCACACAACATACTTGACGCTCACCCCATCCCCTGCCTCGCCTCGCCTCGCCTAGCCTCGCCTAGCCACCTGTCAGCCTGTCAGTCGCTCACCTTAACCGCGACATGTTCTGTCTGCAGTTATGTAGTTAGTTGGTTGACTATTACCATCCCTCCCTGCTGGCAAAACCAAGACCGCCTCTGGTACTTGCTGCCGCTGTTAAGTAGCAAAAAGTTGTCATGCAAAACATTCACCCAGTTACAGTGCCACTCCCCTACCCCAGTCCCGAGCCCGACTCTAACTCCCAACTCCAGCTGGCTTGTGGTAGCTAGCGACTGGGGCGGCGGCCTTGCTGGGCCACACGTACGTAATTGTTCGCAAAAACTTTGCGTTAAGAAAATTTTGAAAGAATATTCCTGACAAACCTGATGGGTTGGCCAAAACTTTCCTACATGGTAGCTGTAGCCAAGCGCCAGGTATCAACGTCTATTATAGCACATAGTATACATCAAGCCCACAACAATTGCAATGAAAATGTCAAGTAAAAATAAAAGTAAGATGTATAGAGAAACCGGAGAAAAGAAAATTAAAACTTTGGCGAACTGCAAATTTAATAAGCACATTCTCCACAATTATTCAATTAATAATTAATTAAGTATTTCGAATGGCTGTAGAAGTTGCACTGAACTTAAGATTTCCTATGGGAGTGTTGAAAAATGCTTTAAATTCGTTTTTCGACTAGAAGATACCCCAGTATTGAAGTATTAAGTGCTCGGATAGTGTTGCGTGTGTGTAAATTTCCAGAATGAAAGTTGGAAATTTTTGGTGCTGAAATGGGCTATAAAAATTCTCAAATTAATTTGGCCAAATTGAATTTCTCTAGCGCTCTAATAGTCGTAAGCAAATGGCTGGCTTACGCCATGGTCCGAAGAAGTCGTTAATGCCCTGTCACACATGCATTTGCTCTACGTTTCTATATCGATTTCCATTTTGAATGGGCATGAGAATAAAAAAAGTAGAACGTTATGAGCTCTAGTTCAATTCTAATTCCCTCGATCCAGCGCTCAGGAGAAATCAACCTCAATTCTGTCACTCACCTCAACGAGATTCACGCAGCGAATACTTGAATACATCGACCGCGATTACGAGTGCCAGTTTTTGACTTTCATGTAGCCCGCGGCTTAAGCACAAAGCGAGTGAAAAATTGTTGAAAAAGTAGCAATTTCCTTGATTGACGCTCATCAGCGGAATGGGTGGCAGCTATATTGAAGCAGACGGCGAGAGAAAGAGACAGATAGCGAGTGCGTTGCAAATATATGTAATTGTATATAAGCGATGGAACAAAAGCGGTTGAGTTTTGAGCTCAGATGCAGCACAACTGGGTTAACCAGTTGGGAATCGCAACAGGATAACAAGACGAACGGAATGGGGAGTGGAAATTGGGCTGCTTGAACTTCCAGTTGCGCAAACATTTCCGGACGCCATTTCGCATCTTTTTGTTAGACTTTTAGAAAATATATACATATGGCTATGTGTGTGTGTCTGACGTATATACATATACACATAAGTATATTTATTTTTATTTTTTTTTAGTGACTTGGTTGCTTTGTTTTACTTTTACTTCGTTGTGCTTTTGCTACATTTTTGTCTTAAATGATTGCTATAAAAAATAAGTGCACATTATTGTAACAGCGAAAGCTACACACACACACACACACACACACACACACACACACACACACACACACACACACACACACACACACACACACACACACACACACACATTCACATACGGACACACATATATGCACGCACACACCCTGCGAATGGCAGAAAGGCACTTTACAGTTATCCATACGCGTAGTGTAACAAATGATTTTCACAGCATTTTTGCTTTATGTGCTTTTTAGAGCAGCTACGTGGGGCAAGTCGCGAGCCATCAGAACTCTTAAGTGATTTACATGGCTTACTTTACGGAAATGCAATAAAAACCAACCAGAAGCAGCAGCAGCAGCAGCAGCAACAATAACAAAAACAACAACAACAATGATGACAACAACAAAAGTGAACCAATAGCTGTGCAAAAGTCTAGAATATGGTCGTGTATTTTTGGGGCTTTCAAGTTCTCGACTTGCTTTTTATTTATCGTAATTTAATATTCATTCATTTTGCTATTTTTAAACGTGCTGCCCCCATTCTAATATTTTCGTTGGCTCTCTTCATGTTTTTTTGTTTTTTTTGGTTTGTACGCACGGAGTTTGGCTGAGGGAAAGAGACAGTGGGCGTCACGTATTTTTAGCCTGGAATGAGCTTAAATATTTGCTGATGCGGCTTTAAAAGGTTGCCTCAGCCATCTGATTTGTGAACGATACTGACATTGGGGCTGCTCCCCAAAAAGTAGGCTGCGACTTCAGTTTCTCATCGCTGACGGTATTCAAATAGGGTTGCGCGACGGCAACCCTCATTAGGAGCAATATTAGAGCTTTGCTGTTAGCGAAGCCATACGATTCGTTTAGGATATGCATTAAAGACCCTTAAAAGCGCCAGTTAAAGTCTGCGGGCTTACATCTGCTATAATGGTATATTAATATTAATAAGCACTAGCATACGCTGTTTAAGCCTTTTAAGAAGTCTTTTTTCATAAGAAAAAATGCGTTGAAATGCGTTTATTGTTTAATTCATATCTAAAGCTTCAAATCCCCTTAAGCTTTCGCTAACCAAGCTTTAATTCAATTGACTTTATTGAAAATGTGCTTTAAAGCACACATTTACTTGTATTCTCAATTGTTTTTCAGTGTAGGCTTAAAGTGATCTATCGAACAAAATCAATATGCAGTTTAGCTCTGAAGGTTAAAGGTACTGTGGGTACTTTGCTCATTAATTGGCTCGCATGTTGGCTTGTGATTCAAGAATTTCGGGTCATAAATGCACGAACGCTTTGAGCCAGTTGTAGGCTGTTATTTTTTGCCGTGCCAGGCTGCAGGTGAAGCTGCAGCAGCTTTTGGCATTGGTTTTGGCAAAAACTGCTGGTTTGTGCAAGTCACTCAGTGCTCTCGTAGCTAGCCAAATGAAATGCCTTTTCAGCGGCAAATTCTGGACATTTCCAGGAATACCCAGCCAAATTGGACTTTACCTGCTCAGTACGGCAAGAACTCTTATAGTTGGCCCCTTGTCCATCAACTCGTAATGGCATACTCAATTTCTGCTAGAGACTGCCAGCAACGCCTGCTTTAAAGAGCAGCGGGTCATTAAATATTGAGTGTTTATACAAATGGTTTCAAAAATCCAAATTCAAATTAAATTGAATTTATAATTAGGCTGTGCAGTATTTGCGTATATATATGTGGTCAACAAATGCAATATGCGGCGATGACGCACGCAGCGTATGCGCAATATTTCGCATACGCCTCGTGCTCAATGAAAAATCTAAAATTTAATAAACGAAAAAAATTAGAGACCAACATTTCGATCGAAAATTAATTTACAATTAAAAGACACATGTATGCACTGTGCATAGCAAATAAATACTTGCTGTGAAAACAAATCATGAAATTAAAACTGAATTAAAAGCAGCTCTAACAGTTAAAATTTTAATAGTGTTAACTGCTTAAATCAAAAGCATATTGAATATGAAAACAGAAAATCGAAAAGGTTAACAAAACAGTGCAATAATATTTGTATTATTTAAAAGTTTGCATAATGGCTAGCAGCGCAGTAGAACAATCGATATGTGTTAATAAAACTGCCGCACTCACACACACGGACACATAATCACGCACACACACACACACACACACACGCACACACACACACACACACACACACACACACGCACACACACAGCAAAATTCATTTATATGTGTGTGCATAAAAGCAAGAAACGTGCAAAAGTTGTCCGTGGGCGGCCACACACGCACTTAAAAGCATCAACGCAAAGCACACTAGAGCACATACCCAGCTTTTAACCTGATTCACAATAGTACTCACACACAACTTCAAAATCAGACAATTTTCTGAGCATTCAAAACGTCAGCAACATGCACCAAAGTTTAGCCAAATATATATCTATGCCACAAACATACAGGAGCGCAGCTGTAGACGTCGGAACAGCCAAACATTTGATGCCAGCTCAAGTTTAAGTTAAATGCATTTTTTATATACAAAAATAGACGTGCAAATCTTTTACTTCAGACCCGGAAGATATATAAGAATGCATTTTGAGTAATTTATCTATAAGATTTTAATCCCCATCTGCAGTCATAATAATACAATTAACATATAAAATAATAAAACTAATAATAACAAGAATAAATTAAATAAACTTGATATGTCCTGAAAGAAGCTTTCGATAATAATTTGGCCTTGCTTTTGGCCGAGCAAAGAGTCGGATCTGAGTCCAGTTTTATGAATATATTTTATCAACTAATTGCCTCGAGCTTGCAAAAGAACAAAAGACACATAAATGGATCAAGAATATATAAACAGGGATTTCTACCCGAATGCGTTACACATTGCGTGACACAATTATAAGACCCTTAGCAAGCGTATATTAAAAACAGAGTCTCGTATTTTTGCTTTCCATCCCACTCTTGATATATTTCTCTCTCGCTATCCAACTTTCTGTTGCTTCTAGCGACCGCTGCGACGCGTCGTCTACGTGTCCTCCTGGCTACTGCCTACGTGTGTGCATTAGTATTAGTATTGCTATTGCGATTGGAGCGTGCGTATCTGTGTGTGTGTGTGTGTGTGTGTGCGGGCGGGTGTGCTTGGCTCATGTGCAGATGTATGGGTGAGCTCGAGACTGAGCCGCGTGCGATCACGAAGCGCATAAATGGCGTTTGACACGTGACAAAAATTTTGAGTTTTAATATTTTTTCCATTGTGTTTGTCTATCTCTAGCTGTATGTGTGAGCGTCTGTGCCTGTTTGTGTGTTGGTTCAGCAGAATTTCATTTGGTTTTCTGACCGTCATTGTTTCTTGCCAACATATCGCACATACACATGCATATGTATATAATCTATACATGTGTATATTTGTATATAACTAGCCTTGCGGTTAGAAGAGCCGAGCTCGTCGCCGAAATGGCCAAAAAATTAAACTCCATTCGCAATTCACAGCGCGCTCGAAATTTGTTTGCCTTGCATGTGCCGCCACTTTGTTGAAATGATGCGACATAATAACTGCGAGGATCTCAACTGGCCATAGATACCCAGACCGGTCCGCAGAGAAACGCACACAGCCCACTTGCCCCGCACTTTTGCGCTAGTCAGCTATTGGCTGCCTATTAAATGTTATGGCAATGCAAACCAAGCAATAACAACAACAGCAGCAATCATTAACAACCTAATCGCCAAGTTTTGGCATTTGGCAACGTGGCGGTAAATAAAAGTTTAATGAAAATGAAACTATGCAAATACAAGCAAAAAACGATGGTGGCAACAATAACAACAACAACAACAACAACAACGAAAACAACAAGAATAACAGCAACCCATACAATCACGCTTACAACAACAACAACAACAACTATATAGTTAGTGTGTTATAGTATAATAACTATATAGTTAGTGTGTTATAGTATAATATCGCATTGGTTTTAAATATCTGGTTAATTGGCCAATTTTCGAATATATTTCTGAACTAGAGATCAGAAGCATTGGGCTCAATTTCAGTCCCAAGAAACTGTTTTATTTGGTAAACCTTAAGCCAATAAATTTAAGATATTAATTTGAGATTCGGCAACTTTATCATTCGATATATTCTTCATTTATTTGTGAGACAAATACAGTTTAGAAATGGCAAACGTATAGTGTAGTAGGATACAAATATAATACCTATCTCGAGTCGCTACGTTTAAACCAGTTCGGTCCACAGTTGAGTCTAGTCGCGTCCTGTCTAGTACGGCTTCGTATATTTTTATTGCCAGCTTCTGGTATCTCCGCTACGCTTCAAATTAAGTCTATTATCTCGAGAGTGTCTTTTACCAGCTTCCATTATTTCAGCCATGCTAAGCACCTTTAGTTCCTTTTCGGCTTTTTCCGGCGACTTCAATTGCGACTTTGGCTTGCTGTCCTTGCCGTCTGTCGAGTTGCCGTCGTTGTTGCCAAAGAATCCTTCGAACAGGACATAATTGTTGGCCTGGGCAATGGTGCGCACCAGTCCGTAGTGCTTGGCCAGAAAAGCGGTCATCATGGCCGAGGGTCGATCCACCGCGCATTTGCATAACTTCAAACCGAGGTCGGTCAACATGTTATCAAAGAGGCGCTTGCCCAGACCGCGCCGCTGGTGAGAGCCATGCACAAAGAAGTCCAATACTGCAGGCGTGCCTATACGGCTGCGCAGCTGTCCGCGCTCGTCAAACAGATAGAGGTCCTTTGGGCCCATCTTCAGGAGACCAGTGACAACAAGCTTACCGCTTTCATTGGCCTTAGAAGCCATCAGGTAGATGGTCTGCTTGTTGCACATTTGCCGGGCGCTTGTTACCGATGTGTGCAGGCCCTGTGATGCAGCGGACTGCAGGCCCATCTTGTCGATAATCCAAGCCATCTTCCTCTTGATATCCATGCACTGCTCCGGTCCGCCCTGAAAGCCCTCCGGCAGCAGATCTGACTGTACCTTAATTATCTCGCGTTCAAACAGCGGCCTTATGTCGAAAGCGCACTCCATGCTGGATTTCAACTTAAAGAAACACAGAAAGTTAAGTTCAGTAAATTTAAACACAAAATCGCAAAAATATATTCAGTTTGTTATTGTTGCGAATTCAAAAGGAAAATTTATTATTTTAGCTTAAATTTTTTCAACTGAAAAATTAAAATTGCTTGCAGGCCGAAATCAAATCTGAATTAGATTCTATTTTCTGAAAACCCTGCTAAACAATACCCCTAGATAATAAAGGACTACTAGATTCCTAGAACTTGGCATGAGTCACACTTATAAAACTAAACACAATGTTTACTCGATTTCGGAGAGGAAAATTGAAAGTGTGATTCGAGGGTCAACCTATGTTGTAATTCGTTGAACAAGGATAAGACTATTATCAATAATAAGAACAAAAATTTAAAAAAAAAACATTATACTCAAATAAGTTATATCCAATTAATGATATTCCCTTGTTGGTTGCGTTCTAGTCAAATTTTAAAATAACAATTGATTTATATTGTTTTTTATTTATTTTCATATTTTCTTTTTTTTTTTTATTATTTTTTTAAACTTTTTACAATTCAAACCAAGTCTAAATATAATGGCCTCCCATGTTCCATGTTCCACGTTCCCTCATTTTCGCACATATTTTATAGAAGAATATTTGAATGTGTAGTCAATACACTGATTTGTGTCTGACTACAGGGTATGCGAGTGTTGCTTAAAGTATTAAAACCGCTCCATGCTGGATGCGTGCGAATGTACTAAAATAAAAAAAGCTAATTGGCAGAATCAGTTAAATAACACGGCTCTTGTAGTGAGAGTATCCTTGGAGACACTGCAGCAGGAAGAAGCTGAAGTGCGACACGAACAAAAATAATTATAATAGCTTTGGTAGGTAATATGCAAAATTAACGTCAACGTTAGTTTTGCTTTATTTTAATGGAACTGCGGGTAAATGGATATATTTTTCAGACAGCGCAATTAATGAAGTAAATAGTAGCTCTCTATTCTTTGATGTTTGGTGTGCGTGGATATTATTTCTATATGTTTATGTGTGTGTGTGTGTGTGTGTGGATTTCAGCTAAATCTTAAATAAAGTGCAACAAATGAAATTAAGAAATTCTCGAAAAGGAATTGTATTTATTTGCCAAGCGCTTGAAACAGAAAAGTCCACGAGCTTACGCACTCAATGGAGGCACTTTCTTAAATGGACTGAGTCAATCCAATGACCCCACTCTTGCCCTGCGAACCCCCAGCCGGCACTTTTGATAGTCAGTGTCTTCTTGCCAGCATCAATTTTCAATTACTTAATGTGTGTACCGACTGCCAAGTGCCGCGACGAAGCCCCATCCAACGCCAAGTATAAGAGAAAGAGTGCAGAGTGCTCAGCCCGTAGATACCCTGTACCCATTTGTACAACATTTCCATTTAAATAAACCAAATACTTAATAAAAAACTATTAGTGATACAGTAAGCCCTACCTGAATTCATGAAAATCGTATAGGAAGGCGACAATATTATGAAAAAAGGAAAGAGTAAGAGGTGGACACTAAGCAAGTGGAAGTAAGAGGAAAAACGGGATTTCTGTCACACATGTGCTACCCTTCTTAATGGGTCTTAATGGGTACACGGTATAAAAAATATAAGAAAACAACAAAAATCTCTCGAAATAAACCAAATTGTAGAGCAAGCCGAAGTGAAATAAAAAAATCAAATAGAATTACTAAGCACACATTATTAAAAAGTAAATACGTTTTGCGAAAGGCAACCAGCAGCAGCAGTAGCAGTAGCAGCAGCAGTATCACCATTGCAAATTACGAGCGGCAGATGAGAGTGCCATTTTCGGGGCATATTTTGACAGAAGAGTTGGTGGCGAGCATGGCGATGGGCGGTGGGCAGAATATTGGGTGTGGAACGTGGAAATGCTAACAAAGCAATAAATTGCCACTAAATCTAATTTGTGGCAGTGGCAGCAGCCACAGAAAAAAAGGACCTGCTACCAACAGCAAACATGATACGACAAGGGGCACAGGCAGACAGGCGGGGTGCCCGTCGAGTTGATTGCATTAAAAACAACCCAAAACGTGCCGTGAAATCATGTCATGAGCATTGCAGTTCTGTGCAGGGTGGTGGAGTGTTGTGTGTGTGTGCTTGGGGGAGTGGGGCTCTGGTACGGGGTGGCCTGGCCAACTGATGAGCACTTAGACGCACACTTTACCGACTTCCGGCGGAAGTGAGCGCAAAAAATTGCCACCACACCGAATTGCTGCGCCGCAAACTTTTGCACTGCCGCAAACTTTTAGCGCATATTGCAACGTTATTTGGCGAGTTGCAGGCGCGCACTTTGATCGCGCTTCGAAATACAACCCACATCCGCCCCAAACGCCCCCGAACATGCTCTTGGATTTTATTTACCGTTTACTAGCAGTTGCACATATTTAAAATGTTTGTGCCAATTAGCAAGCAATTAGATAAAAAGAAATCCTATGCAGCTGTCCTTCTCCCACTTGCTCGCTCTGTAACCCGTGAGGAGCTAACCATGTATCTCTCTCTTATCCTTGATATGTCGCGCTGAGGTTGGAGCGGTGCAAGAACCTAACATAGTTACCTGGCATCTGGCAGCTGTTGTTGGCTATAATTGTTGCCATTGGTCCCGCTGACCGGCAATTTGCGTTAACTCTTTATGCATTTTTAATACAATTGTGCCCTTAACGTGGCGGCCAAGCGGAAGTGGGGAACAATTTAAAACATTTCATTGTAATAAATATTTAAATGACGTCGCGCTTGTCATGGGGTTGGATGAGGGGGTGCACTTTTCACGACTGCCGCCGTTGCTTTGCCTGAATCAGCGATAAGCGAGCGCCAAAATGACAACCCCGAAAATGCTCGAAGTGTCAACAACTTGGCAAAGAGGCTGCCGGGGGCTCAACGGCCGAAATACATGCCGGCAAATCAACAAAAGCAGGCCAAATAGAAAGCGGCACCAAAATAAAACAAAGCAGCCACAACAACAATGAGAATAAGCGTAAAAATGTCAGAGTTTCTCTGGCAGTTGAAATAAGGGTTAGACACCTAATTCAATGCGATAAGACAATCTGGGGGCTTAGCTTATTTGTTGCATGCGGCTGCCTCGCTCTCTCTATGTGTATGTGTGTGCGTATGGTTGTGTGTTCCTGCCCGTTATGTAACTGTTTTATTTTGCATGTGCCTTGCTGATTTCTTGCCTTCCACAAACACACACACACTCACACACCCACACACACATACACACACACACACACACACACATACACAAACACTCATCCCTATCCCTAAGCAGCCTCGCCCTGATTCCTGTCCTTGGCCTCGGGTTCGGGTTCAGGTTCAGCTTTCGATACGGGCTTGGACTTGAACTTGAGTTGGGTTCCGCTTGATAGCGAATTCATGCTAAATTTTACTCACAGCAACTGCTTTTTATGCCCATCCTAAGCAGTTTATCGACCAGAAAAGACAGAGGAAAGCTAACCAACATCTGTACAGGCCATACTAGTAAAATCTGACTTGAATTCTAGTTTCATTCCACAAAATAATATAGCTACCCAAGCTCAGATTTACGGATATTTAATTTCCACAACAAAAAAAATCACAATATATATAAATAATTTAGATGTCAAAAGAATCTAGAGAACATAATGGGCATTCCACAAGCAATCTTGTTTTTTTTTTTGCAGAGCAATGGCAATTGGGAATTTTATGTAAATAATAATTGTCCATTGTTTAGCATAACTAATAGTTATAATGTAGAAAAATTTCCTTAGGATTAAGTAAAAAATGTATATATACAAACTGCATAAAAATAATTTAACTACTTACCAGATCCTTGAATTGGTTAAATCTTTGTTGAAATTTTGGTTGAAGTAGAAAAGCCTTATCTTCCTTGGTGCGCATGTTCGAACATTTTTTTATCATGTAAATCCGTAAATCTCAGCGAAATATGCGTGGTATTCGGTGGCCAATCAAAACTGCATCAGAAATGGTGCAACGACAGTGTCATTCGCAAAAAGAGTGAGGTCGAACCACAAATACCCTTATAAATAAATGCACTCCAAAGATTATATGCCAAACGAATAGACAAATGAGCTTTGAGAGCAGGGATAAGTGCTAGACAGCTGCAATTTCTGTGGCTTTAAAGCTATAATATGGAAGAGCTAAGCCTGTGTCATGCGTCGTGACTAAATAATAATATCCCAACAAAGGCAAGGGAATAAAAAACGTAATGCATTTCAAATGCCTCTGTGCATGACGTAGCTTCACTTTATCCTACTGACGCTCAGCCAGTGATGGCTTACCCAAGCGTGATTTGGCGCATATTTCGATTAGGAAAAGGAAAACGCAAGGAAAAAACGGAGTATATAGTGTAGGTTGTGGTGGGGAAGGTGTGGTGACGAAAATGCGTTCCAAACGTAAAGTCGTGTTGATGCGACACGCTGAAAGTTGCGTTGAGCGTCCTATGTCCTGTGGTCCTGTGGCCATGCGGCCTGTGGAAATGCTGATAGGATAACAACTGGCGACGACAAGGATATTAAAATTAATAAATAATAGTTCGCACTGCTCCTAGTTGAACAGCTGCAACACACAAGCGACAAGATACGAAAACAAGATACTTGTAGCTGTCACATCAAAATGAAAACAACATCGCAACAGCGACATCTTTTGGTTTTGGTCTGCTCTCGACCCTGTCCAAATACCATTCAAAATGCACAGCATGCGGTTGCCCCATCCCCATCCGTATCTATTGCACTTGTCTGGCCACAAAAACATTTTGACTCCAACTCGGACAGCAAGTCGAAATCATGACAAGACAACTTGTATATTTTTCATGCCATTTGGCTGCGTCTTGGAATACTGGACGAACACGCATTAAATACAACCCATTTGGGGGTAACACTTATATAAGTATAGTCCGACGATCGATTAGTTACACCTATTGGAAATTACATACGGCAACAAGAGAAAAACATAATCACAAAATATGGCTGGGAATGAAAAAACTTATAATATACATATGATACATATCGCCTCCTTCTGTTTCTATCAGTATGAATCCTTGGAAAATACAAGTACATGTTTACGTTAATAAGAGCTGACATGACTTATTCTGGCAGCTACGTACATGGACACAAACAACTTTATCATACCCTCCAGCATCTATAGTTTTGGTGTTTGTGCGCCAGCATAATGCTTATGGGTCAGCAATTAAATACCCTGTATTAATTTATTGATCAGAAATATAATCATAAAAATGTATATATATGTCATATTCTGAGTTGCATACGCCTGGCAAATAGATTTCTTACAACGATGCCTTCTATTATCCAAACTTCATTGTAGCGCATTTCCACGCAACAGCAGTATTGCTCATACGCCGCATGGGCTCTGCAAACTGGGGATGTTGCATCGCAGCAGCCACAGGACATCAATTCAAGTGTGTGCAAACAGCTAGCAAATGGCAAACATATTTGCAGCTCTTCATATGTGTGTATTAAATTCGCTACACTCCCAAATACACACACACTTACTTACACACTTACAAGTCGAATAGGAAACTTAATTAATTATACGCAGCGTATTTGGCTGGGCGGCAAAAGTTTTCTCTGACCGCATTATACACAAACTTTTTGGCATGTCTTGGCTGAAGCGAGCTGTGGCAGTGGGTGGAGTAGCCAACGACTGTTTGGTCAGGTGTTGCTCGTGCTGGCCAAAACCTGACACGGACAACTCTGACGGGTGTTGAAGCATAATGTATTGCATGTCTGTTTTTATTGTTGTTTCTGCTGCCTTTCCATTGGCATCCAACTAAGTTGTTCTGGCTTTCGGTTTGTCGTTGGTTGGCCTGTGTGTCGGTAAGAGCTCTGAACATAAGCGAACACTTAGCGAGTTGGATCTATCAATGCCACAATACACAATAACATTAGATAAGCTACTGACACTATCAGTCAGATCAATCAATCATTGACACGGTCAATCAGCTGCCGTGATCACAATGTCAATCATCAAGGGCGATTAAAAATCAATGTATTGCATGTCTGTTTTTATTGTTGTTTCTGCTGCCTTTCCATTGGCATCCAACTAAGTTGTTCTGGCTTTCGGTTTGTCGTTGGTTGGCCTGTGTGTCGGTAAGAGCTCTGAACATAAGCGAACACTTAGCGAGTTGGATCTATCAATGCCACAATACACAATAACATTAGATAAGCTACTGACACTATCAGTCAGATCAATCAATCATTGACACGGTCAATCAGCTGCCGTGATCACAATGTCAATCATCAAGGGCGATTAAAAATCAATCAACTGGTCAAGCATTTAAGGTGTCTCAACCAGAACGCATAGTAAGAGAACACGTTACAGTTCGTATAAATGCTTCAATTAGACACTAAATATTTGGATTAATCAAGCACGTCGAGGACAGCAGCTGGTATAAGCAGGCGTTGAGTCGACTGAAAACTATCTTGTGAATAAAGGCTTTCTCTTATATTTTCAAATTAATCAGATAACTGTTCTTTCAAGTCTTTCATGTGCTTTAATGGCTAAATTAAAAGCTTAAGAATTCATATGCAACATATAAATACGTGTATGTAAAAATTTTCAATTTTTACTTGCGGCTTAAGCTTTATTTACGATAAAGTGTATTTTCAGTTTTTCTTGATGCCGAAGAATAATAAAAATGTTGCTCTAAATTTAGACACTTACAGCAACAACAATTAGTTATTTGTGGCAATTTGCCCAAGCACATAGTTCTTTGAATTTATTAATACATAAAAAACAAAATGCTTTTCCACTGCCATACTTTTGCAGGCTGTGTGGCCCAGAGTATACCACATATGTGTACCTACATATTGCAGTTTGGCAGCAGTTCATTTTCACGCACCACAAAGTCAGTCAAGTGGTTATCTTTGTTATTGCTGTTGTTTTTCGTATATCGCCAAAGGCGAAGCAGAAAAGAATCGTTTAATATCTAGTGCACTCGACTGTGAGATAGCCTGTATTATAGTGTACACATATGGCTGCGTATTTATACAAAATATAAAGTAAAGAAACTACATATAATAACAAATTTCAGTATACATAGTAAAAGTAGTTTCAGGCGCCATATTAAATTAGACAGTTGGAAATAGTATTTTTATTAAAAAAAAATATATTTAGATAGTATATGGATATATACAAATTACAGGGTAAACACGCTGCCAGCTGCTGTCGTAGTTAGCCAGCCGAGCACGAAAATATTGAAATACATACTTTGTAAACTCCGTGCTGTCCGTTCTCATATGTTACCTTAAAGTCAAAAATACACAAAGCACACACACACACATACATGTGAATTTGTGTTTAAGCTGTGCGTGTGTGTGTGTGCTTTGCGGCAAGTTAAGATGAGCTGGCAGGGCAATGAAGTAGAAAGACAAAAACCTTTTAGGCAATGGATTCTGTTTTTTTCTTTTTCATTTTAATTTTATTTTTTTTTGTTTGACTGTGAAATTTTATAAATTTGTTGGGTGTGCAGTTTACCGGGCGTGAAGTTTTTAAGCGTAAAGCTGAAACGACTGGCCTCCCAGTAATCCACATCCCACATGGAGCCATGCTTGATTGCACCGCGGCCCACTTGGTCCCTAGACCCGATCCGCTGGGACCCGAAAGTCGCTTGTCAGCGTCGACTGAGTGCGAGTAGTCCAACGAATTTTGAAAAGGAGTTGCGCTGGCATGCTGCACGCTGTTAAAATATTTGAGTTTTATGAGGGAAGCCAACTCGACAGGAGATGCCAGACAGACACACATGCAAGCACACACACACACACAGACGTACTATATAAATATGTGTATATATATGTGTGGGCATAGATGCAGAGGGTCTTTCACTTTTACTTTTGCGCTATTTTGCAGAAACATATTAATATTTTGTTCTTAACATTGAAACTATTTTTCGATTTGACTTTGGTTCGCTGAAGCTAGCTTCCGGCCCGAGGTCAGGGGCCAGGATGCGGCTCAGCATCGGCTGCCCTTGTTTGGTAAGGCATAAAATTTTCAACTTATGGCCAGGACTGGTTTGGCCTAATCAAGACCCAAAAACCTGCGGCAAATGGCTTCAGCAACAGCAGCAACAGCCGCTTATCGGGCATCAGGACTGTTTAATATTTATGCGGCTCTTCCGACAGTTATCCTGGCGGGGCAAAGGCAAGCAGCCGGCCAGGCATCCTTCTAGCTGGAATGAAATGCAATCAAAATAACTGCCAGCAAACAAATTTGACTCGTTGTATTTGCTCCGTGTCCCATCTGTGCGCGTTGACCATTTTTTTTTTTTGTGATTGTCCCGCTATCCTCTGCTTTCCCTTCTCCCATCCGTTTCCGGTTGTCCCCTCTCCCTCAGTCATTCACCCTCATTGTCAACGTCGCCATTTTGCACCTGTAATGCGAGACGTCAACAAAAGTTTTTTTACACCATTTTGTGAAACGCATTCTAAGTTATTTTTTGCCGTTGCCCTACCTTTTTTTTGGATCGCTTCATCTCACTCGCTCTTGTACTTTTCACGCTTTGCACCTGAATTCTGGCTGCTCTTGCGGGATTTTCCCATTTTATGTTGCGGCATGAAACATTTTTTTGATAATGTCACGACCGTGGGCTAAGCAGGGCCAACTTGCGACGCTTAAGCCGCACAATTGTCGCACTTGTGGCCAACTAAATGCGAAACGCAGCTGCTTTAATCATGATCCCGACTATGAAGAAGATGATGATGATGCTAATGCTGATGCCGATGGTGTTTTTCTCTCTTTAAACAATGCGCAACTGTTTGCTTCGTCAAGTAGACAAACCTTCTTTGTAAGCTAGGTGTGAACTGTATACACTTCCAAAAAGTTGAAAGCTGCTTTTGCATCAAACATTTGTTTAACCTTACTGTTTAACATTTGTTAAACCTTAATTACTCCACCTTACTTTAGTCTATAATATAATAATTAAATATTGGTTCAGCTATAAAACTTCTCTCCTTAATAATGCACACATATTAAGTTCAATATAGAACGATATATGATTAACAAAAGAGATGTATTTTTCTTATTAATTTTCAAGCGTGCATAAATATTACAGACTATCAAGACTATCGGTACTATCTCTTGCCCGTTTTATTTACCCATTCTGCATCTGTAAATGGAAGAGTTTTCAGTAAGTTGAGAATTCGACATGATGTTCAGGATTGCAAACGCATAAAAAATTGTCGTAGGTTCGGTTTATGCTTTGAACTAACTACCTGCTTTTAGCTCCTGAACCATGAACCTTCGTTATTGAGCCCAAGTTTTGTGTTCAATCTTAATTTCTCATATTTTCAAAAGTTTAAAGAAACAATCCACTTTTGATTTACATTCACGCGCCCGTTCTACTGAAAATATTAAGTCAATAATTGACCTCAACTTAAAAAAATGATATCTACCAAATACATATAGTTAGATAAATGCAATGGTTAGGACCAAAGATATGAATGCCCTCTTCAGACATTTTATATAATTAAAAACCTAACCATGCGGCTGTTTTTTTTTGTTTCTTTTTTTTTTTTTTTTTTGATATTTAAGTGGTAAGTATATAGTAATGAAAATGAATATGCAGTTTAGATTCGAGCAGATTCGGTACGAACAGATTCGGTTGGCAGATTTGGCAGGAATATATCTTATTTGGAATATTTAACTAAGCAGTCTCTTGCTGCCTGTGGAATCAGAGTATGCAAAAGTATTAAGTAAGCAAATTGTTTGAAAATCGTCGTTTTAATTATCCAGAGCTTAATGAATTCGTTGACACCTCGGTCCGTCACACTTTTAATTATTTTTCGGTTTATTTCTTTGTAGTATTTGGTTTCTTTTGTTCGGCTATCTTTCGTATTGTTTCTTTGTGTTCGCTTATATTTATTGCACACATTTGTACTTGTGGTGCTACGCACTGGGCTTGAGCTAAGCTTGGTACGGTGCAGTTGATGAAATTGCTTTGATAAATTATTTGGCAAGTCTTTTTCTTAATAAATTAAAATGTTTTTTGCTGTCTGTCGCTTGCTTTGTTATAATTTGAATAGATAGTTTGAAGCGTGTTTTGCTCTCTTTCCCTCTCGCTCACTCATTCTAGTCACTTTCTGGGAATAACCAAAACGGATGTCTCGCAAAGTATACTTGCGTACGGCGACAGACAGGGCCACAAGCTCAACAAAATGATTGTGTAAGTGTGGGTGTGTGTGTGTGGGTGTGTGTGCATTTCAATGGCTTTTCTAAATCAATTGCAAAATCCCAAATCACCAGAAGATGTAGAACAGCAGGCAAAACGATAGCTAAAACGACCAGAGGCAGCTAAAGTATATTGAAAAAGACTTTCAGACAACTCCATAGAATGGGGGCGATTCGATGGCTGGGAATGTGAGAGGGCGTCGAAGTGGGTTATGGTTGCAGTGCAGCCTGCTGGCCTGCTAGCCTGCGAGTATGTATGTGTGTGTGGCTGTAGAACTAGGCCGGTGGATGGAGTGCCTTTAACGGCTTGGCTATATACTTGCAATGCATATTTGCTTGAATCTAACGCTTGGTCAGGGTTGAGGGGCGTCTGGAGTGTGTATGGCATTTGCTACTTTAGCTTTTAGAGTCTAAACGTTAATGGTCTGTCAATTATCGCCACCCAGTGAATGTAGCGATAAGATATCGCTCCAGGCGCAAGACTTTGCACACCCCCACACATGCATGTGTGTGTGTGTCGTGAGGTTCGAGTCTAGGGTGACGGTTACTGGTACACTTTAGTACATCATTTAGTGAGAATTAGTTATGGACACAGCCGCCCGCACAGCAGACTGCCTGCAACTGGACGGCTTCTTGGAATTCAATGCTTATGAGTAAGTGCCGCCCGGGGTTTGGGGTGGCCGCAGCGTCTGTTCCTTGCCGTTGTCCATTGGACTTCTTGGTTCTAGGGTCGACTGCTCGGTTGCCCTTTTTACATTTGTACTTATGAGCAATGGATGGGCAGCAGTACAGCATAAAGTTGAGCGACGCGACGGGTTCGGGCAGTCGTTAAGCACACCATAAAATGGTTGACTGACACTCTGCACTGGCAAAAGGAAATGGTAAGAATAGGTAAGCATATATTGTCAGGCTTGTGGAATAATTTCCCAGCATAAGATAGGGACAGAAACGAATTGATTTTCAAAGATTTTAATTTGGCTATTTAAAAATACGTTTAATCTAATTTAATTTACTGTAATTCAATACTTTTAGCTGTACTCAAAGTGTTTTCTCTTTACCCTTCAGCGCAAGCTAGCACATCATATAATAAATACATACGTATATATCCAATATGCACGCACACATACTCACACGCGGCCATTTGAATTCGGCTGCTAAGTATCCATTAGAAGCTGACGACGTTTGGGGCGGCAAAGAAGGTGGACCATTGCGTGGCAACAACAAAAACTACTATGCATTTATCTATTTAGACGCTTTTAGTTACGTTTTGGTTTCGGGTTTTCCTTCTTTTCCGCATGGGCTCAATGGGGGGGGGGGTCTTGAATTGATTTTGAGCAGCCATTTGGGCTTGGCCTTCGTCATTTTGCCAGTTACTTAAAGCTTTGCTCAGCCTTTGCCTATTTCCGCCAAGTTCGATTGCCATTGTTGTGCTTGTTTGTCTTGTGGAAGTATTTTTATTTCGTTTAATGCTTATTGGAATTTTATTATCAGCTCATATAAATGCTATATAATGTTGATATATATGTACAATGTGTGTGTGTACGTGCGTGTGTGGCACATACAGCTGCTCGGGGTAAATGCCAAAAATTCAGTCATGTACTGCCAATCGACACCGAATATGCCTGAGAAATCTTTTCATGACAATGTAGGGTGGGCAAGGACTAAGAGTACACTTGACCCACCTTTAACACAGACTAGATTTGACTTTGTAAAAGAAAAGATGTGCTATTCCTGATTTCTGAAAGCTGAAACTGAAATTAAGTGTGTTCACAAAGAGTTCCAACTTAGTAGTAAAACAACATGTTTTTTGGTTTGAAATATTTTCATTTTTATGTTTATTTAATGTATACTTTTTATGTTTTCTCCGTGCCTTTCATCGCCTTTCTTTCATTACTTCTTTTTGCTATAGTTAATGCTATGGTAATTATGCTTGCATAAAGTCGAAATAGTTTGCTTTTAATTTTAACTCGGGGTTTTTTGCAGCCCATTCACGCTTATAAATATCCTTTTGTTTATTACTTTAATTCATTTAGATTTGATTTAATTCTAAAAAAAAAATAACATTATCATTGCTTTAAAATAGTTTCAGTTTTGTCTATTCTTTTTTTATTTCTCAATTTATTTATTTGCCTTTATTTATTTTTAATGTTAATTGTTGTGCTTTTTATTGTGGTCTTACTGTACTACTTAGGTCTTTTGTTATATGAGAATTTTTCACTATTTTGCTTTAGCCTCTTTGTCATTGCAGTTGCCTTTAAGGTTGCATTACATATTACACAATTATAATCATAATCATGGTTATGGTCATAATCATGGTCATGATAATGTGGAAGGTCCTTAAGAGTATGATCTTAAATACTTATGTACTGACGTTTTAACAATTAGAAAACAAATGTAACAATTGATTAATTGATTTATATAAACAAATTTAAACAAATTGAGAACCCAATAACACTCGCAAGTATTTATATAATGTACTTACTTAATGATGATTAACATTACCCAGCTCGAATCTATTGGGTGGCATATCCATTCCATCTATCAATCATATAATTTGTGTGCCTGTTTAAAACTGAAACTCTCCGACCACTTTTCTATAACTAATAAGCGTTTTCTTTGGAAGAGCTTAACTAAAGCATTCGATTGGATGCTCCGTTTATGTTTCTGCTTCTCTTTTTTTTTGAAATTGTTGATTTTCACTCGAGCAGCCACACTTTTTCTTGCCATTTTGAGTGCTTTGATCTATTTAACTAACACACATAACGCATCTTTAAGAATCTCGAGTATTTTGGGATTATTTTTGCTAATATAAAAAAAACACCTATATTTCCATTAAATTTTCTATTTGGTTTCTTTTTCTTATTTCTTTATGGAAAAGTATAAAAATGTTTTCAGCTTTTCCCATAAGGTTCCATAATTATGAGATGGAAACATTTAGCGTACATGTGAGTACATACATGCTCATATGTAATTCTCAGCGTATGTATGCCTCTCTCGAGGAGTAAGTACTTAAAATGTATTATTTTAGCTTATCATTTTTTAAATATTCTTTAAATGTTTGACTTTTTATTGAATTTTACATTATTTGTCACATAGAAACAACGAAGAGGACGGTTATTGAAATCGGGGACCAAAATCTAAATATGTGTGTATGAAGTATGAGATGTGTTGTGTGTGTGATTGTGTATCATGATGCCGATTTAAATTCGTTACCATTTGTTTATTTCTTTGTTTGTGAGTAAGGGGCGTACTCAAAGTATTTCGAAATTAAGACTCTTTGCTTGCATATTCTAGTTCCATTTTTTTTTATATATTCTTTCCAACTGATTTTTAGTGTATTCGTGGATGGGTTAACGCACAGCCGCACTGTGACGCTTATGTCTAGTATAAATATATAGTTAGTGTAGTAGTGTGATCTTGTTCTAGATCCTGATCCGTTCCAAAGCCAGTTCCACATAGCACTACAGCATAAGCAAATTTAAGACGGCATCTGTTTTTTAATGGGCGAGTATTTCGGTCCAGGTTTCAAATCAAGTTTTCATGCTATTAAAGTTCCTTAGCTAGTTTTGATAAATTTATTTTTTTCTATTTGTAAATAGAAATTTATGCGCTAGCTTGCGCTTACCTCTAGTAATTTGTACGCCTACGCTTTAGATACCCTGATGCAACTTATGGTATAATTCTTTTTAAGTACCATTTTCTAGTACGTATTAGATTTAGATTATTTTTATTACTATTTTTTCTTCCAGTGCTTATCTTAGGGGTATATGTCTAGACATGACCATACAAAAAATACTGAATGAGTATTTTTTCGCGCACTTACTTAGAACGTTATTAAACAAGTGGCTTAAGCTAGTTTTAAATGCTCTTACATTTTACTAATGACATTATTTGTTTTTATGTATATCTCCCACATGGATCTATTTTGTAGAACTGTCATTCTTTGAGAATACAACCCAAGGATGTGGTTCAAGCAGTTGAGTCAAATTCAGCGCCGTTTTTAAACATGTTTTTATATTTTTGTTTGTTTGGGGCTCATTTGTTTCAGTGTGCGTGTGCGTGCATTTGTCGCCTGCTTGTCAAGTTTCATTCTGTACTTCAGCTTGATGTCTCGATCTATCGATAAGCTTTGCAAGTCGCCAAGTAGCCAAGTAGCGATGGATGAACGAATTGATTGCTTCTAATAGTTGGGCTTGGATAGAAATGATAGTCTTTTATGGGAGTTAGGGAATAATAAGTGTAAGGACGGGTTTCATAAAATTTCAATTCGATAAGCCAATTTATCGGCTAACTAAGTGTTGGGTAACGCTCATTCACTGCTATATATCAATTAACATATCGTTATCGTACCACGTTAGAAAGTAATCGATAGCTCATCGATTACAGCTTGACTAATTGAACAGCCCGCATATCAATTATCTTTAATATTTCTCTATATCTCTTTTGCTCGATGAATTCGTGTGGGGCGCTGACTTTGAGCCACTGCTTGGTACTAATTTAATTAGCAGTAGAGCATAGTTTAATCTGGATACCTTATTTGAAAGGAACACATCCCATCGATAGGATGTGTGCCGTCGTTCAATATTTTGTTTTTGTTTTCTTAATATTTTAACTAGGGTAAACGCAGCATTGAAGACAAGTATCAAAAGGGGGTGGGATTGGGGAGGGGTTATTTCAAATTTAGCATCGTGGTTATAGTTGCTTCTGGTAAGGATATGCTCTGCCATTGTTGAATTTGCTTAACAGGTTATCAAAATGTCTCGTTGGGGCAGTACAGGGTGTAGATGCAAGCTGTGCCTAGTCCCCGAGGTAAAAACGTACACAAACTGAATGCGTGATATGTAAAGTAAACATACATATACACATAGTAATTATATAAAACCATGTTTTCTATAGATCATGAAAGCGAAATACGTCTTAGAGGCTAAAATGATCTCACATCAAGTAACGATACAATATAAATATATATATATATATATATATATATATATATTATATGCTGAAATTAACTACAAGTTTATGTTAGACATTAGCTAAATGTTTAAAATTTGTGCCTAGCCTACAGCTCAGAGTACTTAACAGATAACTACAATCGAATACAAGACATATAACAGATTTAAATTAAATTTTAGACGCTATTTACAGAGCTATATACATAACCTATATACTGTATATATATATTTAAATATACAAGTGTATATATATTTTATATGCTTATTTAGTTTTGACTATTAACAATCTTACGAGTCTAATTGAGTTTCGAGCTTTGAGTTCAATTTCATTTTGTTGCTTTTGGCACAGTTTCGAGTTTTGAGTTATCGAACTAATCGACCTAATCGACTTGACGATTGTCGTTAATCGATTTTCGGGAACGTTCATATTGATGAGCTTAAAAGAAAACAAAGCATCATCTAATTGCCTTGCTTGTTGTTTCCTGTCAACTGTTGTTGTTTTAGTAGTTGTTGTTGTTATTGCAGAAGTTGTTGTTGTTGTTGTTGGTATTGTTAATAATCACCCCATGTGCATGATCTTTTTGAATGCTTTGCGAAATTCTGGATTGAATATCGTATAGATAACCGGATTGACAAAGCTATTGATATAGCCCAGCCAAGTCGTCAGCATAAACGCCGTCAGACCCGGCCGGCAGTCTTCATTGAATTTGGCGCACATGGCATCCATGATGTTGCACGTAAAGAATGGTAGCCAGCAGAAGAGAAAGACGCCTTTTGGAATACACACATACACATACACACAAAAACCAGTTGTTAGGGTATCAATTATTGTACTCAAAACGCAAATCGTGGCCAAAATTGGCCGCCATTTAGCTCTGACTTACCCAAAACGATGGCCAATGTTTTGGTGGCCTTGCGTTCCTTTTTCGCCGACGATTTTTCGCGTTTCTTTTTCGAGGCCTTGTGAACCTTGTATATTGTGAATCTACGATCCAGAGCCCACACGCAAGCGGCAGCAGCAACAGAATAATGAGCCATAATAAATTGCATTTAAAGTTGCATGCAGCAGTGAGTTAGTAGTAGAAAGAGAGAGAGAAACAAAAATACAACAAGGCAGAGAGAGAGAAAGTGAGTATTGTGAGTGCGGTGGCAAGTTGAGTCGAGCTATTAGCCAAATCAAACTAATAACTGCAATTTGGCTATTTGTCGGCGTCGGACTGTTACTCACCTTGACGCCTGCGAGTTTTTCTTATCCTTGCGCGAGGACGTCTTCGATGTGGTCGATAGCGTTGAGTCGTTGCGTGCCAAAGTCATGGCCTCCTGCACGCCGTAGCGCACAAAGGACAATGGCTTCATGGCAACGCTGCTGCTGCAAAACACAAGAGCAAAACACACAAAAGCATGTGGTCAGCACATAACTCGAATAAGCACAGCAGCTAATGCATGATATATAGTGTATTTACTAAATGTCTACACTGCACTTATTGTAAAAGGAAACCATGTTTTGACAATGACGAGAATTATTATCGTCACTTTACTTTCAACTCGGTAAATGGGTTGTCCAAGTGACCCAGTTATTTAGGCAACAGAACAAAGAATAATAATAAGAACATAAATAAAAATTGTGGAAAGTTGAAAGTTGCCCCCGTAGCGGTAGAATGGCTAAAGTCCCATGGTATTATATATACCTAATGAATTTATATCTTCATATTTAAAGTAAAGCAAAGTATAAAAATCCTAGCGTAACAGTTTTGCTAATTAAATTATTTCGTTTTAACAACTCCTCGACAGACGCATCGAAATCTGTGTAAATTGCAAAAGAGTTTTTAAGCTAATATTAATAAACAGATAAAAATAAATTAAGATTTTAATTCACTTCTTCGACATACGAAGGCAACATTTGAATTGATTTGGTTTTTGGCCCGCGGGATTTTTTTTAAGAGATTTACGTATGATTTTAATAGTTGTATATATGAACATACCTGAGGGCTGGCTCGCCGCGCTTGGGCGAGTCCTCGGCTGTGTTGCGCCGGCTGCTGACACTGGAGCGCTGCAAAGTGGCGCCGCTGGGCACCGGACTGTCCGGCGGCGTTGTGCTGCTAACGGCGGCGCCAACGCTCACTCCTGCAAGGACATCGTCAACGTTTGATGCTGCATAACCAGAATCATGATTACCATTCGGATCGGCAACAACCAGCTGCGGCTGTGTGGTGATCTGTGCCACAACACTGCTGTCACGAGGACCAAGGCAGCAGCGGGAACAAGGGACATGGAGGTGCAAGGTGCAACGTCCACGACGACGACGACGACGATTATGATGATGATGATCATAATGATCATAAAAATGTGGCAATCATACGCAATCCGGCAATGGCAATCAATCAAAGACAGACCGTGCAGTCAACGGCAACATCCAGAGGCAGAGCCAAGTGTGACAAGCGACGCACGGCAAGACGCATCGGGCGAAAGTAAAAGAAAACAAGGAGCAATGTCAATTAAAAACAAGGCAAAAATTGAGTTTTAATTAAGTGACGCATTAATTGAATTATTGAGATTTATTTTTCTCTGCCTGTCTATCGGTCCAACTCTAGGTTGGGCGCGTAGGCGGATGTAGAGGCGGAGACGGTGTCGACTAATTAAACAGCAAGCGGTCAGAGACCGACAGACGGAGGTTTCTTTTTTCCCAATTATGTTCGGTCGCGGCAGCCCTTTGGTAAAAAGTTTTCAATATGGTTTGCTCATTCCGTCGATTGTCGGGTTGACCGCTTCTCAGACCGCCCTCCTGTCTCCTGTCGCCTGTCCGCCTGCCTGCGTAACCAGCCGCCTATCAATAATGGTTTCATTTCATGTCCTTATTGGATTAAAGAGCCCATCAGATCGCTAATTGACTGTGCTTAACGTTCGCGCTGTGTTATGGCCAATATCTATTGGCATCTCTCTCACTCACCTACCAAGTGTTTCACTTTTTTCCCAGGCTCGTCAGTCAGAGCCCAATGCAACTGATAAAAAGGATATATTCGAAGCCTGTCTGTTAACTCAGCCAAATACACGATATGATTATTCTTTGTGCATAATGCAATAAATTTATAGTGTTTTATACTTGCTGTAGGTATTTTAAAAACTTTCTTCCATGAGGGAGTTTTTTATCGAGTGTCGTTTTCTAGGGTGGCGAACCAAGGTTCGAATCAAGACCTGGGTGCACGTGTGCGGAGCAAACCGATCTTAAAGGTATTGGTTAAACACTCGAACAATTTGTTAGCTTTAGTGCATTGACATAACAAAGATCTCCAAAGAGTATTAAAAGCGCAACCCAATAAATAGCTCGTATTTTGGGTACTCTATCAATATGTCTATCAATATTCTTCACAGGACAAGTGGACTTGGCATTAATGGAGTATGAGTACCAAAGTAACGAAGTGCGTACCCAACATCCTCAACATATTTCTTTAAGCCCATTAATATACTAAAATAATTATAATCGAGTTTTTGTGATAAGGATAAGGCTAACTCAAACTTCTAAAACAACTTAAGACATTCCCGCAATTGTTTCCAGAGCACATAAGTAGGCGTTGACAGTTCAAAAGCAGGAGCTACGCTGCTTGTAGGCTGGAACTCATTATAGTTAGACTCTCACAGCACGCGTAAAAAATCAGAAAGAAATATATATATATATATATGTATATATATATGGAGCTCAGCGTCATCAGTGAAATATATTTATATGGCTCAGTATATACCAAACCTATCTAAAAATGCCAAATTGAAAACTCTAAAAAGCAATGAGATACAAGTTCGCGTCAAGTCAGCTAATAATGTTAGCATTATTTGGAATTTGAAACGTGACATTGATGTGTTCCGTCGCTTGAAGTAGACTTATGAAGTACGCCTCGCAAATTTGAAGCAACCGGCAAAGGCCCAAGGCAATACTAGCAGTGGGGGAGTTTATGAAGCTTATCCGTATAGGACCAGTCCAATCGTAGGTTCACGATTTCAGTCGTCCCTTTCGATTGCAGTGGTGGAATGCGTATAAGGAGGCTAACATGCTTTCCCATAGATTAAATGTCCAGCCGCTCATCAAGATTTTACGTAGTATATGCCTTCCTCCGAGCACTTTACGTTTTTCGATCGGTTGCACTAGGCAAATAATGAAGAGCCTCGGATAAACCGCATTGTCTCTCGTCGAACGCAGCGTTCGATTTGTGACATTTTTTGTACTAATAAACAAGTTCAATTAAGCCCTCCGATCCTTTAAAATATATAAAAATTTTTTGAATCTAGTCTTAAAACAGCGCGTGTTTAACACCTTTTGCAGAACGGGTAGGTTGGCGGTAATCCTGCGATACCAGGAATGGATGACAGCACTAAAGGGAGCATTGGAGGATACTCTGCCAAAATTCCGATTAGATAGCTCCTCGCAGCAATTGGTTGCCAATATTATGTATGTTACGGGTGGCTTCGCTTTTACTTCCACATGGACCACAGTAGCTTTTCGCTTAAGTTCGTTCAAGTTGTAGACTTCTTTTTGCTCTCAGGACTCATGAAATTTCCGTCTAGTACGCTTTTCAGCTGCCATAGATAAATCAGCATACCATACATCGCCTTAACCAAATATATTTTGGTTACCTTAGTATGCCGAGTTATTCATTTTAAAATTATTTTATAAACATTACGAACATATTTCTCACGTAATATTTTTTAAATTAAACAAACTTTTGGAGCAAGACTTAATTAATTGTGTGATCGCTGCCGCGCGTTATTCGAGAGAGATTTTTTAAAATTGGATTCGACTGCCAACGTGAAATGCTTTATTTTAATACTGTCTAAATCGGTTCTGCTAAAAATATATATTTTTTATATACTTATTTACGGTATAGGCAGAAAGCAAGAATCGAGCAATGGATTCCAAGGGCTCTTCACCAAATGGTTAAATCACATTCGAGTATTGCTTTTAGCGAATACTGTGTTCATTATTAATTATGTGATTTTTTCTCCACCAACAGATTATAATAAAAGTTGTGATGACACCCCGAAGCGTAAGGTATCCCAGTCCCTACATGGACGTTCCGCTCGCGAGCTGGATGAGGAAATTATTAGATTGCGTAATGAAAACTTTAACCTGAAGCTTCGTCTTCACTTTAAAGAGCAGGTTAACGAAGATGGCGCACGTGCCAATACTTCCAACGAGGCATTGGCTAACGAGTTGGAAGACGCCAAAAGTGTGATCCATGCGCTGCGCCTAGAGGTCGGCGAGAAGACGCAACTGTTGAAGGATGCTGCAGATGCAATATCCGAGCACGAGGACAAGGAAAGGGAGTTCGTCATGGAGAGTCAAGCGAAAATTGCTGAACTGGAAGGCTACGTAGCACACTTGCAGGTCAAAATAATGCTTATAGCTTTTAAAGATAGGAATACTCATCGATTTCCTTTCAGGATGAAAAGCCCCTGGAAGCGCTCTTCGCCAAAGATCTGAAGCGTATGGAAGAAAAGGTTAGTACGCGAATCCATTTCCTACACACTACACAGGCTCACATACATTGTGCAGCTGTCTCGACAAGCCGACGATCTACATAAGGCTAAAAGGCAAATTGAACAATTGAAAAGGGAACTGTCCGAACGGGATAAGGAAATACTCTCCTACGAGGAGAAACTTAAGGAGAGTACCGCCGAAAATTCCGATATGATGAGCCTACTCCAACAGCATTACAGGTTCAGCCTCATGGCGAATGTAAGTACTTTAAATGTAACATTATGCGATTATGTGCAAATTAATCGGAACTCTTAGCAAATGATGGAGATACAAAAGAAAGAGCTAGATGCGTGCTTGGTTGAGAAACTGGGCTTTATAAAGAAGATGAATGACATTCTGCCCGAACTGAATTGTCAGAATGAGTTGTTAAAAGAAGCGACAATAACTGTGCAGAACCTCTTAGTAAGTGCTTATGCCATAGTGTAGATAGTTTTGCTGAATATTTAATGCTGAATACATTTATACCATCCAATGTATTCGGTACCGATTGTTGTAATCCCTAAGCCCCTAAAACTATCGATAGAGTCGATCGACTCACTCTGCTGAAATTTGTCTGACTGTTTCTAATCCATCCCAAAGGACACGACGGATCTTAAAGAGAGCTTCTCACGGGAATTGCTGGCCAATTATAAAGCTGCTATAATGGAGTCAAAAGTGGAAATTCACAATATTACAGAGGATATCATAAAGTGGACGCAATCGCATGGACTGGACTGTGCCAGCAATATGAATGTAGAGAGTAGCTCAAGCAGCTCACAAATTAACTCTGAAGTATCATCGCAGGATCTGCTAGGCTCTTGCTCAGCCGAGTCATCACGGTTCTCGCACTCAGCGCCAGTTGAAGAGGTGCTCATCAATCAATCCACTTCATTCATACACACAGTTAAATATAGTTTCATTCTTGCCTCTAGGATGACAGTCCCCAACCTGCTAAGGTACGCTCCTCAGGTAAACACTTGCGTGGCCATGCCAAGTCCAGTTTTACCGGACTTCGTCAATTTGTTAAGTGTTGGGGCCGCCAGTACTCGAAATAATCGTGCCACATTTCAAAAGGTCCAATATTTTAGTTATTTCAGTTGTTGATTATTGTGGAATAAAAAAAAATTACCGAAACGAGGGACATAGATTGAAAAATTGAAAATATCACAAACATAAAAGTACAGTCATATAATATTTCTACCCTACTCGCGGTAGTTGTCTCAACATTATTATGTATTATGTATTATGATTTGTTTCCTCTTTAATCGTGGAATATCCCTGCAGGTTCGTGCTACTAATTGCAATTGCCACACAGTGGCATGTGGCAATTGGTATGTAATTCCCCAAACAGATTTTAAGATTTCCCAATGTGGGGCAAGTTCGTTTTTGTAAATGTGAAAGCAAATGCTGTGGCAGACAATCGGTAGTTGCAATGAAATTGCTCCGAAAAGCTGCACTCGCATGCCCTTGCCGGAGCCCTTAATAAGAGGCCAAATCCTCTAAGCACGACAATTGCAACAAAAGCCAACAGTCCCAATCCCAGTTCCAGATACAGATACAGATATAGATGCAGACCTATTCGGAGACTTGGCTACCACGTTTGCTCGAATGGGATGCTGAGTGCTCAGTTTGGATTTTCATTTTATTGCAGCGCGTGTGAATTCAAATGAACAATCTGTGAATTGAGTTTTGCCTGCCAGACAGGGCCCAGTGCCAAGAAGTTGCAATTACGAATGCTTTGACAATTTTCTTTGGATGCCACTAAGTGGAAGGTGCCGCTAAATGCATTTGGGAGTGCTTCGAGTCCGTGCCAGCGAAAGCGGCAGCCGACCTCCAATTTGTTGTGTCAGCAGCTGTCCAATGAGCCACTAAGACTCCACTCTGCTTATCTTTTACGTGCCGCACGTGGCAGCAATGGCAACTAAAAACTTAAAATTGACTAGCAGGTGGCCAGGTGGCAGCTGGCGGGAATTACCGGAATTACAGCTACGCATCCTCACATTCTCTTCCTCAACGTGAAATGTAAAACACGTCCAGAAACAAAATCAATAAACTAAATGTCAATCTGGATAGTATGAAATATGAGTTGCTTAAATGGGTATTTTTGTTTTAATTCCGAATGTGATTTTCCCTTTGTGTAATTTTACGGCCAAAAAGTTGTATCACTTAGGCGCAGACTAGCTGATTTAATAAGTACATAACACTTGATACTGTTTTTGCCTTCGCTTAATTAATTTGCAAAATAAGTTACTTTGAGGAGTTAAATATTGATATTATATAATATGATTCTTAATTAATATTATGCTAACAATGCACAAGTTTTATGTGTTCACCGTCGGTATTATTGATTGAAATTCTCAACTTTCAATATTCCCCAAATTATTCACCGCTCGGCAAAGCTACATAGTTTTCCTTAATGCTTATGAGCTTTTCCTTTTAAGCAGTTGCCAACGCCGAGCCCAACTCCCATTCCATAGCTTCACTGTGCTTCCCAGCCCTTACATTTTCCCTCTATCCACGCATTTACCCAGTTACCTTTCACACTTTCTATTTTATGGCTCGGGCAGTGACAGGAAAAGTGCTGGCAGCACAATTTCAATGGAGCGTTGGGTGACCTGGTGGTGACTGGGAGGGGGGTTTTGGCCACTTAGTTACTTACTTGCCGGTTTCCTCGACGACTGTGGCCAGCATAAACTCAGTCGACTTATCGTTCACAATGACGTGGCAGTCGTCGATATCGGGCGATATGGCATTCTCATCCTCCTCCTCGTTCGAGCCGCTCGCCGTGTTCGTTGCCGGCTCGTCGGGCATGATGCGGCTGGCGTGCCGGCTGCTATCCAATGCCGTCTCGGCCAGGCGGCGTGTCTGTGCAATGTTCTCGATGACACTGCCGCCCGTCAGCTCCGACAGATGCGGCTTGCGGGCAGCACGTTGTTTCCGAGCACGGCTGCGCAGCGCCTGGCCAACAGAAAGAGATGGGAAATTGTTCAGTAAAAGCTTTGCCTGCTTCGTTTGCAATATTGAGCTGCATCCCACAGCCCACAGCCCCCATCCTATACCCTGACCTTCCGCCTCATTTCATAGGGCATGCCAACAGCTAATGTACGTGTAAACAAATCCGATGGGAAATTGTGCTTAAATCAGCAGACTGAATTCATTGTCAACTGCATGAATATCTAATGCAAATTCAAATGCAAATCCGTTTTTGATTAGCTCGCGGCTGTTTGCTCACCTTGAATATGTTCCAGTAGAGGAATACCATGATGATGCATGGTATATAGAAGCTGCTGAGCGATGAGTACAGTATGAAGTCAGCATTGTAGAAGGCGCACACATCCGGCTCCCGATTGGGCGTGTTGTTTAATCCCAGCACTATCGGCGATCCAATAGCAGCCGATATCGCCCACACCAATAGTATCGTAAGGCAAACTCGGCGACTATTTTTGTGCTTCGCATACTTTATTGGCTGCGTCACAGCGATGTATCTGCAGATAGCAAAGATAGATGGAATGTCCACCCAGTATAAGTGAATGGAATGAGAGCAATGCTGTGCTGCAGCGACGGAATGTCTTTTTATACCTGTCTATTGAGATGGCGACTAAATTAAATATCGATGAAGTAGAGCATATCACATCCATGGCTATATAGAAATCACAAACAACATTAGGCAATGCCCATGCACCATTCACCTGTAAATAGACGCAAAATAGAGAAAAATTCATCAGTTTTGTGTAAGGGCTCAGGTATATTTAACTTTAACCAATATAAACGAAACTCTTGCGCCCGATTTCTGACCCACTTTGGGTAATTTTCTAAAGTACATATAAAAGAAATATGCAAGTTAAAAAAAAAGACTGATGCGGTTACAATGGTATAATGGTAGGCAGGGCTTTCTTAACAGCAACATTTCGCAAGCCTATGTTTATTTATCACTCGTGTCTATGGACTTCTCAGTTTTTTTTTGTAAATATTCTCCAATTCTCTACTAAAAGCAATCGAAATTTGTAATAATTTTTAATTAATTATTGTCCCCAAAGCGAAGAATATTGTGATATAGTTCCTCAACATTGTACACGCCCATTATACCGTCTACTTAGAACCCGGGTAGGTCCTAGGGCAGTCCCAACATCTGTACGTCCATAATAGCCTTTGAATGTTAGGTTATCTGCTACGGATGCCTGAGAAGTCATTTTAAACAATTATTTTTGCATCATTTGAGTGAGTAACAATTTTTCTTTAAAAGACATAAATTTCTATTGGCTGTCCTTTGTTATGCCGCTTTGGACAGCGCACCAAAGATGAATGGATTCCATTTTGCAGATAGGACTTGCTATCGCTGCCAATACAAATACATTTAACGATGTCAATTTGATCCTAAGTGTCATATGGAAAAGCAATTTAATTTCCAATTGCCAACCAAGTGTCTGTGTAAGACTGCGTGATTCGTTGTTTGCAATAATCTCATTGCTTCAGAGCTCAAGACCTTAACAGTTTCACAGCTCTGCCAGGCGCTGCCCAGAACCAGATGTGGAGAGAGAGAGACAGAAAGTCAAACATAAATCCTGGACGGCTGTCGACCATTGTCATCTATCAATAACAATATTCTTTCGTGCCCCAGCTACAAATTAGTTTTTCGAGTCTATCTTACGGCGCGCATCTATGAGTTTCAGTTTACTTGCAGCCGCACCGCACCGCACCGGACTGGACCGCCCGTCCCGCAATGCCGCGCCCCGCCATCGTGCCGCCCATTCAAGTCCATAAAAACCTCAACAATAACGCAAGGAATTTCGAAAGCCAAACAATTTGTAGCACACAAAGCACATAAAAAAGGCAGGAGGCAACCTAACCAAAGGATGATCAGGCCTGGTGTGTAGTACGCGCTGCGTATCTGTGTGAAACTGACAGGCACACACACACTCACTCAAACACACACACACACACACACAGGCGCACAAATACATTCTGGCATCCATTTTTTCCGCATTCCGGACAATGTGGGGGGTAAATAAATAGAAAGCCGATCGGTTTATATTTAAAGTAGGCAAACAAAATCCACAAAAAGTGCAAAATATTTGATAGAAAACACGCACACACATACACACACAGCAATACACAGCAGAGTGAAAGTGAAAGTCAGGCGAAAGCATCAGAGAAATGTACGAAAATAGCTGAGCTGAGCTGCGAGACGAGGATAGAGACGCAGCCTGGGCTTAAGCGAGCATAACAAAAGTTGAGCAGCGCTAAGAAAGTGGCAAAAACTTTTTGATATAAAGACATACGCACGAATGCTCCCTCACATACACACACATGCACGCACACACACGGACGCACACGTACACACACTAATAGATATATACATAATGTAACACGTAAGCTGCTCAAGAATTTTTACAGCGTTTATTTGCTTCCTGTTCTCTATTGTCGCCGCTGTTATGGCACACCCCCTCCTACCACCCTACTACCCTACCACCCGCCCACCTTACACACTCGCACACTTATACACACACACACACACTCACAAATGTCCTTTTTGCTGGCATTGTATGGCTGATTGCGTATACGCCGCGTTAGCTGCCTGAGAATTGCTGCCCCGCTGTAACTGAAATCCAACTATAATTTATAATGTATTGGCATTTTGGTTGGGCATAGAAAAACTATTTTGCTATTCGCATATCGCAGACAGACGCCTTTATTTGTGGCGCCAACTGAAGTGTCCCCAATCGATTATTTGATCGTCTAAGTGAATCAAATGTGGCTTGTGGCCTGAGCCATTGCTTTAATCTAAATTTTATAGCTCCACTGCAAATAGTCAAGGCATTTCAAAGCAAGTTCCGCCCATAAATATATTTTACTTGCGATCCTATTTAAAGTTGCCCAACTGCATTTTTATACAAAAGGCCAGACAAACACGTTGCACACACCCCAAGTAGGGGCTTATGCCGGTTATCTCTTTTCCTAGCGACGAGTCTCAATCTGACTAGCAGGCTTTCCATGTGTGTGTGTGTGTGTGTTTGTGTGTGTGAGTGTCCTTTCAGAAATGTTCAATGCCTTGCAATTTATGTAGATTGTGCGCATAAGTAAAGGCATTTAAAGGTAGTCGGACCTTCAATTTGACGGTTAAGCTAGCGCTCAACTGCATCTCTCTCGCTCTCTCTATGTCTCTCTTTCTCTGTTTTGCTTTCCCTCCATTTCCCTCGGCTTTTACAGTAGCAGTTCATAAAATAAATAAATTTATCTATTTGCACAGTCAAAGGCGACCACAGATACAAAACCTAAAGGGACAAAGCCCTCAAAAGAGACGCTAGCGACAGCGACAATAAGAATGGAAATGCGTATGCGAATGGCTATAGAATACTCGCCATACACACACACAAACACAAACACACACACACACACAAGCACACGCACATACACATACTGATACACAAACAACAAAGCACACGTAGCATTTTGATAATTGAGCTTCTGGTTTTTATAGCTTGCACGCAGATAGAGCTCAGATGTCTGGGTGTGTGTCTATCTGTGTGTATGTATTTGTGTGTCTCATTGGGTCTCTGTCTCCCACACATTCTCTCTTTCTCTCTCCCTTTTTCACTGTATCCCCTTGTGGTAAGCAGCTGAATGCCTTGAGAGTTTGTTGCCGCTACTTGATGTAAGTAACTACTTCTATAAATCGGTAAATCCAACAACTTGTTCAAGTATACAAACCCGATACTAGAAAGGAACCTTGAGTCCTTTCTCGATGGAACTAATTTTTATAGAAGCAGCAAAAATGTATACAAAATTAAATAAGAAAACGCAAATCTTTAGTCAATATCTATTGATTAAATTAAAGCAGTATCAACAATTGAGGTTACTGTTTAGAATAGAGAAGACGCGCAATATATCAAAAGGCAAGTAACATTTATCAAAAGATAATATCATAATAAATGAATACCAAATATTTTTACAAATTCAAAATAATTTATGGTGTACTTAAAATATGGAATTCAATATTTTGAAGCACTTGCAGTAACAACCTGTCAACCTTGCCTGGCTCAATTATTTTCCTTCTGAAACTCGTATTCATTATCCTTTCCATTCAAATTAAATCTAAAGAGTTGCCACCCTTCAGTAGATATTTTAGCATATTTTATTAAACGATGCTTAAATATTGAGCCCAGAGTCCGAAAATTAGTTTCATTTGCAAATAGCTGGTGTTTTGAACTAGTTTTTGACTCGCTTTGCTTTAACTTAGTTTGAGGAATTCGCTACCATTTTAAAATCTTAAGTTGGTTTATGCACTTTCTCTGAAACTCTAATTAGCAATTAACGATTGCAGCAAGTGGGGTGCAGAAGTAGATTCAATTCTGGAATTAAGAAGAACTTTAAATAAAAAATAAATACCAACAATATATAAAATACTATGAAAAGCCGCGGCTGATGTATCAATCGATGATTCAAGCGAGTCAACCGTAGCCTATATTGGTTACGGTTGCCGTTACAATTCAGTCGATCCGCCCCAATACGTCGATTTAAATTCACAAAGGGTATTATTATTTTGTTACGACGTGTGTAATGCATAGAAGGTGACAAATACGACACTAGAAAATATATATATATTCTTGATCTTGATCTTTGTTGCAGTCCCCCAAATTGAATCCTGGTGCAGGCGTTACATCTATCGCGATCGGCCGGATCGAAATACTTTATGCATATGGCATAGGAACATGTGTCATAAAGTAAGGACTTGCATGACAAATTTTCTTGTTCTTCAAGATACCTTGATATCGCTCTCAAAAAAATATGTCGAAATAAGAATTTTTGTCTGATATCTCAACCAAATTCTATACGATTCTCTCCACATATTTGTACAACCCTAAGCCAAATATCTACAAGAGTATTTAATCTTCGGCGTGACTTTACCGTTTTCGTCTTGTTTTTTAATATTTTTCGTTTATTATTACATTTTTTTTTTTGCTTCTGTTTTTGCCGCGGGCATTTTCAGTGTCCAGTGAGCAAGCCGGGCAGATGGAAAAGCTTTTAATTAAATTCTACTGTCGGAGCCAGCGATGTTTATTGTAGCTGTTGCCGCGCTGAACGACGAGGAACAAGCGCAGATTGAGCTGCGGCTGGGTGGGTCGACTGGTTAGCTGGAAGGAGAAAAAGCGCGGCGAGCTTGATGCCAATTTGTTGGACAACTTTTGCATATTTTTCTCACTTTTGCTAAATGTTATTGCTGCTGTTTCTAATTGTGTTTAGGTTTTGTTGCTGGCGTTCTTCATGTGGATGGTTGGGGCCATTGTTGCTGCTACTGCTGCAAACAGATTGTTCACCTACTCCTAAAAACCTGCATTGGGCTACTGCTCTGGCTGAGGTGAGAACTTATAATATGCCTGCATTGTGACGTAGGCAACCATATTTTGCAACTGACTCCGATTCTGATTTTTCATTAATTAGTTCCAATTACACGAATGCAAATATAGTGTGTACTCTCTTCCTCTCTCTCTCTCTCTCCCGCACTGTGTTTGTGTATTTGTGTTTGTATTATTTTTACTTGCTTATCAACATTTATCACGGCCAATTGGCGCAGCAACGCGCTTGACCATGATAAAATGTAGGCCTGTAAGGCACTGTTTAATTTTTGGATGCATGTGTACGTGTGCTTGTGTGTCTGTGCGTGTGTGTATAGATGTCCTGGTGTTGTTTTCGTCTGTGGCTGCTGCTATTTCCTGTTCGCTTATCTGTTGCGCAGCAGAAATTTCTTATAGGTGGCACTTTAATGTTGTGTTGAGTGGACTTTATAGAAATCCAAAAAACAGTTACTGCAACAGTTTTTCGCTCATTTTCCGACAGTGGGAGTGGTTTTCCAAAATCATTTTTTCTCTCACTGTCTCTCATTCTTACTCTCTCTCTCTCTCTCTCTCTCTCTCTCTCTCTCTCTCTCTCTGTCTCTCTCTCTCTCTCTCTCTCTCTGTCGTTTCATTTTGTTTGTTTGGCTCTTTGATTGCAAGCAGGATGCTTGCAGGATATGTGCGTGTTTTCAGCTATATGTAGGACTTCCACTCCCTCGGGACAAAGTGCACGTGTCACACGCTTGAATACTTGTTTTTGTCGTTGTTGTTACTCTCGTAGGTTGTGCGTATTAAAACTTCTATAGCCTCGGGCGTCTTCTCTAGTTGTTAGTGCCTTACTTACGCGTGCATAGCAAATGCGAGATTCTGGCATCAGCTTGGCAAAACTTTTCAAATGTTGATTTTTTATTGTTCTCAAAGCAAAGTACTTGCGCTTTGTTATGTCGTTCGTGACAACACGGGTATATGTATTCCATTTAAATTGGTCAACCCAGCCAAAGGCGATTATAACATTTTTAAATGTCAGTTCCTTAATAATTCTCCGTTTTGCGCTGCAACTTAAAGAGAAACCGCATTTGTTGGCTCTACCATCCAATTCTCATGAATTCAAATGATGCTTTCACAACTATTAACTATCATACGTGTTATATTAATAGGTGGTTTTGCGGTTGTGCGTTTGTGTATGTTTGTGTACTTCCTAATGATTTTTTATATTTTTATATTTTAATATATAAAAAGACAAAATGCTATTCAGCCATCTTGGATATGATCTTGAATATATGTCTTCATATTAAAATTTTTTTAATTTGTATGAGGGGGAGCCCCTCTCTATTAATCATATTATAATTGGCTTGGATTTGACAAACAAGAATCTGTTTTCTAAGATCTCATTCTCTGTCTTAACTTAAAGATTACTCAAGCCAACTTCTGAAAAGATTATTGGGCTCAGGTATTATAACACAATCATCTCAGCTCCAGGATGGGCTAGCTAAAGCCCAAGTCAGTCAAGGGTTTGACTTTGGCCACCCAACCTATACATGCATACAACATTTACGTATGTCCTCCATGTTAAACGAATAGTTTTCATAGAAACTATTCGAATGCCAGAGTTCTCTAAACTTACGACTGGTTAAATTTATTGGATTATTTGAATACCCGAAGCTTATTTAAAGCTGTGCCCGGACTTTGTTTTTGTTTAATTGAATTTGCATTTAACGTAATCTTTGCCAAAGCATTTTGCGGTGCCTGCGGAGCGGGCAAAAGTTGCGTAAAAAGTCCAAAGATGGAATTTTAAGGCCACGGTCGAAACTTTTTCCGTTCGGGGTTAGTTCATTAGACTGATTTTGCACTGTGAGTTGAGGTTCTGGCAAAAGCGTTTAAAAATAGCTCAGCCATAAGTCAAATTAACTGCCAAAAATATGTCAGGGAGTGTGGATCTGTGCTCTAGACTACGTGCCACAGCCAAAGCCGGCACGGGGGGGGGGGGGGGGGGGGCACGCCCACATGGCGTGTAACCACGTCGTTTAGCCAAGCAGCTTGGCTGTGGTTGGCACGAAGACTGAAAGCAACAGCCTCGAGTTGTAATCGTGGCACTTTTGGACCACGTGCCACAAGTCTGACCACACACAGACACAGACAGAGACACAAAGACAGACGCAGCACTTTGAATTGCTGACATGTGAGTGTAAATTGAAGGATTCAGGCGAGTGTAAATAAAATCAAATTATACAAAGCCCGCCGCATTCGAAACTCAAATTTTTGGCAAAAGTTTGGGCAGTAAAACCTCAAATAAAACTAGAAAACAAAACAAAGATGGCAAAGCGTTTGAGGATGAAAAACATCTTGATGATTCACATCATGTTGATTTTTATGCTAATTTTGCTGTTGATTTTGAAGTTGATGCTGCTGCTGCTGCATTTCGGACCTAAATCAAAAAACTTTGCCAGATTGGACGCGGCCTTGGCTGGGTCATCGGCTGGGATTCGGCCATGAGCCTCAACTATTTTATGCGGCGCATAATGAGCATAATTTGTTACGCATATCCAACACTCGCCCCTCACACGGTTGTTTGTAGCGCCTGCGGTCGCCCACTAGAGTATCAAAACTCTGTTTGAAGTTGAAAGCGTTTTTGGGCAAAATTTGCAACAGAGTGTCCAAAGCTACTAGAATTCTAGGGCTGAGGCGGTTTCGGGGGCCGATGATGTTCCCCAAAGGGTTGTCAGCTTGTTATGTTCGCTCGCTGTTTGTTTTTTTCTTGGAAAATGTTTACCTACTTTTGGTTTTATAATTAATTTTAAAAAGCTTTTAATGGCTGGCACGCGTTGCCCAAGATGGCCAACCGTCAAGCCCCTGACGACGGCAATTGTGTGTGCGTGCGAGTGTGTGTGTGTGTGCGTTATTAAGGGGGTGTCAGACCATTCCCCTCGCACTTTCCGTCAGTCACCAACCACTGCTGCTTGATCCTTGAAGCAGCTAATTGGCTTGGCAGTGCGTACATCTCACTCAAATCGTCATTTGGCTGGCTCCTAGGCAAAGGAGGGCATGGGTTCGCCTTTGGTATGCAGATGAAGATATTAGGGGCAGGAAATGTGCTCACTCAGAAATTTGAGATGTAGCTAAACTGGGCACTACCAACACGACATTTATTAATGTTTATAACTGGCCTGTCAGTCTATTCAACACTGAGCATGTCATTTAAAATGGTTTCGTTATTTATTTTCTAGCTGATAAGTAGATTTAAAAAATATCTAGCTTGTTTGTGGGCTTTAATGTACTCAATGAATTAAATAATTTTATTCTTTTATTCTTTTTGCATCCTGAATGCACATAAAATAATATTACTTGCTATATAAAAGGAAATGTAAGAATATAAAATTTTATTGATTGTTAATTTTAAAAACTATTTATGGTTCGGTGCCTGGCTACAGCATCCCATGCTGGCCCTTTAGAGGTCGCTCATTGTACTTCCATTTCGGCAGCTACCTCACGCCTCCTCCCCTGTTGACGTCCATTTTGCGACAAAGGCGGCTGTAAGCTGCTGCATTAAGCGTCAAAGTCAACCACTTGAGCGCTCCTCGCCTTTGCTGCTGGCCACCTTCCCCCCCGGCGCCGCTTACGACTCGTTTAGCAGCTGTTGTCGCTGTGTGTTGTCAGTTTTGTTGATGTTTGTCGCAGGGAAACGACATGATAAACGAGTCAGCGTAAACGAGTTTAGTTGGCAAGTGATAAACCAAGAAAGAAGAAGAACGGCTGAAATTGGCAACACTCGGGACACTAAGGAGACTGCTGCTGCCGCAGCCGCTGCCTTTGTCGCTCCCGTTGCCGTAGATGCTGCTTCGGCACCGAGCGCAAAGTATGCCATAACATTTGGCTTTTTATGAATTTTCATAATTTGGCGCATTCGCTGTAATGCCCTGATGCGGGGGAAAGAAAAGCCGGGCAGCCGGGCAGCTGAGGAGCCAACTCGCCGGGGCTGCTTAGCATAAAAATGTCACAACAGCTGCATAAGAATGCTGTCAGGGATTTTGTTGGCATTGGCGCTGAAGCTGGAGCTCGAGCTGGTGCTGAAGCTGGCTGCTTTGCTGCCTTGTTTCGGTTTTTATGCGGCAGGCGTATTATATATTTATATATGAGTATGTGTATAATGTTCAGTGTATGGGTGCGAGGATATGCTTTCCATTTTTTTTCTTGTTTTGTATTTGTGGTTTTCTTTGGCGGTAGCTGGGCGCGACTTTTGCCTATTTTATGAGCGTCATAAAAGTTTACTTAGTGGCCAACCATGCAATAGCCGCAACCATTAGGTAGGGGCGACAGCGGCAGCAAAACCCAACCACTAGCTGAAAGCCAAGCAAACGCGTAAGGGCCATTAAATAATTTGCTTATGTTGCCAAATTCTGCAAGGCTTAAACCCAGCTAGCTGACATGATCAGCCAGTTCATGTGTTCCCTTTTGTTTTTTTTTTTCTTTTTTCAATTTATTGAAAATGAAAACAAGTAAGCTCGCTCTACGCTACGCAGAAGCAGACGCGCATGAATGTGTGTGTATATGTATACAGAAATTCTTGGAATTTACGCTAACTGCCGCAAACAAAGTTTCTTAACCGATCTTAATGAAATTTTCTACAGTATATCTTATTGTACAATAGAATAATTGTTTATTCTAATAAAGTAAATTGCATTTAAATTGTGGCTTAAATTGGTTGGCAACAAGCTGGGTTATTTACTTGATTTATAGTTATGAGGTGGTATCGGGGAGGTGGCGATAGGTATAAATTGAAAGATACTTAATATATATACTTTTCTAGAATAAACATATCACTTTTGGTGACTCAAGCTCTTATTTGCTCAAAAAACGGGATTTCGATATCGATTTTTATCGATTGCTTGGAAGCGGAGTAGGTTATCGACTATCGGAAACAAACTAGATCTGCGCAGGTACTAGGAGGACCCACAGCTAACTTCAAGTTTCTAGCTCTTATAGGTTCTTATATGCTAGCGTTCATACATACGGACAGACGGACAGACAGACGGACATGGCTAGATCGACTCGGCTGTTGATGCTGATCATGAATATATATAATTTATGGGGTCGGAAATGCTTCCTTCTGCCTGTTACATACATTTCCACAAATACATTATACCCTTTTTACCCATTTTCAATGAGTTCAGGGTATAAAAAGTACACTAAACTGTACAAATCCTGTCAGCAGCAGCATCAAAACAACACAGGATGTGCCAATGAATCTGCACTAGCTTCAACTGCTGCATTGAAAGAAACATTGCCTACTTCTGCAGGCAACATTTTAGGCATATGCTGCAATTGTGAAATGTGCTGCCTACTTTTGTGGGCAGCCATTAAAGGAAACAGTCGAATTGCATTGCCTACTTAAGTGGGCAATCTGTATAGACAGACGACAGTGGGCGGGTAATCAAATCAGGTCCCTCTTACGACAGAATGAAGATAGTCCGAACACCCCCAAGCCCAAACCCCCCCATCCTTCTCAAACCACGCAAGTCGTAGCCAAACGACTATTAAACGAGTTTCGCATACATTTTGTTATGCCAAAGACAAAGTTAATTGAACTTGCTGCCCTAATAGAGTAACATATACTAACTCGTACAGAGGGAGGGTGTGGTGGAGTGAACGAGTGCAATAGAGAGGGAGAGAGAAACATAACGCAGACAACACACAGTGGGGCCGACGCTGTTGCTGAAGCTGTTGTTGCTGTGATATCATATCAGGCGCGCAGGGCAATTAATTGACTTATTTATTAAGTTTATTGTGCGTGAGTGTGTCAGTGTGCGCCTGTGTGCGAGTGTGTTGGTAAAAGTACCATCCGTGACTGTAACAACTTTAGTGTGCTATGCGGCATTTTTAATAGCCTCGGACGGCCCCAAAGGCGATGTCGACGGCAATGTCTGTCTATATATTATTTACATACACACATATGTATGTATGTATAAGGAGTGTGACTAAGTGGGTGTATTTGTGTGTTTGACTGCTGCTGCAGATGTTAGCTACCGTGTGTATTGAGATTTTAGCACAAATTAGTTGTCATTAGCGCCGAGGGAAATTTTATTTTATGATGACATTTCCTACACCCTCGGTCCATATTTTACTTCCAAAGAGCTTTTATATGATTCGTGCGTGTGTGTGTGTGAGTACATTTGTATTTGACATAATGAGAGCTTTGCATAAGCCTGATTGCGTTTAGATGCTGTCAACTTTTGTCATCGAATTAGCCATTATAGATGATAAATGGCTGGGGAATCAATCAATGCAACAATCGAATTGCGCTGGGGTTGAGTTTTCCATACGAGTAATCGTATGCCTTAAATTCTACACAATTAAATAAATGAGAACAGTGAAAAAAGTTTATAATTACAATAACAGAAAGAAAAACGCATAGTGGATGCCCAAATGCTAGATAGTTTTAAATAATGTGCCAGCCTTTGGCTTTTGCCCAAACGGCTGCGAGCAGTTCCCTAGCCACATCCTAAACAATTTTCAAGCTGAACAAAGCCTGAAAACCGAAAAGTTTTTTGATTCGGCTTTTAAGCTGTGCCCATCCGTTGGAAGACCCACGGTTTGATTAAATGCCACGCCTCTGTGCCGGAAGGGGGCTATGGGTGAAAATTTAAAGCATTGTTAATTATTTAAGTTATAGCTGCCCTTGGCAAGGGGCATCATAGTGGCATTAAATTAGCTTAATAACCCAGGATGGGCTGGCAACTCGTAAACAGGAAGATACGCACCGCTAAACGCACACACACCCGCGCGGGCTGGCTGCGGTTCGGCAGGAAGTGCGCGCTTTAACTCAACTCGCATATGTGCTGGCGCCCCAGCAGGGAGGGTGGTGCCGGGGTCATGGCCGCCGAGCGGCAGCAACTGGCGATAATTTTGATAGCAGCCATTTAGCTGGGACCTTTTGCACCCACAAGCCCGTGCACTCGCTGAATTTTCATTTCTTTTTTTTTCTCCTCTTTTGGCCTTGTGGAAACCTCAAAACGTTACAGGAAGACGGTACAAGAAGGGGCTGAGCAAACGCTAAGCGTGTGAGTGTTGAAAACTTTTGTCGGTGGCCAATTTCATGCTGTTGGATTATTTATTTGAATTGATGTGCGGCCAGGCCCTGACTCTACCTCTCGGCCTGGCCCTGGCATTCCTACGGCCTCTGGTTCTGGTTCTGATTCTCGTTCTCGTTCTGGTTCTGGCTGCCTGCCACGGATTTCTATAAATTTTCTGGTCGCTCAACTCAAGTGGCTGCCATTTAAACTTTTTGGCAGCTGAGCCGGCTGCATCTACTTGGACCAACGCCTGCTTTGTGCACTTGCCCGCTTCGGCTCATGCTAACATTTTTCCAGCTTGCCGATTGCAGCTGTTCCTACTGCAACTGACACAGATGGTGCCATTGGCCTCACTCGCACTGCATACATAAACAGTTGCAACATGTACAACATGCACTCCAATTGCGAATCATAGCTGATTTGTATGGTTGTTGTTTTTTTTTTTTTGGCTGACCAACTTGTTTGCCCGACTACACGCAGGTGGCCTCGACGCTATGCTGTACACCACGGCGCATGCATATTGCATTTCCACATTTAAACTGCAACCGGGTGCCGTCTCGCATAACTTGTGCTTGATGACTGACCCTGACAAATAAGGGAAACAAACTCGATAACTGCAAAGCTAACGACCCAATCGACTGCTCCTTACAGAAGCATAAACACGGCTGAGAAAGTAATTTTTATGAGAAATTACAAACATATGAAAGCCGTGTCCTGAAATTATACTATTTTATATATTTTTCTTTTGAAAAATTTTAAAATATATAATCAAGAAAATGTACAAAACTGTAAGGGAAAGGTCTAGTTTGTGATTGACTTAATACATTTAGGGGTTTAGTTTTTTTGTACTACATTCGATAATATCTATACTTGCAATCTAAAGATACTATCACTTTTACAACACTGCTTGTCAAACGCAGAGGTAAATTTTCATCAAAAAAAAAAAAATAAAAATTGTGTACCATTAAATTTATAATTTTCGTGAAAAATTAATAAGAAAAAAACAACATTGAGCCAAACAACATTGGGCATGGATGTTAGTGCATCCACGCCCTCTCAACCGAGAGAGCTGCGACCAGAATTCGCTAAAATGATGAGAATTGCTGGCGCTACACCTGCGGAAATTCGTGAAATGATTTCCCTAAATACTGTAAGTGCTTCAAATACTGCAATTAAGTGCAGTAGTAGCAATTTTGCAGCAACGACATGCACATTGACGTCGACAAACTCCATCTACGCGTCTACCTACACTGTCACAACTTCAAGTGGAGGAGTGTGCACCATCCCAAAAATTAACTACAAAAGTGTAGTTGCAGGCGCACCAGAAAGTAATATCAATGAACTAGGAAAGTCATCAGTTAAATCACTCAGCTGGATGACGACCAAAATAAAACGTAAGCTGCCTTCAAGCTTTCCAAAAGCAAATGGTAAAAAAGGGAGGTTAATTGCATCTCAGATATCGATGGACAGACGTCTAAAGGAGATCCCAATAAACTCAAAAAACCAATTTGCAATACTGGATAATGAAGAGAACGATGATCCTACAGAGGAGGAAATAGCCCATGCCGAGGCACTGGCAGAAGAGATGGAAGTAGAGCTGAATGCGGAAAAAGAAGCCAGAGTACCCAGATCCAGGAAGCCACCCCCCATCTTCATTGAAAATGTAAATAATGTGACCCAGATGGAGGCAGAGCTTGATACAGTCATTGGGTCAGATAGTTATACCCTCCACGTTGGAACACAAGGAAAAGTAAGAGTTCACGTTGAAAACTCGAATTCATATCGAAGCCTAGTGCAGTTTCTCAAAGAAAATAATGCACATCACTTTACATACCAACTGAAGGAAGACAAGGCCTTCAGGATTATCGTCCGCAATTTGGCTAGCACCACCCCTGAAGATAGCATTAAAGAGGAGTTTATGCGATATGGACACAATGTCCTTCGTATCCACAATCCTCGTCCTCGTAAGGCCCAACAACAGGAAAACGGTGAAGCTATTGAGGAACTAATACAAAATAATTTCTTTTTCATTGATTTGGCTCGCGAGCCTAATAATAAGGATGCGCTGAAAATCAAGCAAATAGGGCGACAAAACGTCTTGGTTGAAATACCAAAGAAAAATTTGAATGCCATCCTGTGCCACAGATGCCAAGGATTTGGACATACAAAAAACTACTGTATGAGGCCTTATACCTGTGGAAAGTGTGCTCAAAATCATCCAACAGCTCAATGCAAAGAAACCTTGGTTGAGAATCTTTGCTGTATCAACTGCGGTGGAAACCATGAGGCTTGGCATAAGGGGTGCAATGTGTTCAAAGCTAGAACGCAAGAAAGAAGACCAAAAGTAAGTCTAGGACTTAAAAGTAATGTCAGTGGCAAAAAAGACCGTCAGCAACACATTCCAGCAACCTTAGTGCGAGGAAATATTTCGTACGCCGATACTCTGCGTACTGGGCTGGAAAAGTTCAATAAAGAGACGTCAATTAGGAACCCTACCCCCAAGCACCAAGATACCCCACCCCACAATAGTTCAAGGCTGGAGGCTGCAATAGAAGCACTCACTGTGAAAGTCGACACTCTACAAGCTATGTTTAAGGAACTTCAGGAGACGAATCAGTTCCTAAAACAAATGTGTCTGAGTCTATTGAACGCCAAAAAATGATGCACAATTCACTAAGCCTCGGATTGTGGAATGCCCGTGGTATCTCTGGGCATGTGGAGGAGCTTAAGCACTTCCTAACTGAACATAATATTGACGTGATGCTAATTACAGAGACCTGGCTTCAGACCGGTGTATCCATCTTTATTCCAGGCTACAAAATTCACAAAGCGGATCATCCTAGCGATAGAGCAAGAGGAGGAGCGGCGGTGCTTATTAAGCAGGAGATCGAATATTTCCAAAATGAACCGGTAAGGATGGAGAAATTGCAAATGGCCAGCATCCAGATTGCAACTAACAGGGGTGAATTAACCATTGCTTCGGCATATCTCCCGCCGCAACTGTCGTGGTCAGCAATGGAATTCCAGCAACTTTTTAGCGGACTAGGAAGAATGTTCCTTATAGGAGGCGATTTTAACGCAAAAAACAGATGCTGGGGTTGCTTTAGAGCTAACGCAAGAGGCACCTGCTTACTGGACGCGGTGCAAAACTCATCATCTGAAATACTAGCGACTGGGCAAGCCACTCATTTCCCGTTTGCCCAAAGTTACACGCCGAGTGCCATTGACTTCTTTATTTATAACGGACTTCACCCAGATGGCTTAAGTATAAGGCCTGAGTTTCAGCTATCCTCTGATCATATCCCACTAGTAGTTGGTTACGACTGTATTCCAAAGGGCAAAACAATTAAAGGTCGTCTGCTGCCTCCTGGAGCCAACATTGCTGCTTTTCGACGAGATCTAGAGGAAACTCTAGACCTAAACTTGGAAATACTTGCACCAGAAGACATCGAAGATGTATATGCGCTATTCCTGAACAAGGTTCACTCGGCAGCCCTCATTTCTGCGCCAGTAAGCCGATCAGAAAGCTCACGACCACAAGTGAGACTTCCGCCAGCAATCCATACACTACTGCTGATTAAGAGAAGGATTAGAAGGCAGTACTGTCGAACCGGAGATCCAATTGTGGACAGGATCTACCGTAGAGTGTCGAACCGTGTCAAAAAGCTGCTGCAGCTGAATAGACAAAGGGAAACCGACCGTTTTTTGGAAAATGTTTCTCCAGATGAATCCTCAAGTCACTCCCTATGGAGACTGACGAGAAGGCACAAACAGCAAGTGTCCCCCAAATTTCCGATCAGAAAGCCTGATGGATCTTGGGCCAGATCCCAAAAGGAACGGGCTGATGCATTTGCCGAAGACTTGGAGGATCGCTTCAAGCCTTTTAATACAAGTTCGGCAAGCATGAACAGAAGGGTTCAACTCACACTGGAGAGCCCAGGCCAGCTAAGCCTCCCAGTTGCTCCAATCACTGTCAACGAAGTATCAGACCACATAGCAGCACTTAAGACAAGAAAAGCTCCTGGCGATGATGGCATCGACAACATAACACTAAAGGCATTGCCGGTCAGAGCAGTCCTATTTTTAGTGTTAATCTTTAATGCGGTATTGAGATTGGGGCATGTTCCAAGCCAATGGAAAAAGGCGAGAATATGCATGATCTATAAGGCTGGAATGAGCCCATCGTCCCTAGACTCATACAGGCCTATTAGTTTGTTGCCCACGATCGGAAAACTATTCGAACGTTGTCTGCTTACGAGACTGCTGTCTTTGGACAGAATTAAAGAAAAAATTCCCCCCTTTCAGTTTGGGTTCCGAAAATCTCATGGCACACCGGAACAGCTAAATAGGGTGGTGAATTTTATCCTCGAGGGTTTCGAAGCCAAAGAGTACGTAGTGGCAGCGTACTTAGACATAAAACAAGCCTTCGACAGAGTCTGGCATGATGGGCTACTCTGCAAAATTAAGCCCTTACTGCCACCTCAACTATATTTAATTGTGCAGAATTATTTGACAAACCGGTCATTTTCGGTAGTACTCGATGGAGTTGAGTCAAACATGAAGGCCATCGGGGCTGGCGTTCCTCAAGGGAGTGTGCTAGGGCCCACGCTCTACACCCTCTTTACCTACGATATGCCCACTGGCTCTACAATTGAAGTCGCGGACCCCCACGACCTTACAATCGCCACTTTTGCAGATGACACAGCCATCTTGTCAAGAAACGATTGTGTCTACGAAGCTACCGACGTCCTGCAGCAATATCTCCACCAATTTGAAATGTGGGCCAAGCGCTGGAATATTGGCATTAATTTAAATAAATGCGCCAATGTGACCTATGCGCTACGGAGGGACATGTGTCCGGGAGTTTTCTTGCGCGGCCAATTGGTGACGCACTTCAACAGTCACAAATACTTAGGTGTGCACCTAGACAGACGCTTGAACTTTAACAAGCACATCACAAGTGTTTCAGTAACCCTAAAGAACAGAATAAGAAAACTAAGATGGCTTCTGAACAGTAGAAATGCGCTATCTTTGAAAAATAAAGTCACCATTTATAAATCCTGCATAGCTCCCGCCTGGCGTTATGGTATCCAGGTATATGGCATTGCTGCAAAGTCCAGTCTTTCAAAAATCAGGGTGCTCCAAGCAAAAACGCTCCGATATCTGTCTGGTGCCCCCTGGTATATGAGAACCTCCGACTTGGAAAAAGACTTAGGAGTGCCCAAAGTCGGGGACATAATAAATATACAGGCCGCAAATTATATAGCGCGACTGAGAAGTCATCCTAATCGACTGGCTAGGCGTCTTCTGAATAGGCGCAGAATTGGAGGACTCCGAACGCGGAGGAGACTACGAAGGTCTCACCCAATAGATCTCCCAGATCGATTTATATAGTTGACACTGTAAATTTGTATATAAGACTTACCAGTAGAATAAGTAGATTGTAAATATTCATACAAATTTAATTTAAGTTGTTCCAGATAATAACAGAAAAATTAAAATAAAGCTAAACTTAATAATAAAAAAAAAAAAAAAAAAAAGATACTATCCGAAGACACAATCTAAGCTTTTATGCATATGTCGATTTAAGCTTCTCATACATAATTCTAAACCTATTCTCCTTGTGCTTTATCGTATTGCATTTATGTTACTACTTGTAATATTTTAAATATACAATTTCTTTTTGGATTAAATTTTCATGTTTGTCCTAAGGGAAACATGTGAGCCCGAATTTGTTTCTTCATGAACATGGAATAAGTTTTAAGCAGCTTTATGAAATGTTTCCTTTTTTGCTTTTTAGATTAACTTTGCTTTAAGCTGTACACACTTAGCTTTAAGCTTTAATCTCTGTGCTTGTTTTAAATTTTATTTTTATTTATGCTTAAGTCGTTGCCTGAATTCGACTGAGCCATGCCGGAGCAGCAACTCTCTGGCCTGCAGAGCACTTGAAGTAAAGCTACCAGGCATTTGCCAGCAACCTTCTAAATGGCCATTTAAATTAAAAAACTTTGAGCTGAACATCTCTGCTTGCAGTTAGCAGTGAGCAGCTTTCAGCGCCTCGACTGGCTACCGGGGCCACAAACTCAGATGAATTCAGTGGTCGGAGCCAATGTTAGAGCCAGAGCAAGAGCTGAAGCTAAAGCTGTAGCTCAACTCGACCAAACTAAACAAGTTGCAGCTGGCGCAGTGTTTTTATTGACCGCCACATAAAAAGTGAGAAATTTATGAGCGATATGCCAGAGCATCACATCCCAACAATAGATTTCGAGAACCAGTTAACGGGTCGAACCAACCTCTTGCACTGAGGATCGGTTCGTGAACCTTGTTTTCCACTAAGGTTTGTTTCATATTTTTTCAAAATTCTAATGGAACAGTATATTTGTCATTTACGACTGCCCGTTGAACTGAAAATATTGCAAGCCGTAAATATGTTCATATAAAAGTTGTGGGCTAGCCAAAATAGCTTTCTGCTAAATTTAGTTAGATAAATCTTGTGACGGAATCAAAGCTATTTATGCTTTGGGACTGCGTCTTTTGCAAAGTTTTTGATACTAAGCCGAATCCTTGCCATAAAAATATTTATTTATTTCTTGGCATTTGTTTTGGATTTAAGTTCGTTTCACAATCATGAATAAATAAGATTTTGTAGCCTTGCTAAGAAAAAATATTTTTTAAATTAATTTTTTAGTGGAAAACCTAATATCGCCATATTGCGAAAGAATAGACTTCAATTTTGCCCCCAAATAATATATTATATTACGGAACGAACTCAAGAATTCCTTGTTATCCGAGCACTCTCGTTTTTACTCGACTTGCCCTCCAAAAGTTGCGGCAGCACTTGGAGAATAATTGGCTTAGAATTTCATTAGAAATTATTTGAAAAGAGTATGTATCTGTCGAGACGTTGTTACAGCTTTTGCTGCAGGGTCAAGTTATGCTTCCGGATCGTATATCTGATACCTGAGAAACACGTTTTAATGGTTTTTTTTTTCAGCTAGAATATAAAAATAGGCTACTGGTGCCACGCTCTCGCATCGTCCGCCCTGCCCGGCTGCTGCGCATTGAGTTGACGTCTTTGTCGACCCTTCAGTGGCTGCTGGCCACTTAGCTCCTGACCCCAGTGAACCTGCTTAGCTCTGCTGCCTGCTTATATTAAACAAATCCAATCCAATAATTTCGGCTCATGCATAATAAAAATGCGACGGACAAGCGAGGGTTTGAAGAGGGTCACAGGACCACAGATACAAAGTGTGCGAGAGAAACAGAAAGGGAGAGTAAATATATACACATATATATCTCTGAAATGGAATCGTGGGGATGGACGAGCTCCAGAGTGCGACACTTGGCTGTCACTGCCAGGCGACTACGCGACTATTTTTGCCAAAATATTTTTCCTTTTTTCAGCACCAAATGCTGACTAAGTGCCGCTGCCGACTTCGCGGCGCTGTCGCCGTCGCTGTCGCTGCTTCTGTGCACCCTTTTTACTTTCATTGGAAATAACACTGCAAATAAATAAATTTAATGCGCCAACTGGCTAAAAATATTTGTTGGCTCCTTTCGGACACTTGTGGCGGTTGCAGAACACAGAGCAGAGCGGAGTTGTTGGCCAAGCCCGCCCAACAGCCCGACCCCCGGCACCCTGCGCCGCTTACGCATCCGTCCAGGATTAGGTACAGTGCCAATGCCAGGACATTGACGCTTCTCTTACTTTTGGCCAGGGCTCAAGTGTCACTGCGTGTGTGTGAGTGAGTGTGCGAGTGTGTGCGTGCATGTTCCTGTTTGTGTACATTAATCAGTTTATTTATTTATGTGAACAACTTTATTTTTGGCACGTTGCACGAAGCTGCTGGCTGCTGGCTGCTGCTAGCGTACGCGCAATTGAACTAGCTTCATATTAAATGGGGGCATTTGTATAATATATCTGTGACAAATTTCTGATATTGCGCATATTTTGAATAGCAGCAAATTGCATATCTGCGAATTATTTCCTTGAATTATTCATTAAGCCACAAGTTTGTGATTTGTATATTACCAATTACAAATACTCCTGCTCGATTGTCATACACATTTAGGGCTTAAGCTTAGGCACTGTGCGAGCTGGGTGCAACCAGAGCAACCGCAACAACCAAAGCCGCCGCACTACAACAGCAGCAAGATCAACACTGTAGTCAACTGGCGCATAGGAAAGCAATTAGCAGCGTCCAACACGTGTAAAGCACAACCTCACACTCACACTCACACACACACACTCGTGACATGATTATAGCAATGAACATGAAGGGAACTTGAGGCGAACGTATACTTTGAGTTTGGTGCAAGCCACGCCCAGTGTCGCCCACTGTCTCCCTGACGCCCATCACGTTGCACGCTTTTACACTGTCAATGGGCACTTGAATGTCGACAAAAGCTTTCAACTGGCATATACAACCACTTAAAATAGAAAAGCACTGCCCCATCACACGCGCACACACACACCCACACAACCACACACAAACACACATCTGAACTTGCTTAGCCGCCAACCGCCAGCCGCCACATGGCGTATAACACGCTGAAAGACCACAGCAGAGTCGCATTCGCTGCCTCAGTTAGCTGTCTGTTTGTCTAGTTGTCTGACTGTTTGTTTGTCGGTTCGTCCATATGAAATGCGCCTTACAATAATTCCCGGTGTTGGCCGAATCGCCAGCTTGGGCAACGCTTGTCTCTTGTTGCATTCCGAGTCTTGCGCTTAGAGCCGTAGTGGCAGCAAGATCCTGAGGCTGCGTTAAAATCTTTCTACCCCAGCTCAAGCACACCCACATACACACACAGTCACTCATTTTTATGAGTTAAGTGCTATCCACACAGTACCCAAGCCCTGCGCCGAAGCCCACTCCTAGTTGGCCCCAATCCACAGTCGCCAGCGTAGTCGCCGTTGCCCAGTGCCCCGTGTTACTGCCCACTTATAGTGCTGTTGTTGACGCAAATCCTCTTAACTAAATCAATTTTCATTTGTGTTTACGTGTGTGCCTACCACTCTCACGACCCCCCTCTGTCTCACCCGCTCGGACCCAAGCTCTTCACTGTGGGTATGCCCTCACAGACACAAATACCCATGGACTTGGCCAGGCTAAATAATTGTGCGTGTATTTCGGATCTCTTTAGCAGCGCTAAAAAGTATACTATCATTTTTTACCCCCCTTCCACCGTGCCTCAGCAGGGCCTCCGACGTGGACAAGGGATCTCAGTTATGGCTTGAGTCAAATCATTTGGCCTTTCTTAACCTGGTCAACACTCACATTCAAGACCCACACATCCGCAGAGATTGCGAATGAGAGAGCCTTTGTCTACAACTTTATCCTTGTCTACAACTTTATCATTGAAGCTTGATTCTGAGAATTAATAGTCCTTACAATATTAAAAGAAATTTTAATTAAAAGCTAATTTATGAGCTTAAATATTCAATTATACAATTATTGTGGTCGACATCATTTCGAAGCCAACTGCATTATGTATGCATGAATACGCGAATGAGTACAGTGGGTACTGCTCGATTGTGTCACGCCCTTGGCTAGTTGACACAATTGTGTCTGTGTATGCGTGTGTCAGTGTGTGTCCATGGGTATGTGAGTTCGCATGTGTGTCTGGCAGTTGATTTGTTCGGCACAATGCAGCTGCTGTAACACTTTGGCAGCAATGCCTGGCGGCGGTGTTCACAATGTTCTCTGAATGTTCAGTGAATGTTGTCTGAATGTTGTCTCTCGTTCTGTTCTGCTCTGTTCTCTCGTTGCTTTCGCCACTTGTTGTAGTTGTTGCTTGTTGTTAAACGCTATAATTGATACAGTGTGCTGCACCTGACACGCCAACATGACTCGATTTATGTGCATGAGTGTTTGTGTCAGTACGTGTGTATGTGTAAAGAGCTTAATTAGCACCTGGCACATGCACACAGGCAAGTGCAGGAGCATCACACCGTCAGAAGGGAAGGCAAAGCGCATTTAATGACAAGTTAATTTTCCTCTGTGCGTGCGTGCGGGTATTTCTATCAATGTGCAGGTGTAGCAGGAGTGTGTGGGTGTGTGAGTGTGTGGTCGCCCTTTTGGTATTAGAAAATCAACACACAGCAGGCGGCCGTTTGACAGGCATTGCTGGGTGAGTGTCAATTTAATGATCAAATTGAAATTAAATGAGCTGTCATTGTCGTTGACTGAAAGACTGTCTGAATGCACGTGTGATTCTGTGAGTGTGTGTGTGTGCACGTGTGTGCATGTGTGTATAGGTGCGGCAACAGGCTGATTTGCTTGTGCCCAAATATCAGTCGCTTGTCAATAGCATCTAGCGTTTTTACCTTCGACAGCGCCTTAAATGTGATTAAGGGAAAAAGCTCTTAGTCAACAACTAGATGAGTTTAATCTTATCATTTCATTCAACGGCGGTCTCTTGCCCCCCCCCCCCCCCCCCCCTCTCGCTCTCTTTCTCTCTCTCTCGCTCTCTCTGTCGCACAACTCTCCAACTTTCCCTCCCTTTCTTTATCATACTCTTCACTATCTCTATCTATAACTCTTTCTTTCTCTCTCTTTATCACTCTCTCTCTCTCTCTTTACACTGCTCCTTAACCAATAAGAAGCTAATTGGGATAAAACTTCTCCCTGTACGCATAGTCAGCACATTTGTGTATTGTGTTTGTAAGGCTTTTCTTTTAATATATCGCTCGGACAGGCAGTTTTCTTTTTATCTTTGTACTCATCTGGCAGTCGCGACAATTATGCAAGAGCTTTTGATAAATTTCAGCAGGTTGTGCAACTTTTTATTTTTCGTGGCATTTAACAAGTTTGCACATTAATTAATGCCAACGGGCAGCCAATTACCAGGTGACCCGCCCCATAGGAAAACCACTGGCTGGTCAAGGGAATGGCCTTCCACCTGAAACTCCGCCCTGTACGAGAGAATCTGTCAGTTGGCGCTCAGTTTTTATTAATTTCGTTTGACTTTCGAGCATTTTAATTTCGCCAGACGTCAGTTAGCATTTTACGCCTGCAACAAATTTCGCTTTTTAAATTGCAATTGCAATATTTATTTGACTTTATTTACTATATAATATTTCTTTTATTTTACAACTACAGCAAGTATGGCTGAGAAAAAATAAACACACACTTAATTGTGGCCAACATGACAAACGTTGAGCTGTCTATGTCACAAAAACTGCTTGCAATTAAAAATGCAGATTTCAATATGCATTAATACGTGCATACATGTCACATTTATATGCACACGCATTCATATATCTGGATGTGTATATCGCATAACTGATGACAGCTGGCAGTGTATTCCACAGTTCACAAACTCAGCAATTCCAAAGGTTGTCCACAGTTATTGTGAAATTAAACGAAAGCTTCAACTTTAACCAAATAATAGAGTACACCTTAAAGAAATGTACATAAATACTTTTTAATTCTTACTTTTCAGGAAACGGAAGAACGGACATGCCGAGTAAATCATAAGAGGATACATGTATTAGCTATCAAAAGTTACCCATCGTCTCATCAATAATATCGATAACTATTTATACAAAAGTACAGCCATGTTCAACTTGAAATAATGTTGTAAATGATTTTCTTAAATTATATGCTCAAGGGTCTTTACTTTAATTGAGGTATATCAAATAATTGACATAAACTGCAAAAATTCGTTAGAAACTAACTTTAAACTTTTGCTTTTCAGCTGTTTAATAAAAGTGTGAACAAATGATCAGTGCTATCGACGATCGACATAATCACACAACACTATGCGTATTCTCACTGAAAGTTTTGCAACACTATTAACTATGCTTATGACGCGGGGGTAAGCGGCAAATGTCTTTGGAATTCAGAGCTAAATCCAATTTAACCATCTAATATGAATATGCTCAAAAACCATTAATATATATATAATTTAATATAATATAAATTTTAAATTTAATCGCAAATATATTTTTTAGAAAGGCTTCAAGTCGTTCAATGTTAAAAATGAACCACTATACGAAAATGGCAATTGCAATCGATGGAGCGTGCGTTCCTGGAAGCGTGGAATAGGGAAATTTTATCAGCCAGACGGACTGCCTACTAATCGGTTGGGGCGTGAGGTAGTAGGAGGAACGGCGGGAGACAGCATTCAGCTCAGCTGTCTGCCAGCGGGTAGCCAAAAACCAGAACGTTGCGTTCGGGCCACAGGCAGCAACTGGAGCCTCAGTGGCAGATTGAGTGCTGGAGACACGAGACACGAAAGGCAGGCAGACAGATGGAGGCTGGGGAAGCAGTCAGTCAGTCAATCGAACAATCAATCATTTGGAATGACAGCAACATCGACTTAAGTCAAAGGAAGTACGTGAAGGCAGCGGCTAGACCTGTTCTCTGTGTAACTCCCAGTCTCCCACCCACTTTCATTCCCTGTGTCCCTCTCTCTCTCTCTCTTGCTTGCTCATTCGATTGTGTAGCCTTCAACTTCTCTTTTTTTGTTACTTCCTTACTGTGCGCACACATGCATACATTGATTTATAAGCTCGGGCCACCAAAAATTGAATGTTATTGCTTGAATGGCCGCAATTTACTAAAAAGCCTTGCCACGCCCCAAGCTTCTATACCCTCCCGGTGCCCAGCATACACTCTTTAAGCACACTGCTCGCTGTTATTTATGTGCATGTTTATTTATTAGATGGTCCCCAGACACTTGATAAAATTAAACGCAAATGGCCGGCAATTTTGCATTTGGCATTTTGATTTTGACACCGTGGCCGGGCCACGACTTCCGCCCCCGTCCCCGCCCAACCAAATGGTTGGCCATATATCTTAAGACTTACCAAAAAATAAACAGCAAATGGCATTACGACTACGGCCACCAGCAGATCGGCTATGGCTAATGAGACTATAAAATAATTCGTAACCGTTTGCAGCGACCGCTCGCGGCAGACGGAGAGGATGACGAGAATGTTGCCGAAGAGCGTTAGGATCGGGAACAGTATCAAGATGAGCGCCCAGTAATTGTGGTCCACTGCAAAGGAACAGTCAAAATGTGTTAGCAGAATCGAAAATACTTTAAGGTAACTTAAATACAATATATAATATAATATCGGGGTTGCTTGTGATATACGAAGGCACATAAACACGTAAACTTTCATGGAGCGGGCAGATTTAAATGTACTTATTGTAACCTGTATTCATTGGAAAAGGTTAGAAGAAAAGCATAAGGAGGCTTCTCTTCATTTTGGAACGGATGTCGTCCAATTGCAATCCCAATTAGATTGGTTGGGCATATATTTTGAAGCTCATAAGAGCTAAGTTCACAGATCTTGAACGTTTTTCCATTTAGAAACCTATCACATTGTCCCCAACACTGGAGGAGCATAGCTTTGAGCTTTTATTAAAGAAATCATTTGAGTGCCGCATTTAAGTTTCGAAAGTTATTATATTAAGGTCTGATTTAAATGATCGAAGCTATCGGAAATGTAAATGGAAGATATATATAAGACGTCTAATTGGCAGTACGAATGCTTATAATGGCATCTCAGTGCTGGATGTAGGGTATCTACTCGTGGGTTACTCCCCTTAATTGATATCAAATAATTTGAAGGCTACCCCGAAGCATCTTAAGCTACTTCAGCTACTCACCAATTCGCAGTTCATGACAGGATTCCGTTGTTAGATTTAGCGATGAATTCGTGCAATTAGTTCGATAGTTTTCAAAGTAGATGCTCGTCACGTTCTGATCGAGGAGAACGCTGCTGGCCGTTGTCGTGCTGACTGTTGTGCCCGAAACCGTGCTGCCGTTATAGTTGGGAAAATAATCGTTAAAATTCTCTAGCAGCAGCATAAACGAGCTGCCACCCGTGCCTGCACCGCTACCAGCAGCGGCACCGGCACCGGCACCACGACCTCCGACGCCGCCAGCACCAGCGGCATCCGCACCCGCACTGGCGGCGTGTGCTCCTGCACCACTCAGCCAGACGGCGTTCGCATCATAGCTGGCGCCGGCTGTCGTCCGATTTGTTATCGTCGCCGCTGTGCGCTGCAGGAGTTCACTGGTGGCATCCACATCCGCCTCGAGGGGGGCTCCATTGAAGCCGCCGAGAACGCCATAGTCCGCGTCCCCGTCGGCGACACTCTCGAGTGCGCTCTCCTCCGCGCTGTCAATAAGCGCTATGTCCTGCGCATCCTGTGCCGACTCTCCATTCAGCTGTTGCTCCACAAAGTTGCGCAGCGCATAGAGCCCGCCGCCGTCACCATCCAAGTCGTTGCTGCTGCTGCTGCTGTTGTTGCTGCTGCTGTTGTTGCTGCTGCTGCTGCTGGGCAGCGTGCTGTTTTGAACCTCACCCACGTCCAGAGTCAGCCACCTTAGGGTCTCATTAAAGTCGCTGGCACTGGCCCTGTTGCCACCGAGGCTTAGGGGCGTCGCCTCGCTGCTCAGGCTGAGGTTGTTCCCACCGGCTGCACCCAGCAGCCATTCGCTGATGTCATCAATTAACGCATAGCCAGCTTCTTCCGCCGCTTGTGTCTCGTCAAATGCGCTCGCCACATCGTCGTACAGGGACAGGTAGCTGGTGGGCGTCGAGGAGCTTCCGATGCCCATGCCATCACCTCCATCCCCGTCGCCCTCTCTGTCACCGTCTCCATTTGCGTCAACGATCCTAGGCCCAAGACCCGTCTCCGCTATGCTCTTCACGTTCGCGTCCGTCGTCCGGTTGTGGAAATGACCGAGCAACTTGCTAGCCAAAGTGGTTGTTGTTGTTGTGGCTTTAGCAATTGTTGCGCCTGTGCTTGTTGCTGCTGTCGTTGCTGTTGCTGGCACCGCCACAGCGGTGGTGGCTGCTGAGGCTAAGGCAGCCATCATTCCGCTTCTGGCCCCACCCAACGTCGCCCAGTTGCCCTAGTGAGGCTGTGCTTGAGGCAGGGAGCACACCGTTCGCTGGGCACCAAGGCAAAGCACCCGCTGCATACTGCCAGACACTGTAAATAAATAAGAAGAGCACAAACTACGTTAGAAATTCAACCGGAAAAGTTGAGAAGGCATATGCCATATTCTGCAAAACTTGCAGCTTTAAGATTTTAAAAACATAATATTAACTCATCGGATCTTAAAGGAAAAACCTGATCTTTCCTCATGAACTTGACCATACAAACGCACAATCTTAACAAGTCGGACAGACAGACGGACATGGCTAGATCGAGTCGGCTATTGATGCTGATCAAGGATATACATATATACTTTTTGGGGTCGGAGATGCTTCCTTCTGCCTGTTACATACATTTGGATTTTGCACAAATACAATATACCCTTATACCCATTTTAATGGGTTCAGGGTATAAAAACAATCATGCGTTGTTCGGTTCACGATTCGATCCAGCACCCTGTCATATGTTTTTAAAATATTAACCATTGTACTAAAAATATTGTAAGTCCCAAATTTTTTCATATACAAGATACGGGCTGAATTTGATCTTTACCTAAAATTTGGCATCTGCCCAATATGGTTAGAAAAAGCCAATGTTTGGGGCTAAAGTAAATTATACTTTGGTGCACGATCTCTTTCAAATGATTGCATTTGGCAACCAATTTTTTTAATTGTGCTCAAAATTTTAGTTAAACTCATAGAAGAAAAGTTCAAATGTATTCAAGAAACCTGCCAAAAGAGTCTGTTTTGGTTAAGGATACATTTTCATAACTACATCATTTGGCTTAATATATATTTTTTATAGTTTAATTTATATAAATATATGTAGCTGATTATTTTTATTTAGTCCCTTGTGAATCAGTTTTTTATGCATTTATTTGTGTATCGAATGGATTCAATCAACAACTAAAATTAGTTGTAAATAAGTAATTATTGTGAAATTTAAATGATTGTTATTGCATGCGATTGATTGATTGCTGTAAGCGATTTATTTTAAATATTCATAATATTTGCATTAAGTACAATGAACACAGCTGGAGGCGAAGCTCGCGCTGCACAAAAGTTTAATTGAAATTGCATTTAAATCGCAGCATACACACACACACGTACACACACACACACAGGCACACACAGACAGGAATTCGCTTTAATTAATGCTGCTTTTTGCGCCAATGCAATTATCTATCCATCTATGTAGTTTGCCGGCCCCGCACGTTTAATTACCCTTAATCAATTTATTGCCAATTATTCTACAAAAAGCGCCAACGAAAATTGTATAATTTAATTAAGTTAGCAAAAGGTTTTTATGTGTCGCTTTGCCATTCGACATCCACCCCAACATCTTAACAGTCTTGACTACCCCCGTCGACAGCGTCTTGTTTCCACTCCACAGACCCAACCAAGAAGTTCAGGTTTAGATTGAGCGCTTGCCATAGTCAATTTGCTCGGCTTCGTCTTGTTCTTGCTCCTGCCTTACACATTTTACAATTTACACATTTCGCCTTTGTATTTGCCAATTGGCGCTGATTAAAGCCTTCTTAGTCATTGGCCCACAATTAAGAGATGCCTCATTGTGCCCTAATCAGAGCAAGCATCGAATGAGCACATACTCGGAATGTGACTCCCATTGGCTAGCCAGGGGCCTTACAATTCGTGTTGAGAGTTTCTCGACCAACCGATTCCAGGTATCGAGGGGCAAACCAAGCTGGAGTCCAGTCAACTGCATTGATCGAATCTTAACACTCTAAAATAAATGAGCTGAATCTAATTGCCCCTTTGCCACACTAGCTGTTGGCTTATATATGGGATAATATGGGAGAGTAGCAGCCGCAGTTGCGATTTGAGAAAGGTAGAAATATCAAAAGAGAAATTGAAATTTGTATGTGTGTATAATTTGTCTCAGCTTAAAATGTATTTTCTTTGTTTGAAATATTGATCACATCGAAATTAAAATAAAGCACTTTGTTTTTATATTTTCACAACGTTTTCAGAAAAAACCTAGGCGGAAAAATGTACCAGCATGTAAAGGAAACATCCCGGTGTTCAATTGAGTTAAAATTGTTTTTCATTTTTAGTGCAGCGACTGTTACTGCTGGCTGTGTAAAAGCCAGTGCCGCGTGAATGCAAAGGCACTATTAAGCCCATTTAATGCTGATACTGCAGTCACGTCCATGACAATAAAATAAAAGACTATAAATTAAACTAGATTCAACGATATGGCGATACACATGTATTCGATAAATAGGGCAGATGAGCTGATTACTGAATAATTGCCAGTTAATTGGATTGTCCAATTTATTCCCTCAGTTCAGAGAGAGGTTAGCCATTAAATCTGCCTGAAAGTGTATTTTGGTTTAGGCAATCATAATTATATTCTCCCCAGTTGTATGATAAGACTATATAAGAAATAAGCTATATACTATATAAGATATAAGCAGGACATGGCTACATCAAGTCAACTATTGTTACTGGTCAAGAATATATGTACTTTGGTCAGAGACGTCAGCCTCTATGTGCTACACACTTTAGGACGATATTATAATACCCTCTGGCAAGGGTATAAAAATAAAAATAGCTCAGCAATTGCCATTTACAACGTATTTAACACATGCCTAGTTTGAAGCGGACTCTGTTGGCATAGACAAATGTTAGACTCGAGAAGAGGTCGAGGCCAAAGTTAATTCCACATCAGCCGAGTGTCAAAATGTCTCGTCAAATGCGCACATAATGCGATCGTAAACGTGTCATGATGTGCGTGCCGCTAGTACACGAGTATATTTGTCTGTATAGTACAATTTTGGTATTGTTGCGGCTCACATGCAGATGCCACAAGATAGTGGATGCCGTTACGGCTGCCGCAGAGACGTGGCACTCAAAATCCGTGCCAGCTGCCAGAGCCACAAATAAAGAAATGAGCAAATTGTTGGCTCTAATGAAATTCTGGCGCAATACGCCAAGCAAATTAAGAAGAAGAAACAGGAAGCGGCAGTGGATGATAGTTGGGCAATGGAAAAAGGAAGAGAAAATCTAAAATACACAAAAAGAAAATGACGCCCCAATCAAAAAGACGCAAAGCAGCGGTGCAGCTCTCTCCTGTGTGTGTGTGTGTGTATGTGCGTGTGTGTGCTTGCGCGTTTTGGTTGCCTTTTTCATTAATTACTCCAGCAAATGGCAATAAGAAAAAGAGGCAGGCGAAGTCGAAGGCGAGGTTTAGGTCGAAGAAGAAGCAGGACTAACAATGCCGAGGACTCAGCACAATTCAACTTGGCACTGAACTGAACTCAAGTCGGGTAATTAATTTCACTTTCGCTTGAGCGATGATTTTGAATATGCGACGACCGCACGCAATCCATACAATACGAAAAATACTGTGAATACCCCGTGGACCCCAATACTTGCCGTGTCTGAAGCCACGGCCAGCAGTGGAGCGGTGGAGAGGCGCAACTACTTACCGCTCAGAAAGCAACCTCAGCTCTGGGCTAAGCAACTGCGAGTAAGAGTGTCATTTCCTGTCGCTGGCACCCCATTCACTTTCCCCCTGCCTTGACCGTATCCGTATCCTATCCCATTACCGAGCCGGAGCGACTCGGCCCGTCAGCAAGGCTAAATGGCATGCGACCACATAATTTGGACTTGTTTGTTGTTGGCCTGGAATTGTTTTGTCTCTGCCATACTAATCAGCATTGTAGGCATACTAATGGCATTATTATGGAAGTCGGTCTCGGTCTCGCTCTCGGCCTCGGCCTCGACAAAGGCCATTGCTAAATCATATAAGTATATAATTCATCTCCATTTCAATAAGTACAATCCAAATATATAACCTAAATATTCGCATATACATATTCAGTACCAATTTCTGTTGAATGTTATATTTTAAGGCGAAAAGCTATATAAATTGAACTACGTTTTGGTATCTATAAAATTTAACATAAGATCAGATTTGTATATATTTATTGAGATTTATTAATGTTGCTGATATGCACAACGTTTCCTCTAACTATATTTCAAGTTACCTTCTGCGACCTCCTATACTTGTGGGTAGATTATATTTATTTTTAAATTAATTCGAAGAATACGGTCTCCCGGATTCAAGCCCCTCTTGTTATTATTTCATTTCTCCTCTTGTCATTAAACCACTATCCAAGCATTGACTCCACGAAAAGCTGTCTCCAAAACTAATTGCTAGAGACTTGACTCCATCTTTTAGCTCCATCGAGTCGCTGGAGTATGATATTGGTGCAGTCGCAGTGTCACGGCTCATTTACAACATCCTCTAGGTAGACGGATGATGGTGAGAAGTAGTTCTGTGGCTGTGGGGAGCACTTCCTCTTTTGCCAGCCGCAATAACCACGACACTCAATAAATCAGCAAGTGTAATTATTTGCGACGCCATTGGCGGCAGTCGGCGCACGCGAGTTAGCACAGCAACAACAACAACGACAACAGCAGCAACACACACATATAGACACATGCACAACAATAAATGGCAAAAAGTAAGCCAAAACAATTGAGCCAAAGTTTCTCAGCAAAGAGCAAAAAACGTTTGGAGCTGCCTCTCGTGTGGCCCTGGCTCAAGGTTACAGGTTACATGGCATGACCCCTCCCAATCTCACACACATGCACACAAATTCCATTGCCATGGCCCTTGGCATTTGTTAGCAATTAATTTGTTATATTTTTGCCGCTTTTTGCTGCACTGCGTCGCGTCGTGTCGCATTTCGATGTATTTATTTATGATGACGTCGACGTGCGACATCGTCTGCTTGGTATTTCGAAGCACGATTACAGCATTTGGCTGAAATTGAGTTGCCACTCACAGACACACACACACACACACATACACACGTACCAACACATGCTGATGGGGTTGCTGCGATAAGCAAATTGGTTTCCGATTTAGTTAGCGCGTGCATGCGACTGGGACACATTTAGCCCAAAGGCGCAGTCGAGTGTCCTGGGCTTAGTATTGGCCAGTGTGTTGTATGTGTGTGGTTGTGTACGTGTGTGTGTAGGTGCCTGCGGGCAGCGAGCAGCTGTCGCTAAATAAATTTTATGGCTCTTTGGCACTGGATGCTGTGGCTAGCAGTGGCCCCTGGCATGCCCATGACATATGCTCGTTAACTATGCAGCTAGCGCCAAATACAATCAGCCATGAGGAAAAGGAAACGCAGCGGCATTGGCAATGGCCATCGCAATGGCAAAGTTTAAGCTCCTAGCTCAAAAACACCTGACAACTGTCAATAAACACAAGCCGCAGAGAGGCAGCGCCACGGGACAGACACCTCTACCAGCAGCACGTTCTGGCTCTGAACCGGGCTTCACGTCCCGCTGTCCAGCTTTGACAAGGGACCAACGTTTTATTGTGCCTGTGTTTTTATTGTTGTTGTTAGTGGTTTTGTGACTCAGCATGACAATTGGTTATTTCCATTTCTATTAGCCACATGTCCCAGGAGTCTGGCGTGCGAACAATTTAAATTTATTATGAATTTAGTATAAACTTTCGGCAAACGCTACGTATGAGTAATGCGACCAAAAGCGGACGCGTTGCGCATACGCAAAAGTTAAGCATGCTGATGAAAACGATCAGCCAATTCAAGCGCTCAGACTCTTTTTCTCTTTCGCTTTCGTTTTCGCTCTCTTAGCTTTCTTATCAGCGTGTCTCGCACTTTATTTAAATGCCTCAACCGAACGGCTTCGCATACAGCGGCTCGTTGGTCTAGGGGTATGATTCTCGCTTCGGGTGCGAGAGGTCCCGGGTTCAACTCCCGGACGAGCCCAAAAGCTAAATACTTTTTTTTTAGGAAGTGGGGATAGGGGAAGTGGGTGGGGTTAACGGATGTGCGACTAGAGCAAAATATATTTTTGTATATGGAGCAAAAACCGCTTATCGCTTCAAGTCTACTCAAGCGTCAACGGAGCGATTCATTCGAGAATTTCTTATGCTTCAATGAACCAGAAGTGTCATCGTCGGCAGCATTCGCGCAGCGTCCACATTGATGTTAAATATACACATAATATTACATACATACACAGACTTACATAAACATACATACATGTTTGCCCTATATAAGCTGTGGCTTTTTGTGTACATATGCATGCATGCATAGAACGATATATGTGTGCATGTGTGTGTCTCTGTGTGTGCTACGCGCAATTTATCCAGTCCCTTGGCCTTTTTTGCAGACCCCTTTTTTGAGCCATTGTCGCGCTGTTCGTTGCCCGTTTTCTTGTCTAATGGAATATTATTGATGAGAAAGCTAGCGTGGCCAGCGTTGTCTGCGCTCTCGTCTCGGCATCATTTTAAAACCCTAAAATTATTTTTATAAAAGCAATTTATTTTTACACCAAACCAAAAAATAAATTTTTTTATATGCTTGAAATACCACAAACAGACGCTGAGCAATATTGGCAAGCAGCATTTCGTACATTGATCTTTATATCTCGCTGTCTCCCTCTTACTGGGGCTTTTCTTCTATCTTACTCTAATCTATGCATTGGTTGTTTCGTGTGTGAAAAATCGCGATCGTGTGGAATAATGAGAAAATAACCGAATGGCAGAAATGCAAGCATTATCATCATTATTATTATTATTATTATTATTATTATTATTATTTTTATTATTTTTATACCCTGAACCCATTAAAAATGGGTATAAGGGTATATTGTATTTGTGCAAAATCCAAATGTATGTAACAGGCAGAATGAAGCTTCTCCGACCCCATAAAGTATATATATTCTTGATCAGCATCAATAGTCGATGTAGCCATGTCCGTCTGTCTGTCCGTCCGTCCGTCCGTCCGTCCGTCCGTCCGTCCATATGTATGAACGCAAGGATCTCAGAACCAATAAGAGCTAGAGACTTGAAATTTTAGATGTAGATGCTCCTAGTTTCCGCGCAAATCGATATCGATATCCTGTTTTTTGGGCAATTTTGGTAAATAATAAGAGCTAGAGTCACCAAACTTGACATATAGCTTCTAAAATAGAATAAATATATGCATTTGATGTTGCAAGAAGAAAAGGGAGCTCCCGACTAGAACCTCTTACTTGTTTAATATTATGTTCATGCAAATGGCTTGGGTATGCAAAGTAAGTATATTGATTTAGATAAAGCTACCTACTTATATGGCTTGAATAAATCCAGTGGACAGAGCTCGATTGGGACACTACTTCGTTTAGCATAATTTAATGAATCTCACTTGAGATACTCCAAAAAAGGTGGACTTGGCAAGCGAAACGTTTTTTGGCCAACAACTTTTTTTTAATGAATGCCATATGATAGTAGGGATCCGTACGCATTCAAAAAGGTATAACATTTTAAAATAAGATTTTATTTACCCGAGATTTTCAAAAAAAAACTTCAAACAAGTTGAGATGTTCGAACCTACCCCGATTTTGGAAAAAAACGTGGTGTAACCCCTTGCTTTTTGGTCGACTTGGCTCAAAATTTAGATTTTAATTTTTCTGATGCCAATCGATAGTACTGATCCTTACGAGTCAAAAATAGTATAAAATTCCAAAATCTGAGATTATTTGGCCGAGATAGTCTAAAAAAATTATCAAAAAGGTTGATTGAGTAAGGCTGCACAGTCACGTAGGTAGTCGGTGGGCTCTGGGGCTTCTCCTGTGTCGTGGTTGGAGGAGGTCTCTAAAGGATCTTTTCTTGAGCCTTCTGACTACACACCTCTCAGCGAGGTCTCTTGTATGGGTTGGCGAATGCTTCGACTCTGAGATTACTTGGCCGAGACAGTCTAAAAAATCAGCAAAAAAGGTTGATTATACCAACGAAACGTTTTTTGGTCAACAACTTTTTCCAACCCATCAATTTTTAATTTCTTTGAATGCCATATGATAGTAGGGATCCGTACGAATCCAAGAAGGTATAATATTTTAAAATCAATATATTTACCCGAGATTAAAAAAAAAAAAAATTTAAAAAAGTTTTGATATTCGATGACGTTCCATAACGACATAACTCCGCGCGGAGATATGACGTTCCAAAACGACATAAGTCCGCGCGGAGATATGACGTTCCAAAACGACATAACTCCGCGCGGAGATATGACGTTCCAAAACGACATAGCTCCGCGCGGAGATATGACATTCCATAATGACGTTCCAAAACGACATAGCTCCGCGCGGAGATATGACGTTCCAAAACGACATAAGTCCGCGCGGAGATATGACCTTCCAAATCATCACGTTTTTTTTCAAAATCGAGGTCGGTGCGAGAATCGAAACTTTTTTGATGATTTTCTTTTAATATCTCGGGTAAATATGCTTGATTTTAAAATGTTATAGCTTTTTGAATGCGTACGGATACCTACCATCAATTGGCATTCAAACAATTTAATCATTGATTGGTTTAAAAAATTTCTTGACAAAAAACCGATTCTTTCGTAAATTCAACCTTTTTGATGTTTTTTGGAACATTTCCATCAAATAATGTCCGATTTTGTAATATATACCATTTTTAACTCGTAAGGATCAGTTCTATCGATTGGCATCAAAAAAAGGAAATCCAAAATTTTGACCTAAATCGACAAAATGGCAAGAGGTTACATCACGGTTTTTTTTTTTAAAAAGTGGTCGGTGCGAAAATCGAAACTTTTTCGATGATTATACCCTGAAACCATTAAAAATGGGTATAAGGGTATATTGTGTATTTGTGCAAAATCCAAATGTATGGGTATCTCCTAGTAGGGAGCTCTCGACTTGAGCCTCTTACTTGTTATTTTTATTATTATTATTATTATTATTATTATTATTATTATTATTATTATTATTATTATTATTATTATTATTATTATTATTATTATTATTATTATTATTATTATTATTATTATTATTATTATAATTTTTACTGAATATTATTGATATTTCAAGGCTAACAATTAAGATTTCAACTTCGCTGATTTTTGAAAAGTTTGTTAAATTTCTGTTTTGTTGATCAGCTTTAGAATCGAGTCAGAATTTCATATTCATGCTATTATCATACTAGTGTCGAAGACTAATCAACCAGGTTATAGGCTGGAATCATCTTTAAGTGCGCCACATGGAAGGTTAATAAAAGAAAAGAAATGACTGCGTTGCAATAAGCATTTCATAACTGAATAAACATGAATGAAAGATCGCTGAATCAAAAGTATGTAATTATTTATTGGCTTGGCAGCACTTTAAAGCAGCCAAAAAAGCAGTGCTGGCAAGGGTATAAGCGATGGGCTGGCCCCTTAAATTTATAATTTATTCAAGCAAAACATTTTGCATTACAAAAGGCTGCAGCCAACCGCCGTTGACCACGCAAATGAGCGGCGAAAGCGAAAGAATGAGCGCGAGAGAGAGAGAGAGAGAGTGGGTGAGAAGGGGAGAGCGTATAACAATACAAAGAAAGGGAGGAAGGGCGCAGCGAGTGGAAAGACGCTGCGGAATTATGCAGCAGCAATGCCGCTACTGCTGCCGCTGGTGGCACAAAGAAAGTGGCATAAAATGAGCAGCGAACGGCGAAATTGGCAAACAAAGGCCAACACGATTGACGTGGCAGCTGCCCGGCATCGCGGTGGGAGTGCTGGATGTACGGGCTGGCGGAAAGGTCACAATTGCCGGACAATGGACAATGGACATGCAGTGGATGTACTTTATGTAGGGATTGGCTCCGTGCCCCAGCCTCAACAGCGATGCGAGAGATGGGGTAAAAGCAAGCGAGTGTTGGAGCCCAAAAAGGATTAGGGCATGTTTGAAAGGACATTCTCGACACATGTTGCTTGAAGCGAGCCATCTAATCAATGCTTTGGCCAAGCTTCTACATGTTTTTGCGATTTTTGCTTAGTTACGCCACAAGGTGCCACGCCCCGTGTGGAGCTGTGTGTATGCCGGAGTAGACAATGTAAAATATCTTTCATTAACTAATTAGCTTACTTTTTCATCTAGCTGCCTGTGCCCTGTGCCCTGTGCTCTGTGCCCGGCGCCCTGTGCCTGGGCAAACTCTTCGACAGAGCATCGTTGCGCTTTTGTTTAGCACCGTTCCACGCCAACCCGCTCCCTTAGCAACACTCACACATACACACTAACACATACACAGCCATACACAAACACAGGCAGAAAGGTATAACGTGTAAAATACATCTACTAATACACTTTTTGCCTCGCTGCTGCCTTTACTTTTGCTCTTCCTTGTCTTTGTTATTTTACGCTTTACAATTCTTTTGGGCATGGCAGCAAAATTTGTTCAGCAAACGTTGGGCTAGCCGAGCTGCGTCCTGTGCCCGGCATCGTCGACAGTCGGCCGTCGGCGGTCCACGGTCGACCGTTGCCCGCTGTCCTTGCCGTTCGTTCGCTTTGATTAAAGTGAAAATAAATGAGGGTCCTAGACAACTGGTGTTGTATGGCGCCCCCAAGCCAAGCCCAAGCCAAACCCTTACCATTACCCTTACCGTTGCCTAACCATATCCACATAATAGTTCCTTTCGAAGACGTCAGACTTTCTTGATGGTTCTTTATTCAATGATTCTTAGAGTTAGAGCTGTCCACCGTGAAGCAGTGAGCAGCCGTTTTACATACATGGTTTTTAGGCTTATATACAACAAGAGAGTCAGAGAGAGTCATGCGCGCACGTATGTATACACAGCGACGGTCAAGCGTGAGAACGCTGACTTAGCCATTTGGGCGGTCGTTGCTATCAAGTGCGGATCATATTTCGTATGCACTTGAATATGCGCAGAGGGCACTTAGCGTTAGGCGCGCTGCGACAAAGTCGCTGCTTATGTTTGCATTATGTTGGCATAACAACAAAGTGTTGTAGCCTTATTCATATGTATGTATATACATATGTACGCATGCTACATCTCCCTCCTTTTAAAAAATAACGTAATTTATGTAGTTATTTTAAGTATTAATGTTAATTATTTTTGTTTTTGTGTTTTTTTTTTTTTTGTTTTTGTTTATATAATTTTAATATAAAAATTTTTGTTAATATTTATGCGTAAGTGTATATGTTTAAAACTATGTGTATTTAAAAAAAATATATGTATGTTTTAGTATTTTATTTTAAATGTTGTCTCTTTTCTTTTTTTTTTGTTTCCTTTTCTTAAATTCCATTTTTCTTTTTATTGTTTTGTATTATTTTGTTCGAACAATTTTCTTTGTTTATGTTAAAGTTTTCAATTCAATTATTATAAAATTTTAATCTATCCTTATGTACTTTTTGTTTTTTCTTTTTAGTATCCCTAATTATTATATTATCGTTATCTTCTAACTTTTCTACTGTATAGGGTCCTAAATAAGTTGGATCTAACTTATGTCCTGTTTCATTCTTAAGTAGGACTTTATCTCCTACCGATATATCTACGTTTATTACTTTTTTATCATATAATTCCTTATTATTTCTCTTATTTTCTTCTAACATAATTCTAGCTCTTTTATATGCTATTTCTAGTCTATATTTACTTTCCTTAGCATAATCATCTATACTATATAAAGGTTCTATGGTGTCTGTGCTATTAAAATGTTTTAATAAATTGTTTGTTTTACCGAAAACAAGTTCATATGGACAATAGTCATGTGCCATAGATGGGGTTGTGTTGAAACAGTAAACGAAATATTGGATCCATACGTCCCAATCAGTTTTATCAACCGATATGTATGAACGTATGTATTCATTAAAAGTTCTGTGACTTCTTTCGACTGTTCCAACTGTCTGGTGGTGGTGTGCAGTTGATGTTATGTTATTTATTTGTAAATACTTGCACAAATCATTTATTATAGAATTTTTGTATTCTGTTCCCATGTCCGTAATGAACGTCTTCATTGGACCGTACTTTAGAATAAAATTCTCAAAAATCGCTTTTGCTACTGTGTTAGCACTTTTGTTTGGAATTGGAATCGCGACTAGATATTTAGTCAGATCACAAATTAAAGTGACTGCGTATTCATTTCCATTTTCAGACTTGGGTAGTGGACCAATGGTGTCTACTATAACCCTGTCGAAAGCGTGTATTGGTGTATCAGTTATTGTTAAAGGAGTTTTTATTTTTCTTGTCACTTTTGATTTTTGGCATTTTGGACATTTTCGTATGTACTCAGTAATATCTCGAGTCATACCTTTCCAATAATAATGTCTTTTGACCTTGGCCAAGGTTTTTGAGATGCCTGTGTGACCTCCTTGTATTGGATCATCATGGAATGTAGACAATAGAGCTTCTTTTTCTTTTATTGTTTCTATTTGGGTCACCGGGTTGAGTAGCGCTACTCTCAATGAAATTAATATTTTATTGCCCATATTTTTGAAATTATCGATTGAAACGTGTTCAAAGATATTTTCCCACGGTGCCACTTTGAGTTGGCTGATTTTATTTATACCGGCTTGCGTTTCAAGCCTTTGGAAAAATTGACCTAAGTCAAGAGTTCCATTGGTATATAAATCGCTAACATCATATCTTGCAGTAATTTTCTTACCATGTTTAAAAAAACATAGCATATTTTTTACATGCAAGGTCACTACTTTACGTACTTCGTCATTGTTAATGACTTTATATACGTTGGGCTTTGAAGCTTTTTCTATAGATTGCCATGGCAATTCTATTTTTTCTTTTCCTGCGCAGGAATTTTGTCTACTTTGATATCTTGTAGTGACTTTCTTTATTGATCCATTTATTTGTTGTAGCTGTTGAATGGTTATTCTTGATAACGCATCCGCTACAAAATTGTCTTTACCCTTCAGATATTCGACTGTAAAATTATACTCCTCTAGTTCAAGTCTCATACGAGTTAGCTTAGAGCTTGGATTTACCATTGAGAACAAGTATGTTAATGGTCTGTGATCTGTTTTGACATTGAAGTGTCTACCATAAATATATGGTCTGAAATAAGTTATTGCCCAATGAATTGCTGCCAATTCCTGTTCTGTTGTACTTTTATTACTTTCACCCTTAGTAAACGATCTTGATGCATAAGCAACTGGAAGTTGGAGTCCATTTTTGTTTTGAGTTAAAACTGCTCCACATGCTTGTTTACTTGCATCTGTTATTATGCAAAATTCTTTGCTGAAATCTGGGTATTGTAATAAATTCGGATTTATTAGTGCCGATTTGAGATGTTCAAAAGCATGCTGACAATCAGCTGTCCATTCGAATTCTACATCTTTTTTACATAATCTTGTTATGTGACGAGCATAGTCGGCAAAATTTTTGATAAAACGTCTATAGTAGTTGCAGAATGCAACGAATCGTCTGGCGCTGTCCGCATCATGTGGAACTGGGTAATTTTTAATAACGTCGTATTTTTTGTCGTCAGGCAAGATTCCTTTATCCGTGCATTTGTGTCCCAAAAATGTGACTTCATGCATGAAAAATGAACATTTTTCAGGATGTAATTTAAGATTGTATTTCCTACATTTCTCGAAAACATCAGTTAAGTTTTTGAGCATATGTGTTTCGGAACAACCAATGACTATTAAATCATCCATATAAAGGAAAGCTTGAGAAGGTTCTAATCCGGAAAATGCTATAGTCATCATTCTCTGGAAAGAATTTGGCGCTATTTTTAAACCGAATGGCAATCGCGTGAAGCGATACGAGCCATTGCTTGTTGAGAAAGACGTTATATCTCTTGAACTTTTTTCGAGTTCAATTTGATGAAATCCTGACATTAAATCAAGGCATGAAAAGTATTTTGCCCTTCCTAGTTGATCCAAAATGTCATCAATTCTAGGCAGCGGGAATTTATCCGACAACAGTTTTTTATTAATTTGACGATAGTCAATTACTAATCGCCATTTTTTCTTGTCAGAACCTGGAAGAGATTTCTTCGGAACTAACAAAAGTGGGCTGTTGTAAGGGGATACAGACGGTTCGACTATTTTATTGTCGATTAATTTTTGTACTTGTACCTGTATCTCATTTATTTGACTTTGAGGGTTTCTATAATTTTTTATGTAGACTGGTTCATCATCCTTCAATCTTAGCTTTTGTTTGTAGAAGTTATTGGTAGTGATCGATTCGGTTTCGAGTCCGAATACGTCACTAAACTGGGTGCATAAGTTAGTCAATTCGTTTTTGAATTGTGGTGGAAAATTTTTAGCTAATTGAGATAAGACAGTTTTTTCTCTATTTTCGGGATTGTTTTGAACTATATCGTAGTTCGAAAGTGGTTCATATGACAAATTTTTAATATCTACTACTTGATCGGTACTGGTCGTATTCAGTAATCGGACAAATGCATTTTTGGTTGTTGCAACTGTGTTTGCAACATAAATGCCTTCTTTAATTTCCTGGTTTGGAATTAGTACACTATCTTCTTCTGATGATAGGTGAATTTTTCTGACTACTTGGGATCTTGCTGGTAGAACAATGGAATTATTACCAGAACTGTATGTTATTGGAACATAAATTGGGAAATTTAGATTATTTGGTCTCATTATGAGCCAATCTTCATTTGGTTTGAAATCTAACTGGCAATTGAATTTCTTAATGAAGTCAATGCCTATTATTCCATCACAAGGTATTGCGAAATGCAAATCTACTAAGTGAAAATCGTGTGGAATTATGTATTTACTTGTCTGTATCTCTATTGAAATCAGTCCTTTGGACTGTATTATGTCTTGGCCTATGCCTTGAATATTGATCTTTTTATTTTTTTGGATATCATGAAAGATATCAGAATTTTCCTTTAACAGAGATATGTCTGCACCAGTATCTATTAAAAATACAAGTTTTTTATTTGTCTTTACATTGAAAAAGTTTACAAATATATTGAAACTAAGATTGATGGTATGAACCGCATAATTTTCTACTGCTGAATATCTGAGGGTTGTTGAGAGTTTCCCTGATTGTTCTGGGTTACTCTAACATTGTTTGTATTATTATTATTTTGATTGTTTCGGCCTCGGTTTGAATTGTTGTTTCCATTTCCTCGGCCTCTATGGTAATTGTTGTTTTGATTACCGTAGTTATTATTTCCTCTACCACGATAGTTACCACGATTGTTACTACCGCGGTAGTTGTTATTCCCTCTTTTAGAGTACATCACTGTATTCACACTACCAGTAAGTCTTGTGCTAGTACGGATGTATGCACTAACGGCAGCATCCATGGTAGTGAAAATACCTGACTCCATAACGGTTTTAACACTTTCGTGACTAGTTTTACTAATCATTGTGTTAATGGCTTCTGTAGTGCTGAGCGTGTCAGCATTTTCAGATGGTATGCCTTGGTCAATATAAGCAGCTTCAAGAAGCTGTCGCAGATTTTCTAGTTCAGTTGTGAACTGAGTGGCTGTTTTGCCTTTCTGCGTTAAAGTCTCCATTTTAGCCTTTATGTTGGCGGGTGTTTCACCGACAACTACGGCTTTTAATCTTGCAATAATTCCATCTATTGTGGTTTCATTTTTTATTTTGTTGAGGGTTGTGCCCGTTATTTTTGATTTAATCAACTCTATGGCAATTTCCTCATAAGTTCCCTTTGTTAAGTTGACAAGTCTTAATGCCGTTAAGAATTTTTCAAGACGGGTTTTCTTTCCGTCAAATTCTGGGACTGCTTGTGCAATTTCCCTAATATATGCCCTCTGGGCAGCGGCTGTGTCAACCATTATACGGCTATTATCATCACTTTCTTCACTTTCGGATAAAATATCTTTGGAATCCAGTGTGATAACAGCAGGGATTGTTAGATTTGTTAAATCTTCTTCTTCTAATTGAATATCCTCAGTCCGAACCTCAAGGTTTTCACCGAGTTCCAACTTTGCGGGTGTATTCAAAATAGAAGGTAGTATTAAATTTAAATTATGCTTGTCTTTAACTGTTTGTATATTATTTCTCAGTCTTATTAGCAACCTTGACGTTTCTGACCAATGTTCATTGGTTAATACATCTTTATGTTGATATATCAATAATCGAGCTTCGTTAAAGCTGTCGATCAATGTTATGGAGTGCCTATTAACTGTATCTATATGCGTTTGTCTATTTTGTGTTAGACATTTATACGCTTTTTCAAATGTCGTTTTAATATTTTGGATCCGCTCAAGAAGTTCTGGCCATTCCATAATATCGACAAGCTACTTTGTTTTTTTTTTTTTTAGATTATTCTGGGATATTCTTACTATTCATTATTATTTATTTTTTCCTTTTTTTTTTGCTTAACTGGTATCTTATAGTTATTATATTGTCAATTATGATTAATCATTGTTGTTTGTGCTGTGCAAATTTAAATTTTGTCCAAGTCATTTGCTCGGCTCATGAATCTTTTCTTTAGGCATTTGTTATGCAGTTTATATATTTTATAAAAACAATTTGCACACATTATAACAACTATGATTATCAGTAATATATTTGTTAATTTTAAATCGGTGTTGTTTGATTCAACTTTATTTATAACGTTAGCAGTGGAATCCACTGACTTAACGTCTAATAGTCCCATTTTGGAGTTCTGTTCAAAATTATGATTCGATTGAATTAGAAAATCTTTGGAAAACTTGCTTATTGCATTACTATTCATACATGGAACATTTTTCCTGCCTATGGCTTCAATTTGATTCGATTTGTTTTTATTTTCTTCTTATTTCTGATCAAACTGACTGAACTGAAAACTTATTATTATTTTTTTTTTTTATTTTTAAAATTTCAAATTTATTTGGAATTTAAGATTTGGATTAATTTGTTTGCTACTGGGTAATTTACCCAGTGCCTGAGACGTGTAAAAAAAAATTTTCCTTTTTTTTTTTTTGACATAGCAACCTGCCTAATTTTTTAGTTTGGCTTTATGGGCCTCACTTCTGATTGGGCAAAAGATTTTCTGCTCAATTTTACATAAATTGTTTCGATAATAATATATATATTTTAAAATTATAGCTGGTGTCCGCTGTTCCTGTTCTTCCGCGTCAGCTGGTCATCACCATTATGGTTGCGCTGACGCTCCCTTCGAAGGCGCAAGGGGCGGGGGTGCCTCTCGCGCTTGTTGATTTCTCAGCTGCTGTTGTCCTGGGCCTATGGGCTCAGGCGGAACCGGTGCCGGTCTTCGCACAGGTTATTGCCTTACCAGGCAAGTCGATCTGCAGTGTGGGCTGTCCAGAGGTCCAGGGCAATCTGCTGGGCATTGCTTGACGTACTTAGGCACTTTGCTTTTGGGAGGTGGTGCGGTTATAGCTTTGTTATTAACAATTTGAATATTTTTGTTATTCACTGAGTGAGTCTGTGGTGTAGGGTTTTCTTTAATTTGTTTCAGCTGTTGCTGATAAAAGTCAAGCATGGCCTGTAGCCTTGCTGTTGCTTTCCACGGTGTGTTGGCCTTGGGTGAATATAATTGCCACTTAATGTGAGCAATTTCTTGATTCAATTTTTTAACCCGGCCACCGCGACCCATAACACTCACTACACTCTACTCACTCAGCCTTTTTTTGTGTTAATTTTTATTCCGCCTTTGCTTGTTGTTGATGCCTCCCTCTGCTGGAATCCCGTCCTGTCACGGTCGCCATATAATAGTTCCTTTCGAAGACGTCAGACTTTCTTGATGGTTCTTTATTCAATGATTCTTAGAGTTAGAGCTGTCCACCGTGAAGCAGTGAGCAGCCGTTTTACATACATGGTTTTTAGGCTTATATACAACAAGAGAGTCAGAGAGAGTCATGCGCGCACGTATGTATACACAGCGACGGTCAAGCGTGAGAACGCTGACTTAGCCATTTGGGCGGTCGTTGCTATCAAGTGCGGATCATATTTCGTATGCACTTGAATATGCGCAGAGGGCACTTAGCGTTAGGCGCGCTGCGACAAAGTCGCTGCTTATGTTTGCATTATGTTGGCATAACAACAAAGTGTTGTAGCCTTATTCATATGTATGTATATACATATGTACGCATGCTACACCCTAATGTCAGCTTGCTTCAGCAGCAAGTGGGCAACTTCATTAGATGCCACTAAAAATACAAGCGCCCACGGCTATGCCCTGTGCCCTGTCCCCTGCCTCTTAGTCCGTGCCCCTATGTACGCTTTAGTGTTCAGCCTACAATTAAATGTACCACTATGACGCCAACGGTCCTATACAACAATTCATGTAATTCTCTTCTATGGACGTTGCCATCGTCATCGACACGGCCAGCGTTGCCCAACTAATCAGACGCAAATTAGTCGAAAGGTGCAGGTTACAACCCCCATTCAACTAGGAAGCGGGCTCAAATAGCAGTTTTGGTGAGAAGCGCAGAGAAAGGTTATCCTTTCTCCTGCGATTCACGTCAAGAAGCAACTGTGCATAGGACATATTAAGCGAATTTTGTGCTCTTTCCTGTTAAAGATTAAGCTTAGACATGTTTGTAATATATTGTATTATAGATGATGAAAAATGGGGTAGGCCACTTTATTATCCTTAGTAAATTCTACAACGGGTAGCTTTCATATCTTGAAACTTCATTTTCACACAAAAATGTGGATTTTCTGCAATTAGCAAGAACACGTTTCGTATGACATTTTACATAACTTATTCCTTAAACGTAATTTTCCTTCATTTTCGACGATCAAAGGTGACACATTAAATGTTAATACAATCGTTTATACCGATTTTTCACCGTTGGCAATCGAATTTTAAAAATTCAATATTATTTTGGGAATATTTGTAGTATTTATAAAATAAACATTTATAAAATGTTGTTGATACTTGAACTACTAATATATGATTGGTTTTCGTGTCAGTTAAAACCTTTGGCCATGTGGTGTCCATGAACAGGTTAGTCTGGTAAGGATTTATTCAAATATTCAGCAAATATTTGCTTCTACGTGCCTGGGTAGCACTGGTAGGTGATTTGTTGGAACGGCCTCGGCTAATTTATCGGCAGGCCAAAGTTGGGGCATTTAATTGACTGGTGGTGCGAGCGTTTTGGGCCAATGAAACCACTTATCCAACTAATCAAACTTATGCAATTATTGCAGCTTATTCAATTTAACGCGCATTTGTCTGGGGCACACATCGACGCAATGGCAAAAACAAATCCAGCAACAAAAACTCCAATTAAATGCGCATAATACGTAAAACTCATTACGCAATACAGCCCGAGGCGTGTTCAGGACTGTGGGTGGTGCGGAGGTACGCTGCGGTGCTCTGGGGTTTGGTTACCCAACAATCAAAGCAAGTTGTTTAAATATATATGAATGCATATGGCATTATGGATTTATATATTTAGACGAGTATATATATGTATATGTCTTTTTTGTCCCTATAACATGTTCAACACACGCACACCCACACACCAGGCCTACTCCATGTACACATGAAACCGCATGTTAATTTCCATGTCCTACGCTTTTCCAACACTTTGTGATGAAATTTGCATAAAACTGGCTAATTGCATTTGTACAGCTGCCTCTTCTGGGTGCATATTGCAAAGATATTTATTTTTACATAATATTTTATAATTTTAGCCAAATCTATTCAAGCAAAATTTTCCATGATGAACATGCTGTGGTTGATATTAAGTATAATATTTTTCCGATTGGCTTCAAACACCATTCAAAGCTTTAAATTATAAACAACCCAATTGTCAGCTCGGAAATGACAGGTAAACTCTATATTGCCAAATTAGTTATTTATTAACTGGCGGAAAATCCTCTCTCTGTGTGGAAAAGGAATGCAAGTAAACATTATATGTAAACAATACACCGAAGGTGAAGTTTGACAGCGTACGCTTTGCTCTTTTGTGTTACAGCTGACAACAAGTTTAAGCTGCAAAGGCGCCTGGACTTGATATAGAAAATAGCTGCACAAACTAACTGAAATTTATTGTTAAATTGTTTCTACATTTACTTCTTCTTACGTGAGTTTGTGGGTGAAATCTGCAAGTGATTCAACTGTGATCAAACACAATGTATATGGCTTGACTGAATCAGCAAGTTTTTTGCAAATTAAAAAATGAATACGCAAATTTGCTCGCTGAGAATCAAAAAAATAACAATTTCGACAATAATATAAGCACACAAAGGCAATAATTGAAATGAATCAGGACAATAAAACAGCAACAGAAAGCAAAGAAAACCCCGAAATGAAATAAAAATCATCGCAGCACGTCAATGGAGCAGCTATGTATGAAAAGAGCAGCGCGCCGAAGGAGACGGGTCAATATGGGTGAATGCGTAACAATACCCAAAAAATGAAATGAACTGTAATCCCGAGGTCGAAAAGTCGGCCAATGGTCAGCACTAGAGCTGCCTAGCGGTACAGCTATAATTTCCGAAACAATTTATGGAATGCACCATCCTCGTCACCACCGCCACCGCCTCCGCTTCCACCCCCGCCTCTGCCTTTCCGCTCGGCCACCTACTTCTTCTATCCGTTACAGCATCCCACACAGAAATGCCAATTATTAACATTTTGAGGCCTAACAAAAAATTTCCCAACCGCAAGGTAAAAACAAAACAAATTATTAACACCGGGCCTCGTCGTGGGTAGGGGTAGGGGCCACGGGTGTTGCTGTTGAAAAATATTTTCAATATTTTGACCATGACCAACTGGCTACGGGCGGTCGTCGTAATTCTTTCTCTCTTCCTCACTCGCTCTCTTTGGTTTTTGTTTTAAATTTTAATGCTTTTTGCGAAACTTTTGCATACAACAACATTTTCATTTTTTTCTTTATTTTTTGGTTTTTGCCTTTTTGGCTTTTTAACTATTCAACTTTCTGTTTGCCTTACAGTGGCTGATATTTCATTCACATTTGGCCAGGCAAGTAATATTTATGAAATTTCGACGAGCTACTGATAAGAGGTGTTGCGGGGGGCGTGGCAATTGCCAGGCAAAGTATCTTGTGGTTCCAGTTCTAGTTATGCGCCCAAACTGCTAATTAATTTTTGGTCGCTTCGCTTTGAAGTGTGCTTCAGTTGCCGGTTGCAAGTTCTCGGCTACCATTCTGATAATTGACAGCCTACCAAGCACGGAACAAAGAGGCCCAGGGCCAAGGCCTTGGGCCAGTTACAGACCCGACTCAGCCACTGCTCTTCATTGGCTGCGACATGCAGCGCACTTTATCAATTTTATGTTGACAATAATTGCATTAAACGGAGTTTGCTGCCAACTCCAGCTCTATTGCCTGCCACACAATTTGACGGGCATGCATACATATATAGACATACCACATATATATTTCCACATGCATATGCATATAGATCATATTAAAAAGTTGTCTGCAAATGAAGCTGTTGTTTATGCTTGAGGCAGGCGAATAAAACAGGTAAGTGCGCGCCATGGCCTGACTACCAGATACTCTTTACACACATACGTAGTCATATTTACTTAACAACAAAGTTTCGACGCAAAAACAAAATACTGTCGATGGTTTCTTACAGGGAATATTTATAAGCTGAAGCATCCATGAAAATTCTGTGAAATTCTCATTAAGCAGAAATAAATTGGTGCTGGTGCAAACCGTTGCCTGGCTACTTCGTTTAAGGCTTGGCGCTGGGAAAGCACACCAAAATGAAATGATTGACTTTCCCAGAGAGGCAAGCAGAGTGGCCAGCAGAGGGGGTGAGCAGAGTGCGTGAGACAAGCACATGACACCACATGAAAATGCGACAACAGACGAGGAAATAAGAAATTGAATGCCTCGACATGCTCGAACGCGTCAAGTCTGGAACATGAAAATGAAACGACAGACGGCCCAACAAAGCCCAAGTGGAAAACATTCCCATGTCACATACATATACACACACACGCACACACACACACACACACACACACAGAGGCTGCAGCTGTGGCTGTGTTTGGTCCTGGCATGTCCTGTGAACAGAACGATTGCACGTTCCACACTCGCTGTACCTTTTGTGGGCGTTATAGGCGTGGTAAACGAGTTGCTGCTGCGTTATTGAATTAAACGTAAAGACACATGCACACAGCACACACACTTACACGCACACACAAACACACACTCATATGCGAAGCCCGTACTTATGTATGCATATTTAATGAGCGAGGCGGTTCAGCAATTTATTGTTGCTCATATTGGGCCACGACAAATGTATATCTATATGTATATTTCTTTACATGTGCATGCGTGTGTGCATGTGTGTGTGCGTGTGTGTATTTGTGTGCTATAAGTGCGACCATTGTCCAGCGCGAGTGCCATTCATTTGCACAGGTTTAAGACACTTTTATAGCACTTTTCCGTTTCAAAGAGTGGGGAACGGCATCTGTTAAAAGTTGAGCAGCAATACAATAAATACATTATAGTTAACCAATTTAACTCTGGCATGCAAATTCGAATTCGAAATTTATGCAGTGCCACAAAACATACGATTTTACATATTTATATAACATGAGTGTAAACATACATTAACAGGGGCGAAGATTCGGTAATCGATCGCTTCTTTGAGTGCTATTTGCTATTTAGCTCACATTTTCGAAGCGAAACGAAATATTTATTTGGGGGGTTTTAAATATCAAAAGAACAAACTATTTCATGCAAATATTTTGTAATTTAAGGCGACAGTTTATGTGGTAGCAGTAGGTTTATCATAGGGTTTCGACCGATTCCGACATATAAATACTTTGGGGTTCGGTTCCCGACTCGAACCTTGATGTTCGGTACGCAAGGCTGATATTTCTTTAATTAAGAGCTTTCTAATATATATATTTTTTAATTTAATAAAGAAATTAATTTCTTTATTTACGATTGCCCGTTGTACTGAAAATATGGCAAGCCTTTTATATTTTCACTTGCAAGATGCGGACTAAATTTGATTCCTATCTACAGCAAATATGCTTAGATGAAGCCAATGCTTGGGATCAAAATTATTTATACTTTAGTGCACGATCTAACTCAAAAGTTTTTTATTTTAAATCAAATATTATGCAGAAGTTGATCAGTAAAATGTTGGGCCTATAAAGTTGTTAGCTCGAACCAGTTTTGTTTTTTGTTTCAAAACGACAAAATTTTGTATTAATATCTATTTTTAAGCGAACAGATTAAAGTTTGATTATTTTTCATTCTTTTTAAACTCATCTTTAAATATGAAATCATGCAATTCTCAGCAAATAAGGCATAAGAATAAATTTTAAATAAATATATCCATATTTAAGCTATATGCCTTTATATGTATTTTTATCATTTCTGAATAGCCGCACACTCACTGAATATTAATATCGTGAATTGCGAATATTTTTACCACCGAGTACCTCTGCGAGAATTCTCGATTCGCGATTAATCCTTGGGCAGACTCCGTGATTTAACGCCTGGAAATTATGCGGCTCAGCGGACCATTTAACACTGGACTCCACTGGACCCCACTGCACCCCGCTGTGCCCCGCTGGACCTCACTGGACCTCACTGAAGTGGCTACTGGCGGCCTTCGGCCAGAAACTGATTAGAGGTGGATTGTTGTAATTAATAGAGGGTTGAGGGTTCTTGCAGGAGTTGCCACGCAATGTGCGGTAAATGTCATAAATGGCGTATTCGAGTGCACCAAAATATGCAAATCAAAGTGAACCTTTTTTCTTTCCTCGTCTCTTCAATCATTTTTGCCCTTTTTTGGTGTTGTTGAGCCCAAAAATATGCGCATAATTATTTTCCGCCTGGTTCTTTTTTGTACTTTGCGAGCTCGAAGCTGAGTAGATTAAATGGAATTTTGTCAAAGTGTGTTACTTATTTTAATTAACCCCGAACATTAATTCTTTGGCTGCACAGTTTCCCAGTTGTCGCGATCTGAATACCGCATGTACAAGTTGTTTTCTTTATCGCCATCTGCTTGGACAGCACTTAATGCAGTCGATGTAAAGGCTATAGCTATTCTAGGTCGATGTCTAAACAATTATTGCTTTTACTTACCAATTCTCGATTTTCGACTCTACACGTGATCAATTCAAAGTGAGTAAATTCCAAAGTATTTAGTCTGCAAGTACAAGAGTAATAAACGAATAAATCTTACAATAAACTTTATTTTAAACCGGAAATCGTCTTAACCAATTGCCCATGCAAAGTTTTATGACTGAGCTAAGGCTCAGGAAACGAAGCCTCCCCCCCCCTTCAAAAAAAATAAAAAAAAAAAAAAACAAGTTGGAAAATCAACGTACTATTTTTTACGGCCCAGCATTCAGCAGCGGCAGTAACAGCTACTGCAGCAGTTAAATCAAAAATATAGGCAAAACAAAATGTTCATCATAAAAACAAAGAAAGCACATAAGAGTGCTCTAGTCGAAAATGACCGACTAGTAGATACTCTAAACATGCTCAAAACTTAAATTCAATTCGGATGAGAGCTGTGGGAGTTATCAAAAACATTAACTTACTAAATTAGTCTTTATACTCGACGATATTTGCGGCAGGTTTTTATCGATTTTTGTCGTTTGCACTAAGTTATCGACCATTAGAAATAAACTATACACATAGAGGTCCGACTTACAGTCGGACTTGGAATATATAAGTCTATCATGTTATATGTCACACATGAAAACAGCATACCACTTGTTTACTTACCCATTTAATGGATACAGAGTATAAAAAAAACAAAGAGATAACAACAATATCAATGTATATGTCAGCTATTTGCATAACCACCGTGTTGCACTACGTACAATTGTACAGCATATAGTATAAAAATATAGCTACGTGGTGTGTTATATAAACTGGCATCTGTCTCTCACCGCCCCGCTCGGGTCCACTCCACTAACAGCTTGAGCCTCAGCGTCAGCATTCACGGAAAGGGTACTTTCCTTCTATCTCAAAACATGTCACATATTAAACTGAATATTTGCTTTGGAGATTCAGGCTAATAATGAGGACAGCCAAACCATTGATTAAGCTTCAAAATATTGCTCAAAACCCTTATATATATTTTCTCTTGCTAGCAATATGTTGAGCCCGCAGCTTAAGGCTTTTCCAATTCTTTTTATTGTTTTATGTTCGTCGATTGAAATGTTTTATACTCCAAGTAAAAGAGGCTATGTTGGTTATATGCAATCGTGTATATCTGTTTTAGATAGATCTATGGTAGATTCAACAATATTGCAGAAGCTTTCAAATATAAATCTTTGCAGCCTGCCTTTACAGCTTGCAAAAATCTATTTACCTTTAGGTTACAGTCAGTCTGGGGTTTAAGATTATTGATTACTATATCAGCATTTAAATTGAACAGTTCATAGCTGATGCCTTAAATGATGTTCATGATGAATACCCTTTTTAAGTACCATGCCAAGGTAGGGCATTTACTCTTCGGCAGCTCACAAACGAGTATTTATACGTATGTTTTTTCAGCTGTTAAACACATGTATTGGCATTTTGTGTCTGCTGGCGCCTTTGCACGATAAAATAATAACGATAAAATATTTGAATAATAATTGTCTGTATGGTGCGACCTTTGTATTTTTTATTAAATTCCCCATAAATAAATAAATAAATAAACAAACAAACAGAACAACAAAAAAATGGAAACGCGTTTCAGCAAAACATGTTTCATAACACTCAAGAAATTATTCGACAAATATATTTAAAGCGGTCCTAAAATCAAAGAAATGAGACACTCTTTCCGTTTTATTCTGACTCGCATTTGGTAACCAACTTTGCAGCAGCGAGGGGATTTGTATTCGACTTTAAACCACATCGCCTGGACACTACTGCTGCAATCCAATCAACCTAGTATAGTCCCTTTGTTCCAGGGCCCCAATTGAAACATTATCCCCAACAGCTGCGAGTGCAGTCAAATTTTAACTTCGTATAGTCCAACGCCTTTTTCGAGTTGGTAACCTGCAGCGATAAACATAAAACAAAACCAAAGTCAACTGCTTAAAATGCGTTAGATGGGAATGTCTAACTTCCAGATACCCTACATCGACAGATACCCCACAGATTCCCTACAAAGTGACTGACTATTGGGGATATATACGGATATGTATACCTAGTTTCAAGTGTCAAGCTTTAAAAGTAAATGAAATTAAAAGGTCAAGCAGTAAGACGTACAATATGCAAAACAAATATACTCTTTCTGAATTTGTAAAGCGTTCTTACGTCTTTTTTAAGCAAAATGGGGTATACTCAAATTGTAAAAAATAAAGTAAATTAAATTGCTCTTGTCGGCAGTACCTGATGAAATACCCCTAATGGGGCCGGGCCCAAGATACTTTCCTCATATTTTCTTCTTACACATACTCTAACAAAACTCCTCACTCTTTGCCATTTGCAATAGGCACAGGGTATTCAAATGCTACACACAAATGCTACACGCATTTCATGAAATGCGATGTGTACAGTTCGGCAGAATTTGTCTTTTATTTTTGTTCAATTCTTTTGTGATATATTTTTTACTTTTATTTGGCAACAATTTGTGCCTCATGCACAGTTTTTGTTGTTGTTTTACACCGCCCGAAGTGCGAATTTCGCGTAAATAAATTTAATATCTGACACAATCTGCTCGAAGCGCCAAAAACAAAAAATATAACTAAATTCATGTGCTCATTCGAAAGTGCTTGACTCAGAGATATCCTCTATTTTAAGCGTACATAAGACGTGCACTGTGAAGAATATCTTCAATAATTACTTTTTAATCCTAAAATCAAAGCTGATCTCTGTTGAAGCACTTTTTTGGAGAGCTCTAAATAGTATTTTGAACTTTAGGTAAAGGTAATCTGCGGAGTCTTTCGCTTGTTTCATATGCACTGTAGTAAAGTTATGCCTTTTTCGACTTGGTTTAATGGGTGCATGGCATGGAAAAGGCGAAAACCTGCAAACTGTTTGCTATAAACAACGTTTTCCAGAGACACACCAATAAAATCACCTGAACTAGATTCTGTATCGAAACACCGTAAACGAATTTGTAACTCGATCATGCTGTTGACACGGCTCGCTTTCTTTTATGTAAATAAATTATTTTCATTTATTTCTTATGCATTTCATTATTTCGTATACAATAAACAAACAGACTCGGAAAATGATCAAAGAGCAGGTCACATTTCGTCCCTCAACTGACAGTTGTTGCCTTATGATATAGAGTAATTAAGTTAATCTGGACTACAAGTAACTTTAAATGGTTAATTAACTTGGATGTACATTTTTAACAGGATAGGTCTCTGAAAGAAAATTTAATGCATTATTCGATTTTAGTCAGATTGTTTAGGTTAGTTATTTAGCTATACTTTAAATGTTCCTTTAACTGATAAGTTTAATCTATATCCATTTAGAGCTTGAAGGTATATTTGATAAAAAGGCAGAGAGGGACTGAGAAAGCGAGAGATAACATGAAGTAGACGACAAGTCGTACACCTTTGCGCCATGACATTTTAATGCTAGTGAGGAGTCTGCCCCCATGGGGCAAGAGTGCTACTGAGATTGGCTGGCTGTTGGCCATTTTAGTATGGCATCTGCTATTATATAAACTTTTTATTACCTATATCTTTTGCTTGTCCCGTCTAGGGGTCCGGTCAAGTCTGGCCTGGCCTGGTCTGGAATGGCTTGGTTTGGTTTGGCTTGTTTCGCTCTGTTCTGTTCTGTTTTGGTCGTTTAGCTGCTGTCGCTGGCACTTTGTACTCTGTTATTTGACTTCATTTCATTCAGCTGTAGCTGGCTTTTATGGCACTTTGGTGCTGCTTGGCTCCAATATGCAAATGCGGCATGCCACGCCCATCAATGTTGTGGCAGGGCGGCCAAAAGCGTCCAAAGCCAAATAAATTTATATGAAAAATGTCATGTTTCTCTTTCAGCCAGCTTTTCACGCGCTCGCGACACTGGCACTGAAAATATTTATGCATTTGGCCGTGAGGCATGTTTAAAAACTCGGCTGACGGTATCCTTGCCCCGCTGTCCCCGCTGCCACTTCCACTGCCCCAGTGTCTGCCTTAGTTCCCATTCTCGATTTCGGTCGCTGTTGTTGGGCGCCAGTGCGAAACTTGCGCGTAGATAAAAGTCATAAAGTTTGTTCAGCACCCTTGTCCCCCGGCTGCTTCACCTGCTCCGCCTGCCTCCATTCCCTTTTCCCATATATTTTATGCTATCAGCCAGCAGATGAGGCGCGGCTGTTGCTTTCTACTCGCCTTTAAATAAATACGAAAAAAAAACACTTTTAGTGAGCGTCATTAAAGCGTTCTGCTCGTATTTGCCTGTGTCCCCAACCCCTTTTGGCGACCCTACGGGACTTGGTGCTGAAACGCCCTTAAAAATAAATGGGTATAAATTTGACTGAGTGCATTTAATGAGCAACAAAATGTTTGCAATGCCAATGCCAGCAGCCACCGTCGGTACTTTTAATAGCCGCGAGTAAACGCTACGCACATTTAGGCAATATTCGTAGTTTTGTTGTGAGAAATCAATGTTCATGTTCTTTGGATAAAATTGGTTGGGAATTACTGTAAAATTAAAGTTCAAAGTGCTGCCCATAAAAATAGAAATACAACAGAATCGTGCGGGCGCTGGTTACAATTTTCGAAAAGCTGATTTATATTTCCCTTAGATAAAGTCGTGTGAGTGTCATTAATAAGTCTGCTCAATATATCCACATCTAAGCAATTAAAATGAGATGCAAAACCTAACATTTATTTTAGGTATCTTTCAACATGTTGAGCGAGAATTGCGTGCGCCATTCGTTATGGCACATCTCTATAGCCCATATATACTTTTATAGCAAAACAAAAAAGTTAGAGTATTCTAGTCGAGCGTGTGTCGACTAGCAAATACCCTTCAGCCAGTTTCCAGCTGCTGTTACATTCATTTGCGTTTCCCTTTATGCATACATATACAAAAGTAGCAGCGGATGTGCTTCTTCTTCGCCTAACTCCGTTCCATATATATATACGATAATTTTGTTTTTTTCAGCCTGATATTTATCAATTGTTAAGAGATATGTTTAAAAGCCGAGCCAAACAATAGTAAAATATTGATTTAGGGAGAGGTATTCAAATATTTGAAATTAACTCGCTTGGTAAATGGTATTCAGGAATTTATGTTCCAAATTTTCAAATATGCTTCAGCATATTTAAGAAGATGAAAGGCTGACAGACAAAGGGACGGGCATGGCTCAAACAACTTGAATATGTATACCTAAAGGGGTCACGGAATGCCGCCTTCTGCCTGCACGGGGAAATGTTTATGCATTACACCCGTTCCGAATGGGTACAGGGTATAAGCACGCGATCTCATCAAATACGACAGTAGAAAGCATAGCGAAGCGATAAAGTCGCAAATTTATTTGTCATGTGGCAGCACGAAAAGTTTTATATTTGCTTTGGGTATCTCGCGTGAAAACTTTTGGCGTTGGGAATGCGATATTGAGATGTTGTGAAGAAGTTGCAGGTCTCTCACTTGAGATGCCCCGACTATTCAGCCTCTGTGCGGAAACTAAGCCCAAGACACGACCTCAAAATTTGTGGTTTTATGCAATTTTCAGCATTTGCCGCAGATACAACAGACGTCGGACGTGGCAAAGTTTTGTCCAAAGATAGACAAAAGCAGCGACTGAAACTTTAATTAAATATCAATTTCCGGTAAAGCATCTGCCGTGTGTGACTGTGTTTGTGAGTGTGTGTGTGTGTGTCTTTGATCTAACTGTTGGCAAAGAGCATATCCGAGGTCCGACAAACAAAAGTGGAAATAGGAAAGCTCATTTATTTGACCAGGCACGCAATTTTTAAGCTATGCCCGGCAAGCGAGATGGATTGACATATGGAAAGAAAGAGACAACGGCAGGCAGATAGAGAATGAGACAGATAGGGGAGAGGGAAAGAGGGAGATGGTTCCTGTGATAATATATGCAGCTATTTAGTATACACATATCACTAACTGACAAGATATATGCAGGCAAACTTTGCGTGTTTGCTGTGCCCTTTGTCGTTTGCTGCCTCCAAGCAAATGGCAAAAGTTTTGTGACAATCCCCATCTCACCCTCGAGTCCGCAACAAAGCCCTGCCCTGCTCGCCCCACCCGCAGGGAGTAAAGCTAAAACTGGAGCTTGGGCTTTGGCCGCAGATGCTCATGCTAGCCGCTGTCTTTGCATTGGAAATACCAATGTCAGCAGGCACAGAGAGAAAAAGGGAGGGATAGAGAGAAAGTTTTTATGTCAGAGAAGGATAGAGAGAAAGAGAGATCAAGCCCTTGCTTCATAATTGAATGTTTGTTAATGCAGCGCCGGCTTTGTGTTGCCTACTTTTTGGAGTGCAAATTCACAACGGCTGCGTTTGATGGCACAAACACACAAGCACACACGCACATACACAGTCGCAAAAAGGGACAAACTGCTCGGCAACTAATTTAAATACATGTCATGAATTTAACATAAATAAATAAAATATAAAAAAAAAAAGTTGCCCATTTTTTATGACTTTTATGGCATTCGAGTTGTTGTTGTTGCTGCTATTGCTGTTTGCTTTTGGGCCAAAAATGCAAAGCGCAGACAGACTTTTACATGGCCAAATAGTGTAAAAGTTGCTTAACATTGGGCTTGTCACTGGGTGCCACACGGTGGCGGCAGCCGCCCATTGTGTGTGCGCCTTGTGGGCGTGTCATTGTACGTGCCTGCTGCGCTGAAACTTTCAATGAACTGGGCACAACTTGCAAGCTCAAAGTCAAGGCAACCCAGGCGACTAGTGAGGGGCAGTGAGTGGACTGCCTGTAGAGAGTGAGGTCGACATATCAGCAGCAGATAATATCATTCAACCGGATTTTTAATCAAAAGCAAAACGATCCCAATGACCCCCCTCGTGAGCTGTGCCAGAGGTTTTTGAAATCATTTTTTTGTTTTTGTTAGTGTGAGCATTGGCAATTATTTAAGAGTATGCACGGCAAGGGTATCAGTATGTAAGAGAATCCAAAAAGAGAACTCCTTTTCCAGGCACTAAGTCCCGAGTAGACAGGCATATTGTTTTCTTTTTTCTCAGAGCTCTTTTAAAGATAATGATAATTAATATAAAATTAATACTAATAATAATAATAATCACGATAATAATGACAGAACTATTTTTAAACATTTATAAATAAATTCTTTATATGAAGTATATCATTTCTATCTTCTTACTTCTTCGCGTTTTTTGACCTTTAAATTTCTTCAAAAGCAACATTAGGGTATTCCGAAGTGTGTGGATGCAAGATCTCCAACATTTGTTTGCTCACTCTTCGTATCAAATAAATAAACTTTTGTTTTTGCTGCGTGGACTATTTAGTGGCGACAAGGGTATCTTGGCATGGGGCGGGGCACTGGAACCCGCTGGCTGTGGATGGTGGGGGCAAAGCGATGGGTGCCTTGGTGCCTTGCGCCCACCAATCAACATGAATTTTATTTTTTGATTGCCAGTACTGGGCCAAATAAATAATTTTGTCTCTGCTTGAGTTTATTGGGTTTGTAATAAATTTAAAGTTATATTTCCCTTCTCTAGCTCCCTGTCTATCTATCTATCTATCTATCTGGCTGGCTGGCAGTCTGTCTTTTGGTCTATTTGCCCACTAGACCTTATTTCATTTCAGTTTATTTCATCGTGCGCTACTTATAGACCTGGCTTAACCGGAAGGGATCAAATGTTTTGCATATTCCGATTTCAGTGAATCCGACAAGCAAAAAGGATAACAACTCGGCTGCTGCCGGTGCTGAGTCTGTAGTTGGAGCTGCGCTCAACCAGGAAGACCCTGGGTCAACGGGCAGCAGCAGACTTCATAATTTATGAACATAAATTGTGGGCGTGGCGCGGTCAAAGAGCATAATATGATAACTAACGACTTTTGTTGCTACAAATGCATGCAAATTGTTCGAATTTACGCAAAGCTGCTAATTTGAAATCCGATTTTTAATTAACCAATTGGGGCCAGAGGTGGGCGTATATACATTGTGCAGGCAAATCCGTTTAATGTCGGAAATGTGACACTTCGAACTTTTCACTATTCCGACAAGAGTATGGTATACCATTAGCAACTGCATAGAAAATACAGCAGATAGACTGTAAAGGCAAGAGAGTGAGTCAGCCGTTGAGCCGTGAGCTATCAAGAAGATTTATCACACCTAGCAGAAAGTCGAACTAAGAAAAGATTATATTGCATTGACCTAATTAAGCTTTTGAACTATTATGCCACTTGAACAGATTAATTTATCGAAAGGCGGAGCTGCAAGTCACAAAGGAAGTTGTCAGTGGTTCGGTTTACAGTTCGAACCAACTCCCTGCTTTGAGTTTCGCATCGTACATGAAACAATTTAAGTTTTAGCTTACAATTTCGCTTTGTACTCAAAGTATTTCTGAAAGCCTTGAATATTTTCATATACAAGATGTGGATATATTTAATCTCTAACCAACAAAATTGTGGTTGGAAAATTGCATTGGCTTGGACTCAAGTTATTTGAGAATCAGCTCTTTGGATAGCTAAGATTGATTTGGTTCGAGAAATGTTTATAAATTTTAAGAAAATATACAGACTGAAGCCTTTTTAAATTAATATCAATTTAACTATTTCATCTCAGCTGGAGAGAGCCCTGGAGCAATTGCCTCTGCATGTACGCGGAGAGTAATGTCTGTAATCGGTTTATTTAAGTTCGGCCAAGGGAGCCCAGCCAAGCAGCTAATAAAGACTAATCGCATGGAGCTGCCGCCGGCTATTTTTAGTAATGTTCCCATTCAGTTGAAGCCAATCAAACGCGTCATTAGGTTTCAGTTTCAATTACAGCGCAGACCAGTGGCCAAAAGGGTTTTCCACGCACTCTCTCTCTCTCTCTCTTTCTGTGTGTATCTCTAAGTATCTCAGACTTAAGTCTACATAATTTATACTATTAATACAAAGATTTTGCAGCGGCCTGAGTAAATTATAAATGCGCCTGCAGCCGTGACGAGCTATTTGCATAGAGATGAAAACGGTTGGTGGCGGAGTGCGATGGCCAACAAGGGTCAGTCAGTCACTTGTTCGAAGCAGACGACACACACTTCAAGTGGAGCCAGCACTTCCACTCGGGCTACGTTCTAAGCCTACCTAATGGTCGCTTAATTTGCCGACTGCTGGCCAAGCAGTTGCTGATTCAATCAGTGGCCGCGCAGGGAATGCTCGGAAAATTGATGCTGAAATGTATTTATTCCAGCCAGATGATTTCAAAAAGCGATAAAGACTCAGGCAGCAGCACCCAGCAGCCAACAGCTAGTGGCAGCCGCAACACAATAAACCGAGGCACAAACGCGCGATGAGACGAGGCAACTGCAGCTAAATTCTATGAAATATACTGCCTGTCCATTCACAGTCAGCCGGGCGGAAGCAGCTTCAGCGCCTGGCTGGGCGTCAATTGACAAATTGGCGGCCGGCAGCTCCAGCAACGTTTCAGCTACGCTCTGCATTGCCATCGTCGTCGTCGTCGCCATCGTTGGCGAAAGTCATCACAACTTAAAGCTAATTTTATTTCGTTTCACTTGTGCCAAAATAAGCTCAAACCAATTTGGTTATTATTATTCATACTTCTCCCCCTCTCTGCCTCGCACTTTGCTTTATGTACAATTTTTTCTTTACGCTCCTTTTTACAGCTTTCTATTGTTTATGTGCTTGTTTGGCTGTCGTCTCCGTGGCACGCATGTGCGCGCAAAAGTATGCTGCGTTTTCTTCATATATTTTGCGTCTTCTTAAAATATATTACTTATACGCAATGCTTAAAAACGAACGTAAAATATGTATATATGTTTTCAGTGTGTCTTAAGCACACAATGGCCGTGCAGAGCTTTTGTTTATTTTGCTGTATTGTTGCTTTTAGGGCTCACACACACAGACACACTCACTCACACACCCACACCCACACGCACACACACAGGCACACAGTCTGTTGCCATTGTGCGTTTGCTTTTTGCGGCCCATTCGCAGTATATTTTTGGCAACACTGCGGAAAATGCTTAAAAGACGGCGAAAACACTCTGCCACACAATAATAATCAGGCACAAACCTGACAGCAGAGATATAGCTGCTAAGCCCTAATGAAAGGACCTCTGTCAAAATTGTCAGTCTTGTCGTTTTTTTTCTTTTTTTGCGAAGAATAAATATTATGTAGCTGAAAATAAACATTGATAAGAAAAACGCTGCAGAGCGGTCAATTGATGAAATACAGATTCTGCTGAAATATACGGGCAGATATAAAACATATTTCTGATCTTAGCCAAACAACTAAATTGTCTTATTTATATAATATTCAGTTGTATTATTCAGTGCTTGTTATTGGTAAGCTTCGTAAAGAGACACCTAGGAGGCAGAAGGATTTAATCAATCGTCATTAGTTTCTATGGCAAACTATATTATATAGTTTACCAATCCGATTGTAACATATCAACTGTAAAAATAAATACTTAATGTCAAGGTTCATCAGGATGATGAACGCACAAGTTGGTATGGAAACAGACCGACAGACAGACACGCACGCTTGTGTCAATTCAGTTCGCAGTGAGACGGAAAAATCTTCTGCTTCAATATGTCTTGAAAGTATTATGTGTTTTTCCGCTTAAGTATATTAATAAAATACGTGAAAATACGTGTCGCTCACAAGAAAAAGAATTTTAATTGTAATTCAACTATAATAAGATTACATACAATGAGTAACAGCTCTGCTAGTCGGTTTCGTCCTAGAGCTAATTATACCTTTTTTGCTAGAATATGAACTCATGAACTGCACCTATACCGCATGAGCCGCTCTATGGGAATTCCGATCTAATGGCATGCCAAATGCGACAATAAAAATGTCACTTTTGCGTGTTGCGAAAGAGAACTGCGAAGCATTGTTTGGCACAAAACAACAAAGGCCAGTTGGTAATCCACAATAAATCACGCGCCAGCCACGCCCATAGCTCATTGAAGGGCTGGCAAGTGGGCTAATTAATTAATTGGCAGCTCTCGCGCAATCGCCATCGCCATCGCAATCAACGCTGACGGATCTGTTGACGTTCTGGCCAACATTTGCGTGTCACTTTTGTATTCGGCACGACATTTTTCGACCAAAAACGAATTGTCAGCAAAAACACAGCAAACAATTAGCGCCAACGGCCCCTCATTCTGGCCCTGCCCAGCGCTTAGCTTATCTTGGGCAATCGACGGCACGCACTTTCTAACTCCCAACCTAGACTTTTGGGGATTTATTCATGCCGCTCACGGCACTCGCCTCATAACTCATAAGTTACAACTTAAAACTCCCACGCACTCCTCCAATCACGCTCCCCAGACTGGCCCATGTCGTGCTGGAAGGCGACAAATTAGCGCAAATGTTTGCAAAATGTTGCCAAACGCGAATATTTTTGGCCATTCGGCCAGCAGCAATAACGACAGGTGGCTCAATAAAAAACACCTTGTCTTGATTAGCCGAATTTTCTGGAGTCGCTGTCATAAATACTAAGCAAAGGAATGCCAACATAAAATGTCAACTTCAAATATAATGATATCTTCATCAATCTAGATGGATAAAGCCATAAAAAATGGTGCTAAACGCAGCAAGTTCCCAGCTCGTGCAAGAATATGATAGAAGAGTATCATCCGATTTGTGAACATCTTTATTATTAACATCTGCCTGGCAAGCGGACCCAATATAGCAATTGTGTTAATCATAGTTAATATTAGTACACTGCGTAGCTCACATGCTATGGTTTTGAAGTAAGCTAAGCTCTGTCAGTCTTATCTATGTTTATAAAACTGTTTGCCAAGGAAGGCCTTTTACAGCAGTTTTCTAACTAGTCGACAGTTGAAAATTTTAATAGTTTTTGTTGGATTATCTCGGGTAAATAACATCAGATTTTTAAAAGAAATACCTTTTTGAGTTCGTACTGAAGCCTACTATCGATTGGATGTAGGTGTGGATGAAAAACGAATTGGTCATGATGTCGAACTCAATAAGAAAATTTCCAACCATTTGCAGGACTTTTTCTTAGTTTACTTCCGTCTGATTTCAAACTCATGTTTATACCCTGAACCCATTGAAATTGGGTAAAAAGGGTATTATGTATTTGTGCAAAGATATGTAACAGGAAAAAGGGAAACATCTCCGACCCCATATATATATATATATATAACATATTCTTGATCAGCATCAATAGCCGAGTGGATCTAGCCATGTCCGTCTGTCTGTCCATCCGTCTAGCTGTATGTATGAACGCAAGCATATCAGACTTGAAATTTTTTGAGCAAATTAAGTATATGTTAAGAGCTAGAGTCACCAAACTTGAAATGATGCTTCTAGGATATTATATATACATCAAGTATCTTTCATTTTATACCTGTCGCCACCTCCCCACTATTACCGCAGAACTATAAATCAAGTTAATAACCTAGCTTATGTTGCCCACCAATTCAAGCCACAATTTTAATGCAATTAACCTTTTGAGAATACACAAATATTCTACGGCACAACAAGATATACTGAAGAAAATTTCGTTAAAATCGGTTAAAAAAAAATGTTACGTGTTTTGCGCACGTGTTAGCAGCAGCTATATACATGTACACACATACATTCATGCGCGTCTGCTTCGAATTCTATCAACACCATTGCAATTGCGATTGTATTGTTTTCTGTGCTGCTTTTTTAATTTGCTTTTCGTCTGTCGCGAGTTCGAGCCCTACCGAGGAAAATTGTTGTTGTTGTTTTTTTTGGCTGGTGTGGCTATTAAGTAGAGTCGTCAGCAAGTAATGCTGTCAGTTGGGAGTTCGACTCCTGCCAAGGGAACTTTTTTTAATTTTTTTTAATGAGCTGAATTTGTTGTGTTGGAATAAGAGGGCTCAGGGTATTCCCTAGTCGGGAGCTCCCGACTAGAACCTCTTACTTGCTAAAAAGATATTTATGTCAATTCGTTGAAGACGTGTTTCACACATCTCAGAAAATACACCCTCTCTACTTCAAGCTCCTTATAATAAATATTTAAAAGTATACATTTCAACGATTTGGAAATTCCAGCCTAAGATCGGAAACTGTTGAATGTAAAGTCTTTATACTCATATGCTGCAATCCACCATAAGCTCATTTTTCAAAACATAGCAAAATAGGTAAAATCTATTTGGAGTATCCACGCCCAACTGCGGAAAATGAGTGGAAGGCACGCATTCACAGTTTGAGTAAAAATTTAATTGAGTATGAGATTATATTTCTAAAAAGTCAACTATTCCAATCGATAAATACTTATGGCACCCTATTACACAGAATATGTTTCAAAATGAGTGTACGCATCATAGTCTTTTCCATTTAGGCATTGTCTCGGCTTGACTTTACAAAATGCCAAGGCAAGCCAAATGAAATACCACAATAAATGCCAAAGAGATTTAAAACGCGCACAATATTTGCCAAAGCCTGGGATAGCTTTTGACTTTGATGCATTTAAAAGCAATATATCTGTTGAAGTATAAATATTCCATTTTTGTTTGGGATATTTTTTAGGTCCAACATGCTGAGAATCGCATTTCGGACATAACAGAAAATAAACAATTGCGAGGGGCCGCAAAATGTATTTAAATAAATATTGTTTTTATTTTAACTTTTGTGCAAGAATTCAAACATTTACTTTATTTAATGTTTACTGAGTGTGTGTGCTGGAAATATTGTACTGTTTGGCATTGTTTGGATGCTTTATGAAAATTTTTAAGCACATTAAATTGTTTTTTATTATTTCTCAACAAGTGTGCGTGTGCTCATGTGGGTATGCGGGTGTGCGCGTGTGTGGGGCGTGTGAAGTGTGTGAGGAGAACTTCTTGGCAGGTTAACGTGGTTTGCCAACACGTCGACGTCTGTGGGCCTTTCTTGAGCATCGCTGGCATCTGGGATTTGATTGTTAGGCCGCATAACACACAGGCAAACACACACACACACACATATAAACGCACACGTTCACGCAGGCACGCACACACACAGACACGAGAACAAGTGTTTCGCATGTCTCTGGGTTGCTTGCTTTATTGATAAATGTTGTTGTGTTTGTTGTAGTTGTTGGCATTTGGCGTAACTGGCAGCATTTCCATGCTCTGTTCGTAGAGAACTTTAAAGAGCATATGTTTTATATACATTCCAATAATATCACATATAGATCTAGACCAATAAATAGGACTAGCTACTATGGCATTTGATTAAGACATCTTCACAGCTAGCTTAGCGACCAGGCTGATACTAAAAATCATTTTTATTTCAGGTTCGAGCCGGCGTAGCTTTAAAAACTTTAAAAGCTTTGAAACTTAGAAACACTTTAACCATATGTGTATACGGGGTATCAGTTACTTGTGTTGCGCTTCTTTTAATTTGGTTGTCGATACTTTTTTGCCTGCCAATTATAAATTCGTCAGCATGTTTTAAGGATGACAGCTGACTTCGCTTGAGGATAATATCACAACACTGATTGATAATTGATGTGTGTCTTAAAAATGCTTATTTTGTGCCCACATTAACATACACACACATATAAGTACAGCCAAACATTTCAGATTGCAGCATGTTTTCATAATTTTTTTGTGAATTCCATAGGGCTTTCCATTTCACTATGTTTGGCCTTTGACCTTTAAAAGCGACTAAAGCCGGGCTCTGATGTTACCAATTTTGTCGGTAAAGGAAAAGCCACAGAGTATCAGGAATTTGCGTATCGACGGCCGGAACTTTATGGCCACCAAAAATGTTGCTCACTTCTTAATAGAAACTTTCAAGAATTTTATATGTTGTTTTAAGCTTCCTGGCAAAAGTTTCGGTATTGGAACCATTTTCGTCCTTCAAGTTGAGCGCACACAACTCACAAGGAATCCGAGCACATGCCACATATGGACTATGACAGCGGCACGCACTGACAGTTTTCTGGCGTTGCTTTAAGAAAACTACTTATTATTTAGTGTTGGTATTTTACCTAACATTATATGTCCGCATAAGTTCTCTTTGACCTGACTGACTGACTGATTGGTGATCGACGATTAACGTAAGTTGAAAGATCTCGAAAGCTTTGAATTCTTTGTTTACTTTAATTTTCGGCTTCAAATACAGCTTTATATCAAAATAAATGCACATTATATGACGTATGACGATGGAACAAGGTGACTGGCAGGAAAAGTAATGTCTGAAACTTGAACCGAGCAAAGCTGGGTAATACAAACCAGTAATTATATAACTGCTATGTTTAAATGTCATTTGATCAAAGATGTCATTGAGTCATTATAGAATAAGCTCAACTTGTGCCACTGGCCCAAGTTATAGAAAAATATTTGTCCCACATAATGTATGCTGGTGCTAATGGGCTGGCCAATTGGCACGAATCGAAGGAAACGAATGAGGCGGAGGGGAGGTGTTGTGGGGGGGAGATTGGGAATTTACTAGTTACTGCCTAAAGAATGTTTCTGACTTTTATGCCCAGCCTGGCCACGTTACGGGCTTCCATCTTTGCTGTGGTCAAGATCTTGACCCGTGCACATGGCCCATGGCACAAATCTCATAGCAGAAAGCCTGGCGGCAGCTGGCAGCAACTGTGCCAAGAGCAGCTGAGGCTGGTCGACTTGTCAGCGTTGCCTCAAACTCAGTGACATTGATTTTCATTTCGTAGTCGGAACAAGAAAAGTCGAAGAGAATTCACATTTTGGCTATGCTTTTCATCTTGTTCCTTTTCAGCATTTCTTTTTCTCTTTTTTTTTTTTGTGTACGCTTTTTGATTTGGTTGAGTTTGGGTTAGGTTTGGCTTAGCTTCGCTTGTTTTGGTTCAGTTGGGTTCCTCCGGTACCCCCTGCTGCCTGATGCCTCGCTGTTCAATTTTCAAAGCGAGTTACCAACAGCTGCTACTTAATTGGAATTTTTGTGCTGCTGTGAAAAATGTGGCATGCATTGTCATTTATGTTTGCTTTGCCGTTTTGGCTTTTCAGAGGCTTCGACGGGCTCTGGAAATGCTGCTCCCACAGCCGGGCGCAGCACCTCTACTCCACTACGCTGTGCTGTGGCAGCTGTCGTTCGTTCAAACCTGCATATGTTGGCAACTTTTTATGGAAATTCACTCAGCATTCAAGATTGAGATGTCACAGAGATGTCCCTGTCCCCAGCAGCCATCAATTGGCAGAGCTAATTCATTCAAATCTGGAACCTCAGCTAGAAATGAATAGTTTGCATCATTTGTTCGCTTTGTTATGAGATCCACGTTTTTACATTATATTTCTTTTCCGTTTATCGATATTTTTATAAAAATTTAAACTATGATAAAAATTTAAACAATTTGAAGTTTAAAAAGAACTGCCCTTCAACAGGTGAACCGATTTACTTTGAGTTCTTAAATTGGTATTCCACCAATAATATATTTGCTACTTATTAACAAAATTTAAAAATTAAGAAAATGTTTTGGGTGTATTATTTTTCTCAATATTAAGCCAAAAGTGAATGCCAAATAAATTTGGCAAAATCGATTTAAATTATAAAAATTACTTTCTGACTCAAATAATAATTTGAGTGTCAAAGGCACATCCTTGAAATTGATAGAAGATATTTGTTTTTGAAACTTTATAACTTTTTGTATTCATAAGGATCCCTACTATGGATTACCAATCAGAATATTTGACATGAAAAGGTTCGTTCATTATGTCAAACATTTTTCATGTTGTCCGATTTGAAAATGATATGCCGGTTGGTACTCGGATCATTACAATCGATTGGCATTCAAAAACTCAAAATCTAAATTTGTTTTCACGTTTTTTGATAAAAATGGGATCGGTTCAAAAATCGAAACTTTTTTGATGATTTTTTTTAATATCTCGGTAATAACCTATGATTTTGGAATGTTATACCTTTTTGAATTCGTACGGATCCCTATTAGCAATTGGCAGCCAATTGAATCAAAAATTAATTATTACTAAGTATTCTGATTATATTAATTATAACTATTATTAAGAACATTACAATATTCATATATACAATCGGAATATTACTATATTCATATCTACAATCTGTTTTCTTCCCTACACAAGCGTGAGTTTCGAACTTAAAAATTGTTTACATGGAGCCTTCTCATCTTTGCAATGTTGGCACTTATCAGCTGGTTGTCTTCAGTTAAAATGCAAATTAAATGGAAAATGTTGCTTTCAAAATACCTTCACTGGCCTAACATAAACACGAAACACACACTTGCAAAGACACACACGCACACTCCGGCACATACATCCATATATTTACAATAATAATTATGCAAATGCGAAGCCGTAATGTTGGCAAGATTTTTTTGGTCCCATTGTCTGTCCCAATCCCCATTACCATCTGCATCACCCATCAGCAGGCTTCCAGCTACCATCTCCTCCGGCTGGCATCAGCACTTGTCTCCACTTGGTTGATTTTATGTAAACAAAATGACGTACGCCTTGAGGTTTTTAGGTTTATGCAGGATACCTGCGCCTTCAAATTCGGCTGCAAATTTCTTATGCTTGGCAACGGAAAAGAAGTGAAGCCAAAGCGAATAGAAGAAGTAGAAGCCACCGCAGCAGAGGCAAGCAGAAGGAAACCAAGCCAAAAACTGAGCAGCGCAAATCTCTCGGCTCGCGGGCAAATGCGCATAACTCGTTTGAGCAGAGTGCTGCAGGAGCAGGATGAAGCTGAGGATGGGAATGGCAATGGGATTGGGAATGGTAATGAAAAGGGCAATTTGTGGGGAGGGGGGTGTGCGGATGGGGCCTAAAGAAGATGAGGATGTCATTTCTGGCCAGGAAACGGCTGCCTCCTGTTAGCTGCCGCCAGCTGCCTCGTTAGCGGCTAAAATTGTCTCATTTTCTGCGAGCGAATTTTTTGTTTTTCTGTTTTTTTGTTTTTCAGTTTTTCTGCGCCGGCTTAGTTTTATGTCTGCTAACTAACCGAATTGTCGAAAATGAGATTACATAAGTAAATTCTGCTGGCAGCTGCGATTTAAAACTGTGCGCTGTCAGATCTATTATCTGCTGTGCGTCCATTGCCATAGCCAAAGCACCCCTCGACCGGCCCCATTAAAGCGCCCCTCCCCACTTACTGGTTGTTTGTCGCCCACACAAAGCCAAACAGCATTCAAATGGGGAAACCTTTTAAGCACCTAAAACGAAAACTGGGTTTCCACTAAAATGCACATGAGTGCACCAAAACGCCAGAGCGCCAGAATTGCGAACGTGCTGGAACAGCTGGAATGGAACGATAGTAAGGATGTGGGCCGGTGCTGTGACAAAGGGGAGGGAGGGCGTATAGGGTATGGGGGACTGCATCTAGCCAAATACAAGTAAAGTGCATAAAGCTGTTTGTCCTTTGTCTGTGTGTGTGTGTGTATGTGTGTGTGCCACGCGGTTTTTAGATGTATTTTAAAAGATTTAGCACACTTCCACTGGGCGCCAAAAATTGCTGGACACAAGCTACAACACACAGAGGAAACCCGAGAGTGAGTGAGAGATAGATACAGAGAAAGAGAGGGGACAAACTCAACCGAGCGACAATCCTATCTGAAGGGGTAGACCACCCGGCCACCAGGAGGGGGCAGTACCACGAGCAGCAGGACAGTGCCAACCGCAGATAAACTGCAGGCACGGTTCGACTTCAGTTGCCTGGACACCGCAGCCAAAGGGAATGGCTGGAGGCGGGTCTGTGAATGGGGGCGCCGGGGGCGTGAAGCAAATGTGAAACAATTCCGCTAATTGCAAAAAATGCAGGATAGAGAGCGAGCGAGAGAGCAAGACATGGAGAGAGAGAGAGAGAGAGAGAGAAAGAGAGAGGGGGAAGCAGAGCGTGGGAGTTGCGATTTGAGTCAAGTGCGACGCTTTGCTAACCGCATGAAGAGACGCCGAGGCGCTACACTGTAAAAAAATAAAGCCAACAATGTGTAAGAATATAATAAAAAACAAAATGAAAGCAAAGCGTGGCACAGCAAGGGCAAATGCAATCGGGCAGCTGTGTGTGGCACACAGAAAAGTGTGCAACGCTCTTCATACAACACTCCCCCGAGAGCAGCCCCGCCGCAGACCAGGCGACCAGCACAAACCTAAGCTAACTTTTACTTAATTTGACTTTACTCTGCTGATTTAATTTGGACGACGTCGACGCTGGCAATGGCAGCAACGACGCTGAGTTTTTCACATTTCCACGTGCTTCAGCGCAGATTTTCTTGCAATTTAATTAATTTAATTTGGTTTTGGCTTTGGCTTTGGCTTTCGCTTTGGCTTTGGCAAATGGAAATGCTTTCCACAAGGGGCACTGCAAAACGAGCGCGTTGCACGTTGCAAGTTGCACGCTGCACGTTGCACGTTCCCTGGTCATTTCAGTTCACTCGCCTGCAGCTTACATCTAGCTCCATGGCTCAAGGCTTACAGTTCGCTGCTCGCTTCTCGCTTCTCCCTTTTCGCTTCTCCCTTTTCGCTTCTCGAGTGTTTCATTTCTCGCACGCTTTTAATTAAGCGCCGCTTGCCGCTTGCCGCTCGCAGTGTATACCACACTTTTATTCCATTTCTCACTCGATGTGTGTGTGTGTGTGTGTGTGTGTACAATGCATTATGTGTGTTTTGTTTATATGGTGCCTCCGCTGCTGCTGTCACTGCTCTTGTGGCAATGTTTGCAATGGCCAATTGAATGCGTTGATATTGCTACTTATAATGTTCTTTAAAAATCCAATTAAGAATAAAAAGCACAAAGGTCACTCAGCGAAAAAAAAAAACAACTTTTTGCAGCAAAATTGTTGTTTATTTTATGCAATATGTATCAGGGCTCCAGATCAAACAAAAATTGCCAATAATTCGACATACGGCTCGAGCTCACTTCCTGCCTTGAGGCTTGGTGCATGAACCTGGTTTCCACGTTTGTGAATTCAGCCTTTGGTTTATATATTTGCAATATTTTAATTCAACAGTTACATTTTATATTTGCAACTGTCCATTCTATTGTAAACTTTGCAATTTGCATGTATTTTCATATGGAAGTTACATCAACCAATTTATATATATAAATGTCCACGCCTTGAGCTTAATAAACCCTCGACGAGTTTTTAGAAAGAAATCATTTTTAAAGGTAAGTCGTCAGTTTTGAGCAACTGCTTTGGTTTTAGGTTCGGTTAATAAAAAAATCCTATCCTCCCTATACTTAGGCTCGAAATTTTTCTGCTCAAACCCAACTCGAAGCTTTTATATATATTATTGTACTTCAGAGTAACCTAAGGAAACAACACTATAGACGAGTTTTTGTGAAACAACCAAAGTAAACTATACGAAATTATAAGGGAATATAATATTTTATGCTCTTAACTCTAATCCGTTTGTATTAATATGATTTATTTTTATTGTAATTTCTTTATAGCAGAAGATTTTCTTAACAAGTTAGGGTTAACATATTTTGAATACTTTCTTTACCTCCGATTAAGTTATGATCTCAATGCCGCAAGGCATTCCGCAATTCGCTTATCCGTCATGGTTTCAGCTTTTGTGTGACTCGAATAAATTTCTCTTTCCTGATTTATAATAACCCATCAGATTTAATTTCTTTTAAATGTTTGATCGACGACAACTAAAGCCTTGAAGAGAATAGTCAACAATAAAGTAAATATGGAAATGACTGTTATAGGCCACTTGGCCTAATTAGCCAAATAATGAGAATGAGCCCTCCCAGGAAACGCTTTAAGGGCGATATCAGACAGTCGCTAAACAATCGGAGATATCGTAAAACGCAGAAGTCACCATGGGGGGCAAGGAGTGGGCATGTCCATAGACCCCGGCTGATTAATGGCGCACCTATTGTCATTAAGCCTCTCGACTACCGTTAGCTAATTCGCCAATGTAAAATTGTGGCCACAAAGCGAGCGAGAAAGAGAGTGAAAGAGAGAGAGAGAGAGAAAATACGCGCAGCCAAAAAGCGAAACCAATCTAAGGCTTCAAGTCAGGGAAATAGAGACAAAATGAGGAAAAAAAAAACAAACCGAAACATAACCAACCAGCTGATGATATGGAGATGATAATGATGATAGTTGCGATGGGCAAGTTTGGAGCATTCGATTCGACTGCGCGCCGACTAACAAGGATAATTGCAAAAGGAAGTAACAATAAACTCAATGCCATCGAATCGTATCCAGTAATAGTCACAGCTATCAGCCACATGGACTCTGTCTGTGCGGGGCCTGAAAACAAAGGCAGTTCAGTAGCAGTGGCAGTGGTGCATTGCCAGACCTGGACCCGGACCCGGACGCGAACGCGGACAGGGACACGGACACAGACACAGATACGAACCGAACCGATCCGGGTGCCCTGTCTGGGAGCTAAAAGCAAGCAAAATGTTTGCGAGAGCGCGCAATCAGCGTAAAGTGCGCGACGCTTTGTAAGTGAAACGATAAAAAAAAAAGAAAACCAAAAAAAAAATACTGTTCGAGTGGAGGGGTGGCAGTCAGGAGGTTTGGAACTGGGCTTCAGAGCAGAGCGAGCGAAACGCGGCTCGCCTGCGAGAATATAATAAAATGTCGTTTATTGGCGGAATGGGGGCGAATGAGGGCGATTGTTTTCAGGTTTTCCTTTTACCAATGCCTACCTCCCTCATTTTCTGAGCCAGCCCCCTCTGCCCGTCCATGCAGCTGCTGCTGATTTTGCTGCTGACTTGGGCTGTGACGAAGACCGCCACCAAGACTCTATCTGGCAAGCGTAGCTCGGCAACCCACAGCCAATGCAATCAGCCACTCAGCAGTGCCATCGAAGTATTCTCAATTAGTAAATTAAATGTTTCCACTGAGAGTAGTTTTGCTCAAAGCAGATCTCGTTTTAGTACTCGATTTGTAATAAATTCACAATTATAAATTGTGTGTAACAGTCGGATGAACTACTGCTAGCAGTGGAATTCCATATAGAACATGTTCAGAGCTCGCTCTGAGGTGCAAAGCTATGAGCTTAAGTGGATAGAATTGCTTTCAAGCTTTCAAATGGTTTTTATGCTCAATTTTTTTTATTTGTAAATTCTACTTATGCTTACTACTTTTTTAAACTAATTTAAATAAAGCAAATTAATATTAGTATGCATTTTATTTTTCACAGATTAAAGCGATTAAAGATCTACGGCGGACGGTCGTTTCTGTCGTTTCTGAACTTCACACCGCCGGCAAAATGTACAAGGTGCCAGATCAACAATATGTAAGCATATAATTATTTGAAAAGCTCAGAGAAATGTTTCCATTATTGGTTTTTTATATCGAATGCTCAACCATTTAATGGAGACACGATGTGAGAGTGGAGTTTAAACTAGGATTTTTATGATTTTTAATTGAAATTCGCTTGGAGCTAAATATATGGTACACAACAAATAGATTTGGAAAAGTAAAAATAACTACAAATAGGGTAAAATTTACAAATTCAGTTGGCGTCTTTGCGTATTGGAAATTGTGAGTGTATCGCTTGCTGTCGCTGCTGTTGGTGACTAAAACTGGAATTTCGGGATTCCTTTGTTTTTTGATTGATTGATTGACTGAAAGGGATTGATGGCTAGAATTTGTAACGTTTGTCAGAAGTTAGTGTGCATACAAGTACAAGAACTACAGCTGTCTGTTGTTTTTTAAGGGAATATACGCTCGGTGGCACCATCCAAATTCCAATTCTCCCGGGAGAGCAGTATGCGTGCCTCGTGCTCGTCGAGGCCCAATTCCATGAGACAAAGAACTTTCGTATCGCATTCGGGAAAGACATGCGGTCCGCCTGCGTAAACGTTTGTCCAGTGCTTGGCCGTCACCTGGAATACATCTGGCTTGGCCTTGAACTGGTAGGCGATGCACACATCCTGCGGATCATCTGGCTGGGCGGCGGAGAGCAGCGCCTGGAGCGAGAGCAGCACCGTGCGCAATGTCATCGCAGCAGCCCAATTATCCTTCAGTATGTCCCGGCAGATGGCGCCCGATGCAGCCGAAATGTTCGGATGCCAGATCCGTGTCGTGAAGCGGACCTTGGGCGGACTAAACGGATATGTGTCCGGCACCTTGATCTCCAGCGCAAACCTGCCGCCTTCGTAGGGCGTGTCGCATGGTCCCTTTATCTCGCCGCGCAAGTTCGTCCAGTTGTCGTTGATGAGTTCGAGCTTAATCATGCCCTGAACAAAATCGTCGCCCCGCATAACCTCCTTCAGTTCGCGCTTGATGCGCAGCATCGACATGTTTGCCATTTTTCGACTATTTTGGTTCTGGTTGCAAGTGTAGAATACTTCTTGTGTTTGCGCGGCTAGTTGGGTGCTGCTTATGCTAGGGGTTTTCTCTTTCTCTTTTTTTTTTTTTTTTTTTGTTTTTTTTGCCTGTATTTGAGGTAAATGTTCTTGTATAACGCGTGTTATTTAAGGCTTGAGGAACATTTGTTGATGTTGGTTTTATAAAATTTTATTGAAATGTTTTTGCAAGAATTGTAACCAAGCAGCACACAAAAACAAAGCTAAACCCCTAATAAACTGACGAACAAAACAGATGCTTACTAGTATACAACAAAAAAAAACACGACTAAAGGACTAAAGAACGGCACATAAAAGTCCACGAAAACGGCGGAGTTACTTATTCGAATGTATACTGGCCGACGGTTCGACCTTTTTACTTCAAGAAAATTCCAATAATTACGTCCCAAGCTGCCTTCCTTTCGGTTGCGCACTTGTTGTCCCTTGTCATCTACCTAACTGCGCTTACCTGTTGCCGACGCTCATTAGAAAGGCGCTGACGTCGCCATAACACTATCTTTTTAGGATGCTGGCGAAAAAGGTTTATGAAAAGAATTTATCTATTTTTTGCTAGCTGCTAGTTGTTTAGAGGAGTCATTTACTTATGACACATTTTGTGCGAATGAATGCAAGCGAAACGAAATTAAGGGAATTCGACTGCGCCAAGAGTTAGATGTTTGTAAAATATAGTGGACTTTAGAAATGTGTAACTTTGCGCACTGAAATAATCTCGATGCTCATTAAATTGTCTGGGCATAAGCAAGCAAATGTGTGCAAGTGCCGAAGCCCATGACTATCCGTCTAAGCTTTTCTATTTCTAGGCTTATGCTGATGCGAAAATTTTTAAGGAATTGTTAGTGTTTGTAGGACCTAACAGATATGTATATATGTGAACAATGTACTATCTCTGTAAGATATCTGCGTTTAAACTTTGTCATCGATAAGACAACATCTAAAAGTGCCCATCTTCACTTTTACATTTAAAGCCAATTAAAATCTGTTATATACTAGAGAACTTTCAATGAATTCTATATTTATATAAATTAAACCTGTAAATTCTATTATATATCAACCAAGTTTTTACGTCTGCCAATAATAGCTAGTAAGCTTTTAAGCCAGAGCCTTATTTAGTTTTGAATCGGGCCTGCAAACCCATAATTAGCTCTGGTTCGGATCACAGTTCGAACCTACTCCCTGCCTTGAGGTTCTGAATGTGAATCTGGTTTTTCATATGCACGAATCAAGTTCTAACCTTTGCTTGTCATATATATTTAAAACATTAATGAAACGATTTATCTTTTTATTGGGGTTTCACAGCGTTCTTCATAGCAAAAACACCCTGAAACTCTATGGAAACACTTTTTGAGTTTTGTCAGGGGCCTGGCAATAAAACCCTGACAATACAGCCTCAAATTAACGGATTAGTGTGGATTCTAAAATGTTCCCTTCAACAATGTAGCACTGCCATAAGTAGAAAGGATAAGAATAACAAGGGGTGAAATAATTTTCTTATCTAATATAAGATAAGATAAGAATATATAAGTATAAAATGGAGCAAGTAAAATGTAATTTAGCCGTTAGTCGAATTTAACTGCTTGTCAACCAAAAGAACTTTGACATAAACACGGCCAAAATGAGCCGTGAAGTGTGTGCAAGTTGGGGGAGCAACATTGTCTAGCAAATTGGAGCCAAGCCAATGGAGTATTGTTTTGTGGCCGGTGACAAAAACGCTGCTAGGCAGAAGCGTTCAACAACACACTCCCATGTCACACATGCACACACAACTAACACACATACACACTGACACTGTGCGACATAAATTTGCTCTGGCATTGCTCACGGTGAAACACACCCAATCACTTGTTACACGCTCGAGTTTCTGTTTCCCTTTGTATTGCGTTTTGTCGGCCTTGTTTTTTTTGTCTCCCCCGCTCTGCTTCTATGTTTACTCGCTATTTCTCGTAACTCGTATCTCGTATATCTTGACAACTGGCGCACTGTGCGTATGCGTGTTTTTAATTACTAGCCGAGGCATTGTTCATACGCCGCGTGTGACAAATCAACAGGATATGCTGGCGGGGAACCATGTCTTATTGCTGTCACGGCCATTTGTTGCGTGCCAACCGTCCCCCACCACACACAGCAACACACTGGATACCCGTACCCCAGACCCGCACACCGCACAGCACGCACTCCTCTCTGGGCCCTTAAGGCGCAGAGAAACGCCATTTTTGCTGCTGTTATTGTTGGCCCCGTTTTCATGCACATTTATCGTGATTAGCTATTAATTGATAATAATTAACTTAAGCACATGCCACAGATGTTTGCCTCAGCAGCAGCAGCAACAACAACAACTAAAAGCCATATTAACAGCATTTGCGTTTGGAGATTTGCTGCCTGGCTGTGGCCGCCAATTGATATAACTATTTGTTATAGCCGCCTCTACTTAATTTCTTCCTTCTCCCGACTACCCAAACACCCATACACGCCCACTTCTGGAGCCTCCTTTTGCTTTGTTTGCATTAGCATATTGTAGGCAATAAGAAACATTTTTCATATATTTAATTTAAATTTGTTCAAGCTCCTCTTTAGCTCCTCACGCTGTGGCTTTAACTACCAGCTATGGCAATAATTGTAGTACCGAATTCCTTGTGAAAATTATTAACTTACTTTTGGATAAGTAAAATTGTTAACTATTTAATTACAAGAGAATGGTAGTACTGTAGATTTTGACGGTTCTAATACGCTCTTTAATATACGATTTAAACGAGTCAAAAGAGGTAGCCATATAACATATTCATATTTAATAGAATAATAATAATAATGTTATTTTTTTGTAGATTTAATTATTGGTATTATTTTTTTTAATTTTAGTAGAATTATTATTATTAATATTATCAAAACTATCAATGATTAATAAATGTATATTTTATAATTCAATTTTATTTCTTTGATTATTTTAGTTATAACTAATGCTATTTGAATTTTATTATTAATATTAATAGCATTATTTGTTTAGTTTTTTTAACGTTTATATTAGTATACTTGTAAACCCATTATAATGTATATTTTACGCACATACAACAAAAAATACCAACTCTAATCAACTTTATTTTGTGTGTTTTTTTTTTTTTGTTTTTTAGAAAATTGCACAAATAAAAAGACACTGTGTCAAGAGTGATGCTGTTTGCAACAATTTTATTAAACATATTTATCATTTAATATATAGGAAATATAAAGACCATAAGAATCATTCAATCATTCAAACATTAATACTTACATTGCGCGCCTTGGAATTTCACTCAAATTTGAATCGATCTCCGAGCTTCCATTACTTTCGCACACATTTCAATGCTGGCTTTTAGGTACGATTTTAGCCATATATTTTATATTATTATTATCTATTTTTCACTAATTAACACTTACTTATATATACAAAAAAAAAAAAAAAAAAGCAACTAACACAAAGCGCGAATTTGAAACCAAAAAAAAAAAAGTTTATAATTGCCGACGGGTATTTAGAAAACGTAATTTATTTTTTATATACTGTGCACGCAGCTTGTTGATGGAATTGATTGTGAGCTTGATTTGATTGATGAAATGTCGAACTTTGTAACGATTTTCCGAAACACTTTGAATATGGTTTTTGAATTTGGATCTGTCAATGGAGTTTTTTCTGGACTATTTTTTTTTTTTATTAGTTTTTGTTGGGGGTTTTTTTTTGAGATTTTTTGGTTGATAGTTCTATTTAAAGTTCTGTTGTTTATTGCGGCGGTTGTGAGTTTGTGATGTTTGCTTGATTTGATGGCTGGTTGGCTGCTGCTGCGTGCTCCGTGCGGCACGTGCGAACACGTTCAGATTTCATAACCAACTGTCGAGTCTGACTGGCCAAGTGGCCGACAGGAGCCGCGACTGCCGACAGCTGCCGAGCCGAGTGCTGTGCCCGATTGGTGCGATGCCAACTCGAAAAGCTTTTCGAATTAAAATCGGCCGATTTACTCTCTCTTAAAAGATGCCGCCAACGGCAAAAACAACAAGAACCACATCACGACTCGAGTAAAAATAGCAACAATTTGAACAGGAACAAGAACAATAAAGAGCTACCCTTGGGCTTGACAGACATCTGGGCGCTGTTGCTGTTGCGCCTTGGACAGGTCAGCATTGTCAACAACTTTGGGCCGTTGGCTGATAAGCGAATCGCCTGCGCTCTCTTAAGCTACAGCCGCCAGCGGGCTCTCCCTCTCTTTTTCTCTCCCACTGCCTGTCTCACTCTGTTTCATGCTTAACGCTCTCTTTCGGCCCGAATCGTAGCACACTTCTAGAAGAGTGGCAACTCTTGTAGCACTTTAAGTGAAACGCGTATTAAAGCGAATTGCGTTGCGCGCTACCAGTTGGTGGCACTTGTGGCAAGAATGCCTCAAGTGTTGCACAGGCATAAAACTTTGACCATTAGTCGCATTAATGTGCCGCGCAGCAAATTCGTCAGCTGGTCAGTGGTGCATTGATTGCGTGGTGCCACCGCAAGGCGTTGTGTGGCTTATCGCAACTTCTATTGCCAACTTTTCCGCTGCCAACTCCAAAGTTCCACATTCCGAATTCCCAGTGCCCATTCACAATTTACCATTTTTCATTGTCCACTCGGATTTCAACTTCAACTCTGTGGGCATTTATATATTGTATTACGCTCTGCATATAAGTACGATTTATGCAGGTTTAATACTCTCTCGTTCAAGAGGAACAAGTAAGAGGTTTTAGTCGGAGGCCCCCGACTAGGCGATACCCTGAACCCTCTTCTTCAAACATCAAATGCATATATATATTCTATTTTAGAAGCCATATGTCAAGTTTGGTGACTCTAGCTCTTATTATTTACCAAAATTGCCAAAAAAAACAAGATATCGATATCGATTTTTATCGATTGCTTTGAAACGGAGTAAGTTATCGATTATCGGAAACAAACTCGATCTGCGCGGGCATTAGGAGCACCTACATCAAAATTTCAAATTTCAAAAGTTCTCTAGCTCTTATAGGTTCTGAGATCGTTGTGTTCATACATACGGACGGACGGACGGACGGACGGACGGACGGACGGACGGACAGACAGGCGGACATGGCTAGATCGACTCGGCTATTGATGCTGATCAAAAATATATACTTTATGGGGTCGGAGATGCTTCCTTCTGCCTGTTACATACATTTGGATTGTGCACAAATAAAATATACCCTTATACCAATTTTTAATGGGTTCAGGGTATAAAAATTAACATTCACAAATGCATTTCCATTTTTATTATTCATAATTAATATTTATGTACTATATTTCTAGAATATCAGGAATAATAAAAAATACATATATACCTTGCAATATTCTTTATAAATACAAATTTGCGCACGCAATATCGCCAACGGAAATACCTAATTTATGGGGATAACAACTTATCCATATCAATATGCAAAATAGCACAGAATTCCCAGTAGTATATGTATATAATAATAAAAATAGAAACAGAAACTGAAGATTAATCTCCAATTCCACACAAGTATTCCAAGAACTTTTCAAACTCCAAGATAAATATTATCAGTTGAATATATATGCATGAATATTTTGTGGAGGACTTCCACTGCACAAGGGCTGCTAATAGCTCAAAATATACTCTCAGAGCAGCATGCATTAGAGACCCGAATCTGCGACAAAGCCCGCAGCCACAGCAGCACCCAAGTCCAAGTGCGATGCCAAGTGTGACCCTTCCGCACGTATTGCGTATTTAAGTGATTGTTTTAGGATTTGCATGCCAACTGTGACACACACACAAACACACACACGCACCATAACTTAAGGAAAACAGGTGCTGCCAACACAATGAAAGGACTCGGGCCGGCCAGTTCGTGGGCGATTCGAAACGCAGCCGGCAACGGGGGCCAGCTAAAGGCAGCCTCCTGCTATTAGCTTGGCGGAATGCAAAAATTTATGCGCCGTACTTGAGGCCGTAAGTGCTGTCAACAAGCGCTGCACGCCCCAAGACCAACCTAACACCCCCACCCCCACCCCCCTCCACCGACCCCTTGCTGTACATACAACCGTTAACCGTCAGCTATTGCCGCCGGAGACGCGAGTGACACATGTTACTCCAAGTGCTCCGGCGGGGACCGCAGCCAGCGCCGGCACTCATGTGGCAAGGAGCTGGGAGCCACAATGACATATTGTATCCACAGGCGGACGTGCCTTGTGTGCCAACTAAGAAAGTTTTCTTGCCCCCTCCCCTCACACACCCACATACACACACACAGCTCTCCCCTCTCAGTCCACATCCATAATAGCCTGCTTTTGTTGTTGTTGTTGTTGTTGTTGTTATTGTTCTCGGTGTCACTTGGCTTGTTTACGGCCGCGTCCGTCGCACGTTGCTGGGGCGTGGACTTTGGTTTCGGTTTTTATGCGACTCACACACATAAATTATACAAAAGACATATTAGTTGGTTGATTTTGATAGTGGCCAAACTTCTGCTAAGCAGTAAAAACTGAGCCCAAAAGCGAATCACGCCCCCCCCCCCCCCCCCCCCCCTCACCCACGCCTCCCCCTAGGCCATTGGCTGGAGTTGGTTGCAGGTAAGTCAGCTGCAATTTGTGCTAAGCAAAGTGCAGGACCACTGCAATACTTATGAAATCCTACTGGCCTGCGCAAACTCATAAGTTCTAATGCAATCGGACTAGGACTTGGCCGCAAATTACACAAATCACATTTAAGTTGTGGTCCGGAACTTTTGGCCACTGCACTGGCCTGTGTGCACAGAATCAATAAATTAAGCCCTGCTACCCCAAGGGGACATCATATTTCTATGCCAGGGGCTGGGTTCAGATTGTTGGCAGGGGGCATGAAGCAGAGATTTGACCCGCCCGGGAGCGAAAAGTTTCAATAGGTCGCACAGATAGACGGACGGACAGACCGAAACACATCGCTGGCAGCGACCTTGAAAGCGCACATTTAGCCCACTATCAATTCTCTATCTCTTCCTCTCCACCTCACTCTCTCTCTCTCGCTCGATCTCTCTCGGCCGCAGCTGCTCTGCGCCTGGCATTGTCATTGTGCATCCTGAAATTCGCACAAGTTTGGCACATTTGTCACTTTGGACATGGCGACAAAAAAGAAGTACCCGAAACAACAACAAGTAAGAAAGCTCTCCTGACCAGCAGATACCCTACATGCAGAGCCGAGAAGGAAACGGAATCAACGTTTGCTATACGAGCGCTAACATCCTTAATCCAAGATGGAGTCAAAAAGGCAAATCAGAAATCGATATACATATATCGATCTCGTTAAAACAGTGTGAGCTTGTGAGCTTTCGATCATCCGCAAAGAACTTAATATTCGTGGCCAAAAGACGGAAATTTCGATCGAAGATCGGACAGACAGATGGCCAGGCAGCCGCACAAACATCGCTAGATCGACTAGGCTATTGATGCAAATGAACAAATGTATTGAAGCTTTCATATACTCTTCCTAACCCACTTTTAATTTGAGTGTGCAGGATATAAAAACACTACAGACTGAGTGCAACGAAATGTTGCAGACAACCAACACGCGCACACACTGAAATCACAGTCTTTCCACGTGTCGCACACTTTACCCCCAGCGCCTTTGTCGCTCAATGTTAATAACTGCCACGGTCCAGCAGGCATAGAAACAGAAGCACGGGCGGGAAAGAGGGCGGCGGAGGTGGCTTCTATTCAAGTGGAAGGTGTCAGGCAACGGTTGGGGTGCAGGCGGATTGTTACAGCCATGCCATTAGTTCACCGCATTTTATAGCTTTGGTCTCGCTCGCATATGTGCAGCGTTATCTGTGCTGGCAAAGCGGCTCCTCCGGCACTCACACGCCCACGGGTCTCTCAATGGGCGTGTCAAAAGGTGCGTCGTCCCAACACGCCAACATAACAGCCAGCTGGGATAGGAGGTGTGACAGGTAGGAAGGGTTAACATGTGTGTGTATACGGCAGGACATGTTGTTGTTGCTGCTGTTGTGCGTGCGCCAAGCAGAGGGCCAACTTTTTCAGGCAACTACAATAATTTAGTATAGTTCAAAAAAGTTCCACACCTGTCTACATCCGCATATTCGCACTGGCATCCACATAGCCACACATCCGCATCCGCATGTGTGTGTCTAAAGTTTATTGGTAAAATTTTATTGCAGATTTTTGCGCTATGCCAGCCAGACGATCCATTTTTGTGTGTGTGGCAAGCCCATAGACTGAAACCACGTTCTCAATACCCAATCTGCGTCCCGGCCACCGTTTTTGTGCGTTGTTGTCCTTGTCCTGGGTCTGGGAGTCGTGCCTCCTGCGTCCTGCATCCTGCCTCTGAGTCCTGAATTCTCGCTCGGCAGTGTCTTGTGAAAATATTTGGAAAAACTTTTGCAATTTATCTGTTTCATAGCCAGCGACGAAAAACGCAACGCCAAGGCCTTGTCCAAGTATCTTTAGCATCGACTCAGCCCACCTCCACCTGTCGTTGCCAGGCTGTGGCACAAGCGCAGCTCCTTGCAACACGCACACATCGGCCCAAAATATATATGTTTGTAAAAGAAAAAGGGTAAAACCAAAACGAGCGCCGCATGGAAAACCAATTGCAAAATGAATCGAGTTAAAGTAATTTGGCAGTAGACTGGACTCGCCCCTTGACCCTGCCCCCAAGCGACATTTGCAGCCGGCCACCGTACAGATGGCCACATATTGATAGGCAAGTGCTATGGACAAGGCACAGCACGGCATGCGCTCCCAATCTAGATTGATCTGTGGCCGGAGATCGACCTGTCGAATTTGGCTTTGAGTAGACTACACGAATACTTTCCGCAACTCTCTTTTTTTTCGAGGGTAACAAATACTGATATCTAAATCAGCTCTGTTTGTCGACGAGTACAAATTGTATATGTGTATATATATATCAAGACAGCAAAAACAACAAAATGAAATGTTCTGCTTCGGCTCATCGTTAACAAAAACTCCCTGCCTTAAGGTGCGGTTCGTGAACCTAGTTTTCCACATCCTTGAGCCCAGGTTCATGCCGAGTTTTCTCATGTGACAGCAGCGCTTCATAATTTTGTTCTTCAGACTTATTTTGTTGCGGTTTCCAGGGCACAACTGTTTTTTGGTTGGCTTTCGGTTAAGTCGCGGCTGAAGCTGAGGATTGTTGTCCGCTTATTCGCAGTGCCACGCCCAGCTGGCAACCGCAAGGCAAATGCGGCCAGAGGCAGGTCATAAAACCAGATGTTGCCAGAACAAAGCAGGGTGTGTATGTGTGTGTACGGTTGTGCGTTTGTGTACACTTTAACTCATTAGCGTGTAAAGAATCTTAACGCTTCAAAATGAATTAATTTTCATCCAATTTGACGTTGACACACATACACAGGCTCACACACAGGAAATGACAGCAGCAAAGAGCAGCTCTTAGCTCTTCAGCTGGCTACAGCATGCACCTGTTTGTTTGCCCCAGCCTATCCGCTGCCACGCCCAATAAACACTGTTGCTCCTGTGCGCCTCTTGGCAGCCTATAATTTTGATTATTTTATTTTATAGCTGCCGGCGACGCTTTTGCTTTGTGCGCTGGCTCAAAACTAAAGTCTGTCAGGCGCGCAAAGACCTCTGTCTGCTCAGCGTGCAAGTGTGTGTGTGTGTGTGTGTGTGTGTGTGTGTGTGGGTGGGTGGGTGTATGTGTGTGTGTGTGTGTGTGTGTGTGTGTGTGGGTGTATGTGTCTGTGTGTGTGTGTGTGTCTGTATTTAAATCCGATTTGAATAATTACAAATTTCAATTGTATGAAACCAACGGCAGCAGACGCCGCCGTCATGACAGCCAGCAATATGACGCCATATGGAAATGGCAGTGCTCTGCCACACCCACACACACACACACACACACACACAGAGAGACACACACACACTTTGACTGTGGCACGCACATTTACCGTACAATGGAAACAGCAGCCGCTGTCGCAGTCGCAGTTGCTGATTTTACAGTCGCTGGTCACAGGCAACGGCTTCTGTTTCTGCCGAGTTAAAGATAAGATTATTGCCCGACACACACACACACATACAGCCATACACACCTATACACACACCTCGCTGTGCTTGGGAATTATTTTCGTCGGCGTCGCCTTTTGTTTGAGCTCGAGTCTGCGGTCGCCTATTTGGTGGCATTGCTACGTGATACGTGAGAGTCGAGAGCTGCCAGCACTTCAGCGCACACACATTGGGGCACTTACATTTTATTCATAATATTGAAATAATACCCGCACACTTGTACACACTGTACTCCCGCACGCGCCAGTGACAAAAGCCAACACTCGGTTAACCCAAACCATTTTTCCCTAGCAACGCTTTTCAAATTTCAGCCCAACAGCGATTAACTCCGTAAATGCTTAAGGACCTATATACTGCTGGAAAATTGTATTTAAGGAAATATTCCACAAAAATAAAAATTGCAGCAAAAAAACTCGTAAGGGCTTAAATGTGTATTGTTCGCTTAGAATTTAGAAATTATCTATAGATGCTGATCTTTAAGTTTGTTGTATGAAAAAATTTCCAAATAAAGAATATATTCGCGTACTTTAAGAGTTATTCTAAGCAATCACGTTTCATACAATCGATTTTTGCCAATTTTCCACACTTGTGGAACCCACTAAGAATAAATTTAAATGACATTATGTAATTACCGCAAAAAATCCAACCTCATGTGTTCTGATCGCCGACTAGCTAGTCAATCAGTCAGTTAATCAATCAATCAGTCAGTCAATCAGCCAGCCAGAGCAAATATATTTCAAATGTATATATCAATAATAATAAATGAATATTAAGCTTGTTGTACTTAATTGATTATTGGTAATTGTTGCAGTTGCTAAAACTCTTATTACTGCATTGTCAATCAATCAATCAATCTGCTATTAGCTATTAGCCGACGGTACGAATGGGCAATTTGAAGAGGAATAACTGCAGACTGCTGCTCTATGCAAATGATAATAATTATTATAATAGAAATAACGATTATAATAAAACTCACACACTCGTAACAACAAGAACAACAAGTTAAAAACCTAATAATTGCCTAATTATAATTCCAACTAATGAGTTTTCAAGTAGATATCTACATCTCCGTGCTCCGAGCTCCGAGATGAGCCAACTGCGTGTCCCTGAGTCTCTATCGTATTGCTGTCGTTGACTTCCTAGTGGAGGGAGTTTTACGCCTATCTATGGTACATTTTTGTGGCATTTCTATTATGGGATCCATTCCCAGGACTGTAACGGGGTGCATTGTGTATTTAGCATGCTTATCGCTTAATTGTGCGACGAGCAACCGAAACAAGAACAAAAACAAGCGCCAACTGGCAATTGGCAACTGGCAACGTTTGCCACACGAAATATGCAAAACAAATACAAAATTTATCAAATTTTGAGCAGACAAACTTTGGAGTGTTTTTGCATTGAAACTGCTGTAGCTGCTGATGAGTAAAGCATCAGGATGCGGAGCAGAAGTAGGAGGGGTAGCAGGAGGGGGAGGATTATCCAATGAACTAACACGAGTCTAGAGTTTGGCAAAATAAACTAATAGGAAAACCGAGTGAGGCAAGGTACTCGCATGTGGAATACCCTGCCCCAAAATACGCTCATATCAAATTGCTTTTTAAAAGTTATACAAAACTTAAATGTTGCTGCTTCTGTTGTACAATAGCATATCCATCTATCTGGAATTAAGCTGCAGGCTTGCAATGGGTGGATAAATGGAATAGCGGGCTGTCTACACATTTTATAGCCACTGTGTCGCAAAGCATCTTCGACTATAAAATATATTCTTTATGCCCCCTTTTGATGATCTAACAGCAGCTAACTCAGCACCGTAAGCAAATGGCTGTGGGCAACTGTGGAAGTAGTACGTACTAAAATGATTAGCTTGGGCCAGCAGTGGCCCTGATGGGACAATTGCTTTGTTCATTCGCAGGCAGTTACAGCAAAGTTTTCTAACGAGTTCACCTTGGGGCAGAGTCGCACAAGCTGATGCCACAACACGAAATTCGTAACTGCCAAAATGGCGCCCAACGTGGGCTGTGTTAAGTTCTTAACCGCTTTAGTCAGTTGCTCCTCTTGCCAGCACCAGATATTTTCGGGCGCTCATAAATCAGTTAAGAGGTAACAGGTATCAGTCAGCGACAGGCTTTTGTCTAGCAGCCCTTATGCCCAGCTGCCGCCCGACGGCCTAAAAATAAACTGTGCCCACCCATAGGCAATCGGAAACTTTTAGGCGAACTCTTTGCAATCGATGGATTCTTTAATGAGGAATGCAAATTTAAAGGCCCAAGGATATGAAACATTGATAACTATTATTTTATGTATAGTACTAGCATACATAATCACTATTGCGCCAATCAAAGAGCGACCTCAGGCTATTTGGGTGGTGGGCAAAGGAAAGGTGATTAAAAACAATGAAAAGGTCTTCTGAGCCAACGACTGTGGGACAATGTGAATGGTGAAAATGTTGCGGTGCGTTATGCTGTGGTGTGTATTCGTAATGCGCCGGGCCAGAACCGGATGACAGGAAGAACGCATAATGAATTAGCGGGACGGAAGCGGACTAGGAAGCCAAAAGCCTGCCGTTTGAACCATTAGAGCCCGCGACCTCTGATGAGCCGCACTTGAGGTGGACAGCGTCCATTGCCCGCGGATCGATGCCCATGCCTATGGCGTCGCTTATAATGGGAGCCAGCTAACAATTTATGCATTCGTACCATTCAGGGCTTGGGCCATCGAAGGCACTTACGTGGGACAAGCACACTCCACGTATTGGCAAATGGCTTTGGCATAAATTAAGAACAAAGCCACTGATTGAAATAGCCCAAATGGGTGGCCTCTTCGTTCAAAGGCTTCTTGCAAACATAAAATTTATGAATAGTTTTAAGCGTTTTGACGCCTAAGTCTTTATTCCACTTTGGCTTACCTCCTTGAAAATAGGTCGAACCGTGTGCTCCGGAATATTAAATAGAGCATTTTGAATATGTATTCATGTGCATCATATACAGCAGGAATTTTATTTTTTGTCTATATTTCCAACCATTAATATAGTATCGATTCTTTAAAAATCTATTATAATACCTGGTAAAGTAGGTTCTTGGATAGTGTATACGGATTACAAATATTTCATTGTTGAGATGCCCTTCTCTGATTTTTCCAAAACTAAAAAAAAAAACTCATTTATTTAATATTAGGATCTTGTGCTCTGGCACAATAAATGCACATGTCGTCACCTCCCCAAAACATCATATAAGATTTATGGATACGAAGCAAACAGGCTTTTATTTTAACTGTTTGGCAACCATAACTTCCAAACTATTCCTGCAACTGATCATCTTCTTGGTAGGTTGAGTTGGTATAACTATATAATCGCATCATTTGCGCTTGCGCAATTAAGAGAACTGTGAATAATGTTTTCCGATACACGTGCGCTATAATTGAACATTATGCAATTGGTATGTTAGTATATTGCGCAATCGGCTATCATTCATACTTATTTATATATATATTTATGTGTATATATATATATGTGAGTGTGTATGTGTGTGTGTCTGCGGCTTGCTGGATTTGCTCATGCAAGAAATCAACATATCAAAATTAATTTCCCATGCATAAATAAGTAATATGAATGTCAATTTAATGCATACGGGAGCGAGAGGGGCTTCACAGAGTTCCATCATAGTACAACCACACACACACACAAACAGAAATATATGCACACACACGCATATAATGCGTAAATTAGTGTCCGTGTGTGTGTGGGCCTTTGCTCTAGTAGGTGTAATTTTAATACCAACTGCCCTTTGCCATTAATAATTTTCTTTTTGTTAGGCCCACCACACACACACACACACAAACATACACACACAAATACACACACACACACACACACACACACACACACACACACACACACACACATGCGCACACCCACACACTCACGCGGGCAAATGGCTCTCGTGCATTTTTACACACACACATACATGCTAATGTGCATATGTATGCTTACAAAAAAAAAAAAGAGAAGAGAAGCCAATATCCCCAGCAAATTTCAGTGAATTATGGCAAATTACATTCTTATCGATTGGTCCATTTTTTCTCTCTTTTTATTTTTATTTGTATTTTATTTTACTTTTTTTGTTTTTCCCACATGCGGACACGCTAGAAGACCCTCGGCATTGGTTTACTTTTTGCTTGCTGCTTTCCACCTCTGCTGCCCGGTTCACCTTCGAATTACCGTATATAATAAACACGCCCCGCAACATATGAAAGGTGGTACATGGCATGCGTAAATATTGCCATCGGCATCGACAACGGCAACGGCAACAGCAACGGCATTGCCCTGGGCAGGTCATTAAACAGACACTTGCTGTTGCCGGAAAGGCGGAATGCGAGTTGGGGCGATTGAAGTACTTGCATAATGCCAAATGCTGGGATAATTCGTTTACCTGCAAATTGACAGATCACTCAAGCACACACATTCTCCATATTATCATACATATGACGTGCTTGGCAGGTTGAGCTTTCATTCCTGATGCGCACTGCAACTAACAAGAGGTGGACCCAACTAGCAAGTTCAGCCAGCAGCTTTCCTGTTTTAGAAATAGATAGTTTAATAAGATGCTTCATATTAGGGAGTCTTAAGTTCTACAAGTATTTGCAGTATTGTTCAAATAAATGGCAAGAAAACTAAATAAAATTAAAATAATTATTATTCTGATTTAATTATTCGTGCATAGATATAGATATAGATAGATTTGAAACATGCTTTATATTTGAATAAAATAAATTGCATACAAATTAAACCAAATCATTTTACCTTGGTTTCTCTAGATTCTTCCTTGCAAGACGTCTGTTAAAGCAACCGGTTTAGAGTGATGTAAATAGGCGCAAAATTCATATACGACTCATAATTGAAATATCAATAATGATCTACAATCTTAAATGTAATGGTTGTCATTGAAGCTCAAAGGGCTTTTAAAGGGGCTAGAATAAAATAGGATAGAATAAAATATAGCCTTTGTTCTAGATGGATTCCGATAGTTTATATATATTATTTTTTTTTTTTTTTTGTTAATTTGTTGTAGAAACAAATAAGTAATCCTGGAGATAAATAAGCCTTTCAAAAGAGGTTTACATTTAAACTTGAATATGACAAGTGTGTTGGCAAGTCCGCATGCAAATCTCTTTTAACTCATGATAAAAAATATGTTTTTTATTAGTCGCTTTACTAATTCTGTGAGGCAATTATATCTGAAACTTTTTTCGAATAAAAAATTATTATTTTATTAAGTGCCAGCTTTTGAAGTACGGAAACTTAAGTCAGGTAGGTTTTTTTTTGTATTTCTTCAAACGTTTTTCAGTCATCGCATGCTATGTGATAACACAAATTGCCAGCAATCCATTGACGTGAGCCGGGAAAGGCAGAATTATCTGCTTCGATTTACTGCGAGCGCATTTTGCCTACCCCCGCTTCCGCCACCGATTGTGGGCTGTCAAATGCTGCTTCAACACCAACAATCCCCAAACATCGAGCCCCGAGCCCCATTCTACGACACACCTCATGAGCCGCAGCGTCTGTTTCTGTCCCAGGCACCTATTCTTGGCGCTGGTAATAAGATAACCTTATTGCATATGTTTATATTACAGCCATACGTGTGTGTGTGCGCGAGTGCGTGTGTGCGTGTGCGTGGATGTGTGCAGTTGATGATGAAACACCTCACAGCTGTTGGTGCTTAAAGACAACGCCACCTTTCAAGGAAAAAAAGCCAAATATACTCAAAACCAACAGCCCACCTGCCAGCCACACCCACTGCCTAACACCAGGTAGACAAAGTGGGCACAGAGGCTTGGGGCTTGGGGCTTGGGTTGGGGGTTGGGGGCTGGGGGCTGGGTGGCTGGGTGGCTGAGGGCTGTGACTGTGACTGTGGCTGTCGTATTTGTGCTCAGTGCTGCCTAATAATGCGATTGCCTTGTTATGGTTAAGCCATATAATGTAATGTGTTTGTGTGTGTGTTAGTATTTGTATTGCGTGTGTCTGTGTGTGAGCGAGTGTGCGAGAGGGATTCACAAATTCATTTTTATGATCATGTGAAATTTATTAATATTTATTGTTGTATTTGTTTGCCTTTGCCACACCATCGACTGCTGCTGCTTCTGGCGTTTTGCTTATTGTTTTTATATGTTCTGCACAGCATCAACAACAACAACAAAAACAATAGTGGCCGCATTGGATGGAAACACATTTGCAATACACGCTTGTATCTATGTGCAACATTGTATCTGTAGCTGTCAATTGCAAGCAGCAGCAGCCACAGACCCGGTGAGCCAAGTCCACAGCCAAAGCCAGGCACGAACTGTGGACTGTTTGTGAGCTCTGTGTTTTTTTTGTTTTGTTGTGTGTGTGTGTGTGTGTGTGTGTGTGTGTTCGCGTTTTGCACGTGTATGAAATGCGCGTAAATACAAATTAAGATACAAGCCGGAGCTGCATACAGATCACCAGAATCCACTCAGAGACAAAATTACCGAATATATCCATGAATGGCCATCAATGCCGAGCAGCCAAGCACAAAAGGTGGCTCAGAGCTTGGCCAAATGGCAACCGTGGCCCAATCAATCCTCACTTCTCGCTGTCAATGTCGAACATTTTCAGACGAACCCAATACAGTTGCGATGCGTTTGCAAGATTTGCATTTATCGAATGCTAATTAAAATTGGCCCGATACCATTTTAATCTTCTTATCGGCTCCAAACCGGAATTACAATTTTCATTTTGCTATGGGTCGACCACAAACTAGTTCAGTGGCCCCCAAAACAGACTGTAATTAAAAACTTTGAAAAATATTATTTCAATATTTCACATTTGTATAAAAGTACTGATATGTAAAGTAAATAACTAGATTTCATATAAAATGTGTAAATTGGCACGAAACAAGGTTCGAACAAAAACAAAGTTACGAATAACCAAATAATCGAACCAAGGTTCGAGCCTTGACAATATGTTCTTGGGCATTGATTATTGACTATTTTTATTTAATGAAGACGGAAACATACGTTTTTTTTTTATTTTTGCATTTAAGTTGGATTACAATTCCTTAAAACTGATTGAGAAACGTTCAAATCCTTAACCGTGCTCTAAGCAGAGATCAGAATGTAATAATATGGTGCAGAAATAATATTATCTATAGTATATATATCTACTAAATCTCTGATAATTTGAATTAATCTCTTCTTTATGTTCAAATCACATTGCGAAAAAAATTCAATATGCATTTCTATTTATAGTGTTAGTACTTAAAGCAAGCTTGTATGATAACTACTAGACCAATTACTAACAGATACAACTATACAACAGTAATCCGCTTTCGCGCCACCCTCTGCCAACACTCTGCTCTAAAGTACTTCACCCTAATTGGTGGGAGAATTTGAATGCTTGTGCGAATTTAATTGGAGGCATATTAGCTCAAGTCTAAGCTGCAATAAATGCATTCTTAGCTACTTAGCTTCAATTTCAAGTATAGTTACTAAGCTCCGCTCCAGACAACCACCCTCTCTCGCTCTCTCCCTCTCCCCTCCATGCATCCTTCCACACGCACTCATGCACACTGAAAGCAACACTGAGTGTTTGTGCCCCTTCTCATAAGAACCTTTTCCGCTACTCTTTCGATGACGGCACGAAATCAAATCTCATGCAAATTATACGCCTTTTTACGCATTTACACAATGATAGTGTCAGGTGTGGCGCGGAGGGAACGATGGCCGGGGCAGGCGCTGTGCCGATTTGTTGAGTGGTGCGGGGTGCACAGTCCCTTTGTCATATTGCAAAACGTGTGCTTGGCTACGACAGCGGGTGGGAGAGCTTCGTTTAAATTTGCCTCCAATTGCTGCGAGCGCTACCCAAAAGCAGTGGCAACTATTGAGCTGGTTCGTCAAAAAATAAATAGAAATAATTTTTTGGAAAAATTACGTTATATTTTTAAATTTAATTCAAACATTCCAGAAAGAGAAATGTTTTCTGCTTCAATTATTTTGAAAGTCCGACTGTGTATACCCTTCAGGTGTCAGTCACCTACAGGATATGAAGGCAACAGCTGCTAAAAGGAAACGCGGCGTTGATGAAGCGTCTTCGTCATGGCGTCATGAAAATGCCAGGAACAACAGACAGGGGCAGGGGACATGAGCATTAACGTTGAGTGTTGGAAAATATGCCAATGTTCGCGGGCAACGCATGTGCTCCTGGCTGCCAACTCCTGTTTCTGTTCCTGTTACCGCGCGTGCCCGCCTCCCACTCCACCCACTTCTCCCACGTTCGTTCTACACATGTCTCACGGTACGTTTTACATTTCATATCTGATTTTTGTGCGTGGAAATTTAATTTGTATTTCATCATACGAGTACTTGTCTGCCATGTGCCGAGCGCCGAGTGCCGTGCGCCGAGCCCGTTATCCTGTCAGGTCCTGCCGCACCACTCAGTCAGAGTAATGCAAAAAAAAAAAATAAAATAAAAAAAAATAAAAATATGCCAGCAAAAATCTGAAAAAAATAAAAAACAAAAGGTAAAAGCAAAATTCCACGGCAAACGAGCAATTGAACGGCTTTCGGGTGTGGCACACGCACACACACACACACACATAGCAAACAAATCGAGGGTAAATCGATTGTTTGCAATTCCCAGAATTTTCGGGTATTGTTGAAACTGTACCTTAAATACTAGAAAAAGATTATAAATATTATATACAAATCTTAAGTACATGTGAAATGCAAAACAATATTTTATATAAAGAATATATTTGTATACATATTACTATATATGTATTTCTATATATCAGCTTTGCTTTTGAATGTTCGTTTATTCTTCAGTCTGTCAGTCGATGGGTTTTAGTATGGATTGTCCCTAAAAGCTAAAGACACGTTTTCAATATATACTTATTAAATATTATATATTATATATTAGTATAATTTCTATTACTATTCTTTTTTTTTTACGTGACTTTGAATCTTGACTTTTAAGGCGGTTGCAACGTCACGTCCATAATCTAGCTGACAATTTTAAGCAGATTTCTCGTTTTTGTAGTGGACCAAATCTAAAGGAAACACAATCAATTCTTTTATCAAAAACTACAAATTCGTTCCTTAGCTCACTAATTGAAAATTATGTAAAAACAACTTTAAAAATATTAAGTACATTTGTTTAGATTAACAGAAAATCGTAATAAACAAATACAATATGCAATGTTGATAATGTGGAATTGGTCGATCTTACCCTTATGCTTTATTCTTGAACGCATCTCGCCGAAAATCTGTGCATGCATATGTACCATTAATGTATTTGCGCTCATGCATGCGTAAAAAGTCGTGTTATGCTAAAGCACCAAAAACATGTTGCACTTATGATCGTTAAATTTGTGTTTTGTCACCGCAAGGCAGAGCGAGTGAGAGGTAAAGAGAAAGAGTGAGAGAGGGAGGGGGAGGGGAATAGAGAAAAGAAAGTGGCTAGCATCATTCATAATGAAAGCGCGAAATGTAGTTTATCAAGCTATTAGTCCGCCGAGGCATGCCAAGAATGAGGCAGACAGGCAGAGAGTTGGAGAGACAGAGTCCCAGTCAAAGTGCAAGATGCACTTAAGCGTACAAACACACACACACGCAGAAAAAGAAGAGAGAGAGAAGGACACACATGCAGTCACACACACACACGCACACACATCATGTCATGTGACAAATGCAAACAACAACAAAATGCAGCTGTGTGTGAAGTCATCAACTTGGCTGATGATAGCAAAGACTACAGCCTTGGCAGGAAGATTGCTGCCAGAAAACATGGCCAGGAGCTACTGCACCCAAGCCCCTCCCCCTCCTCTCCCCCTCCCCTGCCACTACTCCACCGATACGCCCCAGCCAAGTCTAGGCAACACCCGGTTCCTGCTATGCTAGACAGCAGCTGCTGGCAGCGAAAATAATATAAATAACTTTAAGTACATTTGATTTTTCACAATTTTGTTGCAATTTGTTTTGGACGCAACGCGATGAGTTGCTTTATGGTTGCAAATAAGAGAAGATAAGGCAAATATAAATAAATTAAGCCAAGTATGCAGCTACAAATAAATGAAAATGAAAACTCTTCGACGGCACACGCAGCGTATGCGTTATTTGCAATTATCTGCAGTGGCTGTGATTTGCGCAGCGCATATCTGCATGCGGTATCCGTGTGAGTCTGTCTATGTGTGTGACTGTGTGTGTGACTGTGTCTGCGTCTGTGTGCGCGTGTATGTGTGCGCGCGTGTGCATCTGATTGGTGGTGTGCGCTCTGGCGTTTATTTTTCAATTTTTAATTAAAGATTCCATGCGTTTCCCTATAAATTATGCGTTAAATGTGCACGCAGCTAAGCTCATTTTGGTGGTGCGCCACGTTATGATTTACACACACGGATAACGCCAGTTTTATGGCATTTTTGGCAGCTGCCTTTAACGTACTTATAAATGAACATCAATTCAGCTTTAATCTGTTAAATCAAGTTTAAGAACACATTAAAGCTTCTGTCGCAAACAATTTTAGTTCTAATGTTAAGCTTGCGGTTCAATAAATGGGCCTACTTTTCGGACGAGCCTTTCTTAACTCGGTTCTAGATTTCAGCTGTGTACATAGCTGAATATAGAGTAATATATGTTTCTAAGCTACTTAGACACATTAAGGAGGCTAATCTCTTTAAATGACGGTAAATAAGCTCGATTTTTGAAGGATATGACACTTAGAGCAATGCAACTTTAACACAAATATAGGGTAAGACAAGACAAGACTAGACAAGACATAAGACAACAAGTTTTGGATAATTTTGCGGAATATCTTGGTTAAATATCGGTTCTACAAAAATTTGTTTTCCAATCTATTTTGTAGAGCTCCCGAGTGAAGTAAAACAATCTATGTTTCCAAGTCGAATAGAATTTTTGTAGGCTTTCAAATCCTCATGCACCTGACACATAATCAATGTAAGATATACTTTTATGAAGATTAAATGTCTATCCCCCTAGTTAGATCAAAGCACTTGCTAAACTGAAGCTTTAGTTAGTTTTTCATCCTCAAGCACAATTCGTGAAGTGTAACTTAAACGGGGTCCCTTTTCTGCATAGCCTGTTTCACTTATTTGCCCGCTTTGCTATCTGATTCGATTGCGCATAACCAGTCCGGGGCTTGGGCGTAACGGCAGCTGACAAATCAACATATCAACCTGTTTCCGTCGCCGACCTGCCCCCGATTGCCTGCTATTCGATTGGCACTCGTAAATCTCATCTCTGGTAATTTATGCCTATGCCAAAAAAAAGAAGGAAGAAATGAAAAAAGGAAAAAAGGAAATATGCATTGATATTTTGATGCAAAGCAGTTGATTTAACAACTAGCAGCTGGCAAGGGGCAGAGGGTGCGGTAACAGAAGCAGCACAAAGTGTAAAGTTTTGCATGGGATGCGAAGACGCAAGTGAAATAAAAGAGGAAAACTGCCATGAAAATGCCAAAAGAAAATATGACGCTCATTTACATGCAGAAAAACAGAGAACAAAACAGGAGCAGCGGAAGGAGAAAGGGGGAGGGCGGCGGAGGCGGAGCCGAACGGAAGTCGAGCGACTGTCAGGCAGCCAGACAGCGTGCATTTAGCATATTTGCCACTATCTGGCGTTGGCTTTTGCCGCTGCAGAATCCTTTATCCTCGGCACTTCATTGTGGTCGAGCTGGTCCTGCCATTGCCGGCGCAGGCGCGACTTTGTTCAAGCAAAATGGGGCACTTGGACGGGGCTTGACTTGGAATTGGTGCTCGTTGTTCGGAGCTTGGGTCTTGGGATTTGGGATTTCCGTTTACTTGAGACATCTTTGGGACCAGACATTGTAGCATATGTAAATCAGAGGTGGCTGCAGCGGTCTTTGGGGTGGGCGGCTCGGGCGTGCTCTGAGCGTCAGCTGCAACAAGACGCCGCTACCTTGACAGAAGACTTCTCGTAACCCGTAACCTTACCAACCATGTTCATAATCTGCATAAAAGTATGCAACACTCCTGCATTGTGTGCGCGTGTGTCTCTCTCTCTCTCTGTGTGTGTGTGTGTGTGTTTGTGTGTATGTGTGCTGTTTACATGTAAGCTACTTAAGTCCAAATCCTTTTTGTTATGTCATGTAGCATCCGTTCGATGGGGTTTGGGATTAAGTTTCGTTTTGCGTTTGCTTCAGCCTTCAGTTGTCCTAACAACTAGCCTACGGCTATTTTACATACTACCAATATCCCCTCCCACCCCACCCCTTGATCCACCTTCCGCTACTCTCACCATTGCATAAGCTGCCCCGGGTGCGGTCCATGTGTGCCTGCGTGCTTGAACAATAGATATCAGCGCACAAAGCTAAACAAAATCATTTATCGATTATGGGGGGTTACACAAAAAAAAAAAGGAAGAAAAAAATGAAAGGGAAAAATCAACTGATTGGCGCTCGTTTGGCTCGTTTGAAAAGTGGACACTGGACGCACAGGATCTATTTACGGATTTGCCCGTTTGTATGACGTTTAGTTATCTGGGTTAAATAAGAGTTCGCTCTTTGTTGCCAGCCATGCGGCCATCACAAGTCAATTTGCCAGCTAAATTTGCCACGCCTCCCCACTCCTCGCTCTTTCTCCTCGCCGCAGCCTCTGTATACGGCATTGTAAATCGAGTGCAGCCCAAAATGATTGTCCATAGTTATGGATCTAGTTCGTTAGACCCACATCTTGCGTCAGCATTTCGAACAAAGAGTAAACAAAAATATTTACTTCCTAGAATTTCAGTGCAAATGAGGCGCGATCCTACTACGTGCTCTGGGAATATGCGGTTTAAGCTCCTGACCGGAAACGGAAAATGTCTATCAGTTGTAGAGTAATCCAGATTCCTCGGATCCCTTACGGAAACATCGGCGGGTTTCCAACATCATGTTAACGCCCCAAAAATTTATGTTGACCTAGGCTTATATTGAGAGTCTATGTGATTATCATATCGAACAATATGTCGTCTGTCTTACCGCATTTTAAGCTTTCTAGGATATCCAATTGGTGCCTTGTTAAACATGTATAACAACCTCCTTTGCCACCTTTAAAGGAAGCCCTACTGAAAAAGCAGAAGAGGAACTATTTGTCATCTCGGTATGTTATTTATTAGGAACAGAAGACTGAGAACATTAGTTCAATTCAATTTAAACATTAAATTCAACCTTAAGTCCGTAATTACCTGCGACTTTTCACATACACTTGCAGACACATGCGTGTGCATAAATTCCAAACTGGGGGGCAGCTATCGCCCTAACCCGCCGCGTGGCAAATGTATCTCGCCTACTCCTTGTGCGACATTAGAGAAATGTCCTTGTTGCTGGCAATGCGAATTAAATATTTGTTTAGAATATATCAACTCATATTTCTTACACGTCATTGTGCATGCGAGATTATCATTGTCATAAATCATACAACAATCTTTCCATAAATATTTACAAAAGGCAAAGCGCTCGCGCAGCTTTACGCAGAGCCGCATCCACTGGATGGAATGGCTGGGATGAGCGGGTCTGCTTGCCACGAGCATGACGCATGGGAAGCTAGGGGGGGCAACGGGTGACGGAGTGCTGTTTGCCAAGCATATGCTGACACGTTGCTTTCAAATGCAAAATGCTTAAAAAATTTATCCTTTTCTACTATGCATGGAAATGCAAGAGTCCGTATCCGTCTGAATCCGTGTCCAGACCTGTGCCGGGGTCTGGGTCTGAGTCTGTGTCCCCAATTGAAACTGAAACTGCAATTGGAACTAGCTGCAAAGCTAACATGCTCAGCTGTGTGCGAATGTGTGTGTGTGCGTGTGTGCATGTGTGTGTGCATGTGTGTGTGTGTGTGTGTGCGTGTGTGTATGTGTGTGTGTGTGTGTGCGTGTATGTGTGTGTGTGTGTGTGTGTGTGTGTGTGTGTGTGTGTGTGTGTGAAGCTTTAGCTTTTGCACCTGCCTGCTTGAAATTGTTTTCACTAAGTCACTCATCATGCGTGTCCTCCCGGCGAGCAAACGACTTGCAAGATGTTGAAAGGCCCACACACACACACACACAAACATACACACACAGGCACATACATGCACAGCTAGTGTAAGTAACGAGTGTGGTGGGCGTGGCAGTGGCTGCAAGCTATTTTGTTACGCTGCTGTCATTCGTTGCTTATAGTTGATGAGGCGTGTTATGTGCATTTTATTTGCTTCCCAGCGCCACACGCCGCCGATCCTTCCGGTAGGGTTTGGGCAACCCAGTCATTCAATAAATCCATCTATCTATCCATGCGCGTGTGTGTGTGTGTGGGTGTATGCTGTGGGTTTCGTCGTGTGGTTCTGGGCGCTGCTCTAGCTGTTCCACAACGATACTTGTAAAATTGCATTTTGAGGTTTTCATGAGGTTTTTAGCTTCGATCAAGTCTGCTTCGACTTTGACTTGGTAGCTTACACGCACACAGAGAGAGAGACTGTATCAGCACTCACATCAGTGAAATAGCAAACATTATTCACTCACTCACTCATTCATTCACTCATGCACTCAATCCTGTGTTGCCGCTTGGCAGCAGTCGCTAATGAGCAGCATCCTCGCCTGCAGATGCTTCATCAATTAATCACGCAGCAGGCAACGAAGTCAAGTCAAGCTCAAGTTAGAGGTTATTTAAAAAGCCAAATCCGTCAGAGATTCACCGTTCACATTACACTTAAATATCGCATTATTAGAATTAGTAATCTTTGCTTTTCACTTGTTGAAACATCGCAGCCGACTGCAAGCCAAGCAATAGCGATTCGAATATCGGGTTCATATTGATGTTAAACCAGCCGGCTGAAAGTTGCTAAATAGTTTATAAATAAATATAATAATAAACAAAAGATAAGATATAAGCAATATAAATAGATGCAAGAACCTCCCGATTCTATCATCAGCGGAATTCGCTATCGACCCCAGAATTGTAAGCGGGAAAAGAACAACCCGATGCTTCAGCCAAGCGCTTAGCAAATGTTAAAAGTTCACAGGTGGAAAATGGGCGGAAATATGTGAAATTTAATTTTTTGCGTTGAAATACTAATGTGTACAAATTTATGTAAGACTTTACTTTCTATTTATTAAAGATTTACAAGTTTCAAATAAAAACAATAACAATATCCATCAATAATATCTGTTTTACTTTAGTTAACTTTGTGAAATTGGGCACTTTGGAATTTGGATATTAAAGAATTAATGGAATGCAATCTGTACTTAATCAACAACAGATCTGTCTATTAAGAAACGATAAGGTGAAAAGTAGACGGATATTTAAAACAATAAGGTTGCAACACTTTCTGTCTCTCCTTCTCGCTCTCTCAAGTAGATGGGGTAAGCCCATAAAAGGTATGAGTAACAAAACGCAAACAAATCTGATTTCCATTCTATAACCAGCCGCAGCTGGAGTTTGCCATCCATTAGCAGAAAAAAACGTTCTGCCTACTACTGAAATGGCTAAAAGCAGGCGCTGCATTGCATGAAAATGAGCTCAAGTGGCGAGGCATTCGCATTCGAGACTAGCAGGACACACGTGCCGCACCTGCCACCGTGCCACAGTTGGCTCCCGCCTGCCGTCTGCTGTCTGCTGTCTGCTGCCTGCCGCTTGCCACCTATGCAGGCTTATGGCCAGCAAACCCAGCCACCTGGGACAGCTTTTGCTTCAGTTTCAGGTACTGCTGCCCCTCCTGTTGTTTGCTCAGGTGCTGCTGTCCAGTTGTGATTTCTCTACTGACAAAACGAGTGAAAAGCATGCAGAAAAAGAAAGGAAAAATGAAAAAATTAAACAAGGGAACACCAACAGTCGGACGAACAAAGTTGACAAGGACAACGCATTTCGTTCTCGGCTTCATATCAATTTGAATTCATGTTTCGTTTCGCCGCACGCTCACGTTTTTTTCCAGCTACAGCTTCGGCGGATTTTCCGCCGTTTTATCCCCATCTCAACATCAATCTAATTGTGTTATCGAATTTTGTGCATTAAATATCGAGGCTATCTCCACCCGGCAGCGGAAAACAAGTTCTATTTCGAGAGCCCAACAAAGTTTTGGTTATTTGGCTTGAAAAACAGCCATTATCCGTAGGGCCTAGATCCATAATATTCGGCTGCTTCCCGCCTCCATTTCAGCCAAATATTGTGGCATTTCTGCAGTTGAAGGTATTCTGGACTTTGCAAATTCGTTTGTTTTTAATTAGTGTTTACTATTCAAAGGTGCAGCTTTTCGATCTATAGACAATTTTAGTTTAATATACATGTCCGAGAACTCATTCATTGAAAATAACTAAGAGGTTCTTGTCAGGAGCTCCCGACTCCCTGAACCCTTTTATTCCAACACCAAATACAGATCGCGCAACGCAGTCGTTTGATGTAATATAGATAAATTTAAAAAAAAAGTTCCCTTTGCAGGGTACGAGCTCGCAACTACTTTCTGTCGACTCTACTCAACAGCCACACCAGCCAAAAAAAAAAAAAACAAGTAAGAGGTTCTAGGCGGGAGCTCCCGACTAGGGGATCCCTTGAACCCTCTTCTTCCATCACCAAATGCAAATACTATTCTAGAAGCTACATGTTAGGTTTGGTGACTCTAGCTCTTATTATATACCAAAATTGCTCAAAAAATAGGATTTCGATATAGATTTTTATCGATTACTTGTATCTATTTATGTATCACCTGTTTTCGTAAAATGCATATCTATAAGTTTCTGGATCTTTATCTGCATATGTTTCGGTACCTCTTACTATATCTTTATTTATATGTATTTGTATATGTGTATCGTATTATTATCCCACCATGTGCACAGAAGCCCGTCGGGCATCTTTCAACACAAGTGTAAAGTCTTGTTGCGCTGTCTGTCTTCAGACTGTTGTCGGCTGATGTTTATGCAAATAGGCAAATACACATAGCATATACAAAAGGCAGCACACAGTCTCGGCTGAGGGGGGAGTAGCGGCCCGGAGAGAAGATCAAACTGCGAACTGCCAACTACCAAATGCTCAACCAGGCTCGTAATTCGTGCTCGTATATGTTGCTCCGGTTGAGAAGTTATGATGGTCTTGCTGCTATATCGGAATTGGTGGCATCAAATTCGAAATACAAAATCCCCGCTTGTTGGCTACTGTTGGCACGTGCAAGCCGATGCGCCCACAAGGAGTTGAGCAGGGGGGCGGCGACAGTAAAGCGGTGAAACGGGTACGCGCCCACGTCAAGTACGAGTCGAGGATTTGCTTAAATTTTGCATGTGACTGCCACCTTTCACCTCAAATTGAGTTGATTGTCGACATTCAGAACGTGGCCAGACATTGTTCAAATGCTTCCAATTGTTGATTTGCTGTTGTTGTCGTTGTTGTTGTTATTGCGGCTGTATTTGGTTTGTGATTCTGATTCCGATGCTGATTCTGTTATTTTGTTATGCCGTCTGCATGTGCCCTACATATTCGCCTATTCGCGCATATTTGCATAAGTTAGAGCTGGCCACGCCTCTGTCGCCGCCATCTCTGTGTGCTTATTGACTTCACCACGGGCTTGGCTGCATTTTTTGCGTTGGTTCAACGCAGCCGGAAATTGTTGAGGCATTTATTTTAGTTCCTAAAATGCAAAAAAATAAAAAATAAAAGTTGAGGAGGCGCGAAAAATTGCTTTCTTTCATTTCAACTACAGCGAATGCAGAGAAACCGGGCTGCAGACAATGCTCTGATCCCAACTAGCTTTGATTTGTTGGATGCTTATCAGGTTAGTTTTGCGACGAGACAACTTTTTAGATGTAATACATGCCTAGGCAGCTATAGAGCTTTGGGTTCCATTTAGAGTATATTCAGCTAACAGATTTTTAATATCATGAAATGTATTTTTTATCAACTGGCCATCAGCTTGAATTATAGCTCCCTTCATCAGCGGCCGGGCATTCGGTCCCGTGTTAAAAACTTTGACGTTATTTCCACAACTTTTCAGCTGTTTGATCTCATTTTGAACTTATTCGATGTGTGCTGTCAGCGGATGAAAAACCCACAAGATTCGTGCCAGAGCAACCATAACTTAAAATGGTGACAGTGAAGCGCACTTCCGTGTCAACCGCACACGCACGCACACCAAGTGCTCGACAGATGTCCCTCATCAATTCGCACCTTAAAAAACAAACAAAAACGAACACAACAGTCATAAAAAAACGGCAAGTGAATAGTCTTTAAAAAAAATAAAATAGAATAAAAAACAATTATGAAAAGGTCAAAGCAAATGAGAGAAAATAAGCAGAAAAAATCAATAGACAAAAGGCGACAAATTGAGGCACAGCCATTCGCCAGGCTAGGCTGGCTGCCTGGCTGGCCACGCCCAATTTGAGGCGCGCTGCAAATTCAAGCGAATTAAGTCATTTAAACTTTTGCAGCGTGTGATTTTTCTTTCCGGCATAATATCCAGGCCCATGCAACAGCAGCAGCAATAACAATAACAAACAAGACGGAAATGTCTGGGGCCGAGAAATTTTATTTATGGCGACTTTATGCGCATTCATCATCGAGGAATGTTTCTCCTGTGTGCTCATTCGCTTGTATGTGTGTGTGTGTGTGTGTGTGTGTGTGTGTGTGTGTGTGTGTGTGGGTGTCGACATAGCGAATGTGTGTGTGTGTGCTTGCAAAGCTACTTAACTTGCCTGCGTGTTGCGTACGTGGTCATGTGTGAGAGCGTGAGCTTCACATGAGCAACACGCGCACTTGACATTTATGTGCGAAACGCAACTGAAGCCGCCGCCATTCACCCGCCCACGGCCACAGTTCCCCAGCATTCAGCGTGTGTCCACTATGGTCAACGATGCCAACCAATATTTTTCACATTTTACTCACGAACGCAACCACAACAATAAAAACAATAAGAATGAGAAGCTAGCAACGGCGTGCCGCATATCAAATACCCTTTCGGACACAAGCGCAGTCACTCGCATTATATATATTAGTCAACCGATGTAGAATAACTATGAAACTGAGCATATAAATATATATATTTGTATGCCAATTTCTCTACACAACGCCAAAGTGTGCCTCCTTTCAATGCGCCCTTTTATAAGGGTATCGAGCCAAGAGGCTTTTGTGAAAATTAAAATTTATATAACAAATTAGGTACAATTTTCAATAAAAAGTTATAAAAGGCTATCGTTACTTGCGATACTTTTTAGGAAACCAATCAGCAAAATTGTCAGGTTATACAGTATCGATATCTGAATATATAATAATCCTTATCCTTTTTCGAAAAATCAGAACGAATCAACAGTTCAATTTTGAATGGCTCGTTTTCACCTTTATTTCACACTTTTCGTTCGCTTCGCATTTTATAGTCTCTAGAAACTAAGTGAGTCCAGAAGAGGCAGAACTGGGAAGAAACTAACACAACTTAGTAAAAAAATGGGAAGATTCGAACCATTTTTTCAAAAAAGTGATGAATTGTTACAACATATTAAAATGTTGTCATATAAAAAATAGAATTGTTTACCCAGAATACCATTTGCTACTTACTTTATGAATATTTAAACATTTTCTTTCTTTAAGCCTTACGCATAAAAACTATTCTGTTAAATGCTCCAATAGTTTTTGTGATTTTTCAACATAGAAAACATATTACAGCTGAAATATTTTTCAATGGTCGGGTCCATTTTGTGTTCAACTTTTAGAATATTATTCAATTATCTTTATATCTCTCAGTGTATAAACATGCACAAAACTAATATCAAAATATATAAGTAACATATCAAAATACAAATTTTGAATAAAGAACAGTATGATAGGGTAACTTCAGGTCAATAAGCGCTTTGCCTGTTGCTACATATTCTATTGCCGCTTTCTATGATTTATTTGTTGCAATTAAGTCGTCGCGGCGTCGTAAATTGGCATTGGCCAAGACGCTATGTCAGTCCCGCATCTATAATTGCACTTGCCAATTGCCAATTGCCGGAAGTGAGATCAGCCGAATGTAGTCGATAAAGCGCCTTGCTGACGTATGGCAAATATATATGAAAAGAAAGCCAATCGCTAATGTGAAATTTGATTAGCATGCGGTATGTTCCCGTCGTGTCGCCTTGCCGCCTCGCTTACCCCCCCCTCTCTCTCTCTCTCTCTCTCTCTCTCTCTCTCTCTCTCTCTCTCTCTCTCTCTCTCTCTCTCTCTCTCTCTCTCTCTTTCTCTCTCTCTTACACACACACACACTCGCAGACTCTCTCGCTCGCAATCGCTTTGTGTGCGTGTTTTTGGCTTGTCAACAAAGTTCCCTTCAGTTCGTTGCCAACCAATTTCCTGGCCCTCCTCTTGCGCCACAACCTGGTAATTGCATTTAAAAAGAGAAAAGCCAACGTAAAGAGAAAGCGAAGGCCTTGCCTCTTTTAAGCCAAAAGAGAAAGAGAGAGAGTGAGAGAGAAAGAGAAAGAGAGTGAAAGAGAGAGAGAGGGCGAGTGGCACTCGGAAGTGCTTCGGCTCCTGTTCGAAATTCGAATTTCGAAATGTGTGAATTTGTTTATAACACAAAACGTGAGCGAAACATACTGGGATGCTGTAAGCATGTGCGTGCGTGTATGTGTGTGTCCTTGCGTGTGTGTGTGTTGTACTGGCCGCCATTTCATTATTTTGCTGCTTTAAAGCAATGGCAACTATACTGGAGACAGCAAAATGTATTGCATACTTATGGGAGTTGCTTGAAAGTTTCTTTTCTTTTACGGAACGTCCCATAATTCGTTTTCGACGATGGTGCAGGTGCCGCGGGGAAGCCTCAAGAAGAATCAGCAGCCAGGGAAAGCTGGCAGCGTTTTTTTAAATATATGTTTATTTGTTTAGAGCGTAAGATTGAACATCATTTGTTAGTTAATCGCATGCCGTTTGTATTTACTCAAATTTTTATTCTGCTTGCAAAGCATAACAAAAATTAATAGGAATGTGAAATTACACGGATTTCTTTCTTTTCCAGATTTCTTTCCTTATTTCGGGAAAGAAAAATATTATTCACTGACAGCAAAGGAGGTTTTTCAAGTTTGGGATGAAGATGAACGCACAGCTCAAAATATATTTTAAATTTAACTTTGTTTATATGTAAGCTTGACTTTTCCTGCTTACGTATTTAGGCATCTCTATTAAACTTTATAGCTCCAATCAAAGGGAACCAAAACCTACTTCAGCCAGCAAAAATACCATGCATTATATTGATCTATATTCCTGATTATATGAGTTTTTCCCGGATTTACTTCAGATATTTTCCTTTGAGTTTTAGCAATAACATATTTTATAAAAAACTAACAAACAAAATATCTTATTGTACTCATTATTTTGACCATGAGTGTGAATAAAAATGTGTCAACTCTTAAATTTAAATCGGGCTATAAATTCTTATGGAGCATGAAAAATATTTAAAATTCGCTGATAAAAACTCTGTAGGTAAGCAAACTAAGACAAGTGTTTTCAGCTTTTTTCTGTTTTTCCTCTCGAGAATGGGAGGCTCTGTGAAGATGCGCTGCAAAGCTCTACTCGAAAAAGTGTTTTTTGGTTATCGATAGGAAATAAGGCGAACAGCTGATTGAGTTTTGTTTACATTTTGGTCGTTGGTTTTTTATGTGGTGTGAATCTCAAAGTTTGCAAACAATGTATGGAAATGAGAGGTAAAAGAGAATTGTTTGCCCCGCGGTTGAAAGTTACAGGCTTGTTTTGTTTTAGCTGACGGAGTTGCTAGGTAAACAAAGTATCGATAGAGCAGACTGGCAACAAAGTTAACTGGTCACGAGGTTGAATCATATACAACTGTCAGAAACAAAAAAAATATGAAATTATGTTGAAATACTGGGTGCCGTGCGCCGTGGTCGCCATCAAGGCGCTTATGTTTATCATCGACATTGTAACACTTCCGGTATATTTTGTATTGCAGGCGCCGTGGAAGCGTGGACAGGAAGCGAAGCGCATGAAGGCAAGGATCATTAAGAATGAGAAGACTGAGCTAACATATCGGACAACGGAGCCGCCACGGTCTGTGCATGTGAAGATGCTCCAGGAGAACATTGATACGCTGGAGAAGGTCTTCACTTACGTGGCCAAAACGTATCAGAGCAAGCGCTGCCTGGGCACGCGCCAGATACTCAGCGAGGAGGACGAACCGCAGCCAAACGGACGCATCTTCAAGAAATACAACTTGGGCGAATACAAATGGAAAAGCTTCATCGAAGCCGAGCGCCTGGCGGCCAGTTTTGGACGTGGACTGCGGGCACTGGGCCAGTCGCCACACCAAAATATTGTCATCTTCGCCGAGACGCGCGAGGAGTGGATGATCGCCGCCCAGGGCTGCTTCAAGCAGTCTATGCCCATTGTCACCGTCTACGCCACGCTGGGCGACGATGGCATCGCCCACTGCATCACGGAAACGGAAGTGACCACCGTCATCACTTCCCACGACCTGCTGCCCAAGTTCAGGACGCTGCTCAACAAATGCCCCAATGTCAACACAATTATCTACATGGAGGACCAGCTGCACAAGACCGACATAGCCGATCTTAAGGAATGTGGGTGTGTCAAGATAATGCCCTTCTCCAAGGTCATCAAAAATGGCAGTGACCTCAAATGCGGTAGGTTTAAAATGGCAAATATCAAACTGTGCGGATCACATATAGATTAGTTGTAAAGATAAATAGTTAAGAAATAGAAATAATGTGAAAGTATGCAACCAAAAATATATAAATTGACTGAACCGCATGACTATACAAATAAAATAGGAATTATGTAGTTTAAAGAACAAAGATGTAGAAAAACAAAGTATAGATAAATTAAAATATATATGTATAATATATAGATAGGTATCGATGTAGATAAAGGGATATGTATTATATGGATAAAAAAGTAACGAAAACTATATAGATTGAGTTAATCACATGAGTTAGGGAAAAGATTAGGAAGTGTACTTATTAATAAAATGGGTTGAGCAAAGGATGAAATGTTCTACATAAAAAAAGATACATCGCAGGGCATACATAATTGTGATCACATAAATTATTTCTATTGGTGCTATTTGATAAAGTAGTTCGATCTTGATAGGAATGCGTTGGCAGCATAATTATATTTGATACATTGGCGGGAGTCGACCGATTCCCTGCTTTAAAATGACGGATCAGGAGACAGCCGGAAATACGACACCGTAGTAATCTTTTAAATGGGGCAGGTGATTCTGGGTATATCTGGACACAATTCTATAAATTTCTGCAAGGGTATAAGCAGAGGGATGCGTTATAAACAGTCTTGTCAAAAACAGATAAATTCTGAATTCTTTCCTCCACAGAGAGCGTCCCACCCAAGGCAGATGACATTGCCATAATTATGTACACGTCTGGTTCTACGGGCACCCCGAAGGGCGTAATATTATCGCACAAAAACTGCATCGCGACCATGAAGGGCTTTTGCGATATGGTTAACATATATCCGGAGGATGTGCTCATCGGTTTTTTGCCCTTGGCGCACGTATTCGAGCTGCTGGCGGAGAGTGTTTGCCTTATGACTGGCATCTCGATTGGCTACTCGACGCCGCTAACACTAATTGATTCGAGCAGCAAGATCAAGCGCGGCTGCCTGGGCGATGCTTCCGTGCTGAAGCCCACTTGCATGACCTCGGTGCCTCTAATACTGGATCGCGTCTCGAAGGGCATCAACGACAAAATCAACTTGAGTTCGCCGATCAAGAAGGCGCTGTTCCAGCTGGTCTACCATTACAAGGTCAAGTGGATACGCCGTGGCTTTCAAACGCCGCTAATTGACAAGCTGTTCTTCAAAAAAGTGGCCCAGCTGATGGGTGGCAAAGTGCGCCTCATTATGTCCGGCGGCGCTCCACTCTCTGCCGACACACACGAACAGATCAAGACATGCCTCTGTGTGCATCTCATCCAGGGTTATGGCCTGACCGAGACCACATCCGCGGCCACTGTGATGGACAATTTTGATATGAGCTATGGTCGCACTGGCGGACCGCTGACCATTTGCGACATACGCCTGGTTAACTGGGAGGAAGGCAACTATCGTGTCACCAATAAGCCCCATCCGCAGGGCGAGGTGCTCATCGGTGGCGATTGCGTCTCCCAGGGCTATTATAAGCTGCCCAGCAAGGCCGGCGAAGACTTTTTTGAGGAGGACGGACAACGCTGGTTCAAGACTGGCGACATTGGCGAAATCCATCCCGACGGCGTCCTCAAGATTATTGATCGCAAAAAGGATCTGGTCAAGCTGCAGGCCGGCGAGTACGTCTCCTTGGGCAAGGTCGAAACGGAGCTCAAGACCTGCGGCGTCATTGAGAACATTTGCGTCTACGGGGATTCCACAAAACAATTCACCGTCGCCCTCATTGTGCCCAATCAGAGCCAGCTCGCACAGCTGGCCGCACGAATTGGGCTCTCAAACAAATCCTTCAACGAGCTGTGCTCCTCGCCTATAATGATAGATGCCATGCTCAAGGAAATCGGCGAGCATGCCCGCAAATGCAAGTTGCAAAAGTACGAGGTACCCGTGGCAGTTACCCTCTGCAATGAGGTCTGGTCTCCGGACATGGGTCTGGTCACGGCTGCCTTTAAGCTGAAGCGCAAGAATATCCAGGATAAATACCAAAAGGATATCAATAGAATGTATGCCTCATGAATGCACCATGTGCTGACCTAAAATTAAATTGTTGTAGCAGAAAACACACGCACACGCACACACACAGATACATTTACATTTTAATACACACACACACACTTAAGCACATACAATAGTCTGCAAAGAGAAAGTTTTCAGTATTTAGAAATTAATTTTAGTTGCTCTCATTTCAAGTTTAGTTTATGTATATAACAAGCTTTAATTTTGTTAATTTTATTGTATAATGCACCTTTAAATACGAATACATACACACACACGCACACACACAATACATGTTTAATTAATTACTATTCTTCACGTCAGTCTTTCAGAGAGATCAGCAGTTGGCTGGGCCATATTTATTTTATTCGAATTCAGCATATAATATCCTGAACTACTGAGACTTCCATATGACACTACAGTCGTAAAACGTAGTTTACTATCGGCTGGTAGTTCGTATATAAGTAGTTCGTATATTTCCCGCAGGCCTTAGTCAAGATAAAGTGAAAAATATAAACTTTTTCGACTGATTCTATATATGATATAATGGTACGATATTGAGAAGGTTTTTCTTGACATGTGGGGAGCATAGCATGTCAAGCTTGACAAACATACAAATCTCGAAAATGGTGTTTCATTTCATTTTCAAAAGATCGTATTAATGGCAGGTATATGATATAGGGTACCGGTCCGACCGTTTCTGACAGTAGTACGAAGGTCTTATGACTTTAGCCTTTAAACTGAGATACGGGCAGCTATATCTACATAGCTGTTGACAGTCAAGAATACATCTACTTTATGGGGTCGGAGTCCTATATTTATTTCGTGAATAAATATATACCCTAAAGCTGAGGCAAGTTTGCACAAAAACAGACAAGCAGTTGGCAGAATACACATATAGACCGACTCTCATGCTAATGCATGTTAAAGACATTCTGCAACGCGATGCACATTTCGTGAAAAAGTTACATTCACTCGTCTGCAAAGCTAAATTAGGGATTCCTCTCGTTTCGCATCAGCACTTAAGCTGAAGAGTCTCGACTGTTGCTAGAGATTTGCGAATTTCGCATTGTTAAACTTATTGCTAAGTGTTGGCAGTCGCTGTTGAAGGCAGCTTAGAGCTTAGCTCTAAATTTAGTTCTACTTTAAAAGTCTCGTCATCGTGCCACTTAACCTCGCCTTGCTTAGAAATAAAACAAGACAGTTGCACTGGACCTTTACTTTTCCATGATTCTAAGACAATAAAATAATATAAGTATAATTACTCGAGTATAGATTATACGATTTGTTTTAATGGGTCCGAGTTCGTATAAATGCGGGGTAGCGCTTGATCTGGTCGGGACGGTCCGCAGTTTGAATGTATTCACTGTTGATCTATTGCACGCTGTTCATTTTTCGATTGCTTGACAAAGTGATCCAATGCAAGCTTTATGTTGACAACATAGGTTTGCTTCTTGTCGCACTTTGGAACGTTCTCAAGGGAACACTGTACTTTAACATTGTACTTCAAGGTACTTGTCCTGGAACGTTTCAGCCTCACAGTGACTGTATATGTGTGCGGATCATCGGGGCTTTTTTCGACTTTGGTTCCGTAAATGTACATGTTTGCTCTTGGAAATGTGCCTAACCTCACTTTCGACTCTAGAGCATGCGTTCGGTTTATAACAAATTAGATATTTCTGAAAAGAGAGTCAATATTTATTATTATTTGCTCAAGTATGCAATCTTCCTTCTGTCTTGCTTCAATTGTCTTGATAGAAAATGTTGGCGGAAAAAAGCACACATGCAGCAGCTCTCACCTGTCCGAATGCAAAAAGTTCAACTAGGAATGAAAGCGATACGAGTACGATGCTATACGAGTACTTAATTCTCGATTTGCAGTGTTTTCATCGCTCGACCAGGGCTGCAAATTTTTAGCTCCAATATCTTATGCGGTGCCCCCTCACAAAGATTCCAATTGCAGCCCCAAGTGCTGTTCTTGATGATGTGTACATATGCAGATATCTGCGTGTAATGATAATATTCCCCTCTGATGTTCAATCGAAATTAAATTTAATGGAAAACAAATTAACTGTGCGTTTTGTGGAACAAATTTATCTCCGATTTCCAGCAATCAATTGCTGAAATGAATACAGCAGAAAATGCTATGCATTTCTACTGTGACTGCAGCTGCTGCAGCTGTCAGCAAATTAAATTGAATTAAAATCGTGAATAAATTTAATTAATGAAGCCGTTAAATAGACTGAACTAGGGTGTACCCTGCAGCAAGGTCTAAGTTGGGCTATATATACGAAGATATTTGCATAAAACTGCGTTTTGTGACTGTACACAACTATCGTTTTTAACCAATTTCGATTGTTGCAGCAAACACTAGACGTCACACATCGAAAGTTTAAAACACTTCAACACGACTTGATAAGTTTCCATTTTGCAGCTCCTAAACTAATAAATAAAGAATAATGAGAAAATGTTTCCATTAAAACAAAAATACAATACTATGTAAATTCAGAAAGAGAACTTTTTTAAATAAAAATATGCAATTATGTCTATTGATAGTTCAGACTGCCAACATTAATATATATCTCAATTTATGTTTGTCCTGTCTCTGTTTGTACTGACTGACTGATTGGTCATCAACGCACAGCCCAAACCTTAAGAGCTAGGAAGTTAAAATTTCCACTGTAGCTATTTTATGTGATTAAAGTTCAATTTAAGACGGAAATAACAAATCATTTGGGACATGTTTTACACTTTTCGCAGAATCCAAGCATCCTCGGTGGAAAATCCGATTCAATGATGTTTTGGGCAAAGCTTAAAGTTGTGTCCGATTTGCTTCAAATTTATTTTAAAAGCTCTACATAAGAACTTAGAACTTAAATTGGGCTGAAACGGTTGTATGAAAGTTTTTGTTTACCATCCGATCGGTATCAAAATCATTTCCAAAGATCTTTGAAAGAATTTATTTTAGACTTGCCACGGGCAAGGACGGGGTATACCCGCTAGTTCTATATATAATAGATAGATTTGTAGCTCCTGCACGCTCGCGAACACTCTGGCTTTTGGCATGTCCTTTACATATGCATGCTAGCTAGTAAAAAATAAATATCTGACCGGTCTGCCATGTACTTATATATTCTACATGACGTTAAAATACAAAAATAACATGCAGCTCATGATCATAAAATATGCATGCATCATTAGCCCAGCATAACCGCAACACACACCTCCACACACACGCGCAATCAAAGACGCACATGGAAAAGGCAAATATGGGAAACCTCGGGAGGTTTGGCAGTCCCTCCACAGTCCCCGTACAGTACTCGTACTTTTGCAATTAAAAAGCTAGCATAACGGTAAATACTCGCATGTTGGCCCCGCGCGTCGCACGTGCGAAGCGCCATTTTGCCAGCCAGTTTGCTGCTGCCGCCGGAAACGGAAACGCGTTCATATAACACGCATATATTTCTAGCAATTACAACAAGCAGCGCGCGCGCCTTTTGCGTTTGCATAGTAGACATAGTAGACACTTCAACGCTCACTCCCTAACTTCTCAACCCCAACCCCACTCCCCGATCCCCATACCACGGTAACGCCATAGCAACCCTCTATGAAAGCCATGCAGTTGCCCGCAGCAGACCAGATACATGCCACGCCAGAGACTTGCAATTTATGGCGCTTACCAATTGTCCAAGAGTATGGTTTTAATTTTTGTATCCTACACACACACCCACACACACACGTGCGAACATAATTATATAGAGGCGACACGTGCGTATTTTCAATTTTTACTCATTAATTTTAATTATTTTGTAATAAATCGAAGATTTATTGCTCACAAGTTGTATGTAGCATAATTTGTATCACGTATTTGTTCGCCTCATACCTACACCTCATAAATGTGTAAGAGTGTGTGTGTGTGTGTGTGAGTGTGTGTGGGTGTGGGTGTGTGTGCAGCTTGGCCAGGTTAGTCTCGGAGTGTCAAGGGTATTACGATCGCTGTTGCGGTGGCTTTTGCTGTCGCTCGTTGCCATTTGCTGGCACATGAGCTACACTTGACTCCATTGATTCCATTAGTTTATATACAATTTTAAAGCATTTCAATTCTAAACATTAAATACTTGGAAAACTCAAATTGATTATCGTTAAATTACATCGCTATTAACCTTTAATATATATATGAAAATATAATACACATTTTCTTGACTTAAGCAAACACCAAAACCAAATTTTATTTTGCGAATTCGGTTAAAAGCTATTAAATGGATTTACATATATATTATAAGAATATGCATAAATGTGATAAATTCTCCCCACTCAATTTCAAAAACATAACAATTCAGCATTTTAGAAAATCCAACTTAATACATATATAATAATATATATAATATATATAAATATATAATTAATATATATATATATATATATATATATATATATATATATATAAATATATAATAAATTTAAAAAAAATAATATAAGAGATTATCAGGCTCTGGCTAGATAATGCTGCATTCTAAAAATAAAAATGTATCTATTTTTCTGTTAAACAACAATATAACAATATAATTAATATCAAATATCTAATTTAACTACAAAATACCTTTATTTCTTTAACTAATTTTCAAATTTGCTCAAATACTGGTGAAGGATCATCAAGGCGCGGCATCATGTCATATGGCATAGGATCCATTTAGGAAGTCATGCAAGTAATAGAAGTTTGACATTGCACAGTGGCTACATGAATTCTTGTGGCATTTAAGAGCTTATTTGTTTGTGGCAAGTGTATGGCAAACTTTCGTACTGGCCATATACTATTTAAGGGCTAGGGCAATAACCAAAACTGCCCACTGAGCAGCGCAGCGCAACAAGCAACAAGAACAACAAACAAACACAAGCATAAATTAAAAAAAAAACAAAACAAGCGAAAAAAAAAACAGGGAAGCCCTAACAAAAAAGAAGAAGCAGAAAAAAATGGTTGTTTTGAATTGCTTTTGCCTGCACAACGGGCAACTTGGCAACTTTGAGCGCAGGAGCTGGCAGGACTAATGAGGCTGCTGGCGGACATGGCGCAAATGAGCGAGGCGCCTGCCAAGCGAGTGCCCCAGCTGGGAGGGGGGAGTGTGTGGGGCGGATGCTGCCTGGTGCTGCCTGGTGGTCCGGGTTGTTAAATTAAAGCGGCGTTAGCAAACAGCGCCTGGGCGGGGGGTAGGCGGTGGGGAACCTGCAGAAACCGCAACTGAAAAGCAAAAAAAAGAAAAGCAAAAACAAAAAATAAGTTCTAATTGTTTGTAGACATTAAATGGGGCGCCGTTTGGAAATTATTGCCATTCGCTTCAAATCTTCGGTGAATCGCCAGCGCAAGCTCCGCAACCCTGCCCCGCTGTGTCGACACTGTGTACGAGCGTGTGTGTGTGTGTGTGTGCGTGTGTGCGTGCAACATAATTGGTCGCTTGGTCGCTTGGTCGCTCATAACAATAAGCAGAAATGTTGCTGCCTGCCACCCCCCATCTACCTCCCTGGGCACGCTGTGAGCCTGCTTCTTAGTTGTTGTTCGGCAACTGAACACAAAATGGCCGCATGACGAATGTAACGGGCGGTGCGGCTCATAAACTTGCAACAATAACAACAGCAACAGCCGTGGCTAGTTGCGCATTTCGGCAATGGGCGTGCCACACAGCTTCAATAGCTTGTGTGTATGTGTATGCGTGTGTGTGTGTGCGTGTGTGCATATACGTCCGTTTCGACGCCTTGTAAGTTTTAATTGTAATCGCATGTGTTTTGTGTGGCAGCAACAAACACACCGTCTGATTATTAGGCTTTAAATAATTAATTGCTTATGCATGTAATGGGCGTTGCCCGTGTGTGTATGTGTGTGTGTCAGTGTGCGTATGTGTGTGTGTTGCTAAATTTTCAATTACGTCGCCTCTTCGGCCGCACTCAACACCAAATCCACATGACTAGAATTTGCGGTCGCCAGTCAGTCACTTGGGTGCGCCCACACGTCCTTCGATTGCAATTGCAATAACATTTTGCGGTTTACGGTCCTGGCCAAAGGAATTTAATTAAGCTTGAAATTTGAATGAATTTCGACAGCTCCTTCAGCTGCTTCTTCATTTGGCCGCAATTTGCAGCCATTGCACAATTATCAAGTCAAATGCAAAAACCAATAAAAACCTTTTGCCTATTGCCTTGTCGAATGGCAATAACTCACATTTCCTTCTGACTGAAACAATAAATGCACTTAAGAATAATGGAAATACATATAAATATATAAAATATATAAATTTAAAATTATAAAGCTGGTATTTATTTGTTATAGGTTGCGTATACGTAACAAGTTCACGGGAATTAAAACAACTTCGTATAGTACAAGAAAGAACAACTTAAGTAAGAATAAGGCGAAAACCAAGTGCCAGCAATATGCAAAAAACACACAAAAGCAAAAGTGCTTTCGTCGAGAGTACACATCGAGGAGATGACCTGTACCCGGCAAGTATCATGACGAATTTGCGTAACTCTTTTTCACATACATATATCAAAAATGTGAAATCTTCTTAATATGTGTATGTGAGAAGAATACCTAGTTAGTCTCAGAGCTCTTCTTAAATTATTTTTAAATCGATACTCATCGATATCAAGGAAATGGAAGGTGCTATCGACACAAGCAGATAAGCTTGTGTTGCCCAGTATTCAGCTTTAACGTAAAGTTACGATGTTAACGCGATCAAATGGATGTCGCTAGACTGATTCAGCCTAATGGTTTCTTTTGCCTTATAAGTGCATTCCGACACAGTCAATACACCCAATATACCCAATTTCAATGGGTAGACGAAATAAAAGAAAAATTAAGTCAGCGCTTTGGCCCATGATTAATTACAGCGACCGGATGAGAGCCTAGACCAAATGTCCAATACACACAATGGAAGAGAGAGGGAGTGGATGAGGGAGAGCGAGAGGGAGGGTGAGATTGAGAGAGAGGTAGCCAGAGAGAGGGACACATACACGCACAGTCTCCATGCGGCGAATGATTTATGGCTTTTTAAAGATAGCCATCAACATCAACGGCAAACGCTGCCCAGATAAAGCAGCCACAATGGCTCGCTGCCGAAAATACTCGTGCCCTCACACAGACAGCCGCATTGACAGCGACATTCACATGGATACGGAGTGCGAGTCCAACTCCAGAAGCAGACCAATGCAGAACCCCAGCATTGACTTCCGTTTCCGCTTCTGTTGCCGCACATCGCACTGAGCTAGCACTACGCGCGTCTCAGGGCCCGTGTTGACTTTATTTACGAGTAGTAGAAGTGAAATGAAGTTGATTTCATGATTGCGTCGAAATTGTCTATGAAAATGTAAATGTGTAATTATTTGGAAAATGGCAGGCTGTGCCAACAGCAACAACAACAACAACAACAACAACAAACGCCAAATAGCAACAACCACATTAATGAGGCCGGGCCAGGCAAAAGCTAAATAAATCTTGCCCAAGCGCCTTGTCGCACACTTGTCGCCCGGCCAGGGACCCAGACCCAGACCCAGACATGTAAGTAGCGCAAAGGACATACTTTAAATTGTGTGCCAAAACATTAAGCACTGTTAAGAACTGGGTCGATGGACCACGGACAGCGGATAGCGGGCAGCGGGCAGCTCACTAGCTCAGAACAACTAAAGTTTCATTCTTATTGGCAACTTTTCTGCAATCGTATCTTGGCCAAAAGCGAAACCTGGCCGACGACATCTGCGAGTGAGTTTCGAAAAAGTCGGTTCATTCATTTGGAATTTAAATTCACAGTCAGCCAGCCAGCTGGCAAAGATATTTAAAAGCCACAAGGAGAAACAAGAAACCTCTCACAATAAGCGGCTCAGCACAATATCTATGGCACGAAAATAAAGCACCAAAGAATTGTGCAATTTCCATAGAATTTAAATTTGGACACATATTTACACTCTGTACACAAACTGAAGCAAGGCATATTGGTTGAGTAAAATATGCTTTTGTCTTTTAATGTCGCACACTCGTTTATGTTCGTATATACGTGCGTCACGGAAACCTCAAAGATCTATATCTTTCGCAGTGCTAAAGTTGAGGTCATTATTAAATATCACACAGAAAATATGATACTCTAGAGTTCAAGTCACAGTTTTAAAGTAAAGTAAAGCAAGCCCCAAGGTATAAAAGGCGTAGCTAGAATATTCATTAGGAAATAATAGCTCAAATTTTGGCACCCAAACATTAAATTTATGTTACCATTTTTGGTAGAAGCTAATTGTAGGTAGAGATCTAGCCCATCATTTCGATTTACAAATATTAACGGCACGCAATATTTTCAGTAGAACGGGCAATTATTATACAAAAAAATTAATTGTGTCATTAAAATTCAAAAGAAAATATAAGGCAAAGCAAGGTTTAAGCCAAAGACTGCAAAGGCTGCACAGGGCATTGCCGAGCTGGGTAATTCCAACTGCAACGTTTTCCACTTGTTTTCATATTATATATACACATATATATATATATATATAATTTTTCCTTTGTTGTTGTTTTTATTTTTGCTGCAAAGTTTAAAAGTCATTTGGCATTCAATTGGGATTCACTTACACCACAAAAGCGACCAAATGAATTTGATGTAAAAACTTTTGCACAAAAACTTTGATGTGCTAACCCACCAAAGCAAATCTCTTCGCCGATTCCTATCTCTCCCTCCTCCCACCACCCATCCTCTATTCTTAACAGGTGTGTCGGCAAGGACAATGTCAACGCTTCTGCTGCAGACGATCCGAGGCCTGGCCTGGAACATGTTTCAGTCTAGATAAATGCCAGACACTTAAGTCATTTACAGCCCGCGCTTGTTGCGGACCAGGCGTGCCCGCATCTGTTTTAGAGCCGCCAACCGAATAGAAACTTGAGTTGAAAAACCGAGCACCCCCAGTCCCGTATTCCATTGTGAAACTATATCTACGTCCATGGCTGGTCGCCGTTGGCATTTTGCATTCGGCACTTAAACAAGTCGACAAGCTGCAGTTGCACTTCAAAATGGCGCAGTTAAGTGTGACAATAATGATGTTGTCTATGGCGACGGCTGCTTAGCCGTCGAGTGGTGCCACAGCCCTACGCTGCCCACACCTCCCCGCTCAAGTAACAGAACTCAGTCGAATATTTTTGGCAGGCAACACTACCCGATAATAAAAGAAGCAAGAGTCTCTAGTCGGGAGCTCCCGACTAGGAGATACCCTGAACCCTCTTCTTCCAACATCAAATGCATATATATTCTATTTTAGAAGCTATATGTCAAGTTTGGTGACTCTAGCTCTTATTATTTACCAAAATTGCCCAAAAAACAGAATATCGATATCAATTTTTATCGATTGCTTGGAAACGGAGCAAGTTATCGATTATCGGAAACAAGCTCGATATGCGCGGGCACTACGAGCACCTACATTTCAAGTCTCTAGCTCTTATAGGTTCTGAGATCCTTGCGTTCATACATACGGACGGACGGACATGGCTAGATCGACTCGGCTATTGATGCTGATCAAGAATATATATACCTTATGAGGTCGGAGATGCTTCCTTCTGCCTGTTACATACATTTGGATTTTGCAGAAATACAATATACCCTTATACCCATTTTTAATGGGTTCAGGGAATAAAAACACCCAAAAGGCAAAAACAAAACCAAAAGCGATTGCCAGTTGGCAGCTCTAGCCGCAAGATGTCGCCACTGGTGTGCCTGTGTCTGTGTGTGCGAGTGTGTGTGTGTATGCAACACTGGTGTTAAGTAGGCCGCATCAACTGATAGAACCATTGAACGACCTCAACTGCCTGCAGTCCCCATGCAGCTTAAGATGTTTTCCAGAACTGGCAACATTTTAGGCGGGTCGCAAGAAATAAATCCTGGCTCGAAGCTTACCTCATTTACTGTGTGTGTGTGTGTGTTTGTGTGTGTGTGTGTGTGTGTGTGTGTGTGTGTGTGTGTGTGTGTGTGTGTGTGTGTGTGTGTGTGTGTGCGTGTGTGCGTGTGTACGTGTGTGCGTGTGTGTGTGTGTGTGTGTGTGTGTGTGTGTGTGTGTGTGTGTGTGCGCGTGTGCGTGTGTGTGTGCAAGTGCATTTGTGGAATTTGTGTGATGCGACTAAGTGTAACGGTAAATCTACACTGCAGGAAAAATGGCAAAGGTGCAACTGTTCCTCAAGTTAATTTGCTCGGCAATATTTCTTTCAAATCTTTTTAACATCCTTACGTTAAGTTATATTTTTTGTTATTTGTTTTCAAGGTGGCAATTCTTGAACGCGAGTTCAACGATTGGGCAAAGAACGTATTGCATCGCGTGATGGCAGATCTATCAGTTTTCACAATTTGCCAGTCAGTTACAACTGACACTAACAGGAGAACAAAAAACTTTAACATTGTGTTGTACAATAAGGTGTGGCAACCCTTTGAATATACGAGCATTGCAGTTAGTTATGACTGCGGGCGAAGGTTGCCAGATGGAGCACATTTATCGTGCTGTCTACCAGTGTATTTATATCGGCTATCAAGGGGATCGCAAGGGTTGTACGAAATGATAAGCGAGGAGCGGGGAATGGGATGGTTGAGGCAATGTGGTAGATATGGCACTGCAGCAAAGCAAATGTCATTGTAATACTGGTAAACGGAAAGTTGCGTAAATGGCAGCACAATGTGTGATAAATGTGCTGGCCAGGCACAAAGCAATAGAGCAAGTACACACACACAAGCAAACACATGAACACCGAGGTGCAGAGCTGCTGCACTCATAGATGTAAATGGCACTCGAAAATTCCTTTGGGTCTCTTGGCTGGCTTCAAGTGACTGTCTGTGAGTGGCTGCGCGCGCTTGTCTGTGTGTGTCTGAGTGCGTGTGTAGCTTAGTCAGTGCAATAACAGGTTGCATACTCCTAGGCAAACTGCCTGACACACACACGCGCACACACACACACGCACAAATGCACACGCACGTTGTATCTATGCGCTATAGAGAAACACTTAAACATCTTTGACTGATGGCCATGCCCCAAACATGCATTTGCAGCACATACACGCACACACACACATAATTTTATGATTTATGTTCATGCTAGAAGTGCTTCGTTGTGGCATGGCAACAATCGCAGCACACTTAGCAGCGCCTGTTGCAATTTATTGCCAGTCAGTCGGCCAGTCAGCATCCCCCCCAGACCTAATGCACACATATATTTATTTATACCAACCAGCAGGTTGTTCCCTGAAACTGTCAACAATTAAATGTCGCAACTGTCTAATTAAGTACAAAATTTGAATTGAGCGAAAATTGTTTCGCTGTTTGAGCAAAATCTGACAAACTGACGCCTGCCAAGACCGCCATAAGAAATACAATTCACTGACAATTGAATATATATGGTATGTATATAAATTAAATATATACATATGCGTTGAATATATTGCCTTGTAAATATTCATTACAGATAAAATGCTTTATATTTATAAATAATATATTATTTACCTATCGGTAAGATAGCCAGCCTTAAGACAGATAAAATCAACCTCTGCCCAACCGCGTACTTATGATCTTGAATAATCACATGAATATATAAGAAAAAAAACTAATTAGAAAATAAAATAAACCTTACAAAATTTTCATGTTCTTTCCTATTTGAAAATCTGATAAAGTGACACTAAAAAATTTGCTCAGAAACAAGAATATTGTCTGTTGACAAGACTATTGTCTGTTGACAAGAGTCATCTATAGGATTTGTGCATTCCAGCTAAAAAAATGAGTTCATCTTTTTTGCCAGAATATTACGTTTTTAGTGTGCTCCATTGCTTAAACATTTGATATACAAGAAATCGTACAAGTAATTAATCGAATACAAATTCATTTTTACCCACTTGCAATACCTATACCTAGCAGAATGAAAATATTATTAATCAACATATGTGCATGCCTCTTAATAGATAATCGTGAAACTCAAAAATTCCAAGTATGAAACATATTAATAAAAATGTTCGCTTAACAAAATTGTTTCAGAGTAAAGCCTGATCAGAATCCAATAAAAACAAGTGAGAGGTTCTAGTCGGGAGCTCCCGACTAGGCGATACCCTGAACCCTCTTCTTCCAACATCAAATGCATATATATATTCTATTTTAGAAGCTATATGTCAAGTTTGGTGACTCTAGCTCTTATTATTTACCAAAATTGCCCAAAAAACAGGATATCGATATGGATTTTTATCGATTGCTTGGAAACGGAGCAAGTTATCGATTATCGGAAACAAACTCGATCTGCGCGGGAACTAGGAGCATCTACATCTAAAACCCATATACCAAATTTCAAGTCTCTAGCTCTTATAGGTTCTGAGATCCTTGCGTTCATACATACGGACGGACGGACGGACGGACAGACAGACGGACATGGCTAGATCGGCTCGGCTATTGGTGCTGATCAAGAGTATACATACTTTATGGGGTCGGAGATGCTTCCTTCTGTCTGTTACATACATTTGGATTTTGCACAAATACAATATACCCTTATACCCATTTTTAATAGGTTCAGGGTATAAAAAAAAAGCAGAAAACATATTTTTAATTAAAATTTGCGTGATTGATTGCACTTGGCGTGGGAGGGCTGGGATGGCAGAGGATTGGGTGGGGACACAGGAACAGCGCAATTTATGCTGGCAGCCAAACGATTTTTACAAAATGTTATTTGTGACAGGCAGATAGAAGACGGACAAAAGCAACGTCCGCACAATTAAAAATGAAAGCGGCTTAATAAGTTTAGTTCACGTGGCCTTTGATGAGGCCCACTGCGAATTGAAGTCCCCTGAAAAATGATGCGTTCAAATTAAAAAGACACTTTTTGGTTTCATGGGACATGCGTGCCAATTGTACCCACGCCCTCGCCCTCGCCCACGACCAGGAGCAGTCCAAAGCTGAGAGCAAGTGCCTGAGCCAGAGGCTAAGCCAGACCCCTGCCCAGGCAGGATAGCACCGAAAAATAAGCGCGTGGGCTTTGCGTTAATGAGGCAATGCGTCACTGGGTCCAGCCAGTGCCTGGGCAACTTGAAGCTTCCAGCTCCCAATCCTTGGCCCCTATCCCAGTGCCAGGGCCCTCTAGCACGTTGCTCGTCAAGTTCATCAGCATAATTATCCATGGCATTGACTTCTTCATCAGCTGTCGCATTGTCCCAGTGCCTGTGAGCCGCTGAGATTTGGCTGTGCCGAAAATTTGCTATTTGCTCACTTTTCGGGTCTATGCTAGAATCCCCCCGCTCCGCCCTTTTCTCCACCTCCTGGCCGCTGGGCCACATAAAGTGTGTTAATTGTGCAGATTTGCCGGCAATGCCAACGATAAAGAAAATAATGTTTTTGGCTTAAAAAGATAAATCGCAAGGACATCGAGAGGAAGCCGCAGGCGACTAACAACAACGAATTTATAGAGCCCGGCAATGGGGATTGGGAAATGCTCCAGGCATGCCCAGGAGTCGCCAGCCAAATAATTATTGCATCAGTAATTAACTTGTCTTACTTCCCGTTTTCCTCTCCACTCGTGTTTTTTTTTTCTGTCTATATAGTACATGTCATCTATATAGTCGCCAACTGATGTTCGATACGCGTCTTACTGTTGCCCCTGTCTGAGTCCCAGCAGTTGCTGTGGAGAGTTGCTTAGCTGCGATGTCCAAAGAGCTTAAGGCCTTAAAGGCGGCAATCATTTATATGAACATATCCGCCTTTTTCCCCTATTTTAATTCTACGTTGTTTTCTGATAAATGCGAAATACTTCGGAATATTATCGAATGGAGTGGGCTTATTGCATGAGTTTAAAATACAAATAAGTAATGTACATGTAATAATAGCAATATAAAAGGCTTGAATATATTAGATAAACATGGAATGAACAATAGGAATAGAGGAAACAATAATTGAACAAAATATTTATCAGCAGAAAAAAAATATATATATGTATAAATATATATTCAAGCAAAAGAAATCAGAAATGTGGAGAGTTGACATTGCAATAGTTACACCCGCTTGATCAGATCGAGATCGATTTAAAGTCTGGTTTATTGGCAACACTCTTGCATACTCTGTATAAACCTTAAATTTGTTGTGATATAAGTACTCTAGCATATTCTAAACTGATGCTTGGCAGCTGGCAACATCCTTTTAGCCCCTTTCGCATATACGTATGTACACATGTACTCCACGACTCCCGAGAGGAAACAAAGCACAAAAGTCATCGGCCTATTTCCAAAAACAAAATGCAAATCGTCTGTCAAGCACACGCACTCTCTCCCTCTCTCTCTCTCACACACACACACACACAGGCCACTTATTTATTCCGTATTACGCATTATTCAAAACGCTTTCTGTAGACTGAGGGGCAAGTGAAGGGGAAGACGGGTTGCCTTAGCCTCGACTTTGCCACTGCCTCAAAAAAGTGCACAAACGTTGTGCCGACAAAGCAAAAGTGGCAAGACAGGAAAGGGTGTGCGGTGCGCGGATTTTGGTGCTCGGTGCTCGGTGCTCGGTGCTCGGAGGTAGAGCCAGCCTTTAATCAATCACCGAGGTTGACAGTTACGCAAATATCAATCAAAAATAAATCGCATGTATGTAGCAACTTGTTTGCCAGGTGGGCGGGGCCTCAAGGCCGTGGCCAAGGAACGCATCAACATCTTGGCCCACGTGCATTAGCTGACGCTGCTAGGCGGCAATTGGGGCCAGATTTTGGCTGCCAACGAGTTGCCGCCAGCTGCCAGAAGTCATCGGCAGCCAAGCCAGCAATCAAGTTTCACCACTTTTGCCATATTTCTGTCCTTTCCTGCATTTATTGTGGCAACTTAGCATTTGATTGAGGCGTGGCATGGCCAGGCCGGGCCGGGCCGGCTTAGCGAATCGGGGGCGGGGCAATGAATGGGGGCCGGAGCACGTGCGGTTATCGCTATCGTGGGTTTAACCAAGGCCTTGACTTTCCAGGCGACAGCGCTGAAGGCTTTTGCCCTCACATTTGTCACTTTACAACACAGGCAGGACTTCATTTCATTAATTTTTGGGCCAACCATAGGATAAGCTACTTAGCTCTTATTTATTTAACCCATATGAAAGATTCCAAAGAATTTAATTTTACATATATTCCTTTTTTTAATTATGTGAATAAATATAACTTACCCAAAAGTTAACATGTGCACGTACGATATTTTTAGTATCTCATCATCTCTTATTTGGAGGAAGACAATCCTTAATTTGTACGACCCTATAAAGAACACAAGATGTAGATAAAGGGTTAGGGTAAGATCAGGAGCGAGTATTGCAATAATATAACAGAGCGAAAGAGAGAAAAATAATACTATAAGTCATATGAAATCAAATCATTAAGTATTCATGAGAATTGCATAGCAAGGCAATACTCAAGAATAATTTTTTTGATTGCTCGCAGTATATATTATTTATAATTTGTCTTTATTACTTCAAACGAGCGCGTTGCGCGATCAGCATTTGGAGTTGGAATAGGAGGGTTCAGGGTTCCCGCCTAAAACCTCTTACTTGTTTTTGTTAGCTCTCTGAACCTTAAGTCCAGTGACAAAATCGCTTGCACACCTGTACAGATTTTTGCTCGTATGGTGTATATCCACAAGTATATATGAAATTGTTGCAGCTTTTGTTTGTTTTTGTTTTTTTCTCTTTTACTTGTACTTTTTCACCCATTATGGCCCCAACAATGCGCGCACCTGTGCCGCTCGCCCTGACACTCGCCCAAGGAATATGAATAATTTATTGTTGTTATTGTTTTTGTGGTTGCTGCAACTGCAGTGGTCCCCAGTAACAACAACAGCTACGGCAACAACGACAAAAACAGGAGCTTACCACAGAAGTGAAAGCCAAAGCAACCACAGCAAAGCGAAATGCAACCAAAAAGTTTTTCCCTACCGCTTTTTGCATTCGGCCTTTGGGTCAACTAATTTATGCGGCCAGTTCGTTTGTTTGTTTGTTTGTTGTCCAGAAAAACTTGATAATTGCTTAAATCGTACTTGAATTTGAAATACACTGAAATTAAATATAAATGAACCTGCAATTAGCTAAAAATTGCTGCTAATTGATGTTCGGAAACAGAAATCCGATTAGTTGTCGAATAAAAGAAATGATGAAAAATTATAATTGCGTTTAATTTCAATACAAAGAAAGAAGAAGGATTTAATTTATTTATGATTAATTGAAAATTGTAAAAAATTAAACGATTCAAAGCTTGAAACCTCAAAATAAGAGCTGCTTGGCTTTTAACCCCTACAACGTGGCTTAGTGCTGTCTTATTGAATGTCAAATTTGTAGTTGGCGATAATTGAGAACGTTGCCAATTCAATTTAGGTAGCAAATAGATCAAACTAATTGTTCTTGAAGGTTTTTTAGTTCAATGGATTCAACATTTTGCTACAACATTCTTAAAATAAAGAACGCATTTTGAAGGCTCGTTTAACTGTGCAAAAAATAAACACAAAACTAACAGAGGGACTTGACATTTTTCATGAAATATGTAACAGCCGCACACGAAAACGAACAGAAACACACACACACACACATACACACACTTGCGATATCATAGGAGCTTGGCGGAGGTTAACTCTTTAGCTGAAACTTTCTACACCGGCTCGCAGCGGAAACGGATTCGTGCCCGAATGGCACCGACTCGCAACATGTGAATAATTTATGTAACAATTGCGACACTTTTTTTCCAGAGAGTGTGCGGTAAGGGGCGGGTAGGTATGGTGACTGGGGGCGAGGGGGCAACGTCTACAAGTTTAATGGCATTGTTGCTCGGGTTTTAGCGCTGGCCCTAGCGTGTCGTAAAAGCAAATAGAGCGAATGGAAGATGCCAACCAAGTACAGGATGCAGGCGCTCGGCACTGGGACTACAACTGCGGCTGCCTGGCATGGATCTCCAGATGCAGCCTCACTCCGCCTCGCTGACAGACAGCGCTTTGGCGACCCGACTAAGTGAATGAAATATGGTTGCCTAATAAAAATTGTATGAAATAAAAGTGATGACTTTCACTTTTACTTTCGCATTGCCGTTGCCATTGCCATTGCCATTGGCTTATCCCCGGCGCTATAGCTACCACCCACAGTTCGGCTCACAGCAAGCCGCTGCGGGGCATAAGTAAAAGCGACACCTCCTAAACCCCATGTAGCATATGTGCTGCTGGTGGGTATACAAGTGTGTGTTCGTGTGTATACGCATATGCCCACACTTGTTGCGCTTGTTATTCCAATGGGGGAGAGGCCAAAATGGACCTTCAAGTTTGACTTTATTAGGCCCAAGGAGCCCGAAACGATCAAAAGCTAATCTAATATGGACGGATAGTAAGTTAGTGCGAATGTCGATTATTATCAAGAGTTTGCAACGCAACTAACAAGATGTATCTGTCCTTATCTGAAAAAGAAAGGCACAGAAAGTGGGAGAGAATATAAATAAATATAACATTTTAAATAAGTCTTATACTAATATAGTATTATCTAAACTAAAACCAAAAAAAACATAGCTAAACAATAGGGGTATCTTAAATTTATGAAAATCGCATAGAGCGGTGGTATAGAAGAGAATGAGAGGTAGACTGTGTGAGAATGTTTGTGCAATAAAAGCAAAGAGAGAGGAAAAAGAAACTGTAGGTGAACGATAGAGAGAAAGAAAGAGCTTAAACATCATATCATTCATGACATAGAGGGTCATGAAAATCGCATAGAACGGTGGTATAAGTAGGTGGAGAGAAAGAGGTATAGTATACGAGAGTGTGTTATGTGAAAGAGAGAGAGGGAGAGAGACAAAGAATAAAAGAAAGAGAGAGAGGGCGTAGAATGCATTTTATTAAGAGACAACAGTCAATTAGGTAATTTGAGAATTTAATGATTTAAAGGCATAAGAGCTGTTAAAAACCAGATAAAAATTCTTAATGACTTTACTACCTAGTCTAGCTCTATTCTGCGTGGTATTCGAGCTTGTGACCTTTGTTTAGTTTATTGGGCAGCTGCCGTGGATGTAAGCTAGTCCTGCTCAAAGCGCCTCCTTCTTCAATTCAAGCGCTTCTTGAAGTTGATCACATTTTCCATTATGTCCGAAATCCCTCCGGATATATTCATAACTCAAGTGAGTACTCGGGCGAGTGTTGATGCTTATCAGCACAAGAGCGCTCCATATGCACATTGCGAATACTTGACTGCGAAATGGAGACCGTCATACGATATGCGAACAGTTGACGGCAAGCCGCCAACGATGTTCCGTCCCCAAGGAAATTGTTTCGGCTCTGGTCAGCCAATTAGAGCGCTAAATGAATGTATACACAACCAGGACCACATACACATTTTTGTATTATAAACACCGCCTATAAACACACACTACATAATATACTCTGCCAACTGCATGTGCATGTGCAGGGTGTGACTTATTAAAAGTCGCATGGCGCCCCGGCGCGGCAACTTAATTAAATGCATCCATTGGCATGCGGCATTCAGTATGCGGCATGCGGCATGCGGCAAGCGTCGAGCGCAATGCTTGCGTTCAAGCGGCCAGTAAACTAACAACACAGCCATAGACAACAATAACAACACCAATAGCAACATACTCTCTCATCTGGAGACGTCTGCTGCTGCCCGCAAAACACTCGTAGCATGCCGCATACTTTCTGGGTGCAGGCTCAAAACAATTTTTGCATACCCTGGCTGTGGATGCTGTGATTATGTCGGGTCAGTGATTTACTAAGTACATAAAAAATAAATAAACAGCTTAATTGATTAGTCTCTCAGTCTGAAAAGTCCCTTGGGAAAATATGTGTTGAGGTCAACTGGAAGGTTTTAACCTTAAATTGAGTTCAATTGAGTTCTTGTTAAAAAACTCCTTACTTTATTTAAAGATATCCTGACCAGGCTCAGAACTTAACACTCTTTTCGTGCTCCTGACGTCTAATATATTATAAATTTTATTGTTATAAAGCTAAAACTGCTCTAACTTTATGTATATGTCTGAGAGGGTATTAAATCTGCGGCATCTCGAAGATGACTCTTTTTTCTGGATTTTTTTCAACTAGCATGCACAAAAGTTGCTCTGTTGCTGCATTTTTTTTCTCAACTCTTTTATCGTTTGTTATTTTTTTATTTTTTACTCTTGTATGCAATAAATAGCGCCACTTGAACAAAGTTAATATAGTCACAAATAGTTTAAATATTTATTTACGGTTTTTCGGTTTGGCCAACAATTTTGCTCGTCGCTCTGCTAACTATATTGCTGGTTGTTTTTTCCTTGTTGCAGTGTTCGTTTACGTGACATTCTGACATTGCCGTCGCCAACCCCTTGCCGCACCACGTTGGGTGGCAAGTGGCAAGCCAAGGCTGTGCGGCGGGCAACGGGTTTAAGCAAGCGCCGCAAAACAAAAGTGAAAGGCATGCCAAGGGTTAAAGCTTCGGGTTGCCAGAGCTATTCGAATCTGGTGACAACTACAACAACAGCCACATTGCAACATAATCAACACTTAAGTCTTATATTTTCGCGACTGCACGCTATTAATGTAAACATACATACATATATATCTGTATTATGGGGTGGAATATGCCCAACATGCACTTAGCTAAGTTTTTATGGCCTATTGAATGCCATTTAAGTACTGAGCATAAAACGGCCACTTAGTTTTGAAATATATGTTAAAGTGTTAACATTGTCCGCTTTACATATTAGAGTACTGTTAAACTGGTTATGTGAGCTTTAAAAAGAAAATAAGGGTAAACGATTAAATTAGTTTTATGAACTTGTATTTATCTCCCGCAGGAAATTACTGCTGTAAGAACTCTTTATGTAACCGATCAGATTTTTATCAAATGAACCAAGGCCTTAAAAGAGTATGAACCAAACCACTTCGAGCCCAGAAATCTTATTGTTATCATGACCGGAACTTCATCAAAAAAATAACAGACTAAGCCAGTATCAAAACATATTATTTTATAAATTTATTTTGAAATAAGGAACTTTAATTACATATAACGGACTAGGATTTCGATATAGATTTTTAACGATTTTATGGAAACGGGGCAAGTTATCGCCGATCTAAAAAAAACAGGTCTGACAGAAGAACAGATAGAGGGACAGGCAGACGGACAGACAGACGGGCAAGGATAGATGGGGAGCAAGAATGTGCATATACTTTATGGAATCGAAGATGCTTCCTTCTGCCCGTTACATACAGTTGCACAGAGCCATTATACCCATTTTAGCCATGGGCCCGGGGTATAATTACACCATGTAAGGCGTAGAGCACCGCACATTCGTTTGAAAAGCACAAGATTAAATCATATTTTATATAATAAATAATAATTTTGTCATTTCGATTTGTTCGCAATTCACCAAAAAGCGTTTAAACAATTCCAAAAATATGCTTCACAAATTTCTTTGGAATTGATTCTAATGTGGAACTTAAAACAAAAGCGTATTACGTTCCATTTTAGTTACACAGAGCAACACGTTACCAAGAAAACCAAATCCCTTGTTAGAGGCTGAAATTGTTGTAGTGTCAATTTAATCCTTTTTCAAAAGTTTTATTTGCAATACAAGTGAATACCGCAAATGCTATTCCAAGTTCAATTGTATTCATTTTAATTTTCCAAGTAAATAACATTCAAGATAACTTTTTTAATAGCTACCCATTGGCCAAGTCCGCAAACGAGATGTGCTCTGTTTTCACTTCTCAGATGTGGGAAAGTTCTTTGGGGAGATGAAAGTGCAAGAAAAAATAGAAAGCGTAAACAATTTCTGTTGACAAGTACATGGTACACACACGAGAATTCCACACTGTTTCAGATTGAGTTTAGTTGCACGAAACCACACACCCTGCTGTGGATTTGGGGCAGGGCAGGGCAGGGACTAACGAGAAGGTCAGTAGGAGCTGATCTCAATTCCTCAAGAGGAAACTGACTGCGAAAGCTATTTCAAGTGGGAGCTTACTACAACCAACTACCCAGGAATTGGGTCTTTAGCACCAACATCCCAACTCTATCGAGTTTCGTTTATTGCCTTAGCTATAAACTCGAGCAATCCTCTTTTTTAGAAACTTTAAAAAGACAACGGCCCTCAAACTTCTCTAGATCCTTTCTCGCCGTCATTAAAAGGCAGATTGTCCACCTTCGGTTGCAAGATATGTCCAGATATGTCTTACTGAAGGCGTCAGGTCTGGTTGACTTGGCTTCAACGTATTGCTTTCTTTTAATACTTATTAAAATTTTGATGATTTTAATAATAAAAATGTCAATAATAATAAACATATTAATATTAAAAATAAATATAGAAAAAATATGCATATTTGAAACTTACCGACTTTGTTTTGAGGTCCTATGATACTAAGTGCAAGCAATATCCCTGCCCGCATATTTTCCGCCTTCCGCAATGTGCGCTCCAGTGGGGTCAGAGGCTGTTCAGGGCAGCTTATAAGGTTCGACATTGGGGACAAGCTCATAGACATCGCCCGAAATCCGGCGCAAATGCTAATGTGACCCTGTCATATACTCCTGCTCGGGTTTGGGGCATGGAAACGTGGGATGGCTTATTTAAAATGTAGTATAAATAATTAGTTGTCGACACGTTGCGCATATCCATATGGTATAGGTCCTAGAGTGAGCTTTGTGTCCATGCTAAAGCAATTATCCCTGCAGGCGTGTTAATTTATGCCCAGCAAATAAAAGATAAGAACACAGACGAGCGATTTCCCCAACATGCACACGTGTCTGCGTCTCTCTGCTTGGTTTTTCTATTATCCACAGCCCGAAATGAAAATGCACACACACACAAACACACACACGCTTGAACGGCACACACTCCCCCATGATAAATTTTCAATGCCACGTCTTGTTGTTGTTTTTAGCAATGGATGAAAAATTTTGGCTAGTAGTGCCCGCGGCACCTACCCGAACATCCGGGAAACACACTCATCTGAAGTCCGAGAACAAAAGAAATGAGCAAACTCCAAGCTTTGCAATTTAGTTGGCAAATTGCAGCCTCCGGCTAAAATCCCATTACCGATTATTGTATTTCATTAAGTGGAAAGCTCTGCGCTTAGCATGCTGTTTAAACTCCCAACTAGTTGCTGCGAGCTGAATCGTAATGGGCCATAGAATTAATGCTATGCATAATTAACTACATCTGTAAAAGCAAAACGCATACTTGTTGCCCTTAAGTGTTGCTCGATTATAATCGATTAGTTATCACAGGATTGAATTTGCATTTCCGCTTTTTAAAATTAAGTATTTAATGTTCAATCGCAGTTATATACTTAACAGCACACGCGAATGGGGCTAGTCTCAAAAGACTGATAGCTGTTTCTCGTCACATTACTATTTATAATTTCCCATATATACTATATGCTACCGATTTCACATGAAGTATACGACAAAAACATAGTATACCCTAAAGATCTCCAGGGAAAAATGAAGCATTTTGGAGTTTGATATGTCTTGATGGCAGCAAAGAGGTTTCCAACCGAAATGCTTTTAATTTTTTTATAAATTCAATAGTTCTATTGGCAATTCAAGCAAGTTCGAACCTTTTCAAGATTCATAGCTGTGAATATATAGTTTCCAGAACTGAACCTCAAAACAGAGTATTGGTACAAACCAATGAAAACGTTTCTTGGCATATATGTATCATCAGACTTTGTAAATATTATCATGTTTTCAATCTACTTTGCCAGGTTTATAGTGCAGCGATAATTTACAGGGCAGTTGGTATATAATATAACGATATATGGTACGATATTAATTTGCTGACAATACGTTATTCCCCAAATAATTATATGACTGTTACTGACACATGGGTCTTCTAGGTGATACAGATTCTTATGTGTTAGACAAAACTTTCTTTCTGACTGCCAGTCGCAACGCATTCCTATCACAGCCTCTGAACGCCCAAGGGAAAAAGGAAAACGTTTAGGGAAACTACGATGATAGGCGAAACCTGCTGGGAAATAAAATCAATTTCAAAGTGCGAGAATGCAATTTCGCTTAAAGTGTTTACATTATATGTGACGCATTGAAAATGAGTGAAATGCAAGGATCGATATGAAAGTTCACAGCATGCCCAACCGTTGATTTAGTAAATCAAAAATCATTTGATGACGTCACTGAACAGCTCCCACACATACACACACACGCGCACACACACACACGCAAAAGCACACAGGCACATATGCTAGCGTGCAACGCATCATAAATCTCAGCATTAAAAAATTGAACCCAGAGAACGGGCGCTGGAGCGACAAAGAGGCTACTCTGACGCACACATCGTATATCAATACACACAGACACACACACAGAGAGAGAGAGAGAGAAAGAGAGAGAGTTGGAATGTGCAACGATATTTTACAATATAATTATGTCAACTACAGAGGACGACGACAAAATCTACGTCGAGCTCTTAACATCTCAACAATACTTTGTATGTCCGTTGCCTTTGCTCCACCCGCTTCCGGATGCCATTCCCGTTCCCATTTCCAGTGCCAATCCCATTCGGTTTTTGCCAGCCCCGAGCTGCTGCGCCCCCCCCCCCCCCCCCCCTCCCATCCCCTCCATACCATTACCCCTTTTCCATTTGGGCACGCTGTTTGCCCTTTGATGCAGCGGCAGCAGACGCTGGAGCAGCAGCAGCAGTTGGCCACGGAAGCCGATGGTGACAGCAGCGGCGCCAGCATATAAAATTATGACACCCTTTGGGATTACAAGCGAGCTTTGGACAGCGGCTCTCGACAGTCTATGTCAAGCACAATGAGGCAGCTGCCACATATCTTTGTCTATCTCTATCTAACTCATTCATTGTGTGTGCCCCTGGCCCGCTCTCCTAAATTGCCTCAACTCTTCCTCTCCCTGGAGACATGGTATCCATTTTGCAGTTAGGCTCCAAGCTTTTGACTATCATGGCCGAAAATGTATTTGTATATATGTATAACGCAATTTATTACCAAAAATAATGAAGAAATAAATATATGAAATTGCTCGGATGAATACAAATTAAATTTTAAATTGCGAATGCTTCAGCTTAATTGTAAATGCATTTATAACCCTTGATAGAGACTATATTAACTGCAATATAGTTATCGCCTGGGCATGGTCGAATTGGTAATACTCTAGCACCCGATGCAGTATGTTTTTTTTGGCAGACGTCTTATTTTTTCTAATTTAAAAACCTCATATAGCACGTATTGCAATTTGTTGACAGAAATAACGCATGAAAATGAAAAGCAAAAAAAGCAAATGCAAAGTAATTTCAGATAATATAAAGGACGTGAAAAAATAGCACAACTAAGCATCATGTCATTATATGGAAGCTACATTTGCTTCCCGGAACTGGAGCTGAATATACAATAAAGCCACTGCTTTTGTATATTAAATCCTTAAGTGGCTTCTCGGAAAACTGTGAATGCAAATATAATCCCTTTCAAAGCTAATGAGCTTCGCTTTTAGCTGGATTTCTCGCAAACTAGATATAAAGGCTGCCTATGTGCATTTGAAGTATATACAAAAAGTGGTGACGCACTTGAAAATCTCAATTTTAATTAGTTTGCCACTTTTGGTGGCAGCTTTCGCGGTTTTTCGTTAAATATTAAATCGAAAACCATTTGTATTAAGCGACCGCCAAAGCAAGGCCTACACAAACACACACACGCGCAACCAGGTGTAACCACACGTTTAGCAAGTAGGCAACCTTTCGGCGCCGCAAAGTGTGCTACATGCACCTAAAACAACAACTAAAGATTCGACAACAAAAACGTCTTTAAAAGCCACAAGAAGCCAGGTGTATCCATGTTCTTAGAATTTATGCAAAGCTGCCAAACAAATTAAATAACCATTTGGCGAACATAAGTTACATGAAGTTAGGCGAAAAGCAGAAAGCAAATACCCTATACACAATTCGTAAAGTATAAAAAAGCATATTGGATCTATCTAAAATATATTCTTCCAATTGTCCTAATGCATTTTTGGAGATTTCATAATATGAGCAAACAATTCTGAAGACCGAAAACCGAAATTCCAATGCAATTGCCAAAACAGTAGCCAAAAAAAAAATATATAAAATTTTGAGAGATACCTGGCACCAAAGCATTTACAACTTGGGCCCCAATCGTTGGCTTTATCTAACCATATTTGGTAAACTGAAAGGATATATATATTCCGCATTCGAAAATGCACTCAAAGGCCGTTTTCTTTGAAAAACTATGCAAGGTCAACTAATTCATAAAAAGAATAATAATATATGGAAAAAACTTGTATCCCTACCTTAACCACATTTGTTATTATTAATAAAATATTATATTTGGTTTATATAAATATAAAAATAATTAAAATTTATACTACTAATGTTTTACAAATAATACGACGCCCTTTCGCATGTTTCAGAAAATAGCACCCATTATATACAGCAAGTTTTTCAGATCGCTTAAAAAGATCGCTTAAGACCAATAAACTATGGTCTTAATATAATATTTGGTAGTAGCCTATTTTAGGTAGCTTTATAGTTATTAATGATATTATATTCAGTTGAATACAAACAGTTTAAGAATTGCCTCTCAAGGCTAAATCTCTCTATATATGTATTAAATCGCACATTGCTTATGGTTCATTAGGAAATGCTTTGAATTGCTGTTGCAAGCATTCCAAGAAAATACCTGAAACGTAATCAATATTAATTTAATATACTTGTAAGTGCTCCACAATTTGAGTACGAATCTAACTAATTAATAGATTATAATAGAACAAAAATAAAAGCTGAAAGCCTTTCTGGTTTCTAATCATATCACCGACACGATGGGATTTTATTATTTTAGATCGACAAGATAACAAACTAAGGCGTTATAATGTATGTTTATTCTTAAAAAACTTCTTTAATTCAATTGAATCGAGTTCAATCAGACTCCAATCAAACAATTGCTTCATATTATTATTGTCAATTGGCTCCCGCGTGTAACAGCACAATTTATCAGCTGTCATTTGATTTGTTTGCACTGTTGTTGTTTTTATTCGGCTGTCAATTTTACACCCTGCACCAATTAAAAGTGGCCAGGGAAGGGCATACTAGTTCCGAGCAAGTATATGTAAAAAGCAGACGATAAGCTGTGTCCGGCAATTGATTAAATACTCTCTTTTAAATACATATACTCTGGTAAAACCTACTTTATCTTTTTTTGATATCTGCCCCCTATTTTATGTATATTTATCGACTTTGCATCTATGCATGAAAGGAAGTAACGGGGTATCTTCTAGTCTGGAATTTTCGACTGGAGCCCTCATGTTATTATTATTGTTACATATTTCGTCAGGTTGTTTTCCCCGCTTTTGTTTGTTGCCGTTTTGCTAGGGCGAGATGATGATAAATATTCCTCAAAAAGAGGAGATATAATATTCGTTTTTTTTTTCGGTATTATCATTTTTATTGCTTCTCCTTTCGCTGTCGCTTTAAACGTTAATTAATATTTATGCTCAACGCTGTATCTATTAAGCGGACATTGTTGCATTTAATCCAAAGTCCAGTCTCAAGCGTTTAAATTAAACGTACTTCTTGCAACTCAATTATGTATCAAAGCATAAAGTGATTTCGAAGGAAAAAAATCTGTATAAATATAAATTTAATTTTGGGATATGATCTAAAGTATCTTATAGATACGCATGTCTAAATAGTTGTAAAATAAAACAATAAAATTAAACAAATATAGGTTCCCAAGTATCTTATAGATACGCATATATTTATATATTTATAAATATAATTAGATGAAACAAATCTATGTTCCTATAAGAAGCATATATATACGTGGTATCTATTGCATTTGAAAGATCAAACAAGTCACTGCAAAATAGTAAATAGTTGATGGTAATTGGCATGGTCGCTGATGCCCTCTATTCTATCTGCACATAACCGTGAGCAGATACTTGAATAATTCGAATCCGGATTGAGTCATGCACTTTATGCACGGAATCCTATGTTTGGCAAGGCGAATCGAATGCAAACAAAAAGCTGCTGATGCCGCAAGTGGAGCTTAAATCTAGAGTGAGTGCAACGAGATGATGCAAAGGGTCTCGCGACCCGCCAGCAACGGCGGCACGTGATTCTCATTTCAAAATTCATTTTAATTTGCCTGTGAACTGCAATTGATTTGGCTGCATGGGCAATGCGAATGCAAAGCCACAAGCCTGCCACACGGGTAACCACACAGAAATTTCAGGTTTGAGCAAGTGGGGCAATCGCCGTCAATGTCTGCAGATTAATATTTGCTCAGCGCCAATGCAGCGTATTGAGGCACGCAGTTAGCTGATCAAGCAAAAAAATCAAAATAAATAAAATAACAAAGTCTCATTCCAAGCTGTTGTCTACACTTACGAACCTACTAAGCCCCATATACTGCCTACCCCACTCAGCAAAATGGTTACAATTCAAATAGGATTTGTATTTGTTTGCCTTTTGGCTGAGCTGCGTTTGCTTTGCCGGCGAATAAATTGCAAGAGAAACTCAACTAAAACCCACCTGGCGGACGCATACGAGGGTGTGTGTGTGTGTGCGTGCTTGCGCGTGTGTGTTTATGGTCTAGACTAGCTGTGTGTGCGTGTGTGTGCGCCCGGCGTCCCAAAAGTGTTGGGCAAATATTCGGGGCCAGTTTGTTAGAACGCTAATTTGATGTGCTGCGAAAGTATCTTTCGGATACACTGCCTGTTTGCGGTTACAACAACGATAGCATACGGCTGCGCATTAGCGATATTCAAACAAATATTTGGGCACCTGCGGCGTATGAGTAATGTGTGCAACATGCCGACCCAATGACAGTTGACAAAGATGAAGCGTGTAGTAGACCAACAAAATCGTGGACGCATACGAGCCGAGCACCACAATTTACTGGAAATTAATAGTGAGCCTCAAGTGGGCCTGTGTCTGTCTAAACATTTCATTGAAAGTAGCAAGTCCAAGAGCAGAATTCGTTGACAGTATTTATGACACTTATTTTTCTTCAGGCTTGCCAAAAATTTTAATGAGTTCCTTTGTTTATGCAATTTTTTTATTTTCATTTATCTGAAATGGCCGCGCACAGACCCAACCCTGCTGCCCTAACCCACACGGCCTGACGGAAATTGTTATAATAAAATTGCAGCTTATTACCGCAAAGGTGTGCCATGTTGCTGTCCGTACGGAAGGTGTTGAAGGATGCCCCAGTTGTTGACTTAGGACTCGGACACGGACACGGACACGGACTGGGACTGGGACTCGGACGGGCTGTCAAGTGTTTTTCATAATGCCAACAACTTAAGTCGTTTTGCCACCTCAGCAATTGAGAGCTGCAGAAGTACTACACAAAGCTGAAGGGCCTCTTTATGACGCTCTGTCGCAGTCTCAAGGCATTTCGACAATATTTGGCAATTCCATGTCTAGCAGAAAGTGCTGAGTGGCCAAAAAGCGCTCAGCTAAATGAAAATGCATGTCAACTGCCAATACTCATGAGCGAGAAGTATTTTCTTGGATAATATTTTCTGAATTTAGTTAACCTGATATCTAACCTAAAAGTACACGAACTCATATACCCAATTACCCCGTTTTTCAATATAAAGGGTAACGCTGGCTTGCTTCAGTATTAATCGATTCTTTTTCGATGAAATTCAAAATGTCAACTTGTTCGCACGATTTCAGCAAGGCTGTGTAGCCTAATGGATAGGGCGTCGGACTTCGGATCCGGAGGTTGCGGGTTCGAATCCCGTCACGGTCGGCTTTATATTTTGTTTTTTACCGTACATTTTTCAATATGAAAACACTTTTCAATAAGCAATCTGTGCATTAATGTATATGCTGACATTAAGAAAATCTGACTTTAGCGATTCGAAGGCAGCCCAAATCAAAATTATTTTCAAAATGAGTTGAGAGTTATTCGAAATTGAGCCAAGCCTTGATAATGGTGGACCTAATCAAGACAAATAGTGCTAGTTCCTGTTACTCCGCGGTTTCAGCAACAGCTTCAGGTCCAACTTTAAGGCTCAAGGTTCTTGGATCCATTGCCGCTGTCACGCTTCCTGCATATTTGTTTAGGTCTCTGCGCTTTTTTTTGTCACCCTCCTCTTACCCACATATGTACTCGTATCTGGGTTTGGGTTGTGCCTTGCTACGTTTGCCTTAGTTTAGCTCCATAACTGTGTGTGTGTGTGTGTGTGTGTGTGTGTGTGTATGCGTGTGTGTGTGTGTAGGCATGAGTGTGTGCACGTGTGGGTGTGTGTATGTTTTTTATTGTCGCCAGCCATGATTTTCTTATGGGATACACACATGTAAACTTTCAGCATTGTCCGTCTGCCCGCCCAACAACTAACAAAAATACAAATACAAACACAAATACAAACACAAATACAAACACAAACACAAATACAAATATAAAGACCAGCTAGCAAAGAACTAACCAACGTACCAGCCTTGGCCAACAACATCTGCTTCATTGTATTGCAGTTATTGTATTTGAATTGGACAACTAATGTAAATAATACATCACATACTGTACGTGCCATGAGATTATGTTGAAGTTTCAGTTTAACAGATTTCGTATTTATTTGGCTTTTTATTAACTTGTCCAGCTGGAACTGGAGTTCGATCTGTACGTATATGGCAAATGTAACAAAAGTGTCCATCAAATATCACATTGTTGTATTATTTCAATTGAATTAAGAGGTTGAGATTAATTATTATTGTTATTACTATTATTACTTTTATTATAATTATTATTATTTAACAGAGTTTTATCTCAAGTGTTGACATACGTACAAGAAAAGAGCATCGCTTGGTTACGTTACGAAAAGTATCGCAAAATTAATACCGAATTGCAACAATTGCAAACAAATTTAATTTATGTCCCTTCAAGTCTCAAGATTGTATGGTTTCGAGCCCGAATCAATATACAACTTCTTGCATTAAGTGTAATTATTACTTTTTTTCATATAAGGTCTTAAAATAAGTAAAAAATTCCTTGAATCAAGTACAAAAAAACTTATTTTAAGCATACATGTACTGCTAAATTTAAGCTTTTCAAAATCAGTAAGAATAAAAAAAATGATTCAAGTTTTAAAATTCTTGAATCTACAATACTACGGCTTTATCGGGAGTTGCAAGGATGAAGAGACCAAAAAAAAATTGAGAAAATCAGCACTTGTTCAATTATTTAATTCTCAATTTTTTTCTAATTCTTTTGCTGAAGAGTTCTACCAGTACAAATGTAAAAATGTACACAGAAAATAATGCAAGTCGCCATTTATTTATTTTATTTTTATATAGATACTACATACATACAGTGGCTCACAGCTTATTTCAACCAGTACATAAAAAAAACTTTGGGAAGCTATAAAAAATAAATTAAGAATGATATTCAAATGATATAAATGCAGGTTTTTAAATTATTGTTTCAAGTTTTAAACTATGACTTCATATATTTTTTAAATATTTTTTTTAACATCTTATAACAACTAAAAACAAAATCACAACCCAAAACGATGTCACAGCTTATTTCAACCATTTTCTTAATTCAATTTCAAATAAAAAGTTTACAGCTAAACAATATTTTTTAATATTTAGTATGACCACCCTTGTGATCAATAACCATTTTGAGCCTTTTTGGCATGGATTCTACCAACTTTTGGGTAACCTGTGGCGAAATTTTGGCCCATTCCTCAACAAATGCAATTTTTAGATCTAACTTATTAGATATTTTGCGTTTGCGAATGTTTGAATCCAAAATGAACCACAAATTTACAATAACATTTATGTCTGACGACTGCGCCGGTGGCTGCATGACATGTGGACAGTTCCAGATCAACCATGTCTGAACAATACCCGACTTATGTTTCGGATCATTGTCTTGATAAAATCTGAACACATCCCGAATGCCCAGATTTTCCGCACTTTCTATTAAATTATTTTTCAAAATCTCAAGATATTGAGATTTGTCCATTGTCGTCTCAATAAATTGCAGATTTCCAACGCCGGCTGCCGACATACAGGCCCAAACCATAACGCTCCCACCGCCATGTTTTACTGTAGCCTTCAAATTTTTTGTTTGCAGCTCTGTATTTGGTTTACGCCACACATATGAGGCTCCATCAGAGCCAAAAATATTAAATTTGGACTCATCGCAGAATATGACGGTGTTCCAAAAACTATCGTCCTTATTAAAGTGCTCCTGGGCAAACTTTAAGCGGCACTTATTATTTGTCTCACTAATAAAGGGCTTCTTGCGCGCTATTCTGCCATTGAAATCATGTTCCCTAAGCACTCGGCGAATAGTTTCTGGGTGGCATGACTTGCCCAACTCTACCTCCACATCATTGGCTATTTTTGGAGCCGATAGCCTTGGATTTTCCCGGATTTTCCGAACAATATAACGCTCGTCGGTTGAATTAAAAATTTTGTTGGGAGCATTTCTCCCCTTATCGTGGGTTCTATTTTCTCGGACAAATCGGTATATTATACTCTGCACTGTAGAATCACTCAGTCTAACCATTTCACCAATTTTCCTGCGCGAATGACCGTTTTTAAAATTTCTCTCTGTTCGAGTTCTCTCTGCTCGATAGTTGTTCGTGGTCCCATTTCGCTAAATACAATTTTCCCCAAGATTTATTCTCAAAATTCAGCTAAAATGTATTTCACCATATTGCGAATTTAATAAGTAAAGCAAAAAAAAAGGAAACAACCGTTGCATCGTAAGATAACGGATCATTGCCCAATTGCAAAGTCTCTGGTTGAAATAAGCTGTGACATTGTTTATGGTTGAATTCTTAGTTTTAAGCTATTATAAAATATTTAAAAAAATTGCAAAAAATTATCGTAATCATAGTTGATAACTTTAAGCATCAGGCTAACAACCTGCATTTCAAAAACTTTGATATATGTATCTTTAAGTTTAGTTTTTATAGCTTTGCAAAGTATTTTCAATGTACTGGTTGAAATAAGCTGTGAGCCACTGTATATGTATATGCATGCATTGATGTACATACTGCACGGTAATGTGTGTGTATGTTTATTTGTATATACATGCGTACACATATAGGACGACGCCGTCGCAAGGCCTATTCGTTTGCAAAAATATATTTGTATGTATGTGTGTATGCATGGATGCAACGGGGTGTGTATGCTTATGCAAGTATTTTCATGCTCTTCTAGGTATAAACACATACATGAATGTACGTACATCTATGTATATGTAATACCTATACTTTGTCCGTGTTTATCGAATTCTTATTTTTGGTGGAAAAGTATTGATTAATGCAAGTATTTTTGGTCTTTAAATTCTTGATATTTTCTCTCTTCAGTTCAGGTTTTCTATTTTAAAGACAATTGAGTACTAAATATGTGCATTTTTGTATTTTTTTTATTATCATACCCAGGCATTGCAACTAAGAGCCCTCCCAATTGGAAAGCTGTTAGAGTTAGTCGCCTGCGCTCGCCTTTCACCAAATCCATTATAATGTTAAAGCGCCCTTATGGCCATTTAAGTTAATCTTATGTTTATTTGGCCATTGATTAATGTGCGGTGCCAAAGCAGCCCGCAAAGGTCGTTGCCTGAAAGTCTTCAATCATAGTTTGCTTGTTTGCCCAGGCCGTGCTCTTTGCATTTCTCTTCTTCTTTTTCCGGTTGCTTTTTTTACATACATACATATATAAAAATTTATATATATAAATATATATATATATATTAATATATATATATATATATATATATTAATATATATTAATATATATATATATATATATATATATATATATATATATATATATATAAATATTTTTTTTTTAGGAAAACGCTTCTATCCTTCTACGGGTTTATTTATGCATAAAATTTATAGCATATAGCACAAGCATATTTGTGTCATTAGCCTCAAATTTTTGACCCATTTGTCATTAGGCTCGAATGTGGGGGATTTGCATAAAACAAACAAACGATTGCCCTGTGTACACACACAAACAGACCATTATAAATGTGCGCATGTGTGTGTGTGAGACAGAGTGTTGGTCTTCTAAATGTGTGACCGACAAGATTTATCAAGTAATAACAGACATTTCGGACAACCCATAGACCAGACCCATTAGTCACACACTGTTTGACATTGTCTGAAAATATCATTTTAATCACAGGCCAGAGCTAGAATCAAGATGCTGCCAGCTCCTCTTCCCCTACTCAATAACCATTCTCATGTTCCGACGAATACATGCATGCTCGTATGGATATGTGTTTGACTCGCCTATACATAATTCGAGTACAGGCACATTAACATGCTTCCCAGAAGGAACCTACATATATTCAATTTTAACGTCTCTCGCTTGTCATCCTATTGATGAGAGCTTGGGCTATGGAAATTCAAGAACAATGCATTCGCCTTTAAATAAGCATAATATCATCTCTCAACCGTTGTAGCCTGAATTTTCTGCTTTCTGGACACATGAAGTGAATCGAACAATTTTAATTAGTAATTAAGGTAATCCTTGATGCGCATGATAGCTTTAGATAAATAAGTTGCCAATGCACGAATCTGGCTGGTGCAGTTCTGTACATATACTTGATATGACATTGCAATTATATTGTTAATCCAATCTCAAGGAAAGCCTTTGAAGCAGTAGAAAATGCAAGGCGCAGCAACCGGCGACATCTTAATTATGTTGCACGTATCTATATGTCATATTATAAGATATCTCAATTTGTAGACAAATATAATAACGCAATAAATAACAATACAACTTACTTTTGGATTACTAAACTTTATAATGCATATGAAATTAAAAAGCGGAATATCTAAAACCTTGAAGCGTTACTTCTCTGAACACACGTATGTTCTAAACCATCGAAGGGCCCCTTACTAGATCGATACAAATCGATGTATACCTTAGATTTATTCAAGCTAGATATCTGGTATAGCATACAGAGATCGTAGCTGGGCACAGGGTGTCCCCTATTCGTAGATATTTTACGCTTTTTTCATTTAGTTCAAAGTTATCAACTGTACTCTTGCTTTCTGAACCTTTTTGTGTTGAAATCTTATTGACCAGTTGACAGTTTTGTAATTGCCACATATCGAATTGGAGAAGTGTGCGGCTTTTGTAACGGAAAATGTAGTAATTCGATTAAGATTGTGTTAGAATATTATAGTCTAAATGCAACCAAATACATTATGAGAGTTTCTGTAGCTGCTTCAATGAACCAATGCCTCAATATCTAAATGGTCGACGTAAATTTAATTTTTCGCACATTGTTAAATTGCTAGAACAATTTATATTTTTTTGCCACTTACTTACATTATTTGCTGAGCTTGCCAAGAAGTTGGCAAATTTCTGTCAGACATTGATTTGTGGCAGCCCTTTTGGGCTCAACAGCAGGTGGCAAGTTGGCAGTTGGCTGACTTATGATTTAACCAGCCTTCAGTTTGGGCCAAAATGAATTGAGAACATAAAATTGTTTTAATAATCCAAAAGCTGTTAGGAAACAAAAAACAACGTATTTAGTTCAGTTATAAGAAACAAAACAAAATCAATATATTCCTTGCCGAGAAAGCTGTTTTTTCCAACCTGACATTCATAGTGGACATTATTGTCTTTTACATTGAAAATAAAATTGGTATATGGACAGTCCGTGTTCGCCATAACCTGGCTAATCTCGCTGAGATATAGGTGAAGCGTCTGCATACATTCAGAAAGGCACCAGGACTGATCCTAAACGTGACACAACTTCAGAGATTAGGAAGCAACATAAATGGGCCACCCGCTTACCTTAATAAGGTTGGCCAAGTTCTCGGTAACAGACAGCTTATTTTATCTGGTCTATACCTACCATATGGGTGGAAAGTAACCAGCGTTTCATACGATAATTTCGACGCCAATCCACATGCTCTGGGTAAACTCTTATGGATGTCAAACGGCACTGCTTTAACACTTCCGGATCATTCCTAATATATATATTTGCAATGTCAATGCCTCCAAGTTGCCCAGCGGCTCGGTATTCTCGACTCCATGGATTTCCGATGTTTACAACAACCTAAGCTTTTCCAACTTTGCAGAGAAAGTTCCATAGCTTTGCTTGTTCTGATCCACTGGCCTATCGGTATTAGGCATATCGCCAGGTTGATCTGAAAGTTCGATATTAATTACATTAATAACAAGTAAGAGGGTCTAGTCGGGAGCTCCCGAACCCAACATATTCCAACGCCAAAATGCAGCTCGCGCTCGGTCGTTTGCTTTAGTAGTAATAAAAATAAATTTAAAAAAAAAAAAAAAGTCCCGATCGATAGGGTTCGAGCTCGCAGCTCACCACATTATTTGCCGCCGCCTATACTCAACAGCCACACCAATAATTGAGTCTTAATGAAAAAAAAACGGATTAAAATAGCAGCAAAGAAAATAATACAACCGCAATTGCAATGCTGTAGATAGAATTCAAAGAAGACGCGAATTAATGTATGTGTGTACATGTATACAGAAATTCTTGGAATTTGCGCTTGCCCCAACTTGTGGCCAGCCAAAACACGTTTCCTTTAATAACTTCTGTGTTTCTTAACCGATCTCGATGAAATTTTCAATAGTAGATCTTATTGTGCCATAGAATATTTGTGTATTCACAAATGCAAGTTGGTTTATTAATTTAATTTGTAGCTATGCGGTAGTGGCAAAGAGGTGGTGATAGCTATAAATGGAATTGGATTTTTGGAAGCTCTTGCTATTATTTTGCAAATTTGCTCAAAAAACTGTTTTTCGGAAACTTGGAGGACCCATATACCAAATTTCAAGTCTCTAGCTCTTAAAGGTTCTGAGATCCTTGCGATCATACATACATACGGACGGACGGACGGACGGACAGGCAGAAGGAACTGGCTAAATCGACTCGACTATTGATGCTGATCAAGAATATATATACTTTATGGGATCGAAGATTTTTCCTTCTACCTGTTATATAAATTTGCATAAAAGCTGCATGATGTAGTTCAGGCAACGTAGTTCCGAATAAAAACTGAGCGAATATTGGGTAAATTCGTCAAAGCCCTTGTTTAAATCCATGGGAAAATCATCGTCGTTCGGTTGACGATAATATCCAAGCGTTTTTGGAGTATAAAACTCTTTGCCATCAAAGGCGCACACGTGCACCATCTTAAGATCGGTCAACTACCAGGGCAGATCAGTTGCAGTGGAAAAAAGTTTAATTGCCATTTTCCTGGAATATTATTCACGTTATAAACTGCAACCAAATTTAAGGGTAATTGCGAGGCATGATTATTTTTATATTATATCATTTTAGATTGTCTGATACTATAAAGAAAATAAAGAATGGAGGAACTTACTATGCGATTCTACTGGTCGGAGGGATCGAACCGAACTGACCCGAATTTTAAGAAGGCTTTGCTGAGAGAGCTGGCTGCTGAGCGCTCAAATTCTACGAATCTTTGAATACGAATACGTTCAAAGAAACGTACATGTATGTGATTGTATATATGTATGTATGCAATGGCAGTCTGTTAATTAACATACTACGATCTATCGAGCAGGCGATATATACGTATCGTCTGTTGTCAAGTAGTCGGTTTTGGTCTGCAGAAGCGCTATGTTTAAATCAATTAGAAGATTATTAGAAACACTTTTTAGTCTGCGTTATGAATTTTATTAATTAAATAAACAATAAATCTAAAATTATAAGTCTTACATGTATATCGATATTATATTTTTGCGAATGGATACGGCCGTATCCGTGTGTCTGTCGGTCTGTTTCTGTGCCATTTTGTCCCTCAATCTAAAGTTATCGTCTTAAAACTTTGGATTGGTTCGTCTTTCTATTGCAGGCAGTACATATGTCGTAACCGGCCGGAGGATAACTATGCATTATAGCTTGGTTTTTGTATGGAAGACTTTTTTGTTTATTAAGATACTTTCAACAAACTTAACATTTACGAGCCTCACTATTTTGCAAAGCCGTTATTTCTTTTTGCTATGTCATTTGTTTTCAAAAAAAAACATTTATATTCACCATAAACAAAATTTCAGTATTGAAATACTCTCACAGCTTAACTTGGATAAAGATGGAATTTGTCGCAAAGACAAATAAGACCCTAGCCATATACCGTATGGTAGAAATGTCGCAAAAGTGGAACATTATTTTGTCAATTAAAATTGAAAGCCAAGCGGAATGTGATGATTAGTTTGTAATCATTTAAATTGAAGAAAACAAGCACAAGTTAGCACTTAGTGTAGGGATTACAATGCGCATTTAAAAGAGAATGTCAGGAAAATGAGGCTATATCAAGGATTATGTCAGCACAGAGAAATAGACAGAGGACAACGCACTGAACAATGATTGATTGTATTTTGAAATCCATAACAACAGGCCAGGCGTAACAAATCTGTAATGCAAACACAAAAACACCCGGCGGGCTGCATTATGATGATGGCCAATGTGTCGTATGAGAGATTACATGCAATCATTTTTGCAATCAGGCACACGACAAGCGACAGCCCGACCAAATGACTGACTGACTGACTGACTAAGTGCATGCTGAAATAGTTATTACATTTAAAATAAATGACATTTAAATTGGAGCTTAGACACTGCGTGACAGCAGCAAACAATAAACAGAGATGGCAATAGCAAATACGAAAGAGACGCAACATTCTAATGCAGCATGTGTGAGCCTTGTCAGCGGCAGTTGGGCTGGGCTAATGCCCAACGATAGCATAGAGCGTACAAGTATATTGTCATTTGATTAGATTACAGCGCGTCTGTGTGTGCGTGTGTAAACTGTTGATCTAACAGCAAGGACAACGGCTCTTGAGTGCCAGTCCCGTTAATATCCCCATCGTCTAATGTGGCTCTCTGAGTTGACAGCAACTCTGGCAACTCCATTGCCACCCAGTTAGCGTCAGGAAGTCAATGCCATTGCCCGCTTGTCTCGGCAGCTGCAAATTTTCAGATTCGACCAACCGTATGGGCCAGGCCCAGACGCAGACACAGACAAAGACACAGACACAGACACAGACAAAGACAAAGACACAAACCTAGGCCTGGCGCTGGCTCTTAAAAATATCATTTACATTTACATTCACATTTACATGAGCATGCGGCTTGGGCTTACAAGCCGGATACGCGTCTTGGACTCGTTTCGCCTGCCACATGTCGCCTGTCGCCTGTCGTCTGTCTCCGTTTTCAGCAGCTGCTCGGACTGATGCCCCATTTGATTGTCGGTCTTGAACTGTTATCATATTGTAAGGACAAATTAATTGTAAAGTCATGTTATTGTTTGACAATGTTGGCCCAAGTCACAAGTCTTTCTGGCAGACCCAGATGCTGATGCCAAACACCACAGGCAGTCAGTCCACAAACCACAGTCTTATTCCAAGCACAATGACAAACCACAAGTCGTCATAATCGTTATGTATGTATGTATGTAAATTCGAGTGTAACTCAATTTGTTGACAACTGTTTCAAGATGGTAAAACCTCAAAGTCGCCATCGATGGCATTGTCACAATCGGTAACACCGATTGATTTCAACCTGTTTTTTTGGTTATTGTTCTTTAATGAGTTCTATCTCTTAAGCAATAGTTTCAAAAAATTGATTATAAATTGTGTATGTTCTAAGTAAAACTCTTAAATAACATCAAATTACATTGATACTATTTGTATAATAAAAACCTTGAGCTAACTTAATTTAGTTATTTGCTGATGAATAATTGGTGTAAAGTTGACTTGTATAAAAAATGTTACCTGCGGGTATTTTCATGACTAAGACTGTCAAATATGTGTCGTCAATAATATGAATCGAACCTTCAACTAAACCAAACGAAACTCGAACTTTACTCAACAACTGCTTACCCAGAATTTTAATTTAAACTAAGTTAATTTAAATATAAATTGGTACTTAATTTAGCGGCAGCTTTTGTTTCATTAAGAAAAGAAAACTAGAATATTTTAGGGCTTAAACATAAATCTAGGATGTTGTAAGCAAGGCAGTTAAAATAAAAGTCTATTACAGAGAAATATATGAGAACTTATTGTTATTATTTGAGCTGGAAGGGCTTATTTTAATTAAATTAGATGCAATTAATTATCCTATGCGTATGTAATTAGTGCAATACCTTATACCAAAGCAAAAAGTTATTAAAATCGAATCATCGAAAAGTCAATGATTACTTTTGAAATTTGGCAAGAACAAGTCTTATGTTTGCAACATAATAACACTAGCAAAGTTTTTTGTGGGCGAGCAGTCAGTTATCTCATTATTAATGAGACAGATATGGGACACAATGTGGGAGGCTTATTTATTATATTTACGCCTGTTTAACAGACATCGCGGTTAGTCGGCCGTGATGGCGGAAAGATTCACATCCTAGCAGCAAGGCGTATATTATCTGCAAACGGTTTTCGCCAGCCAATGGCATCATCAAGAAGAACAATAATAACAACAACAACAGCGGCATTTGGAACAATCATTTTTGCCGTTTCCGGTTCCGGTCGCACACACACAACTATCCGATATAATTGATATGACGTGATTACGCTGCCCCATACACATAACTAGCTGAGACAAGAGGTTAAAACGATTAATTATCAAATTGTTTTGTTCGTGATTGTCTTTTGTGCCCTCTGCCCTATGCCCCGACAAGCACAAGGATAACAAAAGATTATGCTGGCTGCCTGCATTGCCCACTCAGCTTGTGTGTGTGTGCGTGTAAGGATATGTGGGCGTATGTGGAACATATATGTATGCGTTTGTGTGTTCAACTCAATTTAATGTTGTCATAATTGGCCTCTAGCTTATTCAATTCCCGATTTGCATTCAATATCGAATTTTCCGGATGAGCTTAAACGCAAGCAAACATTCCTTTGAGCTTATCTTCTATAAAACACTATATATATTCTTTTTGAAAATTGTACAATTTTTCAGTGAAATTTTAGAGAAAATATAATTATTTAAATATTCAACTAGTGCGTTTGGTTAAGTTTCGGTTCTATAAATATGAGATCTACTGAAAGCAGAGTACGAAATTACAGCAAAACTTCTGAATGCCGAAAAAAAAATTGAAAAAAAACCAACCTTGAAAAAATAACAATCCTCAGGACAATCCTCGACCAAAAGAACTTTATACAAGATCATTGGCTTAGTTTTGATATAATTTAGCAGCTGGATTTCCAAAGGATATTAGATCTTACATGGGAGGGTATCTTCCGTGGGAAGTTATCTGAAAATAATCTCTATATACTATTGGACAACCTACAAACCAAATTCAATATTGATTCATATAGTTATTGAGTTATGCTTACAATGCAACTCTCAAAATCGACTATTATCGCTGTTTTGGAAACAAAAAGGGTATCGGCAACTAGAATAAATTACGAACAGACAAGGCTACATCGACTCAACTATTAAGAATATGTCAACATACATATACATAGATATCCAAGATGGTTTCTTCCGTCTGTTGCATACATGCACACAAAAACATTATACCCCTTTCATGCGCTCTCAGTGGGTTTAGGTTATAAAAAATAAGGTGCCTTGAACTTTCCAACTTTTCAAATAAACATTTTTAGAATTTGGGACATCAATTCTGACTGACATTGTTTTAATTTAACAATTTGTATTGGAATCCATTTGTATTTAGCTTTTTAATTGCTAACTCAAAGAGAGACAGAGACAGAGAGAGAGAGAGGGAAAGACTGGCAAATGCGTTGCCAGCCAGATGACATTTACCAAGCTCGACAGCTCAAATGAAAAGGACATCAAAACGACGACGACGACGACGTCAAGAAGATGGACCCACATCAATGGGCTGTCAACGCGTCGGATACGTTATGGCCATCACCGCGTGCGCTGTTGTTGTCCATTTTAATTGCATGGCCAAAGTCGTGCATTTTTCAAGCCATCAGCATTTCAACACACACACACACACACACACATGCACATGCACATGTTTCCATTTGCCATTTCCTGCGTATCGAGCGGTCGCCGAGAAGGATAACTCTCGTTAGTTGGTAAAAAACAAAGGATGCGACAATTGCAAAGTGCTGCAGCTTCTTCATCTTAGAACGTTTTGTGATATTCTGAGAAATCCGGCGCTGTAGTAGCAACAAGCAATTATTACTTTTTTCCGCATATTCCTTTGTCTTGTTTTTTTTACAACGCCTATTTCCAGTTCTGGAAAGTCCAAACTGCCGCCGACAATTTATTTTCCTGACAACAATTAGCAGCTAGACGGGGTTATGAAAAACTCTACTTACCAGGTTGGAAAATGTATAAAAACTTAGAATTTTACTTTTTTTTACTTAGAATTTTATGAAAAACTATTTAAAATCATAGCCCGATCAATAGGCTAATACAGCTTTTTCCTTAAATGAAAACTAATCCTTAAATAATTGACAAATTCTTGACTGAAATATAAAGATTTAATACAAAACGTAACGTGTTTGGGTGGAAAATAAGTGAAAATTCAACAGCTGAAAATCAGTCAGTCGTTATAGAAATGTACTCATGCACTTATATAAATATTGGTTGGGCAAAAACAAATTGTAACTCACCTGCTTGTGAATTGAAACTCACCAGTTTTCGCGTGCTGTGGAATTAAATGCACTCCCACACGGCATGTCCTTGAACTTACACCTGAGGGGAATCATACTCTCCCCATCATAATCTCTGCAGATGCAGCTTTAAGCTACAGCCTAACGCCTTAAGTGCTTTCTGCCGGTTCAGACTCGTCAATTGGCCTGCTATAAAAAGTAGCTCAAGCGGTATTAACCACTGTCGCCCATTTGGCCACATACTCCTCTTGGCTTTCCATTTCCACATTTGTATTAATTGTCAACGAAATGAATTCATTAGCCAATAACTACTTGATAGATGTTTTCATTATTCCCTTAAATACAACCTACAAAGTCAGCTCTACAGCATACTTTGTAGCTGAATGTACTTGGATATAAGTGTGTGTTTGTATGTCAGATTGTATTTATACTTGGTTCCTAGATATCTCCAGTGAGTGTCTCATCAAATTGCATTTTTAAGCAGTGGCCTTCTTATGGACTGGGATTTGCCATTTCCAGTTTTATTACTTTATAGTCATCAGTTTTATATTTGACTTGCAATATAATCAGCTTGACAAGGTTTGCGTTCATTTTATTGCTTTTTATTATTGCTTTCTGCCGCCCCAAAGCAATAAGTAAATAGGGAGGGAAGACTCGATGGGATTGCTTGAAATGTTCTAAAAAAAAAAATAGCATCAAATCTTAGAAATTTACATAAATACAAAATATCGAATTTTGAACAACTATGGAACATAGTTATACAAACAAAATGTTAACTATATGTGAACAGATATCATCCATGTGTCTGAAAATGTTCTTAACAACTTAAAATAAGCTAAAGATCTAACACTTGATTGGGTAGCTTTAGTTCGAATACTTCCGACATTGTTATTGTAGTTATTTCTTCTATTTGTGTGTTATGATAGCTGCGGAACGTTGAGATTCGCTTTCAGACATATGTTAATATAATTCCCATGCTTTTCTAGATTTATTTATTTATCTTCCTTGTGTTTTTCCCCTCTTTTCGCATTTCCTTGGAACTTACCAACCAGCGAGGATGTATTTACGTATAAGTACGTACAAGCTTGTAAACACATTTGTATTTTAAAAATTTAATTAAATCAACATATGTATATAATGAAATTATTTTCTTTGGCTTGCGCATTGCACGAATCCCCGAATTCAAATTCAAAGTGAAAACATTATCAACAACAGAGAAGAGTTTCCAAGCAGCAAGACGCCGAGACCGGGGACGAAGAACGGCCAGATACTGTCTGAGTATTCCTTTTGCTTTTGATTAACATATTTCTTTTATCTGAAGGGAAGCCGAACGAACCAAAAGAGCCCGACATCGGGACAATCAAGGAGGAGGGGGAGGGACACTGTGTTGCCTTTGTGCACATGAGCATAATATTTAAGTTATGAAAATGTTTCAAAATATTTTGGTTACTCGACAACAGCCAAAGCAGCAAATCAATATATGTAGCGCTTGTTATTATATATGCACATTTGTATCATTGTATATTATAAAAATAAATGTACATTGGAGGCGAGTCTCCGCGGAAAACTAAGAGCTCACGAACACCAAAAGGAAACTTTTTTAATTAAAGCAAAAATGAAACAAAAATAAACAAAATAACATTAAAGTTGTTCCACTGACAATATCTTTTCCTGGCAATCAGTCGAGGTCATCAACGGGTCGAATGAATATTTCACATTTCCTTTAAGTTTGCTCCAACTCTTTGTATACCCTAACAAATAAGCAGTACGAAATTTTATACACCAAAAGTTTGTAAGTTTTTAACTTAGCCGGTTATAAATAGTATTTTAAATGATGCTCAATATAAACAAAGATTTTAATATGCATATTTTTTTTTTATTATTATTAAGTTTAGCTTTATTTTAATTTTTCTGTTATTATCTGGAATAACTTAAATTAAATTTGTATGAATATTTACAATCTACTTATTCTACTGGTAAGTCTTATATACAAATTTACAGTGTCAATTATATAAATCGATCTGGGAGATCTATTGGGTGAGACCTTCGTAGTCTCCTCCGCGTTCGGAGTCCTCCAATTCTGCGCCTATTCAGAAGACGCCTAGCCAGTCGATTAGGATGACTTCTCAGTCGCGCTATATAATTTGCAGCCTGTATATTTATTATGTCCCCGACTTTGGGCACTCCTAAGTCTTTTTCCAAGTCGGAGGTTCTCATATACCAGGGGGCACCAGACAGATATCGGAGCGTTTTTGCTTGGAGCACCCTGATTTTTGAAAGACTGGACTTTGCAGCAATGCCATATACCTGGATACCATAACGCCAGGCGGGAGCTATGCAGGATTTATAAATGGTGACTTTATTTTTCAAAGATAGCGCATTTCTACTGTTCAGAAGCCATCTTAGTTTTCCTATTCTGTTCTTTAGGGTTACTGAAACACTTGTGATGTGCTTGTTAAAGTTCAAGCGTCTGTCTAGGTGCACACCTAAGTATTTGTGGCTGTTGAAGTGCGTCACCAATTGGCCGCGCAAGAAAACTCCCGGACACATGTCCCTCCGTAGCGCATAGGTCACATTGGCGCATTTATTTAAATTAATGCCAATATTCCAGCGCTTAGCCCACATTTCAAATTGGTGGAGATATTGCTGCAGGACGTCGGTAGCTTCGTAGACACATTCGTTTCTTGACAAGATGGCTGTGTCATCTGCAAAAGTGGCGATTGTAAGGTCGTGGGGGTCCGCGACTTCAATTGTAGAGCCAGTGGGCATATCGTAGGTAAAGAGGGTGTAGAGCGTGGGCCCTAGCACACTCCCTTGAGGAACGCCAGCCCCGATGGCCTTCATGTTGGACTCAACTCCATCGAGTACTACCGAAAATGACCGGTTTGTCAAATAACTCTGCACAATTAAATATAGTTGAGGTGGCAGTAAGGGCTTAATTTTGCAGAGTAGCCCATCATGCCAGACTCTGTCGAAGGCTTGTTTTATGTCTAAGTACGCTGCCACTACGTACTCTTTGGCTTCGAAACCCTCGAGGATAAAATTCACCACCCTATTTAGCTGTTCCGGTGTGCCATGAGATTTTCGGAACCCAAACTGAAAGGGGGGAATTTTTTCTTTAATTCTGTCCAAAGACAGCAGTCTCGTAAGCAGACAACGTTCGAATAGTTTTCCGATCGTGGGCAACAAACTAATAGGCCTGTATGAGTCTAGGGACGAGGGGCTCATTCCAGCCTTATAGATCATGCATATTCTCGCCTTTTTCCATTGGCTTGGAACATGCCCCAATCTCAATACCGCATTAAAGATTAACACTAAAAATAGGACTGCTCTGACCGGCAATGCTTTTAGTGTTATGTTGTCGATGCCATCATCGCCAGGAGCTTTTCTTGTCTTAAGTGCTGCTATGTGGTCTGATACTTCGTTGACAGTGATTGGAGCAACTGGGAGGCTTAGCTGGCCTGGGCTCTCCAGTGTGAGTTGAACCCTTCTGTTCATGCTTGCCGAACTTGTATTAAAAGGCTTGAAGCGATCCTCCAAGTCTTCGGCAAATGCATCAGCCCGTTCCTTTGGGGATCTGACCCAAGATCCATCAGGCTTTCTGATCGGAAATTTGGGGGACACTTGCTGTTTGTGCCTTCTCGTCAGTCTCCATAGGGAGTGACTTGAGGATTCATCTGGAGAAACATTTTCCAAGAAACGGTCGGTTTCCCTTTGTCTATTCAGCTGCAGCAGCTTTTTGACACGGTTCGACACTCTACGGTAGATCCTGTCCACAGTTGGATCTCCGGTTCGACAGTACTGCCTTCTAATCCTTCTCTTAATCAGCAGTAGTGTATGGATTGCTGGCGGAAGTCTCACTTGTGGTCGTGAGCTTTCTGATCGGCTTACTGGCGCAGAAATGAGGGCTGCCGAGTGAACCTTGTTCAGGAATAGCGCATATACATCTTCGATGTCTTCTGGTGCAAGTATTTCCAAGTTTAGGTCTAGAGTTTCCTCTAGATCTCGTCGAAAAGCAGCAATGTTGGCTCCAGGAGGCAGCAGACGACCTTTAATTGTTTTGCCCTTTGGAATACAGTCGTAACCAACTACTAGTGGGATATGATCAGAGGATAGCTGAAACTCAGGCCTTATACTTAAGCCATCTGGGTGAAGTCCGTTATAAATAAAGAAGTCAATGGCACTCGGCGTGTAACTTTGGGCAAACGGGAAATGAGTGGCTTGCCCAGTCGCTAGTATTTCAGATGCTGAGTTTTGCACCGCGTCCAGTAAGCAGGTGCCTCTTGCGTTAGCTCTAAAGCAACCCCAGAATCTGTTTTTGGCGTTAAAATCGCCTCCTATAAGGAAAATTCTTCCTAGTCCGCTAAAAAGTTGCTGGAATTCCATTGCTGACCACGACAGTTGCGGCGGGAGATATGCCGAAGCAATGGTTAATTCACCCCTGTTAGTTGCAATCTGGATGCTGGCCATTTGCAATTTCTCCATCCTTACCGGTTCATTTTGGAAATATTCGATCTCCTGCTTAATAAGCACCGCCGCTCCTCCTCTTGCTCTATCGCTAGGATGATCCGCTTTGTGAATTTTGTAGCCTGGAATAAAGATGGATACACCGGTCTGAAGCCAGGTCTCAGTAATTAGCATCTCGTCTATATTATGTTCAGTTAGGAAGTGCTTAAGCTCCTCCACATGCCCAGAGATACCACGGGCATTCCACAATCCGAGGCTTAGTGAACTGTGCATCATTTTTTGGCGTTCAATAGACTCAGACACATTTGTTTTAGGAACTGATTCGTCTCCTGAAGTTCCTTAAACATAGCTTGTAGAGTGTCGACTTTCACAGTGAGTGCTTCTATTGCAGCCTCCAGCCTTGAACTATTGTGGGGTGGGGTATCTTGGTGCTTGGGGGTAGGGTTCCTAATTGACGTCTCTTTATTGAACTTTTCCAGCCCAGTACGCAGAGTATCGGCGTACGAAATATTTCCTCGCACTAAGGTTGCTGGAATGTGTTGCTGACGGTCTTTTTTGCCACTGACATTACTTTTAAATCCTAGACTTACTTTTGGTCTTCTTTCTTGCGTTCTAGCTTTGAACACATTGCATCCCTTATGCCAAGCCACATGGTTTCCACCGCAGTTGATACAGCAAAGATTCTCAACTAAGGTTTCTTTGCATTGAGCTGTTGGATGATTTTGAGCACACTTTCCACAGGTATAAGGCCTCATACAGTAGTTTTTTGTATGTCCAAATCCTTGGCATCTGTGGCACAGGATGGCATTCAAATTTTTCTTTGGTATTTCAACCAAGACTCTTTGTCGCCCTATTTGCTTGATTTTCAGCGCATCCTTATTATTAGGCTCGCGAGCCAAATCAATGAAAAAGAAATTATTTTGTATTAGTTCCTCAATAGCTTCACCGTTTTCCTGTTGTTGGGCCTTACGAGGACGAGGATTGTGGATACGAAGGACATTGTGTCCATATCGCATAAACTCCTCTTTAATGCTATCTTCAGGGGTGGTGCTAGCCAAATTGCGGACGATAAGCCTGAAGGCCTTGTCTTCCTTCAGTTGGTATGTAAAGTGATGTGCATTATTTTCTTTGAGAAACTGCACTAGGCTTCGATATGAATTCGAGTTTTCAACGTGAACTCTTACTTTTCCTTGTGTTCCAACGTGGAGGGTATAACTATCTGACCCAATGACTGTATCAAGCTCTGCCTCCATCTGGGTCACATTGTTTACATTTTCAATGAAGATAGGGGGTGGCTTCCTGGATCTGGGTACTCTGGCTTCTTTTTCCGCATTCAGCTCTACTTCCATCTCTTCTGCCAGTGCCTCGGCATGGGCTATTTCCTCCTATGTAGGATCATCGTTTTCTTCATTATCCAGTATTGCAAATTGGTTTTTTGAGTTTATTGGGATCTCCTTTAGACGTCTGTCCATCGATATCTGAGATGCAATTAACCTCCCTTTTTTACCATTTGCTTTTGGAAAGCTTGAAGGCAGCTTACGTTTTATTTTGGTCGTCATCCAGCTGAGTGATTTCACTGATGACTTTCCTAGTTCATAGATATTATTTTCTGATGCGCCTGCAACTACACTTTTGTAGTTAATATTTGGGATGGTGCACACTCCTCCACTTGAAGTTGTGACAGTGTAGGTAGACGCGTAGATGGAGTTTGTCGACGTCAATGTGCATGTCGTTGCTGCAAAATTGCTACTACTGCACTTAATTGCAGTATTTGAAGCACTTACAGTATTTAGGGAAATCATTTCACGAATTTCCACAGGTGTAGCGCCAGCAATTCTCTTCATTTTAGCGAATTCTGGTCGCAGCTCTCTCGGTTGAGAGGGCGTGGATGCACTAACATCCATGCCCAATGTTGTTTGGCTCAATATTGTTTTTTTCTTATTAATTTTTCACGAAAATTATAAATTTAATGGTACACAATTTTTATTTTTTATTTGATGAAAATTTACCTCTGCGTTTGACAAGCAGTGTTGTAAAAGTTAATATGCATAAGAGTATGGCTTGATATAAAGTGTTTCAGTATTTTATATATTCGAATTGTTTATAAATTAATGTAACACAATCCATATGATACTTTATTTTCCTACTACTTTGAGGCTTATGTTTAAAGCATAATCTATAAAGTAATTTATTTCTAGGGTATTTCACATATTTTTTCAACTTTAAGCTTTAAATTTTAGACACAATCATTTCAAGTTAAAGCTTAAAGCAAAATCAATAAAATAATTTAATTACAATATTTATGATATTTTATTTTCTAGGGTATTTTGACATCTACCTTGAAGTATGCTTCATTCTGTATCCACAACAGCTTATGAAAATGTTATCAAATTGAAGTTATCATCAATCTAAAAAAGTAAACTCATAAACATATACTATATATATACATATTCCATGTACACATTGGTACTTCTGGGTTTTTATGATCTTAGAGACAAATGGCATTTGCGTTTATCATAAGCTGCACACATTAGATTGCTTTCTTATCAATATTAATATCGTATTCATATTAAATTTCAAATCACACACAAATCGCAATCCACACTTTGTGCCCATACTGAGTTCACAAATTGAAAGCGAGCCCGTCCGTCTTGCCACATAGAGCCACCAAATTGATGACCTCTTCTAAGTTCGAGTCTAGGGCATTGTGCAGTCGGTAGCACCCGACTGCAACATTCTTATTTGTTTGTTGTTGCGCTTTGTTTATTTTGAACGATTATTCCGCTTCATTAACGTTAACGGAATTAAATCGCTTAGCTGACAGTCTCTTGTATCAGCGTCTTTTTTTCTCAAATTTAAAGATATAGATTACACTTTGTCTCTAGCCCGGCGCGATTTAGTGGTTTACCAAATCAATTTGTTTTTGACGCCCCAAGCACTCTTCTGAATAGCTTGCGCTTTTGCCAAGCAATTGGAAGTGGACAAAATACAAAATCAATAGCAATTGATCAATTTAATCTTGAACACAAGACTTAAGTCATATTAAAGAAAAGCTCTGAAGTTCCTTCAAAGAATAAAACAAAATGTAATTCTGTATAGTATATTTTATATTAGAAGTACAGCTGATTTGGCATTTCTCTTAGTGCATCTTATCTGAGTCTATCCCTCTGAGTCTATCCTATTATATAACTTTTCGTGCTAAGCTATTCATTGTAGAGTGCAGTTAAGGGAATAACTTATAGAAAATATATAGACATATAAGATGACTGAACAATGTTGAACCTACAGCATAGGAATTGCGATATGTGAATATGTGGAAGACTAGTGGAAGACTTTTCTTTATTGTTAACTAAATGGTTTATCGCCCAATTTTATAGACCCATTTTCCATATTAAGAAACTGATATTTCTAAAAAATAACTTACTGAGGTAATATTTTCTAGAATTAAAAAAATACCTTTGATGCTTAGGAATTTCATCAATATTTTTTTTATTAATTATAGAATTACAATAAATTTGTTTGAATATAGCTGCCAAATATTGATGGGAACATTGGCTTGAAAACTTTTTGTTTTTTTCGTCCGACTCGTTTTCACAAATTTTGCTTTGGCAAATGTATACAAAACTGTTAGCCATAATATAATGTGTAGAGCAAAGGCGGTTTGTACCAGCTTGTAATAATATATAATACCAATATGCCACAGCACATAACATACCTTCAAGCAAAAACACGCATCTGGGAAAAAACATTCCATACACAAACCCTTCTACATACTTTTCCATATGCACAAACTTCATACGCATGTAATTCTGCGACTGTGATATTTGCCACATTAATATGCAATATGAAGGGGGTGTGGGGGGTGTTTCATCAAATAAAAATGTTGTTTACAACTGGATTTTTATGACGTGAAATGTGAAGAATCGTAACTGCCCTAGGCGGCCCATAAATAATGGGAAGCGCAGTTTCAAATCGGCCACTAATGGAGGTGCTCGATTGATGATGAGGCAAGAAAATCGCCGCCACTTTATGTTGCATAATATATTGACTTCCCCAAGAAGGCAGCGCTGCCTGCCCTGATGGCGAACGGGGCGAATGTAACTTCCAAAAAGCAGTTATTTAAGGGAAAGGAGGGGTGGGTAGCGGGTGGGCGTTGCGGGGCAATTGGCAAACATTCTAAAAGTTATTTTGGCAGCTGCTCTTTGTGGACGTAATGTACAAAGTCGTACATACATTTGAGTGCTGTTCCGTTGCTGTTATTGTTATTGTATATTATTATTATTATTATGATTATTGTTATTGTTTTTGCATTTTAAAGCAAATGGACTTTTATGCGTTTTCTCTGTATGTGTCTGGGACTCTCTCTCTCTCTCTCTCTCTCTCTCTCTCTCTCTCTCTCTCTCTCTCTCTCTCTCTCTCTCTCTCTCTCTCTCTCTCTCTCTCTCTCTCTCTCTCTCTGTGTGTGTGTGTGTGTGTGTGTGTGTGTGTGTGTGTGTGTGTGTGTGTGTGTGTGTGTGTGTGTGTGTGTGTGTGTATGCCTAAAATTAGCCCACAATGATTTTGCCAGCCTTTGGCTGAACAATTTGATGCTTCTTTAACTGCCTGTCCGTCGCCCATCAATTTTACTTACTGTACAGGCAGGCCTCTGAGCATTCGCGCGCATAAAAATACAAATTTCCGCATAAATTACCAGCTCAACGATTTTTGATGGGCTTTCTTCTTCTAGTTGCTGCTGCTCTTGTTGTTCTTGTTGTTGTTGTTGGTTTTGCTTATGTGTAAACATAATTGATGCGTTTACGTACACATATACACACATATACATATATATAAGTATGTATGTATGTATGTGTGTGTGTAACTTGTTTGTATGTATATAGAAAAGTGCTCTTCATAGCACCAAAGATTTGATACCCTTGCAGACTAATTTGGCAAAGTTTCTTTTATGGCCGCTAGACAATTTACATAATAAATTATTTATGATTCTCATGACCCAATTTGGTTGATTCTTATAAAATTATAAATTAATTAAAACTACAGCCATACCATAAATAACCCATCGTTATCCTCTTCAAACTATTTTCTTTAAATGTTTAAATTTAAATAACCTACGGATAGCTTAGGCTAAAGAAGCTTGGAACATACTGGACGCAGGCACCTAAAAGGGTATACAAATTAGACTGTCGTACAATTCGGCAAACTTTAAAATGTGTGTGTGTTTTGTTTTTTTTTAATAAAGTGACCGTGGAGGACAGATAGAGTGGAAAAAAGCAGCAGCTCAGCAGCGATAAGGCTATGAAATATGACGGCCAAAAAGGGCTTACAAAGCGGGCTACATTTATATCCAGGCCAGGCAAGCCCAGCAGCATCTAGCCTTGCATTGTCAGCTGTGACGTCATGCGTGGAGTGACCTATATACTCATATACAACCCATACACACAAGTAATTATGAATTCAGCTATATCTTGCATTCAATCATAATGACGATTCACATATGCTCCGCTTTAAAGACCTAAATTGAAGCCAGCTCTCAGCTAAAGTCGAGCATTCATGATTAGCGCTGACCCCTAACCTTGAAGCGGCTGATAAGCCGCAACATTAGAAATGTGAAACTACGCATTGAGACGTTGATAATGATGCGAATTTTAGCTTAGCTTATGCCCCGAGGCAGTCGCGTTCCAAATACCCAACGTCAAAGACGTGCAAATACATTGGTGCTCTGCCAAAATGAAACTATTGCCAAAACTGATGCTGTGCCTGGGCCTTTGCCTCTGCGTCTGGCCAAAGGGTGGCCAGGCGTGGCGTTTGCAGCAGCGGCGCGAGGCCAGTGCGGCACCGGAGCCGGTGCCGAATGCGGAATTGGATGCGGATAACTTTGACGACGATGTGTCGGATGAGTCCGAGCTGCCGGAAAAGTTTGTGTCGGATGCCACAACCACAATGAAGCCGCTGGGCATTGTTTCCATCAAGTCGCGGGCAATTGCCATGGATCGAGCCCTGTGCCAGGAGCAGTCACGCTATCATCCGCACTATCCCAAGTGTCATCAGTACTGCAAGAAGCTTGAGCACTGGATTGGCCAGTGCTGGCGCGAAAGCTGCCACTGCATCTCCTAAGGCGTCACCAGCCACCGGCCACAGCTGCAACTTCAGCCCAAAACTTTGTACTTACATAATTATAAGATTTGTTTCACTAACTTCTAATTACTCACACTTATCTCTGTTTGCACTTGGCTTTTGCACTTGTTACTCACACTTATCTTTGTTTGCACTTTCACTTGGCCATAATTGATTTATGCCTTTGGAACTTCGATATTCAAGATGTGCTTAAATAATTTGCAACGCATGAACTCGTTTCATGCAGATGAACTTCATTTTCGTGTGCCTGATTAAAAAGTTTTTAACCATTTTTTGTACTCTTGGTGAATTTTTATCTCATTTTTGAGCTCGTTTTTATCTTTAGTTCATATTAACTAGTGGATATTAAGTTGAGCTTTGGTTCCGTTCCATGCCCCGCTTAAAACTATTTCAATAACGGCTCACTCAAAGTTCCTCAAATATTAAAATGGTAAAATCATACTTTTCGAAAAGTCTTAATTCAAAATATTAAATTTAAAGGAAGAGCCAGCACTAAAGTATTTGCGGCTTCCAATACTTGCAGTACAAAGGGCAATAATAAAGAAAAAAAAGGGTTTCATTAAAGATGTAAGATAAATCCAGGTTTGAACCAGACCAAAACATATGCTCATGGTTGTGGGAAGCAAGGTTCTTGAACTAAACTTAAAAGCAGGGAGTTGGTTCGAACCGTGAGCCGAACCACTTCAAATGTTTGTTGTTTATGCAGCCCTGATAACTATATTTTCGCTTAAAGCTTGGGCTTTTTAGCTAGGTACAATAAACATACGTAACTTAAAACTAGTTCAAAAGCTGTTTAAAATAGTTCATAGAAAATCCTACAGAAACGGCCCAAATTTCGATGAGAATCAAAATAGTTCACAAATAGATTCAAATACAGTTGTAAATTGTTTTATAAACGTTGCACAATTAGCTTAAAATTGTTTCAACCATGGCTCGTAAGTGGTTGGGCACAATATAGTGGAATGCGCTGTTGTTCGATAGGCCTATATTATGTTTAAAATTGGTTCAAATGCAAGAGATTCAAAAATGTTCCAACCATTACATCGGTGGGCGTGGCAACATGCTTTGATATGTGCATATGTAAGTGCGGAAAAAAATAAAATCCGCACATTTTGCAAGTTTTGCCCGAATGTCCAGACCCACACGCATGCATATGTATGTATGTGTGCACGTCTGTGTGTGTGTGTGTCTGAAGTGTGTGCGAATGTGCTTGCATCTCTTTCATATGCTAATTTAATAGTAAGCAGTGGCAAAAATACACGCCCAGTATATGACGAGGAGGGCCCACATGGGCAGCGAGACGACGGACAGTAAATGGGGGACAATTCTGAATGTGCACACATGTAACGAGTGACAGTTACTAATAGTACACACACACACACACACACACATACGCACGCCCATTTCTGTTTGTGAGTGTGCGATGATGTTGTTGTTGTTGTGATGTTCTTGTTGTACACAGTAAGCACACAATATGCATATTCATGAACTAAGTGGCTGCATTTCAGCGCGCCATTTTCAAAAGCTTCTTTGTGCAAATTGTGAGCATTAAAACAAAACAAAAAATTTTATTTTCTGTTGCATATTTTTTTGTTTGTTAACATCAGTTTCTTTGGGACAGTTACAGTGCTGCTAAAAGTATGCACCAGACGTCATTTGTTTGTAATACATATGACTCAAATTATAATTATGTTCATGCATTCGTTGTCATTAGTACAGGATATATACCATATTTCTAGTTTGTTGTAACTGATCTTTTGTGTTTTAGTCAAACTGTTAAGTTACAAAGCATGGACTTAAGCAAAACTTTAATCTTCGAATACAGTTGTAACATATTTACATACTAAATGTTTGATGAACGTTTTAAACTTCAAAGCCACCACTAATAACCTCTATCTAGGGCTTCGATATTACCAAGTTTTATCCACGCTACTCTTAAGGCATTTCGTTAATTCAACTTTAAAGTATAATTATTATTTGATTTAATATTTTCGAGCATAAAATGTTGTTAATTATCATTAGATACTGTCATTTTAACCAAGGAATAGATCATATTTAGTTTCGATAATTTTATTGATAGTTTTGTGGCAATATCAAAGCTGTACACCAATAGGGCTGAAACTGAAACTGTGAAACTATCAAATATTATTTTTTTTTGCATTTTTTACCAATTTACTTTAATATTAGAATAAATAATACATGTTGTCACGAACATAGATAGGTCTGAACTTTTGCCATAAATAAAGATGACAGGGAAATCCACAGGACAACTAAATTGGAAAGTGCGCAACTGCTATTGCGATATCTGTCAGTCCCTAGTCAGTCAGTAGCTGGTATCAATTAAAAAGGCATCCAATAAATGATTATCATCGGCTGACATAAACAAGGAGCGACATGTATGGCAACATTATTAGCCCGTTTGATTGATCTGATTGTGTGCCATTTATATTTAATGAGCTACGAGAAATGCCAGAAATATGCCCAAACATTATATATTCTAGCTGAGCTCCGAGTGTGACATGGATGTGAACCAAATGATGGCAAATGGCAAACGCCAAATGGCATGTGCGTAATATGTTTGCATACTCTACACTTGATGAACCCCTAAAAAGCTGTTAGGCTTTGAATGATAAAGCTTCCCAATTTGAATTCGTATAAACTCTTTGTATAAATGATATCGTTGGATAATTTATATCGAACAAATATATAATAATATACGATAGACAAACACTAAGCATAGACCATGTCAGACGGTTGGTAACAATTCTATGAAAAGAATAGATAGAGAAATCAAGTCTTAGCATAGTACAGTTATCTGTCTTCCAAGATAACTCGACCGTATCAAAACGGACTACTAGGATATGCCTCGCAAAGAACGAATCCTGCGGAAATAAAAATAGAGTATTTAAAAATCGGTATTTCTTGTTTTTAGCTATGTTTGCCCAGCATTTGTGCAGTTTATTTTTGTGTGCCCGTTCAACTGATTTAGCTCAATAATGCGACGCGTCTCTCACTTTGACAAGGGTCGCAGCAGCAGCCGTAACAGCACTTTCACAGCCGTTGTCAACAACAACAACAGCAACAACAAAACAACAAAAACAATAAGTGGCAGTGGACAGCAAACACGAGTTCGTTATCTTTACCGCAATGTTAACACTGCCACACTTTTTTTCGAGGGCTGGCAATGCTGCACTCCCACCGCCTGCTAAGTGGTAAAGGAAGTGGCAAAAGGTAATGTTGCCAACTAGAAAAAATTCAACAAATAATCTTTAAATATATATACATATATATTAAATAATAAATGCTTATTTACATATAAATATACAATTTTTCCGCTCAATGCACAATTGTTTTCGCGTGCTATGAAAAAATTACAATAGCTTGCAACATATCACGTTTTGACCACCGAACTTTCTCTACCCCTAATAAAATCGTTGCTTTCAAAATACCTTAAGGAACTCACTGACCATTCCCAGCTATGAGCAGGCTTGCCAGACAGGCTATAAATTTCTCATCACTATCTCTTTATCCTATCTACTTAACACTCAATACATCTAGTATAAATTTCTTAACTTCATTAAAACCTTCTTTCTTTTTAAGAACACTATTTGCTCCACTAACAGCCCACTACAGCCCTTAGCTGTAGGCTCTAATAGCGTTTCTGACAATTTATTTGTGAAAAGGGGCATAGCTGGCAGTACAGGAAAATAAAACACCTCCATCGGTCGGGGAGGCGAAGTATTAGAAAATTGTGTATTCTAATTTAATAATTTGATGTATTGAATAATTAGGTAGACACTCGTTTTTGTCGACCATAAATAAATAAATGTTTGTTTTTATTTTCCTTACACATATTTTATATATTAATTTGTTATGGCATGTGAAGAAATGAAGGAAAATATAAGTAAAATATTTCATATGTATATAAGTATTTAATATATACGCTAAAAATACATTATAGCTAAAACCTAACCACAAAACATAACAAAACTCTATATTTCATATTCAGTTGGTTTATCATTTATTAATGGATATAAGATACATTTTTTATAGATTTTCAAAAAAGTGCGTTTACAAACTTGTGTATTTGAATCCTACCTTGCCTACGTGTTACAAGACTTGGGTAAGGGTAACCTTATCAAAACTATTTTTTGTTATCAAAAAAAATAACAAACACACACTGACACAAAACTTAACTTTGGATTATTTTAACATTGAACAATTTTAAAAGTACCTTTCAATTTTGATACTGTGAGAAAATTAAAAAAGAAAATCCTTTAAAATAGAAATTTTGGAAAAAGGATATGACAGTTACGATACAACAATTGAATGATTTGGTACATTTGCCGGAGATAAAAGTATCGTTACCAAGTGCGATATTCCCACACAGATACGTTCGCGAGTCCAGATACCTTACTTCCGAGCCTATGTCTACTTATGCTTACACAATACTACACTCAAAAGGTCGCTTACAAACAAACAAAAAGAAAGATCTACATACATATATATATATATATATATGGCAAACGCAAAACTGGCTAAACTGGTTCGTAATTTTGTGGGGTGCTTGGATCATCGATTTTTTATAGAGTGTATGTAGACTTAACATTGGAGCCCTGCTTGACCATTGTGTCCTTATGCAGTTGATATTGCAGCACATTCTGGGGACCCAGACGGAGAGCATCGCGCAGTTTGTGGCCAATCTCCAATATGGCCTCCTGGTTGTTGCCATTGGATGTCCAAATGGATATCTTGTTGCTCTTGCCGCGTATGTTGACAACAGCGCCACAAATCTGGTCCAAATGATCAAAAACCTCGCCAATCAAACATAGAAGCTGGTTAAATGGATAATGGCTATTGTGTGAAGCTCGGAATTGTCTGAATGTTTCGCTTACCACATCAAGCCACAACTTGTCCAGATCGTCTTTCAATATCTTATTGAGCGTGATCACCCAGCGACCGCCATTGTTATTGGCAGCATCCTCCCACATGGGGCGTATGTCCTTCTTGAATAGCGAATAATCGCTGCCCAGCTTGATCTCGGATGGCGGCTTGATGTGATTGTATAGACTCCAGAAGTCCTCGACAGTGTCAAAGCTCGTGATCTCGTTTTGCATATCCTCCCAGGACTTGGTGCGATCGTTCTCCAAATACCAGAGAGTCCAGACGTTTTGCAATGGATGCTTCAGCAATTTATCGTTGCGCTTGGCAATTGCATCATCATCTAGCATCGGATCGATGGATGTCTGGCACTCCTCAGGCTTGGCAGTGGCTTCCTCTTCTTCAATCTCAATTTCAGTGGCCACAGCTATAGCTGGAGCTGGCGATGAAGCTGGAGTTGAAACTGGAGTTGGTATTGGAGTTGGTGCTGGAGTAGGAGCCGCAGTTGCAGCTGCAGCTGGAGATGAAGCTGGAGTTGAAGTTGGGATTGGAGATGGAGCTCGTGTTGGAGCCGCAGTTGTAGCTGGCGCTAGAGCTTCTGCTTCAGCTGGTTCCTGGCATGATTCTGGAGCTCCTGTAGTTTCCAAATCTGCACTGGCATCCACCTGTTCGTCGCTGGCGGCAGCCACAGCGCTGCTTTTAAAAATGGACTTCGGATCGGCAAAGTTCTTCATTTTGCGAACGCTCGCTTTGCACGCAGTACTTATTATCTTTAGGATTCCTATTTTCTTGCTTCTGTATATCCAGCTGGTGCTGGAGAGCTTTCGACAAATGATAGCTGTGGAATCTGCAGGCAGAACGTATTCAAATTTGTTATCTGGAAAATGGTGCACGGTTTTTTACATTTGTACGTTCACAATTAAAATATATGTTTAATTTGTAAACGAAATAACTTTTTGGAGCTGTAAAAGTCAACTGAAAATCGGCGCTACAAATCCCGAAATGAAAATGATGTTTGTTTATGGCCTACACAGAAAGCATTCTGGGCGTTTACTTTATTTATTTCCTTTTTGAAGCTTCGCATGAAACGATTTATCGATAATGCGCGCGGCACTACCGATTACACCAATAGATGCAGACGATACATTTGTGATAAGGACAGGCTCATTTTGTCTGTATTCGACTTCGATATCGCTATCGAAGCTGTGTCGAACCACGCGTGCGTGTCGATTGCATACTTTATAGCTTGAAATGGCTTAAAGATATTATTTTCATATATATAAAATATAATTATTGCATATCGGATTGCTAAATATATTAGAAGTAGTATTATTTCTCTAGGCCTAAATGAAAGCTCTCCGCATTTCAAAGAACTTTTATAAAATGTGTTAAGCTTGGTAAAACTTATAGACTTCCAGTGGTTCCTGTATCCCCTGTAACTCATTGGATATGTGCCGCCCGCTTATAATGGAATGCATTTCCAACCTTATAAGCTATATACTATATATAAGGTAAAATAAATATGTATAAATAAAACATAAATATGTAAATATAAATAAAGTAATTCATCTCTTTATATAAAACTGTTTGTCCTGATTGGCTGATTGTTTATCAAAGCACAGTCCATACCGAAAGGAAAGGAAGCTGATCTTTTCAATGTAATTACCTTATGTGTTGAAGGTGCACGTTAAGACGGGGCTTCAGGAAATTCTACCCGCGCGTGTGGAAAAATCGCGAAAAACGTTTGTATGAAAATTTTTTATTTACCATCCGATTGTCCTCAAAAACATTTTCAAAGATCTTAGTCAAAATTGATCTGATCTGGCTGTTTCGCTCTTCTTGGAAAATGCATTCCTTCTTGGTGGAAATGGGAGTCAAAGATTTGGTGGGTAACGTTTCAGGTTCGAATTTATTTCCAAGGATCTATACGAAAAAGCATTTGAGACGAGTTTCACACTTTTCGCAGCATCCAAGGTTCCTCGGTGGAAAACGCATACATACATACATTCAAAAATACATACATACAAAAATACATACATACATACATACATACATACATACATACATACATACATACATACATACATACATACATACACATGTACATCAATTGAATTAATATCTACTTACATGCATACATAAATATATATGTATGTACCAACGTACTTATATACATATTAATGTGCTTACATACATACAAAAAAAAACACTAAAAAAGAACACTAAAAAAACACACACAAAAACACCTAAACAAAAAACAAAAAACAAACAGTACCAAAAAAAACTACTAGCTAAGCATGAAAAACTCCAGAGCCTACTTGAATTCTTGAGAATCGAGGAGTAGAGTACTTGGTAAAAATTCGTTTTATTCAAATTTGCAGCACAGCGACAAATAAGCTTGGTCTACGTTTGGTATTAGAAAACAGCCATGCATGCATGCATATATTCATAAATGCATACATGCATGCATGCATACGCTAGCACACACACGCCGCCACACTCACAACATTATCCTTGGTCAAAATATGCTTCAAACTTACTTTCAAAGCCATATGAGAACTTAATGAATACGAGTGTCAGTTTTGGGAAATTCGCCCGCAATTGTGGAAAATTGGCTTACCGTCCGATCGGTTCCAAACTCATTTTCAAAGATCTTTAAGAGAATTTATTTAACACCTAACACGGGGAAGTCCGGGATATAACCGCTAGTAAACATTATAAACATCTATAACATTAATTAGAAAAAACTACAGGTATTCGAAATTTAGAGAATTAAGAGATAGTTGCTTGTAACCAAAATTCTTTATCCAATAAAAACGCACTCCTGTGTTTAATTTGTAGTTAGAAATTACGCCTTACTTAAATCCCATTGCTGAGCACAACAAGCACCGTGGGAGGCGCGCGGCGGCGGAAGCCAGAGAAGGGGCCAGCAGGAGGAAAAGTCTTGAGCAAATTTGGTAAAATTGTGTGGTTAGGGGATCGGCATGTAAATGTTAGCCAGACACATGAAATACATATCGTATAATTCATAGAAATTTGTTGGGCACAAAACTCTCCCCGGGGTGCATTTAACTAAACGCAGCGAAGGGCAGCTATGCCGAAGCCAGTTGACTGCCCGTGGCAATTATAAATTGTTGAAAATAATTTCATTAAAAATGTAAAAAGCGGCATCAAATAGAAAAGTGTGTATTAGCGAAAGTTCTGGCCCAGTGCATGGAGTTGGGCAAGCGGCAGGAGCACAAACTGTAGACCAGGCGAATGTTGTCGTACATTTTGGAGTCGTTGTCCGTATCCGCCGTGTCCGTGTCCGTGTCTGTGTCCATGTCCAAGTCGGTGTCCGTGTCCGTGTCGGGTGTTGGCTACGTGCTGCCATTAACTTTGCTTTTGCCTTGGTCGTTCTCTTGCCAGAAAGACATTGTCCTGTTATTGTCGTTGTTGTTGTTGTTCGAACTTTGACTTCCTGTGCCCGAAAGGTTTGCACTTTGCGCCTGCTATTTGGTTTGCAAATTTAATGCGTTCGTAAATTTTCCACTGAAATTTCATTTACGTTAGTTCATTTCGAGTGCTCTCTAACCAGCTTCTGCCACCCCTTAGCCTATCTTCACTCCACTCTACTCCTGTCCTGGCCAGTTAGCAGTTCGTACGTATGTTTTTAGTGCCATCATTTAAGCTTGAGAGAAATATACGTACAATTTTGCCGTTTGCTGCCAAAATGCGTGCTGCATTTTTTGGTGGGGGCCGCAGGAAATTAAATTGGCAACTTTACATAAATCGTTATCCACTACCAGAGTTCCCTCGAGCCATCCATTGGGCAGCTACCTTTTCTCTTATCGTTTAGGCTTTAGTACCTGCAACTGTTGGCTACACACCTGCAAATGAACACCCTTCGACTGTACACAGTTAGAAAGATATATATACATATATATATATATATATATATATATATATATATATATATATATATATATATAATATATATATATATATATAATATATATATATAAATATATAGGGAAGAGGAGTGAGAGTTTTTGGTATTCCCACAAGGTATGTATAGAAATATGCTGGCGATCAGGACAAGCTAGATCCCTTATTTATAAGTTAGATGTACCATGACAATGCTGAAAATTTGAAGCCGAGCAGAACCATATCCCTTTCTTTAAATAGCATGAACTGAACCTTTAACCCGATTAGTTTGATGAGAAACAATTGTATATTTCCTAAACGTACCGTTTTTAATATGCTTCAATTTAAAACTTTTTTTATTTTAATATATGGCTTTGAACCCTAAATTCCAGTTTTTATGCACCATGAACCGAACCTAAATCTGCCTTACTTAAGTGCAAAACATCCTAAGTTTGACAAGAAATTAATCATTTTTTAAAAAATAATTTGGTTTGACTCAAAATATTTTTATGATATTTTTAAGTAGTTTCGGAACTAAAAATTAAAGAACTTAGCTATTTTCGTAAAATAAAAATATGTTGAAATAATTTTAAATAACAATAAAAATTAAATTTAACTAAAAAAATGACAAACCAAAAGCTTCGTTTATAGATGTAAAAAATCTGCTTCACGAACTGAAGACGAAACATTGTTTTTTTAGTGAAAAGGAATTCTCTCTGCAAAGCTGTAAATGTTTCGAATTTAACTCTTCTATTGCGTTATTGTTGTTATAATTATAGCTTTATGAAAGGGAAGGACTTGTCTTTAATTTTAGCCACATTCCCGTTGCTCGTAAGTACAAACAGCGCTAATTGTTTGGCTCTCTGTAGAAATACGAGTAGGAAGCAGTTAGCATACAATTATTTCAGCTAATTTGCTCTAAATGATACTTGCGAGTGTGTGTGTGTGTGTGTGTGTGTGTTTGTGTGAGTGTGCTTGTGCTTATAAGTCTGACAGCGCAGCAGCATCTTGGCCAACATGTGGTATGAGTGATGGGCTTCAGCAGGCTACGCAACCGAGCACCTAAATAATAACAGTCTGTTTATTTGTGCTGTTCACCTGACATGAGCAGGGAGATTGGCTTGGGTTTTCTCAAAAGTCACCCTCCTTAGCATGAACAAGGGAAAAATTAATTGTAGGCCCTGGCGTAAGGCATAAAATGTTTATTTAAATTCACTTGAAATGTAGCTAATTGAATGCTTTGGCGCAAATAAATCGTGGGAACAGCCCGTTACCCAAAAGGTTCAAACACTTAAGGTAATATTTACGAAAACGCATCAAAGTGCCGTCAAGGCTATATATCTTTGACCACAAATTAATATTGCCACGATAGTGCTTGCAGCTATAACAATATAATAATTATGATACTTTAATTAAAAACCTGCAGTCCGTGGCAACGTTTGCTTGACAGACAACCTGCTCTTGTATAAGGAACGGTAGGTACGATAAAAGTTATGTCAAACTTCATATAAAGCTTAGCTAAATGCATATTAATAAAACTTAGTTAGGATATAAGAGAGAGACGGCTAGGGAAATACAAAAATGGGAATGGAGCTTGTAGCACGCTTCCTTCAGGAAATATTTTGCTTAAACCTTTTCTAGTTTTAAAGAGCTTATTTTTCCAGGAGCTCTAACTAAAAAGATACATTCAAGATTTGCGCACTTAATGTGAGCAAAGTTAATTTTTGTAAAATAAAAAAAAAAAAATCTTTTAAATAATTTCAATAAATTTGTATAAGGAAATATTTTGAGCTCAATATGGTTACAATGCAAAAAAGATGGGCTGTAAAATGATTATGAACATTTCAGCATAGATCGTATATCTTTGCGGTTGTAGCTGAAAGATGATCCAGAGCATTGCAACAATTTGATATTGGATTTGTGGCTTCCGCTGCCGCATTTTGTGGCATTTAAGGCGATAATAGCTATTTAATTACATTATGTCAGTGGCATTCAAAAGCATTTCCAATTATATTAAAAATTAAAATTAAAACAAAGCCAAGAAAGCGAATAAACAGCAAAACCAGCATGCATTTAGCAAAACAAGGCGGCTGCAAAAAATAAATAAATATAATGTATTAAACAAAAGAAATAGCAACAAATATCTGCAAATTAGCTTAAATTTTGCACGCACGACTGAAACGCAGCGGCCCAAGCCGTCCCGTCTTCAGTTCCCAGTTGCCGCCGATGGGAAGTGATATAATTGCTGGGGCAGGAAGCGTTAACTGACTGAATGAGTGACTCAACTCGACTACACTCCACACGACTCAGCTCGGCTCTCTCATGCTAGAAAAACTCAAGAGTGTAGGCTTTGGTTGGGTTTGATCAACTAGCAGATACCCTGCAACATGCTGGCACTCTTTATGTTGCATGCAAATTTCAATTTTACATCAATGAAACAATGCGAACAACAAAATTGAGATCGTTAATCTTTTACAATCTGCCACCTTTTGCTCACATTATATACTGAATATATATACTGAATCCACAACAAAAGAAATTGAGTACACCCTTTACAATTCTTCTGGTTTACAGGGTGTGAGAGAGGCGCAAAAAAAGTAAATAAATACAAAGTATTCGAGTTGGCGAAGCGCCCAAAGTGTTGCACACTTGACTGCGTCCAGGCTGTTGGAAGCGGGGAATGGGCACCGGGAATTGGTTGGTATGAACTAGAGCAGTCTGGCGGAGCACGAGAAGAAGGAGGCGTGGCCGACTGGCAGCTGTATGTGGCTTTATACGGTATTCCATAGCCCAATGCCAGCGGCGTTTTTCATGCTGATGAGTCGCGCTGCCTGGCGCAGATAAAAATTCATTTCACAAATGAGCTTTGCATTTGGCCAAAAGCGAATTCTCAGTCCCTGTCAGCTGCTTGTGGGTCATCCTGTGCGTGCATGTTCCCTTATCCCCTCTGAGCTCAAGTGTGTGCACACATATTCCCACATTTAACGTAGTGTGTGCTGTTAATCAACGATTTCTCACATTAACATTTTCCACATATTAATATATTTATGATGGGATATGAATATCAATGTTCAAAATACCCCTATGCAAATGACAGGCAGCTCGCATTAAGGAGCTTCCCTCTGGGCTTTGGTAACAATTACTTTTCGAGTGCTTTATCCTTTAATGATTCCATTGAGCTGAAAATTTGAAATGTTTGCAATTAGTTGACTTCAAATCGAGAACTCTTCCCACATTCTCTAAATTTATAAAAATCTGAAAACAAACTCCTCAGTCATAAGCAAATCTCGTAGATTATAAGAGCTAGATGCAACAAATTAGTTATTTTTTATGTCTGATATCTCAACCCCGATATTTTATATTGTGTCCAGATTCTATATAATCCAGAATATTTCATTCTACGCATATTTTCGCCTACATCCCCCAAAAGTGGAAGAACAAACAAGTTTGCATCTAAAAGTTATATTCCAGTGTCTTTGACTTCTTGATTTAATATCTAATTTAATTTATTAAAATTGTCACTCTATTTATATTTAAAAATATAATCGGGCTTGAACACACTATTTAAAAAATTGTCCCAAGTATTTCACTTTCATCAATGCAAATATAGAAAAAGTGCAGTTGTCGACCTTATCGGTTCCTTTCGCAGCTATTGTGGTGCAATGCCAATGGGTTGAGCTTTTTGTGCGATTATTTATTCATTTTTGATAGTTTGAGTGCCACCATTTTCAGTTAAACGCTCGAGTCATTGTTGCATCCATAACAGTCGCAAAATGTACATAATGACCTAAACTAACTTCCCAATCATGCGCCCATTGTGAGCTGCCCTCCGCCCCAAACCAAATGACGCATTCTCCACCGAGATATCGGAACATTTACTATCTAAAACCGGGCGACAGCTTGCTAAATTCCGCGCTGAAATTTTGTTGTGGTACTGGGCGTGGTCGTGGCCATGGGCGTGGGCATGGTCGGGAGTGTATCGCACTTGTGACTCCTCACCAAATATTTATATTGCGCATTCGAATATTCAGTGAACAAATCGACGCTTGGTCAGCAATTGCATTTAAATAGTTGTTCATTTGACTGGGCAATTCGCGTAGTTCCTCTGCCCGGCCAGTTGGACTGTGTTTATTACGGCCGTCTTTTTGTACGCTTGGCATTTGGTATGGGTTTTGTGTACATTGGGCAACGATTTAAGTTTTGCCAGGGACTCGGCATGGAATTGTCACGTTCAATGATGCAAAACGGTTTGAAATCGAACCGGTTCAGGGCGGGACCCTTAACTCGACCAGTTTCCCAAGAAACAAGAGAACTAAGCCACAATATTCTCAAAAATCAAAAGCTTTTAATTAACTCTCAGCCCCAAAGCATAAATAGCTTGGGCCCCAAACATTGGATTTATGCAGCCAATGCCAACTTTGTTTGGATATCAAATTTAGCCCGCAATTTCTGTAAATATTAATGACTTGCAATATTTTCAGTAGAACGGGCACTTACAAATAAAACATTTAATAGTTACACGAAGCATTTAAGACTATGTGACAAAGCTAGGTTTGAACCAAAGCCTGAGTTCATGTGGAAAACCAAATTCACAAACCGAACTTCAAGGCAGGGGAGTTGCTTCTGAACCTTAAGCAACCCGCCGACAATTTATTAAATGTTTACCCTTTTCACGCTGTTCTAGCTGGGGAATTGTTGCATAGTATGAGGCGCCGAAAAGCATTTCGAATTCGTTCACAAGATATCTAATCCAATCTAGGGTAATTTGAAAATATTTTATGTCTGAAGGCAGATTTTGTTTTCACAAATGAATAATAATAGAAATTATCGAATCAAAAGCGAAAGGTTACCTAGTTAAATTATCAAATACTTAAACGATAAAACAGCTAAGGAAAGATACCCTGTTTATGTAAACGGAAAGAAAATTAAAAAAAAAAAAAGTATATGAATATAGGAAAAATAAAGGAAAAAGAAACAGGTTATATCAAAAGAATTTACAAAATTTTTAAGACAACGTTGACTAAATTGTTAAGGAATATAACCAAGCATACAGCTCTTACTTGAGAGTCGCATAGAAGAGCAATCCTCATGCGAAATGCAAATATTGGCATTTGCCTGTTTCTCTTTATTTCTTGAACACTGTCTCTTGTTTCTATTTATTACTTTATGTATCTCTCTCTCCCTATTTCTCTCTCTCTTTCTCTCTCTCTCTCTCTCTCTCTCTCTCTCTCTCTCTCTCTCTCTCTCTGTCTCTCTCTCTCTTTGTCTCTCTCTCTCTCTCTCTCTCTCTCTCTCTCTCTCTCTCTCTCTCTCTCTCTCTCTCTCTCTCTCTCTCTCTCTCTCTCTCTCTCTCTCTCTCTCTTTATTTGCAGTAATTTAAAGTTGGGTACTGAGTCATAATCAAGCACTTTTGTCTGAAGCATTCTTAGTTGGGTTTATTTATAGCATGTTAAGCGGTGTTATGTTTATTCCCTTGTCCAATTAAACGCGTTTTGCTGCCCGCTAAAAAAATAAAAACGACAAACTTTTTTGATTAAAATTTAAAATAAACGTTGTTTTTTTTTGGACTGGGCAACCGGGCAGCAAGTTTCGGTGGGGCAACAAGTGGCGAGCTGTGACGCTGGCAGGCGATCAATTTGTGTGTTTGTGTGAGGGCTGGCGGCTGGGGGCGTGGCAAGTGCATGAGGCTCTAAGCAAAAAGTACGAAATAAATTACAATAACAATAAACTGAAGTGGCTGCCTAACAGCCACGTCCTGTCTCGCATCAATAGCCCGCCCGTCCCGCCTGGGCCGGCCCGTACCGCCTGCGGGCGCAGCGGCTGTTTCAATTGCAACAACGCCTCAAGTTGTTTACTGGCAAAACTTTAACCAGAAAAATTACAACATCGCCGCAAATTATCTGCGCCAGTGTCGCAGCTTAAGCAGCAGCAACAGCAGCAACAAATTGGCATAATTTCAATGTGAAACTTATTCAAAGTCAATTGTTGGCAGGCGGCGCGGCAGCAGCATCCAAACTGCGGGTAGGTGCCATGCCACGCCTAGCGTGCCTAAAACGCCCCAACACCCAGGCGCTTCAATTGCGCACACATTCGGCAACAACAACAACAGATACAAATGAGCATTTGAAGCATTTTCATGGAAAACTTTTTCTTTATCCACGTCCGCGTGTGCGCGTTTTATTTCACTTTTTTTTTATATATATATATATTTTTTTTTTCTGTAAACTGTTTTTCTTTTTCTCGCTAGCGCGGAAATCGTAATGAATAATTTTGCTTTTAACTGTTTGGGGAGCCCCGACAGCGGGGCACAAATCTGAATCTCAATCCGTATCTGGTTCGGTTCGTCAACGCGGTGGTTGCGGCCGTCGGTTTCAGTTTTTGGCTTGGTTTGGCTTTACTTTGCTTTGTTGACAACCTGACTCAGCGACAGTGGCGTAGGCAGAAAGTGACAAATCAAAAGAGGGGAATTGATTCAGAACAAATATGTAAATACATTTGCATTAAGACAACCAAGCAACAAAGTTTTGAGGGCCTAAATCACGGGCTGCGGATATGTACGGATATGTAATGAAGTCTTAGGCGTAGTATGAAAAAAATAGTTCAATTTAAAAGCAAGTCCAATATACAGCATTAAGCTTAGAGTCTATATATTTATATAGCTGATCAGAAATGGTAATTTCTAATGATAAAAAAAGTTATTTCTAGCTTTTAATCCTAAATCGTCGACATTTTGAACAGTGTGTATATAGTAGTACCTACAAGTCCGTACATACCATAAAAATAAAATATTTGAAAGTTCATACTTAAACTTACCCAGGTCTTATCCAATATCCACTTTACGTCCCACCACTGGCCACATTTTGTCACCGTTCAGCATTAAAAGGAAGTCAGCCTCTACAGTTGCTTTGTAAAGTGGAAATCTTGTTTTTCATTTAAAGAAACTGAAAAAAAAACAATCTAAGGAGTAAAACGCGCAATGCTAAAGCAATAAACACAAAAAGTAGTGAAAAATGTACCGAAATGCATTAACGATTCGCGCTATTCCAAAATGTGGCAAGCCAAATATAAACACATATGAATGTATTCGACATGAATATGAGCTATGTATAATAATAATCTTCAATTAAGTTACAATTTCTTATAACTTAAACTTAAATTGGCTTAAAGAAATATGAAAGTTTTTGTTAAGCTTTTATAGTAGCATGTATCTCAATTCTTCTGACATAAGCTTTGTGCGAGTAAGACAATCTGGACTTCAGCCAGTTTTTGCTGACAAAATCTTATACAGCTTTCGAATTACTTGGCTGAAATAAAGTCAAGAATTAAAGCAATGTTAAAGCTTTAAAAGTAGCATGTATAGCATTGTTTTTACTGACAAACACTTAAAAAGCTTTTTAATAAACTTAAATTTGCATTCAAAGTATTTGGCTAAGGTAAAGTGAAGGATTAAAGCAATATTAAAGCTTTTAGAATTACATGTTTCAATCGTTTTAGTTGGCAAAGGCTTAAAGCTTAAAGCAAAGTGTCGCATTAAGCTCAAGTGTGCTTTGAAAACATGGATGTGTTTTAGTTTGTGGTACATTTTGTATTTCCTTTGTAGTAGAGCATGCGTAGTGTGTATGCGGCCGAAACTGCTTAAAGAAGAAGGCCAACAGTAGATGCGATTTGACCGCATAGTCAAAGCCATTTAAACCAGTTCACTTGCAAGCAGCTACGCTTAAGCCAACCTGGAGCCGGTTGGCCGGGCAACTATTTTGATGCTGTTACACCCATTGATGCAACAACAGGCAACTGGCAGCACTCAAAGGCGCGTTTCCGTGGCAATAAACGGCTTGCTTCCTTTTGGCATCAAAACTTGTTTTTGAGCAAGCGCCAGCTTCAATGCAACAGCCTCAGCTGGATATATGATGTTGGCGCTGAAGCAGCTGTTGCGCTGATTTAGTTTCGTCTGCCCACTCGCACAGCGATTGCATAAGGCTTTTCATTTCGCTTTCCTTTTGGATACACGCACTCCGTTTCCTGACATGTTCATGGACTCAACTCTTAATACATAGCTAGATTGGGCGAGCTAATTAGTTAGTTGCCAGGCAAACAGACAGACAGCCGGGCGGACAGACAGCCAGCCAGCCAGTCAGCCGAGTGGCCGCCTTTTTTGGCCGCATACGCAATATGGCCAGCTAACTGGCCAACAGTAGTTGGCAAAAAAATAAAAACCCGACTATTCATCATGAAATACCATTTTATGATTATGAAATGACATCAAATTTAATGACAAACCAAACATTTGCACAATTTGATTTTCGCAATTGCGGCCTCCTCTCTATATAACTACGCACAGTTCATAGGATTTTCGATATTGCCAATTTTGCAGTTGTCGCATTAGTAAATCTGCCTAATTTCCAATTTTCGCTCATCACACAAATCGTATCTCATTTTTTGGGGCTGGCAAATCGACCTTTCGGTGTTGTTCGATTTGTGATATCATATTTTGACCAGTTTGTTAATAATTTTAATTTTGGAAAACGTTTGCCATAAATTTTGGCAACAAATCTTTTATTAGCTTCATTTCGATATTCAGCTTGTGACTCATGCAACCTTATTGGCCCAAAAGTGTATTGCGATTTTATGCAATTGGCTGCTAATTTGTATAAATTTGATGTGGCATTTAAATTAGGCAACTTCGTCCATTTAAGCTACTTCTTGCGGAGAACACAGTCAGATCTCTTTAAAATGGCTTATTGACATTTACTTTTAAGAAACTTGCTTAAATTACTTCAAATGTAATTTGCATAAAGTGCAAATTGGTAGAGTGGTAATATTTTTCACTTTATATTTAAAGGCAGGATCAGTTGCCCTTAATACCTATCCCTTAGGCTTTAAGATCTTTGAGCCGGTTTCTTACCATACAATAGAGTACCGCGGGTTGGAAGTTACTTTTTTTATTAGAAACTCTTTTTCAACAGTATTTACCAAACACAACATCTATTCTGATCTGTTAAAAGTCGTTTTACATAATGGTTTGATTGGGTTAGCCAAATAATGCGTATTCTACTGCAGAGGGAGCATTGCATGAAGCAATCTTCAAGAATACACAAAGTTGCAACTGTCTTTTTTAAATAGGTCTGCCGATTGGTAATATCTGCTCTTGGTGCTTTTTTTTACTGCAGGTACTTGTCAAAGCCAACGAGCTTCATTATAAACATTTATGAATAAATAGAAATAAAGTTTGTTAAAAATTTAGTACAATTCGAGTCAAGGCCAATAGACACTTTTAGATGGTTCGGTGCACGGTTCGAACCAATACCTTTACTTTGTGGCTCGATTCGTTAAGCTGAACACATTTTTTTATTTATCGAAAATCGAAATTCTCGTTAAAAACTTTTCATAATGTCAAGAAAAAAGAAAACTTTCCAACAATATTTAAAAATAAAAAATAACATTTTTTTTATTTCAAATTCGCTTCAATCTAAAGTTTGATCACAATATCGCAACATTCAAAGCATCAGTCAAAAAAGCACGCTGAAGATGTCTTTATTATTCGATGTGGCCCCTTCTTCTTGCCACCTGTCAAACATGGAGAGTTGACGAATACTTTGCATGTATTCAGAGTGTGTACTCATACTCAATTTACTTGTATCCGCCGTAGAGCTGCCCAACACTAAGCTGGGGCAACAAAAGGCGAGCGGGCTGACAATTGTAAGCACAAACAAGAACAATTACAGGACGAACAACGTGCAGGATGTGAGTAGCTCAGCTAGGGAAAGACATAGACAATGAGGGAAAAGCAGAGAGAGAGAGAGGGAGAGGGAGATGGTGTGACTGTGAGTGAAGGAGAAAAGGAACAAGCCGATTCCTGTGTTGTGCTGTGGCAGCACTTTTTAATCCTTGTTCTGTATGTGAGAAGCACCTTAATCTGTGCCATGTGCCTCATAAACAGGCGCAGGACGAACCACAGCTGCTATAAAAGGCTTTTGTTATTTTTTAGTCAACGTTTGCACTGCTAATTATAACTGTTTTACACCGGTGCTGGCCGGTAGATTCTCCCTATATGGCGGCAGCTCGGCAGAAGCATTCAACATGCAGCAACTGCCACACTTTATGTGACTCGTCTGCAAATTGGTGCCTTTCATTTGATGTAACATGCGCATTTGTGGACATCATTTGGCTGTTGCCGGAGTCACAGCTAAGCTTTACTGAAAACCACTTGATTTTATTAGGAACGCTCATAAAGTTGTCGTCGTTGACCAACTGGCGCATGGTTGGGACTGGCTGGGGGTGTTGAATGTGCCTAGCAGTTTTTATAGTGCCAAACACCGAATGAATGTAAAATTTGCAATGCCTCTTGTGTAATAACAGTCCGATATGCTGAAAGTGAAAGTCAACAATAGTGAGAGTTGTCCAGTCGCCGAAGATATCCTCATAGCCGATTAACAAATACGATTCTCTTACTCTTTGGAATTTGTGCAATTTTTAATTACAGTGAAAACTCTTGTAATGAACACTGTTTTGAGGCGGACAGAACTCTTACGCGTGCATTTTCTTCCAAAACTTTTTTCCTTAATATTTGTTGGAACAATATTGACTCTCCTGGACGATTCTCCTTTTAAATAGACGCGGCCAATATATTCATATCAATTGTGAACAATTATTCTCTTAGCTCAACGCAAACCCCTTTTTAAATTAAGTAACCTATTTACAAAAGTGGAAGTGAAAAAAAAAGTTTATGTAAATCAAGCTATGGATCAAAAAGTTTTCAGTTAAGAAATCTTTTCTGAATATATTCTTTCACTCGCTGTATAAGATTGAATATATTTAAAAGCTATAGACATATATATTTAGAGGTCACGAAGAAAATGTTTTATGTTTTTGTATACGTATTTTATTTAAATTAATAAAAATACAATTTTAAAGCAATTCTTTATCATTCCCCCCATGAAACGGAAACTTATCACGATAATTGCCCAACGCTCGCTGTCCACCCAAGAGAGTTTTTACTGTATTGTATTAATTATATTGGTTGGGGAAAATTAACAACGAGGACACAGGCTCGAAGCCCTGGCTATAATAAAAGTAATAATAATCATGATAATAAAACAAAAATAATAATAATGTAATAATAATAAAATTAAAGAAATGAATATAAAAATGATATAAAATAATAATAATAATAATGATGATGATGAAAATAATAATAAAAATTCATCCTGATCCGAGAATAACATTTGATTTATACAAATACACTTTGATGCCTAGTTAGTTGTCCCTCAGAGTGTAGCTCTTTGATTCACCCACTCCCGAAAAACTAGAAAAATTCAGTCGGTCACTTACCGCTCGATACTCTCGCTGCACTACTTCGAATTGAAAGCCACTCGAGCAGCAAGCACTTCAATTCCTTGTCTGTGCGCCATGGTCGTTTAGTTGGCTGTCACAGCAGTTCCCAATGGTCTTCAATTTCCTGGGTAAGAAAAAATACAAAGTAAGTACACATGTCCTCCATGGTCACTTTGACTGCAATCGCTTCAGTTACAAGTTATAAGTGATCACGTGTCATTCGCGGTCATTTAGCTTGTTTTTCCAAGAGTTGTCATTTTCCATGGAAAGTTCGCTTACATTACGCTAGTTCTTGATGCTTACTAACTGTATTTACTTGCATTTTCGTTTAGCTTTTACGAACCTAATTAAAGTTTAAATGCTTGGCGCATGTATTCGCCTGAGCTATGCAAATGCAGAGAGATTAATAAATATAAACTGGGGAACGCAATAAATTCCAATGCAAATATGAAGCACAAGCTCATAAACTAGAAACAGACGTTAATGGCAAAAGCATTGTAGCTGGAGCCCGGGGCATAAGGAAAGGGGTGCGGCGAGCCGAGGAGCAGCAGTTGGCGGCAGGAACAGAGCCACGACACGGAAGCTGTTGCACAAGGGTACAAAGAATGACAACGGCAAAGCCTGCAACAGACAGCAATAAGCAGAGTGGGTGGTGGGAGCAAAGTAAACTGCATGCCGCTGGCGGGCAACAACAGAGCTTCGCGTTGACCAAAGCCAGCTAAGCCAAGCGACTTCATGTTGTTGCTGTTAAGTAGAATTGGCATTTTGCGGCAGCAAAGTGAAAAACAAGAAAACTCAAAGCATCGCCTGGCAGCACAACTGCTAATTGGTTGCAATTGCTGTTGCACTTCATGTGGCAACAAAGCAATGACAGAGCCGCTGACAATGGCCAAGGCCGCTAATGATAATCAGTCGATTATGGTCATGATTATGCTCCATATGGCAGCAGTTGCAGCGGTTGCAGCAGCAGCAAAACGCAAAGAAAAACAACAGCTGAATAAACGTTGCTGCTGGCCAGGTGCTTGCACCCGTGTTGCAAGTTGCAAGTTGCATGTGGCTCGAATGCTGCCAGCCTATAAATTGCAATGCCACCGCGCTGCCAATTTCACTCTCACTTTGTTAGCTAACACGCGCAGCCAAACAGCAAACAGCAAACAGCAAACAGCAAACGCAAACGGCTCGTCTTTCAACGCACACGCCGCGTATACGTAATGTTTAATTAATTACAGCTCGTGCCGCAAACAATACAAAATTCAATAAACTAACGTAAAGCAAGACAATGTTTGTATTTTTTTTAAGTTCTGTTCTGTTTTATTCAGCGTGAATATATGCACAAATACTGCAACTTTTTTTTTATCGAATAAAGTCAAAGCTATTAAATAAAAAAAGCGACTGCGAAACGAAAAATGTCGCTCATAAAGGTGAATACATTAACAACTGTAACAAAAACAACAAAAAAATAAAAACACTGCGAAAATTATAATTTTTAACATTAATCAATGCGCTATGATTAACTTGTGCTCAAGTTCATAAATGCAGTTAGTTGTTTTTATGGCAATCTGCATAAATTTAATGTTGCCATTTTGCAGCAGGCGGCTTTTAACTAATTAGCCCAATAAAATAAAAAATAAACAAAAAATTTAATAGATGTAAATTAACTGAAAATGCAAATGAAATGAATGCAGCTCTTGTGGCGCTTGATGAATAATATAACATAATGCAGCTCAGCATATTAAATTAAATTTATTAATAGCTTTTTACCAATTTTTTTTTTTTCGCCACAAACTAACAAATTCGTGTTCAATCTTAATCTTAATGAGGAGTCGGTTGGTGCTAAGATTTCACTAATAAGTTAGGAGCATAGTTGAGCTCCTCGTTGAGCGATTATTGGAATAAAATATTGCTTAGTATATAACATATAAATTCGATGCTTGGACGTCGACAATATGTTAGAAGCAACTCGAGATGCAGTGCATGACCAATGAGTTGCCCAACAGACTCGAGTCATTTAGGCCTTTGAATAACGAGATTCCAGGCTCGAGTTCCAGGCTAGCTCTTAGCTGACTACTATGTCAGCTTTTAACTATATACTTTAACTTTAACAACAATAATACTTTCTAAATATACCCAAGCAAAAAGAAAGTTTCAATTTTCAAAGAGAGAGACCTTAGTTTGCATAGAAACAAACGGACACGGTTATACAAAATATATACTTATAATCAAGTCGAGTGTGCTAGCTTTACACATATCGTAACCAAAATAATAATTAATAACCTGAAAGGGTATAAGAAACTTCAAAAGTTGCGCTTATTATTTCTTGAACGGCTTAAAGTTGAGTATCTCGTTTACACAGCAACAGGCAGTCGTTATATCGACTAGGCTCTTGATGCTGATCACGAGGAATATGTATATACTTTATGGAGTCGCAGCTGTCCCCTTCATGACGAAATTATAATACCCTATAAGCTCAGCTAAGCTGTGTGTTTGCTAAGCATCCGACGTGGAGCTGGCGCAGCTTGGGTTTCAATTAATAGCCTTGGCAGCTGCTGCTCATTCCTTTTGGCAATGAATTGTTTTGGCTAATTAAATTTCCGCATTTCTTTATTTCAATTGATTGTTGCTAGCCATTGTCTTTCAGTCTGGCAACGATTTCTGCATCCACTTCCATTTGCAGACCCGAAGATTGGCCATAAAGCACATCTGCCTCGGAGCACGCAACACAAACTTGAAACTGTGTTGGCAACCAATTGCAATTATAACTGCGCTTTGTTGTAGCTAAAACATTTCGAACTGTGATCAGGTACGTTGCACGTGGCACAGAGTCCAGTGTTTGTCTGCAGCAGCATAATTAATAGTTTTTAATTATGTTGTACAGTGCAATTATGATTGTAATTGCAACTTGCAACTTGCAACTTGCAACTTGCAGCAACAACTGTAAAAACAGCAGTTTGTTAAATCGTGTGCGCTGTCGCAATTAAATTAATAATTGCATTTATAAATCAATTTAATTAAATTATGCTGAAATTATAGTGCAAATAATGTATGCAACACAATAATATGCAGCATGCAACATTCAACATAAAATGTGCAACAATTTTAGTACATTAAAAAAATAAATATTAAAACTGACATTTTGCATGATGCACAATTGACTAAATAAATAATAAAATGATAAAATATGCAAATTAAAATACAATATTAAAGCCAACATGCGACTCACCCGCTCTCTCTCTCTCTCTCTCTCTCTCTCTCTCTCTCTCTCTCTCACTTTCTCTCTCTCTCAGTCTCTGTGTTTTTGCCACGTCCAGCTTGCAGTGGTGCTCATATACTGCATTGTCGCTGGCATTGCCGCAGAGCTGGAAACCAAGCCAACGGATGCCCAAGCAGCCGCCGAAGCAGTCCTTACCACAAAACTAACACCCAGCGTCGAGGAGCCAAAGAGCAAAACCGAGAAACGTGATTCCTCGGACCAAACAGGTAACGATTCACCTAAAGCCTCTATAAAAGACAAGCTCTAGTTCTTTATGCTTTAATGCTCGCACATATTTGCTTAGATTTTAGAAATTACGTTCAAATGAAACGATTTGAATACTTGGATATCAAATATGCAATTCGATATGCCTTAACTCTGCCTTATGCAAATGCTCAAATATCATATTAAATCAAATTGAAAAACAAAGTCAAAAACCATTTACATTGAATACATTTTTCATTTAAAACTTCTTTTCAAATATCTTTTTTTTTAAGCTTTTGAATAAGTATTTATAAATTCATTTGAGATTTATTCACTTTATTGGCTGGATTTTTAAATACATATATAGTCCAGTTCTTAATAACACTTTTCGAGTGTTAAATTGGTTTGATCTTTTCGTTCTTGATTATTCTATTAATTATTTATAATGAAGTATTCATTTCAAAATGCAGCTGAAAGCCTTTTTGTTGAACTGTTGAAAATATTTTATAAATATTTTTCTAAATGCTCTTCAGAATAGAGAAAGTATGAGAGATACCTTCTTCTTCTCTTTCTGCCGCTGATACAAATTTGCACCAACCATTATACCCCTTACAATTGGTGCAGGGTATATGAAAAGTCCTAAGATGAGCCCATAAGCTAAAAATATTAATAATACATGCATATCTACATTGTTGGGATCATAAATCGTATTTAAGTAACATGTAATATTTTAATTAATTTCAATTTATTATTAATATGTAGCTTAATGAAATTAAGTTATATATATATATATATATATATATATTAATTTTAATTAATTTCAATTTATTATTAATAAATAACTTCATTAAAACCCGTTTCACGTTTTTATACCTGCAGCTTCGGGTTATATAAGCAAACCAGCCAAAGAAACGCCCTTCCGACCCATTTACCCATCCACAGCATACTACGAGGCCGCAAATAGTGGTTCCATCTTTGGGCCCACTACGGTGCGTTATACGGCAGCCGATGCACCACCTCAGGTATGCAGTAAAAGCCGCAGCAGCGCAACAGAATTGAATTAAATCCGATTTTGCAGAGCTACTACGATAAACCGGAAAGCGGCAGCATTCGATATGTGCCGCCAACCGCTGTGGAACAGAAGCATGCCTCTGCACTGGTTGGGCTGCCCGGGCCACTGCAATTTTTACAACAGCAGCCACATCCACAGCCACAGCAACAGCAGCAGCAGCTGCCCCCACATCGATTCAGATTCGCAGTGCCACCGCAAGTGGAGCTCTATCAGCGACCGGCAGCCAAGTCGCCCGCATCGAACTCCATTTACACCTACATGGAGTCAGAGCCGAGCCTTTATGAACGCGCCGGTCCGCAGCAATATCAATTAGCAGCAACAGCAGCTTCACCGCAGCAGCAGGTGCCGTTGCCCGGGCAGCGTGTGCAATATATTATTGCCATACCGCTTTCATATATGCGGCAGCTGCAGCAGCAACTGGGCGCCAGCCTGCTGCCAGCGCAGCCCAGCACCGCCGCCAGCAGCACCACCAGCAGCAGCACCACCAGCACAACAACAGCAGTGCCAGCAACAGCTGCCGCCGCAGCTAGTCATCCTCTTATGCAGGTATTCGGTCCGCTGGCTCGCGATCATCAGGGCATGTACAGGCCGTACTATCAGTCGGACTTAGTCGGCGCACCGTCAGCTGTGCCCACACCAGTGGCCACCTATGGCCAGCACTATTTACAGATTCCCGCCAATGTGTTGCTTGCTGCCGCACAGCAACTGCAGCAACAGCAGCAGCAGCAGCAACAGCAACAACAACAGCATCAACATCAGCAACACCATCAAACTGTCTATCCTAAGGCGGCTCCAACGCCTGCTTCTGTCTATCAGCCGATCATTTATCAGACGCAGCCAAAGCTGCAGCCGCAGCCGCAGCTTCATCTGCAGCGTGTTTATCAGCAGACCCCAACGATCTATGCTGAGCAGCCAGTAAGCCAGCAAGCCACTTTATACGGTATGTAAATAATATCTCATCATGATTTTAAATGCTATCTACGGTCATAGGAGAGCGGGTTCGAACCCAAAATTTTAATTTATTTTTTACTACTAATGAATCAATAGTTAAACCAAAAAATTTAATCAAAATAGAACTGAACCGAAAGCCTAAATCGCCTCTAAGTCTTTTGGGAAAGACTCAGCCTTCGACAATAAAAACTTGCTCATCCAATTGGATTTATCTAACCATAATTTTTAGATGCCCTCAAAATGCCCTCAATTTCAATTTGAAAATATTTCCAGTAGAACGAACAACTAAATATAAAATTTTTATAGAAGCTAACGGCTAAAATGTACTCAAAAAAAAGAAATATCATAAATGTTGGCAGTTTGTTTTTTTAAGCTTTCAACAATAAGGGACAATAATTTATTTCTAAAATTCTTGTAAATAATGAGGCATTATATATTTATTTCAAGTATTTCACTTTAGTTGACTTTACAGTTTGTTGCCAGCTTTTTATTCGAGTAGATGTGTAGAAAGATGTTAACAACATGCATAAAAACACACAACGGCAACAGTTCATAAATTGCAACCTCCAGTCCAACCACTATGGTTGTTTTCACTGTCAAATTGACTGCTATGCCACAAAGTCGAAAACTGAACACACACATGTTGCTGACGTGCTTAACATAACCTCGCTGCGGGCTGTTAGCACAACTGTATCGGAGCGTGGATCTGGCAATTAGTGTGCATTTCATGCAGTGTGGCAACGCTAGCGCTCACTGTGCCATTGGCAATGAGGGCCCGAAGAGTGTTGATGCTGATGACAACGTTAATATGACTGGATTACATCTACTTCTATTTTGCAGCATATCCGCTACACCAGCAGCAACAACAGCAGCAGCAGCAGCAGCAGCAACATCAGGCGCGACTATTGCGGCTGGGGCTCAAGCAGGCAGAGCAGCAGCACAAATATGCGACCGTGCCGACAGCAGGAGCTTCTTCCGCTTCGGCACCAGCAACAACAGCAGCAACAACAACATTGGTATTGCCCACGGCAGCGACACACGAACAGCAGCAGCAGCAGCAACAGCAACATCAGGCATTGCCCCTGGTCCACTACAATCCAATTTATGTGCAGGCACCGGCCGAACAGCAACATCATCAGCAGCAACATCAATTCGCAATATTGCCACGTTTTAGCAACAATAACCCAAAGGCGGCTTACAATCTAGCACATGAATCAACGCCACCAATTCATGTTGTCCGATTGACAGCAGCGAACGCATTGGGACAGCAACAACCACAGCCGATACACCATTACCATACCTACCAGCCGGCGTTGCAACACCAACAGCAACACCAGCACCCACAGCAAGAGCAATTCTATCAGAGCCATCCCGGGCCGCTGTCCAGCTATGCCGAGGAGCAACAGCACTCCCAAAGTCCAGCCGTAATACCATATTTCAGCCATCCGGGCGCCGTACACTATGGAACGCACTTGTATCATCCGGCATCAGCAGCAACTGCAGCAGCAGTGAGCACTAAACAGCAGCAACAGCAGCAGCAGCAGCGACTGGCGTCTGCAACAACCGCAACAAGTGGAAGACTGGCAGGTGACAAAAGCCCGGGCGGTGTGGGGGTCAAGCAGGCAACAGCCGCCGCGAATATTGTGAAATATCCCTAAGCGCTGATGCAGACGACAGGCAGCAGCAGCAGCAGCAACAGCAGCAGCAGCAACAGCAGCAGCTATCAAGTGCACGGCAGCAACATTTTGCTTCCGGCCATTTTGTTTTTGTGTGTATATGTGTATGACATGTATGTAATGTGCGCATGTCTCTGTGTGTGTGTGTGTGTGTGTGTGTGTTATTTTCCATATTTCTATAAACACGGTTTGAGCTTTGCAGCTGCTATTGTTGCTGATTTTTCTTGTTGCTGCCACACAGCTAATTATTTTGCATCATATTTCAGCCGCATAGTTTTTAATGTTTTTTTACGCTCTTTTTTATGCTATTTTTTATTATTATTTTTTTTCTATAGTGTGTTATGTTTGGGTGCTGTGCAGCGTATAATTCACCACGGTTAATTAACTTAATATTTGTTTCAACTTTATTATTACCATTCGTTTTGCCAATTGTCGCGGTGGTTTTTGTGTAAATATTTGAAATTTTAAATATATACTGTGCTAGAAACTCATATATTTATCTACGACATTTGTTGTTTTATTTAATAAAATACAAATTTATTAGTTTTTTTTTTCTTCCCACATGCAACATTAATTGCTTCGAATCCCAATCACACATTCCCATTAGATCACAGACATGTTGTCTCTTCTACGAGCTGGAGAAGCTTGATATATTCGTTTATCTGTTTTCCACCCATATTTCGACAGTTTGGGTGAATTTTCAAAAAATGTTAGAAAACAATATATTTATTAATTTGCATAGAGGGTATGCTAATTATGTCACGAAATGTGTAAAGCGAAGAAAAAAACGTCTTCGATCCCGTCAAGTATATATATTCTTGATCAGTTTCAACAACCGTCTATCCGTCTATCAAAACAAGTCTCTAAGTCAGAATGCAACTCTGCACTAAATCGGAGTTTTGTTATCGGAATCGTCCCAATCGGAGCAACATATCTAAAGCTCTCTACTATGCTCCTTATGATCATATGATCAAAACTTAATCAGCAGCAAAGTAATATGCCACCCACATTCACATTCTTCTGTAAAATACCTACAACTCCTTATCATAAAGGACTTTCCCTAATTGGCTTCTATAGGAACAACCAGTCGAAAATAAAACTTTGGTACCAGAGCACTTCGCAAGCATATGTCGAAAAGGGTATTTTATGTAGCCCTACTTTCTTGCTTAAGTTTAATCAGCTTAAGGACATTCGCTTGACGTTTTAAAATCGATTAAATCATTTTAATAACAATGATAATGCATTGGGCAATGACAAATCGTAAATCGCCCGTTCGTTAACCGACTTATGCGGGCTTTGGCCAGTGTGTCGCTCCAGCCATGGTTAACTGGGCTTGTTAAGCGTGTTGTCATTTAATTGAAAACATTTGTGAAAATCTGATTAAGCTGAATGCATAAGCTCTGATTTCGTCATAAGCGGGATGTCAACCGCAGCGGCGGCGACGGCTTCAATTAAAACTCTCGCATTTAATGAACGTCTATTAAGAACTAAAGCAGGTGGCATGTAGCGTGTGGCGTGAGGCATGCGGCATGATTGTGTTTTTGACAAAGCTTTCGGGCGCTCTTTTTTTTAATATCCTGTAAATTCATTTAATAATGAGCTGCCAGATTATGTAATAAGCGCCTCGCAAGTCCCTGGCGCCCTGCGCCGCTTCAGTGTCAGTCGGGAGGCTCATAAAAGTCACAGACCCGCAAATCCGTTGACATGCGCGCAAAACACAAAAAAAAAAACAAGTAGGAAGGATAAACGATAGTTATCTTTGGCATTCCGATATTAAAATACCCTTGCTGACATTAGCATTAATTCGGTTGCGTTGCCAAGCCGATAACAATTGAAATCTCTCAAAGGGTTTTTAAGTTCTCTGAACAATCATTTCATTCGATTATTTTTTATTTATTTGTTTAATCGCCTGATTCCACTATGCTCAAAAAATGTTACAGTTACATTCTTCACATTTTGCAGTTCCATTGGCAAGTGTCCGTTGTCGGTAACATGTGAGTGGCAAAAGTACCGCTTCTTTAGCTGAGGAATGCAAAGTTTTCCTTCCAAAAGTCAAATAGTACGACCTCGAAGGGGCTCCATTTAATGGACTCTTTGCGGGATTTGGCCATTTTTAAATATTAAAAACTGAGAGCTTGTTAAAACTTAAAACTATAATTTAAAGTTATCGCTTGTCTTCGGTGCAATATCTGATCCTTATGATACTGATACTTTCATATTTTTCATAACATTGATGTGAAATTTGATAAATCACGAAGTATTCGGGGCGCACACATTTTTTGCAATTGTGAAAATTTTGTTTTCGTACAGGTCACGTTTTACTCATTAGAAAAATGTAATATTCGCGAAAAAATGTAAGAAATGTTGAAAGTGGAATTCGACTATTACGCACAGCTAAATTTTAACGAAAGCTTAGTACATATCTATTTTAGTTAAATTTAGTTATATTTTGGCCGAGATTGAAAAAAAGAGCTTAACCACTTTTTGTGGCACATGCATGGAGACAACCAATAAACTACTTTGGGGAGCAGGGTATAAGAAAATATAAGACATAAACAAAACAATTAAGATTTCTGTAGACATTTTGACACAGAATCATCCGATGTGTACTATATATGGTGGAACTCGTAAAAGCATGTGAACTTTCAGTACATAAGTACAGAATATATAGACAGACAGACGAACAGCCCTAAATCGAGTCGAATCAAATATGTTTCTAAATAAAAGTACACGTTGCCCGCGCTGACATTTCGTGATATAATCATAATCATAATACCCGCTGCAAGGGTATTTTTAGCGACGCGTAGCAAAGCGGCGGGAGAGAGGCGATGGCTACGATAGCGGCAACTGCATAAGATAAACAACTTCCGCTGGACGCCATTGGGTGACACTTCCATAAAATGCGCATTTCCGGTTGCAGCTACAAAATTAAAATGGCGGCACGCACGCACTCGCCATATCCACGGATACGGAACGCTGCCAGTCGGCGGCCATATTGGCAACCATTCGCTCGGCTGGATACGCCATATTTTTATTCCCTGCACCCATTCAAAATGGACAAAGAGGGCATACGTAGATTTCTGTTGAGATATGTAGCAGGCAAAAGAAAGAGAATTTTTGAAAATTTAAGGATTCCTGATCGATCCTACAGGCTGCGGCGATATGTGCCTCTAATTTATTTTTGGCGAAATCTATTCTAGTTTTCTCAAAATCGATACTTATTGATTTCCAGTATCGATTGTTAACATACGTATCTCGCTGTATATAAAAGCTGAGAACATCGCGTTTGCCATTTTATTTCAAGCGTACAATAAATATAGATAATGTGCATAGGACCATACAAGATGGGTATCTCCAAGTCGGCGACTCTCTACTCGCATTTTAAATAATGAAAAGCCTCACTGTGCGCATATGTGCGTGTGTGTGTGTGTGTATTTTAACAAGCCTATTTAATTCGATTGCAAGCATTTTGCAGGCTTTATACAATTGCCATTTAACTCTACGAGTTGACTTCATTTAGCAGGGTGAACATAGTGTAAGCGCCTTTGATAACCTGCAAAGAGAGACGGATTCAAGAACATTTAGCACGCGTGTATCCCAAACAGAAGACACACATATTAATTGAATCAGTTCACTGTACATTAAGTTTTGGATTAAGTTCCTTGTTCTTAAAAGGATCCAAAAACAGTTCCGAATATAATATTAAATTTCCTTTTTTTTATTATAGAAAATTTGATTTGTCATAAGGTTACTAAATTGTAAAGTCTGCTTGAAAATAATATTCTAAGCTGGTCTTAAAATCCATTAAGAAATTGTCAATTGGAAAAAGAAAGAAACTTTAATAACAATTTTTATTTGGTGACATTGACTATTAAGTAAGCCACGTAAGCGAAATGTGTCTCATCAAAGTCTAATTTCTGAAACGCATTCATTTGTACAGAATTATAGAGGGTTTTTTTTTAATTTCCTCCCGAAATGTGTAACGCATAGCAGCAGGCATATGCAACCCTTTAAAGTCTGCCCCTCTGTCCGTCCCCCAGTATTAAAACAATCTTTATAAAACCAAGGATTGCTCTTTCCTTCTGTGGCAGAAAGCACATAAGTCGGAATGGGCCTGATCGTACCTCTATATCTAATAGCTGCCTTAGGAATGATCGACTGAGAATAAAGTTCTTACATGAAAAGCATTTTTCTTTTTTCAAGATAATTTGACTTAACTTGGCATTCAAAAGTTCCACATAACAAATCGGATAACTATATAATATGGCTGACATAGGAAAGAACGGTCGAAAATGAAGTTCTTGCATCTTTTGTTTATCAAGCGATCTTGGCCAAACCTGGACCATACGAGTTCTAACATGCTTCTCACATATGAGCTAAGTCCCGTAGGAGGAATTGGCCAAAATTGCTCGGTTTTGCAACCAATCTTCATCAAGCTCAGCAATTGCAAGCGTTCTCTATATTATATAGGATTTAGATTCATGGATACTTGATTACACTTTGGAAAGTGAATGTTAAGTAGTCGGTACTTACCGCTACCAGGGTTCTCATGCGCACAGGCAATGTCTTGACCGCCACAATGCCAATGGGCCGCTGGGAGCGCATTAGCATTAGCAATAGGTTGCGACGGAACTGAACAGACTGATTGAACCAATTGCAGGCGTAGATCGCATGGGCCATCTGTTCGCCCTCGTGGGTGACCTGCTCGGAGGCATAGCAAACTATGAGCGTTTCAATAATGATGGCCAGCAGCATGAAGAACAGATGCAGCACCTTTAAAGGGCTCATCTTCACGTAGAATGCGAAAAAGGATAGCGAGCAGAGCGAGGTAGCCGTACAGAGGAACTGAATGAAACAGGCAAAGGAGACGGAGCTCTCCATGGTTTGCACCAATCTGTTAGAAACACAGCAGATAAGACACACAAGTCGTCTGCGGTATATACATACATACTGCAATATTGTCTTGTGATCCTCGATGCACTCAATCATTTGGGCCTGGGTCTGGGACTGGGTCATCCTTCTACTATGGCCCAGCTTGGCGATGCGCAAGGCCAGCGCCTTGCAGTGTCCAGCGACCATGATGAGATAGGCCACCGGATAGGTATCATTGTTGAGGGCTATGACCGCCAATATGAATACTCCAATATTCTGCAGGCATATTGTTATCAGATAGATGTGTCGGGAATGCTGCCAGTCCCACGGTATCCAGGCGGGGAAGGGTAATTGCCAGTCGGGCGCGAAGGCTACAAAGCAAGCAGCGCTTGCCATGGCCATCAAAAACAGTCGCAATACCCATATAAATATTTTCCGTGACTGTACGACCTTAGATTGTATAATTCTTCGCTCCTCATCCGACTGCAGGCGTTTATCCAGCTGGCGCAATATAGCATGCAGCTCCATCAAATGTCCACGCACCCGCAGCACATTGGCCAGCTTGAGCTGCTCCACGATCACAACGGCGGCCACATAGAAATTCTCACAGAACTCGGTCAGTGTCCGGCTCTTCACACACCCGACATAGAACGACAATGGTATGCAAATATTAGCGATCACATTGAAGGCAATGCTATATGCCGTATAATGCCGTGCCCAAAACGAATCTCCTGTCGACGGATGCAGGCCAAATAGGCGCCAAACAATCCATTGATATTTAAAGGCATGCGTCGAGTCCACGGTCAACATCTTGTATATGGGCACTTTTGGCTGTTCAGCGCTTGGCAGCTCCTTTTTATAGCGCTCCGACTGACGACTGGTGATTTATGCAAATTGCCATCAAATTAGCCGGCGACATTTCGCCCATCTCTCACACCCCGCCGGCGGCTAGTTAATGCAATCCATTAACGGCCACACATAAACTACAGCTACATCTATTTCAGGGATTTTCTTTGACTAACAAATTGCCCCTAAACGAGCTTCTGTACCCTACTAAATTATTTAGACTTGGAGTCAATTATAATGGAATACAAATTTTACCACCTTTTGCAATTCCCCATTCAAGTTTCCGAAATGTTCAATTGAACATTTTTATACCCTGACAGAGGATACTTTAGTTTTCTCACGAAGTATATAACATTTTCAACCCCATCTCTATATATAAAACTGTTTTTCCTGACTGACTGACTAACTGGCTGATTGATTATCAACGCAATGCCCAAAACGTAAGAGCTAGGAAGCTGAAATTTTCACTCTAGTTACATCACGTTAAGCTGGGGCTTCGGGAAATTCTACCCGCAGGTATGGAAACATCGCTAAAAAACTTTTTTGGTTACCATCCGATCGGCGTCAAACTCAATTTCAATGATTTTTGTTCAAAAGCATTTGAGGGGTGGTTCACACTTTTCCAAAAATATATTTCTCCTTGATAGAAATGGGGGTAACAGATTTGGTGGGTGACGTTTCGCGCTCAGATTCATTTCCAAAGATATATATGAAAAATCGTTTGAGACGTGTTTCACACTTTTCGCAGAATCCAAACATCTTCGGTGGTTGTAAGTTGTACCCGCTAGTACCATATATATGTATATTCCTTATCAGTATTCTATCAGACTATTTTATTTATATGGCTCCTATAGAAAAAATCGGTTGGGAATAACGCTTGCCTATAAAAACAAATGCTGAGCAACATATCTTCAATGTTTATTTATAAATATATCTTCATCTGCAATTAGCTTTATTATGCTTTTAAAACATTTTTTGATTTCAAAGCGATTTATATCCGGAACCTTAAGTTTTGTTTGGCTATGATCAGTAGCCCAAAATGCAGGTGAACCGAAGGCTGAACTGAAGGCTGAGCAGAACCATATTTAATAATAAAACCAGTTCAATTAAAAACATATTTTTAAATTTTAACATATTATTACAGCTAATTTAGGTTGTTGAAAATCATAATGATATTTGAGATGATCGAAATATGTACAATTTCAAACCAAAACCTCAGTTGATCGATGTGCAAGCCCAGATCTACGAAGCGGGGCATTGCATCGACTGTGCACCAAATCAACAATAATTATTTCATGGCTTGCAGCCACGTTCTTTACAAGGTTTTAGCCAAAATTACACCAGGTATGCACTCTTTGATCTATTGCAATGCATTCAAAAAGACTACAGCTTAGTCGGGACCCTATTTCCTTTAATTATATAGCTTTATATACTTGTTTTAAGAATTTCTGATAGGCTTTCCAACATATCGAGCAACCTTTAGCATAGCGAGGATTAGGTGTTTCATTATTTAAAGTAGCTTAGTTTAGATATGTACAGGTTGGTATATATGTGTAGCTTTTTAGTCTAGTCTAGGTTCTAATTTAATTGGATTGGAGACATCGATTGACTTAATCTGTTGGGTAGGTCCTATTTAAGTCTTCTTCTTTTTCGCCTGCTTGCCAGGACGTTAGGATGACTCTAAAGCTTCTATAGGGAGCTCTCTGCTTTTCATTTGATTGTATACTCCAACAAATAAATAATAAAAAATTCGCATACAGAGAATTATTTCCCTTTAATTCATTTAAGATTTAAATTTGGCCAACAAAATAAAATAAAGAACGGATTTGGATCAGGATCAAGAACAGAAAAACCAAACTATTTTATCGTATTTCATGCATTTTGTAAATATAAAAATATAAATTCTATTAAAAGCAATTAAAAAGATACAACTTGCTGATAAACAAATAATAATAGATTTGTGAACTGGTTGATTAAGCCGCTGGCAAACACAAATAGAAACAAATATACGTATATATAAATATATATTCCGAATGCAAATAAAATCAGTTTGAATTCAATTAAAAGCGCATTTCACTGGCCAAACCAGTTGGTTGACCAAATTCGTAGCGCTTTATTTGGTGAGTGTGCAAAACTATGTGAAAGCAATTGAATTGTGGGCGGCCTCTGCATTTGGGATGATATTGTGGGGCCAGAGACTGTTGGCACTGTGCCCTGAGGTTGCTTTGCACAGGTGTCAAGCGCGGCGTGTATTCAAATTAATAATGCCAAATTGATTACATAACATTTGTCAATGGGAAATCCGGTTTCGGCTTGAGTCTAGCATGGGCTTAGCCATCCGTCAGGCACACCACACAGCTTCATGATTGAATATGATTGATTTGGGCCGCATAAATTATGAACAGGCCAGGCCCTCGGGTCCCCGAAAAGCCAGAGGTAACCAGGTTCCAGGTTTGCCCGCCCAGCAATCTGTCGCGACCTTGGACATTTGACAAATGAGCTGCGTAAGCCGCAAGATTTTACACAAAACGCATAATTAAATGACTACCAGGCGCCAAATTGACATTGACAGTGGGCAAGGACACAAAATGCCAATTGGCCCAAAACCAGCTGACACTGGTCTCAATTCGTGAATGAATAATGTCAATTGCAGGTCAATTATTGGAAATCGAAAATACTTGTGAAACATAGCAAATGGCATTTCAGTAATTCCAATTGGATTACCAATTGGCCTACGCGTGATCCACTTACAAATTGCCTGAATTTCAAACAGTTGGGCGCTGCCAATTATAAGCAGGCCAATTTGATTAAGTATAGGTGACTTCCTTCCAAAATGGACAGAATTAATCATCAAGGCGGACGCGAGCCGGCCTAAGTCTATAATCATAATATGACATTCTATAACATAAGTTAATTCGAAATACTACTTGTTGTTCGCCTTAAAAGTATCGCTAATTTGAAAATTTTGAAAAAAGTATATTACAATAATATGCATAAATAATTTGAATATAACTCAACATATTAATAGCATATTAGAATCTTACTATAGGAAGTTATGAATAACAATTTGAATGCATTCACTCACAAGTTTTGTGCGATAAATTTATCGATAGCAAGCATATCGATTGGCACACTTGATCACTCATGATTGCTAAGAGACACGCAAGACATTGTGCATTAAATTTCAACTCCATATTTATGTATTTATTGGAAATTTAAGAATTGGAAGTAAAAGCTTTTCAATTTGCTTACTACTGTCTTTGCGACATGTTATCGATAAATATCGATTGGCTCAATTTGTTAAAAAAGCCAAATTCGAAACCAAGAAAAAAGACATCGAGGCTCTGCATATATACTTAATAAATTCCGTAAATTTCAGCTTTCCATTTGAAATTTAATATCATTGTCCCTGGCTTAATGAATGGCAACGCTTCGATGTTGATATATTCAACAATTATATATCGATATATGATGCCAAGTTCAAAGAAACATTTTTTAATTGTAACTGCAAAGCCCAAGATTATAGCAAATTATCTATTCATTTTTATAGATTTATTTGGAATAGCACTAAAAATTATTGAAGCGCGTTTTTTCCACATATTAATTTTAATAATATTTTTTTTCTTAACTTTTGTTCGTTGACATTTTAACCAGAATTGTTAGCCAAAAAAAAAGAGTCGTAAAAAAATGTTAACAAAAAAGCGACATGGCAACGGAATATTTAAAAAATTCACTCGCGACATTTGTTGTCTTTTTTAAGGCATTATTTTTGTTGTTATATATGTATATATGTATATATACATGTGAAAAAAAATTAAACAAACAAATGTTGTCTTTTGGGCCGACGGAAATTAAATATAATGAAAATGAACAAAACTATTTTACAAGCACATTTTTTCCCTAGATTTCCGGCTATGCTTAAATTAAAACCTAAATTAATAGAAGAAAAAATACAGAGCTTTATATATACATATGTATATGTATATTTAATGCATGAATGAATAAAATTCTATTTAAATGCAATTAGCATTTTATATGTATCTGAAATAGAGTTTCGAATCGTATCTGAAATGTTGTTTACAAGCCCCGGAATTGGTGCTCGTAAAGAAAAACAAACGCCTTCATCAGATACAAATTGCTCGTATGTAGGTATTAGCATATGATAATGCCCTGGCATACACATGACCATATTTGAGAGCTGTGTAATTAATAATGCGCATCTAAATACGCAGCCAAACAATCTAAGAAATGTCTTAACTATTCTTATAGCACGGCTAAACACCAAATTAAATTATGAATCGCCAATAACTTGATTAAATGAGCCAACTATACGGCAATTTTTATAAGAAACATCTCTTCTAGACATAAATTATATTCGACATTTGTTTACTCTTTAGCTATTTAAACATGTTAGCAGATTATGATATTCTTACAATTTCAAGATGTCACAATAAATGAGATCGCCATGAAGTTGGAATACTAGCGGAATATACCAGGATGAAACCTATCTGAAGATTGTCTCTCAAGAAAACTTACATCTTAAAGAATGTCGGCATTGAGAAACAACTTAGTCTGGGTGCTAACTGGTACCTTGAACCCGACTGCAAACGGGTTTTGAAACGAAGCGGTTCGAGCCAGAAATTGTATTCTATTGTTGACCATCTTAACAATACCAGTTGACCAACAAAACAACTGAACCAAAGCCCGAACCGAACCATATTTATCTTCACAAATCGGCCTGCTTTAAATACAAGACTTTTGATGTGGAATTAGCCTAAACGACATAAGCTTTGACGTGCACTTTGGGTCTCAACAATTGGATATATCTAAACTTGAAACTGTATTTTTTTATTTAAACTTTTTAAATATATGAAAAAACAACAATCTTAGTCTTAGCTACATATTCAGTCCTCATGTCAAGTACTGTTTCTGACCATAAGAGCATGAGTTTTATATATTTTATAGACATTCTGCAAAAACCCTTTGCCTAAGAATTTATTCTATCATATTACCTAAAAGCCCAGATACAGGGTATCAACTAGGCCAGCATTAGCGACAACAGAATGTTGAGTTGTTTATTAATGAAAATAGGAATCGTGCGGCTTGGGCTACGGTTGGCTACAGTGGTAACTCGCAAATGTTGATTAAGACAATTTATGACCAGTTAGCCCAAAGAATGGTTAAATAAATGGGATGGGTTTTTTTTCATAAATCCCAACAAACAAAATGTAATTATAAAATGTTTTGCATTTAAAGAGCAGGGGCTCTCGGCAGTTAGTCTTATTAGGCGTTGGATGGCACAAAGCCAGTTTTTAGCGCACAAACAATAAAAATAATAATATTAAACAGCGACGCCCACGCATGTGGGAACCTCCTAACCAAAGTCAAAGTTGTCAAGTGCGCGCTTATTAATAACCCAATGGCCGAGCTGGGCGCTTCGACGAGTATGAATGAATGGATGGGTGAATGAATGACTGAATGTATCGCAAAGCAACAGCAAATCTGACTTTCAGCTGAAATCAAACAGAACGACTACAAAAAGCAGTTCCGACTGGCAAACACAGCGCCAAGTTTGTCAAGTCAACTGGGTCTAAAAAAACAATAGTGTTCTGGTCGGAAGTGCACGACTGAAAGATACCCTGAACCCAGCGCCGAGCTAACTTTACAAACTGCTTACTTTGGTATTTGTAGTCCGATCTGTATGAAAGACATATGGTCTAACTGTAACATACGAAAGTATGAACCGAATCGCAAAGCTTTATCTATTTTATTTATATACTTTTCTTGACGTAGTATACCAGAACCTGAATTTCTGTTAATTTTGGAGTTATGCTTAAAAAGCCATTTCCCGAAATCGATTCTTATCGATATTAAGAGAGCATGGAAGGAGTTATCGAGAGAGATTAGTGAGGCGTTCACATGGACGAACAGATAGACAGGCAGGCAGCTCGACTCAGCTCCTCTATAGGGTCAAGGATGCTTCCTCTTGCCCGTTACATGTATTTGCACAAAAATATGTTACCCTATTTAAGCATATTGATTGGGTGGAGGGTATTAAAAACTGAGTTCGGAGACTGACGCTGATGGCTGATGACGCCAACGTAGCGTTGTCTCAATTCTCAGCTGTTCTCAGCTATGCGACCTTTTTGGAGAATGAGACAGAGACAGAAAATGAGACTGAGAATGAGACAGAGACTAAGGCTGAGACACAGGCGGTTGCCTGGCTTGGACAGACTTATAAATAGCCCAAGTCCGTATGGAAGGCGCTTCAGTTCAAATCGAGCGCTTCGAGTGGCATATAAATTTAATTTAACGAAAACTACTTATAAACAAATAAAATAACTATATATATATATATACAATTTCTTTTGTTGTTCTTAAGAAGTGTAACTTAAAAATGGTGAGTGTCGTTGAGTGAGCAAAGGTTCGATGTAAACAAAACTCTTCGCATTAATGAAGCTGATGTTGTTCTTTTTTTTTATTTGTTTTTGTATCTGTTTTTTTTTTTTTTTTTTTGTAAAATTACACACAAAGACAAGACATAAAAAATGCATTAACTACGCGACGTGAGCAAAATATTCAAATAAACTAAGAAACACTCGAGAAGTAGTCAAAGTCGAAGCGTCGGCGTCACTGGAAAATCCCTCAGCTTGAGTATCATTTGAAGTGTTTGCTTCCGGCATTTCGTGGCTGCCCAATAAATCTGATCAAATATAAAAAGATATATATATTGCAAGCAAATTAGACGAATAAACATCTTCGATATCAAATCAATCGGTAACATCGAATGAATTCTGCCTGCTCTATATGGCCGATACGACATGATCCGATAATAGGGCATATATTTATTTGAAAGCTATTTTTGTCAGTTTTTGGGAGGATGAAAAGAGATTTGCATAGTTCTCAAAGTCTTTGAAAATATAGTCCCCAAACCTCAACAAAATGTGCTAACAATTTAAATAGTTAACAATTCAGACAAAAACTAAAAGAACTATTGAATATCAGAAACAAATTTGGTCTGCTTATAAAACTAACTTATATTGCAAATCAGATATATATATATATATTGCAGCTCAATCGACTCAGTCGCTGATTTATATCAAATATATCAAATTGTTCTGAAAAGGATCTAATATTTACTTTCTGATTGTATCATATTTATACATACTCACTTTAAGCGAGTTATTAAGAGAGTTTCAGCTAATGAACTACGTCAGATCAGTTTTGCCCATAATGAAGGGCTCTAAATAAACTGTTTCATTGCAGTGTGTCACATACATTAAGAAGTTGACGAGCTACACTCCAAAAATGACACCTCAGAGTTGACTAGCAAAAAATTCCAAAAAAAATTAGATGAGTTACAATCTATGCAGATCAATCAAAGTCAGTTGAAAGTGCTGAGATTAATTAGCTACACGTAGCTAAAATAAATACTTAAGCAGACGAATTATCCAAGTGAACTCAGGCATTTGGGCAATTGGGAACGGCGAGGATCCAGCCAAGTGTTGTCTTAGCCAATTGTATAGTTTGTACCATATTTTATCTTACTCATACATCATAGAGATAATTCAAGCATTTTTATTTTGGGAACATTTCGCAAATCTTTCGTAATTTTGGGCCACCCACTCGCTTGGTTTTGACCTTGCAGCAGCTGCTGTGCGACTAAATTATATATTGCCTATTCGGGCCAAAAGCAATTCAGCCAAGCAGCTGCCAATTTGCATAATCTGGCTGAGTTCTTGATTCATATTTAAGCTGAAATCGAACTCACTAAGAAGCGGCAACGACAAGTTTTCACTTGATGTGTCATGCGCAAACAATGATCGGCAGCCTGTCGAATTTATCTCGCGGACATTTCTATATAGGCCAGAGCGTAATAAAGCCATCAGAGCACTACCAAAACTGGTAGCAGCTGCTGACCAGAGTCGACCAATCGCAACATTCTAATTAAGTAGCCCAACTAAATCGGCGGACATAGTCATGCTCATCGTGCTGTCAAAGATGACGTCGTTTTTTTCCTTTTCTATATTCTATATTCTATACTTACATATTTATTTTTATACACTTGTAGGAGAGTATTATGACTTTGTCACGAAATGTGTAACACATAGTAGGAGACATCTACAAAAATAAATTTGTATATATATGTATTCTCCATCAGCATCAACAACAAAGGTTATATAGTCAAGTCCCTCTGTCAGTCTTAAGGTTATCATCATGTTAAGTCCTTCTTTTTGCTGCAGGCTGCATAAGTCCAAATCCGACGGATCGGACAACTATATCATATAGCCTGTCATAGGAATAATCAATTAAAAATTACGTTTTCTCATAAATAACTTTTTGTTTTCCCAAAAATCTTGACCAAAAGCTGAATACTAGATCGTATAGCTCATTTTGACCAAACATAACTTTTATAGGCGTCATCAAATCGGATTTCCAAAACAATTTCCAGGCATGCCAAAGCCGTTTGTCTAAAGGGGTATCAAATCTTTTGTTTTCTAATAAGTATATGGCATAGCTACATTTTGACCAAACATTTTTAAAGCCCTACCATATCGGACTGCCATATTATAAAGCTTTTATCGGAAATATCTTTCGTAATTCAAGCTAATTTACAGCACTTCCCAGCCGTATATTCACAAGGGTATTAAGACTTCGGCGTGACGAAGATAGTTGTTTTTTCTTGTTTTCATTTTATTTATATTTTTGTTTTTGTTTTTTTTTATTTTTGCTATTGGTTCTAGTGAATCCCATGACGCATAGTGTCACACCTTCATCAATTTTTAAAGCATTTTACAAGCGTAAAATCAACTCCATGATTTACGTTTTATGTTATTAAACTCGATTTTAAATCAATGGGCTCTTGTTTGAGCCTAAAAAATAGTATGATTAATTTTGAAAAATGATGTAAAAATATTTTTGAGCGCTGACTCTATAGTCGGGTTCTTATGAGTAAATATTAACTTGTTGTATCAGAAGAATGCAGTTTCCTATCCCACATTACTTAAGTCCTTAAATCACATATGTGTACTTAGAGACCTAGTATATATCTAATTTTAAGAGTAAATATTATATTGTTCTATCAGAAGAACGCAGTTTCCTTTCCCACAGGATAGGTGTACTTTTTATTATATATTATATAGGAATAAGTTAGTTTATTTCTTATTGGTCGAACACGCTAAACTAGATCATCCGCAATCTTTGAACTTTAAAGAGAGTATCTTCCAGTCGGGTATTCTCGGTTACTCTCGGGTACTTCTATTTATACTTGCGTACAAGTAATAAGAGCAAAATAATTACAATATCAACCCAAAATCTTAACACTCTTGCCTTCCTCTCTCTCTCCATTCTCTTCCAGCTTTCACAGCCGCAGCAGCTACTGGGCGTGGCATTGATACTACTGGCCCTGGGCTGCCAGAGTACCATAGGTAAAAAACTAGAGAAACGTTGTGTCAACTGCTCATATCGTACGTATTACACTTATGGCGATGGTCGTTCCCTGCAGCGCGTGATCTATCAAGATCCGGTCTACACACGTGGTATTTACAAAGCTCCCCTCAACATGTTATGTCTTCGCTAACAGCCGCAGCACCCACCAATCTACTGACCCACCTATGTGTATATCTATATGTATATAAAACTGTTTATCGTGACTGATTGACTGACTGACCGACTGATTGAGATATAAATGCAGAGTTAGATAATTGCACCCGCAACAGGAGAAAATTAATGGTAACAGTTGAGTGAAACCTTTTTTGTTCACCATCCAGATTAGCTTTAATGTCGTTTTTCACACTTTCCGGAGGGCATTAGTCCTATAAAGGCAAAAGTTCCCGTTTCTTTCGATCCGCTTTAAGTTTCAAACGATCTAAACTATAAAATAATGAATATATGCGACAGACATACTGTTGATAGTAACTTTATCTCTTTCAACCGATCGAATTCAAAGTCATATTCGAATGTCAATGTTGAACCTAATCCACCGATTTCGGAAAATCCACTGCAACAAGTGATGGTAACCAATTGTAATTTGAAAGCAAGAAACTGTGCGACCGGGCAAAAACGTTTAACAACAGCTAGAATTATATGTACACATGATAGAGAGCACGACTTGGGCTAACTGTAGCACTTACTTATCTCCACGTGTAGCACAAAGCATCATTAACAACACACACAACCACCACACACTCACACACCCGCCCACCCACACACCCACACCAACACACACTGACCTATTTTATAAACAGTCTATAATGTACATAAATAATAGCATAGTATAAATTACCATATCACCAATGCACGAAACACCTATACGCAATGTTCCACACCTTTTTCCTACCGCCCCTCCACCCGCCGCTCGTGTGTGTTGTGGGTTCCTTTAGCTGCCCAGACTTACGGCTGCAGTGGAAATCCGTGCGGCGTGAACGCCGTGTGTCAGGAGGCTGCCGGCGGCCGTCCGGTCTGCTCCTGCCCGCCCGGCTACAGCGGTAATCCGCTTACGCATTGCAATCGTGGCGAGTGCTTGGACAACGTCGACTGTCGGGGCGACCTCCAGTGCAAGGATAATCGCTGCGTTAACCCATGTGTGGGCGCCTGCGGTATTGGCTCCAACTGTGATGTGAGTTTTTTTAGTGCTCACGCTTATTCGCCATTTCTCATGTTTAAACCGCACACGGATTTTGCAGGCCAGAAATCATGTGGCCGTCTGCAGCTGTCCAGCTGGCCACAATGGAGATCCCTACACGGCCTGTCATCTAAACGATCCAGGTAAGAATTGCGCAAATGGCAGTGGAAAAAAACCATTGCCATTGCCATTGCTATTGCTTTCTTTGGCATTTAATCAGCCACAACATTTTTTTTTTTTCAAAAATATGCATATTCATAGAAAGCGCGATTCACAGGGCTTGGGCAAATCCACCATTTCAGGTGAAAAATGCGTGGAAATCTGTGTTTATGAATATTTCAATGTTTTCAACCACAAAACACATATATTACAGATTTGATAGACTTTCATTTGTGCATTACTATTGCTATTTAAATGCGAAACGGAATTTATTTTTATTTGCCAGCATTTTTTCGAAATTTACAAAAGAAAGAAAAGCTCAGCCTTCATCTTCTGGGTACAGATTAAAGAGTCCGATTAAAGAGGAGTTTTCGGTCCGTTTTTTATGAATAAAAGTCAATAAAGCAATCACTGATCCAATGATTCACGGACATGCCCTTTATAAATATTTCATTTATTGTATATCTCATTATATTTGTGAGATTTGTAGTTGTTGTTATTGTCGCTCTTATTATTGTTGTTGCGGCTCTTATTGTTGTTGTTTTCATTGATTGTTTTAAAGTCAATTAACTGGTTTTGACCAAATATCGCCTTTTTCGGGCTGGGTCGCAGTATTAATTTTCGAATGTAGGTTGCTTGCATAATATTTGCGCTGAATACAACACAATACAACGACAACAACAACAACTACAACAACAACGTTGTACGCCCAATACAAAACGCACTTGCTCTTTGTAATATTATGGTAATTAGCTGGCATTTTGTTTTGCAATTGTCAAGATCAAGGACGGGCCAAGTAGGCGAAGGCGAAGGCAAAGGCGAAATCGTAGCAAACCAGAAGTCGACTCAAGTCGAGTCGATACCCGATTACGGACATACAAACAAGTATATATGTTTATATAAACAACAGATATACCCTTGACAGGCCATGGTTTTTAAATCAGTTAATAGATACTTGCGATATTTCAGCTGCATTCTCGTAAGGAAGTCTAGAAACAGCTAAAGATATAGTCTGTAAGCTATTTACTGGGTATCTTAAATAGTTAACTATGTAACGTTAGTATAGCCAACCGCTTAATTAAACGTTAAATGCAGTAGTATCTTGGCAGAAAGTATCTTTAAGAAACATTCAAATCATGCAGCTTGCACGAGATACAAATGCTACAGTAGAACTTGGGCAATTACCTGGAAGCTAGCTCTAAGATTTTGCTATCAAATTAATGCACAATAAATCTTAATTAAACTTCAAAATGATGCTGAATTGGCTCAAATAAGAAGTTCACTACTGTTGGAAGGCTGCCATCCATGAATTAAAACTTAAAGTAGGCATTTTGGACTTAACATTTAAGATGTCTCAGATACATTCCAGTATCTATTAGCTGAACACATTTTGAATTCAGCCTAAAAAAACTTAGACAATAATTCAGTTCTCACTTTATAAGCTCTCTAGGCAGTCATTCAGGCCGACTAAATAATCACAATTCGAGCTCGAATCCCAGGCTAAATAAAATACATTATATATAAATATAAATATAAATATAAATATAACATTGTCTAAGCTCAAGGCTATAATTTGAGCTTAAGCCTAAACCTAACTTCCAATTCGAATGAAACCCGAAGCAATCCATATTTTGCTCAAAATAAAATTGTGTCAAAAAAAATATATATAAATTATTTAGTGCCCAAACATTGTATTTATCTAAGAATTTTTGCCAGATGTCAATTTTGAGTAGAAAACGAATTTAGCCCGCAATTTCTGTGTGAAAATATTTACGAACTGCAATATTTTCAGTAGAACGGGCAATTAGAAATTAAAAATTCAAATATTCCATTAAAACTTAGACAAAACACATATATTCCAAGCATGGTTTCGTACCAGATTCACAAACCGAACCAAACCAAGAGGCAGGGACTTGGTACAAGCCGCGAACCGCAGCGGCGAATACTTATTTTGGGCTTTGCGGATCTGATGCTCATAATATTTCTAATAATAAATATGATAATTTGGCATAGGGTATACATTACGGTATCTTTAATAAGCGGCTCGTTGTTTTCGTTGTTGTTTGGTTATTGTGTGATTTATGCAGGGTCATGTAATTCATGTGCAGGTCGCCGGGACCCGGCATTGACCCCTTAAGGGTACCCGCGCCGCATTCAGTCGCACAGTCGCACAGTCGCTCGTACTTATCCTCACACGCACTTGAGCACAGTAACAAAGCGCAAATAATTGGGAGAATTGGGGAGGGGAGGAAGGTCCACTTGAAATGGCCCTGAATAAATCGGCATTGGGCAGTCAGAGCCGCTCCAGTCGCTGCTGGGCCAGTTCAAATACATAAGTAGTCAAAGCTCATTTATGCGCATAATTTTTACTTATAATTTGCTTTTTTATTTGCCCTATGCCCAGCCAGTTGGAGTTCCTTGTGTTTCGCTGTATTTCTTTCATTGATGATGATTATAATGGAGGCAAGTTTCCAAATTGGTATTTGTTTCCATGACAAAAGTTGTGCCATAATCGCTGCAATGGCCAAGAAAGTCAACTAAGAGCTAAATGCTTATATTTATTTATAGATTTGCTCAATTTGATACGCACGCGTATCCCAAAGCCCAAAGCCCAAAGCCCCCTACCCCTAGGTCCCTACCCCAACTGCCAATGCATGAATTTGGGATAACTCAAATGTGCCCGACTTTTGGCCGCTAACTAAACTATTCACAGCTCCGAAACTGACCATCGGCCAATCTGTATACACATTTACGTAATATAACGTACATATGTATAGTACTTATATAAATATATAAATTCAAGTAGGCGTCTCAATTGTTCTCATATAGGGTATCATGTGTGGGCAACTGCCTGCACATGCCCTCAATTTATGGGCTTGAGCTTGAAATGCTAATTGTAAATGCATATAAATCAGAATTCAAATAAATTTTCATGCAAATTAGAAATTTTAGAATATTTAGTTGCCGCCGACAGAGTTGAGCAAAAACAAATTATAGAAGAAAAAAATATGTAAAATGTGTTCAATTGAAATATTTCCCATAAAAGTCGCAGGCAATTTGCAGTTTTTAATTAAACTATAGAATATATAGACAATTTTTCAGTTTAATAAGAGAAACGAGAGAGAGAGAGAGAGAGAGAGAGAGAGAGAGAGAGAGATATGAACGAGTTCTCTTTGCAATCCGCATAGTAAATACGGTCACATACAAAATGTAGGAGTTTATATTTATTTCATTTATTTTTTTATTTTATTTATATATTTCTGTTATTATTTCGAAATGATTGCCAGGGTTCAAGTACTCTTTAAAGATTGTCTGTAGTTTTCCACGCATTTTCCACCTACTATTTCCCACGAATATTCACATAAATTATCGAATAAAATGCAGAAATCGTCTTAGACTTAATATTAATTATTATCGATTTGGTAGCAGGACCTTTTTTTAGACACATCTCATGGAAATGAAGCGCTAGAGACATACAAATTAAGATGTAGTATGTATTCGCATAGTCAAGCGAATTTTTGTTAACCCCTAAGCATTCCTCTCAAAATTGGAAAAGTCCAAATCTTATATAATGTTCTGCCTTATAGAGGTAATATTTGGGTAGATACTATAATCAATTTACGAAAATTTCATAAGGATTCGACTCTAGTCCAGATTGCTTCTCCGATAAGGTGAGGAAGTCTTCAAACTCAATACAGTCAACATAATTTCTCCAAAGTATATAGGCTCTATAGCTTTTTAAAAATGTAAGGATGAGATATCCACATAAAGAACTCAATACTCTCTATAATAACTATCATAAAAGTCAGCTCTTACCTTTAACCTTCACACATTCACAGAGGAACAATGTCATCCGAGCCCGTGCGGCATTAACACCAAATGCGAGATTATTAATGGAGTGCCCACCTGTTCCTGCCTGCATGGCTTTCTGGGCAATCCGCTGAGCGGCTGTCGCCACGAGTGCGAGCACGACGGCGACTGCGGCGGCCGGGATATGTGCAGCAACTACAAGTGTGTGCCATCCTGTGGACAGTGCGGCATCGGAGCCAGCTGCAAGTCGGTGTCCAATCATAGAGCGTTGTGTGAGTGCCCCAAGGGCTATATTGGCAGTCCGTACACAGAGTGCCGGCCGGAGTGTTATGGTGATTCGGATTGCCCGGCGGGCAGGCCGGCCTGCTTCTATGGCATCTGCAAGAATACATGCGATGGCGCCTGCGGCGTTGGTGCCGATTGTAATCTGCGCGGCCTGACGCCCGTCTGCAGTTGCCCACGCGACATGACCGGTGATCCGTTCGTGCGCTGTCGCCCCTTCACCAAGGAGGATCTGTGCGAGCCGAATCCGTGCGGCACCAATGCCATATGTGTGCCCGGCCACGACAATACCGGACGCGAGCGACCCGTCTGCAATTGCCTGCCGGGCCACACTGGAAATCCACTCTCCCACTGCTCACGCGTAAGTCAGAGCTCAATAACTGTCCACTGGCACAAATAGATATAAACGCATATGCTCTGTATTTTAGGGTGAGTGCCTGAGCAACAACGAGTGCCCGGACCACAGGGCCTGCATCAACTATCAGTGCGTCGATCCGTGCATTGGCAAATGCGCCACTGGCGCCAGCTGCGAGGCCAAGGCACATCTAGCCGTCTGCCGTTGTCCACATGGCCAGTCGGGTGATGCGCTTGTCTCCTGCCGCCAGACACGCCTCTTCCCAGTGGCCAAATACCACTGAGCGCTGGCCCATCTCTCCGTGGGTGGATAGCAAACGCCGCACTGCCTGCCAACACTTCAACTCACGGCTCAAGCTCAACTCAGCTTCCAATCGAAATAATGAAAGAACAAAACAACAAATACTTCAATTAATGCACCTAATTCACTGACAAACTTGGGCTTACATTACAATAAAAAGAGTTACATAATTATGTATTATAAAACCAAAAAAAAAAAAGATCTTTTTTTACAGGCACAAAGCGTATATACGTGTATCGCATATCCCATTATAACCTTGTAGAGAGTATTATAATTTTGGAGGAAGACATATCCGATCACATGTACACATATATTTTTGATCGGTATCGATATAGAAATGACTTAATATAGACCATGTACAAAGTTCGAGCAGTATGTTATTGAATGAACAACTTGGGTTTTTCAAGAGAGCTTGGCCAAACTTGGAATTTACGTGCTGTGAACAAAATTCTGGCAACATCGGGCTATAGCTCTTGGTCGCAAAATAATTTTTCATATAGAAAAATTGTTGTTTTTTAAGATATCTTCAACGAAATCAGCGAGCTTTACAATCCTCCTCAGAAGTATACTTAATGTTCGGCAAACCAAGATAGCCGTTTTTTCTTCCTTTTCATACAGCTCAAAATCGTTTTTTATGGTATAATAGTCAAATGTTGCTTAGACTTACTAATTGGAGTTTTAAATACATTTTCAAATTCAACAAGTATTCACTGGTCGATCGTTCCAATTGCAGCTTGATACTGACAGACGTGTATATACTCCACCGGGTATTCCCAATCGCCAATACAGTTGACCATTGCAATCTAATATATTTATAACTGAATTTTAACATTGATTTCGTTAACGGTATATTTGATTTATCGATAACACATATCGATTAACAAATCTGAAGGCAAGGAGCGTGTATTGGTTTCCACCCTGACAACATTTTATGGAGAAGAAATCTAGTGTCTCCATTCGCCAGTACATATTTCATATAAGAAAGTGGCCTAGTACGCTTGTTATCGATAACAAACATCGATAAACTAAATAACTGAAAAAAACAAAATATGTTTACGATTTCTGATCAAAACTTAGCCGAGCTAAAATGCTATCAATTTCTACAAGCCAAATTAGTTTCTAAATTTGCAAATGGAATTTGAAGATATATATATGTGAAAAATCGTTAGCCAATTTAATAAGAAATTTTGAAAGTTCTTTAAAAATTGAATTAGTTACTTTATTTGATAACGTTAATATCAAACTTTCTGTATATTTTTAATATGGTATGTATGCATGAATATTTATAAATATCCATAGTCAATATATATATATATATATATATATATATACGTATACATATATAATTGACTATGGATTTACCGCACTTTCTAAAAGTCTGTCCATTAAATAATTATATTTGGTGTTGAAACACAACAAATATTTATACGACTTTGATTATAGTTCTATATAAAAATATAAAATACGCTCATATACAATATTACGTAATATCAGTATCATATCTAATTGGCGTTTCGAAAACAATTGCAAATTAATTTACAGAGTCACGAAAATAAAATTAATAATTAATGTTAATTATTCAACTAAATGGGTAGTGAAATGTGTTACATGGGCGTCAAATAGCAAAAGTAGTTGGCTTCTCGGGTTTGTGGAACTGTTGGAGTTAATTCTATATCGATGTAGTTGCCACAAAGTCCACCTAACTGAACTGTAGAAAAATAGTCGCAACTATGTAAAAATATGTTTTAATTTTATACAATATTGAGTTGATATATGTTAGTCTGCGTTTAAAATCTTTCCATGGCGAATGCCAGCGATAGGTAAATGATAAAAACCATATACATTTGTTCTCAATTTGTCGGCTGCGTATTCGCAATTATTGTTTGATTTCTCGTTATTATTGTAAATACAATTTTCTTTGTTTTGTTTCCGTTTTTAAATATAAATATATTCTTGTATAAATATGCAATTTGTTTTTTTTTACTATATATATAAATATATATATATACATTAATATATATATATATATATATATAAATATATATATATATATATATATATATATATATATATATATATATATATATATATATATATATATATATATATATATATCTCTGTATGTGTATAATATGTATATAAATTGCTAAATACAATTAATTGCGCTTTACACTTTTTTTAACGGCTCTGAGGCATTACAAAATTAAAACAAAAAAAAAAAAAAACAAAAAATTTGTCTTGTGCATGTGTATGTGTGTGTAAGCTACATATGCTTGTCTATCTGTGTATAAGTTTCTGTGTGTATGTGTTTGAGTGTTTGCCTTATGAACCTGTACTACGCGCCCCCACAACATATCTTCATCCACATCCTATTGCTGCTGCTGCTGCCACGATGTCGCTTTCAACTGCAACATTTGTTGGTTTTTCCCTTGTTCTTGCTTTGCTTTACTTGGATGCGATCCTTTTGCTGTTCATCGGAGGCGGTGCGCAGCTTATGATTCAGCACCTGTCGCGTTATGGACAGAAACATATCCTCCACATTGAGGTTGTCTTTGGCGGATGTCTCGAACAGCTCAATATCCATTTGCCGCGCAAAGCGTTGCGCATCCTCTGTTATGACCACTTTGCGGTCCGGATCATCATTCTTATTGCCCACTGGAAGAGCAATTGAAAAGAAGAGAGTTACAATATACAAATGTTTAGATTATATTGTCCCAACTAGTCACCTAATACTTTGTTGACCACATCGCAATTGTTCTGTATCTCCTCCAGCCAGCGGCGCACATTCGCAAAGGAGTCGCCATTCGTGACATCGTAGACAATGATCACGCCGTGGGTGCCGCGGTAATAGGTGCTGGTAATGGTGCGAAAGCGCTCCTGTCCAGCCGTATCCCAGATCTGCAGCTTTACCCGCAATCCGTCGATCACAACGGTGCGTATTTTAAAATCCACTCCAATTGTCGTTATATAACTGCCCGAGAATGTGTCATCTGAAAATCGTATGAGGAGCGAAGATTTGCCCACACCTGCAACAATGCACAAATAGAGATGAATAGATTGAAGAAATTGGGAAGTAGTGTACAAGTAAGATTCATGCAATTATGTAGTAATTGTGTGAGTGGATTTATTTTTTTATATTTTTGTGTTTTTTTGTTTTGTTTTGCAAGTGCAAGTGTGTAACAATCGTTGAAACTTTCTGTTTATGCAACAACAAACAGCGACAACAAATCATTTGGTAGCTGGCAGTTCTCTAATTACAATTGCAGTTGCTCAAAACGCCCTTAAAACTGAGCGGGGGCAACAACTCGATTGCATTTCGAGCTGTTTATAAGTTCGCATTAACCGACACTTTTGTGGCAAATGCAATTTAAGAATAAAATTATCAACAAATTTTGTATTTACATATAAGTGCAAATGTACTCGATACTCGAATTTCGAGTTTGAAGTCGCCTTATGTAACAGCAAAAGTCAATTATTTCAAGATCTGGCAACACTTTTTAATACAAGATGCCAAATTGGAAAGAATTCATTTTCATGCACAGCATAAATATACATGTATATATAGGTATATTGATTAGACTTAATTGTATATCGATAAGCTAAAAGCGTGCATAGTGCGAGAGAAAGAGCACGCTAATGCTTAATTAATGGAACGTGTAACAAAAATGGAGGCTTGGGAAGCGGCAACTGCAAACAGATTTATAATTTGTTTTACATTACAGATTGCGCCAACGGACAGAGAAAGAGACAAAACAGCTGATGGGGCGCAGATAAAACGCAAACACAAAACCCAAACAAAGAAATCGGTCAAAAACAAAAGCCAAAAAGCCGTGGGCCAGACAAATGCACAAATTTGGATTGAGCACAAGCAGCGCAGGTTTTTTCCCTGTTTTCTGTGTTTTTTATATTGGTTTGTTGCTATTTATAACGTTGCTTTACTGCTGGGCAGGTGTAAAAGATGCATGAAAAATGCAAGCATGTTGTATATTCAAAATACATGCAGACATGTGTTAGTATGTACGTGTGTGTATGGAAATATTTGCAGTTGCACTTACCGCTGTCGCCAATTATAAGCAACTTGAACATATGATCAAAGTGGCGTGCCATTTCGGAGCTGCTGTTGTAATTTACAGTTAATCGGCGTTGAGGTTAACGCTGGCAGCGGCGCTGACGCTGCCGTCCAGTTGAACAATGCAAAAATTTGTGAAAATATTCTGCTGCTGCTGCTACTGCTGCTCCGGCTATTGCTTGCTGCTTTTTGTTGTTGTTGGTGTTTTTTTGCCGTGCCTGTGCCTTGCTCCCACACACACAGACAGACACACCCACACACATATACACTTACGTGTGCCTCTGCCTCTCGCTCGCACTCACAGCGTTGATGGTGGCTGCTGCTGCTGCCGGTTGCTCAAATATGATAAACTGTTGTTCTTCTGGCTGCTGCTGCTGCTGCGGATGTGTGTGTGTGTGTGATAAGCTCGCTATTGTTATTACTGTTGTTGTACGAAGAGTTTATAGTTTGTTACTTGTTATTTAATTCCCGGCGTTAAAGCACTTGACGCTGCTGCTGCTGCTGATGTTGGTGTTGCTTTTGCATGTATTTATCAGCAATTTGGATAGGGGCCGCAAAGCATGAAATGTCAGACAGAGGCCGACTTGTTGTTATTGTTGTTGCTGTTTCTTCTGCTGTTGGTGTGTCGGAAGCGTAGTTGAACTTTTGCTAATGTTGATACGTTAATATTTTGGCTAATATCTGCTATGCGTATTTAAAAATATTACAATTACAAAGCTATTAATGTCACTCTGACAGCAAACACAACGCATACGCACAATAAATTAGTAACTTCTTTCTTTTGCCCTATCTCTTTCTTGCGCACAATGTCAGCGAATTATGCCTTTTATTATTAGACGTTGTAAGTTAAAATTCCACACACATATATGCACTCTTGTGTTTAAATTATATTTGGTTTATTTTGCACCTGCTCTGCTGACTGGCTTCAATAACTTAATTAAATTCATATTCTTAAATTATATGCATTTTATGAGTAAACTATTACTAACGCACGTATATATATGGAATGGAGTACGGATATAAAAAATACATCGATTTATCGATGCTGCCAACGATATACAAATATGTGTGAAATTTTACAGCACTGACTATACCATCGATAACATTTTTATTCCAAACTTTTAACTATTATTTATTGAATACATCATACAAAAAGAGCAAATAATATATTTATGTGCCATGATTTTAACATACATAAACTTTAAATATCCAATACCTCTCTAAACCTAAAGCAACACTTTTTAGCGTTGTTGATATCGAAGTTTCCAGATAACATCTCTATAATATCGACTAGGACAAAAACATTTGTGATACCGATTACGAGTATTCATGTCATTTATGCCACGTTCCCACTGTTTCCTAGCATCACTTATTGATTTCAATGCATGTTCTTAAAAGAGTTAAATGGCATTAACACACTAAGACACTAGTAGTTTTTAGTTATCAAATCAAAAAATGTACGTATATATAGTTATTTATTAATATATATATTTTTCTTGAATGTTCCACACGCGCTTCAAGTGTACTTTTCTGTCTGCAATGAAAAAGAGCAAGACGCATTTATCTCTTTTTCTCTACCTTATTTATAAAAAAAAATACTACGAGTGCATTTGAACATTGTTCTTGAGCTTACAAAAATAAAAGTACAAAATTCATGAGTTTGATAGTATGTGTAATAAAGAACTAACAACACTTATTAAAAAAAAATATTTGTTTACTTAATTCTTTTCTCTGAACTAACTAACATAAGAAACCTAAATTAACACACTTAAGCAACAGCTATGTACAAAGATTATATGATTAAATTAAATTATTTTACAGTAAACCTATGGATATAGTACCCATTCAGTCATTTCTTGCGGGAACGAGCGCGTGTGCGATTTGCCACACATGATATATCGAATGGCGAATGGAGTCCAAGGTTCAGGTTCTGCCCCGCGATGCTGCGTCTACGCCGTCGCCCGCGCGAGATCAATGGAGATGTATCCATTTGGGCTGCGCATGGCGAGTTGCGGGTGCGTCGTGCAATTGGCTCCCCATTACACTTGTCGTCTAGCTCCATTTCATCTGCTGGCGATCTTTCAATAGTTTGCCTTGAGCGCGAACGAGTACGGCGACCCAAAGGCTCAGCGTCTTTGTTCTGTCGGGACTCAGCGTAGAGACTTAAACGAGTTTGTTGAGCCCCGTTACGTTGCCCGTCATTACTGGGCAATGTTTGACGGTTACGCGTGCGCAATGGTGCAGTGTTGCGCAGTGTCAGATTTGTGTTGGGTCGTATTGTGGTTGGTATTATTACATTTGCCCTGGTCACATTCTCCTTCTCATTTGTGCAGCGTGATGAGCGGAATGGGAAATCATTCCAGTCAAAATCTGATTCACAGTCGGAATCATCTATTGTATACTTGATATTGCTGCTCTGCGGCAGAACATGATTTAATTGGCGAGTCGTTGTACCTCCTACGGCTGGAGTTCCCATCGAAGAAAACATTTCAAGTGGATCCAAATCATCATCATCATCTTCATCTTCATTGTCGTCGTCGACATCGGCATCGTTTTCATCAGTTTCATACACGGACGGATTATACTGAACCACACTGCAATCATTGCACCGATAGGTTTCATCTTTATAATTCGTGCATTCCGTATGCATCGGATTCGAACCGCACAGCACGCAGTAGAACATTGTTAGTGTGCTGCCTTCGCGTCCACCGGCACTAATGCAATTTTGGGCGGTGCACTGGGTCGGGACTAGAAGCTGATCGGCGAACGCATCATTCTCCTCCCAAGAGGCATCACTATTGCAAAAGGAACCAAATTAAACCTCGGCTTTTCGATGAGAGCTCAAATCTTAATTAGACCCACTTACCGATCCGGCACTGTAATGCCCCAGTATGCAACTAAACGGAATCTTTCGGCATCGTTGCACAACGGGCACTTGAAAAAATAGCCAGCCGAGTTGGCATAATGCTGCAGACAGTCCTTGTGGTACCAGCCGTTGTTGCAGCACTTGCCGTGCATGTATTTGGTGCAGCAAAACGCATTCCCCGGCTTCACCAGCCGCTCAAAGCATATCACACATTTCTCCTGCGCTTTGGGACGTTCTCGGTAGGATTCAATGTGTATATTGCAGAACGATTTGTACGTGCCAACATATTGATTCTGTGCGCCGTTATTTAGCCCACAATGCGTGTGGAACGTTTTGCGGCAACCGGGCTTGCAGCAGCCAATGTTGGCGCCCGCCTTATGGCAGTAGCAACAAATCTGCAATTAATAAAACAAAAAACAAAAATATATATTAGATTCAAGTTGTTGCCATGGTATAGTAATTGGAACAGCCAGCTAAAAGGCGCGCATCTACTCTTTCTATCTTGAAAGATTTATACACACTCAGCAAGAAGGTATGTAAGTATGTATTGTTTGTCTAGTTTAAATACACACTGCAAGGGTTTATGAAAAAAAAAGGTTGAGCAGGTAGCTGAGCCACCCTGTGTACGGCAGAATGGCGGCAGTTAATTACAGCTGTATAAAACTTACCAACAATTTGGTGCGTTCCGATTCGGCTTGAATATCCTTTACAGTAAAGTTCAAAATGTCATTGCTCCCATTGCCCCGTTGCACCAGATTGGAGCTCAAATACTATAGCGATTGATTGTGTTCGTAAATATTGGGTTTTGTTTTGAGAACCATTGTTTTTACATACCAGACAATTTTCGTGCACATTAATTTTGCCACGGCTATGAAACTTGCCAAGGCACAGTTCGTCATCTGTGCTCGAGCGACAAAGAGTGCACTTCCCCATACTTAATATGAAATGTATCCGATTTGTTATAACTTATAACGTTCGCAATGATGGCCGCGCAAATGAAGTATATTCTGCGAATGTAAACATATATTGGCGGGAACGCAAATGCTGACGTCTATTAGCACTGTTTCAATGGTCAAGTGTTAGTTAACTTTCGTTTAATTTTATATCGATACATAGTCAATCGATATTTTAGCTGCAGTGTTAATAAGAAAACCAACAGCTTGTCGATGACAATTGGCGGCAGTATGTGGAAAACTAATGCAAACAACGTAAATATGCGAGTTTAGATTCCGACAACAGCCGTCGAACTTAAATTTAGCGGAAAAAAAATGTACCTACATATGTTTCTAGTGAAAATTTGTAATACAATAAATTACAAGTAAACACGTCAGCTGGGACTAAACATATGTATATGCCTTTATTCACACGAGTTGCTTTGGTTAAAATTCTAAAATGTAATCTGCACGGACGCATTAACGTTAATCTTGTAAATATATTTAGGTCATACACTTTTATAATTCCTTAGTTCATGCACATACATTCTGTTGGGTTATAAATTATTTGGACAGTCGCACCACAAGCGACAATTACAATACAAAGTTAATTATTACACAAATTCCATAGTAAAATACAACTAAGAACCATAATTTGATTGCCCTATAGACTTAACTGCTATCAATAATGATGTATATATATATAAATATAACTAGATTTTACACTTTTCTCGAGCGAGCAAGTTCTACAATACGTTGCTATTTGCTTAATCTCTATATATTGCGGCTTTGTAATGAACAAAACAGTAAAACACAATAACGAATTGGGCTTAAGTAGACGAGCAATAGCAGGTGCATCATCATCTACCTATATGCCTGCACGTTCCAATGCGGTTAGCTGGGTGCCCAGCCGTTCTTCCTTGGCTTTGCGCTCAGCGCTAATCTTCTTTGAGCTCTGATACGTATTGAGAAAGGTCTGCACATCGATTTTACCATTCAGGAAATGCTCCACATGACGATCACAGTCGGCATCCGCATTTGAGGCGGCTATTTGCAAAAGTTCCTGTACGAAAAACTTCTTATTAGAATGATTATCAATACCATTTAAAATTGCAGTGCATTTTACTCGAATGTGCTGTGGTGCATATTCCTCCGATTTCTTCAAGTATTTCTTGTTCAGTAGATCACATTTTTCACCGAGCGTTTTAAGCGCCGTATAGTCGTCGCTGAGCCGTCTCTTTAGTTCAACTAGATGTGTGCCCTTGCTTTCGTTTTCACCTGTATATAGAGTAGCTTTAGAGTCAAACTATGCAAGATATCGGAGCAAATTTACGCGATATGTTCTCTACTTGATTCATCATGGAATCCAGCTCCTCATTCAAATGCTGCACTACAGACATTTCCTCAATAAAATCATCAAAGAACTCGGGATCTCGATCAAGCTGCTTCAGTTCATCTAGCGATAGTGTTGACAAATTTGGCATATTATCGTCCTCAACTTTTGGTTCATTGACGCCATTGCTCTCCTCGTTGGTAAGTTGCTGCTGCTGCTGCTGCTGAGACGTCTGCTGCGCAGTAGGCATCTTGCAGTCTGGCAGCAAATCGCTAAAAAGAGTTTCCTTTCTATACTAAGGGTTCAACAATATTAAAATATTATTAAAGCCTACTTCACCACATTTGTATATAGAAAATTGTATAATAAATGTACTCACTTATTGCTTGCTAGAACTGAACGTATTTACATAAAATTATCACTTCCAAAAATGAAATTAAAACTGGAGTTCTTTTTTTTGTAATATTATGTTATAACAAAAACAACATTGCATTCTATGAAGCACCGTTTGTTTGACAGAGTTGCCACTTTGCCACAAATTAAATACCAACCAATTGGCTAACAAATGAATATTCCAAACTTTTGTATTACTTTATAGATATTTTTTTTAACCATATGTAGATATTGGCACATCGATTTATCACTATATGCATTGTGGTCAATTGGCAATTTTTGATGGGCAAGACCCAGTGGTGAACAGGTAGTGCTAACAATTCAAGAATGTTGAATACCCTGGACAAATGGCGGTAAACTGCAGCTGTGATTGGGCCTAATACAACCACAAATTTAAATAATATATTAAATGTTCAACTGCTGTTTTGAGAAAACATTAAGGACTAAACAAATCGAACACTCTAGATACTTCGCCCAGAACAATAGCCAAGGACCAATAGCCAATAAAGGCAAACAAATTTGCTTAGATTAATTTAATACAGCCACACTGTCCTCCCTGGCATTGGTAACTCTGCCAACCACGGTGTTTCTCATCTCTATTAGCTATCAGCTGTTTTTCATTATTTTACAATTCAGAATATCGCGCTGCTAAACTCGAGATCGGAAATATTTACATAATAGGCAACGTAAAAACCTAGGCAATGGCATTGTTTGAAATGAAGTGGCTGCGCCGTTTCGTACGTCGCCACACAAATCCGATACCGGAGCATCGTGCCGATTTGTGGAAGCGCCGCTTAAGCATTGGCTATGCAATACTGGCATGGCAAGCGTTTGGCTTCGTGTGCTACATGGCCTTCACCGGTCGCAACGACTGGGCCAAACACTATGGCTACAAATCGGAGGAGGATCTAGCTCTGTCACCGGCACAGCAATTTGCCAAGCATATTAAAGTAGAAGGCTCCGGAAAAATTATACGTCTATCAGGATTTTCCAAAGTGGAGGAGGTACCCTTCGACTCAAACACCATAGAGCGGGTGAAGGACTGAGCATGTCTGATAATTTAGTTGGTAATTTATCTAATGTAATGTGTTTTTTTTTCTGTTGCAAAATAAACTTAACAAAACTAGTCTATATGGTATTTCGAGCCACGTGTTGGTATTTTACCGACAACGAAGAACGGTCACATTGGCAGCGAAGGCAAACAGAAACAGACGCCGCTGCAGCAAACACAAACAATCAAAGCTAAGGCTGCTAACACACGAGCAGCAAAGGCATCTGCAATAATAATAACAATAATAGCAACCACATTATTGGCAAAAATCAATTAGGAACGCGTCCGTATGTGTTTCTAACAGTATACATTTAGGGCTTTACCGTTGTTGTTGTCAATACTGATCTATTTGTATGTCGCGTTGCATTTCGTCTATAAATAACACAGAACAACAGCAACAATATCATCGAAATCTATTTAATGAATATTAATTGGCTATCAAGCGTGCAGTGCAGTCCGAGATGAAGACGAGGTCACAGAGTCTGCCTCTCAACCTCTCTCTATCTGTTTCTTTGTGCTATGACAGTGTTGTGTGTGTGTGTGTGTGTGTGTGTGTGTGTATGAGAAATAACGGGACTAGCAGACAAACAACAATAACAAATGGCATTTGCACTGCTCTTGTCTAATTGGAATTTTTGTGCCAAAGAAATGCTTAAAACAAGCTCAAGCCGCAAATGATTGCTAATTAGTTGAATTTATTTTTATTTAATTTGATCTCTTGCAAGGCTTCATTCCCGACACGCATACGAATTTCTAATGCAATTAACGTGCGCAACGCTGCCGACGTCGCAGTCGATGCCTATGGGTGCTGCAGCAGCTGTGTATAAAACATAAATGTGTTTTTTTTGTTCTTCAAATATATACAAATTGTAATGTATATAGTATAGATGTGTATGCACATAGTACATGAGTTATTTATGTGCTCTCCTTTTTATTTATTTGTTTTTTAGTGCAGTTGCAGAAGAGAGAGAAAGAGAGAGAGAGAGAGAGAGACGGTGTGTGTCTTAAACAACGTGCTCGTCTAACGGCATTTAAGTTTGTTAGCAATTACAAAAGCAAAGTCAAAGTGCATATGCTGCAAGCACACATATAAACGCATATATATATGTATAATTATACGTATATATATGTGTACATTTATGTGTATTGTGTGTACCGTACCGTTGATTGATTATTACTGTTGATTGCAGCTGCCTCCAACATTGCATCTCTTGCGGGTAAGTGTTGAACAATTATGACAATTTGTAGCTATCTTTATTTCTCTTTACCCATCTCTGGCTGGCGAAATTGACTTTAAAGATCATTAAAAACGCATTAACTATATAATTCGAGTGAAATTTTGTAAAGTTCACTTTCCAATTCTATGCCAAACAACAACAACAACAGCAAAACGTAAATCATTAACAATTTGTGCATAAATATTAACAGAAATGAGTTTAGAAATGCAACAGCAACACGACAAATGCCAAAAGCCAAAAGAAAAACAACAAAAAACGTTAGTTTCTATTTTTACCTACATATCTGAAGTAAAAATGAAACCATTTGTTAATAATTTATTGTGTTTGTTTTTTTTTCTTTTTTTCTCGAGAAACGAAAGGAAAACGTATTATAATATGTTTTAACAATCGAATAATAAAAGAGCATTATACAAGCGCCGCGAAATGTTTAGCATATGGTAGAAATGCGAACAAAGCGCGCGATAAACACCCAAACATAAACACACATGTCAACAGAGCATATTTCGAGCATGAAAACTGGAATGGGAATCGAAATGGGGGGAAAGACTCGCAAGACATAGTATACGGTTTTTGGTGACAACGAATAGGCAACACTCTACCTCGCCGTTTAATGACATTCAAATAATATTTACCGAAATATTTATCGATCATTGACGACCGATTTAATTCGATATCTATAGCAATCGATCTATAAAAATAGCTGTTCTCTACACGCATCTTATCAGAAAATAAATACCTTTTAGTAGAAACGCTAGTAGCCTAATAAAGAAAATCGCTAATGGTCGTCTATAAAATGCAATATGAGTTATCGGTACATTAATTGATCAAAAATGATCAGTAAGAACTATTGACTGCTTTAACGTTTTTATTAATTATCCAACAGCTGCCCCAGATCTGAACGGCATTTAAGCACAGTTTTATGGTAGATTGTTTGTAGCTAAATGCTGAAGAAAACAAAATGTTTTATTTATTATCTATCGTTGAGAGGCCGTAATTGGCTTCAATCAATTGAATATTAAGCAGCTATTTAGATCCATAACCGGCCATCCTTCTCGTACACCCCCAATTGTAGGGCAACGGGGGCGCACCAAAGCGTAACACTCACATCGAGGCGAAACCGAGAGACAAACCAACAAACTCGACTGAATGTTAGTGATTCTTAATACCCTGCACCGTTTAAATGGTGAAAATGCCTGTTGCATTCTTATTCTTGGAGTAGTTAATATAATATATTGTATTAGAGCATAAAAATAAGTGTTGACGGATCTATCGACTTACTTTTTTAACATTTTGTACTGAAAACTTGTCTGCAGGGTATCTAGCAGCCAAGCATGCCCAACAAAAACATTTCTACTTGCTTTTTTTTTTTTTAATATACTTATGTCATGCTCGCTGGTCAGCCGACTGTCTGACTAGTTAACTGCCCACTGTCTTTCTCAGGTGCCGCTGCCAAAGCTAGGCGTAATGCGATCCGTTAGTGCCGCCCAGCGATCATGGGCTGGGGATGGGGGCTGGGCACCCACTGCGGTGGGGGGTGGGGGTATTACCACGACGCCTCTAAGCAGCGATAAGTGACGTTTGCTTTCCGATGGTCATAGACCCCAACGAGTCTTCGGACCGGCTGGCCAAAAACCGAAACCTAAACAATAAAAAACATTTAAGAAAATAAAAAATAAAAACGTAAACGTAAAACTGCAAAAATAACGCACAGAGCCGACGCGGTTTGTGGCTTTTGCGGTTCCGGTAGGCCCCAAACGTCTCTTTTTGCTGTTGTCCGTCCGCTCGATAAGCCCACGACACGCTAGAAGCAATCGCATCTATAGAATTTGGTCTCGGTACCGGGACAGGGGCCAAAGACGATGAAAAAGAAGACATCAGAATGGAACCCGAGTTATCTAAGGTATCTAGCTGAGCCCATTCTTGGCTGCGACTGTCGGACTATCTGACTGTCTGCCAACTGCCAAAGAATACAAAAGAAACAGATATATGTATAAAGAAAATGAAACTCAACTGTCATCAATGACGGCATTAAGCCAATGGCCGGCTTCTCAGTTGATTGGCCCATGGGCCACATCATGCAGCGGCTGGGAAACGCTCCCATGGGTAACCCGACAATGTGAAATCGATACAGAAATGTGCCGTCCCCCATTCTGCTGTCGTCCACGGTAATCTTTCTCATTCTGTAGAGTTCAGTAGTTGACGCCTTTTGTCCATTACTGACATTCCAAGAGGCGACACTAATATCCATCAGATAACTTGCAAACAACTTTTTTGAACTCATTTTATAATTCTTTTCAATATGCTTAGGATTGTAAATATTTACCTGGACACGATTATCTATATTAAAGAAGAAGTTGGTCGACACATGTAGAAAAATATCCACATACAATATGCATATCAAGTTTATTTCTAATACTATCAAGAGTATTCTACTGGCTAAGCTAGGTTCCCTACTCCAGTTGCAGTTGAGAGAGATCCAAATCCAACAATTATAAGCTATGGTTCCATTCATCTAATCATTTTTATACCCTGAACCCTTAAAAAATGGGTATAAGGGTATATTGTATTTGTGCAAAATCCAAATGTATGTAACAGGCAGAAGGAAGCATCTCCGACCCCATAAAGTATATATATTCTTGATCAGCACCAATAGCCGAGTCGATCTAGCCATGTCCGTCTGTCTGTCTGTCCGTCCGTCCGTCCGTATGTATGAACGCAAGGATCTCAGAACCTATAAGAGCTAGAGACTTGAAATTTTAGATGTAGATGATCGATAACTTCCTTCGTTTCCGAGCAATCGATAAAAATCTATATCAATATTCTGTTTTTTTGGGCAATTTTGGTAAATAATAAGAGCTAGAGTCACCAAACTTGACATATAGCTTCTAAAATAGAATATATATATATGCATTTGATGTTGGAAGAAGAGGGTTCAGGGTATCCCCTAGGGAGCTCCCGACTAGAACCTCTTACTTGTTGGTAGTTGCAAATTGTGGAAATTTTGCAAATGAAATATTTTCAGTACGACGGTCAATTGCAAACCAAAACTTAAATGGTCTGTTCAAAGTTTTGAAAATATATGACGAAAAACATTTAATACCATAGTGAAAAAATGGTTAAATTTGGCCTTAAAAATACCAAGAAATGCCAAGATCTTACACTTTTCGAAGGTAAGCTTAGGCAGCCAAAAATGTAGATATATCTGGAGAGGCTGTTTCAGCTATTCGTCCTGATAAAGAATAGACTATATACCTCTCTATCGAATATTGTTATAGCCTCGCAGGTGTAAGGAAAACGTATTAGCCAATATAAGTAATCATTTATTTGTGCATTTTTTATTTGTATACCTTTTTGTTGAATTTTTAAATTTAGTTTTCGTTTGTCATTTGTGACAGTTATTTGTTTAATTTGCTTTGATGAGAATGTGGCATTTTTGTGGATTTGGTTTTATTAATACGCAAGATGATTTAGTGTTATTGAATCATGAACGATTCGATCCGGATTTCAATATAAATTAATTAGGTCCGCGCTTTAGAGAGAGCAGTTAGACGTGTAGTTACGGGCTACGACTTACAAGTTGAAGCCAGGGTTGTGTCTTCATTGGTCGCCTTTGCAATTTCATTGGAAGTATTGTTCGACTTACTATTTTCTAAAAAGTTAGCTGACGATCAATTGAGATCTTTTTGTGGGGTCAAAACTCTGCTGTACTTACGCTCAGCCTGAGATTCGATGTTTTCTCTACTGGATATTACGTTTAATCTGCAACTACTCCACAGTGTTGTCAGGGAAGATCCAATGTTCTCCAGCGCCGTCAACTTGTGCCCACCCTCGAATAGATCTGTTGGTTGCATGTCAACGTCTTTATCTTTTGTCTTGTCATCTGACACGGGGCCCCGCTTAAGGTTGCCGTTTAACATATTCTTCAAGAACGACATAATGTAGATCCAAATCGAGGAATTAATTTGCCACAGCACACCAAAAAAAATACACGTTTACTGTGCACCAAAAATTTTGTTTGCACAGAATTATTAAAATGGGACAACAAAAAAAAAAAATTACCAAATAGGTGAACAGCCGAACTGTTTTGGATTTGCCTTTAATTTAAAATGAAATAGACATTAGTCGGACAAAAAACGTCGAAGTCAAATGGGAAGCCTGCTTGTTAATTTTTAGATTTTTAAATAAATTTGCTTATCGCGCGCGTTGCGCAAGTGTTGTAAAGGCCGTTTGCACAACAGAATTGGACGACACGCCACGCATGCGCTGTTATCTAAATACATAACATTGCACTGTTATTAACGGCGCGCGCGCTGAAGCAAACATTTTGCGTTTGCAAACTACGGTCACACTGCTTGCAGTTGACTCGGTCAGAAAACGCGCGTCGCGTCGCGTTCGCGTTTGTTGTCAGTTTCTCAGCTCTTTTTTCCGTGCGCGCTGTTTTTATTCTCTTGTCTTTTATTTTTGTTTGTTTTCCCCCTGTAAATACGTTCTAACTTATTTACATGACTAGCACTCTGCTCAGTATGATTTATGTGTATGTGTGTGCAAAAAGAAGGTATACAAAAAACCTTTTACAGTTATTTGTTGCAAACAATTAAAGGCGCATGTGTGTGAGTAAACATATCGAAATCCGGAGCGTGTGTACGTGTCGCCATGTATGTCTCTTTGTAAGTGTGTATGTGTGTGTGTGTGTGTTGAATTCATTGTTAAGCGGTCGCAACGGCTCAAGCTGCTCTGCTGCTTGTTGTTATTCTTCAGTATGAATTACACGCATGACATTCATCAAGTGTTGCTGTTCTTTTTTTTTTTAATTTACATTCGTCTTCTCAGACGTAGCGACAATTTGTTGTAGTTGTTGCCGCAGCAACAGTTTCATTTGTAATTTGATTTAAGATGCACGCACACACGCACGCTTACATCCTGCTCGTATGACACACTCGCTCTCCTGCTGCAACATGTGCAGTGTTGCAAAATTCGTGCTAAATGTGCGCGCGTGGTATGCATATTTAATTATTATATTAATTAGCATTGAAACGCGAAATAAGTTCACGAGCTCAGTTCTCATTTCTTGGGCGGTAATTTGTAATTATCTAATGACAATGTCACTTATCGCAGTGCAAACAATAGATAAACTTAAACCACTCACACCACTGTCCAGTCATGTCTGCATTAAGACATACACATGTATAAATATGGCTATAAATGTACATACATTGGTGTATAATGACCCACGCACCTGATTTAACTCGCATGATGTTTGCCTGTAATTAACGAAATTGCGACAGTCCAACAAAAATCAGATTTTGCGTGCATGATGTCATTTTTTAGGTTTGTGTTTCAATTTAAATGTCGCTGTGTTGTCAAAAGTCGAAAGTCTTTAAGCAAAATAAACACAACATTTGCGTGTACGTCGTGTGGGCCGCAGAAGATTCTGTTGAGATGGAAAGATGTGACGGCAAAAAATGCGTTTTTTTTTTACGTCACAGTTGTTTCTATCTAGGGCTGCACAAATATCTATAAGACTAGGGCTATCAATTGATTAAAATAATCAATGTATTATAACATTTTTAATAATTTAATTTGTCGCCTATTTTTTATACATATGTAATGCGTTTACATTTTTGAATGATCTATTTAAATGATCAGTTTAATACGTCATCTTCGGCGAGCGGGCAAACTTTGTTACAACTCCTAGCACAACCTTAGTTCACAATATCTTCAATATTTGGCCGGCCGGCCATAAACGGGCTAGAAGCAGTTTTTACGATGCTTATGTATGAAAGTATGATTGGTTTGTATATATAAGAGATTGTGAGTAGTACTTCCCCATCTTATAGCACATTTCAAGTTCTCAATTCGCTACATGAGTAATCAACACGCTGCCCACATTGATGACAATGAAAAGCGAACCATATGAGCAAATACGCAAACAAACTGACACAAGCATGCATTGCATATACAGGCATATATGTATGTACGTGCGACATTTAACTAGACGTCAACGTTTGCAGTTTGTGTCGCATTTGTGCTTTGCATTTCAATTGCAAATTATTATTAATTGCATATTAATGATGTGGCCGTGATTTTTTGTTGTTTGTTTTTATCTTGATGCTTCTGACATGTCCGCTGTTAGTTAACATTACAGTGTGCTGTTATTCTCTCGCTCTTTTTGACTCGGCTAATCTTACATTCTTGGCGTCTCCCCCACTTACACACGCTGAGAGCGCGGCTCAGCAAAAACAACAATGCATGCGATTGTCAGAGTGAACAACAATAACCACGGCAGCAGCAACAACACAAACGAGTTATTGTTTTTAGTTGGCATGCAACAGTTGCGCGCTGTTTTATTAGCATCTGCTTTGAACTTTCATTCATCGTTTGGTTTTGCCACTCAATCGCCTTCACTTGCATTGCATTAACTGCGAAAATGGCTTGCAGAAATTGTACTTTCTTCTCTTGTACATTAACTGGCATTAGCATCGCAACATACCCACGTAAATAAATAAAATGAGCAGAGTGTTTAAGCTGACTTAAATGTGTGATAACAGCATAAACAGCGATAACGATTAATTTTAAGAACGATTAAACGAACGACGACGTTGCCAATATATCTTGAAGAGCAACGATAAATAAATAAAAAAAAAAGAAATAAAACAACAACAATAACAAATTCAATCAAAGTTGAAAGTTAATGATTAACGTTTTGCAAACTACCAACAAGAAACACAAACACGACAACGTAGCTAACAATTCCACAAAATGATTAAATTAAAATCATTATTCCGCAGAGGACAAGGAACCTCGAGTTCTGCCTCCTCCAATAACTCATCGCACAAGCAACAGCAGCAGCATTCCAACAACAATCGACAGAAATCACAGTCGAGCACATCCCTTAACACAGCGCATGAGCAGCAGCAGCAGCAGCAACAACAACAACAACAACAGCATCAGCAGCAACAATCACTGAACAACTCTGCGTCAGCAGCGACAACAACAACATTTTATTCAAATCACGACGCGACCTACGAACGCGGCGTCGATGTGGGTGACGAGGCTGCGCTGCTGCTGACAACACAACAACAGCAGCAATTGCAGCAGCAGCGGCGCCAGCCGCAACAGCAGCTGAGCAATACGCTGCCGCAAAAGAAATCAAAGTTTAAAGGACAAAAGCAGCCAAAGCAATTGCCACAGCAGCCACAACAGCAACAACAACTTGATCAGCAGCAGCAGCAGCATCAACTGATGACGTCCATTGCTGCTGTCCCAACACCAACACCAAATAACAGCAACAGCGGCCACAGCAATAATAATAACAACAGCAGCAACGGCGCATTGGCCGCATTGCAAGATGGCGGCGTTGCTGCCGCTGCCGCTGCTGATTTCTACCAGCAATTAGCAGCAGCAGCAACAACAACAAGTGCTGCAGGCAACGGCAGCAGCAACAGCAGTGCAGCAACGAACGCCTTTCCAGCCGCAGCAGCAGCTGTTGCCGTTGCAGCAGTTGCCGCTAGCAGCTATCAGCAGCAGCAGCAACAACAACAACAACAACAACTCATCAACAACGAGCAACAGCAACAACAACTGTTAGAGGTACGTTACGCTAAGCAACACAATATTAAACTTATTGAACTAATCGAATAATCACAACAATTCCAGGCTAACAATAAAATGCAGGAGCTGCACAAACAGCTGGAGCGACTTGGACGCGAGCAACTGCAGCTAGAGATGCGCATCACAGAGCTGCTGCCATACCAAAGCGAGGTGACCAAACTGAGGGGTGATCTGCTCAAGATGCAGGTAAAACATCAACAAGAAAAGCAGAAGAAAAAACTACAGTAAATGCTCGACAGACGGACGGCTTGAATTTGAGTGTTTTCCTCGAACCAAAATTGCAAACGTCTCAATTTTAAAGATGCAGTCAACCAATTTTCTAGAAATCGAACCTCCTCCATTATGTTCCATGTACATCTCGCTGAGCAGGACAGGAACTTATAAGTGAGCTTTCACTGTAGTCACCCAGACAGCGTGTCGGTTCGTCAACTAACCACAAAGGCTGTCAACTGTTGTCTAACTATTGCCTTGTTTTTGTTCTCGTTGACGTTGTTGTTTTTGTTGTTGTTGTCATTATTATTGTTATTAGTGTTCGTTTTGATCTGGAACTGACGTCGTTGCGCTTCGTTACTTTAACCAATTTATTGATATTCAATATGTTCCTATATGCTCTGCGCTCCTTTAATTGAGAAATTTTCGCTCGGCGAACGCCCCACAGCACAGTCAATGCTAAAAGTATGCACTCACGGTTTCACATAGTAAATCATTAGCCATACATTAAGTCGATTAAATGCCTTAAAAGAAACTAAACAAAATCTGCCTTGGAGTTCGCTTTGTGAACCTGGTTTTCCACATGCATTAACCCAGGCTTTGATTCAAAACTTGTTTTTTAGCATATAAATTAATAGCATGTTGTAAACATTTTCATATAGGGCTTAATTTGATATCTACTCAAAATTGGTTAGATAAATGGAATGGTGGGGACCCGAGATATTCATGCCTTGGAACTGAGTTTTACTCAAAAGTTGGTTATTTGCAGAAACAGATATATTTCATTTCGGGTATTTTTCATTTGGTAACTGGTTTTCTTAAGGACTCGGCCTATAATAATTCTGGATTCGGTTCACACCTCGGCTTGTTGAATGGACTATCATAGAAGGGTTTTACTGAATTTCACTTAGTTTTCATTCGCCGGAAAACTCTTGACACATATAATTAGCACTCAGTATTATAATTTTTTTTTTTTTTTGCGGCATTAGAAAAATATACAATACGCTCACCTGCCACACGCTCTCTGCTTACAGAATCAACAAGAGAAAACACAAATGGAAATTGGCAATTTGAAATATGAAAATGAATCTTTGCGCAATCGTTTGCGGGACGTTGTTAACTCGCCATTGTCGGACGCGGAGAAGCACCAGATCATACAAGACTCGCAGCGCTTGCATAGCTCAGCACCCGCCTCCATAGCACTGCCCAATGTGAGTATTTATATACCTTTAATCATATAGCCCGCATCTCATAATAATAACTGAAACACGTAGATAAACGAAACGGCGCATGATGGTACGCCATGCCTCACGCCGGACTGGGACAAGCACTCGTCTTCAAGTGAGATTTCAGTAGCGTGCCTGCAGGATAAGATCATACAGATGGAGGAAACGCACTACTCCACTAATGAGGAGCTACAGGCGACGCTGCAGGAGCTGGCCGATCTGCAGACACAGCTGACCGATACGCAAACGGAGAACGAACGTCTCGCCGAGGAGAAAGATGTGCTCTTTCAGTCGCTGTGCCGTCAGACGGAAATGCTTAATGAGTCGCGCACACAGATCAACACATTGCAGGAGCTCCTCCTGCGCGACACAAAGCAGGCGGCCGAGGTGTCCACCTCGGAGCGGGAGAAGAAGCTCCTTGATCTGATACAGACGTCGCAGGAGGAACGCGAGACTTTGCTGCTCAAGCAGGAGGAGCTAAACGCGGAGCTGTCCGAGCTGCGGCAATCGCGCGACGCCGTGCAGCTGGAGCAGCAGCGACAGCGTGAACGCAACGCGCTTCTCGATTCACAGCTGGATGCGGCCAATGCGGAACGCAAGCAGAGCGAAGCGCAACTCTCGTTGGCCAATGAGGAGATCTCACAGCGTGCCATTGAGATAAGCAGGCTGAGCACATTGTTGGAAAATGCGCGCTCTAAGATCGAAGAGCTGGAAGCGGATCTGGCGCGTGGGGATAAGACTGATCTTAGCGATGTGCTCGATGCGGCACGCCGGGAGAAAGATACGCTTGAGGAGCGTCTGGCCGAGCTACAGGATCAGTGGTCGCGCAGCCAGGCGGAGTTGCGTCGATTGCGCGAGCAAGTGGCTGGTCTCAGCGAGGAATGCAAGGTAGCCAAAAATAATGCCAAGTGCGCTGTCTCACATCTCGAGTATCGGCTGGAGCAGCTGCAATGCGAAAAGGATAAACTGGCCGGCGATTGCCAGACACTGGAGGAGCGTGTCGCCGAGCTGCAGGTGCAGTGCAAATGCCATCAGGAGGACAAGGCACAGCTCCAGGAGCTGCTAAGCGAAACGCAGCGACATTTGGGCGATGTGCAGCTGCAGCTTAGCGATAGCGAATCCCGCCTAGAAAAGGAGACACAGCTGCGCAAACGCGACGCTGACGAATGGCAACAATTTCAGGCGGATCTCCTAATGACAGTGCGTGTTGCCAACGATTTCAAGACTGAGGCGCTCAGCGCACGCGAGCAGCTGGTGCTCGATAACAAGACGCAAAAGGAAAAGATCCGGCTACTCGAACAGCAGCTGGAAAAGTTAACCAAGCAACGTAAGTAACCAAAACAAACAACTGTTTCGCAAGGAAATTCGATGTACCTACTATCGCACTTCCTTACAGAAATGCAGCAGACGGAGACGCAGCAATCGGTGCTGTCCAGTGTGCAGCAGGAGATGGCCTCACGGCGCAGTAAACTCAGCTTTAGTCGGCAGGATTCGCGTCTCTCTGTCAAAACGCTGATCGAGAGCATCGAGAACAACAAACAGGTGAGTGAGTCAATGTCTTTCACAAACTGCGCCAACTAATCTCTTCCGTTCCATACTACAGCAGGGCAAGTCGGACGAGACCGAATCGCATTATAGCTCAACGTCCAGCTTGAATAGCGGCACGCCCGAAACTGGCAACACGCCCATTATACTGCCCGTAACCAGCGACTGGCACGACAGCGTATGTATTTTTAAATACCATAATGTGTGCTCCTAATTAAATAACAATTTTTATTTTATTCATCCGTACAGCTGCGCTTGCCCGTGCTGCAGAGCAGCAATCTACATGTGAATGTTAATGCAGCAACAGCAGCAGCTGCAACACCCACAACAACAGCAGCTAACACTACCAAAGCAACACAGCAGCAGCAGCAGCAGCAGCCGCCGCCGCCGCAACTGCAGCAGCAATTGTCGCAACAGTCAATGACAAGTGCGACATCATCCTCGCAGCCCTCCACACCAAACACGCCCAGCAGCTTGCAACAGCAGCCGCCCAGTCTGACAACGCCAGTGCAGACGCCCACCAGCGCGCTCGTGAGCAGCCTTAGTTTTGGCAACGTCTCAAAATCCTTCATCAGCGGTAGGTAGTCGCATCCAGCTGGCCCATATCTATGGATAGTTTATTCGATTTATTATTAATGTAATATTTATGGCCTGTTGCAGGTGAGCGCAAGGATCCGCTCAATATGCTGGCCAAAAACGGTGGCTCAAAGCGAAATGCGCTGCTCAAGTGGTGCCAGAATAAAACCGTTGGCTATCGCAACATTGACATCACGAACTTCAGCTCGTCGTGGAACGATGGGCTCGCATTCTGCGCCATACTACATTCCTATCTGCCGGATCGCATACCCTACGACACACTCAGTCCGACCAACAAGCGGCGCAACTTTTCGCTAGCCTTTGCCGCCGCCGAGTCGGTGGGCATTGGCACCACTCTGGTGGGTACACTCGGTTCTGTCATTCGCTATAAATTTCCTAATTAATCGGTCTTAATGTATCATCGCGCAGAACATCAATGACATGTGTCAAATTGAGCGACCTGACTGGACGCAGGTCATGTCTTATGTAACTGCTATCTACAAGTACTTCGAGACGTAAGGCGACATCGAACTGAATCTGGAGCGGATGTGCACACACCTTTTGTATATGTATTTTCTCACTCTTTCGTAATTTGGGGGCAACTATTTATTTACCACAAGTATCCACGCATTTGGCGCCCAGGCCCAGCAATTATTTTGTCGCGAATTCTAGCCTAAACAAAGCAGATTCTTGACCATAGTGTGTACTATGCTTATCTTTTATTTTCTTGAACCTTTTTTTTTTTTTCGTGCAACTTTTTGTTTACTCATAATATAGTTATTAGTATGTATTGTCAGGTTTATACGTTTGCGCTGCAGTTGAGGCAAATTTAAATAATTATTGTCAAATCGCCGATTTCAGAGTTTATTTTATATACATACGCATACGCATATACATATATATACGAGCATAGGAAACCTAGAGAAATCGAATGGCCGATTAGCTTTAGTATATTTATTATAAAACAAGAATATTATTTTAAACTCTACGAACATTAAACTGTAATTATTTAAATAGACTTTTTTTCTTTGTGAAGTGAATAGTTTTTTTTTGCCCATATCCCCCCACGGAATATATATGTATGTACGTATGTACGTATGTATGTATATTCCCGTCACAGTTTTAAAGCCACAGTTAAAGGGTTATTAATCACATGCTCAGTGACTGAGTATCTATTACTGGGTATCTCACAGTCAGTTGCACTCAACTGCAGTGTTTGTTTCGATCTTCAGTGCAAAAAATACCATCGTAAGCAAAATAAATGGAAACTTCGAAAACTACATGTTTGAAAATGATTATATATTTAGTTAATATAATCACTTGTCGCTTATTTTCTATAGTTCTCTCATTGGATTGAGAACTGCCCGCTCTTCATCATTGAAACATCCACTTTTTATCCCAATCCGCAATTCGCCCTTCCGTTCTGCAGCGCGCCAACATATTTCGGCGTATGAAGCTTAACGATAACATGCTTCCGGGAGTTAATAGTGATGGAGAAGTGCTGTCCTTCGGCCTCCATTATGAATCTGTGTCGCCGCCCGCTGCACGGAATGCGGGCCTGTATAGTTTCCAGGACCTCCCGTGGAAGTCGCCTGTCCAGCACATGGAGTGTCCATTCCGATGGTGCAAGAATTCATTTCTCCTGAACTGCGCTTTTGGCGACCCCATTGACCGGGTGGACTGTCGAGGCTGTCATCCCAGGTGGAGTTACCTGCATGGACGAGGAAATCTTCTGGTCCGACTCTAACAATGGCCCCACGACGCCAGCTGGCGTTTGATCATTCTGCTTCGACAGATCTCTACGAAGAGCTGATAGGGACGTCGGCTGCGCTGGAATCACGGACGTTAGAGGGCCGAGCCACGCCTTCATTTTGTCTTCTGTCCCACACAGTAAGTCCATGCCAAGGACGACATCATACAAAACGGTGGGCAGCACCAACATCAGCATCATCACTTGCTGTGGCTCCAGGCAAGAGTCTACCTTTCTGGACCCTTCAGCAAGGCATATTTGTGTGGCCACCGCTTGCCGCCTCTGAGCTTAGCATGCTGATGCGAGATGCTCCCGTATCGATTCTGACCCAGAGAACGATGCAGCTGAAACGATTTCGCTTCTTGGATCATTTGATTACTCATATTGGTTAATGCTCTTGTGCGCAGCAGAAAGTTCTTTGCGACTTGTCTTTGCCTCCCTCGTCGCTCAGTATAATGCCACCGGCAAAATACATGCACATACATACACATATGTATGTATACACAAATGCATACATACATACATATATATATGCCTTTGCTAATAGCATTACTTGTTCTTGCCTGCCATTGGTTCATTATTTCTCACTTACAAGTTTTAATTCCTACAACTGCCGTTAGGTTGCAGCTGCGCGATTTTGATTTGGTATTTTCCTGTTTGAAGTACCGTTAGGTCGCAGTCGTGCTTTTTCGTTCCGAGGAACCGTTCGTCTCTCGGCAGAAGCGCCTTTGTATCGCCGTGTGTCTTCCAATGATTTACCGCTATTGTCGAATATGCTGGACATGGCATACATACACATGTATGTATGTATGTATATTCAAAAATAGCAGTCCTATTATGACAAGGCTTATTTGTGCACATGTACACATACATACATATATGTATGTATGTAATTTAATGGCTACTTAAGCTATTGTACATATCAATATTTTCCGGTCATGTCTTTTTCTAAATAACTGCCGGGACAAATTTCAAAAATTCTTCATCGGAAATCTATTCATTTTTAATTTAATTAATTTTGATGTATTAAATTATGTACATTAATGGACATTAATGGATATAATACATTTTTGTTGACTTGTAAAAAATTGTAAAAAAGAGAGACGCAGAAACATTTTTGAGCAAAATTTGATTGGATAACAAACTGTATCCCGTCTTGTCGTATTTTAACATTTTTGCCCCTTTTTTTATTTTTTTAGTTCGATCTGTGTTTTTTTGCGCGATATTATTTTTTATCACTGATACAAATTTGTGCGCCTCCATAATTGAACGAGAGTACTTAACGAAATACCAACAGCATTTCCACACCCAACGAAATGTTATTAAAAGCTACATTGAGGAGTCATTACTCAAGTGAGGAGTAGTTCTGTAATAATTTCAACTGTTATCTTCGATAAGTTCCATCGATAGTCTGCAGTTCTAGTAAGAATATCCAAATTCTTTAATAAACTTTGAAACACGGCAATAGCAATGATCAAATTAAACAAACAATAACAACTAAAGAGTGCTGCAATGGAAACGACGGAAGACCAGCTAATACTGGCCACTGGTGGATATGACCACACCATCAAAGTGTGGCAGGCGCACACCGGCAACTGCATCAAAACCATGCGCTTTGTTGAGACATCGGTAAGTGAAGCGGAGACTAAGTGAATGCACTATTTATATGTAATTGATATTTATTGTAAATAGCAAGTAAATGCGTTGGACCGCACGCCGGACAAAACTCGCTTAGCCGCGTGCGGATATCAGTGCATACGACTGTATGATTTGGAGTCCAATTGCACGGCGCCGGTCATTAACTTTGATGGTGTACAAAAGAATGTGACACGGCTGGGCTTTCAGGAGGATGGCAATTGGATGTTCACTGCCGGCGAGGATCACCGTGTGCGCATCTGGGACATGATGTCAGCTCCGCCACACTGTTCACGTGTATTCGATTGCCAGGCGCCGGTGAATGCTGCTTGCCTGCATCCGAATCAAGTGGAAATTGCGATGGGCTCGCAAAATGGCGGCGTTTACCTCTGGGACGTTAAGTCGGAAGTGCACGAGCAGCTTGTGCCCGAGGTGGATGCATCCATACAAGATGTGGCCATTTCTCCAGATGGTCACTACATGGCTGCGGCCAACAATAAGGGCAACTGCTACATTTGGCAACTGAGCAGCAGTCCTAGCCAGCATCTGAGCACAATGAGTCCCAAAAAGAAAATCCAGGCCCATAGTCGTTCCATACTGCGTTGCAAGTTTAGTCCCGACTCGCGTCTACTGGTAACCACCTCGGGCGATGGCACTGCCTGCATTTGGAAAACGGAGGACTTTACCAAGTGGCGTGAGCTCTCTATTAAAAATTACTGGGTCTGGGATGCTGCATTCAGCGCCGATTCCAAATGGCTGTTCACAGCCTCGTCCGATGGCATTGCACGCCTTTGGAAGTTGCACACCAAAAACTGCGTGCGCGACTACACGGGCCATACAAAGGCAATTACGGCTCTGTCCTTCAAGGACGAGATTGTAGCCGACTAACGTAAGCATAGCCTTAGCTCTAGCTGTAAACTTAGACAAATAGGTAACAAAAAAAAAAAAAAGAAAACAGTCATTTGCATTATCCACTCTGGCTGATAGGCCTGAAGCAGATTCCATCTTAATAAGCTTCAGGCTAACCAAATTCTAAATGCCCTTGTCAATAACTCGAGCAAAATACGATAAGAATTTCATTTCAGCCCGTGCGGATTATGAAAATATAACAGTTGGGATACTGAAGCACACGCTTGGCAATTTTTTGGAGGCAGTCGGGTCCCAGGCAACATGGATTTGGGAGAAATACTGAACTGAGTTGAGTTCTACCTCTGAAAATGCGCTTTTGCTTTTGTAGCGACATTTTTCATACATTTTTTATAAAATATACTGCTAATATATATATATGTATATGCACATATATATATATAGAAATATATATGTATAAGGGAATGCAATTTAATAAAAATCCCTATAGGCATACAATCAATGTAAGTACACATAAATACACAGTAATAATAATAATTTGGAAAGAGCTCAATAATTCAGTGCGACAAAGAAATCAATAGTGACTAGCCCGTTTTTTTTTTTCATAAAAGAAAACAAGGCGGCACGAAGAATAAAAAACGCGACGATCTTAGTCCACATAGTCGATGCCCTTTGCTACAATTGACTCTTTGATGGGATCTGGATCATCGCCCAGCCTGTAGCCCACAATGCATGTAACATCCACCGACTTGCCTGTGGGATTCAGCAGCAGCATCACTTGATTAATAGGCGGTGCTGGCCGGAACGGCTTGTGCGCCGCCATTGCGTTGCTCGTGGGTGGCAAAAGGAGCACCTTGCAGGGCTGCGAGCAGAGAATGGAATGAGACATGTATGTGTTCGTTAAGCTGCCAATGCGATGGATGAACTACCCACCTTTTTAACGCTCGCCTCGAACTGGAAGTCTTTGACTGGCTGGCGGCTTTTATTTTGGGCCGATATCACAATTACTGATACATTGCGACTGGGCCGCTCATCTGTAAAGTTTAGGCATAGAAGCATATCGTCATCGTCCAGCATAACACGCTCCTCGCCCGTGGCCTGAATATTATCCAGATCGATGCTGATCTCGCTAAGATGCTTGATTTCTTTTGTGGCAGCTGGAGGTGCCCCCTCAATCTTCTCCTCTTCCTTTGCAGGCTGCGTTACCTGCACCGGCACCGACTGTGCTGGCGTAGCGCTCAACAACGGCACATCATCCAATGCGTCCGCAGCTGATTGCTTTGCGGGCTTCACTTGCATGCGTTCGCGAGCCAAATCGTTGAGCGTCAATTTCTCGGGATAACGCTTAAAGCTGCCCATACGCTCCTGTTCTGGCAGTATCTGCTGGAACAGTTCCTCACTTAGCATATCAATTTCGGGCATTTTGCGTGCAACGCTGGGCTTCTTGGTATCATCTGCAGCGGCACTGCCATTGGCCAGGCCATCACCGGCAGCGCCGTTGCTTTCGTTTTCCAAAAGGCTGAGCACCTGTGGCTCCAGCAGCTCACCGCTGCCAGCATGCTGAAAAGGCGTCGCGCTTTGCTGTTGCTTGTCTTTGCTCTCGGTCAGAGCGCTGCTAAAGATGTCGCTTAGATCCGTCAAAGTATTGGGCATTGAGCTATTGGATGCAATGGTTGGCGTGGCCCGGGCTTCGCCATCGCCAAGCAGCAAATCCCCGAGCAGATCGTTGAGCAGTGCCGCATTGCTGGAGCCGCTGGCAACAGCTGATTTAGTTGTGGCCGTTGCTGCAGCTGTGCCTATGGATTGAATAGCTGGTGTAGTGCTTTTTTTAGGCGAGGGCACCAGTTGCCTATAGCGCGCCATAACTGCCACCAGAGCGCCATTTGTATCCAGCGTCTTTTCTGCGAAGAACATGGGTAAATTATAAATATATAACATCATGATGGGGAGCTTAACTAACCTATTAGCTGAGCATCTGAGTCGCCCAACAGCTCGGGCAGATGCTGGAAGATGGGTTTATGCTTCTTGCAGCTCTTGTAGAGCTCGCGTATGGTCTCATTGACATCATCATCGCTGGGATTATAGCTGTCTAGCATTTCGTTGAGCAGCTGCATGGTCTCTTGCACCTCCAGCAGTACGAGGCGATGCTGGGCGAGCAAATCATTGCGTCGCGCCTCCTGGGCCATGCGATATTGGAGCAATAGATTGGCGCGCTTAAAGTTCTCCGGATCCTGACTTTTGATCAGTTTGGCGAACATGGCCTCGTCCATGGTATTGAGCACGCTCTCCCGCTTGGCCAGCGCAGCGGCTGTTTGGCTGTGATCGATGTCGCCCTCTTTGCGCAGCATCTCGTAGGCATCCCGTATCTTTTGGCGCTGCGGAAACTCGGTGGTCCACAGCAGCAGGCATTCCATTATGCGCTGCTTCACCACAAGCGGAGTTATGGCACCATCATATTTCTTTGACACCAATCTTATCAGCTCGTTGAGAAAACGAAACTTGGCTGCCTCATCCTGGAACACGTCGCCGCATTGTGTCATGCATTCCTCCAGCAACTGCAACAACAGTTTTTATGACAAAGAATAATTGAATGAGTTAAATGGCATTGTGCGTGTGTGTATGTGGTTGAGAGGGTGTGTGTGTGTGTAGCGGTCACACCTACCGCAATTGCTCGAATCGCTTCGTTCACATTGGTCGAACGAACTTTGGTTACAATCATCTCCTGCGCCTTGTGCACCAATTGGGTGTTGCTGCGTACCACAATGCAAAACATTTGGACGCCTAGTTCGTCGACTCGTTCCTTTGTCGGATTCGTTGCACGATCTGCGTTAGCGGTGCAAAAGGGGTATTTACAACTAAAGAAAAATTCGAAACAGCTGAAGCTTCCGTGAAACTCACCCAGCATTTCTGTCATTATACTCTCGTCGGTTGTCATCTTTACATTAAATGCCGTTAAATGGATGAATTTTAAATACCAGTGGAAAATTAAGGAACGTACGTTTTCCGGCGATTTTAAACAACAATCATATTGTTGTTCTTGCTATTATTGTTAGAGCTGTGCATTAGTCTATTAATTTATCGATAGCAAAAGTATTTTTTGGCTTTTTAGTTTGCTGTTAATATTGCAATAAATTACTGGCGTATGGATAGGCATAACACTGCCATGCAAATGAAGTAAGGATAGCTCTTTGAATTTATTATTTATATTAATTACTAACATTATTGACAGTCCATTGAACACAGCCCAGTAGGCGGTATTTTTATTATACATATTCAATTGCATTTGTAAGACAGCCGGGCAGACAGTATATATCGAAATCAATTATGTTATGTCAGCAACAGTTAAGGTATTCGATCAACAATAGTGTTATAAAAAAAATTGTATCATAAAACCAAATCTTGTTTTTATTCCGAATAACAACAATAATTCACCTAACACTGCATATTTTTTAAGAAATTTAATATTCGATTTCTCGAATTTTGGAAGTTCGTTGCAGCCCTGTAAGTAAAATACAACCCTGTGATTTGGCCGGAAACCAATTTTTGTGGCATTGACGCACACTGCCGCAACATGTTCTTTTTCAGGCGTACGCCTTTGCGCATACATCGTGTACCGATTTCTTCCGTGAAAAATGTAAGATTATTTTGTTAAAATCAAAGTGTATAAACATAAAAGCATAAGCAAATGATTTTTAAGCGATGCGGCTGTCTGCTGCAATCGAAAGCTTCGTGAAATGCATTGTGCAAATGGCCAAAACTTGCTGGTTTCATTAAGCCACGCACAATGAGGTTATATACGCCGCCCGTTTTTTTTTTTTTTGTTTGTGTGCGTGCCTGTGTATGTGTTATGAGCCCTTTCTGCCGTATCCGCACGTGTTTGCATTTGAATGCAGGCAATTTTCCAATTTTTTTTACGTCCATAACTAAAACCGCAGCAGTGAACGAAACGTTGTTGTGGTATTCAACTGGACTATATTATACGCCATGATTTACTATTCCTCTTAAGGGTATCGGCTTGAAGATATTAACCTTAATAAAGTCAAAAATCAACAAATACATAAGTAACATGAAATACCTAAATTGACGGTTAAATTAAATTGCCTTTGCTTACATTGCAGCATGGCCGAAGTAGCTGAAAACGTTGTCGAGAACTTCGAGGAGCCGGCGCCATTGGAAACGGAGGTTGCCGAAGCTTTGATCGACACAAATGTGGTCGCCACCACCGAGTTGCCAGAGATCAAACTGTTCGGTCGCTGGTCTTGCGATGATGTGACTGTCAACGATATCTCGCTGCAGGATTACATCTCCGTGAAAGAGAAGTTCGCACGCTACCTGCCCCATTCGGCTGGTCGCTATGCCGCCAAGCGTTTCCGCAAGGCCCAGTGCCCCATCGTGGAGCGTCTGACCTGCTCCCTGATGATGAAGGGCCGCAACAACGGCAAGAAGCTGATGGCCTGTCGCATTGTCAAGCACTCTTTTGAGATCATCCACTTGCTAACTGGCGAGAACCCACTGCAGGTAAGCACATAGTATTCGACTTGTCCTTGTCTTTGTCACCGTGCCATGCTAAACTGTGCCCGTGCTAAAAACAAGCCACACGGAACACAGGTAGAATGTGCACGCAGATAAAACTTCTGTTTCAATATCCTAGTGTTCGAAGCACTACTCTTCCTACTCTCTTGGAACTTGAAACTACAAGTAACGCTTTGTAATTTAGCGTTAGCTTTAATATTCTGATGTCCCGCTCTCTTGCAACTCAAAGCCACAACTGTAGTCCACCTCAATGCCAGGCAGCTAATTTCTCGTGCTGTGCTGAGCATCCATTAAAACGGACTTATAAAAATATTGTTTTAATATCCTAGTGCCTGAAGATTTCACTCTCTTCTTGCTCTCTTGGAACTTAAAACTACAACTATAAATTCAAATAGCGCGGAGACTCGTAGCTTAACCAAACAGCTACATCTAGTCCACCTCAATGCCAAACAGCTAATATTTCCTACTGTGCTGAGCATCTTATTTTAATTGGATTCAAACTAATTGAGGTTTTAATATCCTAGTGCCTGAAGATTTCGCTCTCTTCCTGCTCTCTTGGAACTTAAAACCACATTACGCTATGCTCTTTTTGAACACTCGGTTTATGTCCAAAACTAAAACCACATCAGTGATTTACACGCTGGCGTGGTATTCAACTGGACTACATCGAAATCCATGGTTAACTATTCCTCTTAAGGGCATTGACTCGTAGATGCAAACCTTAATAAAGTCAAAGCCAACAGCATCTTTGCAGAGCAATATGTTTTAGTCCACCTCAATGCCAGCCAGCTTGTATTCCATGCTGAGCTAAGCATCCATTTCAATTGGACTCATAATAAATATAGGGTTTTAATATCCTAGTGCCTGAAGATCTTACTCTCTTCCCGCTCTCTTGGAACTTAAAACCACATTACGCTATGCTCTTTTTGAACACTCGATTTATGTCCAAAACTAAAACCACATCAGTGATTTACACGCTGGCGTGGTATTCAACTGGACTACATCGAAATCCATGGTTAACTATTCCTCTTAAGGGCATTGACTCGTAGATGCAAACCTTAATAAAGTCAAAATCAACAGCAGAAGCCTAATTATATGTATATAGAATGTCATTTGTATCCCAATTGTAGTCCAACTCAATGCCAACCAGCTTATATGCTGATTTGAGCATCTATTTAAAATGGACTTATAATAAATATGAGGTTTTAATATCCTAGTGCCTAAAGATATCACTCTCTTTTTGCTCTCTTGGAACTTAAAACTACACTTAAGTTAAATTGGTATTGCAACAGACTTGATTTTTACTTGTGCGACTTATTTAAAATATTCGTATCGTTTGTCTTGCAGATCTTGGTGAGCGCCATCATCAACTCGGGACCACGTGAGGACTCCACGCGTATTGGCCGTGCCGGTACCGTGCGTCGTCAGGCTGTGGATGTGTCCCCCTTGCGTCGTGTCAACCAGGTTGGTCTTTTATAGCTGTTCGTAGTCGTAATCTCCATTTGGCCAGCAACGATGGCACGCAGTTCGAACCGCGACTGCGTTCTTATAACGCTTGGCTATAATAACCATACATCTATCTATCCGTAGCGTCACAATGTGTAATTAGCCGACATTTGGCGTATGAACTGAAGAGACATCACATGCTATAAAATACTCTTTTGAATTGCGATTATTTAATTGTTTAATAACTTTTTACTTGCAGGCCATCTGGCTGCTGTGCACCGGTGCCCGCGAGGCTGCTTTCAGGAACATCAAGACCATTGCCGAGTGTTTGGCCGATGAGCTCATCAATGCCGCCAAGGTAAGCCATTAAACGTAGAGACTCACCTTAGTGTATGCGTATGTCTACTCTAATGCCACGCAATGTATGGCCAAAATGCGTCGCCTCGCTTGCAGACGAGATTAGGAGTTGTTCGGCGTTCGTTGCCCTTTAAAAAGTGGGCGGCAATTAATTGCCCACTTTACCGTGGCATTCGTTACATTTGATTCTTCTTACATGAGCATATTTATATAAATATATATATTATCTAGTATGTCCAGTCTAATTCTGCATCATGTCACTTGGATATTGTTGCAGACTCGCTTTTGGACAAGAGCAATTTATGTCTTTTATTATCCTTGTGCTTGTGGCAACACTCAGCTCAATGCACACGAGAAACGTAGAAGAACAATTAATAAGCATATTTATATATATATTATCTTATATGTCCAGTCTAATTCTGCATCATGTCACTTGGATATTGTTGCAGACTCGCTTTTGGACAAGAGCAATTTATGTCTTTTATTATCCTTGTGCTTGTGGCAACACTCAGCTCAATGCACACGAGAAACGTAGAAGAACAATTAATAAGTCTAAGCTTGAACAAATTATGTTTTCAACAATGAATAAACTCACATCTGTTTTATCTGTTGCTTCGTTTGCAGGGTTCATCCAACTCGTACGCCATCAAGAAGAAAGACGAATTGGAGCGTGTTGCCAAGTCTAACCGTTAAGAAGCAACCGCACACATATGCAAATAACAAATACCGTTTGTTTAATGTTCGATTAAAATTTGATACTTTACGTGTGGTGTAAATTTGTATGTAAACGGCAGCGTTTTGATCAATTTTAAGCGGGCATTGAATGAACAGGTTGGAATGGGATGTGGCCAGGAGCTAAAGATACACATGAATTGTTCAGCAAATAAATTGTGTAAAAAATAATATAGGACACAATGCTTTTTTTTAAATAGCTATAGAGTTTATCACTAGAAATAAATTTTATAATTTTGTACGTACCAACACATACGTCACGAGCTGAAACGAAGCCGTTTTTTACGTTCGCCGATCTTCAAAATTGTGCTTTGGTTAACAATTGGCGAAATCGAATTTGCATGGATTTCGATAACGATTGCGATTGCGATCAGATTTAAAAGTCTGTACAACCCTGAGAAGTGGCAGCGCTGGTCTGCGTGCCAATGCTGCCACACTTTTCTGTCATTTTGCAAAAAAGTCCAATTTGAATATTTGCGTTTTGTTCAGCAAATATACCTACATGCCTTGCCTCAGGCACTTGCTTGGGTAAAATGTTCAATGTGAATACAGTTATTCAAACGCAAGGACTTAGCACAAATTCAAGTACTAGCACTGCGCTCGAGGAACGTTCGCTTGAGCGCCACAGCCAGTAAGTAGTGCAAAATTACAACATGGAAAAGAAGTAAACACGAATGAAATACAAAATACATACTGTACATAGATTCCACGAACAAAAGTTAATTGAGAAGTTTTGCCGGGCGACGCAACTAGTGAAATTGATCGAAGGGACCGTCGAGAACTTTCTGCGCAATTACAGGCGCACGCGCAAACCGGAGGAGGCGCTGGCGCCCCTGCGTCTGCGCCTGGACTTTAACTACGTTGAGCTGGTTGAGCACGCACCGCAACTGCTGCACCTGGTCGTCGAGGAGCCTCTGCAGTTTGCCGAGGCGGTCAAGTACTCCGTCTACGGGCAGGTGCGCGATTTGCTAAAAGCCAACGCCAACGACAACGGAGTCAAAGCGATTGATATCGCCCAGCTGCATACACATTGGCGTCTTGTGGATCTGCCGCTACAGCAGAATCTACTGTACAATCCATCGCAGTATCTGTACCGTTTGGGCCTGGCGCTGGTGAATGGCTTCTTGTCCGCTTATACGCCGCCGGAGACATTAGTGTGAGTATGCAAGAGGGAGAGAGTGAGATAGAGTGAGAGAGGGGGAACTGTGATCGAGACAATCTATTACGTCTGGCAAGCCTTGTTCGCCATGATCTGAGCTTGGGAAACAAACCCTTTGCCTAGAAGCTTTCATCTATCCCAAAGAATGCCTGGACATTCACAAAGAATGTGCATAATTCTTTCGTCTGCCTTCGAGCAAAGCCTAAACTCAGTCTCAAGTAGTTTCTTACCAAGCATCTAGTTTCATAGGTTAGCAAGAGAACAATAAACAGCTAAGCTTGTTAAAGCTGATTGCTAGAATGCCAAAGACTTTCAGATTCGCTTTGGAAATAGGATGCCACCATGGAAGTAGAAACCTGTTGTAGGTGCCGAGAGCTGCAGCAGACAGTTCCAGCAATCTGCTACGAGTTTCAAGGTTAACCCTTGAATGAGAGAGCTTGAATGGAAGTAGGTTTCGTGTTGCTGCTGAAGTAGGCCGAATCGGACTACAATTTCGTACCGTTGCCATAGGACGGGTATATAATTCTTGTATGAACAACTCTTTTGTTATTATAGATTGAAATTGAGCTTATCACTTGGCAGCCATGGTTGTTGAAATATTTGATATCTGTCTTATATAAGTATCTGCAAGGATATTTAATCTTGAAATTTGTTTGTTTTCTTGTATGTATCTTTCGCACACACCAGACTGCAATCGATTTGGTACTGTGCAGGCGGTTGCATGCGGAATGCGATTCAAACCAGCTCCACGGATGGTAAGTCTATTTGAATGCATTCCTTAACACCACACACGGACACGCTGGCGATCTGAAAGCTATAGAGAGTAGACATGCGTAGCCCACTAACACAGAGGCACATACTAGCACACGCCCAGTGTCCTAGACCCCATCCAAGTGGTCGTTTCATTAAATGTAAGCCGTCCGAAACGTTTGCTGCTCAATTCAGTTTCCGACCGCTTCACATTTGAAATCATCTCAAGCTTTATTCCGTAAATCCGTAAATTAAATATATATATATTTTCTTAATTCACTGCCTGATTGTCCAGCGCCATTGTGTCCCAACTGCTCGCGTCCCATGAATGAATACCAAAAGCTGCGCGTAACAGAGAATTATCGTTTGATCGCCGTATTGCCGGTCGAGTGTGCGCAGACCCCGAGATCAGTGGACTGCATTTATCGGCCAATTCTAGTGCGTTTGCGTGGTAAGTGTATAAGAAAACATCTAGCGAACAAAGTAATGCAGCTTCTCTTTGTATCTGTCAGCCCATACCTACGACGGTGATTTGAAGCTAGGCGCCAATTACGTGATAACTGGCTATTATTGCGGCACAGCTAGCAGCTATCAGTTTGAAGCATGCCATCTAAGAAAAGCTTAAAGGCCTCACGCAATCGCCGACAGCCTGTGCAGCTCATTGATTTCTTGCGCGCCGATGGGGCTCAGCCGAAGCCAGCACAATCCATAAACAGCCAGTCTGCGGCGTAAGCATACAATTCGTGCAGACTGTTTGAAAGTAGTAAATGTGTATTCATGCTTTCTACTTCCAGGACAAATGTCAGCCCCGTAATAAGTTCTACTAACACTACCACAGCTTCAGCCGCAGCATCTGCTAGTGGAGAACGCGTCTGGGGCAGGTTGCCCAGCGCACAGAATGTAAACAACAATATCGCTTCCTTTACTCCGACCGACGAGGATTTTCCCGTTGTCGGCGCCGTACGCAAGAAGCCAAAGACCGCTCGAGCTGCTGTTGTCCCGCCAGCAGATCAGCCAGTTGGCCAGCGTATTGGCCATTACGTGCGTCAGTCAACATCCAGCAACTCTCTTGAAAAGCAACAAGTGGTGAATAAATGGCTCAAAACTGTGCAGCAGCCGATTGCCCAATCTCAGCAATTATCAACGCAATTGTCCCAGTTCGGTGCGTCACAATATGAGACTACTGTCAGCGCACCTGCTCCTGCTGTTTCGCAACAGCAACAGTCCCAAGGAACGCATCAACAGCAGGCTCCACCATGTGCTGCTGGCAGCAAGATGATGCCACCGCCTGCAATCAGCGGCAACCAACCAAGCGGGCACGCACAACAGGCTTCGTTTGCCCAGAGCGTGCCGCATTGCCCGGTCACAGGCCCGAACATGACCATGTCCCTGCCGGTGGATGGCGCCATGCGCACCGCACCCAAAATTCGCTCCGTATCTGGCGAAGCTGCCAGGACTGCCGTACCAGTCAATGAGCGTGTTGTCCATGAAACTGACGGCACACAGCTACCGCAACATCAATGGCGACGCAATGATCGCCGCGTGCAACGCGAGCAAGCGCCGCATATAAATGCACGCAGAGAGCATCCGGGCTTGCCGTCGCAACTGCCCGACGAGCTGATGATGCAGCCGCCCAGCCCTGTGCACAGCGGCCGTGATGATGATGATGCTTCCTTTGTGCTGGAGCTGCAGCAGGCCCTGGCTGCCAATGCGCCGCTAACGCAATCCCAATTGCAGCTGGACAACATCGCGGCACATAGCACGCTGAACTGGAATGCCAACGAGTTTCGTCCCATGCAGGGGTCAGCGCTTGCAAGAGAGCCCAGAAATATGATTAGCGTAAGTGGGATATGAGCTATAAAATGATTATATTACACATTCTTTCACTTGCCCTGCAGGAACGTCGCCGTCGTCAGCGATTCCATCGCACACTCAAGCCCCATGCGCTCTTTGAGCTTGTGTCATTGCCCTCTGATGGGCTGCCGCAGTCGCAATCAACTGACAATAGCCAGGGATCGCAAGCCACATTTAATATATCGCCCAGCTATACGGATTCGAGTGGAGCACCAACGGCTGCGGTCGCGGCAAGAACTGTAGCGGCTGCCACAGCCGCCAGGCAGCTGCCCCTGCAGAACAATAACAACAATGCCAGCCAGTCGGTTTTTCGGCTCGCCAGCCTCCCCAGCACGGGTATCGGCACAGGCAACAGCAGCCTGTCAACAATATTCGGCCCCTCTGACAGCCCAACCCAAACAGACGCGGCGGTTGACTTTTTACGAAGTCCGCCCTTATTGAATATGGATCCGCCAACGCAGGAAACTGAAGCGCTGCTGTTCCTCGACGTGGAAGAGTTGGAAAACTTGAGCGAGGTTTCTGATGTGGATCAAGAGAGCCCCAACATGCCGCATCGCAGAAACAAAGCTTTCCCACGTCACATAATTTTTGTAAGCCGTGACAGTCCACAACGCCGCAATTTCGACGTCGATTTGAATTTTATGCCAAAGAGCATCAAGAAGTTGTATCGTCTGATATGCTCCAAATACTCGGACTATGCCTTTGTCTATGCGCTGAGTGCGCAGCTGAGCCAAGAATGTGTGCCCATGGAGTGCTATGTGTATCTGAAGATGGCGCTGTTGAGCAGCCTGGTCAGCATTGAGCTGGACGATTTGCGTGCACCCATTTCGTTGTGCGTCATCTGCGCCGACAGCTGTGTGGCTAATCGGCTGTTGCACAACGTCGGGCAATTGGCACCCCGTTTCATTGGTCCCCACGAGGGTGGTCAGCAACCGACGCAAACAGCGCTGCCATCGCGTTACAATTGGGTGGTGGCCAGCCCATTGCTGCTGGCTCAGCAGGGCGTCTACTTTGCCGGCGACTGGAATCGCCTGTCGCGCGATCAAACTGAGGAGCTGGAGAAATGCATTGAGAATGGCAGCGTGCCAGTGCCACAGCTGCAAAGTGCGCAGCCGCTTGAAACAGCCATTTGGACATACTGGCAGCCGGAGAATGCGGCCAATCAGACAACTGCCTTTGCCAAGCTTTGTCCGTAAGTTGCTTTCTCCCAAATAATTATTCATATACTCACCATATATATATATATATATATATATATATATATATATATATATATATATATATATATATATATATATATATATATATATATATATATATATATATATATATATATATTTATATTCAAGCATCTTTGGCCTGCCCGTGTACATGGATCAGCAGGTGAATGAAACTATGTGGGACTTTGTGCTGCGCCAGTACCGTAGAGATGAGAGAGAAGACGCAACGCAGGATGCATTTAATATTCCCTTAGACGATACACGAACACTGCTTGAGTTGCTCCAACATCGCCAGGTGGCCTTTACCGATGAGGCCCAACAACTGCTGCAAAAATACTATGTTGTCTCGCGCATCGAGCAGCCCAGTGAGCCAATCTTGCATTTCATTTCAATTCATGGCATTCTCTCTATATCTATATCTGTTTCTGTTTCGCTTGCAGCCGCATTCAGCAGCAAAACGTATATTGTGCTTAAACAGTTTGCGGAATCGATTGCTAAGCTGGCTATGCGCCTGGACGTACTCGAAGCGGATGTAACCGTTGTCATATTCCATTGTGAGCATTTTGTGCGTAGCATCTTTGGTGCTGGCAGCTATCCGCCGCCAGCTGTTGCCAGTTTCAATGTTATCTCCCGAATTGATCCCTACATGAACGAGTTTGCGCGCTGGCTATATCAATATTTGGATCGCTATGAGGACAATTTGGACGTCGACAGCAGACATCCTAAGCGCCAACGTATTGAAAGTTTCTAAACATGCCAAAAGTAATTGTTGAATTGAATGCTGCACAGATTATTTGAATACCAAACTAATTTGACATAAAATGCGAAATTGATAATATATCTATACCATACTTATACTGTATTAGTAACTAAATATTTGGAAGCATCTGTGCAGCATTTTACAAATATTTGTTATTAACTAGAAGTTAGATTAGTATTTAGTTTACCCCATATTATCTTAACAGAATTTTCGGAAATACCAGTATTTATCACCAATTCGTTACAGGCATATTGAATATGCATACATATTGAGTATATTTTTTTACTTATGTCTATCTAGAAATAAACTTGAACGATATATCTTTATTAGTTTATATAATAGCTATGTAAGCATGCGAGTAAATTGGCCAAAGGACATAGCTTTTCAATACCTTAATCTTGGTCCTTTGACAACCCACATATCCTTTAATGTCAATCGATGTTAATGGTCCTTACGATCCTATCTCACCCATTCCTTTGAACATCTGCAAGTATATGGCCGAGTTTTGGTAATTTTTCTAAAAAGGACATTCGTTTTTTAGCCATATCTCGGCCGTATCCTTCCGGATCTCAGAAAATTACACCTCTTTGAACTCGCAGGAAGCAGGACTATTGATTGGCATTCAAGTATTTCCAGGATTCGACCAATTTTTCCGAAAATTTTCCTAGGGGTAAGTCGCAAAAATGGTCTAAAATCCACAAAATCCGGGCTAACTCGGGCATTTTAAGGACAATCGGGATGTCCTTTTGCCAACAGAATGTCCTTGTGACCCCAATTCTGAATTTACAATAAAAATGACGAAAGTCCTTTAAACAGCTGAGAATAAGTGTGAATTTTGTATATAGAAAATTGCCTGTAACTCGGCCGTATCCTTGCAGATCCTTGCGAGTCATGTGTCAAAAATTTCTTATAGACAGGAGCTACCAACTGGCCAAAGGACATCCAAATCGCCCTTAAAGTTCCAAAGATATTAATGATTTTGTGTTTTTGGCCTGTTTCCTTTGCGGCTGGCGACACAAAATTTGCAAGTCCTGGATTCTTAGACGACCCCATACTTTTTAAATGCAGATCGATGCAGTTTGTCCGTGTTATCCCAACGCACCAAATCCTTTGAAAAACTAAGGATATGGCCGAGTTATGGTCATCCTTTTTATATATTCATTAAATATTCGGCTATAAGTTGGCAAGGACTATTTTGATGTTATCGGTTTAAAAACAATTGTTTATTTGCTATTTGCCGTAGCGACTTACAGTTTGCTTTGTAATATAATATTTTCATTTGTATTGAATTATGTTAATAGTTTTTGATTATCTTTTTATTCAGTTGCCTGAGCACAAATTGTTGAATTAGGTTTGTTTTTACGGTAATACAGAGTGTGGGGGGAAAGAGTCCGACCAGTTCTTCGTTCAACTGTCAACCCGCACTTTTATCAAAATATACAAATACAAATATATATTGTATCATAAATTTAAATTTCACATCAAAACTTCAATATAGTTACATATAGTCATAGGTTCATTTGGTTAATAGTTATAAAAATAAAATTGTAGTTCATGAAATGGTTGCGTTATTTGCGTTGGGCTTGTCTGTCAAATATATATGTGTCTGTGTATGTGTATATACATATATCTGTATGATATATGCGTTTGTATGTATATAAAAATAATGCTTATTTTTCTAAATTATGACAAAATTAAAAGCATAAAAAATACATTCTTCACTTTGGTCCAGTACTGAAATCTCGGATTTCGATAGTTGCCAAAATTGGTTGCTTAGTTTCTTGGTATTTTTATACCCTTGTTTGTTTCTCTTGTTTCGATTTGGATACATACAGGATTTATGTAACCTAACTAACGACTATATATGAGCTCCCTTCTTACATATCTACAAAAGTTTACATTTTAAGTTGAGCTAAAACCATTTCAATGTGTGTGTGTGTGTGTGTGTGTGTGTGTGTGTGTGTGCGTGTGCGTGTGTGTGCGTGTGTGTGTGTGTGTGTGTGTGTGTGTGTGTGTGTGTGTGTGTGTGTGTGTGTGTGTGTGTGTGTGTGTGTGTGTGTGTGTGTGTGTGTGTGTGTGTGTGTGTGTGTGTGTGTGTGTGTGTGTGTTGGGCGCCAAAGGTGTTTTTTAATAGTCCAAATTTCCCTGGGCGCCGGTTATGATGGCATCAATCCAAATGCGTGCCGCTGCATCCGAGGCAGCCTGCAGATTATAGCTACGTTTCTTGGTCTTCACAATGAAGGTACAATGGGGCCGACCGCTCTTGGAGGCATTCAAATGATCCAAATACACCTCGTCTATGGTCTGCAAATGGAGTAGACAAGTTTTCATATTTGATAGCCTTAGCCATGTTTATTTTGTTGTACTCACGGCAAAGTAGGCGCCTCCACGTGGCTTGCGCTCCGACTTATCCGAGTAGTAGATGAGAGCGCTGCGTTGACGATCCAGAACAAACCAGCGCCGCGACCAGGCATGAAACGTGGCGCCCAATTTGTGCAGGTAACTGAAATGGGTTTCATTATATATTTTATATATATATATTTGTATATTTTGCATATAATCAGTATCATATTGTTGCTCACCCGCGACAGCTATGCGCATCGACAAACACATGCGGACAGAGATCGATCTGATGGCCGGCGGTCTCGATGTGATGCCGCAGATTCAGATCCGGCGAGAAGATGGGCAGGTAACGTGTCAGCGGCCGCTGATGCTTGGGCAGGGCGCGCTTCCTTTCGCCGCTGGTGCTGGCGCTGCTGCTGCTGCCGTTGCCGCCGGCGCCGCCGCCACCGCTGCTGCTGCCAGCGCTGCCGCTGCCGCTGCCCGCCGAGGCGGTGTCCTGTGAGTTGCTATGGCTGCTGGCGCGCTTGTTCTCAGACGCGGCATCGCCGTTGGCAAACTTTGGCGCCTCAATGGCGGCCTCGCAGTTGTTGGCCTCGGAGAGCGGACGTGGACTGCGCGCCGTCGTCCCCGCGACAAGTCCATGATGCTCCAGTTCCGGCTGTGAATGCCGTTGCTGTGGATAACCAAACAAAAACCCAATAAAAGAGCGTGTCGCAAGTGCTTTGGAGCGCCAAAAGAGAGCTGTTGCAAGTGGGTTAGCGGGTTGTCCAACTCTATAAATAGCCGCGCAAAAGCCAAAAGATCTTTTCTATGCCAGGGACAAAGCTGCGCATTCCGCTGGTCGCTGGCCGTTGGCCGCTGGCCAATGCGTTTAACCCCACAATGGCTACGTCGGGTTAACAAGCACTCTAACATCATGTTAAATTTGCTCAGTTGCAGAGTTGCCAATTCGTTTTGTCTAGCAACTCAATCGTAGGGCTGCCACACGCAGTTTTGTATCGCTGTTTCAAATACTAAGCCCAAAATTTAATACTCTTGCAGACGTCCGTAATTTGTTCTTTTAGGAGTCATACGATATATAATAGCCCGATTTGATACGATTTTTACAGATATGTGTGTGAAGCAAAGTAGCTGGTTTGCTTAGGGATACCCTGTATATATCCATACAAAAAACGTTTTTCGACCTATATATTTAAAGATCTATAAATGAGCTTTGTGATATAGTTCAATAAATATACATCTTGACGCTTGGGGAATGTTAACACAAACAAAATAACGTATTTAGTACATGGCTACATCCATCTATCAATACATATATATACATATATCTTTAATTCGTTAAGTGAGCACAAATATGGGCTTCCATCAATATCTGTGGAAAATGAGTGAAAAACTTGTAGTTGCACTAAGACGGGATTCCATCAATATGTGTGGAAAATGAGTGAAAAGCTTGTATATGGAATTTGTGTGTTCAATTTTCAACGGATTTGCTTCAAAACTCGTTAAATAATTGCAATAATGATTGATTTCTTTGCCATCTGTAATGTAAATTGATCTAAAATTGGCTCTTAATTAATTTGTGTTGTTTTACACATTTTTAGCAGTTTACAAGTGAAAGCAATTCCGCACACTTGAAAGAGAAGCGAACAGGCATGCCACATACACACAGATACACACACACACACACACACACACACACACACACACACACACACACACACACACTCACGAGATAATAGAGTTCTGTGCGCTGTCGTGCATTCGCATCCATGCGACGATGCTGCACATAGGTCATCCAGACAGACATGATCCCGAGCTAAGCTGACTGCCTTGTTTGGCTTGAAGCTGTTGGGAATTCGAACGCGCTCTTGAAAAGTCGACCGTGCAAATCCGAATGTGAATGCGGAATAAAATAGGAAAAAAACAATGCGGAATTAGCAACGGGCGCGGGTCTGTGGCCAAAAATGAAACGAGGCGCACACGAACATTGTCCAGCAGCGGCAGCGTATCGGGATACGAGATTCACAGATTCGGCCAATTATAATCGTAATGAGGCGCACACAATTTATGGGTCTATTGGCGCTCTACGAAGATCGAAGAAGCTGCTGTTGCTGCTGCGGCTGCCACTGATGATGGTACTAGAACTTGTAAACAAAATTTGCCACCAAGGTAAACAACAACAACAACAGCAACAACAAAGACTACAACAACAACAACAAGAAGTGAGAAGTGCGCATAACGAGCAGCGGACACAAACTGACGACCCCACCAGAAAATCATCAGCTGGCGTCTTCGGCGAATATATAAAGAAATAATATTATAAACTTATTAATAAGTGTAGTCCATAGAACAGAGCACGGTGCGACAGGATGCGGCGGGGGCGGGAACGGGGGCGTTTGTTTTTAAAATAAACATTGGTAAAAACAAAAATATATGAAAATGGCAAACAAATTGTCGAGACGCTGAATAACTGAATAAAACTCGTGACTAACGAGCTGACGATCGATTGCCGATGCCGCGGGGCCGTCAATCGTGATGTTACGATCCAGGGCAAGAGAGTGAGAGAGAAAGAGAGAGCGAGAGAGAGAGAGAGAGAGAAAGAGAGAGAGCGAGAGAGAAAGAGAGAGGGAGAGAGAGGAAGAGATCCTTAAGTGCATTGACATGCTCCAGAGACGAAGGAAACAGTCACCAAACAATTTTTGTGTGTCATCTATCAAATACTTTTGTCTACTCAGCGAAAATTGATGACCTCCAAGGCATATTCATCCAATGTAAACATAATTTGGACCAACTATAACAATTAATAATATAACAAGGACTGAAGCTCCGTAACATGCTGATAGGGTGTCTATAATGTTGTTATATGCCTCGATCAAAAAAGTAGGTGGTTAAGTGAACTAGTTCTTTAGACCCAGACGATGTAACAATAATAATAATAATAAATTTAATAATAATAATAATAATAATAATAATAACAATAATAATAATAGTAACAATAATAACAAAAATAATAATAGTAATAATAATAATAATTATAACAATAATAATAATAATAATAATAATAATAATAATAATAACAATAATAATAATAATAATATTTATAATAATAATAATAATAATAATAATAATAACAACAATAAAAATAATAATAATACCAAAAATAAATAAAATAATAATAATAATAATAACAATAATAACAAAAATAATAATAATAATAATAATAATAATAATAATAATAATTATAATAATTATAATTATTATTAAAATGTAATCATTATAGAAATCAACTATTATAAATATTATATATATTTATATTACTAACAGTAGCAATAACAATAATAATAATACGAATTACTATTATTACTAATAATGGTAATATATGGTATATGTGGTATAAAAAAAAGAATTATAATAAAACCAACAATGCGCGGTGAAATAATATTGATATGCAAGTGAAGTGAAAATCAAATCATACTAATAATAGTAATAAGATAATAATAATAATAATAATAATTATGGAATACAACTAGCTTCATAACATATGCAAATATTCATAATAATAGTAATAACAATAACAATAATTATCTAATTTTAATAATAATGATGATATCCTAATTTAATCAATTATATGACTAATAAAATAATATTGACATTAATAAAAAATAATAAAATATGCTGCTCCAAACTCAAATGCAAAACTCTAGACGAAAAATTAATAAATACGTGTCCCCAAAAATGTACCCAGAACTTGTTTATAAATGAAACTAAATATGTATCGGGCAAAGCCGGACAATTCCTGCTAATATTTGTATATAGCCGTTAAGAAGGAATTTGTTTAAAAATAAAAAAAAAAAACATAAACATATTAACTTTATTATCTGATATTTTACAGCTTTGCCCCGGCCATTTGTTCATTTTCAAATTCAGTCTATAATATGATTCTTATCAGTTTTCGATTTAGGAAAATCTGTAAAATACACGGATTGTAACCAAATTATTTGATAATTCTTAGGAATTGAGTTTGAGGTTAGATAAAAAGAAAAAAAAAAATACTTTTTAAAATTCATCATACTTGATCTTAAGGTTGGATTTGTGGTGATATTTATTTTAATTGTATAAAACAACTCTTAAAATAGTTAATGCCAATAAATTTAAAGATGAAAGAGAAAATAATTGAAAATACTTTTAAAAATATGTTAAAAATGTCAATACCAGGGCTGCAAACCGATTCGTTTTAAAAATAAACATTTATAAATTTATATTTAAAGGCAAAACGAACGTCAAACAAGTTGTCAAAAAGGGCAAAAGGGAGACTCGTTACCAAGGTAAAAGTAACTTTGATACCAAGCATGACATTTATTTAACCAAATGTGATAAATATCAATTTGGGGTGGACATCAAATTTAGCCCGCATTTTGTTTATAAAAATATTTATTGATTGCAATATTAAATTAAAAATGAAATTAGTTCCTTACAACTTAAGAACTATTTGACAAATGAACCAAACTTAAGAGCAAAGAGTTGGTTTAAACCGTGAACCGAAACCAGAGAGTGTTTTGTTTTCGGTTTGCAGCCCTGGCATGTAGATTGAGAACGCGCACTCTGACGATCTTCGATCTTTTTTGCATTAGACATTTGAATCGTGTTGGGAGCGAAAGGTAAGTAACCTTTATCTTATTATTTATAGACCTGCTTTGGTACTGCCCAATTAAGCACTATCTTTCTAAAGTCTCTTAGCGTTAATTCTTAACAGTTTTTACTGTTGACACGCGTATATTTGCTGTTCTTATCGCCGCTTGAACAACAGGTTTCTAGTATGCGAGTTCAGTGCATGCATAACTATTGAATTGCTCGACTGGAAGATACCTCTGTCATTATTTATAGAAATGTTTGGGTACATTAACAAAAATATTTGCGATTTATGCTAATCCCACCTCTTGGTTATCATGCTCTTTATGTGCACTTTACAGGGTATCTAAATAAGTGGAGTTACTTGGAATAGTATATACGATTTATGTGGGAAGCGTTTGTCCAAAATATAATGCCACCTCTTGGTTATCATGCTCTTCTTATGCACCTTACAGGGTATCTAACTAAGTGGAGTTACTTGGGGTAGTATTTACGATTTATGTGGGAAGCGTTTGTCCAAAATATAATGCCACCTCTTGGTTATCATGCTCTTTATATGCACCTTACAGGGTATCTAACTAAGTGGAGTTACTTGGGGTAGTATTTACGATTTATGTGGGAAGCGTTTGTCCAAAATATAATGCCACCTCTTGGTTATCATGCTCTTTATATGCACCTTACAGGGTATCTAACTAAGTGGAGTTACTTGGGGTAGTATTTACGATTTATGTGGGAAGCGTTTGTCCAAAATATAATGCCACCTCTTGGTTATCATGCTCTTCTTATGCACTTTACAGGGTATCTAAATAAGTGGAGTCACATGTGATATACTATATACTATTTATGTGGGAAGCGTTTGTTCCAAATATAATATGCCACCTCTTAGTTATTATGCTCTTTATGTGCACTTTACAGGGTATCTAAATAAGTGGAGTTACTTGGGATAGTATATACGATTTATGTGGGAAGCTTTTGTCCAAAATATAATGCCACCTCTTGGTTATCATGCTCTTTATATGCACCTTACAGGGTATCTAACTAAGTGGAGTTACTTGGGATAGTATTTACGATTTATGTGGTAAACGTTTGCTCAAAGTAATATATTAGCTCAATGCTTTTATATAGTTGCATTTGCAAATATATACATATTCCAGGGTATCAACACAAGTTTCTCAGCCCACAGTTGGTTTTAAAACAAGGGCTTATTCGTATATATCCCAATGCAGTTCTATTGGCCGGATCTAGGAAATTGTAGTCGACATTCTGAGATATCATTTCAAGTAACAGGATATTGCATTTGTTTAGACGCTCTGTTTACTCTGTGCTCAAGTAACGTGGCATTTTAGCAATAAATACGCCGCATTGCACTCGGCTCTGTCTAGGGTATTCGCAAATGATGGCTATGGCAATTGTGTTTGTCTAACATTTCTAACACATGGATGGAGGAAGGGGTCAGATTTGTAATCTTGAAATCGATGAATGTTCGATCTGATGATGTGGGGGCTTGTAAATCTTGTGGACCACAAATTGTATTTGGGCAGATTTCAAATTGTTTATTTACAAAACGTGTGGCGATTGTTTGAAATTACAAATGTGCCGTGTGGGCGCATAAATTGAATGACCTTCGATGCATTCACAAGAGGGAGGGGGGAAAGGGGGGGGGGGGGGGAGGGCAGACAGATCTGCCAGCGGAAGACATAAAATGGAAGACTTTCGTTTCGCGTTTGGCCTAGGTTAACTTTTGGCTACTCACCTGTTGGCTTGTGGCTGCTGCGGCTGTTGTTGTTGTTTTCGGACTGCCGCTGCCGTCACCTGACGCACTGTTCTCCTTATCGTGCTGTGTCTTTTGTTGTGCTGTCTCATCGTTGAGCTTCTGCAATTCGGTTTTCTCAAATAGTTTGGCATCTTTGCCGCCGCTGCAAGGACATGAATTAAATGCCTAGTTAGTCACTTTTATCATATTGAGATCGTTTTATCAGCTGTGCGGCTGCTGCTGCTGCTGCTGCGTACCAGCATGGAATCAGCGTATTTAGCTTATCCATCGCGATGACTAATGCAGCCTGCGGAACTGCGACTGCGACGGCGACTGCGACTGCGACAGCGACAGCGACGGCGACTGCTGTGGCGCGCTCTGTTTGACTGACTAAGCGACAGGCGCTGCGAATCGGAATCAAATGCGGAATCGGAATTGGAACCGAGTGCGGCAATGGATGAGGCGGACACAATGCATAAAATGCGAGCCGTTGGCAGTTGGCAAATAAAAAGGCGCTCTCCCGCACACAGACACACGAGCAGAGAGCGAGAGAGTTAGCAAGAGAGCGCGACTGATGCAAACACACGCACACACAGGCAAGCAGCTGATAAGCTGCTTATCAGCACAAGCAGCGATGCCAGCTGCGTTTGTAATTGCAGCACGCTTGCTTTTCAGGTGACGTCGTCGTTGCCGCCGTCGCTTGACTAACTAGCTGACCGACCGATCGAGCGATCTTCGAAATAGCTAAAGTCAAAGTCGGCAACGCGAGCGAATTCGGCATCGAACTCGAACTCGAATTCGAATTCGATTTCGGTTTGGGCAAGTAACGGGTGTCGTGTGTCGCCAATGAGTAAACCAAAAACCACACTAATCAACACGCACAATATTTGCCTTGTTGCCTTATTGTATGTATGTACATATATATGTAACTCTTCTGCTCTCTGTTTGCCTGTTGCTCTAACAATTTGAAAATCGAAAACCGGTTTCATTTTCAATCTACTCACAATTAGTCGCCGCCGCCGTCGTCGTCGTCGGCGTCGTCGGCGTCGTCGCAGTCACCGCATTGTTTTGCTATTAGCAAATAATTTGATTAATTATAGAGTCAACGGGTTGAGTGTGCACGCCACCCAAAAGGCATTTACACTGCACAACACACTTATGCAAGCACATTTAGAAAATATCTGGATTAAATTTGAAAAAATATGTAAGATCTGCACGAATTTTAATATGTGAAAAAAATTGAAATTATACTTTGATCGTTCGAAAATGAGAACTTACAAAAACTAGAATTGCAATTTTTAGGCAATGCGGCAAGCCGAACCGGTTCAACCTGGTTCACATTTTAAAGACGGTTTGGTTCAAACAATTTGCTGTTGTTTTCGCGTATTTAAGTTTCACATAAATATAAAAAAAGGATTCTCTATTTCTAATCGAACCAAAATTTGGGTTTACAGAATCTCAGTTTCACGAAACAAGCCCGAAGATAAGATATAGGTTTTTTTGTTTGTAGCCATATTTTAAATGCTTCTAAAAATCAAATCATTTTTTTTTTAACATTCAAATAAGAATGTTAATAATAAAACCCTTCTGGAACTAACCAATTGGGTTTTCTTTGTAAACTTTAACCAATTATCTTTTAGGCTTGTTTTTCCATACCTCAACCCAACTCAAAATATTCGTTTATTCGTTTATTGTTTATTTGTCAACTGACTTGACTGTCAAAGTTTACCAGGCACTTGCTGTACCTTTTAAATATTTTATTTAAGTTCTCGCTAGATAATCTGTCCTGCATTCCTATGAATGCATTTGAATGAATGAAGAGCTCTTTGATAGACAGATGTCTAAATAATCGATTTTAATTAATTAAAAAGCCAGATCAATAATGATTGCTTGCAACTAAAATAATATTAGAAACTTGATAAGATATGGCAAATAAATCATATATAGAAATAATAAGTAAACAATGAATATGGGTTTATAAAGGGAAGCTAAATAGATGGTATCAAGGCGATCAAAGTGAAAGCTACTCGAACTTTTACCGAATCTAGTGCTTTGTTGGACAGTGTAAGGGTGGTGCATCAGATCTATTGTCAGCTGCACAATTAATTAAGAGCGCCAACGATATTGTCAAGCATGTGGAACGAATGAAAGAATGCGCCGTCGGGGGGGTTAGGCAACTTGAACCCAAATGTTTTGGAGCTACTCCTCGGCTGCATTCGAGCCGAGCCGTTGATTCAATTAGAGAGTGGGCAAGATGGTAGTCGGATTGGTTAGAGGGCAGAATGTGGGGCAGAATGTGTGGTGGCACACTCACTTGGCGTTCACTGGAGCGTGTTGGGTTGGCGGCGCTTCAATCGTTGGCTCTGTTGTCTGCTGAGTGGAGAGCAAGTATTGGGTGCGTGCCTCGTCGTGGCTCTTCTTCTTCAGATCGTACATCTTTTGGCGCTCGTGCTCGATGACCTGATGACCTGTTGCGGTTGGCAATTGGCAAAGATTAGCATGAGGTAGCTCAAAGGGCAAGGGTTGCGCTTACCTTGCTGGGCCAGCAGCAGCTTGCGATTGCGTTCGATCTCCTTGATGCTGTCAAAGATTTTGGTGCTGGCTCCTTGGCTGGTCGAGATGGGCGCATCGTTGGCTACTTTACAGCTGCGATCGATGTCATCCTGCGAGGGCACACGTCGCTCCAGCGGATTCACTTCGAATCTGTCGCTGCGCAGCGATAAATTGAAGCTAATCTGCTCGCAGCTGCCGGCATCGTAAATCTGCAAAGGTGCTCGCTTCGGTGTGCTTGTCACCTGTGCTCCATGCGGCAGCTCGATCTTGTTGTTGTGGAACATGTTCTCGTTAACGCTCCTGGACATCAGATCCTCCTGATTGTGCCGCTTCGGGCAGAGCAGCTCAGCGGAGCCGAACAGCGACTGCGACATGACGCCATTCACCAGATTGCTGCTGCCGCCGTTCGAAGCGGGCGTTGCGCGTCCGCTTGTGGGCGATGTTGGCTCCTCGACTGAGGGCTCATCGGGACCCAGCTGGATGCGCAGCGATGCCAGCTCCGTTTCCAGCATTAGGCGCTGCTCCTGACGCTTCAGTTCCTCGTGGCATGCATGATGCTCCGACTCCTCCTCAAAGTACTGAAACTCCAGATCCTCGAAGGTCTTGCGATCGCTATCCAGCGACTCGCACACATGCTCCAGCTCCTCCTTCAGGCAGGCGTTGTTCGGCTTTTGCTTCAGCATGGCGCGCAGTCTGCAAAACAATAATGCAAACGTTAAGTTTTCTTCTGTTTTCCGATTGTGATTCACTTCTGGCACGGCAACAAAAACCAACTGAACGAACTTAACAAAACAGAAGCACGTGAAAACTGAAATTCCAATTTGAGAAACTCAATCCAATTTAACTGAAGTTAGCTGACTAGTGTACTCGAATGCGCCCATAAACCTAAGCCCGCAAATTTTTCACCTGGACGAATCCGATTTTCAGTTCAAACCCCTTTCAATACTAGACAAACGTAATTGCCTATTCAAATGAGGGCCCAGCCAAACTACTTAAACCCAACTGCCAGCCACAGTGCACTTATCTCCGATTTATATACCCTATACCTATTAAAAAGGCGCACACAAATGGGCATACCTAAATGCTCCAACAGGTGTTAGCTTGTTCTGAGTGTAATACATTCCTCTCCTATCTTTGGAGTTGATTTAAAATAGCATTTATTTGTTTTTGTTTTTTATGGAAACCCCAATCTCTGACATTCTAAAAACCATAATACAAAAGCACATAACTTCAGCAGCGCCTGCTAAAGGGTATCTACACGTCGATCACGCTGTATACAATCTTTATAGTTCTCGTCTAGCCCAATAGAGCACTTAATATTCGACTCGATTTGCATATTTGTCGGGTTTTTTCAGGTATTCGAACATATTATTGGATAATCGGATTAAACAAACGACTTTTACGTGAGTTATATTTGCGATATCTGATATATGGGATATGGGATATGGAATATATATAACTAGTTGATCTAGCTAAGGACTCAAAGATTAACTTTAGTTAGCTGTTAGGGCTGAAGAAATTGGGTTTGACTTAGGGCTTTAATTTTTGACAACGTCGTCCGTCTCTGTAAAATCGAAAGGTATCGATTTCTAGCCACGGATAACATATACCGAGTTATATAAGAAGAGCTGTAAACACAGGTATTCGTGAAGCTGGGAATAAACCAGAAAGAAGATCTATATTTGACAGGGCGAAGACTAAATACCCTTGCAGAGAAATATCCTGGAAGGGATTTTCATACTAAACTAAGCGACTATTTTACAAGGACCATATGGACTCGGCCAGTTGTAGCTGCGTCCATTGTGAATAGCCATGGTCGTTAATGTGGGTGCACATGCTCACTTATTCAGTTGATCCTGTTTCATTTCAATGGACTGCTTTAGCTTGGCCTGTTGATTCTCCTCCATCACGCGCGTCGCATTGCGCTGCGCCTCCAGGCGATGGATGCGATTCTGGAGTGCCAGCAGCTGCTGCCGCGGAGTCGCTGTAGCCGTCGGCCGCGTTGCGGATGCTGCCGCTGTTGTCGCGGATTGTACGCTCGGTTCCAGCTGCAAAAGTAAAACTGGGTTTAGTCAAAGGTTGATTGGTTGTTAAGGAATGGCAAATACCTCGTGACTGTGCGTCGGGGCTGGCAGCTCCTCCAGCTCCTGCTTGAGCTGCTTGCGGCGCTGCTGCAACTCGCGCCGCTGCCGTTGCTCCACATTGATGCTGCGCGGCGCCGGCGCTGGCTTGCGAGTGGGCTTGGGCGATTGACTACTGGCGGATTCATTCAGATTGAGCGTCAGATTGTTGATGTTCTTATTGGAGCGCTTGGCGGGCGTCAGCTGGCGGCCAATTGGCTGCTGCTGCTGTTGCTCCAGCTGCTCGAGCTGCTGCTTGCGCTCAAAGGACTTGAATAGCTGCTCATAGTCGCGCTGCTGATTGGGCGCCGGCGGCTTGGGCGCCAACGGTGGCTTAACCACAGCCGTTGGCGGCGTTGGTGTCGAGCTGGCCAAGGCAAAGGCGCTGCTAAAAGAGGCATCCTTCTTGGGCGACATGCAATTGGTGCGTATTTTGGTGCGCGGACTCTGCGGCACATACTTCGCCGTGCTGCTGGGCAGATTCTCATGGCTGGCGCTGCCAGCTGCAGCTGATGACGACAATGTCGAGGACGACAAGGTCGATGTCGATGCTGCTGTGGACACATGCAGCTGGCCATTGATCTCGACCCGATTGGGGCCCAGCAGGCGCACATTCTCATAGCCCGATGAGCTGCTGACCAGCGCCAGATTGCTGCTGCTGCCCGCGTGCTGCTGGAACGGCGACTTCTTGTCTCGCGGCAGCGAACCGTTTGTCTTGATCCGATTCTGGACAATTGGCGAGGAGGTGATGCTGCCGGCGCTGGCATTGTGCAGCGTATGGTTGCTATTGTTGTTATTGTTGCTGTTATTGTGCTGCTGCTGCTGCTGTTGCTGTTGCTGCCGATCCGCATACTCTGTGCAAATCTTGAGCATGTCCTCCAGCTCGGCGCCGCTGTTGAGCTCCGTATTGATGCAATTCATGGTAAATATTTGCAGGCTGCCGGCGGTATAGGTGCCCGGCTTGGGATAACGATCATACCGATCATTGTTCACCTTTCCCAACAGCTCTACAGGCTGCGCCAACTGTTGCTGCTGCTGCTGTTGCGGGTGCTGCTGCTGCTGCTGCTGCGGGTGCTGCTGCTGCTTGTAGACAGCCGCATTGCTGGGTATATTGCAGTAGCCGGAATTGTGGCCAATTCCGTTGGCGCCGCTGCTGGTTAATGTTTTGGCATACTGATTGTTCAGCTGCTTTTCGCCGCGATGATTCTCGGCCAGGTTGCGGGCAAAGCTCGCGTATTTCTGGCCCAGCACATCGCGTGCGGGCATATTGACCGTGACCAGATCGGAGCTAAACACCTTGGGACACTGCACCACACCATGCAGATCCATGTTGTGACCACCATCCCGATTGTTGCTGCTGCTCTTGATTGGATTTATGATGCTCTCGTAGAAGCTTTCCAGCTCCAGCGTTTGACTGTCGCTGGGTCGTCCGGATTGCGTGAAATCGATTTGTGGCATGGAGATGCGCTCATTGGAGCCCATCGCTGAGCGCATCATTTGCGCCTCGTCGGGATTATTAAAGCGAAGATAGTTCGAATTGCCAATGGTGATCATGGCACCCTGTGTCAACTTCGCCTCCTCAACCTCTTCGAGTGGGGCGCCGTCGATAAGCAGCCGCGCCTCCGGCTCGGGCACCAAAGTCACCTCGTTGCCCTCGCTTCTGTATATGGTGCAGTGCAGCGCTCGGACTCCGCTGCCGTTAAGCGAGATGCTGCAGCTGGGCGCCGATCCAATTGTTGTGTCACCTGCCAATCAAGCAAATCTTTTTATTTTAATACAAATTACACAAATTCCATAACTGTAATTGTAGCTTGAATCGTGAACGTAACTGCAAACGCAACTCTAAGCTGTAACTGTAAACTATAACTGTTATTAACGTCGTTACTCAACACCCGTCTCTCGTTGTCCCGTTGTACCGCCGCTCTCACTCACACGCACACGCACGCGAGCTCGGCCTGCAAGTGACTCGCCTAGCTAGAGCAGAGCAGCAACAGGCTGAGCAGGCGTACTGAGCTGAGCTGACACGGGCGCTCTTATCTCAGCTCGCGCGGAGCAACAAGCACACACGGCGTCCTCGTCAAGGCATGTTACCGTGGTTCGGGCCAAAGATTACGCACACTGGTAAGCAATCAATTTGTTTGACAGCAAAAAACACCAAATGCAATGCAACTTTTAAAGGTCTGATTACACCGTGAATAAGGATCACATATGGTTTCTAGATATGAATAGAAAGTTCCTGAAATTCCATATAATAAAATAATATCTACAGTTTAGGGTCGAAGTTTGCGACTAACAACATTTTTCATGTGACACATCATATATTTTTGTAGTTTTCAACAACTTTTTTATAGGTTCTCATTTCCGCCCGACAAATTATAAATACACTATTCTCATTTTGAATGCTAACGGAAAGACACGTGAGCTTTTGTATTATATAATATATATATATGTATTCATTCACTGGCCTTGGAAAAACTTTGCCATTGGATTGGCTAACGCTTTGAGCCAATTCCTCGCTATGTTTTCCAATTTTCAATTGTTATATTTGGGGTGTAGTTGTTGGGTATTTCTATTCAACCAAGTGCAATTTTATGACTTTTGACTAAGACTCCAGCTTACAAAACCAAAAGATCTTTGATAAGTTTCTTACATTTTTCGGATACTAAAAAGAAGTATCTGACGTGTTAAGAAAACCATGAAGTTTTGTTTTCCAACGACTTTTTTTTTGTTAAACTAGCTCAATTCGGGTCTTGATAATGGTCAAATATTTTTTAGCTTCCAAGTTTAGAAGCAATATGATTATGTGGCTTACACGCATATATAAAAGGGCACTATCTTTATGATGGTATTTAGCCAAACACTTAAGATCCTAAAAGCTTTCGAGTTTTTTTTTTTAGGATTTCTTTGAGTCACACTGTGCGGATCTTATCGCGGCGAGCAATAGGAGAGCCGAAAACTTGTCTTCTTGTTTTTATTTTGTGCGTCGCTTTCGCGCGTTTCGTTTGCGTATTGAATTGTTTTCTATGTACAGTTTTTTGAGTTTCTGTCTCTTGACTTCTGCTTATCGGCTTACAACTACTGACCTTGCCGGGCAAGGGGGCAGCTGGGCGCGAAGGGGCTTATGTATATATGTAGGCATTCATACTCACCAATATGTATGTAGTGGATGGTGACAGCGGTGCTGAGGCGGCCGCCGCCCAGGCTAACCAAATGGGGATCTGAGGCAGCAACACGCAGCGACGGATCCTTTTTCGTCAATGACATCTGCAAAGCGATCAACGAGAAGGAAGAGAGCGGGCGATAAGTACGAATACGAGTGGATGAGCGAAAACAAGAGGATGATGCGTTGCGTGCATTTCGCAGGGCGTGAAATTGTCAACTGAGACGCCTACAGGCGACACGGCATGACAAATACAAACACATGTATGTATGTACACACAAGCACACACGCGCACCAATACAAATACAAATACACAAACACAAACACGCATGCGCAGCGGGTGCAGCTGCTCTACATTGCTTTTGCTTTGTTTTGTTTTCTTTTTAATGAACAGGACGCACATGCACGCATACATATGCACACTCAACGACGCATTTGGACGTTTTCTGCCAGCGCGCATAAACGGTGTTGGGTGACGCGCGCGCCGGCAGGCACGTGTGTGCGGGCGCGCGCGCGCACGCTTCGGCAGCTGTACGTTGAGACGCTGCTGTTGCGCCAGCGGTGTTGCCAGATCGGCAGAGCTCATAGGAAATCAATTGGAAAGCTAATCAATCAACGACATTGGGCAAATAAATGAAGAATGCCGCGGTTGATAACACAAACATACACACACTCACACATGGCGGAGGCACGGAAAGTAAGCGAGCGACACACACATTTAAGTTTTCACTTTTATTTTTGGGCGCGGAAATGGCAGCGGTGGGCTGTTTACGAAACGTTCCAATAGCCAAATTGGGTCATAAACACCAAAAGTGGCCGAGAGCATGCAGGAGGAGGAGGGAGCGAGAGAGAGAGAGAGAGAGAAAGGGAGCTACAGAGATGAGGCAACAACGGCAAAGCAATAGGAATGCGATTAAGCTACATCGTCATCGTCATCGTCATCCTCATCATCATTACATATGTGTACGTGTATATGTGTACGTGTATATGTGTGTGTGCGTGTGTGTGTGGTATGTGGGCCAGCCGAATGGATAACCAAGAAATGGGAGCACTTATGCTGATAAAGTTTTCATTGGACACGCATCATTTTCAGTTGCCACAATGTGCTGTCATTGTTGTTGCTGTCCCCACATTATCATTATCAGCAGGCGCTGTTTGTTGCTGTTGTTGTGCGTGTTATAATTACATTTACAAGTGCGTATCTGTGTGTGTGTGTGTGTGCGACACACCGGCGCGACATCGGTCAGTCTTCATTCGTGTGTAGAGTATGTGCATTCATTTCGTTAAGCTCTGCACAATATGATTATGTAATAACTTTTTTGTGGAACGCATGTGGACCGTATGGTGTGGGTTGCCACCTGGTTTCGACATGCGTATGAACGCATGTGGATTGCATGCGATCTAAAGTGCTCGCTGAAATGCTCATGTACATTAGATACGATCTTAGCTGATTGGTAACATTTCTCTTTTAGCCCCAAGCGCATTGTCCAGTCAACTAACCAATGCTTGGGTTCCATCGCGTGATTCTTCCATTTTGCACTTTCCATTTGTGTCTAGACTGCCGCCCGGCTTGATAACTGGACAACTGCATCATTCATATATCCCATATCCCCCATATGCATTGCCCATTACAGCAAACATTACGAAATGCATTTTTATCGCCCGCTTTGCAGTTGCCTTCGTTTTGATACCCTTAAAGACGGTATTATAATTTTGTCATCGAATGTGTATACCATAAAAGACATATCAAGCATATGTATTCATCATTAGTAGCAACAGCCAAGTCTATCTAGTTTTAAAGCTTTTGTAACCAAACTTTGCTTCAGTCCGTCTTTGTGTTGCAGGCAATGCATACGTCGAGATTAGCCGGATCGGACAACTACATATATCATAAGGCTGTCATATGCGCATTCGGTCGTAAATTGAATGGGAACGAGAAAGAAAGGCTATCTTTGGCACGCCGAAGATCTAATACCCTTGCAGACCCAACTTTTTCATGATGCTTATAGTGCTTTGCCCGTATCTAAGAAGCACAGGGAAAATAGTTGGTCAAGATATCTTGATAAACAAAATGTATTTTCATACAAAAACTTAATTTTCGACCGATCGTTCCTATGGCAGCTATATGATATAGTGGTCCAATCCAGCTGGTTTTAACAGATGTGCTGCGTGCAACAGAAAGAGGAAGTTCTGCAAAGTTTCATTAAGATAGCTTTAAAACTGAGAGACTAGTTCGCATAGAAACAGACAGACGGACAGACGGACATGGCTCTATCGACTCGGCTGTTGATGCTGATCAAGAAAATATATACTTTATGGGGTCGGAGATGTCTCCTTCTATGCGTTACAAATCTCACGACAAAATTATAATACCCTCTGCAAGGTTATAAAAATAGATCAAAATGATGTATCAAAACTTTTCTGTTTTTGTGTGCAATTTGCTAAGCCGTAAGCTATATGTCGACAAGGGTATTTAATCGTCGGTGTGCCGTTCTTTCACGCTTTGTCTTTGTTTTGCTTTTCTTTTTAAAACGCTGCTGCGCATCGCACGTCATCTTTGGCGTCGTCATCGTCATCAGCCAGCGGGCGGGGCGGGGCGGGGCGGGGCAGCAGCAGTGAGGCAGACATTAAAAGTGCCAAGATGTGTAATAAATAATCAAAGAAATCAACAGCAACAAAAGCCAAATGAGTCAGACCACTGCAATTACAACAACATCAACAACAACAACAACAACAACAACAACAACACAGCACATGTGTGCAGATAGATTCCAACAATTGCTGTGCCTTTTTATAGGCCTCTTTTCACTCTGTTTACAAAGTAAAAGTGAGTATATGCAGGCCGAGAAGCTGAGCAAACCTATTTCTAGCAAAGCGTTAGGACAACCTCCCAAGCTGGCAGCCACGCCCACCCTTTCACAGTTTGAGAGTAACTGCTTGGGGATAACAGTTTCAGAGAAGAGTAGACTGACTTCGGCTGTATTTACAGAGTATTGCGCTGTTATGTGCGCCCGACTACAATGTTTCGTTTTTAAGGGGCATCAAAATGTAGCCTTGTTGAGATAAGATAAAAGCAACGAAAATATTGAGATGCCCCACAAAGGCAACATCCACCCATTGGGCAATGCTTATGAGGTTTCAGATATATATATATATATATATATATATATATATATATATATATACTGTATATATATATGCTATAGCACACAAGAGATCGGCCCATTAACAAAGAAAGTAGGATGTGGATGCCCTTACTCTTATAGTCCTGGAGATGGACACGCTTAATCAAATCAGCTGACATTGATTAAGAATTGCTGTACATTCTTCTTTTTCCCATATTAATAGCTGAGTTAAGTAAATTTCAAAGAACTAATTACAGTTAAGTTACGCCAAGTTGTTTACCAGCTAATTGAGTCACAATTGAAACAGTTGGCAGATTCCGAGAGGGCGGCGGAAGGGGGGGGGGGGGGGGTGTGTTAGCATAATGAGCTCTCGAAATTTCTTGGCGTCAGCTTTGATAAAGAAAAACAAATAAAAACCACTAAACCACACTCATCAAAGTGTCGGAGGAGATGGGAATCCGCGAAGCCAAACAAACAATAATGGGACAAAACCGTCAACAGAAAAAGCGTCAACGCAATTAACGTTTCATTTTTGCCATTGCCGGAGCTTATGCAGAGCAGAGCTACCCCCCCTCCCCCCCTCGCACGGCACAGCCTTTTCAACCCATCAATAGAGAGTTCCAATAAACCGATGGCCACCCATTTCCAGCACATCCCGCAGAGCTGATAAATTGTTTGCTTTCGCTGCAGCCGCAGTTTCCTCTCTTTGCCTCTCACTCACTCGTTCGGCCAATGGCAGGTCGTAAACATTACAGGAAAAATGAATACCCAAACCCATACATTGCCATTTTTAGTTGTCTTTATTTATAGAGCGCAAACACAGTTGTGTATCCAACTTGAAAGTCAAAACACCGTTTCAATAATATGATAGTGCGGGCGACAGAAAGAGAGAGAGAGAGAGAGAGCAAGAGAGAGAACGAAAGAGAGGGGGCCTGGAATGAGCAGGCGACCAGGAAGGCAAACACTAGCACACACACACACACACACACACACACACACACACACACACACACACACACACACACACACACACACACACACACACACACACACACACACACACACACACACGCACATGAAAATACATATGTATGTACATACATATATACAAATGGGACGAGTCTGTGCATTAGCGCACCAACTGTCAATACTCTTATTTTCAATTGGCAAATGCTGTTTTTGGCTGTCAAATCAAATTGACTTTGTTTTTGGTTTTAATTTCCAACACCGCGGGGCGGGGCGGGCTTGAAACGTTCGCTAATTGAATTTGCCTGTTAAGACGAAATATATTTGCCTTGACTTAACCCAACAATGTGGGCAGGAAGCAGCAGCAGCAGCTATATGGAACTCATTGCCATATGATACCAAAGAAGCGGTTTTTCTATTTCGAGTGGTCAATAAATTCAGGCATGGGTTGCAAAAAAGTATGTCAAAGATTTGGAGTGGATCGGCTCGGCGTGGGCTTTCCAAGTGGACCTTACACTCATTCTGAGCTCATTCCAATTAAAGCAAAAGCTGTTTACCAAATTCCACTGTCTCTCTCTCTCTGCCTTCTCCGCTTTCACATTCACTTCAACACCTCCACTTCCAGATAAGGATTATGCTATTGATTTGCGTTGTGCATTTCATTGGAAGCTGTGCCTGGAAATTACAGCAGCTTCTAGGCTAGTGGTAGAATTGGTCACATCTGTCTGTTGTCTCACTCATTTCGCACTCACTGGGCATCGCGTGTGTAGGAGTAAGGGAGAGCGTGTGAGCTTTAGAGCCAATCTGGGGCTTGCCTTGGGCGGGCTGCCAGACAAATTGTGGATGGCATTTTGGGCCAGACATTCAAACTAGTTTTTGTACACATTGGCCACACAAATACTATGTATGCATGTATGTGACACATGGCGGACACAATTACGAAAAGTACACGATGTGTACAATGTTTTTATAATTATGTATGTATGTTAATAAAAATAAACATTTACCTACACAGACTGCGCAATTTGAATTAAAAGCATGCAGAGCGTAGCCAAAAACGAATTTTAAAAAAATATTTATTTTTTTTTTATTTATTATTTTTTTTTTGTATACTTTTATTTCATTTGAGGCCGCTGGGGTCGACGACAAATCTTAATAAAATCGCGCGCGATTTTATTCGCGTGCGTTTTTATTTTTTCTTCTTTATGGACTGCGAAGGTCACTCAGGCAGCAGCAGAGCAGCGCAGCAGCAGAGCAGGCGCAGCAGTGGCGCCGGCAACGACGCTGACGCCTGTACTCGGAGGGTGTTTGATTTATATTGCAATATCCCCCCCCCCCCCCCCCCCCCCCTTCGTACGTGCGTGCAATAAGCAACAAGGAAAAAGTTCAAAATAATATTCACACACACACACACACACACATAACATAGGCTCCGTTCGAGCTGCATACAAAAATGCAATCCAAATTTGTGTGCGTGTGTGTGTGTGTGTGTGTGGGCAAAGTGTTAAATTTAACGAGCTGCTGCATTTATTATTGCCGTTGTCAAAGGGTTTATGTGACATGCACACAAACACACAGAAATATGTATACATGTGTGGATATTAACGCATTAACTCCAACCACACACATTGCCACCTAACGGTTAACTGTGGGGGCGCCACTTGAAACTGTCAAAAATGATGCTGTTTAAATGCCTGCCTGGCAACGTATGTACATATGTGTGTGTTAGTGTGTGTGCATGCTTGTTTGTTAAGTGGCTTGTTAATTATGCTTATGGCTCGAAGAATTACCAAATATGCTGAGCAGCAACAATCAGAACGCTGCCACTCAAGACCCTCTCGAGATGACGAAAATCTAATTAACACACAGCCACACACACACACACACACACACGCACAGACACACTCGCATATTCTTAACGATTCTCGAAATGACGGCAGTTCGTAGCTCAAATTGAGTTCAATTGAAGTAACTGTTTACCATTTGACAGCAATAACAATAGGGCATCATTTACGCATATGCCCACTCCACTTCCAGTCCCCTACTCTCACTCTCTCGCACTGGACTTGCTAGTGTATTGGAAATGCAACAAAACAATAATAGTGCAAAATACGAAATGCAAACGTTAAGCGCTGGCTGCTGATGTCATCAACGGGGAAAACAACAAGAAAGACAACAACAGTTACAAATAACAAAAAAAACAACAACAATTACTACTATAAAGGCACTTGGATTTTAACAATCGTCACATTGCCAGCGTGGGGCAAAACTTGATTTAACTGGATGACTTCATTAATGAACTGGCAACAAAACAAGCGCGCATAAATATGCAAATAACTGAACAAATGTGTGTGTTTGTACTTACACATATTCATATAATAAATATGTAAATGCATACACATGTAATCACAATGGAAACTACAAAACGCTTGCGTGCGTGCGTGCGTGCGTGCGCGTTGGCAGGCAACGCTATACAAAAAATGAGCAACAAGAACAATACGCGCGCGCACGCCGCATTGTGCGCACTTGTCTCCAGTCTAGTTGATTTCGCGCAAGCTGGCAGCATTGTTTGGCTTTTTGCAAGCGTAGGTGCGCAGCAGAAGACAATTCAATTGCGAATGTTAAGTGAAGTCTATTGATTCAATTGGCTTCGACTGCAGCTGCGACTGCGTTTTTAATTAAACGCAAGACAAACGAAGGCTGCGTCTGCCGCTCCAACAACAACAACAACAACAACTCTGAACAACCCCCACGGCGTGTGCGTGAGGTTCTTGAACTCATTCGTTCAACAACAATTTGGCCTTTCCATAAATAAGGGCCGATGTTATTGTTGCTTGCCGTTATTTTGCACACGATGACAGCGACCGGAAAACGGATGTGCCCTATTTGGCCGTTAGTCGTATACATAAATTTATTAATACATACATACATACATACATATGCATATGTTAATACTTGAATTTTTTGTTGCGTCCCATTGCCATTGTGAACATGCGTTTACGGCATGCTAAGAAGTTTTTTGTCACTTCTTCATTTCAAATTGTGCCATTTGAAATGGGAACAGACAGGAAAAAGCTGCTGCCACATTTGCAATGTTATTGGAACAAGTTCAATTGAACGGCTCATTAAAATGAGCAGCCATAGAATAGTTTCTTTATTTTTTTTGTTTTTTATAAAAGAAACATTTTGTTTATTTAGTTGTTGAGCAAAATATGATATCAATACTTTAAGCTTTCGTATATGTGAATCTACATTAGTCAGTTTTTTAATAAAGACATATGCATATTAAGTTAATAAATTGTCTTTTATTGAATTACCCTAAGAAAACGACGACTAAACTAAAATCAAAACGGACAAGAGTAAATGAAAAGTGAATAACTGCTTCAATACACGACTCACAAAATGAACCACTGAACATATTCAAAATGAACTAGAACTCCCATCGCTAACATACATATATATGCATGTATGTAATATGTGTGTGTGTATGTATGTATGTATGTATGTCATGCATCACGCACTCACACGTCGCGATGCGCCATTAAAGATCAATGTGACGGTGGGTGACAAAGTGCGTCCGGTTTCGAGCGTTTTCTCGGATGCAAATGTCCAAGGCCTTCGGCTGGTGCTTTTGCTGAATAGTTGGTGCCAATGAACGCACTGAAACCGTTATGGCCGCCTTCAACACAGTATATTGGCAATGTGTTGTTGCTTTTGTTGTTGTTGTTGTTTGTTGGTGGCTGCTGTCGAAAAGTTTTCCCCCTCAATGGAAAAACTATGCAGCCGGCAGGCAGAAATGCGCACAGCTGCAACAACAACAACAGCACAAAACGTGCAGCGCATAAAAAGAAGTGTGAAATGGAAAAACACATAAAAGAAAAATACAACTCATACAGACAACAACCACACACACACACACACGCACACACAGAAACACACATATGAAACGAGAACATTAAAGGAATTTCATTTGAGTTTGGCTGGCAACGCCGTGTGACCTGCCAATTGGCAACTTCGTTTTTCAAAAGCGCCGCTTTCTAACTGCACTTTAAGCAGCGACAGTTCAAAAGCTCGGCTCGTATTTACATATGAATATAATATACATGTACATATGTATGTGCAATGGCAATGTAGGCAAATTCCGAAAAAGCTCTTAACAGTCATCCCATTGTTATAATACTCTACTGTCAAAACGAAAAAGGGCGTATACGTTGGTCAATTACAAATTGGAAATTTCTGTAAGTTTCCTTGCGTTGCGTCTATTCGCATAATATATTTGTTACATTTAAATATTTACATACACATATTCTCCCAATTGAAGATTAATATGGGATATAGTTTGAAACCCACTGCCTTGGAGTCACAGTTTGATGACAGAGTATTCCGCATTCGTATAGTAATGACTGAGCAACATCTTTACTTGTTTCACTGTAATTTGATGTGCCACAATCTCTTTGTGCAATCTCGCGGTTCTCGACGGAGGATTCGTATTCGCAGAATGAGTTAACAATAAAAGTGCTGGCGTTGACGTCTGTCGAGCCAATTCTGAGGCATGTCAGTTCGCATTAACGACCAGCATGCAACATGAGCACTTGATGCACATCCATGCATCCAATTTTGAATGGCAGCAAAGGGACGCTGAAAAAATACTCGATTTGCAGTTAAATTGCGTATTCAACGTGGGCAAAAGAGAAAAACAAACAAAAAACAAGCAAGACTCGCAGATACCCAATGCAGAGCCATAAGCTACGTATTGCCTTTCTATGCGCTTCTCATAAAATCAAGATTTGTTCAGTGTGGCAGCGGATGGAGGATAATAAAAGAGACAAAGACTGAGTGATGTAGGAAAAGGGACACGAGAAAGGCGAAGAGAGTCACATTTAAATATTTCATGCAAATACATACATATGTTCATGATGTTCCTTTTATTGGACTTAAAAAAATGCAATTGCAAATTGGAATGTTTAAACGCCAGAGTTAATTCGTATCTACAAAATCCCATAAAAAATAACCTTATACATAATTTAAATTTCATAATATCGAATGCACAGATTTCTAGATGATAACCCTATAGGGTTACTTGAAAATTCTATAGTATTTGAAAACAGAACAAAAAGGAAACAAAAGGAAATTCTGAAAAAAAGATTTTCTGCGAAAACTGTATTCAAGAAATTGGCTTGTTTTTCACAGGTTTTTTTAATTGAAACTGATAGCTCAGACTATAAGAATAAATTCATAGAAAAAAGTTGTTCATCAAAATTGATGAATGCTCGAAATAACTTTACTTATAAATACTTATATGTATATAGTTCACACAAGATTTGCCTAACTTGCAATATAAATAACAATAATTTGCTGATTAATTACTTTTGTAATTACACATGATTAATTAACTTTAAAATACAGGTAAGTGAACCTAGAATAAACAACAAATATATGTGTGTGTGTGTGTGTGTTGGCAAAGCTTAGTCAAACAACAAAGTTGCCAGTGTTGTAGAATCATCCAATTAGCATTAAATGACTTTTTGTACTTAAAGTCTTAAGCACTGCCAATTGAAATACTTTGACTGAACATATGTACATATGTACTTATGTGTATTTCCATATACATACATAAATAATTGGCAAGGGCAGCCAAAAACTGTGTCAGTGTGCACATGATGCATAACAAAGCGGTAAACTTTTAGCGCTCACTGTTTGCATGTGTGTTAGGTCCAGAGATGGGCCGCAGACCTTAGCTACGAGGCACGAGCACGAATCCGAAAAACAACATAATATGCAAATTTCTAGAGATGAGGCGATAGTTCGAGAACGGCTTGAGATAAGCTGCGATATTCAGATATTGCCCATCCCAAGAAGGCTTTGCAGAAGAAAGCGACGGAGACTTCGGAGGATCCTCCCAAGCCGGGTATTTGGATAATAATTTAAAGCTTAATATGTAATGCTAAGTATGTTCAATTTCATTAGTGTTAAGCTAGCTTAAGATGCCTTAGCACAGCATCAACAAATTAGCTAATAAAAGAGAAATAAAAAAAAAGATAAGAAATTCCCTTCATTGTTGAATTATCTAATTTGTTGGGTTACATCGCACCTTTGGCTCTATATCGTTGTTCTATTTTTCGTGCTGTGCCCAGAGTCTGTTGCACGCGCCCATCTCTAGCTGGGTACCGTTTGTTCCTTTACTCTTCTGTTTGCTGTGACACACAAACTGCATTTGCCTGCCTGTCACACACATGTTTTTGGCAATAGTTCGACTTCGACTTGCACCGTTGATGTTTATACGAGCTGGCTAATGGCAAGCGGATGACGATGACGATAATTATGATGATGAAGATGATCATGATGATGATGTTGGACAGTGTTGAGTTGTGGCGCTACACTAAAAACGTTGTTGCGCACATAAATATTTAGCTCGCAAGTGTCGCTGTCTGCATAATTATGACAGCCACAGTTTGAACCAATTTCTTTTCTTATGCTGCCTCGAGTAACCTTTGCGCAATCAAATCATTTGATACAAGAGAAAAATGCTAATTAAATACATTTATACATAATATGTATTTAGCTATGTATGTGATCCAAACACGGACTTCACATCAAAAATGGGCAATAGAAAAACATGAGAGAGTTGTTATTTTTGGTATATCCGAACTTTAAATACCCTTGCAGATTGTTGGTACATTTTTTGTATTATCAATGAATTCTTTTTCTGCAAAAAGTTGATCTACTCTGATATATAGGGAGATACACAGTAAAGTGCGTGACTATTTGTACAGAAATAGAAAGAATCCAGCATTTCACGAGAAATGCATAATATCCTCCGCAAGGGTATTAAAACCAAGCATAACGTATCAAATACAAGTTGATATACAAATACAAAAAGAAGCATTTTATATGAATCAAGATTTTAGATTTGCCACTAAATAAAAGGGTATACAACTTGGCATGCTTCAGAGGCAACAACATAGCTGTGAATCTGGCAAAGGGTATGCCTAAAGTCAAATGCCCGCCTGAAACGTATTCTGTGCCCCTTTCTGCCTTTCTGAATTTCTCAACGTTTTAAACCAGCGCACGTTCGACTCACTTTTTACTCGGTTACGAAAAGATAAAAAAAAAGAGGTGAAAAAAGCCACAAAATGTCAAACAAAAGAACAAGTTCTCAAGCAAATAATAAGAAATGTATCTGTTAATATTATTTCTTTTTTTTTTTTCGTCATTATTGTTGTTGTGTTTTGCTTGTTATTCAATTTTTAAAAATTTGCATAATTTAATGGGTGTATTTTTGCGTTGTTTTTGTCTCATTCGCATGGAATGTGGAATCCAAGTGGATTGGGCTGAGCTTTATACAAGATTCGAGTTGCATTTTTACACCACCCTACTGGGCCCAGAGGATACCAGCTTAGCGGTACTTTCTAGCGCTGCGAAAGTCACAACAAAAGCAGAAACCCAACCCAAAACAAACTTGCGAGGCATCTTCGCTGCTGCTGCTTCTGCTGCGGCCTCTGCCGGCGTCAGCAATAACTCCTGCAGCGAGACGCTCTCACTTGAGAATTGTGTGCCGCAGCCGCTGCCGCTGCCACCGCCGCCGTCGTCGTCTGGCAGTTTGTCTGCTTTTATGGAAACCGGCTAAATTCCATTTGATTGGGATGCCTTTGCCTTTTCTTTTTTCTCGCTGCATTTCACAATTGAGTTTCTGCTGACGTCGCAGCACACAGCTGTCAAGGGCGTTGGGCTTTTGGACGGCCGCGGCGGCCTGCAGGCAGCGACGCAGCTTTCAATACCGTTATATTTATTGTAGTGGGCGCAAATCTCATTGGCTGGTCTTATAAAGCGGAGCTTGGAGTATGTATATATGTGTATGTATGTATGTATGTATAGATGTGTGCATTATAAGTGCATTTGCGTGCACATGTATGTACATACCTTTAATGCTGTTCGCTTATTTCTATTTGCCGCCCCAACTGTTGCTACAGTTTACTAACTGTAGTGGTTGTTGTGTTTGCCAGCGTTGGCGTCGCAGTTTGGCTCTTGTGGTTGTGGTGGTGGTTGGTGTTGTCGTTTTTGTTGTTGTTGTTGTTGTACAGCGCGGCAAGGAGGAATGCATTGAATATTAATTAGTTCTTTATTTAAATTCTTGCATTAACTTTGTACATAGTGTGTATGAAATTTGCATCTAAAAGCCGCGCGCAACAGCAAGCAAAAGCAAGAGCAAAGTCAAATGCAAACAATTCCAAACACTGTGCGTGTTGGTAAACGGGTTTACTTTACTCTGGAAACCGCAATAACAACAATACCGAATTATATTTATCAATTGCAACGCTTGTGTATCGCATTTACGGACACTTAATTCAACACTTTTCGACTCGTTTTAATCAAAACAAGGCTTCAATGCACAACAAAAACAAATTGTAAAAAAATAATAAATTGTAAACGCACGCAGACGCCGTCGCGCCAGTCCGCTCAATGAGTTTTATGCGACTGAATCCAAAAAGCGACTGTTAAGTTAACAGGCTCTCTGTGAGCGCAACAGTTGGTTAACAGTTTTACAACAAGAGAATGGAAACCGTTTACATGTAAGTATGCAGCGCTTTTAGCACAATTCTCAGGTTTTTTTTTTAATATATTTTTTCTATTTAACTTGCTTAGGCAATAGCCAGTCTAAATTATACGGAGCTCTGTAAACAAACACAACTCGCGCAACGTAAAATTAACAGTACGTATGCGCAAAATCTCGAGTCACATACGCAAAAAGCAGCTCAGTGAACGCATAAATGAGCACCTGATGATTTTCACATGTAAATCAACAGCGCCGTTAGCGCCAACTTATATTTATTTCTATTTAATAATAATAAAAAAAAACAGCTATAATTAAACTGCCGCTACTACGCCTCCTGCTCGCCGCCGTTAGCCAACTTTTTCGCCCTCTTAGCCAGCTTCTTAATGTGTTCGCTCTTGTCCAGATTGTTCTGGAAGAAGGTCGTCTCCTTGCGCGCCTGCGACACCTCCGTCTGCAGACGCTGCTTATGCACCGCCTGCTCGTAATTCATGCGCTCCGTCAGGTGGACCCACTTGAAGCGCGGCAAATATTTCATGCTCCACAGCGAGTCGAAGAACTGTGACTTCTTGCGCGTCGAGATTTGCTTGTTATTAAGCAGCGGCACGATCTGCTTGGCCACACGCTTCGACTCGAACTCCACCCAGCCTTCGGTAAAATGAATATTGTAGCGTTTGCGTTTATTTTTCTTGGCCTTTTTATCACCACCTAAAGAAGAAGAAGGAAAAATAATTGGCATAAGCGAGCGCTGGATTGGCGCCAATTACAACTCACCAGGCTGCTTTTCCGGCTGCAAGTAGACACGTCCGATTTTGCCAAATTCACCGAGAATTTCACGCAGACGCGTTACATTCATGTGCTTTGGTATGTTTGATATATAAATAATGCCCTTCTTGCGTTTCTTTGGCTGGACGATTGCTTTAGCGCCGGTTTTGAAGTTGGCCAAATCCATTTCATCGTCGTCGTCGTCGTCATTGTCGTCTGCGCTGGGAACGTCGACTGCCTCAATGTTTTTATCTGTGCTGCCATTTAGTTCCGTTGATTCCGCCACCATTTCCTCACCACTTTCCACATCAACGGGCACCGTTGCGGATTTCGTTTTTAGTTTTCTCTTCATTTGTTTTTAGTGCAAAACGTGCGCTCCATGTGTGACCGTATACTTTTAATATGAAAATATCGAAGCGTGCATATCATTTGCTCCACACTGAACGTGCTCTTTTACTGTAAATTAACATTTAGCTTAACATATTCGACAAAATTCTCGCACTTGCTGACCGTATCGTCTTACGTCAAACTTTAAAATTTCGATAACTACTTTTCGATAACGCAGGGCTGAAGTATTTCGCGCATAAAAAAAGTGCAGTTGATAAAAAGAAAACAATTGAATTCCGTCAGTTTTAATGTTGGAACACAGTTGATTACCATCCTCTCAAAATGCCAGTAAGTAGCTGGACTTATCGCATTTGCACAAAACATATGAAAAATTATCGATGAGTAATACCGGATCTTATAACGCCTTTGAACAAATATTTGAACTTGAAAAGTTGAATTCTTGCTTTTGCTTACTATTTTCCAGGCCTATCATTCGGAAATAGAAGAGTTCCAACGGCAGGTGGGAAACATGGCCATTTTGCCGTTGCGCACCAAAGTACGAGGGCCAGCGCCCAGTGTTAACGCTGATAACGATATTATTGATGAGTCACTATATTATTTCAAAGCAAACGTTTTCTTTCGTACGTATGAAGTCAAGGTAGGGCTGCACAAATGTACTTTACTTGAATAGTAGCTATTTATTAAATGATTAATTCTTGTATCGCAGTCGGAAGTGGATCGTGTGCTTATCTATGTAACACTCTACATTACCGAATGCCTGAAAAAACTGGCTCGCTGCACGAGCAAGGAGCAAGGTCAGCAGGAGCTCTATGCCATGGCCATAGCGAAGTTTGATATACCTGGCGATGCGGGCTTTCCACTTAATTCGGTGTATACCAAGCCAGATAATGCCGATCTGATGCGTGAATATTTGCTGCAGTTGCGCCAGGAAACTGGCTATCGAGTGCTCGAGAAGGTCTTTGATACGACGGATGATAAGCCAAACAAATGGTGGATATGTTTTGCGAGAAAGAAGTTTATGGAGAAAAGCCTTTCTGGTCCCGGCCAGTAGAACATTCCTAAAATCGACTGTTAAATCAATTTTAAGACTGTTAAGGCGTTGTTGCAGCCCTGCGGCAGTGTTGATAAATGCCCAAAGTATTCACATATATGGCGCCAAGTTTAAATCGAACTTATAAAAGACAATGTATAATCATTTATTAAAATATATTTTTGTTTTATCTAGTTTCGTTTCTTTGAAAGCCAATTAACAGTTGACGATTAAATCAATCGGGCCACATATAAACAGGCACGGCAGGCACAACTTAAAATTAATAACATATAATAGCACAAACAAAAAAAAAAAATACTATATATATATATAAGACTTAACTTAGAAGGACAATGAAACGTTATAAGGTATTTCACACGTTTACAGCATATTTACAAAATACTTGGCAAGCACTAGGGGCCCATTAAGCCCTACTACTACTAGTTAAACTCTCTAATAATCTCTACAATGCTCTGATATGTGCCCGTGACAATGCCCAGCAGGGCGATTGTTAGAATGGCGATATTCTTGAAATAGATCCAGGTGCCAAGGCCCTTGGGCACCTGGGTGCGTGTCACAAAATCAATGATCACAGGTATAACAAATGCCAGCGAGGTTGAGCATAATGCACCGATTAGCGAGATAAATAGATTCAATTGGGGCACCACCAGGGCGACACAAACTGCAAAAGACAAAAGACAGAGCAATATGGGTTGAATTTTGGATATTTAGTTTGAAATGAATTTCCAACTTACAAGTCATCATGATCATGACGAAACGCAGGCCCACCTGCATGGTAATCGGATACTTTTGGGCACAGCCATTGGCACGCTTAACGGGCGGCCACAGTATTTTCATCATCACGAAAAACTGTATGGGATAGCCAAAGAAGACGCCCAAAGCGGCGACCATCTTAACGACCTGCGACATGCTGCACAAAGACATATGGATATGGATATGATTTAATGCTTTACGAAGAATATGGATTCTATCGCCTGTACTCACACATCCTCGACATTCAGATTTAGCGTAATGCTGCCGGCAACATACTCGCCCCAGCGCACATAGCTAACAAATCCCGTGAAGATGAACAGCGCCGTGATGAACAGCATCGTTACGTTGAGTACACCGAATCGGCTGCTAAAATTGTCGGGTTCGCGCATCGAATTGCGTAGCGGCAGGATCAGGGCAATGCCCTCGTATGAGAAGAGTGCGGTGCCAAAGAACAGCGCCAGCTGGCTGCCGCCCGTAAAATAATGCCGTTCCGCAACTGATGGCATCGGACCGTCCGAGAAGGCAATCGTCAGTGTGGCAATCAAGCCAAATAACAGCGCAAAGTTGGCCAGCAGCGATACTGGCGATATATACTTAAGGTTCGTCATCAGGGAAGGTATCATTGCCGGCAGCAGAGTAATCAGCATTACCATGCTCATGCTGATGTCTATGCCATTCTGTTGCAGCACCTGAGACAAGAAGAAATATGTATATGTATATTCTTTTTAAATATAAGTGTTGGAAAATGCTGAATGCTTAAATGCTTAAGTGTTGGAAAATGCTGAATGCTTAACTGCTTAAGTGCTGGAAAACGCTGAATGCTTAACTGCTTAAGCGTGCGCGCATGACACTTGCTCGTTTTATAGTGTTGCAAATGAGCGCAAAAATTTGAATTATTACAACAACAACAAAATATATACATATATTAACATATCACAATATTCATTTAGTTAGTTTGAAAAAAGGTATGTAAGTGTACATAACTATTATTTTTATTAAGCTGATCGATTTTTGAAAGCAAACTAATTACATTTTTAAATTAGTTATTAAATGTTCAGGAATTGTCTTACGTTTTTCTATCGGAAAACATAACCTCACAAAATTAGAGCATAACGGAATTGGTGTGCTTAAGTATATCTAGCAAATGTTGTAAGGTTGTCTTAAGCTTAACAACTGTTGAGTAACTGTTGAGTAACTGTTTCATCATTTTTATATAATTTTTCAGATTTTAATGTCCTGGGCCTATATTCAAAAATTAGTTGATATTTAACTAAATATTCTTCTCTTTATATGCTTTATTCTTGTCCTTTTGTTTATTTAAATCTTTTAGAAACTTTATCACATTTAAATTAAATAGAAAAATAAGGTTTTTGGATGAGTTTTCTGCTCGAGAATCGAATCAGTCAGGTTATATGTATACCCTGTAATTTAACGGAACGGAACTATTGCCACAGGAAGGGTATATATATGTATATGTATATAATCGCGTGAGTAAATAAACGATGTTTTTCAACAAAAGTAAGTAAATTATGAAGCTAACCAAACTTGCATAAGTCTTAAAAAGAAGCTAACCTGGTAGAGATTTTCCGTGATGAACACAAAGTAGATGGCACAGAAACCGAATTGCGTAACACAGAGAAACATCTCGACGATGAGCTTCATGGCGCGCGACATGCAGCGCAAAGGTCGTGGCCCGTACTCGAAGCACTTCTCCACCGTCTCCGGGTAATCGTAAAAGGTGGCGCCGGGCGTCTTGGCAACGGCCAGCAGGGAGCCGCGTATGAGCAGTCGTTCGCAGTGCACGCACATGATCGCAATTATGGGCAGCATCAATGTGGAGCCCACCAGGCCGCCATTCTTGAAGCAATCGCCCATGGCAAAGAGGCCTGCGCCGACGCTGCCCTTGAACAGATGTGTGGCTGCCTCCAGATTGCTGGTCGCATGTCGCCGCTTCACCGTGCTCTCCACATCCTTGTCGGCATGCTTTGCAGTGTGCTCCGGCGGCGCCTGCTGCTGCTGCTGCTGCTGCTGTGCTTCCGGCTTCGTTATTTCCAATGTTCTGCCCATGGCGCCAGCTTCGATGGCCTTTTCGTTGTTGCTCTCTTGCTTCTGCAAGTGTGTGTGTGTGTGTGTGTGTGTTTAGTTGATTAATCTCTATTTACAATTTCTTATTATTTTATCACTAATACAATATATTTTAGTGCCGAACGCCGTGAACTCTGTTCGACATGCCTCGCACACAAATGCACAAGCGCGTTACAGTTAAACGACGAAAGCGAAAAAAGTGAGAAGGTAAAGCAATGCGAAAGCAAAAGCAGAACCAAAAGCAAACTTAACGGTGCCTTAGATTAGAGGATAAACGTTCGGTGAGTGGGGAGCGGGGAGAGAGGACAAGGCGTAGGAAATTGATCTAGAACAGAACACGATTCGCTAACGGAATGCACTGCTATTAACCCTAGAAAGCCGGCTGGCTTCTGCGCATCAACAAGTTCAATTGATTGCATTCTTCTACAGATGGACATGTGTGCCGTTTTTTTTTTTTTTTTTTTTTATTTTTATTTTATTGTTTATTAAAAGTTGTTTTTGTTCATTTTTATGTAATCAAAGGGTTAAAAAATGAGAGAATCCAATTAAGAACTGAACCAGTTCGAAACAGAAACTCAAAGTTATTTTTATCTGTTAAGCCAAACCTTAAAACAAACCAGTTCACCACAAAAAGATCGATCCGTAACCCGAACTGAATCATGTTTTGAAACATGGAACTTCCTTTGGCTTACATCCAGCTCCAAAGGTTCGAGTTCAAATTTAACAATTACAACAGGCAATTATATGTTTCGAATGGAATTGTTTTGGTTAAAGTCCAGCTAAAACTAAACATCAAGAACCTACTCGAACCAGCTAGTTCGAATCATGAACCACATAAAACGAACTTGAGCTTTGCAGCCCTGATTCTGATAAGAATTATAGCATTTCTAATTGTTTTTGATGTCGTGCTTCAAACGTGTCACGAAACGGGACGTGACAAACGTTTATCTAATTGCTTTTATAGCAAATGCGCGTAATTGATCACTTTTCGCAGAAAACAATCGGCTTGGTACATGCACACTCGCTTTTGTTTTAAAAATATCCTAATGTCGAATTTAATGCCCGGAACTGGTATTTTAAATTTGACAAAATGCGTCGCACCAGTTAAAAGCATAAAAAAAAACCATTACAAAAATATAATTAAAAAACAAACAAACAAAAAAAAAAAACACTCATTTTGCACGTTTTTTAAAATTATTATTGTTTTGATTTCCGCATTTGGATTCGCGGCGAGTCAAGCAATTAAAACTGTGAGAATTTCACAATGAGAAATACACCCGTATTTCACACACATTTACGCCACAGGTGAATCGATTTGTAAGATATTGAAAATATGTTTAATTCATGTTTGTTGCGCCTTAAATGTTTTATTGAGCCGTTCATTGTTTGAAAAGTTCACAATGTACCTGTGCATATTTATAGCATATATGTATGTGCACTTGACAATATCGGGCGACAGCATAAATCAAGTGGATCACATCTATGGCCAAAGCACAGTTATGTTCTCTAGTGTTGGGCAACGTGTGTAGTTGTCTAGATAGTCGATATCTGTGTGCGTGGGCCGTATTAACATGCGATATACACAAAGATAAGCGCTAAGAGCACGAATCATAATTGCAAATCAAAGTATTATACATTATTAATAACAATAATAAAACAAAAAAAACAAAAAAACAGTATGCCAATCAATGCACACCTTTTATTGCAAAAAAAGAAAATGCAACTATTTTTTTTTTTTGTTTTCACTTTTTATGTGTTTATTTGTTTTTTTTTTTTCGAAAAATATTTTGGAACTTTGGCGCGTGCGTGTTTTCTGTTTTGCTCTTTTTCAGGAGCGTGTTGACGCGTCAAGAACTCAAACCAGACTCAATTCAAAATATTCGAAATGGCCAAGAGCAGCGTGTGAAATACACGAGCAAGGCGAGCTGCGACTGCGGCAGTTGCTCTGCGTCTGCGTCTGCGTCTGCGTCTGTGTGTGTGCGTTAGTGTCTGTGCCTGTGCGTGTATGTGTGTGTGTGTGCGCGCATAAGCAATAATGGTCAACGGCTTTTTGCATCCATACCTTGCTTGCATTTGATGGCGTTCGTCTCTTTCCCTCTCTCGCTCTCTCACGCTCTCGCTCTCTCGCTCACTCACGACTCTATTGAGCGGCAGTTCTGTTATCTCTGTACATTTTGCTGTTGTTGCATTTGCAAATTTTAGTTTTTGATTGTTTAAAACTCTGTTTGTACTGTTTAAAAACAAAACGTTTTATCAATTTGCAAAAGCTGTTAAAATCAGTTTTTTTTTTTTTCTTTAACAATATTACATGCACTTAAATAGTAATACAAAAAGATTAACAGTTTCTTTGCCCCACATTCCCATGTGCGTGCTTATAAGAAAGGCATTTAAATACGTTATTGTTTAATGTTGTATGAAAACTATTTAAACGGCACGCATTGGCGAATATTTCTAAAATCGCATTTTTATTTACTTGACTATAAATGCAAGTGTACTTAAATTAACTATATATTTTTGGGGAGAGGCTTAGTTCTACAATAATGTTTAGTTAACTTTCTCAGCAACAAGTTGGGGCATTTTTATTTATTTATTAATTATTTTATTGGCTGGTCCAATATTTAATTATTATTATTAATTTTATATTCGGTTTGCCGAACATTGGGACCAATAATAAATAAATAAATGAAGAAAATAAATCAAATAATTAAAAACAAAAAAATTTAAATAAAAAATAATAAACAAATAAATAAAATAATTACAAAAATAAATAAACAAAGAAAAAATAAATCAAAAATAAAAATGTAAAATTAGTCTAAGCCAAACAACTTTGTTTGAAGCTCAATTTCCTGTAAAGTGCTTAAAGATTTTTAATTGGCGATCTGAGTCAAGATCTTGGTATATAGAACATCTCACTATACTATATATAGTCAACCGATTCGACTGGCTATTGGCCTATTCGAAGATCCATATTCCACTTTAAGCTGCCTGACAGAACGGATCCTAATAAATCCCTAACCCTAGCACGAAAAATAATCCTAATGGCCTCTACACGATAAAGTACTTTGATTTTGATGAAATTTAATCAAATTAATTAAATTAGACAATGAGTTCTATTGTTAAATTAACAAGCGCTTCACACAACACGATCTTTCATTTATTTACATTGGTTTGTTTTCTATTATTCCGGTTTCGAGCAACAGAATATAGTATCTCTCTCCGGCAGGTTCTATCTAATGCGAGACTCGTTAAATTAGTCAGCTTTAGTCAGATGGTCTTGAAGTCTATTTATGGGTCCTTAGCAGGCGAATAACAAATAAGTTAAGCGAAAATCACGTGTTCTAAGAGTTAGATAAAGTAGTATTAAAAAGTTGTTGTACGTAAATCAACAATATCGTGAGTCCCAGCAGCAGCAGCATCCTGTTTAGGATATTCCAGTCGGGTATTATCGACTGCGCCATACCCGTTCACAGGAAAATATCTTTGTTAACAAATATAACAATACACGATATACGCATATATATATATATATATATATATATATATATATATATATATATATATATATATACTTAGTATGTATATTCATATCGATCTTTAAGGGAGTTCATCATTGGCCAAGTTTAGTCAGCCGAGCATTGTCAAAGATATAGATTTGACCGATTTGCCAGTTTTTAGACTTTTATATGCATTTCCTGAAGTGCTCTATAAAATGATTGGCAATATATATATGGGGCAAATATGCTCAGGCTTATATGCCAGGTCTTAAGCCTTCAACTTCGAACAAATATGCTCTTTTTGCACGTATTGAACGGGTATCAAAGATGAGCGCCAGTGCAAGGAACTGGAAGGGGAAGGGTATCGGCATGGCATAGCCATAGTCCAATTGGAAATTGATATGGAACTCACGACAAGTGCACGTCTCAGGTTCAAGGATGTGCGGCACAATGCGGCGTATGAGCAATTTATGCACGTGCCGATCGAACGTTGAAGCACAAATACGATATGCGATATGCGACATGACAATATTCAAAATTCTTGGCCGTTCGATGGCACAACATGAATTCGAAAGGCGCAACAAGTTCGTGATCGAGCTGCGGTGTTCGTTACACCTGCAACTGGGGCCGAGCACTTGGAACGCATGGAAATGTACGGCATTAAATTGGCTGTTGTTGTTGTTGTTATTGTTGTTTTTCTTTTCTGTAGCGCCAGTTAAATGAATTGCATGAAATTCATGACTGCGCTTTTCTGCTCAATTTGGACTTTCTACGAATATGGCGCATATTGATAAACAATCAATGTAAAGTTCGAACGATCGAACGATCGATGTTTACGGAATTGAACAATTGGATTATATAAGCCAACAACCAAATGTTTAAACGGAAGCATCAGTATTCATCATCAGAGATGAGCTCGTGCCGTTGAGAAATTTCAAAAGTTACGACATGTTTTCTGCTATAATATGTGTTTTTCTAATATACGTAAATATATATATATTAAATATTTATAAATATTTTAAATTAATATTAATCAAATTACTTGTTCACACATTTTCAGCAAGCGGAAGTTCAAACTTTTGCTTCTTTGATTTGGCCTCCATTTTCACCACGCGGCGTGAATTTTTGGCATTGGCTAAATAACCTTTTAATTTTCCGTTCGTTTTTTGTCTTCATGGAGTTCATTTCTTTTTAACATGTAGAACTTTTAAAATGAGTTTGAAAACGATTGAGCTTAATCTAAACTTTTCCACCCAGGCCGCTGGATTTACCGCCCATTTTTCACAGCTACGGGTGGAATTGTTCAAGCTCCTTATTTGTCAATTAGCTCTCGTTGGTTTCAGCGAGTGCTGTTGTCACCCGACGATATTTCGTGTCCCGAGTCGTGCGTGTTAGCACGAGCACGAGCACGAGACTCGTGTAGTTTTAACTGTCGATTCAATTCACATAACTTCTTTGCATGTAGAAATTGATTTCGGTGGGCGATTTGAAGGCCGTTGGGCGGGCAATGTCGAAACGGTTTCGATTAGATTGATTTAGTTTCGTTCAGATTAGATTAATTTCATTTTTCATTGAGACTTGTGTGTGTGCCTGTATGCTTATACAGGTATGAGTATAAGGCATGGAATTTCCGGAGCGTGCCAATTGTTATTTATCTGTTTCCCATATGACCGATTGATGAAATGATTTGATTGCAAATACTAGAATATTTAGAATATTATAGTATATGATGTGTTTTTTAATATTTTGATAAATTGTAGCAATTGTTTTCAAAAATACATTTCACATATTTCACAACTCGGCTTTTAACTGAATCAAATTAATATTTTCACTGTCAATCTTTGGACACGTTTATTAAATTTCAAATGCAAACAGTTCAATACACTTTTAATCCGTCAAAGGCCTGGAAAATTCCATTCAAAAACTTGTTTATGCGCCATTTAAAGAGAAAAAACAAACTATTTTATATGCATTGAAAAAACTATGGAAAATTTTTTGGTATAATATAAAATGTACCACTGCCGTAGTTGGTTAGCTTGGATGTGTTCCAGAAAGATCTCTGCGGTGGAAAATATTCTCAAGTTCAAAAGCGATGATGAGGTGTTTAAATACATTTGCTCAGCTGGGTTTCCCATACCGATTGTTCCCTTATGATGCTGTATCATATCGTATATACCGATTGTTCCCATAGAGATATATGTAAAATGTATGATATAGTTTGTGAAGACCATTGTCTAGTTTGTAGGATTGAAGTTTGGTTTGGATTAATTTGAATACCGATTAGTTATTTTGAATGCACGACCAGGTTTCCTTCTCATTAGGACAAAGTTTTCCATTTAAAAGTTTAATTTTCGTTATGATATGATATAGTGGTTCGATCTGGCGATTTGCAGCGCATTATACGAGTTGAGCGACTGAAAACCTATTGTTTTATTTGTTCAAAAACGATTTTCAAAATGACTTTTTACTCAAATACAAAGCTGTCTATCTATCACAAAAAATAAACAAAACTTTTTGTGACTTTGTGGGTTGACGGCAAAAGAGCGTCCCATAATTTATTTACACGTAGAAAATATAAAAAAAAAATCGCTCATCATGACAAATGGGCATTAAAAACTATTTCGCGTCACATGGGTCATAAGTAATTGTCGTACATCAAAGATATGTAATATAAATACATATACATATATATATATATATATGGGTATATATATATGGTAAATAGGTTATGGCTATTCGAGCCAGTTGCTTGAGAACCTGCCAGTCGACCGGAGCTGAGAGCTAGTGCTGCTCCTCCTCGCCAAAGTGCTTGACAATCTCCTTGAGGCTCTCGTAGGAGCCGGTGAAGAAGCCCAACAGCGCCAGAACCAGAATGATGAGATTCTTGAGGCAAATCCAAATGCCTGGCCCCTTGTTCGGCTCGCTGCGCGCAATCAGCTCGATGACCGGCGGAAAGACGAGGGCCAATGCCGTCGAGCAGAGGGCGCCAATCAGCGAGATGAACAGACTCAAGGCGGGCACCAGTTCCGCTATGGCCACTATATGGTGTATGCACTGTATTTAAGCAAATCCATGCTCTCTGTCCATGTCTACTTACGCGTCACGAGCACTAGCAGGCTGCGGAAGATGAGCTCCCCGTTGAGGGCACGGCCTTCCAGGCCGCACATCTGCTTGGCACTGGGCCACATGATCTGGACGGCGACAAAGAACTGCAGCGGATAGCCGAGCAGGACGCCCATGGAGACCATCAGCTTGACCGCCTGCGCCAGGCTGCGAGTGTGTGCGTGCGAGTGTGAGTGTGTGTATGTGTGTGTGTGTGTGGGGAAAGTAAATGGTAGGGTTTAAGCGTGGCGCCCAAAAACTGCTTGAAGATGGGCGCGTGACACGAGGCACGCACGACTTGTGTTTTTTGTTTTTGTTTTTCAGGCTATTTTTCCTAAAGTTTAACGCCAATTGAATTTTCACAATAAATCGAATCCTGAATCAAACAAGTTCACGAATTGAGCCAGCTAGCTGGTTCGAACCGTGAACCGCAACTGCAACTAGCCTGTTGTTTGTGGCTTGCAGTCACAATTCCCTTGTAATCACGCGTGACCTATTCGTGAGTCACGCGTGTGTGCCTCGTGAGTGACGCGCCAATCTTCAGCTTTGGAAATTAGACGTTTGCTTGCTCACATGGTATCGCCAAGATTGAGCGTTAGACTGCCGCCAACGTGGTCGCCCCATTTCATGTAGCCGACAGAGCCGGCGAACATGAACATCACGGAGACAAGGAACATGCCGACATTGAGCACGCCCAGCGTGCTCTCAAACTGGTGCGGCTTACGCATGGCGTTCTTCAGCGGCATCACCAGGGCGATGCCCTCGAAGGCAAAGATGGCGGTGCCGAAGAAGAGCGCCAGCTGGGAGCCATTCGTCCAGTAGGCGCGTTCCTTCACCTCCGGCAGGCCATCCTTCAGAGCATAGTACAGCGTTATGGCCAGTCCCAGTATCATGCAGACATTCGCGAATAGCGATACCGGCGTCAGCCATTTGAGATTCGTTATCAGCGAGCTGAGCAGCACAGGTGCCAGGGCTAGCAGCATTACCAGATGCACATCCATGTCAATGCCATACGCTTGCAGGATCTTCGAAGCCGTGTGCGTGTTTGTGTGTGTGTGTGTGAAGTAAGCGTTTTTGTCATCAGCTGTAGCTGGTCAACATCCACCTGGCCGCACTCACCTGCTTCACGTTGGTGCTGATGAACACAAAGTAGATGCAGCAGAAGCCCAACTGGGTGACACAGATGAATATGTCCACCAGGTGGCCCATGGTGCGCGACCAGCCGCGCAACTTAATGGGCCCATTCTCGAAGCATTGCTCCACAGTCGCCGCATAATCCGCACAGATCGCGTCTCCGCGCAGATCGCGCATCTTCCGGGAGCAGGCGATGAGCACATGCTGACAGTGGATGCTGATCACCGCGATGGCGATCGTCAGCAGCGGCCCGACAATTAGTCCACCGTTCTTGAAGGCATCGCCCATGGCAAAGAGTCCTGGTCCAATGTTGCCCTTGAACAGATGCACAATTGTCTCCAGGTAGCTGCATTTTGGGATAGAGTCATGCAAGATCGATATCGATAACGTGCAGGTTTATCGGATCGGTTCTCAAAACGAGTGGCGGGGAGGGTGTGGTTTGGAGCACGGTTAGTCGGGTTTACACTTTGCACTTGGAGCTATGGTTAAATGGAGCACGAATCGGGTTTTCAAGGTTAGTTGATTGCGTTATTAACAAAGCTTCAAAACCGGGTTGGACACGTACCGGTTCACACGCGGAATTAGAATAGAATTTGTATAATCAAGCGAACCTTAAGCCCAACTACTCTTATGATAATCAACTGAACCGAAAGCCGAGCCAATTTGTTGGCTCTAAAGAGTGGGGGAGGGAGATGCCTCGAACCATAAGAACCGTAAAAGCCAATTTTGGTTGGCACTCAAATCTCAAATCTAGCCAGCATCTGGTATAGCAAAATATATGCAAATTCTCAGTACAACGGACAGTTGATAATTGTAATAGAATAGTTCGACAACAACTTTATGAATATACATAGGAAAGAAGGGTTTGAACCAAGACGTGGGTTCAAGGATGAGCAACAATAGCTTCAAGCAACGGTTCGAAACGCGAGTCGAACCAGCGGCAATATTTATATTTGGCCCTGATTATGGTTAGCTAGGTCAGGTCAGCTTAAGGCCTCCTTAAGCGGATGGACGTCAAGCTAGGTCGGAGGAACGGCAAATCCTAGCAGTCAGTCCTTAACAACTTGTCATGCCGTTCATTAAATAGCGCTGACTATTCAGAATATTTAAATTGGGCTTAACGTGAACATCGAATTGGTTATTTTTTCTCTTCTGATAAGCTTTTCAATTCAGTTGAGTTTGTGGGATTTTTAGTGGGATTTTTGTGGCATTTTTAGTTGGTTTTTAGTGGGGTTTTATTGGGGTTTTATTGTTTTTTTTTTTTTGTAGTGGGTTTTGTTATGCTGCAGTTTTTGATTGCTGTAAGGCGTAAATCTAGAGCCATTGTTGAGCCGAGCATTTTCTTATTAGAATAAATAGTTTTGGATGAGTTATAGCTTGTTAGTTAGTTCACATAAATCCTGCGGCAGTTGGTGCGGACTATGACAGTTCATGCGGTTGGTTTGTCTATGTTAAGGTGTTTAAGCAAGCCTTATGCGGTATATCCGGGATTTTGTTAGTTTGGAGTTGGACATTGGGGTTCATTATTTGTTAGCTTGGCTGTGGTTTCCATGTAGCCATACCTTGTGGGCGGGTGGTAATCCCCCTCCGCCTTTGGGCCTGCAATTGCTGTCGCGCCTGCTGCCTGGACAGTTGTCTCTTCTGAGTCGGTCGTTGTCATCTTTGGATTATTGGAGCTCATGTTTGCTTGCGGAGTGCTTGGCGCAGATGCAGCTCTGGCCTGCGGGCTGTTGGGGGCCTTTTGTTGCAGCGCGGGAATTCAAGAAAGATAAAAGCTGTGCTGTAAATCGCTGTTTATTAAGTTGGGCAATCGTTCAATTGAATGGGACGAACGCGCAGTTGATGAGCTTCAATTGCCTGACTTTTGGCAAACAATTCCGGTTTGGGGCCCTCACTTAAAGCAACTCACGGCACAAATATTTATGTACATAAACATAAGCACAGACTTTTAGTTAAATAACAAGTTAATTAGAGCTTAAACATAAGGATACGCTGTTGATATTAATAATTATTAATTTCTTTTAATTTATAGTCAATCAAATAGTATTAGATCTTATGTGAATTTTTTATTGTGTATAATGAACCTCTTATTAGGTTTTAGGAATTTTGTAAATTCAAAAGAAACAATAACAAAAATTATATAAAAAATATATAAATAAGTTTTCGTTAGAAAATGTTTTGTATATTTAATACAAAAGCTTCTATTTTATTGGAGAATTATTTTCCTAACAAAAATAATTTTAATAATTTTCCTATCAAATGAACTTCATATTGCAAGCAAATTGAAGGCAAAATATTGTAACTTTATCTATGAATTAATCTCTATTTGGTTTAACCATTATCTAACAACAATTGCGATTCGGATCATGAGTAGAACCGAATGATTAATTCCAGTTTGTTATGGTCGAGTGCGTGAAAACTTGGGCAATTAATTCTATTAAGTGCTGCATATAAATCACAGCACGGGGGAATCACCTGGTTGCAGCAATTTTCACTCAATGAAAAAAACTTGTGTTACAGTGAAGCTTGTCATGAGTGAAATATTTGGCACGATTTTGTATATGGATGCAGCTCCGCGTAATTTTCGCTAATCGCAACAAATGACATCATAAATGATAAGAAATGGATTTACGAGAATTTGCCAACCTTTATGACTGCCAAACCCTAAATATTAATGCATTCGATTTCATTGAGGTTTTTACCTGATCATAAAAGCAAGAGAGGGAGAGAGGGAGAGAAGGATTCATTAAAACCAAAACAAAGTCCAAAAATAACTCAGTTATTTACATAATAACAAAGGCGTACTCATATTAAGTTTCCATTGTTTAACGTGCGTTATATTTGCGATGGTCATCTACATAATATATATACCTATATATATACTAATTAGTTAGCCATTAGTTGCACAGCTGCATCAAAATGTACGAGTTACAACTTTGAAGTTGTTTTAAATGAACTAAAACAACAATGAGACCCATTGAAACAATTCGCAAAATCAAACAGGTGCTTCTTAGCGAAAAACTAATGATTTGGAATTTAAATATATCAGACGTAAGAGGTTCTAGTCGAGAGCTCCCGACTAGGGGATACCCTGAACCCTCTTCTTCCAACATCAAATGCATATATATATTCCATTTTAGAAGCTATATGTCAAGTTTGGTGACTCTAGCTCTTATTATTTACCAAAATTGCCCAAAGAACAGGATATCGATATCGATTTTTATTTTATTGCTTGTAAACGGAGTAAGTTATCGATTATCGGAAACAAACTCGATCTGCGCGGGAACTAGGAGCACCTACATCTTAAATTTCAAGTCTCTAGCTCTTATAGGTTCTGAGATCCTTGCGTTCATACATACGGACGGACGGACATGGCTAGATCGACTCGGCTATTGATGCTGATCAAGAATATATACTTTATGGGGTCGGAGATGCTTCCTTCTGTCTGTTACATACATTTGGATTTTGCACAAATACAATATACCCTTATACCCATTTTGAATGGGTTCAGGGTATAAAAATGAAGAATTAAACACAATTTATTAACTGATGGTAATTCAAAGTGTTGCCAATTATGCGAAAAAATGTGGCAGCACTTTGCCAACAGAAGTTTGGCTACACTCCAGATATATATGAACACGTGTTTAATCATATAAATTATAGACTATTCAAAATAAGTGTTTATGATGCCAAAATACAACAAAAGATAAGATCAGGGTAATAAACTAGAACGTTTATTTGTTGATTTCATAGAAATGATTAATAAATAAAGCATACACCTATTAGCTGCAGCTGATTAGATTTAATAATTGGCCAAGACTCTACCAAAAACTCTGGCAATTCATATATTTATGCTCAATTTTTGGATGATATGGTATTATAATTATTAAAAAGGAACTGCTATCAACTGCTTCGACAGCGGAAATTTTAAATTTTGTGCAAGCACATTTTAAGATGCGCCCATAAATTGTGAAAGTCAGGCCAGGACCAATAAATAAATGAAAATCATTGATAAATTTATAGAATTATAAGTGAATTATTTGAAATTAAATGTCATACTCAAAGATTAGCCACAACGTGTTGTACACAATTGAGGCACAAGTTAGTTGAGCTGGGGCGGGGGCTGAGGATCTTGGCGCCGATAATGTGGATGATACGCTCAAGTGGGCCCAGAGATTGCGCAGCTGGAAGAGTCAACGAAGGGGGGGGGGGGGGGGGGGGCAATTTGGTGCGAGGTTGAAAACTGGGTCTCTTGGCTTTACGAGCCACCTTGTGTAAATCCAGTCAGCAAATTCATGACGCTTATCGGCAGCTACTCAAAAGCACTCAAAAACTCACGGCATCAATTGTTGTTATACTACTGTTGTTGTTGTCTTTGAGAGCCTAACAGGAAGCCTGACGTCAGGTGCCACGAAACGTCTGTTGGGTCTAACTATGCTAAGGAAAATTACGCCGTGATAAGCGCCATAGCAGCCAATCTTACGTATAATTCACCCACGCACTTCTCTGCACACTATTATGCATTATATACACTATAATTGTTGGCTCGGTACCTCGATCAAGTGATAAATGCTGTAGTATATTTGTTATTCACGAGTTGGCAGACGCCTGGTATCAAGTCAATTCAATGTCTTTGCGTGGAAATTTTCCATGCACGGCAAGTTTTTCCACTGGCCTATGCTGGGTCCAATGCCTGCCTCTGCAATGGGCATATCCATGGGCATGGGTTTGTGCAGGGGTAGCTCTGCTATCTTCTTGGTAAATATTAGTAACTGTTTGTTGGGAATCTGACAACAAAATTGCGTACACAACAACACAGATTGTGAATGAAAGAGACTAATTGAACAAGTTATAAAATTAATATTATTATCTTAACTGTATTTGCGCTCAACAATTCATTTATTATGCGGTCCGAATGACAGACAGTTGCTTATCTCGCTTGCTAAAATGTAGCAGTTAAATCTTGCAGAAGAGAGTGCTGCCAATTTGGATTCCAAAATGGGCAGCACTCAGCATAGCTTGCAAACACCTTTTGTTACAAATGACAAGTTGTTCAGAAAGAAGATAAGGAAATGCAAGAAGCCAAGGAAGTCCAATTGTAGAAGATAAGATAATGCAATTCGATTTTTTTCCGAGTGAAAGCATGAGCTTAAAAGTCTTAAAAGGGTAGCAAAAATGATAATGCCAAGACTTTAGTTAGCTTTTAACTATTGTTTAATATATGGGGAATAGAATAAGTTAACTTTTTCAATTCAAACGGAAAGTTTTTGGTCTGAAACTGAAATCAGATAACATCAATCAAAATTTAAGTTCCAATTAACTTGGCTCCTACCAAAATAATATTCAGTTAATTATTATATAAACAACGTGAGTAAGAAAGTATTCTGAATTTGTATATACAAAATATAAATAAATGAGGTACTCAAATACAATACTATACTATAGTATATTTGTATGAAATCAAATCTTTATTTTGGGATTTTCGTATATATATATTTTTGGGTGAAAGATTTCTCGCTGTCCAACGCTCCGGGCTCGAATACCCGGCCTATAGTACATGGCTGTGGCAATCTCTTACAGGCAGGCCATATAAGGCAGTGCCATTTCGAAAGTAAGCCATTTCTATCCGAACTGTATTAATAGTGGGAAATTGAAAGTCTTGGCATCGTACTTGTCATATCTATCTAAGTGTCTAGAGTGCTCTTTAGACAATCCTAAAGAGTATCTTCAGTTTGTAACTCTGCAATGTATCTGAGCCCCAATAGACCCACCCCCTTTGGGCCGCCTCTGCTGTCATGTGCAGCAGCTGCGTCGCGGTGAGTACTGCTAAATGTTGTTGTTATTGTTTGTTATTGTTTGTTGTTATTGTTGTTGTTGTTGCTGACTTTGATTTGAATTTGCATTTGGAAAATGAAAACGAAGTTAATTTTTCATTTTTTTTTATTTATATCTGTCTGAGAGCGGCAAATGTAACTGGTTTTGCGGCGTACTCAGATAATAATTAACGTGCGAGAAACAACAATAAAAAAATAATAATAAAAAAAGCAAAAAATTGAATAACAAATGGGCACACAAACTTGCTAGAGTTTAGTTCAGTTTTTGACGTTTGTTCTAAAACATCCTCTTTTTAGCACACACTTTTTAATTTGTTCTTTAGTTGACATACTAAGCACGGACGGGAACACATATGCATTCTACTATAAACACACACTCTACACACCTCTGCATCCATTTTGGCAGCTGCTGTTGTTGTTGCTGTTGTTGTTGTTGTTGTTGTTGTTGTTGTTGTTGTTGTTGCTGAGAGATCTCGGTCAATGCACGAGACGATCTGGCAAATAAATGGACGCGTAATTTGGCAAATTCTTTGGCGGGTTTTTTAATGATTTATTTTTATTGGCGCTTGCTTTCGGCTTGTTGTTCGTTGTTGTCTTGATGCTTTGCAGCTGCTTCTTCTTTAGCCCAATTTTGCTAAACTGTGTCATGTATCGTTGTTGTTGTCGTTGTTGTTGTCGTTGCTCCTGCCGTACGGATACGGATGCATTTGCCTTAACGGTTGCGATCCGGACTAATGGCTCAGAACGTAGCGTGTGTTAATCGCTTCACGAAATCATCAAGACTGACGGGCCGGGCCGGGCCGTAGCCGCTGCCGTCTCTCATTGGCGCTGACGCCGCTGCTGACGCTGACTGCGCTGTCGCTGCTGTTGCTGTTGTTTTTGTTGCTGCTGCCGTTGCCTGCCTTCGGCATTTGACACTTTGCGCTGATGCCGCTGCTGCTGCCGCTGCTGTTGTTGCCTCTCGTTTGCCTATCTCCCCGCTTCCCCCCTACCACCCTGCTACACTCTCCTCTTCTGGCCAAACGACCCTGGCCAGCATCTGCCGCCTCCGTGGCTCATTACAAAAATATGTGTGACGTCGTGGAAAGCATTTTACATTGCGTTGTGCCCAACGGATTCGGTTCTAATGTCCAACCGGTTTTATTTTCTATATATACATGTGTACACACATATATATATATATATATGTATGTGTATTTTTTTTTTTTTTTGTACACCCACAGCCCGCAACAGCCGCCAACCCAGCGCTTGGGCATCTTCGTGTCGAGCGGCCAATTGAGCGCCTGTCCAACAGGTTGTCACTCAGGCAGGGCATCAGCTGGGGGAAACGGTTGTTGTGGTCGCAATTGCCCTAGACAACATTGAGGGTATATGTACATCTACCGCAATTTGTCGCCATGTAGGGTATCAGTGCTTGCTGCAACAATCTTTAAGTCGATAAAAAGACGAAGCTTTCAACATTCGAGTACGTTATGAGGCAAAAATCATCTACACATATATTGTAAAATGGGGGAAAATTGAAAATAATATTAGCTTTGATAAATTAATGAAAATTGATTATGATATTATTATTGTTATTATTACAAATTTGTATTAATTTTTAAATAAATTCCCCCTTTTATTTGCCTAAATTTGGCGACCTGACTGATTTGTTCATAATTTTGAGAACTTTTTACATTCGTTTGTTCCATTTTTAAACATTCCTAAATATAAAATTAATTATATTTTCCATATATCATATTACAATTATGAATTGTTAGTTGTTTCAGCCGTAAAATAAACAACTAAAGGAATTCCAGGAATCCGAATTATTTAAAAAAAAAAATGCAAGTACCTCTAGGGAGCCGAACCGCTCGTATAATCGACAATTTGCCTTCATTTCTTGTATTCCCTCGATTTGTGTATGTATTATCAGGTTTGTTACAGGGTATTTTTGACAGTAATATAGTTTTTCTAAGTAAACAAGCAAAACAACAGCACAAATTGGCAGCACTTCAAACACACTCTCAAGTATTCACGTTGAAGACAAATGATCGAATGACTGAAAGCACTTGACATGCAATAACAAAAAGCCAAGTTTCTTTTCTTTCCGAATTCTTGAGCATGTGTCCCACTGCTGTTGCCAGGGTATTCGCAGTTCGTTGCGTCAACGTTATGTGAACCTTTTCATAAACCGTTTCATTTATATTTTATTTTCGTTTTATTCTTAATACAAACGCCGCCCGCCTTTTGAAGAATTGCCCATTCCATGGCTATTTGCCGACACACACAGAACTACAACTACAACTACAACCGCACACAATGTGTTGTTGTAGTATCTGACAATGGCATATGAGATTGACGTCTCCTATACACACAGTTTACAGTTTAATTGGATGTGAACAGACAAATTGCGGTAGCTTCGCCCACAGCCCCTCCCCCTCCGCGCAGCTCTGCTGGAGGACTACCCATTGACGTACCACTCTACCTGACCTTCGTTTGAGAATTGGCGATTAGTAAAGCTTAAGCGATCTCTTTCCAAGACTTTCGATCATTTTATGGGACAAAAACAACCATGGCTCTGTATTGCCTTAACTTACAATCAAATTTATATATAAACATGAACATGTATGTATTTATAAATATAAATGTACTTCGCACGATTATTTCATTGCCATATAATAAGAGCGTGAGGAGAAAGTCCTTTATGTAGGAACATCACTGAAATAGGAAAAAAAGATGAGAGCGAGTTAGAATAACAGCAGAAGAGAGAGAGAGAGAGAGAGAGAGAGAGAGAAGTAAATTGGAAAAGCATATATGTATATGCATACATACATTGTGCAAACTTAAATACATTAATAAAATAAGTTAGAATGACGCCAGAACGGACCTACATACATACAAACTTACATATACCCAATATATATGCATGTCTACATACCTATATACATACATACATACAAATATACGTAAAAATACAAGTGTGTTACACATGCTCATTTACATATACAAACATAAAATAAACATGCATACACATACATACACATTTGCATACATATATACAACGTATACACATACATATATCATAAATACATACATTCACATAAACATAAAAATATATAACTCATAATATTGTCACTGGCACTTGTAAACGCAAAACTTATAACAAGTCCAGCCTTACTTGAATTTATGAGAATTGAGGAGTAGAGCGATATTTAAAATACGTTTCACTTAAATTGGCACCGCAGCGAGAAACTTTGCAATTGGCATAAAGGAAGATACATGCATGCATACATACAAACATACATACACACATACATACATACATGCATACATGCATACATACATACATACATACAAACATACATACATATACAAACATAATATAAGACTTACTAAATTGTCACTAGCACTTGTTAACACAACACTTATGATAAATGCATGTAAACCTGCAAGCCTACTTGAAATTATGAGAATCGAGGAGTAAAGCGGTATTTCATAAAACGTTATGTTTTAATTTATAGCGCAGGAGCTAGTTGATTTGGCCAGCGTTTAGAATGCATAACAGAACACGCATATATGCATACATACATGCATGCATACATATGTACATACATTCTTGCATGTATACATACAAGTATGCAGACACACATACGAACGTACATACAAAAAGTGAAGCATTACCATGTATTTATGTATTTATTTATATATTGTGTGTAGGGTAGTAAGAAATCGTTATGCTTTTGGTAGACTTCAGCACTGGTTAATTAATGTTTTATTCTTTCGAGTGAAAAGTGAAATTGACGTAACCGCCAATCTTCAAAATAACATATGAAGAAATACACTAAAGCGGACCAGTTCTTTCGTCTAAAGAATGTGACCATGAAATACCCTGTAACAGGCAAGAACTAAAAGTTATGTATATGAACTGAGCTGGATGCTACAGGCAAAGAAATATGTATATAAATATGAATATTTGAAACTATGAAGGACTTTTGCTCTATATGATAGAACTGATGGCCTTCAATGTGTATAACTAATAATACCCTTTTGAACATTTTTTTGGGTGCAGGGTGTACAATATGCGGAATTGGAAGAGGAATAATTTCACTTGCTATGGAGGAGACACACTTTTCAAGTAGTGTCTGTTTGTATTTTATTATTACGACAGTACATACTTACACACATACATAAATACGTACATACATAATACATACATGCATGCATACATATGTATGTATATTCTCGTATAATATAAAAGTGCAGTTAATATTGACTGAACCGAATTTCAAGTGGTGCTCGTGCGCACATTTTGCTCTTGGCTGATAATCATGAGAATTATTTGTGTAACTATATATAAATATATATATATATATATATTTTATTATATATAAATATATATTTAAAATATGCTTGTATATATGTATTTAATTACGACAGTTGGCAATCTGGCCTCCTTCTGTTTGGGGCCTAAAAAGAAAACATGCAATTAAAATGTGTTGCTTTTCGCTATTGTCTATAAACATTGCTATGTATGATATACTATATATATATATATATATATATATATGTAAGTACTTGTATTATTATTATTAACTGCTGCTCACCCGTATATACACACACACACATACATGTGTATGTACGCTACGCTAACTATCTACTTACTATCCATTTCACACTGCTTCTTCAGACTTTGGCTTCGGCTTTCGTTCTCTTTAAGAAATGTGCGCGTGACACGAGCACGACACTTAATGTCTAAATATCTTGACACGATAACTAAGCAATATGGTCTGAGAGGAACTCCAAAAATTATATTATTCTTATTTTTTATTATTTATTTTCTATTAGAAATATATTTAAATAATTGACTTAAATTTTATGAGTAGCATACGTTAATGGCATCCCAAAAAGTATATTGGAATTAAAAATTTATATGAATATAATTCAATTCTCACTAAAAATGTGCTTTTTAAAGATGAAGTTATAATAGGTTGGCAAATTGTGAGGATAGAAAGATAAGTTAAGTTCGCCAATAATTATCAATTTGAGGTTTGAAATATATATATATATATGCCATATAACGTACAAAGAAATTCTTGAGTTTTACTTTTAAGCCTGTAGATTTTTAAGAAAATAATCTATTAAAAAAGTCGAAACACATTGAGGCCCTCTCTATTCTTTCAGTATAAATGCAAGTTATTCAGAGCTCTGAATATGTATTATGCATAATTTAATTTAAGAAAATAATACAATAAATAAAGTCTTACGCATAAAAAGCTAATAAAATAAATCGACTTTCTTTATAGTGCAAAAATTATCGTGCCTAAAATTTGTGATTCTCGTGTTTGAAGAAACAAATCTCGCGACGCGTCCATCTCTAAGCATGTGTGCTTGGGATTGCCGTTGACTTAAACGTTTTTTAGTGACGCTCGAGTAAATAAAATACAGTGTATAAACTTGTTGGTACATATTGTTATAGTTGTCATACTATTTATTTACTGTTGTTTTTTAGTTGTTGCTTTCTGGTGACAGCAACTTCTTTGGCGGCGTTTTCTAAAGTAAGGCCAAGGAAGGAATATAAGGAAGGGGGGGGAGGGGGGAGGGGGTCTGGTTCAACGGCGAAAGTCAAAGGCCAACGCCGAGGGCGGCAATTTCAACAGTAGAATGAATGTGTAGAAAGTGAAAGATCTTGATTCGGTAAATATGTTTACGAAAAGAAGTCAGTGCTCCATTAAGATGCCAGAGATTGAATAAATCCGCCTTGCGTGTCTGGCTTTGTTTGTTGGGGACTGGAGATCGCATAAACTGCATCCAACTGGGCGGACGATGCGACCGGCGTTGGACATGGACAAGTCCAACCAGTCTCTGGACATGGCTGGCCGTATCCTGTGCTCCGTCCATTTGGGGTCACCTCGCTAGCCTAAACTGTCACTTTAAATACCTTGGCCGCGTTTATTGCAGACACAGATCGAGTCCAGTTTCTGGGATGCGTATGAATCCGAAAAGTAGAACTCGCTAAGCACCAAGCAGAAAGTGCAAGCCAAGCAAATCTGTAACTGCCCGTTGCGCATGCGCATTTAATAGAAGACGAACAACTCATTGCACAATGGTACGAAAACCACAAGCACTAGTCCATGTCACAGTTCATGTTTGTGGGAAACAAATTTACATTTAATATTTTCTTGTTGTTGTCATGGGTGAGCTTAGTTAAAGCTTATCAAAGTATCTGTTCCAATCGACAGGGCCCTAAAACATTATGTATTCACGAGACTGACTAAATATAGAAATAACAAGAGAGTTTTTTTTCGAAGACTGTACCCACTTTTTGAATTCGAAGACACCTGCTATATTACTTCAGCTAAAAATAAGGTAAAAATAAATAAATACAACGAGAAAAGAACTCTATAAAGGTATCCAGGTCTATCCCGTACAGCTCACATTTCCTCAGACTTTAAACACATCATTTGATTCTTCAGTTTCATTATCAAATAATAAAAAATATACAAAGTTTCATTATCAAAGCCTTTAACTCTTTACGGAGCATGTTAAGTTGGCTGCGCCTTTAAATATACTGAGCAAGCTAAGTTGGCTGCGTCTGAACACTTGTTACTAGTTAAGGTGGCTGCGCCTAACTGTCGAATGTTTCGTTGCATTTCGCTTGCTTTGCTTTCAAATAAAGTGATTACCTCACCAGTTATCATAAATTTGCACTTTGGCACCTATTATATTGATTATACTATTTAATACGTGAGCAGATCCAACGAATTTTATGCAATTAATTGAGTTGTAATTGTAAGAACAGGAAATGACTGTCCTATGTCAGGCAACGCCCCAATTTATGCATGAATAGCTTGCCAAATATAAGATTAAAAACTTTTTGATTACATACGCTTATATTGACGGGCTCTCAGGTTCTGAGTACTTAGCATTATATAAGTATATATATAGGGGCATATCTAAAAATATATTACGGAGGAATACGTATCTAGAGATTCAACCGTTAGTTTGCTTTTGAAAAATCTACATCTAAATATAATATAGGAAATATTTGCTAAGCTTTTGCTCCGGAACATTGGAACCAGCAAAAAAAAAAATAAGCTGATAAAAAAAATAATTCACATGAATAATAAAATAAATAATGGGATACTTTTTGATTTTTTGGTCGAGTCGGGCATAACCATACATGCCATAACTTTTGCACCACTGTGCAGTGGGATCGTTGATTCTCATCTGTGATTAGATCGACAATTTGCAATGCTTCGATGATTCGACGCAGGGCAACTAAACGACAGCCACAACGTTGACAAGGTGCCCAGAACATTGGATGCGTGGGGGCGGTAAGGGGAAGGCGGCGGCCGAATATACTTAGTATAAACCGTGAGCGACATCTTCACTCAAACGTTACGGGCAAAAGTCAAGCAGTCGAAACTCTCATATCGGCTGGGGGGGATTTGAGTTTCTCCTGCAAGTGGCGCATTGCTGTGACAGCGGGTCGGCGGTTCGGCGGTTCGGCGGTGGTGGTGGAGGTGCTGGATCCGCTTGTGTTTTGGGTCTCTGCTGGGTCGTTGTTTCATTTGTACACGAGACTCGCAGCCAAACGGTCGCGTACGCGTTCATTCCAAGAATTTGTGGACAACAAATCCAGTTGCCACTCGCTTGTTCGTTAGCTGAATTGCTGGTTTGCCGGTTGCCACCGACGTCGCCGTCAGCTCGTCCCGTTCCCGTTGCCGTTTGCCGGCCACATCTATGTATAAAATGCCTGCCTTCCACATAGTCGTAAAGCTTCTAATGCTGCGCCTGCTGCTGGCCAGTCTGTCGGGTCTGTCGGGTCTGTCGGGTCCGTCGGGTCTGTCGTGTGCGGCCTATGACTTTGGCTATCATCCCAGCGCCGAAGAGTTTGACAGTCTGCTGCGGGAGACGCGCACCTGGACGCGCGATTTGCTGGCCAATGAGCGGCGCCGCGAGAACTATGTGCCCCGCTACACCTATCCGGAGCAGGCACCACCCAAAGCCGAATTGGACTTTCAGCTGTTCAGCGACGATCAGGAGCAGCAGGCACAGCAGCCGTATGTGTATGAGTCTGTCGCACCACTCGAGCCACAGCCAGAGCAGCATGTCCAGAGCGAACTGATAGAGATTAGCGATGTTCCAGCAGCGGGAGCAGCAGCAACATCTGGAAACAGCAGCAGCAGCAACGGCGGCAGCAAGTTTCCCATCTTCTTTACCAATCCCGCCACGGGCATTGTGTATGCCATTAGCGAAGTGGGTCGGAACACCAAGTCGCAGACGTGGCCCGGCAATGGCAGCGACACAGATGCCATTGACATCTATGTGACCAAGGCCCAGTATGATGCCGATTTGCTGGCGCTGCATCAGCGCTACGAGAAACAGTGCGCCGCCCCGTCCCAGTCTCAGTCCCAGTCCCAGTCAGTGTTGTCCACATCCAGCTTTAAGCCGCCTGCTCTGGGCACAGCGCGTCCGCAGATCATACGCCTGCAGAAGCCCCCCAAAAAGTCGACAGTTCCAAGTTCCCCAAACACAGCCGCCGGCAATAACAAGCTGCCGCCTAGACCGCCTCCCATAATGGTGGCCAGCGGCACGACGGGCAGCATTAGCGATCAGCTGCTCAAGCTGCCCACAACCACGACCACGACCAAGCCTCGGCCTCGTCCCACACCCGGCAAAACCCAAAAGCCCAAGCGGAATAAGCGGAAGAAGAAGAAGAAAACGCAAAAACATCGACCGGGACACAAGTTGACGACAACAACAACAGGGCCACAGATTGTGCTGGGCAAACGCACGACCAGCAGGCCAGGATCAATAGCCGCACCTCCGGCCACACAGCTGGAGAAGCCGCACATGCCACTGCCCACAGCCGCACTGGCAGCCGCCAGCAGCAGCGGCACCATCTTCAGCGACAAGCCCATCGCCATCTCCAGCGGCTATATTGAGCTACCACATCGTTTGAGGCGCCGCTCTGTGGATGCCCTACCCAGCACATCGGCGGGCGCCCGACCTGTCAGCAGTGGCCGGCCCCGGCCCAGGCCCAGCGGCAGCAGCAACGGTCGGCGTCGACCAAGTACCAGCGGTAACAGCCGCAAACGTCCCGATACGCCCTCGTTGCCAGCCAATCCCGCGACTGGAGGCAGCGGCTACCGTGTACCACACGCCGTCCACCTGCTTCATGCCCGGCACAATGGGAGCGACGAGCGTGCTGAGCGGGAGGGCAGAAAGCACAGCGCTGAGGGGATTCTTGATATATTTGAGCTGTTGACTGGCGATGATTACGAGGACACGGATGACTCCTACTACGAGCAAGACGCCAACGAGCATATTGCAATCAATAAACACAGCAGCAGCAGCAGCAGCGAGAAGCCGACGCAGGAACAAAACAGCAGCTCGGCGGAGGAAGGCGCCGACTTCGGTGCAATGGAGGAAGAGCTGCCAAGCATTATAAAAAGCACCACCACCAGGAGCACCACTACCACCAAACCCAAAACCACCACCACCAGCACCACAGAGCCAGCTACAGAGCTGGCCTTCGATGAGGAGCAGCTGCAGTCGGAGACAAGCGAGGAGAAGCTCGACAGCAATAAAAACAGCATGAGCAAAAAGCGCATCAGACGCCGTCCGCCCGGTCCCAGTTCCGATGATTACTATGATGACGATGATGTTGATGATGAGGATGTGGAGAACGATTTGGACGCGGACTCTGATTCGATAACGGATTCAGGCATTGGCAGCTTCTTTCGCATGATATTCTATCCGGTGCAGGTGGCAATGTCGCGCATCTTTGACGGTATTACGGGCCAAACGGACGAGGACGAAAGTGTGTCCTCGGCTACAACGAAGCCCAAATATCCCAGCTATACGCTCTATCACAGCGCCCACAGCCACAACTCGCTGCCCGACGACAGCTACGCGGATGAGGATGAGGATGAGGAGGACGATGACGGCGGCTCGCTCGGCAGCTGGTTTGGTTCTTGGTTTGGCCTGCGCCGTCGCACCAAAAAGATTGGCAGCACCACAGCCATGCCCGCGGCGCCGCTGCCTCTGCCAACGCCTGCCCCAACGCCCACAGAGCCAGCCGGGTGGCTGGAGTCCTGGTTCGGATTTGGCAAGACAACAACGGAGGCGTCCAGCGAGGAGACTGACTATGACAGTGAGTATCGTGTGGTCCCCTTTTCATGATATACGAACTTACGAAAGCGTGGCAACTGGAGCTGAAGATCATTCACAGAATGTTCTAGTCGAGAGATACCCTGTAATCAGCTCACATACATTCAATCCCACTCAGGCTGTGCTTCTTCTTCCCCTAACCCCACACTAAGCATAATGCATTCGGTTGTTCTCTGATGCTTAAGTAATTTCGAGGGCTTTCACATGACATTTAAATGCGTTTCCAAGTCAAAGGGCAAGGAAATACGCTAAAAATCAGGTATTTTTTCCAGGGATGTACGAAGTATCCAAAAAGGGAATTATTGCTTAATAAATTATTAATAATATATTAAACATAAAATATAACATTTGGTGTATCAAACTCTAACACTTTCTAGCTAACTTTAAAAAAAAACTTGTTTCAAAATCGATATTTATCGATATTATGGAAATATCTACAAATATCGAGAAAAATAAAAAATTAGCTACAAGTTTAGCTTGTGCAGTTTTTTTTATAGAGATTTCTCGATTTAAATGATTGTTCTCGAAAATCAATTATACGAGAGCTCACATTTCGGATTGGAAGCCTCTAGATTTTACAGCTCCAAGGAATTATGCGCTCACATCGAATCGGCTTATCGGACAGATCTAGAAAATATATAAACATTATGGTAAAACTGAAGAAATTAATGCACGTGTGGAGGTGCGTTATAATAAATAATACAAAAGATCCGCGTCTTAGAAATCCGCCAGAACTCCCTCTGACAAAAATCCAATAAATTTTACATTCTTCCAATGTCTTAAAAAAACTAAAGGCAGTTACCTGGCTCGAACCGTAAACCGATAATTCTTTGTTTCCTTGAGCTTTTAGCCCTGATGGCAATTGAATTTGTTGCGGTTCTCCGGAACTTATCGAGCTACCCACGTATTAAAGTAGAAATATTGTTGCTCCGGCTGATGCGTTGCGGCAGACGGCACACTGACCCGCTCCCAGATCTAACGGCGGCACCAGAAGCTTCTGCTGTCTTCGCTATATGCGTTAGATTCACGCTTTCTGCACAGCCTGAGCACTTAACTAGTTTAACCCTCTTGGTCTGTGAGCACTCGCCTCTGCTCTCTTTTAATCTGCCCGTCCCATTTGCTGCTCTTGCAGAGTGGTTCGCCGGCTGGTTTGATGGCACGTCCAAGCGTCGCCGCAAAACAACAACAACGACGACCACAACGACAACAACAATGCCGACGCCCCAGGTGCCCATATTGACCATTGTGGATCCGTTGCGCAATCCGCAAAATTGGATTGGCATATTGGCGCATCACATAGTGAATGCGACCGGCGGGGGTGTCGCTGGCACCACCAAAAACCCGCTGCAGGAGGCGCTGGTCACAGGTGTGAGCAGCACGACGAGCGCCAAGCCGGAGCTGCCGCGACGCATCAGCTATGACAAGTATCAGATCTGGCGACTGAAGCCGCAGGATGAGCCGCAGGTGCGCGCTTTGGAGGAGTTCAAGTCGAGCGAGGACGGCAACAAGCTGCAGTGGTTAAAGGGGCCCAGTCTTAGGTATGTTCACATGGCCAAATCCAATGCCCAATCCATTCGATCCACTCACTTGCAGAGGCCTCACCGATGTGCTGGTGCCGCCCAAGATGCTGGTCGACTTTCAGGGCACGCTCAACTTCGAGGGCATTGCTCACGAGGTGCTCATCTTCGATGTGGGCAAGGCCATTGCCTATGAGCGCAACAAGGATTACTATCTGTACACGACGCCCGCGGCGACTAAGCGACCCATCAAACAGCCACCGACGCCGCCGCCCCTGACCTGGAACAAGTACTACGAATACGACGACATACTCCGCTATCTGGAAGCGATGCGCATGCGGCACACGCAGCTCGTCGAGCTGATACACATCGGACGCTCCTTCGAGGGTCGACCGCTGATCGTGGTCAAGATCGAGTCCAAGCAGATGGCCGCTGCGGCCAGCGCCGCTGCTGCCGCCAGCCATAAGCGGCTCAAGCACAAGCGTCGCTCCGGGCGTGCCAATGCCGTGTTCATAGAGGCTGGCGCCCAGGGTCTGGCCTGGATTGGACCCGCTTCGGCCACGTGGATGATCAGCGAGCTGCTGCGACTTATGCGCACAAACAGTAAGTACTTTAATCAAGATCAGCCGGAAGCGAATTCCGATGACAATCGAACCTAAGCATTATTTTTAGATTAAATGCAGTCCAGGCAGCTTAAAACAAGGTATTCGGTCCAAATCTGAGGACTGGCTGTAGCCAAAGGTCCATCTAAGTCAGTGCCAAGTTAAAATTAAGTCTGTAGTTGAAGCTGATTTAGCCTTGTCTGAAAGCCAATGCTCAAGGGGTGTGTCCACCTGGTGGGCGTGTTCGTTAGGCGAGTTTTCACTGTATTACCCAAGCGTACCCCTATTTGTAGTTACATTTCGACCAACCGCCCAAAGAATCAAGCTCAAGTTTATAAACTGTTTAGACTATGGTAATTGCTTTATTTATACGGTTTCTAGTTAATATCAGAATGTCAAACGTTAAATTTTGTGCGAGCGAATTGTTGATCCGGTACGTAACTATTTATCCTCGACAAAAAATACTGTTAGCGCTGTCGCGCAGCCAGAGGAGCCACGTGGGCGGCTGCTTCATTTCCGTCAGGACGGCGTTGCGACGTGACCTATCAAAGATCTTGCGGCCCTGGCAATCCGTGTATTTACCTCTGGACCTGCTGGCGGCGGACTTGTGCTGGGGCTTGACCTTGGCCACTGAGCATGATGGCGACGAGTAAGACTTTGCCTTCACCTTCGCCTTTGGCATTGGCTTCGGTTTGCCACTCACTTTGCATTTGCCGGCGCAGACCCTTTTGGCGCTGGCCATCACCGCCTGGTTGCACTTCTGGCAGCTGGCTATACTGCCGGAGGCGGTCGCCGAGATGCTCCTGCTGATGGCATGAGCACGATTGTAGCAGGGTCCACCGCTGTGCGTGGCCAGCGTTATGGCAAAGGCAAGGACCAGCAGGCCGAACACAGTGCCCACGGCCACGTGCACATTCCGATCGGCGTTCTTCAGATCCACCATCAGCTGGACTATATAGTAGCCCAGCGTTATCCAAAACGTGAACGTGCAAATGGCAAAAAAGCTGTCAAGTAAACAACAAATTAGGAGACTAGCAGATACCCTTAATCCGAGTTGCTCCTACAAATATTCTAGCTTCTAGACAAAAAAATCGAAATAAATCGATTTCATCGAAACGGGGCAAGTTATCGATTATCTATTCATCAATAATTAGCGTATACCTGCACTTCAAGTTATGTATATCTGGCTCTTGTAATTTTCAAGCTATGCTTAAAATGCCAATTGCAAAAATCGATATTTATCGATATTATAAAGATAGCAAGAGGCTTAGCTCGCCTTGCGTATGGTAAACGAGATATATTTATCCGAGACCGATCGTGTCTTAAAAAGCTTAAAAAGCCAATTGCAAAAATCGATATTTATCGATATTGTAGCTCCCCTTGCGTATATTCATCCAAAACCGATCGTGTAATCTGTCTGTCTGTAAACAGACAGATAGGCGGATAAGCGGACAGGCGGATGGGCGGACAGACAGACGGATGAGTTGAGGGTATAAAAACTGAGAGATTACACTTACACTAATATGGCCAGCACCTCCATGAGAAACGTGGCGATAGCATTGATGAAGTCGTTGTTGCAAATGCGAACGCCGCCGGATACCTGATTGCTGCTGCTGGCGCGACTGCCCAAATACTTTTTGCAACCCGCAAAGCAGTCGGTATTGATGCCGCATAGCTCGTCGCAGGCCAAATGATCGCTGCAGGTGCTGCGATTGACGGCGTTCAGGAGGCCCTTGTTGCCTTGCAGGTGGACCGGCAGTCCGAGCGTGTCGCGTCCACGCATTAAGCCTTCGGCAACGGGTCCGCTGGTACCATATTGGCTATAGTCCACGCTGCAAGCAGTCCTTGGTATTTGAGCATCATCACGTCCGACCACATGCTCATTCAAGCTAGATTTGCGTCCAAAGCTCATAACACCGAATGCCACAGCGCCAGGTTTTCCTTCCTGTGCAGGGTCGTTGCCTTGGGAGCCAACGCATCGACACATCTCGCTGCCTCTACGGGATGCCGGTTGATACTGGTCATAGCCCATATCCATACCCGGTCCGGCCCCATACCCATAATCCTGTTCACCTTCTGGTCCCACCATTCCTTGCCAATTTGCTTGACCCACTCCTGATCCCCTGCCAGACCCTACTCCTAATCCCCTGCCAGACCCCACTCCTGATCCCCTGCCAGAACCGATTCCTGGATCCATTCCTTGCCAATAGTCTGTTTCCATTCCTGGCTCCATTCCCTGCCAATTTTCTGGACCTATTCCTGGATCTGTTTCTGGCCAATTGTCTGGACCCATTCCTGGCTCATTTCCTTGCCAATAGTCTGTTTCCATTCCTGGCTCCATCCCTTGCCAATTTTCAGGGCCCATTCCTGAATCCATTCCTTGCCCATTTTCTGGACCCATTCTTCCATCCATTCCTTGCCAATTGTCAGGGCCCATACCTGGATCCATTCCTTGCCAATTATCTGAACCCATTCCTGGATCCATTCCTGGTTCCATTCCTTGCCAATTTTCTGCACCCATTCCTGGATCCATTCCTTGCCAATTATCTGAACCCATTCCTGGATCCATTCCTGGCTCCATTCCTTGCCAATTATCTGGACCCATTTCTCCATCCATTCCTTGCCAATTGTCAGGGCCCATACCCGGATCCATTCCTTGCCAATTATCTGAACTCATTCCTGGCTCCATTCCTGGTTCCATTCCTTGCCAATTTTTTGCACCCATCCCTGGTTCCATTCCTTGCCAATTTTCTGGACTCATTCCTTGTCCCATTCCTGAGCCTCTCCCTGAGCCTCTTCTCGGATCCATTCCTTGCCAATTTTCTGGACCCATTCCCTGTCCCATTCCTGAGCCCCTCCCTGAGCCTATCCCTGAACCTCTTCGCGAATCCATTCGTGGTCCCATTCCTGGGCCTCGCATTGAGCCCCTTCCTGGCTGCATTCCTGGTCCCATTCTCGGACCCATGCCCTGCCCCATTCCCGGACCCATTCCAATACCACACAGACATTGAGGACCCATTCTCTGTCCTGGTCTCGGACTCGATCCTTGGTAAGGGCCGCCTTGATTTGAATATGGCATCGGCCTAGCGCTCATGCCCGATGGTCGACCATTTTGCACTCCGGGCGCTTGATTCTGGGCGTTCTGTGCTCGAGCCTGCTCCTTGCATTTCGTGCATGGGCAGGGCGGCTCTGTAGGCGGACGTGACGCCGGGCCCGGTGGTCCAGACATTGCGCTACGCTTGCCGGGATTTCACACGTGAATAATTTTTACAAAATTTTGACTATAGACTAGCACTGACAGATTTTGGGTAGAAACTGAAGTCAGGGGCCATCAAAGCCGACTGACATACCCACTTAGATGGGGCAAAATTCTCAAAAATTCTCTGAATTTTTGAAAATTATCAACTTAAAATTATTCCAATCTTTTATAAGTATAATTGGAGGAATGCTGGGTATATTAGAAAATTCCAGAACATATATTTATCCACTAAATATAAATCAATACATAAAAATCTTAAGAAGCTAATATTTCCTTCGTCTTAGGTTTTTAGTTACTAAGTGATCCACTTCGAAATCGATTTTTTATCAATTTAAGGAAGGTTCTTCGCATCTTGAAAAAAACTGATAATTTTCTTAAAATTCGATCTGTTTGGCTTTAATATTCGGCGATATCTGAATGTTATTTATTACAAATGGGTTGTAAATCGTTTTTAATCGATTTTGTGGCCGTTATCAGCAACATAAAAATTACATAATTATCTTAAAATTCGAAATCTCATATTTTAATAAGAGGCCTTATCTGAATCATGACTGATTTGGAAATCGATAATTATCGATTTTTTCTGTTTATTGGTTTATCGATAGCTCAATAAATCTCTACAATCTTTCAAAAAAATTTGAACGGAACATTTTTTAAGCATGTTCTGAATTTCTATCTTTTTTATTATCCAAGTTTGATAAAGTCATATCATATATATAAAAATGGGGATATAGCCAAGGTATAATGTAACTATTTAATAAATTTCGAAAGATTTATGTGAGAAAAATATCTCAACTTATACTACAATGATACAAAGAGGCTGTTGAATTTTTTCAAATATACCATATTATTCATTCTCTATGATATGAGGAATGATAATGGGAATCGACGAACTCCTTAGATATTGAATTTACACTTTATTTATTATGTTTTCGTGTTTTTCCAGAGTCCGATGAGGAGCACGAGTTTGTAAGGAACACCACCTGGTACATAATGCCAGTGCTCAATCCGGATGGGTACGTGTATAGTCATGACTACGATCGATTCTGGAAGAAGTCACGTTCCCATCATGTGGCTAAGCAACCAGCTGGACTGCTCGATTCGGCGATGACGTGGCTTCAGCAGAAGCGTCATGGCGATAAGATTTGTTATGGGGTGGACCTGGACCGCAACTGGCTGTATCAGTGGGGCAAACGGGGTAGCTCCAAGGCGCCCTGCAATGAATTTTATGCCGGTCCGTCGCCCTTTTCTGAGCCTGAAACAAAAGCTGTGTCCGACTTTCTGATGGACTATCGCACCCAGATCAAGGTGCGTGGATGGGCAGCCAAATACGAATCGCCTAATCTGATACTTATCCAATTTTGTGCATTGCTTTTGCAGCTGTATATATCACTGCAGGCCTATGGACAGGTGTTGTCGTATCCGGTGAAGGCCAATTCCACCTTCAATTCGGAGCGCATGGATGACTTTCTGGACGTGGCCATGGTGGGCACCGATGTGCTGCGCAAAAAGGGCAGCAAGGCGCGCTACAAGGTTGACTCGGCCAATGATTTGATTGAGCAGCGTTCGGGTATGTAGTCAAAGATGCACTCTAAGTTTGATCTCAATGATGCACTTACTCTTGCTACTCATGCCCATTGTCCTTCCGTAGGCTGTGCTGATGCCTTTGCCGCCTATGAGATTGGCATACCGTTCAGCTTTACGCTCCAGCTGGCGGATAACGGTGTACATGGCTATCTATTGCCCAGCGGCGCCATTGAGACAACAGCGCGGGATGCCTTTGAAATAGTTAGCGGCATGCTGGACTACATCTGAGCCAGTTGGTGGGGATGCGAGTGTTCACGTTTAAGCGCGCAGCAAAACTCAAATGTTAGTTCCTTTTTTCTTTTAGCTGCGATCAGATTCGCATTTCTGCTCTTACAATTAAGGACGAAACCAACGCTATATAACTCAATACGATATACATTTAATACATCGTAGTAATTTTTTTTTCTTTTTTTTTTTTTATATAAATATTTTTGGATATTTTTAGTCTTAATATTTATAAACAAACTTAGTGCATATAACTTATTTTATCTTTAACGTAAACAATAAAAAAAAAGTTGATATTTATCTAACTTAAATGCTGCTTTTAATTTTTTCAACACTTAAATCTTAATTGCATGAAGAACAGTATAGTGAATTATATATTGCTTTTACAAATATATACTTATATATAATAATCATCCAATGGTTTGCTCTAATCTTGATATATTAAGTAAGGATCTTATATCAATGAGAAACTTGAAACACTTCAAAGGCAGCAACTGAGGCCATTATTTAACAATTAAACATTAACATTTAACTATATATAAAGGCACTATTTACACCTATATACATCATCTCTCAGTGCAGGCCCTGGGAGAGGCGTATGCGTTCCGAGAGAGCGGAAAAGTTCGTATATAGCTCATTGCCGCTAAAGTAAAGTCCTATGAGCAGCTTGAATTGAGCCGGTGTCAATGGATATGTCTCGGTGGGCATGACAACGATGGCGTCGACAGCGTTTCGATTCTGCTTCTGTTTGGACACGTGCACCATTTCCAGATAATTGCAAAAGGCAGCGGCACACTTGGCTACGTGACGTACCAGTGTCTTCCTGGAGCACTGCTGCAGCACTGGGCGGCCAATTAGTTCGGCGACAATCGAATGCATATCGAATATAATGAGATCAGGACGCGGTTGGCAATCGTATAGCTCGATAATGCGGCGCGGTGCGCTCTCAATGTCCTTGAGTGCAATGCTCATCCAGCGTTCCATATGAACTAGCGATCGCGGCTTTTTCAATGTGCCGGGCAAAGTCATTTGGTTTTGGGTCATCAGAAGCACCTTCTTTTCGCGCTCCACGCAAAGCTCGCACAGCTGCAAGCGAAAATGATTGATAAGTTGGAGCGCGGAGTGTCAAACGGGACTTACCTGAAGCAAATGCCGCCTGTATTCGCCGTTAGGCGCTAGGAAAATGTGATTTCTTATAAACTGCAAGCATAAATATTTATAAATGTTCAAGAATACACACTGATATGTTTTTAGAAATATTTCATTAGGCTGTGTACTCACATCGTTCTCCGAAATGTGGGGCATATCTGCCGGCATTTAATTGGGCGCTTTGATATCTGACTTTAGCCCAATTCTACACACCAGAGATGCTGGTAGTAAATCGATAAGCGATAGACCCAAACTCGATACTTATCGATACTTTGGTGAAATATATTAAGTCGGTATCGATGCTTTAAGCGCGTTTTTAAAATAGGCAATATTTCATTGGCTAGTACATCACGGATAATAAATGGAGAGATAAAATTGAACAGCTCTGTGCTTCATTTCTAATTAAAATTCCAAATTGTGTAAGTACAATTTGTTGTTTCTATCATTATTATATTTCAAAGGTTTTTGCTTACAAAGTTTACAGTGCGTTTACATAACAATGTTAGAGACTTTGCCTTAATGTAACATCCAATGAAATTACTGAGTTAAAAGTTCAATTGAGTAATAACGTTGCCATTTCGAGTATAACAGAGTTGGACTTTCACCACACTGCAATATTAGCGCTGTAAACGGCCGGTAGTTGAGCATACCCACTTGCAACTGGAGAGACTGAGATAAATATACAATAGAACAGAGCGAGATAAATATATGGACTAACGCTGTAAACTCAACACAGCCGTGCCGTGCCGACGAACGAAAGAGCGCACAAAGCGTAATGTGAAAGAATTGAAAAAATCATCAAGTATAGAGGCCAAAAGCAAACGCAGCAGTTGGGCGAATTTTAAATATTTTTGATTAATAATTCAAAGTATCGCATGCTAGCTGCATTAACAAGAAAGTGAATGCACGCGGCAAATATATTGCGGTAAGATAAACAGTCAAACAGAACAGCAAATAGCCAAAAAATTCGAAGAAGCGACGACGACCAACCAACCAACACTAACATACATACATACTCCGACATACACGCACGCACACACACAGACACTCTCCAGTGAAAAAGTGCAAGCCGCGAGCGCTTTTGAAGGCGTGAAACGCAGATCAGCTTCCAAGAAAAGTAATCGAGCGCAGAGTGGGCATGAAAATTTGATTGGGAATCTTGCAATGGCCAGATGCTGATGTTTGCAAACACATTTCCGTGTTTTTAGGAAGGCAACATCGAACGGCAAACGGCACTTGCCAACGACTGCTGCGACCGCGATAGAGCCCATATTCACACACACACACGCGCACTCACACAACACACATATAGACAAGCACGCCCGCAAATACAGTGAAACACGCAACAGCAGCGCCACAACACACACACACAAATCTACACACCCGCGCCATCCGCCGTGTGGAGCAGGAGCCACAGGAACGGAAGAAGTGAGGCATATACAGGGAAAAAGGCCCGGCAGCCAGGCAACGTAGCGCTGCCGCCATTATCTTGAAGATAACAAAAGGGAACAGCGCGGGTCCACAAGTTGATGCCACTGCCGACTCCTGATATCGTTGCTGTCGTCGCCGTCGTCGTCGTCGGCCAGGAGCCCCGAACTGAATAGAAACATCAACAACAACAATAACAAGAGAAGCGTATTGGCGAAAACTTTGCATTGATGGTAATGCATGCTAGAAAACCGCAGCGTATGAACGATGGGTAAATTACAATTTGCAATAACATTTCGCTCAATATCTAACTTAGCATGTAAATATATAAACTTGTAGTTGCTTACACCGTAGTTAAATGAAATCTATATGCAATATCTACGTAGGAAAACCCTAAAGACTTAAACGCCAACTTTTGTTTACATATACATATATGTACGCACGTTCCGTTCTGCTGCTTGCTGCACAGCATACGCATACACACACACACGCATACTATACCCCACACATTTGCATGTATGTCCCCACCCCGCAAATCGTGATAGTGAACAGGCGCTAATAAAAACACGCGTATGTATGCATGTGTATCTGTATGCATAAAACATATGTATGTGATTTGGCCATCTGATTTAGTGAAAGAAAAACATTAATGTTTATTGCATATTGTCATCTTGTAATATTTAGATTGGTAGTTTTTGTTCCATTGCGTTGCTCTCGTTTAACGTGCTTTGGCTCATTCTCCAAACGTTCGTTTGTTCGTTCGCTGTGTCTTTCGTGTGCCGTCTACGTCAAGTTATTCACCACACCTTATTGGCCTCTCGCTCGCACGCTCTCAATTGCTCAGCTGTATGGCGCTCTCTCTGTCATCTCTGTCATTTACCGCTTGCATTTCGGCACTACAAAAAGAAAAACGGTCCAGCCTCGATTCTATTTGATTGGAGGCGAGACCCGTAAAGGACCTGAACTCTTCTGCATTAGAATTAATTTGACGTCCTTTTGTTGTTGTTGTTGTTATTATTATTTTATTTTTTTTTTAATTTTATATATATACATATATATATATATAAATTCTCGCACTGCATGTGTTGTTAACCTCTGGGCTAAGAAACAGACTAACCAATCAGTAGCCTTTCAACGGAAAATCAAGTCATACCACATAAAATTGAGATATTTATTTTGTTTTTGTTTGTGGGTAAATATTTGAAAAATATCATTTGGATTAGCAAAAAGCGGCACACACGCAATATTTGTGAATTTCTCCATTTCTATTAGAGCCATAACAACTGAAAAATGGATATGAATGATGGTTGGAATGATTCCGAGTCCGAGGCTGATTCGGGCCGCGGCTCCAATTGGAGCGAAACCCTAAGCGAGCCGAGTAACGATGTCGCCCAGCAGCATGGTCCAGCTGTTGACGAGAATATTCCACAACAGTTGGCGCTACTGTGCAATAATAGGATCTATGATCTGGTGCCCGAGGGCGATTATGATAATATCGGGGATGAGCTGGAAAAGTGCACACTTACGATTGATCTGGCCGATGAGGTTGCCCAATTGAATCCAGCACTCGCCTTACGGAACCCAGAGCCCATCATAATGGATGACAACGATTCTTCGTCACAGGGGGGGAATATTGAACCACCTGGTTCCATTCGCATGGTTAAGCCTTCATTTACAGTTGTTTATACGGTCTGCAAGTGTGTTTACGATAGCAACAATAAGTTGATATCCAGCAAAATAGCACACACCGAGGCATTTCCATGCTATGATCTATCCGAAGACGATGAACAGAATGTGGATGAGGACAATGGGGGGGTCGAATATATGTTTTCCGATGAAGTTTATGAAGAGAATAACAATAACATTGATAACGATGATGATGAGCAGCCGATACCATTTAAACGCATGAAACTTGAGCCCCATCCATAATATCATTTCCTAACTCTATATATAACTAATTGTTAACTGAGAAACAGACAAAACACAAACAAACACAAACATGAAACACGAAAAAAAAAAACAAACAAAACTACATTAACAACGAGACCAAATAAATATCTACTAGTTGATTTCATTACTTGTTGCTTTTCAGTTGCATGATTATTGTTTATTTGTTGGCCATTTCTTACATCACTCGCATTTGCCATTTAAGTATATACATAGTATAAATAGTAGCTTAATTTTAATATGTACTAATAATACAGCAATAAGTACTTTGCACTAACTAAACGCCTTTGCGTGTATTTAACGTCCTCCTTGTAGACATGTTTATTAAATGTTGTGTTTCCTTTTTGATTTGCAGGTACTTTGAGAAGCATACCAGTCACACATCCTACCAGGTGAGCCTTGACCGTCGCCGGCAGTCTATAGACTAGAGCCCTCCCCCCCAAAAGCCCCCTCTACTCAGACGCACTAAAACTTTTAGTACTAATAATATCCTCGTTTTTTGTTATCTTCCGTATTTATCTATATATATATATATATATATATATATATATCATGTATGTATGTATGTATACATATATGTATATATAAGAGTGTATATCATATGTAGAGTCCATACGCTTTATTGTTTAATGCCATAGTCAATTTGTATTATAGAAGCGTGCAAATCCATAGATCCCTATATCCATAGATCCATAATTGTATGCATTATTCCATTCTTCATCCAGTTAATTAGTGTGTGTATGTGTGCATATATATAAGGTGTGCTTGTGTGTGTGCCTTCATTAATTTGACATACTCGACATATATACATATGTACATACATATAGGTATATGTATATATGCATCTGTATCTGTATCTGTATCTGTCTGGTCTGTATGTAGTACTGACGCAACTTTCATTTGTTACCCTCTCCAACCCACTCCGCATTTTGGGCACGCGGCATTGCAGCGAATCAAACGAACTGATCTAACTAATGTACACGTAATTAGAGTAACACTTGGATAAAGCAACATAAACACTGGAGATCCACAACTCAAAGCAATTCTTAGTCGCACAACTTAAGCCAAAAATCGAACAACTTAAAACTATAAAGAAATCGAGAAACCGTTTGAAATGAATCGAAAAAGCAATTAAAAAACGTACACAAAACGCGTTCAAATCGTAAACGAAACATAATATTATATAAACGAATATATATTTAATAGATCGCTATAGGAATATCAAACAATTTTATTATTTCTAAATATTAAAGAAATTTAAATGCAAAGTTTTTAATAAACGGAGTTTCCTCAACGAAATTCAATTGCAAGACCAAAAAGCAAAAGCAATAAACAATTAACTTAACTATTAATTAAGCAAAAGAAAGCAACAACAACAACCACAAAAACAACACTGCGCATAATCGAACGTAGCCTTAATAATCAAAAACTCGCAAACGAACAACAACAACAACACAAACGTGCCTAAGCCATAAAAATAATTAACAATTGAAAAAAACAAACAAAAAAAAAGAGAGAGAGAAAAGGATATAAAGCAAAGGATATTCTAATTATACACACATAAACGCACGCACACACGTCCACACACACTCGCAGACATACATCGCGTTCAGACTGCAGTGCCTCAGCAATATTGAAGTGTTGCTGCTGCAGCAGCCGGCGACAACAACAGCAACAACGACGAGGCGGCAGCTGAGGAAGGCGCGGCCACGCGGCAGGACGAGCACGACGCCGACGCCAACGCCATCTATGACGAGCGGCAGCAGCAGCAGCAGAAGCAACATGGCCGTTGATTTGTCAATGCTGACTAACAGCAGCAACAACAACAGCAGCAGCAACAACAACAACAACAACAACATCATCTGCAGCAGCAGCCACAGCATTAAAATTGCAGCAGCAGCAGCAGCCACAGCCGCGGCAGCCATCGGAATTTGTCGCGTTGATGTAAGTAGTTCCAGCAGCAACAATCAAGAAGCAGAAAGAATCAATCAGACAAAAAACATTAGAGAAAACTGAAAAGTAAAAGGAAAATTGCATTTAAAAAGCGGCAGCCACTGCATAAACTAAATAAATGAAACAAAAGCAAATGAATCAAATTGAGCAACAACAAAAACATTGAAAAAAAAAAAACAATAATCAACATACACACACACACACGCACACACACACGCACACACACACACACACACACACGCACGCACATAGAGCAACAACCTGCAACGTGCTCAAGAAACAAAACAAAAGAAAAAACAAAAACAAAAGAAAAAACAAAATTCAGTTTACGTTTTGATTGCTTTCGTGTTTTATGTTCGTTTTGTGTTCGTTTCGTGTCGCCCACAAGCTCCCAACCCTCTCTCAAATCACTAACAGCAAACATAAACACTCACACAAGAACACACGCACACACGCACACATGCACACACGCACAACAAACCAAAAATATGAAAATTCAAAATTAATACCTGGAACTGCACAGTCCGAAAATAACAACAACAACAACAATAACAATAGAGAAACATTAACAAAAAGACAAGAACACCTATTGGCAAGAAACATTTTATAGTAAAACATATCATTGTAGATATACTTTTTGTTTATATTTCGTAGCTTTAGTTTTTACTAATGACCGACCACCCCGTCCGACCCCCCGCCCCACTCTCTCCCCTCAAACATTGGTAACAATAACATGTTAATGATAATAACTATAATGTTTATAAATAACGAATCAACATAAACAACAACAAGAACAATAATCATCTGCAAATTGTGTGTGTTTGTTTTATATTAATGCAATTCCTAAAACCTCACAAATATCTTCTTCGACAGAGCTCAAAGTACAGCAGTTCAAAGCGCGACTATGAACGCGATCGTTCCTCCAACTATCGCGATCGCGACCTTTCGCCTGGCGGTGCTGGTGCCGGCGGAGGCGGAGGCGGTGGAGGAGGCGGCAGCGGTGGTGGCGGCCCATTGAATAATGGCAACAGCTATCGCTCACAATCACCGGACATAGATTCGCCATCATCGCGCTCGCATGATCTGCGCGAGCGCACCGATCATCGCAGTGGTGGAGGCGGCGGCGGCGGGGGCGGCGGTGGTGGTAGCAACGAGCGCTACAGTTTCATACAAAAGATGCGTGATCGGGATCGCGATATCTACAAAAAGGACAAATATTCCGGTAGCTGTAATACCAACAATTATCACATTTGTACTCCCAATACTTATTCCAATAACTTTTCCCATTGCAGATAAACGTGATCGGCGCGGTAATGATCGCGACTCGGACTCATCGTATCGCACAAATCACGACAGGGATCGTCGTGGTGGCGGCGGCGCTAAGCTTTGCTCATCGCGCGAAAACGACAAGCGCTCCGGCTCCGACGATCGGGATCGTGAGCGCGAGCGCGACTTGCGTGATAAGCGTGACAGGGGCGCCGATCGCGATCGGGACATGTACAAGAAGGACAAATATGCAGGTGTGTACGTGTGTGTGTGTGTGTGTGTGTGTAGTCGCAAAAACTCTCTATATAATTCAATCATTATCCCACCTGTGCTCACTTCTATCTACTCTTCCTCAGACAAACGCGAGCGCAGTGATCGCGGCGAGCGTGTGGCGCGCTATGGCGACTGGAGCGAGCATGTCAGCTCTTCTGGTAAGTGTCTCAGTTGGCCTTAAACCATAATTCTATTTTACTAACCAACTTGTTTACTCACAGGCAAAATGTATTACTACAACTGCAAAACTGAAGTCTCCCAGTGGGAGAAGCCTAAGGAATGGGTAGATAGAGAAAGGTATAAAATCCCAGTCAAATATACCTCGAATAACAAACCAAACTGTTTATGGAATAGCGTACACATCGAATATTCAAAGTAGAGCAACTATCTCCTGGGACTCGTAAATTAAATACTCTTTTGCATGTCGACATATTTCTATTCCTAGCCACATCGAAGTTTAATTCTCAATAATCAATCAATTCATTTAAAATCTATTTGATATAATAGTCGATATTGATTGGCCTTGTAGGGATCATATTTATGTTCGGGACAACAACAAATTTGAATTCAATTTCCTTTTATAGAAAAACTGTTTTCGACAAATATTTCCTTTACCAGCTATACGATACAGTTGGTCCAATTCAATTCCGTTGTTGATTCTGACATAAAAAGTGCTTGCGACAAATTCAGGCCAAGTTGTTATCAAGATAGCTTTAGGACTAAAACACTTATCAGTATTAAATAGACAGCCAGAAATTACTATATATATTTAGTTCCTAGTTCTGCTCCATAATATTTTAATGACGACAGCATAAAGTATATATAGTCTTAGTTGGCCTAGCTCTGTCTTTTCGTTGCAGGCAGTTCATATGTATGATCGGACCACTAGCTCATATATCATATCGGTCGAAAACTAAGTTCCTGTTTTCATTAGATCTTATCTTTAGCTAACTTAGTAATTGTGGGCTTTACTAGGTATCTCACATATCTGCAAAACCATAAATCACTGTTATACAAGGGTTCTTAGTCTCCGACGTTCCCAGGATAGTCGCTCTTACATGTTATTCCTGAACTTATTCAAGGGTTATCTACACACATATACAGAATCTCTGCTAAAATTGTTTTTAATGCACTTTAGAAATTTGCCGCGTGATCAGCATCGTGAGAAGGACTATCGCGATAAGGATCGGGACCGAGATCGCGATGATCGCTTTTCAAGATCGAGTAAGTTTCTAGCGGTCTGCAGAAGTCGACGAGAATAATGATAACAATTGACACGCTTCTCCATTCACAGCATACAAACATTCCAATTCTTCGCGCGACAATTCACGACTGAGATGGAATTATGACAACGATGGCGGCCCGCCCAGCCATCGAAGGCGTTTGGATGGTAAGCAGCATCTGCAGCACGTTTAATAGTTGCTCTACCATATTCACATAATTCTTATGCAGGTCGACATAACGATAATGCTGATATGGACATCAGCGGCGACTCAACGCCCACCTCGGAGGCCAGTTATTCGTTAAGCGGCACACCCACCACACATGGCGGCAGCGTGGGAGGTGGCATGCAGTCTAGCGAACAGTCGTCTCTAATGCCGCAGGGCGTATTGGCAGGCGCATTGGGCAATGCTCTGCCACGACTGGCCTCTCATCCAAATCCCAGCGCAGTGGTTACTCCCATGGGGGCGCACTACGGTGCCGTCGGAGTGGGCGGCACTGGTGGCGGCGGCGGTGGTGGTGGGCCGGTGAGCGGCGCTACAATGCTGCCTACCAGCGGATTGGCCTCGGTGCCGTCCACCATTGCCAACAGCAGCAACAGCAGCCTTAGAAACTCAGTTGTCGGTCACATTGGCTCAACGTCCAGCGTAAGTGACTAAACAAATTCTATTCGAGCATCTTCTGATTTATTAATTGTGTGTGTTTTCCATTTGCAGACTACTGTGCCGACGCTGGCGAATCAGGAGAATCATCTGAACTCGAATGCGCCCGGGCCACCTGGCAAATTGCTCAGCGCTGGTAAGGATCAGGCGACGCTGATGATGCGACAGAAGCTACATTTAGTCCTTGGCGGCATTGATACGCCGCATCATCATTTGCTTCTCGGCAGCATCGCCAGCGGTGGCGGCCTAACGGGCGCCGGCAGTGGCTCAGCAGCCGATGTCGTAAATCATGCCTACAACTCGCTCCACAATGTGACTGCCAGCTCCTTAAACAGCTTAAGGTAAGTGCTACACAAATTTCGGAATCCATTTGGGCTTTATACTAACCAACCCATTTAATCATGTGCAGGGACAGCAACCAACTCAACTCACCAATGTGCATGCCGCATGCCCATCATAGTCTGTCGCCATCGCTGAGCTATACAAAGAGTCCCATACCAACGATCGTGAGTCACACGAACAATGTAAACGCCAGCAACGCCTACACCTGCAATGCGCCGTTCGGCCTCAAGACGGTGGCAGATGGGCTTGCCGTTGGCGTTGGCGTGGTGTCCTCCTCACCGGCGACAAATGCGATCGGCAATAGTAATGCCATCGCTAGCAGCAGCAACAGCAACAGCTGCAACGTACCCGGCCTGGGCACTGTCAGCGGCATCAGCGTCATCACCTCCATGGGTAGCAACAGTCTCTGCGGCAGTGCAGTGGCGCTTGGCGAGGGGCCGCCAACGCCAACGCAAGAATTAGATTTAAGTGGCTCAGCTTTAGAACAACACCAACAGGTGGCTGCCGCAGCAGCCGCTGCCGCAGCAGCTTTGGCCGCGGCCCAAGTGACGCAACAGCAGGCGGCACAGCAAGCCCAACAGCAGCGTAAACGTAAGTGCACATTATTAACAAAATCCCTATAGTTAATGTTAATATGTTTTAATTATTTGTCATCACAGTCGATGGCACTGGTTCGGCCACGCTAAGCACGCTGCAGAGCTGTGTGGCCTCCGTGCAGGCGGCCAATCTGCGTGGCCCGGAAATATCACCCAAGCTAGCCAAGTACTTTCGCGCTGATTTAATTGCGCATGTGACCAACTGGCAGGCGGAAGTATTGGAGCGCCAGGTGAGTAAAGGCCATTGGCGACAAATAAGTTCTGTGCGGGCAAATAGAACACCAGTTAAAATGGGTGCAGGGTTTATTATGAGGTTCCTTTACAGTATGCGGGAGACTTATATAGAACACGAGCTTAACAAACGTACCGCTCCTTTAGGGCACATCTTCCACAGCTGAACTTAGTCCGAATATTCCGAATAAAGCGCACTTCATTGGTCGGCCTTTTTTCTATAAAAATATTCTCTTTTTGTTTTTAACCAGCTGACAAACGTTTGGAAATATGAGAACAATCAACGATTTGCAATTTTTGTTTAAACAAAATAGAAAAGTTTTAATGTATCATAAATGAGAAAATGTAGAAATATTTAATAAGTGTATATTTTTCAAGTATTTGTTATTTCTTTGACAGTGCAAGAGAACTTTTCACATCCATCTGAAATTTTACTAGTCAATTTATTGAAGACTCCCGATTTTTAACCTTTATATATTAATTTTTATTTAATTGAAAACTGCATATTAAGCATTCACGTAGTTAGTTCAGGCAGGAATATTGTTTTGAGGTTTCTCTGCCCCAAAATCTCGTTATTCTTGAACTCAAATTTGGTACTCTTGCAGGCGCAGAAATGCTGCGAGGACACGCATCTGTTTGGGGACATCACCTGCACACGGATATGCGCTGAACTGAAATGTGCGCGCAGTTTAGTGCGGAGCACGGAGATCAATGCCACGCTGCAGGAACAAAAGTAAGTGTGCAAAAATATATTTGTAGTGTGTACAATTTGTGGCTAATTTGTTGCTATCATCCATTACAATATCAAAACAGAATCATGTATCTGCGCCAGCAAATTCGCCGAATTGAGGAGTCGAAGACTCAGAACGCGTTCATGTCGGACGATACTTAGGATCAGGAGCAATTTAGGCTGCGCGTGCATCGCAAGCTGTCTGTCAGGCTCAAAAAGAGCACATTTTGGCGCAGCTGATGATGATGATAGCAATGCCCCACTATACCCACGCAGATGAGTGGCTTATCTCATCTGTTTCGCTCATCCGATGCAGTTCCCAATGATGATGCATCGCAATTTGAGCAGGGTGGAGCAGGGCAATTAACACGTGCATCCTTCTTTGTTGGCGGCGGGCATACTCCCTGGTGACACTGTTGGCGTCTGTGCTAGTGGCAGGCAACAGGTGCTGAACAAATAATGGTCGCCGAGCAGGTAACATCAACAATGGAGCTGCTGCAGCGACAACAAAACGGAAACGGAAACAAACAAACAACAAATAAACAAAAACAACAAACAAACCAACAACATGATGATGAAGAGAAGTACACATGAAACTAAAACATAATTAATAATTAGCAACGCGTAATTTATAACTTAAATAAGCATGAAGCGCCAGCGGCAATATTGAGCTTATGTTGCCGTTATCTAAATACAACAAACAAACAAACAAAAACACCAATAACAATCGAAACAATATAGCAAAACTAATTGAAAACAAACAGAGACTACGGACAAAAAAACAAAGCCCAAAACAAAACCAATCCAAGAAGCAATAAGAAAGAAGCCTCCTCGTATCGAATCGAAGTAACATACAAAAAAAACAAAACACCAACAACAAACAGTAAACAAGGTAAAAAGAAAACATTAGTAAACAAAACCAAGTCAACCTAGTATACTCAACTGCAATAAAATGCTAATTTAACTATATACAATATATATACATATATATACATATATATAGAGTATATGAAACTGTATATTTACAACAACAAACAGTGTGTGTGGCAGGCTTGTTAAATACCCTTCTGCACGCAGAACCAGAGGAAAACAAAAAACCAAACAAAACAAAACCAAGGCGTGCAGAAATGGATGAGAAAGAGAGAGCAACTATGCATTCTGAGAGAGAGAGAGAGAGAAAGAGAGATAGAAGTAGTGTACACTGAGAGAGCGAGAGAGCGTCGGTTGAGAAAGAAGTCCACACAGCTAGCCTTCATTAGTAGCCGCAGATAAATCCGTTGGAGGTATTCTTGACAGTTTCAAAGTATTTTTGTGTGCGCAAAATTTGTTCAACTTTGGAGCTGTCGTTTTGTCCAATACCAAAAATCAATTTTTGTTTGGTTTCTGTCTATGAAGCAATAAGGTTTGCATTGCGAGTGTTTTTTTTTTTTGTTCTTTACTTAATATCCGTTCTTTAGGTAATATATTCTTCAGACTTCACAATATTAATATCCATAAAAACTCAACACACACACCCTCACAGGTACACACACACACACAAGCGCCTGGCCGAACAGGCTTCATTTCTAGCTTCCTAGTTCTTATGCGAAAATGTATTTATTTTTTTCTTGAAATTGAATTTGCATACACTTGTTTTTGTAACGCATTATTTTTACAATTTTTTTTTTTAAATTAAAATATATATCTATATATATATAAATATATAAATATATAAATATATAAAAGTAATTTGTCTTATTTAAGCAAGCTGAAGAAGAGAAAGAACACCCAACACTGCACGCGTATGTTAGTGTAATTTGAGTTTTTAAATTTAACTTGTCTAAACGTAAAAGTGGAATACGAAAAACAAAAAAACAAAAAAAAAAAAAAACAAACAAAACAAAGTATAGAAAACAAAGCAAAAAGTTTAACAATATAAATAATAATAATAATAACTACTGTAGATATACATATAATTAAATACAATGGTATATATAAATATATTTAAATACAAACAGAAGGTAAAAATAAAAAATTTATATTATTTAGTTAAGCGTCGAAACCGAAAAATATAAAAAACTTTTATGATTAAACGTGATTTTTTATTGGGCTGCATCGAATCCTGGAAATCCTTGAATTTCAATCGATAGTCCTGTTTCCTACGAGTTCAAAGGGTATGAAAGATAAAAGGACTAAAAGGCGAGTGTACTTTTAGGAAAACGGCCATAAGTCGGCCATATCCTTGCAGATTTTCAAAGGACTTGGTGCGTTAGGATCACACGGAAAAACTGCACCGATCTGCATTTAAAAAATATGGGGTCATCTAAGAATCCAGGACTTGCAAATTTTGTTTCGCCAGCCGCAGGGGAAACAGCCAAAAAACACAAAATCCTTAATATCTCTGAAACTACAAGGACGATTTGAATGTCCTTTGGCCAGTTGGTAGCCCATGTCCAATAGAAATTTTTGACACATGACTCGCAAGGATCCGCAAGGATACGGTAGAGTTACAGGCAATTTTCTATATGCAAAACTTACACTTTTTCTCAGCTGTTTAAAGGACTTTCGGCCTTTTTATTGTATATTCTGAATTGGGGTCACAAGGACATTCTGTTGGCCAAAGGACATCCCGATAGTCCTTAAAATGCTCGAGTTAGCCCGGATTTTGTGGATTTTAGGCAATTTTTGCGAAAATATTCGGAGAAATTTTTGGTCGAATCCTGGAAATGCTTGAATGCCAATCAATAGTCAATAGTATTTTATTTATAATGTTTTGTACTCTTATATATAGTTATACTTACAAACTTATACTTGTTTATTGAATGAACTTGATTAATTTATTTTTCTTCAATAAATACAGTTACGAGTAAAACTTATAATTGTTCCTTATTCGTGTATTTCTGGAAACTGAATTCTTTAATCTGAAAAGATAACAAAGTATGTATTAGATCAAACAAGTAATATAGATATAATACATAATTAGACAAAACACAGTGCTTATAATCAATGCATGAGAACTCACATACGGGACTTACTTAAATTCATGAGAATCGCATAGAAAGCCATAGTTAAAAATAAGCTTTGTTAGGTTTTTAGGGTAAAGGTCGCACGTTCACGCATGTATATATGTATAGATGCTTACGTGCATATATAAACGCATATACACACGCAGACATGCTTACATGCATACATGCAAACATGCTTACATGCATAAATTCTTACATGCATATAGACATGCAAACATGCTTACATGAAAACCTACATTCTAATAGACATACACACATATACATATGCACACAAACATTGATTAAAACTTTTATATTAATAAGTACGTGCATACAAAAAGAGAAAGAAAGGGTATCTTCGGGACTCCGAAGATTGAATACCTCTGTAGACATTCGCCTCCCGGTTGTGCGTATGTGTATGTCAGAATAGTAAAGCTCGCAAATGCTGAGTCTCATGAAAATATGGTGAAAAACAGAATTATTTTCCATACGAAACTCAATTCTTCCTATAGAGTCATAAAATATAAAAGAGTGATATTAATAAACTTTGGCTCATGTATAAGTAGAAAAGTTTAAAAAGTAAATGCTGAGTATGGTCACGAGAATCTACATTTTGACCAATCGTTCCTATGACAGCTAATGATATAGTGCTACGATCTGGCCGCATTCGACATATGTACTGCTTGCAACAGAAAGATGGATCTATGCAGAGTATTAACTGCTTAAAACCTACTAGTTCGCATAGAAATAGACAAAGGGACGTGGCTATATCGACTCGCCTGTTGATGCTGATCAGGAATATATATACTTTATGGATTCGAAGCAGTGTCCTTCTATACTTCAGACATTTACTGGCAAAAGTGCAATATCCTTCAAAAGGATATACTAATTGATGTATATGACATATATGAAGTATGTTCAGTTTTCATTTTGTTTATGAGAACAAACTTTGCGGGTATTTCGCAGCCTAACCTGGGCTAACTTGTTATTTTTCATACAATCTTGGACCCTCATTTTCCTTACAGGTGGTAAATTCAGCTTCCTCAGTTTTATGGTTTGAACTGTACAGTTAATTGGTCCCAAAAAAACACAAATATGTGTATATAAATAAATACTAATTACATCATTTTCTTAAAAATAAAATTATGACAGGCTGAACTGTGCACCTGCGTGATTGACATATCTAGGTCGAGGAGAAGAGGGTAGGATAGTTAGAGAATAGATTTAATAATATATAAGGTCAACTAATTGATCAGCTTGAAGAGTTCTATGTGTGTGTGAGTGTGTATGTATTTGTTATTGATATTAACAACAAGGGGAATTTTCGCTCTAACTGACGCACAAAAGTATGCAACGACTTTAAAAAACAGACGGCACTTAACTGTCATTACTCACAAAGACACACACACACACACACAGACTCGAATGACGAGGTTGACAAAGCTTTTGCGTGATTCAATTTAAAGTTAGCGCCAAACGCCTGCAGAAAGCTCTACATTTGCCGGCTGAATGTGGCAGACAGAGAGAAAGAGAGCGAGAAAAGCCGCTGAGCTTTCGCTGAAAAGTAGCGGCATTTAACCCAGCAGACAATATGCAGAGCAGGCGAATTCGCTGCTAACCCAATGAATGCGAGAAGGAACAGCGAATGAACACCCACGAGGACATCACACTAGGAGCCGACGATGTGTTTATGCCAGTACGTCGCCCCGCCACCGCCCTCCGCCGCACCGCACCGCACCGCACCGCACCGCACCACACCATGCCTAACCGAACCGTTACCCGCTGCTTTGGCTGGGCATTTGGCATCTGCGGGCTGTCAGAGGACAGCGAATGCCAACAAGTAGCAGTTCAGCATCGACAACGCCAGCGTTCGCTTGCGTCTGGCTGATGGCAGCGCAGTAGCACGGAGCATAGCAAAAACAAGAACAGCAGCACGACATCAAACGACGCGAGTTTTCAAAAATTATTGTAACGGTTCAGCAGAGAAACTGTTTGAAAATTAGTCAGTTTTTGTTGTGCTTTGAATTATTTATTTTGAGTGTGTGTCTGTGTTTGTTTCCAGTGTAAGGCGTAGAGTGTCGAATCGGAAAGAAAGTTATTTTAGTTAAGGCAGAAGTCAAGCGTTTTGCTAATTTACAAAAAAAAAAGCATCTTTGCAAATAAAAGCAAATAACGGTAAGTAGTTCCCGGCAGCTCTTCAAAAGATTAATTAAAAAACATAAAGCTCGCTACGAAGCAAGGGCCTTTCATTTAAGTGCCTTTCCTTTTAGTTTGTCCAAGTCTGAAACCCAGTCTGAAAACTAGGACACCATTAAAAATTTTTAAACAAATTATGTTAAAAAGTCGCATGAAGTTTTCAGCTTATAAATTTTAAGGTCTATAATAATGATTCTTCGCGTTAGGAGCTCTGACTTAAGGAATCGTATTCCAATTATCAAATTCACATATGAGAGCCTGAATTGAAAGCCTGAAGTCTAGCTTGAGAGATCCTAGGTTTTATATGATAATGACTGAAAGCCGGATTTTTTTTAATTGAAACAGAATACGAAACTTTTGAATGCTTTTCATGATGAGGCCAAAGAGTTAGGAGTTGGGAGTTACGATTACAGCAAAGTTTGAACAGGTTGTCAGCCGAATTGCAGTCCTCTAAAAGTATTTAAACCGTCAAAATCACATGAAAATAGTTATTAAGTTTTAAGTTTTAGAAAAGTTTTTAGAGAAAATTCAAAATAAACATCAAAGCGCTTAAGCTGTCGGAAACGTAGCGTATATGATAATTTGAATACCCTGTTTAAAATATGAAATAGAGTTTATTGGATTTGTGTAATGCACACCTTCCTACCCGTTCGCCGGCTTTTAAAGCTGAAATTTTACCATTTTGGAAAAATCTATTAAGTGTATACTTTCTAAAGTCACAGTTCGGCTGAGGTTGACATCCAGAAAGTCATTCAAGTGTATTGCGTAGCCACATACACTCGATAGAAAGCTTCTAACTTGTTTATAATATAGTTACTTTCGGGTACATTTTGCAATTTATTTGTTGCTTTTTAGTTGCATTTGCAATTTATGAACCGTCAACAGCAGATAAAACTAGAAACCAAAAACAACAATCAAAATATTTGCCCCTGTGACTAGGCACCGCAAAAAGACAATAAAAAATATATTTGTGTGGTATATAAAGCAAATAACAAGTTAAAAGTTTGTTCAAATATTTGGCAATTGCAATGCGCGAGTTAAACAAAAACACCGAAGATGAAATACCCTAGCAAACATATGGCTTGGAAGGGCTTTTACCGTCGATCAATTGATCCCATATGAGCTATATGCTGCAGTAGTCCGATGTGAAAAGTTATTTTTGTAGATATGTCGGGAGTACAGGGAAACTCGTAAGTGCCAGGTCAAAATAGCTTAATTGACAGATCTGTTCTCTATATAAAAACTTATTGTTAGACCGACGCTAAGCTAAGATTTGTCTTATGCATAAGTAATCAGCATCATGAAGTTTGTAATTAATGATCTTACAATATATATATATTTAGAGACGTAACAATAAAAACTTTCCCGACATTAGCTTTGCCTCCAGCTGAGGAACAAGCTTGCACGGAAACAGACAGACAGGCAAAACTATAATACCATCTACAAGGGTATAATCAGTATAGAGCCTGCCAGAGTCACAGCCTCCATCAGAATATTTTCTATATTGGGACATGGCTGAAGCAACTCGGCTGCTGATGCCCATCCAGAATAAATGTACACTTTATAAGGTCGGTTGAGATCTGCTTCTATGTTTTATACACTTCGTCGCAAAACTATAATACCTTTTACAAGGGTATAGAGCATGCCAGAGTCAAGGCTTCCATCAGAGTGATGTCCATAGTGGGCGTGGTGTTGTCCTTTTTGCTTTGAAATTGATTTACGTGTGCCTTTTTAAGAGCTAATATCTAATTATTAATGGAACAGAGGCAAAAACGAAAAACAGGCTGCATGTTCCAACACTAAAGTGCGTTTTACACTCCAAGTGTCGTATGATTTGTGTCCTGTTCTGGCAGCTTTTGGTTTGTGTTTTTTTTTTTTTTTTTTGTTTTTTGCCTGTGGCCTTTGGGCTGCGCGCTTTATGCATTTCTGGCGCTGTCAAAATTGCTGGTACTTAAAATTGGCGCGCGGCAAAAGCCAAAAGCATTTGACGTTTGCCAATGTTGACAATTTGCATTGCCCAATGCCAACAGCCATAAATTTGACGCCACCAAGACCCGGACAAAGTTACCCACTGTGTGCATAGCTAGATCCGGGTGGGGTTCGCCCACCCCAACTGGAGTCCGGAGACTGGCAGTTTGCTTTAAGAGCGCGTTGAAAACATGTTGGAATTCATCCGAGATACTCACAAGCAAGCACATCGCCAGAAATGAGCTGCAGTATTTTATATATTATTATTTCATTTTTCAACATTTTTGAAATTTAATTTATGTATTCACACAAAAATTTATTATTTTAATTAGATTTTTATTTTTATTTTAAATAAGTGTTTGCTGCATAATACTTGTTCACAGTTTTTGTATTAATATTAAATTTTAAAAATTAGCCAAACGAATAAATAAATCAAGTCCAATTTGTACTGGCAAAAACGCGCACAGAAAAAATGCATCATCATCAGTATTTAAAAACATAGCTCCTGATGTATTTGTATCTGATCGTTAGGGTTCCAACATTTGAATACTTTATCAGTTTCGCTTCATCTTATTATATCTGAAGGGGCAAAGATTGAAAGGCTGACTGGTCCTTGAAACAATTTCTATTTAGTTGAAATAAGCTATTGCTGCTCTTTCTATACCCTGTACCAATTGATAATGCGTCAATTGGGGTATTATGGTTTTTTGGAAGTGCATGTAACAGGCAGAAGAAGGCATATCCCATAAAGTTTAGTTAATCTATTGTGAACTACCATGAAGTTTCCCGCACAATAGGTTTATCTCTCTTTTCGACATCTATTTCGATTTCCGTAATATAAAAAGGGGTCAATATGGAACAAGGTTTTTTAAGCATTATTCGGAGATCACATCAAATATACAGATACTCCTTTAGTACAAACATTAAAAGAATTTCGATTTCGATATTAAAAGTAAACGCCTTTTAGCGGGTATAGTCTTTCACTTTGGCATATGTGTACATTTCGATGCCATTTTTGAAGTTCGATCAATTTTATAGTTATTCAAGTTATTAAAGAATGCATGAAGGTTTAGAGGGAAGTTCAAGTGTGTCGTCCACTCAGCGCTGGCTACGTGATATCTTTAAGTTGTGCACTCCCTACTAGCGTACTTGTACTTGTTTTGTGTTTGGTTTTCAGTGTTGACCTTGTGCGCTTTTTCCATGTATTTTTTTGTTGTATTTATTTTTTGTTTTCTGGCATTCAAATTATGTGAATGTATTTCATTTTCATTTGCGACTCGCGCTTGTTTTAGATTTGTTGTTTTATGACTTGACCATTTGGCAACATTGCGGCTTCGAGGGTGTTTGCATAAAGGGGGGAGGGCGGAGCGAGGGGCAAGGGTCGTGGGGTCGGCTTTAAGGCGGCCTGTAACTGCCGTGCCTGGCAAACATTTTCAACAGGATTTTCAAATGTTTCGGCAACTGCACTCAATTTTTATTACCTAGCACTCGCATTTTACTTAGCCTATTTCACTCTATATATTATGTTGTTAGGGGGCACGTATGTAGGTGGGAGGGTGTCGTGCGGGATGTTCTGGTGTTACAATACTCAACAACAGGTCAATGTTTTTGCATAGTGCCCAACATTTTATATCATCCTCGGTTTGGACGGCGCCCAAAGTTCTTGTTGTTGACACCGCCTGCTAACCATTCTACAAACACACACACAAATACACACAGACGCACACACACACATACATATATACAAGTATACATCCCGTACACACGCTCACGCACTTGCTGTTATAATTTCATTTGAGGTTTAGGCAACGGCCTCTGGTTACATTTACATTTTTATTTCCTCTCGGACGCATCCATTGGGTTGGTGGGGTCACGCCCCGTTGTCGCTGTTATTATTGTTGTTGTTGTTGTTTTTGTTGTTGTCTCATGACTCTTGCCTAATGCTGTTTGTTGCTAAATCTTTGCCTGATTTACATTAAAGCGTCTTCGGCTTTTGGTCTCAGTGCTTAGCTTTTCTACATTCCCACATTTCAATTTCATGCGAGCCGCGTGACATTCCTACAAATTGCATTTTTAGTTGGCCCCAAAATATGAACAAGACTCTGTATATCTGGCTATAAGTAATAATAACAAAAATATATATATATATATATATGTATATATATATTTATGTCTATAAAATCCAGAAAAAAAGGAAACAAAAATCAACTTCAAACAACGTCAGCAATAATTCCGGACGACATCGGAATTGGTTCTATTCACTGCCTAGTTCGGAGTACCCATTCCCACTCCCATACCCACTCCCACTCCCACTCCCACTCCCACTCCCATTTTCATGCCACATTCTGAACTATGCGCAAGCCGTTTGCCGTGTGTTTTATGAGGGTTTATTCCAGCTTTTTGGCCAACTCAAAGGCGACAAGCAACAACAGCATAAAGCAAAAACAACAGCAACAAAGTGGGGTACAAAAAATGAATAAAATTGGTAACATGGCCATGAAATCGTAAACAGTTGATTCTGATTTTGGCGTTCATCTGTGTGTGTGCGTGTCTATATATAAATATATATTTATATATATGAGTGTGCGTAAGTGCGTGGTAAGTGTATTGCCATAGCGAATTGTTGGTGGGCAACAGATTGCGATTTGCCAATTCTGCCTACAGCTACTTAAGTATTACACATAATTTAGTACGGTTTTTATAACTATTGCTGAATAAATCTCAAGAGCATAAATTAATTAACAAGAAGGGGACACAAAACGAACTGATCGCAAAGCTCTTTAATATGATTGGACTACAGCGTTTTCCCTTTCGCTCATTTTCCCCAGTTAGCCGCGAGTCTCAATGGATTTTATTCAACGTATGCGACATTTTTCCATCTTAGTATATAATTTACCAAATTTAAGCATATAACTCTTCTATTTTGTGTGCCCGCCAAGACTTGACACCTGCGACTTCTGTTTTTCAATCGTAAAACGTGTTTTCTTTTTGTATACCCTGAACCCATTGAAAATGGTTAAATAGGGTATATTCGATTCGTGTAAATGTATGTAATAGGCAGAAAGCATCGCCGACCCCATATACTTATGAATATGAATATTCTTGGTCAGCATTAATAGCTGAGCCGATCTGGTCATGTCCGTTTATCGGTTCGTCTGTCTGTCCGTCCATTTGTCCGTCTGCGCGTCCGTTCGTCTGTCTGATCATCTGTCATTCCGTATGTAGGATCGTGGCGATTTTAGAACCTATAAGAGCTAGAGACTTGAAGTTTTAAACGAAGGTCCTCGTAGTGCCCGCGCAGTTCGAGTTTGTTAATTGTTAATCGATTACTTGTCCCGTTTCCAAGTAATCGATAAAAATCTTTGAATTGTCGTTGTATTGTCGTTGTCCTGTTTATTGAGTAAATCTCTTGGCTAGAACATGTAGCTTCTGCAATAATATATACAGATCAAGTATCTTCCATTCTGAAACTAATGCCAACCCACCTCCCTACTCGCATGTGATGCTGGTAGAAGAAGGTTCAGGGTATCCTCTAGTCAGGCATTCACGACTAAAGCCCTCTTACTTGCGAGCTCCATAAAAACATGCGTCGCATGCATGAAACTAACTTTATACCATACTCATTCGTAGCTCACGATACTTTACAGTTTTCTCTAGTCTACTTATTGAAAATGACGCGATTTGCACTGTAAAAAAATAAACTATTATTGAAGCTCCACTTGAACTCAACTAGCTCTTAAGTTGAGTTGAAATATACTTGTGCGAGAATCCAGTTGTTACTTGAATCATTGTTGAATACATTTTACATGCTAAACCTACCTTTTGTGATATTATACAATAATGTTAACAATGTTAAGTTGCAGCACATTTCATAGCTTGGCAATCTGTAACGATAAGAAACATTAAATTTGTTTGTAATTAAATTATTCAAATACTCTTTTGTTATTGTTATTGTTTTTTATATTCTAGTCCACTTTAGAAATGGCATTGACAGCTGTTTTGCCTGTGGCTAAGTAATTATAAAATGCATACTTTAAGCTATAATGCCAGTCCGCAAACTCTCAAAGAGCTGCTGATATTAAAACTAATTAAATTAAATGAAGTTTTTCGTATTTAACTTTATCAGGATCAATACTAGAAGGGACCTGCGCTTCGTTTAGATAATTTGCATTTGTGGTTGTTTTGTAAACACACTTTGATTATCTTTGCGCCTCCAGGACTCAATTCCCTCCCCCCTTTCACTCGACCCCTCAGCATCGCGTTGCGTCTTTTTCCCATTGTGTACACAGCGCTTAGCGTATTGCAAATATCGTTCGAGGGCATCGGCGGGCAGGCAGGGTATTGGGCTGGGTCGTGTGTGATTGTCGTGCGAGTTGGCATATGTCACCAAGGTGTTAGCATTTATTTTGCTTCTTTTCTTTTTTTGTTATTCCAACGCATAAGCGCGTGTGTATGTGTATGTTTAAATGGGTGTGAGAGTGTGTTAAATTTGTGGAAATGGCATTTAGGTTTATGGTTTCAATACACACACACACACACACACGAAGTGAACAACTCGACAAGCGCGTGTGCGTGTGTGCGTGAGATCCTTTTTAAGTTCCAATTTTTTTTGCGTTGTCTGAAACTTTGCTTTAATATTTCAATGTTTCAGTGTGGCAATTCTATTGTGTGTTTTAAATTAAGTATTTCAATTACTTTTAGTTTGTTCTAATAGCAAAACATTTTGAAGAAAGATGTCGCCTAAAATGTCAGATGGCTTGAAGTTCCAAGCAAAACGAGTTGAGGAATACATAAATTTAATGATTAAGTTTGCCAGAATAAATAAATATATTTAAAATAAGTTTCTAACAATAAGTACCACACTTATAATTACAATATACCCTACTTAAATGGGTGTCACAGGGTATGCAAAAGGTTGGCACTCTTAGCAACTCTTTTGTTTATGTCTATTCCAAGTTTTTGCATAAGATTTAATAAAGTTAGCTACTTGCACAGACTCTGAAGCTTTGAAAGCACTTTTTACTCTTTTATGCCACGCCCACAGCAGAAGTATTTGCCATTCACGGAAACGTTTAAGGGCACATTTATGTAAATAACAAAATCACAAAATCCTTAAATTGTCATTAGCTAAGCCTTTCGAGATTTGCGCTGTATGCTTTTTTTTTTATTTTTTTTTTTTATTTTGTTGTATTTGTATTTTTGTTTTTGGGCCTGGCTCTTGTTTATTTTGGCGTCAAAATGCGACACTCACAACTTCACCAGCTCTGCTGCCTGCCTCTACGCCCGCTTTAGCAGCCAGACACTTTTTTAATGGCTTAGTCCCAGAGCAACTCCCAAAAAAGTAGGCAATGCTTTTTATTGCTGCATCATTAACTGCTTTGTGCCAAGTGCTTTTAATGCGCCAAAGGGACATGTCCCATTTTGAATAATTTCAAAAAATTAAAAGCCTGTATCATATTGGCTGACTCATGGGTAAAGTAAATATTGTTGGTTCTTTATAAAGCATACACGTTTATATATATTTAGTTTATTTGGTACACATACAAATTGCGCTCGGATTTAATTAGTTATTCATGCACCTCTTTAGATGCTCGACAGCATTTAACATGCTGTTGCACTTAATTTCGTTTGCTCATGTTCAGCGTAACCAGATCTGCTTGGCAAAAATTGCAGAGCACTTTATCTGCTTTGTAAATTGAAATTGAATTACCGTGCTGCCACCTTGCAGTAATTTTATATGCCACACATGCAGATGTAAGAGCAATGTTTGCAGATATTAAGCAGCTTTGCACTCAATTTCAATTCGATTTCTATGTTCCCGACTAACAAACAATCAGAATCTGCTGTTTGTCAATCAACTCGAGAGTAGAAAATCCAAAACCAAAAAAAAAAAAAATACAAGTTTATTTTCTTAATTTGAGTTGGAAAATACACCTTAAATTTAAGCTTTTCTGGAGCTTCCAAATATATTGTACGCCTGAATAGAAAATGAGCTACACTTTCTTTCCGATTTGTAACGGGTAGAAGGTAATGTTTTATGGGAAATAAGTTTGTTATATAAGCCAAAGTCATATTATTGTTACTACACAAATTTATATATCGATTCGTCCTAGATAAGTTTTAATGACTGCATTTAAATTTGATTTGTCTATAATATCCATTTATCAAATGATACAAATCTTATTGCATTCCTTTACACAAAACTAACTAGGCGGAAAATTTATTAATTAACATATTTTTAAGTTAATAAAACAACAAATTCTTTATCAAACTGAGCTCAAAGATGTAACGCAATATTTGAGGGAAAAAAATCTATTTAATTTTTAATATTCTTAGAAAAAGAAATACTCCAATTTGTCCAATTCAAAACTTTCGGTAAATAAATTAAACGGTTTGCTTTACCTTGATTATTTTGCTGCAACTTGCTGTTAAATAAAGCATTTGCTGCATCCCAGTTTACAAGAGGGTATCTGCCAGCTGAGCACCCTTGATTTGAGCTCTTGTGTAGTGTGATGATCTTCTGCTAATAGCTCTCAGCTCACACTTGAGCACTGGCAGCCCCAAAATGAAATTGTTGCCAACTTGTGGGCGCATCCGGTTTGCCAGTTGCTTCTGTACTTTGTGCATTATGTTCTGCTACTCACCCAGTTAAAATGTAAGAAAGAGGGTATATTAGTGTTAAGTGAATGTATGTGGCGGGCAGAAGTTTGCAACTTCGGTTTGTTCAGTGTCAATATCTTTGTCTTTTTAGATGCTATAGGAGCTAGAGGATAAAAATTTGCTAGAAAAGTTCTCGTAGATGTAGAGTAACTTTATTCGAAATTATCGATATTAAGCCCTGGTTTTTTTTTATATATTTATTAAGTGTGCTGAATGTACTGAAGGAAGTGTGAATTAATGTTGCAGCAGCTTGAATCGGTTTGCAGAGTATTTTCCAGTCGCGCAATTTCGTCTTGAGCCTGCTCACTCGCTTGGATCTGCTTACAGGGTATTATTCAGTCGCGAGCTTTTTACATGATTTGATTTGCGTTTCGATTTAGTTGAAGGCCTATCTCTCAGCGTTTGTGCAGCTTTTGTTTATCTGTTAAAAATGTTGCCTGTTTGTGAGCCATTTGGTAAGTCGTTGTGCATATATGTATGTGTGTGTGTGTGTGTGTGTGTGTGTGTCTGTGTGGGTGTGCATTTCCGTTTCCGTTTGCGATAGTTTCCGCTGCGTTGTCGGATTGCTGATAGCTTGATTGCAACTTTATAGCACGCAATGTTGTTGATGCTTTTATTGCTAAGAACCTCTTGTGTGTGTGTATGTGTGTGTGCCAGGGGGGCGGGGGAGGGCGTTACGTGGCAGGGGCAGGGTGGAAGAGCATCTGCTGCTGAGGATATCCAAGACGATTACTCTGGTCATCTATGGCACACAAATGATGTGCCAATAAAGTTGGGCGCCTCTCGATTGTACCCAATAAAATTCATCTTGGTTTTTATGGTCAGCAAAGGGCGCGGCCACGCCTACAATGCTAACACACACATAAACAAAAGCAGCAGCAGAGGCAGCATCTGCGTTGCCTTAAGCCCTTGTCAAATGTCATGTGGGTTTATCTTTTGGCAGCGCTTCAATTGTCATTAAATTTTTGCCGCTGCTGCTTTCAATTTCGAGGCCTTGTCTAACGCTGCGTATACTTCACTTGGCCAAACTTAGCTTATTTTCTCGCATGGCTGTTGTTGTTGTTCTTGCTGTTGTTGTTGTTTATGTGCGTGGACATCAGCAAGCATATATGTGGATGTAGTTGCAGCTATTCTGGCAACTAGTTGGCGCCCAAACTAACAAATGCAAAGCACGTCTCAACTCTCGACTAATATAGAGAGGGTTATGGGTTGTCTAGAGAAAAAGTTAAGCGCGTGTTTTGAAGCGTATATTAAATTGAATGGTCAGACGAGACACATCAACAACAACAACAACAACAACAACAACAAGGGCACCTAACCACTCAAATGGTGTTTCATGTACTTGTATGTAAGCGTATATTGTTGTCTCTTTGCTCCAGTTGTTGTGGTCTGGCACTCAAGCAAATCGGATTCTCTACAAATGATGACAACGCCAGCGTGTCTCCATATGTGTGTGTGAGTGCGCGCGCGCGCGTGTGTGTGTGTGTGTGTTTAGCCGGTACAAGAGGAAATGTTGGCGCAGAAATGCACAGCATATTTCAACTGCTGCGCTGTTCATCATCATCAACAGCCCAGGTTGTTGTTCTTGTTGTTGTTATTTGTTCTCTAACTAAATTAATTGAGCAAGTTTTGTTTTTAAAGTCCCATCACATAGCAAATAACAAAATACTCGTTTATTTATAGACAGAGTTATTTAACTTTAAGAAACTGTAGCTAGTTAGAACTTTACTTTCTGCTTTCTACGCCAAGTTGTTAAATAAATATTTGTGCGGTTTTTTTTTTATACATAGTGCTATGATTTTTAATAACACTTTGCGCACATATGTAGGGATTACAGAGTTTTTCCTTGTGTATGTAATTTATGAATTGCCCGTGGGTAAAAATTTATGAGGGCAGGTTTTTAATAACTGGATATATGATGCGCGCAAATAATTTACATTCATAAAGTGTATTCCTTGTGGGGTTTTTTCCATTAAAACAGGCTTTAATGAAAAATTATTCTTGCAATAATATAATTATTAATAATAAAAATGTTGTTATTAAAAAAAATAATATGAATAAAAACAACAGTAAGAAAATTGAAAATAATAATAATTACAACGACAAGAAGAAATAATAATAAAAATAATCCCAATAATAATAATAATATAAAATATAATAATATATAATTTAACAACGATAATTAAAAAAGAAAATTGTTGGTTTCATTTGCGACCAGCGCCTTGAAAGTTCTATCGACTGAACCACCCGCAGTGCCTAGCAATTACGTTGTGATTTTAACATCAAGTGCTTGCTGCCTCTTTGTCATGACTTTATCAGCATTTTTTGTTATACACTTCAAGAGGTTATTCAAGTCATAGAGCCCCGAGTTGAGTATCACAGTAGAGTCAAAATCCATCTATGGGTCAGTATAAGCGAAATTATACATTGGTCCGTCTCCCATCCAATTTCAATTTGTCGAAATTCCGACGCGATATATATATCCGATATATATATATATATCATATGGCTGTTATATGCAAGATCAGTAGAAACAAAGACGCAGCATTTACGCGCCTCATTATTCTTCTTATAAATTCCTAGGGCCCTTTCAAATCAAATCAAATTATATCAGACAGCCTGCTAAGCCATTAATCTGCAGAGTATTTAATTTTCGGCGTGCTGATTATAGCCGTTCTTTCTAGTTCCCATTTTCGCATTTTGTTTTTGTTTTTCGCTTTTGTCGGTGTCGACATTTTGTTGGTTGTTGTTGTTGCTGGGACGCAATTAAAAAACAACATTTTCAAGTCTTTTGTCCTGCAATTGCTGCTGCTGATGCTTCTCTTTTCGCTTTCGCTGTTGTTGTTGTTGTTGTTTTTGCTGCTAACGCGCTGCCATTTTGCAGGTTTCACTTTTGAGGTGCTAATGACTGGCGATTAAGGCCGGGAAGTCAGACCAAGCTGTTGTTTTTCTTTGGTCCAGCTTAGAGCTTTAACAGCTTTTCTTAAGAGCTGAGTATGATTTTTCAACTAGCATAAATTCCAAGCGATTAAGGCACAGACTCATATACACACATATACACACGCAAACACACACAACAGCACACACATATAGGCGTAAGAAAGTGGTGGAAACAATGGAACACTCTAAGCCTAACTAAGTGCTTGTCCCAAAGCGTTTGCTATAGAATTTGTTCTTATACCCTTTAAGCGAGTTGGCTTACATTTATCATTCTTAATGCCAAAACTATAAATATTTTAGATAAACATATGTTTAATTTATATCGTAAGCTTTGAAATATATATGTATATGTTTAAGGCCTTTCCTTTATATTTTAATTGTCATATTGTTTTAGGTATAATATATTTATAACTCGTTTTGATTAGTATGCAACCATAAAAACCACTTTTGTTTCAAGCTGATAAACATTGTTTTGTTTTGGTTCTAGGAACTTATCTTATCTATATGTCTTCCAAAAAAAGAATACATATAGTTTCATTTAGATAAAATTCTATAATGATCGTTTCTAAGCAAATGATGATAAGATAACTTTAACATCTATTGATAAGTATTAATATATAAAGCTGTTTCAAATGTATGCTTAGGGTATCTTGTATTCTAGCAAGCTCTAGTAGAATTTTTCTAGACGCTTTGTATATTCGTATTTGGTCCATGGCTATGCCTATGTATGAGTGTATGCATGTGCGTAGTAGATAATTACGCTCAAGGACGAACTTTTATATTTGTTGTTGTTGTTATTGTTGTTGTTTTTCTTACTACGCTTAAGCTTGGCAAAAAGAGTGACAAAATCGTGATGTGAGGACTTAAAGTTATCGTGATTTTTCGTGAAATGTAAACTAATTGAATAAGCATTGAGTAAATGCTGACAAATATTTAAAAAACTACCCTCCGGCTTAAATAAAATCTGTAACTTTTGCAACTTTTCTCAAACGCTGTAAAGTTATTTACAAAATAACTAAGACTTACTGGAAAATAAGTTAGAGTGAGATTAAAACAGTAGAAAACTAGTTTTCAGCATTAAAGAAAAACTTGTGAAACGTATACAAAACACAAACACAATATACAAATTTAAACAGTAAGTTGAACTTATGAGAATCGCATAGAAAGGTGTTCTAAAGGGCTGAAGCAATAGGTGAGAAAGAAATTGAGAAGGAGCTTGACAGAGAAGTTATATTAAACACATTAATAAATTTCATAAAACTGGCTAAAAAAAATGGATATAATTAAAATCGCATTATTTTCAAAGTTCGCGAAGTTATCGCTTTAGATCGAGCCGGAGTTAAAATATAATTCCACTAACAACCTAGCCTTCAACGAAACCAAAAAAACATTCTAACTACAATTCGGATCAATTCATATATTTTTCAAAAATTGTTAGATTTAATATAGAAACAAATCAAGGAAGAAATAACCGCAAAGTGTAAGTAATTTTGATCTATACTTGCGTTCAAATTTATTAACCTAAAAATCTGTGCTACGAGAACTAACAATTTATTCTTAAAGTTTGAATGCAACTGCAGACTGTAAGCTGATTTCATTTTGTTCGTGTTTGTCTGGAGTAGGAAGTGTATACAAAGTGTAAAAAGGTAAATTCACACAAAAATAATTTTCATAAATGCATTTGCAAGTGTGCACACACACTTTTTATTCAGTGCCAACTTGTTTTATGGGCGCACGATTGAGAACGGCTCGACAAGGACTCGTAAATATTTTGTGAACATTGTAACAAAAGCAATTCACTTACCAAATATGTAAATGAGTTGGTTACATTGTTGGCTTTCGTTTAGCAGTTCATAGTTGAGTCTGTGCAGCGCTCATTACGGATACGAACCAGACCCCCAATTGAAAAGTTTTGCGCATGTTGGCAGGCGGAGCAATCCCAGCAGGAGAGTTAGCTACACGTTCCAGGTTTCGGCAAAAACTCTCACACTTGGAAAGTGCGCGTTTATAATTCGCAACTGATTCAAGCAGAAACTTGGCGACTTGTCTTTGGTATTTTCGGCAGCAGCTAAGTAGTGTGTGTGTATAAAAAGTGTAAACGGAAAATAGATTGGCCTATTTGTAAATATTCCATTTATTTAATTTGGTAGAAGCTGTATTAAATGCTATATACATATCACATGTCACATAATTTTCATCAAGTGGCTGCCTTGTGCAACTGCAAAAATGAAATCTGATTCAAAGTTTTGAGTGTGCGGAAATAATAAATTAATAGTCGTTTCTGTGGCAATTTATAAGCAAACATTTTGCAATTAATTAGCCGGAATAATTGCTAAGAGATTGGCAGGGAGGATAAATTAATTTGTCCGCCTGTTAAGTGCCATTGGCAATAAATTGACTTTTATTCCATTGTTATTATTACTTACTATGATTAAAAAAACTACGTTTACCTTTTGAGTGTGTGTGCGTATCGGGGATTGTTGGCCGTGTGGCTAATTTGCCAGAGTTGCAGCTGACTGACAATTGACTGTCAGCTGTCAACTGTTTGATTTGTTATGCAACAATAGGTTAAACATTAACAGCAACAATAGGAACAACGAAATTGGCAAACGTTTTGGCATTAATCAATGGCAACAGCAAAGTGTCAAAAAGTCACATTGTAAATGCCCCTTGTTATCCTTGTAGGTGAAAAGCTTAACAAATGACACTCACTAGCACCCACACTCGCACACACTCGTCCACACACACCCATTCACATTCACTCTCATGAATGCAATACAAATGATTGATTATGCGGGATATTGACTGTTTGTTGTTCACCTCCCCCTTGGCACCAGTTGCAGCTCCAATTCCATCTCCATCTCCATCGCCATCGCCATCGCTGGTCAACATTATATTTTCATCATTGAGCACTGCAATTTTAATGAGATTTTGATGCGAAAGACACGTTAAGCTGCATTCCACATTATTTATGTTAAATGCGTTGCATATTTAAATGCCCCACTGCATGCCTCTTGTTTAAGCCATGGCAAAAAGCAAGCAGCTCATCAATTTGATCAGCCAGGATTCGTCAATCGTATCCTTAACTACTTTGCAAGTTAAATGTATTCATCAAATTTGCTGCTTTATATAAAACGATACGATTAAGTCACAGAATATAACGGGATTTTCGTCAAACTAAAGTATAATCTCCAGTTTCTGTTAAATATCAGTAGTTGCACCATGCCAAAGCATTCGAATTATCAATGGACAGTAGTATTATACCCTTTGAAAATGTATATCAATATATTGGAAAAAGGCAAATTTCTTGTTATGTTTAAAGGTTGGAGGGATAATACAAAAAATGTATTTTTTTTCTTTCTATAAGTTCAAATAAGCAAAGTTTAAGCTTGCGGTTCTTCAACTGCTGTAAAATAATTGATTCGAAAAATAACTTGGTCAAAACCAGTTAGAAAATCTCTGGTATAAGCAAAACCAGCATATTTCACTTTTTGGATAGATTCTCCATTCTTCTAAAATTTAAAATCGGTTTAAGCTAAGATTTGTGCCTTGCTTGGAACATATATTCTGAACAAAAGAGGAACAAGAAAAAGTGGTCTCAGCTGAGTGTGTCCGAATGAGCGAATACCCTGTACACTACCATACTATGTATTCGTACGTGTAAAGCATATATTGATATTGCTTAACAAGCTGTGCTGTGTAGCAAGGATATTTTCTACTTTGGGCACAAATCTCCTTTAAGCATAATTTAAAAAGTCATCTCCATTTCGTGTTACTTTAAGTCAACTGCTTTTTCTTGCGCCATACTAATTGAATTAGGGAATTTACGAGTAAGAATTTTGTAGGAATTCGTTTAGTGAGTTGTACATCCATTATTCTTTGCATGACTTCATCCAGTTTAAATGTCTCGCAGTCGCTGAATTGAACAGAAAGTATTTAAATTACGACCCAAGCACAACCGTTAGTCAGGATTTAAATATACTACTGTATATGCATACATATATATATTCCTTGTCATTTGAACTCGCATCCTGCAAAGTTTGTCAGCGTGCGCGGCTGGGCGGGGTTAATTGTCCTGTTCTGTGGATATGGAATTGAATTTTGTTACGGATTTGCATTTTGTGTGCACCGCAATAATATTTAAACTTTTACGTTGGCCAATCTATAATTGTCTGTGTTTGCGTGTGTGTGTGTGTGTGTGTCGATTTATGTGACTTTCAATTGTTCATGCAGGGGAGACAAAAAAAGTTAAGGCAAAAGCATGGTTGAGCCAATTATTTGAATTTTGCTCGTTTAACTGACGGTTGTTCGGTCATTTCGGTTCCTCAATTATGCAAATGCTTCCAAAATAAAGCAATTCCATTAAAATATAAATTATTGCGAGCATTTTAAAAGAATGGAATGCCTCAGCATGGGATTGCAAACCGCACCAAATGCATTTCACACTCCAAACAAAAAAAAAAAAACAGTTATCCGATCTAAGCCGAATAAGGAATACCCTCGAAAGTCGAAGCAGTATTTCTATAACAGGTAATTGATTGGATGATGCCATTTAGCTGACAAAGACTTTTGCAAAAGTTAATCACAGAACATGATTCATTAATGAATACTTTAAGTTTTGTATTAATATAATTGAACAATAACTAAATAAATATTTTTATAAGTTAATATATTTTTTTCAGTTCTTGAAATGAGGCCTCATTGAGAGATTTCCATTTTAAGGATCTTGCATTTAATATTTTGGATACGTTATGCCCCAAGCTAAATATAAAATTAAATAAATATAAAATTAAATATATTGCATCGACCTATTTAATCATGTTAGTTGCAAATTTAACATACACTTTAAAATGAAGTAATCAACTTTTTGCTTTGATATTCCTGTTTTTTCATATCGATTATTTTGTATCGAATGTGTTGTTAATTTAAGCTAGTAGTATATTTGTCATTGAACCCTAGGCCAAAATGTATCCTCTTGGTAAGTTAATCCTCATGTTAGCTGTCATGGACTTAACAATAAATGTTAACTGCTTTAAAAAATGGTGTATTAGATTTGATTTTGAACCTTCCCGAAACCAAAGATTTATCCTCTTGGTAAACTTATCACCATGTCAGCTGCCATACACTTGACAATAAATATAGACTGCTTTACAGATTTGTGCATTATATTTTTCATCGAACCTTTTACCAAAAGTTTAACCTCTTGGTAAATTTATCCCCATGTTAGCCGCAATGATATTAAAAAAAAATACTGACTGCCTTATAGAATTGTGCGTTATATTTGTCATCGAACCTTCTACTAAAATTGTGTTCTCTTGGTAAATATATCCCCATGTCAGCTACCATGGAGCTAACAATAAATAATGACTGCTTTACAGATTTCAAAACGGCTAATGGCAATATACTAGATTGTATATGGTAGATGGAAGTGCGGGTAGCACAATGCCAAAAATTAGCCAATGCATGGTTGACGGCAGTCGGGCGCCATAGTGGGGCACATTGTGATTGCGATTGCAATGGCGATTGCCTGACGTTGTTTACATTTTGCACTTTGCATGTTGGCTTTTGATTTTCGCTGTAGCAAATCGAAACTGTGCTAACATTTGCATATTTTGTAGATTGGCTCCAATAATCAGCGAGATGCGAGTTGCAAGTTGAGAGTTTTGAGTTTTGAATTCTGATTTGTCGGCGTCGAGGTCCAAATGTCAAGTGCAACAGTTGAGACAATTGCGACTGTTGGCTGCCGCCAAATGGACGTGTGGGCCATGGACCATGGGCCGCGAGGCGTGGGAAGGCCATGCTGATGCGTATGTTGATGTTATGCGGCAGCAGCTACAACTTGTGGGCTCGTCTATATTTACTTTAATGGCATGTCAAACAACTGACACAGCAAAGAGACACACACACACACAGAGACAAAGCAGCATGAAGTTGGGACGCTATTTTGCCATGTCAAGTCGCGTTACCGAAATACGCAAAATATGAAGACTGCAAGTGCAGGCAATTAAATTAACATGGTCTGCATGTAATGTTATGTGCAAGCTTGACGGGCGCGGGCGGGTGAACGGCAGGTTGGCTTATAATATAGCTCTGTGGATGCCATCATATGGCTCTGACCCTTAACTGGCAATGGCTTCGCCTGCGGAGTCAGCTAACGCAGATCGTTGCCAAAATTAGTTACTCTATTTGCAGTCATTTTCACCTACGTACCAGTGCACGGTCCTTTTGCAACCCTTTGCCAACCCCTTTGCCCCCACTCTCCTCTGTCGTTGTCTTGCGCGCTCCATTACAAACTTTTTGTTTGGGTTTCTGCGTGTGTCGAATGTCAAACAATTTCATGAGCGACAAATTTTTGAATAACCTTTGAACAAAAGTTTGTTACGTGATTTTCGCTACACACACATTTCTGAATGGAAGTGTGTCCGTGCATTTATATACACGCAAGCAAGAATGTGCTAATATGCAGGTTGACGGGTATCTATAAGTTGGTAGAAGTTATACAAATGCAAAGCACCTTTCCTTAGAGACCCTTCCCCTTTTTTTTATTTATTTTTTTTAATGGATTGACCCATCAGCTGTCGGATAGGTCACTATTTCTACATCAAAGGGAACACTTTTTTAATAAGTTATATAATGTACTAGTTTGAACTTTAGGGGTGCGCTATTTGAGTTAGATTTTATCTAGAATTTGGACCTTTATCTTAGGCTTCAAAAATACAAAGCTATAAATAACTTCAACCACTTTCTTCGACCTATTCATATATGTAAAATATTCTTTTATTGGTGTTTCTATTGATATATAAATATATATTTGTAATAACCTACTCACCTGTTAATTCACACGAACGATTATTTTATCTGTATCAATAAGTAGGCAGGAAACGACCTTTAATCTATAAACACATTCTTAAAAGAATATAAAAGCAGATTTAAGGTTTATTAGTTTAAAAATTCATCTAAGCCTTGAGTTAGTGCGTATTGCGTAGCAGAGCAATATTAATAAATATGGTTATTGTTCATTTTGATCTCAGCTCAACATACACTCATGTTTACATACATGCATTAATTGAAAAACATTCAAGCCAACATGCATAGATATATGTTATGTTATGCTTTTAATACGTACCAATTTTTGTTAATTGCCATATTTGAAATAAATACCGCTGTCTTCACTAAGGCCATAGCCACTGCTTCCTCAATAGTTGAATGCACATCCTCTCCTTTGTTTATGACGCCCCGCCTCCTCCTTTGCTCAAGCTGCCGTCTCCTCTCTAGTTGAAGCCGCCGTCTCCTCCAATGTTCAATCTGCCACCAATATTAAGGCCGCCCGCCGTCTTTTTTATTGTTTAGGCCGCCTCCTCCTTTGCTCAAGCTGCCATCTTCTCTAAAGTTGAAGCTGCCGCCTCCACTGTTCTAGCAACCGCCTCCTCCTTAGTAAAAGCCGCCGACGCCTCCTTAGCTGAAGGCTTGAAGTGAAATCTATGGGGCTTACTTGAATTCATGAGAATCGAGAAGAAGGGAATTAGTTAAGAACTTGTTATTTTTTAATTTTCAGAGCAGTTAGAGGTAAACTTGGTCTTGCATTTAAACATACAAAATATATGCATACATATATTTACATATACATATAAACATATTTACATAATATGTACATATTTACATGCATATACACATGCATACATGCGTACACATGCGAACATACATACATTTTTATATACCTACATACATTTATACGAACATACATAAATATATATAAGAACATACTTATAAACATACACGTATTCAAAAACTTATATACAAACATGACTATGCATTCGCACAACTAATATAAATATTAATATATGCAGATATCTCTACATACATATATATTCATATAAATACATACGTATACACATACATACACGTGTACATAAATACATACATACATACATGCATGCATGCATGCATACATGAATACATAAATACATACCTTCATACATACATACATACAAAAATGCATACTTACATATGTACATACGCACGTAAATATATACATTCAAGCATATACATACAGATAGATTTTCGAAACAATTTATTAATAAATCATGAATATGTCAATTTTTTTCATGATTTTTTTTTACCTAATTTGAATACTCAGCCAATGTTTAAATTAAATTTATGTAGAAAATAAACCAAATTTAAAAAATTATAGCAGGTTATTCGATTGAGCCCTGTGGGCTTAGAGTCCCCATCAAATATTGCTCCCCATTTAATTATTAATTTTGAAACTCGAGAAAATCACGCCTCTCAAATTAAAAACATTTAAAAAACTGCGTGTTTTCAGTTTAATCCTTGGGATTGTCCCATGTTTCCAGCTGAAATATGAAAACCGCAGCTTTGCAATTGCTGGGTCAAAAAAAAAATTAAATAAATATGCAAACTGTGGACCCAAAAGGTTGCCCAATGCTAATGCCAAATGTTAATGAGATGCGCAGCAACAACAGCAGCAGTGGGCGTGGCCAAAGGGCAAAGTGTAAATACATAATGAAGAACGAGTAAAAAAAAACGGCGGCACTAAGTGAGCAAAGGTCGCAAAGTGGAAGCTGCAACTTCAGAGCAGAGCTTGAAAAAGGCAGCAAGTAAAATACAAAAATAAAAAAAATAATATATCTATATGTATATAAAATGTAACAGCACAAAAACTAAAAACAAAAACAAGGCGAGGCAGTTGGTTTTCCTCGTTTCAGCTGCGCGACCCAGCTGAAAATATTGGCATGCTAACAGCATCGGCTTTGGCATGGCAATCAAACAGGTGCTTGGCCCATTGTGTTGGCGAGCTCTTTAAAATACTCGTTGCGGGTATTCATGTGTTATAGGGCATTATTCAATCTTTAAGTGTATTTGATTTATGATATTATTTTATTATTATTATTATTATTATTGTTAATATTATGATGTTCCCGTGGCCCTTTGTGGCTGCACATGTGGGTCGCAATTTATGGCAGTTGGGTGCTGCCGACTGCTTATACCTGTTGGTGGCAGCTACTGCTGCTGTTACTGTCACTGCGATTTCAATTATTTTTCCAACATTGTTGACTTTGCTCGCAACGCACGCAAATTGAAAGTGGCGAAAATAAAAACATACCCTTGACGTAAGCTTTTAGCTGGGCTTTTGGTTTGTTAACAAATGTTTTTCCATAAAGAATATGATTCAATCCCATAAAGAACAAAGAAAATGTTTGGTGTTCTGTTCACGGCTCAAGCAACTTCCTGGCTTTAGGTTCAGTTCGTGAGCCTGGTTTTGTACATTCTTAATCTCAGCTTTTGGTAGAAATACATCATATATACATTTTCAAATATTAAGAAGCTATTGAAAGGTAGATATATGGCGCCAAAGTTCCTTGAACTTAAAGGTTTATGTTTCTGAGCAAACTTTTTAATTTTTTCCCCAAAGTCAACTATTTTCATTTGTTTAAATGCATCCTGACCTCAACATATTCGATTTGTCAGCGTTAGCTGCAGACGCCTCGAGCTTGACTATTAAAACTGATTAACACATTTATTCGAGCTGAGTGTTGAGTATTGAATGCTGAAGTTTTGTTCCATTCATTGTAAATCGTGTGCCACCTTCAGGCGTTCGCTTCATTTGTCAATCAACAGCAGCAACAACAACAAGTAGTCGGATTGACTCTTGAATCCTTAAGAACGTGCGCCAATGCCGAGAAAAAGTGCAGAAGCCCCCTGCTTCAGCCCTTACAATTTGCTTTCCCCTTTGTGCTTTAACGCGTATTTATTTCATTTCATTTATTTCTACTATCACGGGTGTGGCTGCCAAGCCGGAAACTTAACTTGTGGTTGTTGTTGCTGTTGCTGTTGCAGTTCTTGTTGCAGTTGTTGTTGCTCTTGTTGTTGCTGTTGTTACTAAAGCAGCACTTGAGCACAAATCCCATTGTCTATGCCAAGTTGCCAGCTAGTCGAGCGCAGCAGCAGCAGCAGCAAAACTTGGCAGCGTTCCGTTTGTCTCAGTGCAGCGGCCGCACATGATGCACACTAGCCCAGCCCCAGTCCCTCGCAGCCCCTTGCTGCCCGTCCCCTATCACACCCTATGGATCTTTCGTGGTTCCCGAAGCGCGTATCCTTGGCTGGCGCCCACTTAAGTATGCTAAGATTTCCGTTGCGCTGGCGTTGCGCTGCTTTATTGTACTAACAGCAACAGCAAAAGCAGCAACAATAATAACAAATAAATATAAATAATGAAATACAAAGTCATTTCTCGCTGACAATGATAACTCAGTCGCTGTGTGTGTGCAAGCGTGCGTGTGTGTGCCTGTGAGTGTGCACGTGTGCGTGTGTAAGTGTGTATGCGTGTGGGGGGCATGACAGCTGAGATGTGTATGCTTATAAGCATCAACTGCTACTGCTTCTGCTTATTAACTACACAATGTAAGCAAAAACACTCGACGACACTCAAAGGAAAGTGGAAAACTGTAACCAAATCAGCCACAATAGTCAGCAATAGAAAGCAGACCGATTCGTGGTGCTAAATGTGGCTCCATCATTGACAGATGCCACCGAAAATCTGACTTGTGAATCTTTAGGGGAGTTCGTTGGAAATCTCGAAGATAATGCGACTGGGAGTTGCTCTCTAAGCAAGGCTAGGCTGGAGTAGCAAATTGAGTTGCTTTCACTTATCGCCTTTCTATGCGATTTTCACAAATTCAAGTGATTTAGTTTAGCAAGTGAGAGAGGAATTGAGAGCACGAGTGAGGGCGAAAAAAAAACAAAAAACAAAAAAAAACACTAGTGAGAGTAAGTCGTGGGCAAGACTGACAAATAGTCAGTCTCTATAGTCTCTATAGTAAAATACTTTGGAATACGGCTCGAACCAATGCCTAAAGGTTAGATTTCTTCTCGAATAAGGTAGTTTTTAACGAAATGTTTTTAAAATATTTGTCGGTTTAAGTTTAAGATTGGTTATACTCGATCGAAATCATCTTGCTCAAAGCTTAGCTTTAAACCAAATCAAAATCGAAATCGTGTAAGCTTAAAGGAAAGTATATGTGTATTGGTAAAAAAAGATATACCTTTTTGCCTGTTACATAAATTTCCGCAATCTTATCATGCTCTTGTTGTAAATTGTCAAAGGGTGCACATTGTAAGACAAGTAACAAGATTTGTGGTAGTATCTTGAGAGAACTGAAACTTACCCAAATTCTTTAAACTCATTTGAAATGATTATGGGGAATCTCTTGTCGCCAGCTACGGTAACTAAAGACACGGCCAGGCACTGCTTCGCAATTGTTGTTCATCTCCCTGGGTTCGAGTTCTTCTCTCTCTTTCCCTCTCTCTCTCTCTCTCTCTCTCTGCCTGCGTTCCTGTATTCATATACTATACATGCTCGGCACGCACACACGCACACATGCAAATGCTGGGGATGATAGACACTTGGCTTAAATGACAACAGGAATTGCGTAGGTCCTTAGGCTCCGTCATGGACAAGCGGCATTTCAGTTGTGGCTCGATGGAAAATCAAAGGCAAAGCCGCAACCAGACGAGTTTAGTTTAGTGAAGTGCCTGCTGCCACGCCCACCACATATACACAGGGGGATATTGTCAGGAAAATGGCAGAACTTTAGGCGACATACGAAAAACATAACCAAAAATAGGTAAAGAAAAAAAGTGAAAGAGTAAGGGCACAAACTGTGCATACCCTGTACGCATTTGGGGACCATGGGAGTCGTTTTGCATTCAACATTCAAACTAACTAATTACTTATGCAAACGTTGCCACACAGAGGAAACTGGCCACAAACGAGCGGCCGCAGGACACGACCAAAAAATATGCAATCGGCTTGAGGTTTTTTTCTCTATTTGGCGACGGGGCAAACGATTGCCTATTGATGGATGAACGAAATAAATGGCGAAAAAAATGAATGGAGCATGCAGCACGCTGCACGGTTCCGGGAGCAGAGCAACTGCTTGCAAAGAATGTATGATTTGCATATATGAAAGCCGAGTCGAATGCCATTTAGCATACAAGTTAGTCAGCCAGACAAAATTCTTAAATTTATTAAACTTATTCAAGAAATTTGTTATTATTAATGTCTAACAAATGTTCAGATCATACTAGTCGTCAGCTATTCACGGCACTAACACACTAGCGGTAACATGAAGAATCTTTTAACTTTAAGGTAGTTGCAAGAAGAGAGGATTCGACATTTATACGAATGGCAGTTAAAAAATAAAATGCTTGAAAGCCTTGGTGTATTACATTTGCTTAAAATTTATAATAAAATTTATTCAATTTATCCTAAATTATAGTGTTGTAAAACTATCGAAAGTGGCTTCAATCGATAGCTTCGATAGCCGATAAATGGCGCAATCAATACTAAGTATAGCTAGAACTAACTATAGTAAAATCTTAACTATTTTTTTTTAATAATGAATTCCTTAATACATTAAAATCCTGCTATGAAAACATGAGTGTATAGATATCGAGGATAATAATTGTGGTGTACAAATTCGATATTATGGACAGGGTAATCGATAAAGCCGAGTAACTATTTGAATTGTGTATATGCAGATAGTAATATATGAATCTATGAGAATGTATATTCAAATAGATTCTGATATGCGAAACAAAAAGTAGGGTATATTTTAGTCGAGCACACAAAATTCGAGTGCTTTTACGTGCTTTCATCTTGGCCGTGTTCTTTTTAATCCCGAGCAGCTCGTCAGCAGTTGTCTGCCACAAGCAGTTTGACAACCAGCTGCGGGCTGCCCAGAGTGGTTCCGGAACCAACTCCTAGTCGCTGACGATCCAGCAACTGTAGAGTACTAGAGTGCGCCGGGGACTCGAGTTAAATTGAGCCGCCACCAAGTTGGAGCGCCCTAGAGCCTGGTAAAGGACATTGGCGACAACAACGCCTGTCACTTGCTGCTGAAGTGGAATGACGGATGCCGCGCGGTACTTGCAATACGATGCATGTGCCGCTTGGACAAAGTGCAACCAGGCAGCCAGGCAGCCAGCCAGGCATTCAGGCAGCCAGGCATTCAGGCAGCCAGGCAGCCAGAACCAACAGCTCGCAGTGCCGCGAGCTGTGGCTGCAGAGTCGAAGCTGCCACGTTGCAACGCTGGCTGGGGCCCACTTTCTTAGCTATACTTTGCTTGTGAATAAATAAAGAGGCGCAAATTAAATTTGAAATTGTTGCCGAGGCGCCGCATAGGGCATGCTGCAGTGGTAAACGAAATGTGACTGTAAATGCACGATTCGTATACGCAATGCAAATAGCCACGAAGCATTTGCCATGTTAACTGCTATATTGCCAATCACAGTATGACCAAATTAATGGAAGTATCTCTCTCTCTCTCTCTCTCTCTCTCTCTCTCTCTCTCTCTCTCTCTCTCTCTCTCTTGCTCTCTCACTCTCTCTCTCTCTGTTTATCTCTGTCTATTGTATGGGTTTTTGCCATACATTATTAGCAGTTCATTCTTCTTTCAAGATGTGCAATACACAAGTTCACACACACACACGCACACAGTTATGAAAATATATATTCATATACATAACAGGCATATATATATTTTATTTTTATTTTTTTTGTATGCTCCGAGAAGCAGCAGCAGCAGCGGCTACAACAGCAGCAGCAGTAAATTTCTCACATAATTTGGCGTTTCCTTTTTATATTTTGTTGTCTTCATATTTTTGTTCTTTATTTTTTTTGCAGGGTATTACGAACAGCTCTTTAAACAGGCAGCAGCATATGACGTAATATAAACCATATAACAAAAGCGGAATACAATATAGTCAACAGCAAATATATTTAAATATTTAAGCATAGAAATTCGTATTTGCAAGGAAATTAAAAAGTTAATTACAAAATAAAGAAAAGTACGGAATTGGTGGGTTATTTTGCTATTAGGGTAAGTGTAACTTTTTTGCGGCTGCTTAAATGAAATAGTTTTTAAAGCACCTTTCTATGCGATTTTCATATCCCCGGCTAAAGCTTTATAGTTTGATTTTTTTAGAGCTTATGTATATACGGAATTTGTGGGTTGATTTGGGATTAGGTTAATTGTAACCTTATCGCTGCTGCTCAAATGAAATAGGTTTGAAAGCGCCTTTCTATGCGATTTTCATGTCCCCCAGATAAAGCTTTATAATTTGATTTTTTTCAGTGCTTTTGTTAGGTTGATATTGAACATTGTTTAGTATTTTAAAAAGCTTACTCTCTCATTTGTTTTGAATCCGTGTCTTCCTTGGCTTCTCCACACTCCCCATCTTTTTCTACAAATTGTATGCGAAAACGAGTTTTTTTTTGAACTGTTAAATCTCTCATATCTATCTGTTTTTCTCTTAAATACGACTTTCGATGCGATTTTCATATTGTTAATAAGCTGTTATATAATTTTGTTTTACTAAAATACAGAAAAAAGGGTAACTGCCAGTCAAGCATTGGCAAATAAAGCGCTTTAGCTTGCCTTTTGTTGTTGTTATTTAAGCATCATTTACTTGGCCAGTTGGCCTGACACTTTGACTTGGGGCTGCCATTTGGCTCTGCTTGACTTGGCTTTAAATTAAAAGGCAGCAGAAGTCGATGGGTTGTAAGCCTTGCGGTGGCAAATGCCAACTTCCATATGCGTTCTATGACTTGGTGCGGCAGGCTCCTCTTTGCTGCCGTTTAGATTTATGACAGCATTTGGGGTTGTACGGACTGTACGGGGTAAGGTGCCTGGCTCCGGTCATGTTCAGTTATCAAGGACACGCACCATTGAGCGTTATGCCCCAATCAACGTTCAGCTGCACTTGATGTGCACGATGTGATGACAGTCGTATGAGAATATTTCGCTTATGCCGCTTGGCATTTCACAAATTCTCATAAAAATAAAAGTCGTTCATTCTCTCTCTCTCCCTCTCTTTTCCTGTCTCGGTGTGCACGCATTTAATTGTGACACACTTGTCTAATGAGCTCATATTGCTTGATCTTATCCTGCAGGCCAAGACGAATCCCTCACAATGCAGACCAATGTGCAAATTGATTCAAAGAACCTACGCAGCAACGATGACAACTTTCGCTCACGCAGCCATCACATAACCATTGAGGTAAGTGCCATAAACAATCGACTTGTGCCACTTGTGGCAGCAACAATTTCTATGCCCCTACCCACAAATATGCGCCCAATAGTAGCAACAATTGCTACAACACAAATGCAACAACTAACAATAACAAACTTTAGTTAGTTCCAGCAGATTAATTAAACTTGCAAGTTTTGCTTCCTTTTCAATGTTTTGCTTACAAATTGAATGTTGATCGTCGTCTTTTGTACCAGTTGAAGCAGCCGACTAAACGGGTTGCGCGACAGGGGGAGGGGGGCGTATGAGTAACGTCTGTGGCAGAGGCTGCAGCTAAAATGTGTTAGCTGAGTTAATTAATTGAAAGCTTTGTTGGACAAGCAAAGTAATATACTGCAGCATCTTTAAATATATATTTGACGGCACACACGACGTATGATTAATTAAAATTTGCAAGTAATACACACACACACGTACACACGTTCACACAACTGCCAGCTGCGTACGCAAACCACAGAAGAAATTACAACTTTTGAGCTAAAATGCGTATAGTATTCGACAATAGCATTAAGTTAGAAATATGCTGCTAACTGGAGGATATATATTTATATAATCTGAAAGATCGCATCCACTGAGACTTTGTTTCGTAATGATCTCATAAGCTAATTAAAAAGTCATAAGATTTGATTTTTCGAATATGCGAATTTGTCATATATCACGAAAATGATTTAACAAGAACATGAAGTTAAAAATATGTTGCTAACTGGAGGATAATTTACATTTTGAAGTAAATGGCAAGAGCATAGTTAGGAATAGCTGCTAACAAAAGGATATGATCTGTATCTTTATTGAGACATTGTGTTGGAAAGAGTACTCAGATCTCGTACATTAAAAAAATCGAAGGCGTGTGCCGCCGAATTTGATTTTTCGAATATGGGAACTTGTCATAAATCACGAATATAATTTGACAAGAGCATGAGGTTAAAAATATGTTGCTAGCTGGAGGATATATTTTCATTTTGAACTAAAATGCGATTATTATTTGGCAAGAGCATAGTTAGGAAAAGCTCCTTACTAAAGGATACATTTACATATGTTGAAACAACCAATCTACTGAGACATAATGTTGAAATAGTTTTGGAAGAGTCCCAAGAAATCTTACATAAAAAAAAAACAAATTCGTGTACCGCCGAATTTGATTTTTCGGATATGGGAATTTGTCATATACCACTGTAACTGTCTATTATAGACAAATACTATAATTTTGTGCTCCAATATGATAAGTATAAATTAATATTTACATATTATTAAAAATGAGTCCAACTTGGTTTTTGAAATTAATCTGCACTTGAATTAAAAGCACACTTTGTTGAATGCAAAATAATGCTCGCTGGGTTATCAACAGAAAGCTCTGCAACAAATTGAGCTTTTGTGCAGCCAACAGCCAGCTGAGAATCACGAAAGCAGGCTATACTTTGTCGATTAACGGGAATGGAGCCCGGTATCGATAATTGCCATGTGTACAGGTAGGTGAAACGAGTACTCTGTATATTTAAAATTTCTTAATTAAAACTCACACTTGTGATAAACCTACTTGTGATACCCTAGCAAAAACTTGAACGCATGCAACAGGTGTTTAAACTTTGCCGCTGTTGGCACCGCTCTGCAGCCGGTGCACATGCGCAGTTGTTGGCGTGCGGCGTGAGCTTTAAAGCTGACCGAAAGCTTTAGAAAGCTGGCGCTGCAATATGGCGGGGCACAGCATCAGTCAGCTGCGCTGCGAGAACTTAGGGCGAATAATGCCAATGAGAACCATCTGATTTTTGTTGTGTTCGTCCCTCGGCGCTCTGCTCGCCAGCTTTTCTGCTTTTCTCAATGAATTGACCACCCCTCGACCCTCTAGTGCCGCCCTGGTCCATGGCAGGACGTGGGTGCGCATTCTGTTGCGGTGTTCATCAGTTGCCAGCGTCGTCGTCGTCGTCAGTCGCTGGCAACATTTTGGCGCGTGTTGACATGCAAAAGATATTCGGTTAACGCGACGCACGACGCTTTTACCGTTAAACGCTTTAAGTTCTTGCTGTGTTATTCGCTCGTTATACGCTTCAAATCAAATTGTAACAGTAAAACAACAGTTGCAACGGATCTACCTTTCTTCTTCTTGTTCTTTTTTTTTGTTGTTTTCTATTGTTGTTAATATTGTTATACAGTCAGCTGCCAGTCGAGCGCTCAAAGCAGGCAAGCGAAAGGCGAATGTATTTAAAAGATTTGCGCTTTCATATTTTATTTATTTTTTTTTAATGTGGGCTACTCATAAAAATTTCGTTAAAATTGACGGTCATTTCCTTTGTTCGCTCAAGTGTCAGTTGGCGTGTGAGTGTGCGTGTGTGTGTATGTGTGTGTGTGTGCGTGTGTGTGTGTGTGACTATGCCGGCATTTTGTTTGGCGCGTAAAACGGCGTCTGTTATCAGCGGAGTGTTGCAAGCTGCTTATCAGGTGCGCAGGCTACTAAATCATTTGCTCAACACACAACAAATTTGTTGCTGTTTTGTATTGCATTGCCCAACACACAGACAGACACACGCACGCACACATGCACGGGTCAAGGCGCAGGCACAAAAACAATAAGAAGCACACAATGCCGCTTGTCTGCATATAAACGGAATACATAAATATCAAAATGTGCCAGCTAGTGTGTGCGTGTGTGTGCTGCTGTGCTGTGATTATCATTTATTGTTTACATTGTCGCGGCATTGGGCAACGGGCAACAATGGGGCGACAATGACGAGCCGTTAAAATCTGTGACCGGAAACGGAAATCCATGTAATGACATTTTTAATGCGTACAATTGCTAGCTAAGAAGCGTTTTTAATTTCTCATTTGTCAGTGACAAGCAGGCACCCACGCACACGGACACGCACACACATACACACATAAATACATATGACATAAAAATGCTCATCGAAAAAAATGACAGTTTCATACACACACACACACAAATACATATATTATTATAAGAACTTATAGTAATTCCATTGATGTCAGCTGTCGAATTGCTGTCATCTTAAAACAATTGCAAGTATTATGACGTGTTTTTAAATGATTTAAATAATATATTAAAGTGGAAGTTGCAAACATTTTACCAAAAATGTGTTGCATACATTTCGGAGCTGCAAGCAAAGTGCAATTAAAGTTGATTGCGCTTGGGGCGCGACACAATTGATTTGCTAGTTTTATTAAGTTTGCAATTAGTTAAGTTAACAGAAACCGAATTACTTCTTGTAGTTATCTTGCGTTAATTTGGCTTTAATTTAAGATAGCAAAATAGAAACTAGTTAAAACATATATAAGAGCTGATTGCAACAGGACTTTTTGCTGTGTATTTAAAAATAAACAATATTAAAATGTTATAAGTGCCTGCCTGTTCATATTGTTGACTTAATAAAATTGATTATGAAGCATGTCCGAAGAGCAGTGCCGCAAACTGCGCATTGACATTGACCATGAACCGTTAAGGTCAAGCATTTGCAGCTTGTTGCATGCAAGCACAAATATAGAGATAGAAATGAAGATGCGTCGAAGCAAACCAAAGGCAATCAAGACTTTGCCCCGAAGGCAACTAAAATGCCGCGCTGTGTGGGAGGAACTATGCGAACAGGGCAGCGCCGCGGTTGGGGTGTGTGTCTATCTCATGAATGCGAAACAGACCAACTGCCAATTTGCAGCAGCAGCAGCAGCAGCTTTGAATGCGGCCAAGTTGTTTAGTTGACCGCTGCCTCGCCTTGGGTGGCAAATGGAAGCCAGCGAGCCTCTTGTGCTGCCGCAGCGACTAGAGTAGGCGCCCAGTGGGTATAGCAACTGGACCTAAAATCCAATTGAATTGACCATAGAAATGGGATTGGCCAAGTCTGCATTTGACTTCTTTGAGCCTCTGCTGCATTCAGGATAGCTTAATAGCGTTTTCTTCGACTTGTGTGTTGCTCTAGGTGTACTCTTAATTTTTTAGATAATTGCCCATTGCTTTAAGTTTTCTTAAAATACGCCATGTCCAAAATAATGTCCTCCTCGTCGGCCCTATATTTGCGTAGTCCCTTGTAAGGAGTAGAGTGTAAGTCCAATATGCTAACTTTTGCCAAGATATTTTTAAAAACAAAACAACTTTTCAACTTAACTTAAAATTCGACTGATCGTTTCTAAGCTAGCTATATGATATACTCATCCGATTCGACCGATTCTGGCACATGTACTGCCAGCAATAGAGAGATCTTTGAAACATGTCGGACAAACAGACTATATCCTGATAATAGTATCCCGTTCAATAGTATCCTGTAACATTATCCAACACTTACGCACGTCACATTAGAAGCGCTTTCGAAAATGGGCATTACAAAGCCAAACAACGCCCAGATCGTCATTCCCAGGCCGAGCAGAGAACGCACCAATAAAAACTAAAATATTGCGTGCTCGAATGATAAAACAACATGCTTTCATTTGTGGAAAGCTTTATTCGCCGTCAATCTGATGCCGGTTCGGCACATTATCGCAATGATTTGTAAGTGCAGAGGGAAGGGTCTCCGCTTACCGCCACGTTTTGTGTTGGGACAACAACAAACAACATTAGTTACTGCGTTGAGAAATTCTTACGCATGCCGCCGAAATACAGCACAATTAAAATGAAAATGATTAAAATTTTATACTCTAAGTCTGCATTTTCTCGATTTTTTCTAAATTTTATCTGATTTTATTTTATTTTATTTCTTTTTAGTTGCGTCCACCGCGTAATTTTACTTTAATTCCGACGGCTTTCCGAAAATCGTAAATCAAGTTTTTTGTACTATTTTTCGAGCAACTGTCAGAATATTAGACGCAAAAGGAAAGTGTTCAATCTAGTGCTCCATTTATTTGTTTTTAGATAACTTTCAACACTCGACGCCGCCAACACTGGAAGCAGCGTCAAATATTGCAGAGTTTCTCAACACGTATTTATTTTTGTCATTTGAGCACTAAATGTAAATCTATTTGAAAATTAATGGCACTTTTTCGGAACTTGCTTCAGAAATATAAAAAAAAATTGGATTTTTCAGCCAAGATTAGTTTGAGGTCTTTTCAAGGAACGATTCATAGTCAACCAAATGAAATTTTAATTTCTGTTTAATGCCAGTTCGCACCCATTGCAACAACCCAAGCGTGGCGAGTTGCACCTTTTAAATGAAACATATGCTAGGTTTGTTAATCCGTGCCCAGATCTGTATTGCCTTAACAGAAGTAAATGTCTATTTATAAAGTATTTCGTTTAAATACTAATTTATATATGACTTACCCAAAAATTCAAATGCACATTCACGTATATTTTCTTTCCCTCATCACTAAAAGAAGAAAAGGAAAGAAAAAGAGAGCGGGTTAGATCAGGAGAAGAAGAGAGGATAGAAGTGAGAAAGAGGGAGACAGCTTAGAGGAGAAAGACTATCTCTGAGTAGAGATAAAGTTTACTATCTTGCCAGCACATTTTGTTAACACAACATTCGTAATCAAGCTATGAAAACATCTAAGCCTTACCTGCATTCATGAGAATCGCATAGTAAGGCAATATGTTAAAATGCGTTTTTATTTTACAACGCAGCGTAAAGAGAGCTTGGTTTGCGTTTGCTTAAGGAAAGTAATGAAATATGCATTGCAGTGGAGAGGTAGAGAGTATCTCATAAGCGTGTAATCGACTTTGGCTAAATACACGTTATAGTTGTTTTGGATGCGAGGGCGAGGGCAAGTTAATAGAGTCATCCTGTTGCCGTTGGCAGCATGATTGTGCCTCGCCCTTGCTATTGCCCTCTTAACAATTCGACCAAGTTAAATTGGACATAAGTACTTAAGCAAGCAAATAGCGCAAGCACCGCAAAAATACAAAGAAAAAGGATCAAAAGAAATTGTTTTAAATGGTTCCAACCCGACTGCCCCTATGGGCACCCTGCCCCCATTAGGTTAGGTAGGGCAGCTGGGCTGTTGTTGTTGCGGGTCATTGACTAGAGTGTGTATGTCTGACTGTGTGAGTTTGTATTGCGGGTGTTGCTATTGTCGCTATTTTCGGGCACTCAGCCTGATTATCATATTACATTTGGCTTTTTATGAGTTTCGCTTCTGATCACACCAAACTTTGATATTCCTCTAGGAAATTTCAAAAGCAGTTTAAGCCTGTTTATTAAAAGCCGAAGCGTTAGCCAATTTGCAGGATTCTATGAAACTTTTGTTGATTTGTTTGCCTTTGAGTTGACAAGCACACACAGACGCACACAAACTCACACAAACAGAAAACACAAACACACACAAGCTCACATAAACATACACACATAGTCGCTGGCATGTTGTAAGTAGTCAAAAAAATATGAAATGTAGACGATTTACCTAAGGCTTCTGCTTGGTTGCGCACAACCGCATATCGAGTTAAAGTTGCAAATTGGGCTAGCCAAAGTTACACACACGCACACCCACACAGATACACACACACCAGTGCATTATAGTGTTTGCCTAACTAAAAGATAGTCCACTCGTTGGCCCCTGTTTGTGTTGTTGTTCTTGTTATTGTTGTTTTCTCGCCTAAAAATAAACGGTCAACGACGAGCGCCCAAAATGATGAGTGTGTGTGTGTTGCGTGTGCCTGTCCTTCTGTGTGTGTTTATGTAATTATGTAAGCCACTTATGGCAGCTCAGTTTTAATGCAGTTAAGACTTGTCACTAGCCCTAGGTATAATCATGTTAATTTAAATGCTTCGAGCGGTTGACAGCAGCCGAAAGAGAACAATGTCGTAGTTAATATCAAAACATAACACAAAGAATACACGCAGCCAAACACACACACCCAAACCCACACTCATGTGAAGCGTGTCGCCATATGCTAGAGCAGGCCAACGCCCAATACACACACAGACACACACAGACACACACAGCCACACACAGGCGCACACAAGCACACACGCAGCTCGCTCACAACTTTTCACAGGCAATAAAACATTTGCAGCAGCATTTTGTAGCATACTTTTCGGCTGAGGGACCCAAAGTACAGTACTGCGTGTTAACACTTTGATACAACCATCTAGCCGTGTGCGCAGCAGGATTCGCACAATTTCAATTAACTGCATGCAACACTTTTAGCACACACACACACACACACACGCAGAGATTTGGTTAACTTGGCTGTTTGCCAGCTGAGCCTGAAATTCGAGCAATACCGAGTGAGTGGCCATAAAAAATTAAACAACTGTATTAAGATTTCAGATCAAGTGAAATTGAGATATGGAAATTTAAGCTAGAAATAGGGCTACAGCTTAATATATTTTCAGTAATTTTTTTATGAAACATATATAAATTAATTTATTCTGCATTTTTTGGCAATTAGCAGAAAAATTTAATAAAACAAAATTGCAAAAAACTTTTTTAAAAAAATGTTTTAAAGCTTAGTTAAACGTTAAAGCTTACATTATTCCATTACTTATCATTCAGTCAGTTATGTTTAATCCACGAAGGAGTTTTAAGCCTTGGAACCTTAAAACCTCTCTATCTAGCTCTTTCTCTAAATATCAACCTCTCTGCCAGTGTCCACTTACTAACCAACTGGAACAGATTACGCTCAGTGTAAAATATTATCATATTCATGCTTCTCAAAGATTCAGACTTTCTTTGTTTCAGATAGACTTAATTTACAAAAATAATATATTTTGGGACTTATGCTAAAACTGAAAGTTAGTTTGAATATAACGAAGATGTAATTTTATATATTGTTATATACATATGTGTGTACTGGCTTAGGGCCGAGAATGCAATATTTGCTTTATCGAACAGAACCTCAAGCCTGAGTAGTTGCAAAATATATATTTTCATATATTTTGTTGAATGTTTAAAAGTATTTTTTCAATATTTAATAGCTGTTATCATTTCAATTTCAGTACTTTTATATTTCAGTACTTTTAAATATTTAATGTAATTGATATATTAAAAATTGTTAGAATTTGTACGAATGCTGTTTTTTTTTTGTGCTGAAAATCAGCTTTTTGCCACAGAATATGTTTGTTGAGCTTGCAGCTACATTAACATTTCGTTTATATACAATTGTTTGTTGGAGATTATATTTAGAACTAACGAAATTACAAGATTTGAACGCATGCATTACACCTTAGGCAGTGCTCACTGTACTTTTTCATTTTAGTTCGAACCCCTGATGGTATTGTCATCTTCAAGCACACCGAACCGCCCGCTGAGCTGGCCACATTCAGTGCATATGAAAAGTTGTGGTCATCTATTTGTCTCCAGTGTGACAAAGCAGGACGAAAGACATTGTCTGCTCCGGTCCATTGTTGTCTGGCCAGTGCGGACCAAACGAACTGTCTGACCACCTTGGACGGACGATTGTGGCCTCTCAGCAGCTGCCCTGCGACGTCGCCCTTTGCCAATGTAAACAATTTAATTTGCTTAGTTGGCGTAATATTCGCCATCAATAAAAAGTAGCGCACAAAACTTTTGGGGTCCCCAACGATAAGATGGTGTTGATTTGCTATGCAAGCGTGTGTGTATGTGTGTGTGTGTGTGTGTGAGAGTGCGTGTGTGTTAGTGTGTGTGCCGCAAACAATGACTATCGATAACATTCGGGCCCATCTTGGCCTTGTATTGCACAATTTCTTTCCTGCTGCGTCTGCTTTGCAATTGAGTGGCAGAAACCCACATGAAATAAATCTAAGCAACACCACACACACATACACACGTACGAACACACACATGTACACACATGCCGCAAACACACATTGTTTAGGCCAACACATTAAAACGTTATGGACAACGCCTTTGTGTCGTCTTTGTAGAGTGCTTCGCTCTCGCTCTCTCTTTGCCTTCCCCCCTCGTTCCCATCGGCGTCGCCCCCTTGCCAGCCGTGCCGCACTTGTTGACCGAATTGTAATTGTAAATCTCCTGCATTGATTTTCCACTTGACGCCTTTGTTTGATATTTAAGCCAGGTTCTTGTCGGCAAAGTAATCGAATTAACGCTCAGCAAGTGACTGATGAAGTGGCTTCTACGCCTTCGTCTGCGGCACACAGGGCAGGCTCGAGCCGTGCCCGGTTCTGGTTACGTTTCTCAATTAATTGCAACGGTTGTCAGATTCTGCGCAACGTTGCGTATGATTAACGCGATGGCAGCAACAAAACTGCTCCAGGTGCAAGTGCCGGACCAGAAGATACCCTTTATTGAACGCTGCCGTTACCAGCTTTCGAACATGCTTCTGTACATATAGAACATCTCACACACACACAATCAAGCACGCCACAGCGTGCTGCGCAGCTTATGCTGCCTCTTCACTTCTCTACACTATAAGAAATATATTCTTGAACCGTTTCGGTGCTTATGTCAGATCTTTATGAAATTTTCAAACCTTAAATATAAGATAAGAGAGTGTGTATATATCCAAGGAGCTTTGAGAATCGGGTGAGTAACGGGAGGTGTCAAAAAGAGTGAAATATTCTTAATCTGAATACCTTATACTATTTATAGGTATATATATATACCTTATACTATGTATACAATATATACTAGCCCTATATACTATATACTATATATACCATAGCAGAGCCAACATACCCTGTATGATATATCTGGCTTATCCTATCTTTGAAATATTCATTCAAAATTATCTTTCTTTGGCCGGTATTTATCGATATTATCCGGGTCAAGATCATTCAAACTGTATGGGATCGTCGCTGCTTTCTTCTGTGTGTTAGATACAAAAACAAAAAACTCATTTTTACCCATAAAACAGGGTATAAGAACAACAGCATTAAAACTCAACAATCATTATAGCTCTATATATAGCATGTGTATACGGACACGTTCTCGATATGTACGTATGCTGATGGCCTGAAGGGCTTTTCAGGATGCGCTTGTCATCAAATTGGGTGACATCAGAGCCAACAGCTTCATGAATAACTTATGCCCCATCTGGATGCAGTTTTAAATGGTGGCTCTTTCCTTGATAATATGCAACTAATTGGAAAATGTTTCCTTAAACCAAAAGCTGACTGAACAACTATAAAAAAGTTAAAATTCGAGGAATTGGCTTTTTGCGCTTGAATGGTTTCTTGCTCAATATGTCTGCCTATAAAATGGTAAAAAGGGTTGCAAATTTGAAAATGAAATTTAAGAAGGCGGTAAAGCACATGCTTTAAGCCATGCCTGCGCGTCCGTCAAATAAACTCGCATATCTCAAAGACTTTAAGAACTAAAACTAAATACATAATTGTTATTTACGCTGATCTTTCTCTCGCACTCGTTCCTTATTACATTCGGTCTCGATCTCATATTCTTGATCGTATTCTTACTTTACCTGTTTCAATATCGCCTTTCTATGCAATTCTCATGAGCAAGTCCTTATTTATGTATTTTCATGCAGTTCACACGTGAATCGCCTCTCTATGCGATTTTCATGATTTTAAATTACAATATGCATTATAGTTGCGGCTTTCTATGTTAGTTTTTTATATTTAAAAATAAACGAGAAAGAAATGCTATCTTCGGCATGCCGAAGATTTAATACCTGGCAGACTCAATATTTTCATAATGCACATAGTGCTTTGCCCGTATCTAAGAACCACAGGGAAAATAGTTAATGCTGAGTATGGTTGATATATCTTGAAAAACAAAAAAGATGTCCATGCAACAACTTAATTTTCGACCGATCGCTCCTATTGCAGCTATATGATATAGTAGTCCGATCCAGCTGGCTCCGACATATGCACTGCGTGCAACAGAAAGCGGCACTTCTGCAAAGTTTCATAAAGATAGCTTTAAACTGAGAGACTAGTTCGCATAGAAACAGACAGACGGACATGGCGGACATATCGACTCGGCTGATGATACTGATCAAGAATATATATACTTTATGGGGTCGGAGATGTCTCTTTCTATGCGTTACACATTTCACGAAAAAATTATAATACAAGGTTATAAAAACGGAATTTTACTTTTACTATTCAGCTTAATGTAATAGCTTTGACTTACTATCAGGGTATTCAATAGTTCTTGTTAAAAAAAGCCTATTTAAATTAACTGATAAATCTTTTATGCTTTGGACAGAGCTCTGGGATATGCTTGTGTGTGTGTGTGTTTACGGTTGGCTTTGTTAAGCTGGATAGCTTGTGTGTATGAACATGAACAATATGTATGTAATATTGTATAGGGCTACAGTTTTGAAATATGCACATTTCGCTTTGACAAGCTTATCATGAATCATTTGGCCAATTCATGAATAACAAGCAATTATGCGGGTCGATACCGAGAGGAGCTAAGGAGCCAAGAAATGCAAATCGACAAATCGCCAGCGGGTAGGTGTTTGTGATATGTGTGTCTGAGTGTGTGTATTTGTGTGTGTGTGTCTGTGTGTGTGTGTGTGTGTGTGTGTGTGTGTGTGTGTGTGTGTGTGTGTGTGTGGGTATGTAGTGTGCGGCAGACAGCTGTCAGGTGAGCAGCTGGAACTGATTTATGCAACGCATATCGCATTCAGGTCTTAACCCAGGCCCAGCTCAATTTCAACTGGTCATCAGAAGCTCCCGCAAAAACTTGTGAATCGAGCACAAATTATGAAGGCCTCCGTCCCCCTCCCCCTCCCATCACCTGTGGCTGCTACCTTAGCTTTCAATGTCTTGAGCCAAGGCGAAGCTTTCTTTTTCTATATGTTTTCAACTTTTCCCCTTTGTCATAAGTTGCTTAATTATGTGTGCAGAGCTTCTTCGTTTTTTTGGTTTTTATTTCTTGTAGAGATGAGATGGGTGTGTGGGGGAGAGAGGGGGGGGGGGGCGTATTGTGTGTGTGTGTGTGGGCGGTGTCACCCAATAATTTATGCTAAACGCACGCCCCGCTCTTTAAGCAATTTCATTTAATTTTCATTAGCAAAAGCCGCAAATTGGTAGCAACAGCCAAAGAAACTTTGCCCCAAACATTTTTCATTAATATTAAAATATTCAAATTAAGAATGAGCGTCAGCCAAGCCCAGGCAACTGAACGTGGTTCGGGCGTACGGGGCCGTATTCGGCGTGGCAACCAAATTTCTGGTATACTTGCATCCGTGTCTGCCTAAATGGTGTACAAGTGTGAAGCATGGTCCTCCCCTGCCCCCCCCCCCCCCCCCCCCTGTTGACAGCATCCGCCAATGCTAAAATTTGAAATTCATAGATTGTTGTTACGCCGTTTTTTGAGCAAATAAGTGCAATTATTAGTATTTTCGCGTTGAATATTTCAATTTGGACCCGAACAAATTCGTGTAAAAGCCTTATTGATCCAAGGCGAGCCTTGCCCGAGTCGCCCAAGACCAGCTCCATTTTTTTGTTCCATTTGATTGTCAGCAAATTGGTCAAGCTTAGTCGGCGGCTTTAGCGTCGATTTTAATTAAGCGGCTTCATCAGCACACAACACCCCTCCCGCTCCCCGTTCCCCTTTCCCACTTCCATCCTCAACCGTCCCTCAGCCAATAAGTCCTCAAACCACTGCGAGAGCCACTGAGATTGGTAATACAGGATCGGGGCTTGCGCTAAAATCTTAGCGACCCCGGTCATAAATCAAATAAACGCCAACTAAGCCGAATAAGTAAAAAAATAATAAAAGCACAAATAAAAACAATATCACAGCGAACAGCTTATACTCTTTTTTAACAAAACTGCAGCAAATTGTTTAAGACTACATAATTTTATATTTAAACATATTCTTTGCATAAGTTTGCTATTATTTTATTTATTTTTATTTACTAAGTAATATATTTTTTACATTATGATATTATGCAGTATTTTTCATGAATTTAAGGAGTTGGAGCTTCGCAGTATACTTAGCGCTCATACGCAGTTAATATATTTTTTTGAGTATTTGTTTGTTTAAATAACTTTTAAGCGATTTTGTATATCATCAATCAGCCTACAAAATTTTTTCTATGCGGATGGTCAAGCAGCTTGTCAATCAGTAAGATTGACTGTCTGATTAGTCAGCCAATAAATCATTTAATTAATCAGTTAATTAGTTTGGCAATCAATCAGTTAATCAGTCGTTCAATCAGTAAGTCAGTCATTCAGTCAGCCCATCAGTCAGTAGTCAAACAGTCAGTCAGCCTCAGAATAATCCAAATCGTTTGCGATATATTTGCATTTGGATAGCTTAAAATTAAGAATTATATAGAAAAACTCTTAACTTATTTCGATTTTGGGCACGCATACAAACTGGATGAGTGCATTGATATGCCCCGTTGTGCTTTGTCATTTGATATTCGCAGTGGCCTGACTAGCAAGTGGGCGTGTGTGAGGGCTTTGGTGTGGTTGGGTGGTACGTTTTGGCGGCATGTCTAGGTTCACGGTCAGAGCACATGATAAAAATTGACACCATTTGCCGGACGCGGCGATTACTTGGACATACGCAATATGTATGTGTATGTGTGTGCGTGGGCGTGTGTGCGTGCATTGTGTATTGTGTACTGGGCTACTGGGAATGGCAACTGCTACGGCTGGGGCAGTAAAAAGGCCTCGCCTGCGTTTTGGCCAGTAATAAAAATGTCATTGCATTAGTGCGAATGTGCGTGTGTATGTGTGTGTGAGTGCGCGAGTGGGCGAGTGTAATAAAAGTTTAGTATGTGACACATTGTGTGCTATATCCTGATGCTGATGCTTGTTGTTTATGTTGTCATTGCTGTATTTGTCGTTGTTGTTGTCGCTGTTGTCGCTGTCCGTTGACCCTCCACATGCATTAGCCTAGACCGGAAGTTGGCACTTTACAGCATTGCGTCTTTGGACAATTTGAAAGGCTTAAGAGCAAGGCAATATTTTGCCATTTGCCATGCAGATTATGGCCTAATGTTTTTGACCAACTGCTATTAGGAGTTGGGCTCAGTTTGTGCACGGTCAGGCCTCACTGTACGCGGCTAGGACGCAACGAATTAACGTATTTGCTTGTCCAATGTCTGTCGGTCTGTCTGTCTGTCTGTCTGTCTGTCAGCGACATTTGCCTTGATTGATTCGATTTGACTTAATTCACGCATATTAATCATACGCCCCGTGGCAACCCAAATCAAAGCAGCATCTAAAGCTGTAGCTGAAAGCCGACACGAAGCAACGACATTTGAGGCATTCTCCTTCAAGTAGGCAAACAGTCCCCGGGGCTGTGATGGCTGAAAAAGTAATTATGCATAAAATATCCAAAGTTGAGGCGGGGCTGGCAGATAGGACCTCGGAGTTGAAACTGTAACTCAAATTGGAGCACGTAGACGGCCTAATGAGTACTAAGTACTGGCTGCCTCACTATGCTCAGCGGGTTAGCTGCCTCTTACCGGCTGCCAGTTGCCAGTTGCCAGTTGCCGCTTGGCGTTATTTATTGATTACGTGTCATATCACTCATACGCTCCGTTATGCGCCGTTCGGCTTTGCTTCGATTGAAATGTAACGCAAGTGAAACGTGCTGAGCCAGCGACTTGGTATGGACGAGGCGAGGCACCAGCGAACGGGGACGAAACTTGTGCAAATAATTAAGTGCGCTTAAGTGATTTGCCCGATAGAGACACAATAAAAGAGACTGACAGAGAGAAAGAGACAGAGACTGGGAGAGAAAAAAAAAGAGAGTGAGAGAGACGTTTGCACAGAGATAGATGATGACGATGACGATGCTAGCGGCACAGTCACTCATCAATTTTGTTTCACAAAAAAATACACATATATATCACTATGTATAAATATATATACGTATCTATATGTGACTAGGTGTGCAGCTCTCTGTGTCTTTCAACTCGGTCCGATGACCCCCTTGAGGCAAAGCTGTTTGAAGTTCATCTGACTCCCACACACATTCAACTGCAGTTCGAATCACATTCGTAATATTTGTTTATTAAAATCGAGTAATGAATGTGGGCTAACTTTAATCACAAGAAATCCAAACCATCATGTTAGGGCTTTGCTGTAAATTTCATTTCCCCAGCTTCATTTATTTATGCCTTATTGCTATATCAAAGCATAATCTTTAATATCAGAGCTCATTTAGTTTATTTCGATATAATTCACTTTTGTTGCACAAGCATTTCTTTTACATTTATATACTTCATATTCTTTCACAACCTTTTCTCTAGAAATATCAGAATTTTGTGACATACAAAAATTGCAATATTCTATAATGTACATTATGAACTGGAACGACAGGCTAAGTAAAATTCTTGTTCTTCAATTGCCTCAAGCAAACACACAAGTCTACAAAATCCAAAATCCAATTTGAAGCATAAGGCAATGAGTGCATTGAGTTCCGAAAATGTTTCCGACTGGAGACGGCCCCAAACGACGCCATGTAGCTAAGTCGGAGCATAACGATTGCGCTTACTTTTGTTGTTTAGCTCGGGGCTGTGTTTGTGTGTGTGTGTGTGGTTTGAGGGGGCTCAACTTCTGCTGTCTTTGATCAAAATGTGAACATTTTTTGGGTTTTGTTGGCTCAACAAATTTGCACGAGATGTTCAAACAATTGCCGAACTGAGCCCGAGATTCGAATCTGATTCACAATCAGAGACTGAGTCTTGCCTTGAGCTTGAGCATGAGCAGCAGCTGGGCTAGGTGGCGAGTTGGCTGTCGGAAATGAGTGGAGCTGTGTTTGCGGCCAGTTGCCGCTTTGTTTGACTGGCCCCAGGCTCATCAACAAATTGCAGCACTTTTGTTGTACCGCATAAATCCCAATGGCCTGCAGCTGCAGGTAACCAGGCCAGCTAGCCAGCCAGTCGGGCAAGGGCAATGACAAGGGCAACTTCCCAGCTGCAATAGTAGCAGTCGCAGCCACTCTGGCAGCAAGGACTTGGCTTTGTTGCCAGCTTCTTTGGAGAAGGTCGCCTGTAAGTTACCGTATCCTTTTTGCTGGGATGGGCGGGATGAGCATATGGCTGTGGGGTGGGTTTGCCTGGCTGTCATGAAGGTCAGCGCGGCAATTAATGTTGCACAAACACACACACACAGGCAGACAAACACTTTCTCCCTCACACACACACACACACACATAGACACTCTCACACACAGTTGCAAACACTTGCCCACAATTGGGGTATTAAAAATGCATATCTCATATGGCAGCCGGACGCAAATAAATATGAATAACTCAAAAGTGCATTTTAATTAACTGAAAACAAATGTTCGCCCTTGTTACAGACCCCAGTCAGCCCTTCCCTACTACAGCAACTGGTGCTGACTGTTCACTTTCCCATTCAGGTGCATTACAATAAATCCCAAATTGCGCTCGCTTTGGCATTCAACCAGTTTAAAATCTGCGTCTAAACTCAATTCAACAGCAATTTGTGTGTATTTAACAACACTCGTAGCTAACAGTATGCGCATCTATGAATAACTTCAGTGAAAATTTCAGCTTCCTAGCTCTTACGGTTTGAGCTGTAATTTGACCATCAATCAGTCAGTCAGTCAGTCAATCAGTCAGTCAGTCAGTCAGTCAATCAGTCAGTCAATCAGTCAGTCAATCAGTCAATCAGTCAGGACAAACAGTTTAATATAAAGAGATAAGTTAGATATTGCAAATTTGTATACATATGTAAGGAATAAAGTGAAGCTTTAAACTGCCAAGTTGAGTGAAGATATAGCGAAAACAGAAGAGTTTTCTAAACAAAAATTCATGTTCCATTCTTTCCAAAGAACTTTATGATAAATTGGTCAGATATTGCAAATTATTGCGCATTTGTAAGGCACAAAATAAAGCTTTTAAAATCCCAGATATTTTGAAAGATTTAAGCAGCTTTTCTTAAAATTTTTTTCGATATATGTGGATTACGAGATGTCTTCCGCTATGAGTTGCGTTATTCGTGACAATATTATAATAAAAAAGGTCCTACTTATATGTATATAAATATACTCATCATTTATGGCTCCGATCCGGCTCTATAAGACAATATCCACCTCTTGAAATGTTTATTAATTAACAGTCTGTTCTACTTTCTCATTAAATGTTAAGCACATTTTGAACAATTATTAGAGTTTTATCGATTTTCATGAATTTAATTTGCCTTGTGCGCATACTTTTTGCAGGCAGTTTTAAATATGCTCGAATACTTTGCAACAATTTTGACGGCCATGGAATATTGTCAATAAAAAAGTTGTTAATTTGTGAAACGCGCTGCGCGCAGCACAAAAGTACAGCCATATTAAATTTCAATCAATGCATGGCCAGACCCCACCCAACCGCCTCCCCCCTCCACCAGTCTATTGTGTGCGTATGAATATGTCCCAAAATTGGAAAAGTGCTCGTAATTATGAGCTGTGGCCAAAGACTCGGAGAATATTCGACAACTTTGGCACTTAGAAAGCTTCTCGCTGTTATTGTCGCTATTGTTATTGTTGTTGTTGTTATTGTTGTTGTTGTTGTTGTTGTTGTTGTCGTATTTGTTGTTGTCACTATTGTTGCTTATTGCAATTTAATTAGAAAAACAAAGTGAAAAATTTCGCTTTAGCGCAGCGACTTAATGTGGGCGTGCCCATTGGCCTTGTGCTGAGCTTGACTTTCGCTCGAAAAGGGGGCCTCTTCATGAACGGATTGGCGTGGGGGTGGGGCAGTCGGAGGAGAGTATGGAGGGTGCGTTAGGAACTAACGGAGCGTGCCATGATTTGCCGTTGGCGTTGATTTTGATTTTGTGTGTGTGTGTCCAAATGTTCAAATGCGAGGCCATAAAATTTAAAGCAAAGGAAAGCAGCGCAAAGCGGAAATGATGTGCGGCCATTTTGAAGACAAAGCCAACGGGCAACAAAGGCCAGCAACAACAACAATAATGACAACAACCGGCCATGCTCGTTACAGCTGCGGCTGCTTGTCCAACAACTGGCAGCTAATGTTTTTTTTTGTTTCCTTTGGTATCTGGCCTGCTTGGAACCTCAAGTCCACGCCAACTATTTGCATTTTGGTTACTTTTTGATGTGGATGTACGCCATGGCTGTCATTCTGACAGTTGACAGTGCTTCGATTGCAGGCTAGCGGCTTAATGTCAAGTGCAAGAGGTGCAGCGCGGTAAATTGGCAAAAAAAAGGGGGGTGGGGGGTGTGTGTGGCGTGTGCTTGGACATGTAGGTGTGTCGTAGCACTTGTAAACTGGGCAGCGGGGCGCTCATGCATAATTTCCGTGCTGACTCTGGCTCCACAGCCATTTGGCTGCCATTTTAGCATGCCACAAAACTTTTTGCCCAGCAGCTGACAACAAAAAAATAAAAAAACGAGAAAACAGTTGAATATTAAACGGCCACAGCTCAGCGGGTGACTATGAAAAACCCTAGGCTATCATTATAAAGTAGCTGTCTTTTGATTTTGTAAGAGTTTTGGGTAATCTTATGGCATTGTAGCATGCCTAACATACAAACTTATATCTCATAAGATATCCCTTTCCCCATAGCTCCGCAGTTGCCTATGAAAAGCCTTAGGCTAACAATATATAATATTCATGTTCCGCAATTGTTGAAGTTTTGCAATATCTTAAGGGATGATAAAATACTGAATATACCTACGTATATATTACAAAATATCATTTCCTAAATATAAATATCACTTACTAAATATTTGTCAAATGTTGTGTGTATAAATATTGCTTTTGTCCCGCAAAATGTCCGCAAATAATCTCATACATCTCTGTCTGAATGAAAATTACAAAAAATGAATGAATTAATGACTCAATGAACGAATGAATGAATACAAAAAATGAATAAATGAATAAATAAGTACATTAAAATATTTTGCGATACATTTGAGGAAACATATGTTTTTTGAGAATTTAAAAGCACAGCTCTCAAATAATCTCTTTCCCCAAATTATAATAGCCCTTTGAATATTCGAAAAATGATTAACACTATGCTACAGCATGACGATATATTTTATGTAAGAGCCAACTCTTATAAAAAATGGAAATTTTATATTGAAAATTTTCCCTGTCCAGTTATTTTTAATTCTTAAAATTATATCTCTGTCATTTTTGTAGCTTGGCTAAATAGGTATGCAATTACTTTTATACATCTCAACCGAATGCAAATAGCTTTATACCAATTAAAAGCCAATAGATAAATCAACAAGCAGCAACAAAAAAAGGCCCCTTATACAAAAACGAAAACTCAGATTTGTTAACGAAATGTGGAAAAATGGGTTCAAATTGATTCGAAATGATTTGAAAAATTTATTGTTAGCTCCTAAATCATAAATATACATTTAATACACATCCGATAAGCTATTAATTGTTAAAATGTATAATCGACTCAAATTGAAAAATCGGCCTTCAAGCTAATATGCGTTAATTTCTCAATCCGAATATACCCTGCACACAGACTTTTTACTGGGCAACTGAAATACTGCAAATGGCAGAGGCAAGCATGTAGCTGGAGTTGCAACTGGAAGGAAGGTCGCAACATGTGTAAAACGGAGGCTAACTTATACGAGTTGCATAATTATGCAACCCATTGTTGGCGTTTTGCGGCCGCTGATTTGCATATTTATGCTGAAACGGGTATTATGCATAATACACATAACACACACACACACACACACACACGCACACGGCGAGCGATATGAATATTGCGTATTAAAATGCAAATTTAAGACAAATTAGCACGCCCTTAAAGTGGGCATGGGCTTGGGCGTGGGCGTGGGCGTCGAGTGGCGGCACATGCTGCTGCCCACATATATATGTCTATATAGTTGCATACATATGTGTATAAAGCTGACATGTGTCGCCTTGCATTAGCGCCGATGTCGTCGAAGGGCGCTTAGGCACGCCTTCCCCCTGAGTGCTGACGACATCGCTGCTGCCACAGTGCGACCACGCTAAGGATGCCAGCAGCACAGCGCAGCGCAGCACTTGACCGCAATCATTCAATTTCTATTTCAGTTTGGTGGACAATTCGCTGCAGACAGCCGCTGGCAATTATGTCAATCATCTGACAACAGCAGCAGCAACAACACCTGACTTTAAATAAAATATATTCGTATTTACAGTTTTCACAGCGAGCGAACTGAGCACCCCCTCGGGGTTAGGGTGGGGGCTGGGCTTGTCAACATCAGCAACAACCTCATTGAAAGTCACGGCAATATTTTTGTGGTTTTTTTTTTTTTTTTTTTTGCTTTTAGTCAACTTTTACTGAATTTTATGCACTTTACGACACCAGAAACGAATGACTTTCATTTTCATTTATTTGGCAGCTCGTAAACTTCGGTTAGTTCAGTTTGATGGCCAAACTTTTATATTTATTGGGTCTTCAATGCACGCACACACACTCACGCACACACATGCACATGATTATGTGCGGCCGGAATTTGTCATGACATTATTGCAAAAGGTTTGATTCATTAAACCCGATTTAACTGAATTGAAACAATTTTCCTTTAACGATTGATTTTCCGTAGCTTTAATAACTCTTTTTATATTATATAATATTATTTTATATTATATATTATTATATCTTGTCATGAAATGTGTAACGAATATATGGAGACAACTGCAACCCCATAAAGTATATATATTCTAGATCCGCATCAACAGCCGAATTGATAAAGCCATATCCGTCTGTCGGTTTCCATGCGAGCGGGTCACTTAGTTTTAAAGGTTCGTGGAGGCAGTACATATAGCTGTCATAGGAACGATCGTTCGAAAAGAAGATTTTGTTTGGAAAACCTGTTTGTTTATCAAGATATCTTGACCACCCTCGGCATTTATAAATTTTTCTATACTCCCTAAATGCATGTAAAATGTTATTAACATCAGACCACCATATCATATAGCTGCCATTGGAACGATCGGTCGCCATGTTGGCTCTGATATGGAAACCTTTTTTTATATCAAGATAACTGGAAGAACTAGGGACTTATTAGATCCCTTATGATCCTCATGTATATGCAAAATCGTATCAACATCGGACCACTATATCATATAGCTGCAATAGGAAAGATCGGCGGAATTCTAGGATCTAATATGGCAAACTATTCTGGTGTCAACAAACTCAGCTTTTTTGGGCTGCAGGGTATTTAATCTTCAGCGTATGCTTACTTACGCGTTTAATATAAAAACAATTTTCGCATTGAATAGTCAATTAAAAGAAAATCAAGTCTGCAAATTGCAAATACATATATTTTACATACAATTAATGTATTAATAATGTATTAATATGCACTCAATCAAAAGCATATCAATTTATCATTTAAATCTTACCTTGACAAAAAATATTCATTTCAACTGACTGACGGGAAAATATTTTCATTTCAATAGCCAATTTTGCTGTACATGTGACTGAAAAAGATTATTTGATTAGAGCTTAAAAATCATTTTGAATGAAGTCTAATTTGATAAAAAAAATATTTATGTTTATATATATTCATATATACAAGTTGGCATTAGCCGACTTTCTTGCTTCTTAGTCAAACATTTTTCACCCATTTCCAGCCCTTCAAATCATATAAAATCAACGCGTAATGAATTCCACGTCTCAGGTTCTATTTCATTTGAATATTTGAAAATGAGTTTGAAGCACATCCAATTAAGAACCAAAATCAATCAAGTTGTTTTGCTAATTTTCGTGGTGGTGGGTGATGTTTAAATAAATCGCATTTTCTAACAAGGTTCGGATGGATTTTGTAAAAAGTGCGAAACACGTATCGAATAAATTGTCAGATCTTTGAAAATTAATTTGAATCCCCATCTTATTTTTGAGCTACATTTACACTTGGGAAAGAATTTGATATTCAAAATTTCATATCGTTATTTTGCTCAAATTGATTTTTGTAGCTGTCAAAATTCAAAGCCAGTTAAATAATAATTTTTTAATAAATTATTTTATGAATTAAACGGCTTACAAATTTTGACTAAAAAATGAGTAAATATTCCAAGTTGCAGGTATATTGATTAAAAAAAAAAAGAAGAGATTACCTGCAAATTTGAAAAAATAAATTTTTCAAATATACCAGGGAAAAAAAAGTTTCTAACTTCGATTGCGCAGAAATTAATAAATTTATAGATTTCATCGATTTGCCACGTCCGATGACCATATCAACTTTAGACTTTACGCGATGTATCCGATATATACACTATATACTATATATAGACAGACGGGCGTGTAGCGGGGCCAAACTAAGGTGCTTCTTTCGCTGTGCGAACAAATATTCAACTGTTAACTAAGTCAAACTCAATAAGCTTCAACAAATAGCAAATTATTTTTAACAATTTTCTCTGGCTAAGCACATGGCCCATTTGGCAGCAATTCATGCATTTTGGCACCCTGCAGTTTGTCTTCAACTGCCAGTTCCATAAGGCTTTATATAATGATAAAAAAGGAGATATTTATATATTATGTGGGTTTTATGACGCTGTCAGCTTGGATGGCACGCGAAATTGCATGTGACCCTTAGAAATATTTCTGCTTCAACAGACATGTTATATATATAACATATGATTGCGTAAAGACAATTTGGCTGGTTTCTCGCAGTCACCTGGCGAGGAGCGTGCCACGTTTTTGTGGCAGGTTGGTCCATACCCCGCCCCCCATGGTCTGGCTGCTCGTAAAGCGCATGTAATGCCGTTAATGCCAATTTCAGCGCTTACAAATTGCGCATACGACGCGTGTGGCATGGCAAGGCAACGTGTAGCAGGGCATGGCATGGCATGGCATGTCCTCGTACCGCCAACAATAGCAACAAGCGTCACAAGTTTTTTCTTAGGAAATGAAAATTTCAATATGTCAGCGACAGCGCCCGCGTGTTTGAGCCATGCGTATGGCCGCACCTCCCAGCACGTTGAACGTCACAGCAACAACAACAGCAACAACAACAGCTACAACAACTTGAAACACATTCAACCCTCAGCGCTCTGTCAGCTGTCATATGTCTTCCGGTGTTTATTGACAAACGTGGCAGACAGTTGCTCTCCGAGGGCAATACATATGCATAACTTATCCACATGGCAACTTTAATTAACGTGCGGCTTATCGGAATGCCAACAGCATTTAAAGCCCGACGGCAGCTTCAGACTATTGCTGGCCGCAAAAGGGATAAATGTATTTGCGCCTCAGCAAAAGGGGTTCAGTATTGGCACAGTGAACACAACTGCTTGATGTCTTACATTTGAATATTAAAACATGATTGTATATGCACAATTAGAGTAGTTGTTAGATTATATATACATTGGAATAGAACAACAGACAACTCTGGTTCCTTTCCTAAGCAAATGACGGCTGAACTTTAACCATCTTAACCTAACCATGGGAAACCTAATATTTGAAAATTGATAGAGAGTACTTACAACAATTGATATATACAAAGGAGATTCCAGGATCTAGATCCAGGCTTTGAGATATATATACTATTATCTTAGCTTATGTCGTAGCTCATAGTAGCCTGTGCTATTAACTATATTTAGGCTCATAGTTTTTGATTCCTGTTGGTTAGAGCTCTTGATTTTAATTTACTTTTAACTACGACTCAAAGCTTGAACCAAACCAGATGCATAACGTGAAACCGAACTGAAACACGTACTGTACATTCTTCTTTTAATAATGGTTTGCCTCAGACTAAAGACGTCTGAGGGAGATTCAGCTACAAAGTGTACATAACTTCCCAACTATCTAATTGTATTTGAGTATAGATCATATGTATTGTATATCAGTAAAATGGCAATTAGATATTTAAAATGAAATTGTTTAATTTAAATCTTCATATATATGATAAGCAAAAGATTAAACCACAATATGGGCAACAAAACGTTGCCTATTTCTGTTTGGGTATTAACCAAAAATTAAGATCGGAATTCGAAATAGAAAGTAAAATTAAAACTTACGCAAAGCAACATGTTTAAAATGTTGAAAGTGTGTCTCACGGTCGGGTAATATGATAGCCTGTCTGCAACTTGCAACCTGCTGCTTACTTGACTTGTTTTATTGCCAACGCTGTAAAGGACGAGCACTTGGGTCAATTAAGGAGTCTAACTAGTGGCTGTTGCTTTGTTTGACATCAATTAGTAAATCAATTAAAATTCTCGCCAGCTCACGAATCTATAAGCGAAACTGGGCAGTCGTAAGGGGAGTTGGGGTCAAACTGAATGTGTACCAATGACGGAATTTGCACGGGGTTTGCGGAATTTCAATTGTATTTGCAGCTTTTCAGTAACCAAGTTTTGCGACTGAGCGCCAAATGAAATAAAACTTAAACTAAACTACATATAAATGTAATATTAATAATAATAATAATAGTAACTATTGCCAATACAACGAGTACAATAATAACACGTGCGTTTCACAACAATAATAACAAGTTCAAGTTATAAAATATATATATATATACATATATATTTGAAAAAATATACACATAAAGCGGCTTTATCAAAATGTCGGTCGATTTGAGCGCCCAACAGGAGCCGACCATATCCGTGATAACCACTGTGCCGGTGGCGCAAAATGGCGGCGAAATGGACGCCCTGCTGCTAGGACGCATCGGGGTGAGTACGAGAAAAACAACCAGCTAAATTGAAATAAACAAACACACACACACACACAAACACACACAGTAATAATAACAATAACAAATACAAATACATTATTTTTATATTTCACAACTAAACTTAACTAAGTAGCAAAGTGCGTGACGTCTAGATCAAAATATATATATACTACTTATATACATTTCTTGTATAAGTACATAACTACTTTATACATATATTTATTTCTAATATAGAAAAAAAAAGCGCACAACTTTCTTTGGCGTGCATATTAGCTATACAAATATTTGACTTGGCTTTCGTTTATCCTCCTCCACCAACTTGTTCAACTTCCTTCAGTTATATTCTGTCGCATTTTCTCATCCATTTCACACTTTAGTCTAGTATTTTTCTCTGGCAAATACCAACTGCAGTAGCTGCTCGGCACTTGCCATTTGCCAGTTCCATACAATTTTCAACTTCCACTATTTTCGTTCTGTCAAAATTTTAGTCGTTCTTAGCATTAACAGCAAGTAGTTGCAACTCGTACTTCAACGCTTACCGCAGCAGGCATACTATATATAGTTAGCTCTTGACTAGCTGGAATATGTATACATATATACATATACTGATGCTATATGATATATGTTTATATGATTCTACTTTTATTCAATTGCCTTTCGCGTTGCTCTCATAACATCTTCGCTCAGCGTAAGTATCGTAGTCACTAATGAATTGTCAGCTATTTACGTTTTCAACCCTTTAATATCCGCACAGGGAGACACACCCACTACTGAATGTAAGGTATATATATATTATATATATATATTAATCAATCATCGTACTTCAATTTAGTTGCCTTCAAACCTCGCTTGCGTTTCGTTCTCCACGGCTTTGCGACAATTTATACAACAAGTTTTCGATTTTGTTTTGTTTTTATTGCTACAAAGTGAAAATTTCTTGAATCATAATTATATCTACTTAGCTGAAAATCTGGCTAATTGCATTTAAAACGTAAAATGGTCTTGAGCCTTCACAACTACGTAGATGACGTCAATGAGCAAAAGGTAACGAGTACGTTTAAGTAGTACTAACAAGATTTTCATATAAGGATTACAACATCAACATAACGCACATTTATTGAAGGTGGCTTTTTAATCAGCTCATTAATGTGGACCACCAAGCAGCAATTTCTATGGCATGAAAAGTATATTATTTCTTTGGTTTTAAGTAGAGATATTTCACTTATTGAAGAATATATAAACAGTGTGTGTGTGTGTCTATGGAAACTTAACTTTACGCCGGATCAGACCATTATATCATATATATCATGTAGTTATATATAGGCACAATTGTTCAAAAGCTAATGATTTTTCTATGAATAACTTCTAGTTTTTACCAGGGCTGCAAACAAAATGTTCGTTGGTTGAGTTCACGCTTTGAACTAGCTCATGGCTTTAATCCTTTTAGTCAGTGAATACGTTTTTAGTTTTTACCAGGGCTGCAAATAAAACTCGTTTGATTAGTTCACGCTTTGAACCAGCTTATGGCTTTTAGCATTCTTTTGTGAACAAGTTTTCGTTGGTTCAGCAACATTTTCGTTGGTTCAGTTCACAGTTTAAACCAGCTTACTGCCTTAAGCTATGTTTTGTATACCTGGTTCATACATTAAGCAAGGCTGATTTATTAATTTATGTCATTTTAATGAAACAATTTAGTTTTTAATTTATAATTGTCCGCCCTACAAAAAGCATGCTTTAAATATCATCATCTGCAAAATAATTAAAACCGGTTCGGTTCACATGAGTATTGCAGCCTTGTTTTTCGCTGGCTTCTGTTCCTTATTGTTCTGAACGTCTATTTGAATTTATATTTGCCAGAAAATAAATAAACAAATTTATAAAATATGTGCTTGATGTCATTTGCTGTTCGGCGTTTCGATGGCAACGGCTTTTTCTTGTGCGAAAATTTTAATTGAAGGCAGTATTTGAATTGGAATTGATTTAACAGAACGAGTTTATCGTTCTCTTTGATGATGCCGCCTTTTCTGCAAAATCCATAAAAACATATTGCAGTTCAGGCATTTTGTGTTGGCATATCACAAAGATTATGAGAGCTAAAGATTCCCAATTTAATATGTAGGCTCTCGTACAGCAGACAGACAAATTAGAAGTATTTCACTTTACGGAGGTACAGTATATTCAGGATATTATAACATCCAGAGATTCCAAATTTGGTATGTATTTTCTCCTACAGAAGACAGTCAGATCAGAAGTAGTTCACTTTATGGTTGTCTTCACCAGTTTCTCGAAAGGGTTTTTTTCTATAGAGGTTTGACCCAACGTTCAGTATATAATATACTCTCGATGTGCCAAATTTGACATTAGGCACATATCAGATATAGTCCACTTTTTGATGGTCTTTTCCATAAGGGTTTTCTTTTAAAGAGTTATGACTCAAACGTTCAATATATTTAAAATGTTTAAGGCTCTAGAGAACAATAGACAAACAGATTAGAAGTATTCCACTTTATGATTGTCTTCTCCAGTGCCTCGACGTTCGGTATATTATTATATTAGATAAGAAATAGGGCCAACATGTATTTGGTTGGGAATTAATTTTCAAGGGGCCGCAACTGTCATAAGTTTCAAGACAAATAACAACCTTACTGATATGGTCATTCCAAGCCGGGCACAGTATTTCCCCAGGTCTGGCAACCTTTAATTAAAGCAGCGTAAATATTTCTCATGCTTATAGATGGCAAGACTTACTGAGTATTTTAAGATTTCTAGTTGGGGGAAATGAGAGAACTTTTGAATGCATACTTCACTTGTTTGGCTATACACTATATTGCTTGTAAGGTCGCTTCAGACATTCATTCACATGGTCGCAGGCTATATAAATCTGGCGCCTGGCCGTGTTAATTAGAAAAGGCATTCGTCATGCCCTGCCCGCCCTGCACCGCCCTGCCCTGCACAGTAAATAGAGGCAACAATTGCGCAACTTTCTGCTGTAACCGAGTTTCTTGTTTAACTAGTTTCTGTGACTGCCAGCCACAAAATGCGATAAATTACAGCACAGTAAATTGCAGTATTAAAACGTGTGCAGGTAAGTGCCGGCTAATAATGAAGTGCCCGAATTTTAATTAAATTCCACAATAAAAATATATATGTATATAAAATATATGTAAGCCAATCAACATAAGAAAAGCCATTGAAAGTATTTTAGGGGTCACATGCGCACAGCCATTATTGTATATTTCTATAGTTTTTGTTATTTTTATGCAAATTATTCTTTTTATATTTTTATTACTTTGATTATATTCATTTTTTATTTTTATTTCTCTCCCAAGGACAATCTAAATAACGTCGATAACAGTCAGGAATAGAGAGAGAGCGAGAGAGAGCGCGCGAGAGAGAGAGAGAGATAGAGAGAGAGAGAGGGAGGGAGGGAAGAACAGCGGGAGGACATGTGAAACAAGCTCATTAATGTGCCAAGTGCAACCATTTGATTATGCACCATAAAAATGAAAATAGAATTTCGACAAAGTCGCTGCACTTGCAACAGCTGCCTCTGCAGCCTTTCAGACCATGTTCCACTCAAATGCCGCCACATCATGTCCTCCTCTCGCCCACTAAGCGGTTTTATACCAGCTGGGTTCCTTCGCCAAGTCAGGGCAACACTCACGGATTTTATTTCATAGTTTTTTCTTCATTTTTATAATACCCTGCACCCATTGAAAATGAGTAAAAAGGCTATATTGGTTTTGTGCAAGTATATGTGACAGGCAGAAGGAAACATCTTCGATCCTATAAAGTATATATATTCTTGGTCAGCTTCAATAGTCGAGTCCGTACGTCCAATCGTATATATAAACGCGTCGATCTCAGAGCCTATAAGACGTAGAGACGATGTAAATGTAAAACCTTCTAGTGCACGCACAGAACGAGTATGTTTACGATAATCGACAACTTGTCCCGTTTCTAAGCAATCGATATAAATCGATATCTAATTACTGTTCTTTGAGTAAGTCTCTCTTTCAAGAGCCAGGAGACTCCAATTGGCATTTAGCTTCTGGAATAGTATACACAGATCAAGTATCTTTCATTTTATAGCTATGTCCGCAACCCACCCTTTCCTTTTAAACGGGAGCTGCATTTGGTGTTGATAGAATCATATCCAGGGTATCCTCAAGTCTAGGACTCCCGACTAGAGCACTTTTACTTGTGTTTTATCTTATATTTTTAACATGGAGATCTGTACACCCTCATCAGCTGGCTTGCTTTCGAGATAATATTGAATATATGCAAATTCGTTTAACAGATAAGTATTATTACCAAGCTGCATGAAATCTGTTAGCGTAACTTTTGTATCACAATGCATAAAATTAATATAAATATGCTCGGAAAAAGCACATATGCTTTTAATATGTAGTTGAGAGAGCTTGAAATTGTTTTATTTTATGCTTAATTTTTAATCAAGACAATTACGATAACTTATATTAAAATAATATTATCTACAAAACCTTTTTAAATCAATTGAATCAAAAATATTCTTAAGACCAGCTGAGAAATTGATTAATTGACCGACTGACTGACTGATTGATTGACTGACTGACTGACAGATTGGTGATAAACGCACCGTTAAAAAAGTACATTTTTAAGAGGGATCTTTGGCATTTCCACCCGCAGGAGTGAAAAATGAGAGACACTACTTTTTGTTTCACCGTCAGTCAGTTTCAAACTCATTTTCACAGTTCCCTGGAATTTGAAACTTATTTATGTTTTGAAAAAATCCAGCTCCTTGGCTGAAACTTGGCTTATCGGCTTTTAGCTAAATTTCTAAAAATATAATAAATACATGTTAAAGCTATTTTTAAGCTGTTTAAAAATAGCCAAAAAATGTTTAATTGCAACCATTTGGTATTCATTTTTCATTTCATTCTCAATAGCTTCATGTTAAAATAACATTTAAGACGTCAGCGTCAAAAAAATAAGAGTAAATTTAAAATGTAATCACGGCTGGTAAAGTTATGTTCATAATTTAAAAGAAAATAAATAAATGTTAAATAAATAGTTTTTAAAGCGGCATTCGCTGCATTCCCTTTCACACAGAAATAGTTGCAAGTATGGAATGACAGAACAGTCACAGTTGGCATATAAAAAGGTATTTTTGTCTAGTGTTTCGTAATTGTTTTTTACACAAGCCCGGACAGTTGCATGTCCTGCTGATGTTTTGGCCTTCGAACACAGTAAAAAGAATGTGTGTTATTTTTTTCTTCTCAGACATTCTATGCTTGGAAAGGTTTTTTTTCTGTCGGAAGCTACATTCCACAACATCCGGCAAGGTAACTGCGCAGTTCAAGCTTCAGCTTCCGATTTCAATATTATCAAATTAAAGAAAAAAATAAAAAAATATGTATATATGTATATATATATATATATAATGGGAAAATTCCTCACAAATATTTTCTTTATACAAATTTAAGTGAATTAATTACATAATTTATTACGTAATATAAATCATATTTCGTGCATTTTATTATTGATTAATTCACATTTGCATACTTCAAGTTTTTTAATGCTCGTCTCGGAAAGTCGCCCTTGCATGGAAGAGTATGTATGCCGTATGTGTTGAAAATTTCTCTTCTGCTTCTATGATTTTCGTCTCATATGGAAAATTTTTCGTTATAATGTGTGTGCCGGCATGCGTGTGTGTGAACAGAGGAATGTGTGCGTTTTTTCTTTAGCGCATGCCATAAAGGTAATCGAAATTTTATAATCTTGCGCATCGACAAGTTCTTCAAGCTAAGCCCATTTGCTTATCGCTGAAATTTTGTGAAGCTATTTAAAATCTGTTATCAGAGCGCCCGATTGCCTTGCAAGCTGCATATGGGCGTGGCACACGGGTGTTACAGATTGGCTGACTTATGCAATTTGGCAAATTGATTGCCTTAACAGCCAATGCACAGATCTGCCATGTGATAGCTGTAAGCTGAAAGCGAGGCGCAGAGCCCAGCCAGACAACAATTGGCACACTTGCAACAACTGCCGCATAAGTGATGAGCTGACCAGAACGTTGACGATGCGAATGTGGATGCTATGGCCAGGATGTTGTGAGGGACCCAGATGGACGGGGAGAGGTTGGCCGGCAGTCGAGTAGAGTGTTGTTCACGTTAATCGAATTAAATGCTGGCCACGTTGTTGCCATAGTCATTGCACACACACACACACACACACACACACACACACACACACACACACACACACACACACACACACACACACACACACACACACACACACACACACACACACACACACACACACACACTGACAAACAGACAGACAAACATGATGAACCTGCACAATATGGCGTAACCGTTTGCCAAAAGCGGCAAAACTTGATTGAGTTCAAAATCAGATTTGTTGTGCGCTCTCACATTGCAAATTGAAATAAAAACGAAACGTGACATTTGGTTGTGGCAACAGGCACCCGCAGGCCTCTAGCACACTAACACACTAACACACACACACACACACACACACCCACACACTCACACCATGCACGAACACTCATTGACTGGCATGTAAAATATCTAACAATATGGCAGAGCAGTTAAAGCTGATTGCGACAATGGCAGCCCAGTTACTAAGCTACCCAAGAGTCATATGTATATATTGTTTTATACCCTGAACCCATTGAGAATGAATAGAAAGGGAATCATATTTTTGTGCAAATGTAACAGGCAGAAGGAAGCAGCTTTGACTTCATAAAGCATATGTATTCTTGATCAGGACGATGTGCTGTGTCGATCTAGCTGTATGTCTGACTGTCTGCCTGTCCTTTGATCGGGGAGACTGCAAAAGGTAGAGACTTGTATGCTTCGATTTGAGAAACTGCAAAAGGTAGAGACTTGTATGCTTCGATCTGGGAAAGTAATAAGGGACTTCAAGTTCGAAGATTGTAGTCTTTTCCTTTACGTTACGCAGAACGAGACTATAATTTTTTCTATCTCGGTTGTAATTTTTATAATATTTAAAAAGAAAATCGACACACGAATCGATCAAAACAACTAGAAAATAATAAGAGCTAATGACCGCAAGCTTGTTATGTAGATGTATTCGAATAGTGTACCCAGATTAAGTATGCTCCTGTTTTTTGATACCACCCCCCAATCCTCGCCAAATGCTTAAGGCTAGAGCCTTGCATCTGGCCATAAGTCCTGAACATTTAGTAAACATTGATCTGTAAATACCTTAGTTAACCAAGAACGCATTTCCCACACATAGTGCGCGGCAAAGGGAAGAATTCATGTATAGATGGGTTTGCAATGTCAGCTCAGCGCTGTTGTCAGGGCATCTGGATAGTCGGACACTGCCGACCGAAGCGCTTTTAGTTGTTTTCTGCTATTTCTTTTTGGAGGGTTGCGGGTGCCAAACAATCAAATAAAGTTTTGCGTTTTTTTCGAACCCTTTTTGGCTGGCGATTGTGGCTCTCGCATATATATTTTATTGTCAAAATCAATAGATGTCAGCGTTTAACAGTTGCCAGTGTTGCCAATGCCTGCTGGCGCTCTAGCCCCCTAACCGTGGCAGCCCCCATCCACCCATCGCTGTGTCTGTCAGTTTCTTTGGGCTTTATTGGATTTTCTTGCCCGTTTCTTCACGCTACGCCTTTTTTTGTGGCTCAGGTAAGTGGTAAATGTTTGCCTATATGTAGCTACGATAAAGCCTAGTTGTGTATATATTTTTATTTATGTCTTTTTCTATCTGCTTCACTTTCTCATGCTTGGCTTGCTAACACACACACACACACATACACACACACTCGCACACCAACACACACACACACACACATAAATAATATTCATACATATGTTTATTGTGATTGAAGCGCTGCTGCGCAGCAATCAAAAGTTGAATATGCAAACATTTTAAAATAAATTATTCTTTTTCTCTTCTACTCCCCCACACTGTCACACACACACACACACACACACCAACACATACGTTATGTACGACAAACAAAAACAACTCATGCATTCAATATACATTCAACCAATTCCATATAATATACTTTATGTACTTGTGTGTATCTGTGTCTATAAAAAACAACAAAACACAATATCTAAAATAATATAAATACTAACTGTACACAAATACTTAATATGCTGCAGCACTCGGTAAGTGACATTTAATTGTTTTACGTTTTAGTTCTCGTATTAGGTGTGGCAACACGTCGCATTATTAATATTAAACAATAATTAACAAGCTTTTAGGAACAAAAATAAATTGATACATGTCCGCGTGTGCACTCGAAAAATAATTGCAATACTTTTGAGATTTTAAAAAGCTTAAAAACAAAAGACGAATATACACATAATTTATATCATTTATTATTATAAATGACTTTATTAAGTAAATAAATCTAATGCAAATTGATAAAAGTTTGATCAAGAACCTGGCTTCACAGATGTAGAAAACTAGATTCGCGAACCGAACCTGGTTTGGTCTGGCTTGAACCATGAACTGAACCGTCGAAAAGACGGCTTGGCTTTGCAGCCTTGTCAGTCATAGTCATATATTTAAATAGATATGTATCTGGTGTATGCGTTCAATCTAACTTAGCCAATCTGAGCTCATCAGCTACTGCATATTGCCAGTGCTTGACTAGAGGACAACGCAGAGCCAAACGTACAAAATCTCATCCCAGCTGTTATGATTAATGCGGCTGCCCCCGTTGCGCAGCTCAGTGAGTGTATGAAGTTCAAAGCGAAAATGATAGGCACTGGATAGATGAGGCCAAGTGGCTGGCTGTAAGACAAAAGTCTGTTGTGCTGGCATCGCTAATGGACGGCCGGCGGCAAAAGCGACGTCTCTCATGGTTACCTGCGTCTTGGCCAGGACCTGGACCAGCCGCTGGGCCAAAGCTAGAGCTAGAGCCAGGCCCGTAGCCAGAGTCAGAGCTAAACTGTCGCATCTAACGATGCCATTATATTGTCATGAATATGATTATGTCTGCGTGTATATGACTGGGAGGGGTGTGGGCCAAGTGCTGCGGCGACGTGGCGTTATGTTATTGTCGGTGGGTATGACGCGACGGCCCAGGCGCATAATTCATATAAAAACTTTTACTCTTAAGTAAATAGCACAAAATGGAATAGAATTATGCGTGCCAGCCGCCTCAAAGTATGCACAAATTTCTTTGCATGACAATTTATGCGCCTAGCGTGTAAAGAATTTCTGCTGCTCTGCCTCTTGCCACTCGTCGCTTGCCGCTTCGCTTTGCCTCTAATTGCGCGTGGGTGCAGCAGCAGCTCTTTGGCCCAAAAGGTTGGCGTCAGGTGCTGTCTGCCACAATTAAAGCCGCAGCAGCTGCTGCCGCCTTTAGTCTTGGCCTGACAAAAGTTCAAGTTCACAGCGCACTAGGCTCGACCTTGCTAGTAAACTGACAAAAATATCCATACACAAACACAGACACAAACCTGTAGACCCAAAGAAACGCGACTGGGGACCGCAGCTCAAGTGCAAACTGCAAAACTGGCAAGGTTAGTTAAGGTCCATTATATTTTCTACTCATAACTCAGGTGGCGCGCTTTAAAGATATTTATGCTGCCCCATAAGCTGGCAAACCCAGAACTAAAGAGCACATCAGTGGCACAGCGGCCGAACATCAAGTATACGTCATGTTGCGCAGAGCTATGCAAAATATTTTCCATTATCAAACAGCCGCACGTACCGCATGTTTTCAATTTTAATAAAGCCGTCATGATGGCTGCTTTTCTTTCGTATTTAACTTACACTGCCAACAAAAAAATAAATGAAAGAAACTGCGCATAATTATATAAACAAATATAGGCGTCTTTTGAAGTGTAGCTCAGACTTGATATTTATATAAAAGTAAAACATGCCTGCAAATAATGTTGAACCGCACCGACTTAAAATCCGCAATTTCCAAGCATTTCTTTAGAATGAACCAAGCATCTGCTGCATAACAAAAAGCCTGCTCGTAGCTTTATTCTTTAGTTATGTTTTAGCTAGGAATCAAAAGGTGGCTTCAGGATTGCGCAAAATCAGGTTTACGAACTGAACCAAAAGGCCCTGTTTTCGGTTTGCAGCCCTGAAAACAATCAAGTACAAATTCCTTAGGATTCTCAGATTCAGGTCAGAACTGTTTATCCTAATAATAATAAATATATATTTGTTTGGGGGATACGAGTGATATAATCTGGGAATCTTTTTTTATTGATTGATTGACAGAATGATTGATTGCTTGAGTGACTGAATAATTGATAAATTTATAAATATATTGCTTAATAGCTTGATTTGCTGATTGCTTTCATTCACAGGCACATACGTTATTTAGTATAGACCCGCAAAACATTTTCTAGCACCGAAGATAAAGAAACGATTCTTCCAGTTAGAAAGATATACATATATATATATATAATATATATCTTAACGTAATACAAGCCAGGTCGAATATAAGAAAACGATACGACTTCCTGTTCGCTGAGCTTCTGAACTGGATTGTTCCGAAACTTCTCTTATGCTCAAAATATGGATTCTTTTTAGTTAAGGAAAGTAAGGGCCATTAAAAAATGGTATGCTAGTTAATAGCCCACCTCAACCTCAAATTCCAATAACATTGTTAAAACTGAAGCAGTTTTCATGATTGAGGACACTTTTCTCATAGTTTGAACTCTATTAATAATAACTCTACTCTTTAAAACTGAACAAACATTTGGAATACAAAGTTTTTCTTTTACAAAAATGTCATGGAAAAAAAATACCATGATAGCTTTAAAAAAGCTGTTCAATAATAAGTAAAATTCTAATATACAAAATTTTCAGAAACAAAAAAGAAAAGAAAATGTATCCAAAGGAGTAGGGGATGGTACATGATATTTTTATATTGTTGGAGAGTAAGGGAAGAGTACATGATATTTTAATATTATATTACTTAAAACTCGAGAGCCAATTTATTTATTTTGTGTATTTGCTACATAATGATGGAAGCTCACAGACATTTGCAGTGCCATCATTAAAATATGTCTGCACATTCATGTGTGCGAAACAAATATGCAGAAACGATTGCTGATTTTGGGACTTGTGTTTAGTCATGCTTAGAATTTCGCCGAGAATGCGTGCCAAGCAAAAGGACAACAGTAAACAATTGTCGCGGCTAAACGGAAATCCTGCGACATAAAAACAATAAGTGCCTGAGCTGGAACTGAAAATCGAATTGGGAGCTGGGCGGGGGCAAAAGGGCGACGATGGCTTAGCGAGGCTGTAAGAGAAACATTTGCGTTTACAAATCGATTTTCAAATTGCGCGTATATATATATATATATATATATATATATATATATATATATATATATATATATATATATATATATATATATATATATATATATATATATATGTATTTATATATAAATCCCAATATCCCAAGCGTAAGCCAGACAAAATGTCGACATGTTCTCTCGCCTTGAAGTAGGCCATGAAATTCGTTTGTAATCGCCTCGCCCAAGATGCGAGCAGAGCTCATAAAGTGCAGGGCATGACAAAACTGGGCGGGGCAAGGCTGGCTAAGGATCTCAGAGTAGACAAAAGAGCGATAAGTACACTCTTGTATGTCATATGTGTGTCTGCTTGTGTTAAGTGGGCGTGGCCATTGTGTGTGTGCATGTGTATGGGTGTGATGTCGAGCTTAAGTTAATAGCGAATATTTACAAATCGATTTTGTTGTGATTGCGAAAACAATTTGAAAATGGCTTTGAGCGATTTCCAAAGAGCTCAAGCGGCATGCTGGCAAACATGGCCGCCCACACACACACACAAGCACACACACACGCACAACCACACAGCTAACCACATACTCGCACCCACACACATGCGCATTTGTGACAATGGGAAGGCTTCAAAATTCGCAGTCGCCGCCGCCTTCAATCCTTTTCCATTGTTCTCTTGCACACACTCACACGCACACACACACACACACACACACACACACACACACACACACACACACACACACACACACACACACACACACACACACACACACACACACACACACACACACAAACAAATACGCTGAAATGCACTCACGAGTTGGCAATTGAAATAGAATAGTCTTCCTGCAGTCGCCGCAACCATTTGTCAGCAACGCCTGACAACATTCACGTTTGCCAATTTGTCGCGACTGTCGGAATAAATGCGTCCAGCTGATTGACTAACCGACAGTTCAGGAGATTGAAAGATTCCTCTAGTAAATGCATTTGCCCATGGACCCATGGACTATTTGCGTGCACAGTATTTCAATATAAGATGTGTGTGTGTTGAAAAGTTTGAGCCAGAGCGCGTGTTGCATTTTCTGACGACATGTGTTCGTAGTACTTAACATGTGCGTGTGCGTGTAAGGGATTTGCTCGCTTCGTGTTTTCGGATCGTGTTCGTGTCGAATCGGAAGAATCCAGCACGCGGCCATATCAATGTTAATATTAAAAAGTTGTATATTATGATAATAGGGAAATAAGTGGGAGAGCACTACAAACAAGAGAATGATTCTTCCAGATATAAGTATATATTTAATAATATCAAAGGTTTTTTATGTTATTATGAAACCGCGAATGGAAGACAGACAGTTATCATCAATTCAACGGAATTCAATTATTTGAATGATGAAACCAATATTTGGTTAAGGATTTGCGGCCAATAAAACCGAAATAGATTTTGTGTATGAACGATCTTAGAAACTAGCGACTTGAAATGTTGAACGTACGTCCTGCTAGTGCCCGCGTGAGTTTATTTCGGCTAATCGATAAAATGCTCCGTTTTCAACCAATCGATAAAAATCGAAATCGAAATCCTGTTTCTTGAGCAATCTCTTTAGTTGTAAGAGTCACCCATTTTTATATGTAGTTTCTAGAATAGTATAATATTTCATATTATAGAAACAGCAAGGACAAGCCAGAATGCTAGCACATTTAAAAAAAAAACAGATATACGAAGGGATTAGGCAGTTAGTTGCTTAGCTTTGACAAGGTTTACCACCGATAAGAATATATCAAAAATTTACGAATGGCAAGCTTTGTATTGACCAGCAGCGTTGTAAAATATTTATTGAGTTTCGTGCTTTAACATAAAATATAAGAATCGATGTGAAGAGAACTAAGTTTTATGAATTTCAAATGAAATGGAGTGAAATTTTCAATGCTCTACTGCGGCTGATCATCATCCTCGCCGCTCTGTTCCATGCCAAAGTCTTGGTCCTTTAGCTCGTCCTTGTTGTTTTGGTGCTGCCGCTGCTTACGCCGTTGCCGGTTCGTAAGCTTAACAAATCCGCGCATCTTCAGCTTTTGGTGCAGTGGACTGTGCGAGTGCTCAACCTGTGGATAATCATTGGCATCGCCGTCGGCGTCGGCATCGGCTTTGCCAGCAGCAGCATCGGCATCAGCATCCGCGTAGGCATCACCATCGCCAACCTCTTCGTCCTGTTCATCCTTGTCCAGCTTGAGGGCGGTTATGTGTGCCATTGGTTTTTGATGTTTGCGTTGTCGCTGCATATCATTGGCAGCCAATAGAGCATCGGCAGCGGCAAAGTCCAGCCAGCCGGTTCTCTTCTCTTTATCGTTTCTTATTTCCTTGTCTTGGTCAAGATAATCCGACTGGCTCTGCCTCTCCACGGTGTGCTGGCTTTCATCCTCATCGTAATTGTAGTAGCCGCGTTTTTCCACTGCCGAAGTGTCGAAAGCATGCTTGGCCTCCGTATCCAAGGCATAGCTCTTGGCCAAACTTCTACCAAATAGCGCAATGAACAAAAATGCCAGGAAAACATTCTTATTATTCATGATGCCGATGTTATTTTGTGTAGCTCTCAAGGCTGAACTGAATCCAAGTGAAGCAACTGTCCTAACAGTTGCCTGGAACATGAAGCCTACTGTGGATTACAAATTAAATAGCAGTAGGTGGCATTTCAGGTTAAGTGAAATATTATGCGAAAAAGTCGTCTCAAATTCTTTGAAATTCTAATGAGATGCCTAGTTGCTATCAAGGCGGCAAATCTAACAAAAATTAAGGTTGCTTTGGTTCAAGGCTCCAAATAGCTGCCTAACTTATGGTTTGGTCTTTAGCCAGGCTTGCCACATCTATGAGTTAGAAATTTAACCAACTCATTTGGATTAAGACTAGCTTCATGGTAAATAAAAGCTTGGTATTTGGGGCTTAAACCGGTTCGGTTCAGTCGACTTCAGCATACCAATTAATAGATTTTACTAAACTAGTAGTAATGGCAAGGCCGAGTAAACCCGACTGGGAATCTTATAGTCTGAGGGCTATCTCTCATGTTTTTGGCAAAGTTTATGGCATATACCATAAGGATAAATTGTAGTGTGCTTTACCATATCGATTGCAATTAACCTCACGCGACATGATTAATTGCTGAGAAAAGTTCAAGTTTAATGTTAAGAATTTATTGATTTCCATGTTAATATCAAAATATCAATATAACAAATTTCAAGGCGGATTAAGTGCCTTGCAAAGATTCTAACGCGCTTAAAGACAATCGCACGTTAGGATTTATGTGAAACTAGTAAATCGAACATGAATTCTCCAATTTATTTCACTATATTATGTTATATTCGAAACTGAAACACAATTTCAAGCTGCGACTACGTCACGAGTTATGCCCGAGAGTAAGTCCGATACACGCCGTTCTATGGCAGCTCGATTTGAGACTAGACGTCTGAGATTCTCCTTGAATTCCTCAACGTGTTGCTGTAGCTCAACATTATTTTGCTGTTGCCGGAAACGAGCCACGGTGGCTGCCTGTACCGCCCGGGCCAGGCGCAGATCGTTTAGGGCGTGCAGATAGCGACGGCTTTGAATCAAATTGGGTCCCCTGATTGACCAGGGCAAAACCGAGCGGCGGGTAAGCAACTGCAGCAGCGGAGGCACAATAATGCGAGTCGAAGGCAACACAAATGGCAGTTGAACATAGCTGAAAGGAGCCTCGTTCAGGTCCGGTTGTTGCTGCAATAAGCTTAATCCTTTTTTGGTTTCAGCTTCGGCTTGTAACTTCGCCTTTTGCACGCTGGAACTGTCGCTTAAGTTCGGAATACTCTTTGATTTGGACTCATCCTTATCAATGCCATCCGCATCGTTATCCACCACGTTCAAGTAGTTATTCTCTTGGGCCTTCGCATTGTCTAGTTTAATCGGACGTTCTCTTATGCCGCTCGATTTCGAACATTTTTTTTTGCCTTGGTAAAGGTTTTTGGGTGATGCAGATGACTTGCCTGGCAAGAGGCCCGATTCCAGAGCCTTGAGATCATCTGACAATAATCTAGTATTCTCGTAAAGCGTGCGTAGAAGGCATTTAACACGCGCTGTAAAGTTCTTTCCACCATCATCGTCAACATCATCGTTATTATTGTCTTCATCGGACGCATCATCATTATCATCATAGTCATCCTCGTTGACCGTTGCGCCACTCGGCATTGACTTCTCGTAGCTCACATCCTTGTAAGTCGCTGCCGAGCAAATGAGCGGATTGCTCCCGTATTCAAACAAGCGTTCAGTATTGCCGACGCTGCTTTGCAACAGTTGCGGGCTTTGGGGCTGGAATTCCAATTTGAGTTCGAGCTGCTTCTGGGGGCCTGGATATCTAAAGGTGCCTAGTCCCATATCTGGCACCATACAGGAGTTGGGCACATAATTGGGTCCCTGGACCAGCGCATTGTCCTCGCCCAGTCCCGAGCTAAATGTCAGGCAAAGGCAAATGCTTAGCAACGCAGTCAGCGATTGCATTTCCATGGAATTCTTTTATTTTACTTTTTCGACTGCCTCCTCAGATGCGTTCAGCTCTAATACACAATTATTATGCACAGCACACACAGTTGTGCTGTTATTGAAGCCTGTTGGGTAGACTACTAGATGCACATTTCCGTAATAAAAGCTATACTCGTGTAAAAGGGCACCAAAAACAAAGCGAATTCATTAACTGTGCACAGCTCAGTTTTGGTCTTTAATATAAATGATAACGAAAGTAAGAAATATTCTCAATTACAAAAGCATACGCTTCGCATATGTGAAAAGATGGCGTTAAACATTTATAAATATGGCTGATAACTTAATTTTCGTCCAAACGGTCTTAAACTTATTACATCATGCAAAAATTGATCGGAAAACTATTCATCTTTTCAATTTTATTTAGTCTTTTCTATTAGATAAAGGCGGGAAATGGAAGAAAAACACTGTTGATGACAACTTCTTGGAATGTCATCCGAACGATTTTAACTATCAAGCCTCGCGTAATTATATATATAGTATACTATACAAGAAATCACAGACCAAATTTGTTGTCTATAGCTCTTATATTCCTGGAGTTACCCTCAGAGCTTAACACATAAGTGGCATTCCCTTGGCCACGTAATTTACAAGTATTTCTGCAGCCTAAAGGATAAGAGGTGTTCTTAAAACTAGCAACAAAATACCAAAGACATTTAAGATATTTCAAACTAACGCCTTACGAAAACTCCTTAGCCTCAACACATTTAGGTTCTCACATATTAATTAAGCCCAGCAGATGAGGGTTATTCCCTAATCTGAAATGTGCACTTGGAGCACTGCTTAAAGCACATTCTGTACATATTTCAGCATTTTATAATAGAGTTGTTTGCATTTTAGTAGGTTACTTTATGAGGTTTTTCTAAATTTGCTGCTCGAAACGTAGGTATTATCCATTGTAATCATTATAATTTCCCAGCTGGATACAAATTGTAAATTGCAATGGGACTCGTGGCCAAGCAATTACCAAATGATATTTCATCAAATTATCCGACTCGAGACCGTTGAACGAAACTTGAAGTAGACGCAGCGCAGGGTAAAGAGTTAAGGACAGATATGTTGCGTAGCAACGGGGATCTGCGGTTGGTGTTGGCAGGCGGGTGGCAGGGGTGGAGGTGGGAGTGGGGGGTGGGGGTGTGTGACAGCCACAGCACAAATGACAGCTTGTTGCACACAACAAATGCATTTGCCATAAGTCCAACGGAGGAGATGGCTTCGCCGTGTGGCTGTCAACACATCTTACCCGCCCACAGCATCCGCATTCGCTTGTGGACGCCCGCAACGAGTAACTTCCCTCTGCTTATTTGTGTGTGTGTGTGTGTGTGTGTGTGTGTGTGTGTGAGAGAGTGCTGGTGTTGGTGTTGCGTCTGCTATTGCTGTAACTTGGGCATCTTGGCCTTAGTTTGCCATTTTTCTTCATCTTTTGTGCTGTTGATGAATTCGTTAGACGCAGAACGGCAACAGCCAACAATCCCCCGTGCCCCAGATAACCACGAACCGCACTCAGCCCACACACAGACGCAACAGCCATAGCATAACCACACGGCCCTCAAACGCAATGACGCCCACGCCTTGGCTTACGCTTGAATTCATTTCCCTCTTGCACCTTTAGGGAATTGTGCAGGTTGGTAAAAAAAAAAAAAAAACAGTAAAAAAAATAGGAAAATGTAAATATATCGTAATAACTGAAATTTTTAACATCATTCTGCTTGACGTCGGCTGCAGAAATGAAGCCAAATGAAGCAGTCGCCAGACCAGCAACAAAGTGCATCCGCAAAGATGCAAGCGGATGACAGACCGCAGCATCAACAATAAAATAAAAAAATAAAAGACAACAACAAAAACCTCAGTAAAGCAATGCCATGTTTTCTTTTTATACCTGGTCCACATATATAACAAAAAATATATATAAAATATTCTCAATCAGCATCGGTTGTGCAGCCCCTGCAGCCATGCAAAGCCAACATCAGGGGTTTTAATATAGACTGCTTAAGTCATAGCATAATATGCCAGCGGACATTGCCCGGCTTTGCCTGTGGCATATGTTTTGTTTTCAAACTGTAGACAGTATTTTTTCAATCATTTTCGACTAGGGGAAAGTATGTATGTGCACTAACTTTTACCTCACGCCTCAAGTGACATTTGCAGAAGATATTTGAAAATGAGTTGGCTGTCGATCGAATTCAAATCAGAATATTCCACCTGATTCTATTTGGAGGGCTTAACTATGAAATTGGTGAATCAATTTTGTTTATTTAAAGACAATCGGGCACTAAGAAACTTTCGCTTATACTACCCAGGACTCATATTTTCAGCCAGATGACGTGGAATTACTGAAAAGTGTGAAGCACGTCTCATGTGAATTTTCGTTAAGATTTTGGATTAGTTTCTGTCGTAGCTGTCTCACAGCTGAAGGGGTGTCAAGGATCTCAGAGCCTATAAGAGCTAGAGACTTGAAATTTTAGATGTAGATGCTCCTAGTTCCCGCGCAGATCGAGTTTGTTTCCGATAATCGATAGCCTACTCGATATCGATATCCTGTTTTTTGGGCAATTTTGGTAAATAATAAGAGCTTGAGTCACAAAACTTGACATATAGCTTCTAAAATAGAATATATATATGCATTTGATGTTGGAAGAAGAGGGTTCAGGGTATCCCCTAGTCGGGAGCTCCCGACTAGACTTGTTATAATTAACAATTGAGTTTATCTAATTACTTATTGACTGCTATTCATATCACAGTTTGGCGATCAGCAAAAGTTTGCTCTTTGATTTTCTAACAGCAAACAATCGCCATCTTTGAAGGAAACTTATTATGCCCCACAACCCGAACAGCTTTAAGCTCTTCAAGCCGCAAGCTTTGGTCCTTGCAAGCTCAGGCTACTCAAAGTATCACACCAAATGCTGGCTTAAGCTTGCAAGCTTACAAATGCAATCCACAAAACAGCTTTTAACGGCTTTTGTCGCAATAAAATAAAATACAACTGACAACAACAGCAACAGCAACGATAAACATGTGTGCGAGTGTCAATGGCTTTGCATCCTTTGGACCACATAAATCATAAGTTTTGTTAAGTGCGTTGCATTAAGCATACGCCGTGTTGCACTGCAGACTAGCTGAACTGCGTCACTTCGCGACAGACACGCCCCCTCCCCTCTCTCCTTGGCCTTCTCAAAGCCATTTGAATTTTGTTCAAACTGGACAACAAAATTATTTATATCGCTGCCTGTTGCTGATGCCAATTGTCAGTTTTGTACTTCGTTAAAACTTTGTCGCTGACAAAGTTGCGAAAAACTTTTAACTTGTACTTTTTGCTAAAATTGTTTTCAATTGACTTGGAAAAGTGTTAATGCAGCGACAAGCTGTTAGAAAAACTGCTTATCAAGCATGACTGAAAATGTTGAGTGGCACACACGCACACACACACACACAGACACAGCCCTTAGGCCTGGCTAGCCCTGTGGCCGCGCATTCATATTTATACGCTGGTATATTTGCATTCATGATTGCTGCTGCTGTGCACGTTGGCTTCAAAGGGTTTTGGGCATGAAAGGTTTTGCCACTTTGCATACAATTTTTCGTCTCAACAGGGTACGGGGCGTGGCTCTGTTTGCCAAGCAACGAATGCCAGCCAATCTGTGCCAGCGGCAAACGCGGCGTATGCGCAATGCGAGCGCTTGATCAACAGCGCATTTAACCCAAGGCCAATGCGTCGCAATTTGAACTCAAGATCCCGCCCAACATGTGACATGTTGCGTGTGACGTGTGGCGTGTGGCACGTACATAGCCGCGTGCCGCGAGTCACATGCCGCCTACGGCTTGCCACGTGCCACATACGTAAAAGGGCCAAAAATAAAGTTCGACTACTGCGTCTTTGTTTGAGTTTTGAGCCGTTTTGTTTTGCTCGTCGCCTTCCGCGCGGCTTGCCACGTGACGGGGCACGCAGAGCTTGCATGCCACAATCCAATAAGCAACACACCAAAAAGCTGCCATGCAGATGTTGCGAAAGCTGTCACAAGAGCCTGTCGCATGCTGTGTGATAACCAGACGCTGGCCGTGCCGTCAGCCTCGTCCACATGTGCGTTCGTCCGGCTAGACGGTTTCTCAGTTCTGCTGACAACGCCAACAGCTGCAGTCGCAGTCTCGCAGTCTCGCAGCACAGACGCACAGATAAACACGCGGCTTTCTCAGATACACGCGCGCGACTCAACATGCCACGCGAATCGGGCAGTAGCAGCAACAGCAGCAGATCGTTGGCTGTTTGAATTTTGCGGGCTATGCAAATTGCAATTAATTCAATGCGCCCTCTCATTGAGTGTATGGGTGCGTGTGTTTACTTTAAACGCGTAATTGTTTGTTTTTTTTTTTTTTTGCTTAATTTTTGTGTAATATACAAGTGACAGCAGCAATATACAAACACAAGTGCATATTTAAATGAATTGTTGGCTTAACAAAAGTCAATAAGTAAATAAAAATAAATGCTTGAATCACAATTGCTATAATCACAAAATAAAACAAAATTTAATTAAAATGAAACAAACATCGGAGTAGTTGAAATTATACTCAAAGTAATAAAAAAATGCCTTGCATAGGCAGTCGAATTGTTTTATTTACATTTTTACCAACCAACACAATGCAAATAGGCTAAATTTTCTTTTGTGAAATTCTTTATTTATCTGGTTGGTCGATTGGGTTTTCTTTTTTTGTGAATGATAATGATAAAAGACATATAAAATAAATAAAACTATATATAAAAAAAATAAATATAAAATATATTAAAAAACTATTTATTTGAATTATTTTATTCCTTAACATAAAATAAAAATCAATGTGAATATGCCCTTAAGGCAAATAAAAAAAAAAAAATATAAAATAAAAATTCATTTAAACATTATAATTTTATAATATCAAATAAGAATTACTTTGAATCAACGTGATTCTTATTTGATATGAATAAAAAACCATATTTATAAAAATATAATATATAAAAGTACATTTAAATTTTATAATTCTATAATATAAAATAAAAATCATTTCAATATACGCTTTTTATTGAAAAAATGTATAAAAGATATGAAACATAAAAATCCAATCATAAAACATAATTAAACTCATTTTCATTTAATTTCCCTAAAGTTGCTGTATATAAAATTTAACTTAATATATGTATATACACACTGCAAACGAGAGCTCGCAATGTATTTTTTTTTTCGATGCACAACAAATTGTATTAAGTATACGAGCCGTTGCCGCAAAGACTAATAAGCTTTGGTAAATGGTTAAAACAGGCTTTAGTCAGCTCAGGAACTTAGCCCAATCAAGCTAAGTTCAGATGGAGTTTGATATCTGCTGTGCAATCAAAATTGAATCGCCATCTGATCCATTTGTGCCCGTAGAATGCCTCAATCAAAATTGGTTTCCTTTGTTGCCCGTTGCCTTAGATTGTTTAAATAAATGTTGCAAATTGCTCTTGCTAGTGGCTTTTCTTGATTCTTTTGTTGTTGTTGTTGTTGTTGTTTTTTTTTTTGTTTTCCTGCAGCAAATCCAGGCAAATCTTTGCTTTTGGTTTTTTGGCTTGGTCTGCTGATTGCCAGCGCTAACAAATCCGCCCCTGGGCACATCCAGATTCCCGAATCTAGCAGCTGCTGCTGGTTCCCCCAACAAGCTGCATGCTTTGCACAGGTTTTTTTATTTGCTGCCTGCCACTAAAACGAAACCTACCCCATCCGCAACATTTGCCCCGCACTCACTCAGCACCCCTCACCAAAAAAAGCACGCAGTTCGCTGTCTGCATGCTGATTTCTTACCTTATTTATTTGGGATTGTCTTAGCAGAGTTTCAAATCTGTGACTTATTTTTTGTTTGTAGAAAATTCTCTTTGTTTTGCGTGCTACGGCATTTCGTATGCCCAGCAGCTGAGCTGCAAACGGGTATATCCCAGTCCAGCTAAGTCCAAAGAGCGCTCCCATAATAATCCCAAAATGATTCATCCAACTTATCAGAGACCTTGCCTAATCAATTAAATAGCGCAGTATATAAAAGGTGGCTGGCTTGATTCACAGCTCGAACCAACTTTCTGCCTCGTTCCTTCTTGAATTCAGGTTTTAGTTTAATTCGAGCTGTCTTCGTTTGTGTTTTGGACAACTTGTTTGGTTGAAGGTTCAATTAGTGGCAAACAATTAATTTCAAATTTCACATTTGAACCGGTTCGCCTCTAAACCGCTATGCAGTCTTGCTTTAAAGTTAATCCGATTGTTTTTAGCCTTACATTGGGTAGCTGCTAGTCGATTTAGGAGCTTGCCTCTTGGGTCTTGGTTTTGTCTTTGTCCCTGTCTTTGTCCTGGCATATTATCACAGTAAATAGCAGACAGCGTTGATGTTGCGCTTATCGTCTCGGTTTCTTTCTTTTTTTTCTTCATGGTTTTGTGTTTTAGGGGTATGTGTACGGGTGTTAGGCGTTGGCGAGTTTCCACGTATTTGGTAAAGCTTTGGTCCAATGCCCGAGGCTGCAATATGTTAATAATGCCTGGTAATTAGCCATAGACAAATGCCTTTGGCAGTCGCCTCTAATTGCCAACGAGGCAAACTAATTAAATCACGTAGCAAACGCATAAAAACAAAACGTTCGCAGTTCCATTCGATTCCCTGTCCCAATATGCTTAAGAGCCAACCCATTTCCAGTTTTCTCTATCTCTATCTCTATCTCTGTATCTGTACCTTGACCAAAAGCGTATTAAATCTCTGTGCAAACTTTTAGTCAAATTGGCAGCTAACAAAAGCAGCTTGAGCAGCAATGAGTAGGAAGGGTATGCTCGAAGATCAAATATCCTAGCATAAGTGTAGCTTACGGCTTTACAGATAAATGAGATTTGATTGAGTGTAGATATTTTAAGAAATGGAATTCGATTGATACTTCTCATCAGCCTATAAAGTATAGTAGTTTGATGTCGATAAGATACAAGATATCTTAATAAACAAAAATGTGCTTCACATAAGAATCTAATTTCTGACCGAGTTAACAATTTCAATTGAGCAAGACTATATATACTGGAGCCGTAGATATCTCTTACTATGCGTTACACAATTCATTACAAAGTGATAATACCCTCGATAAAACCTAAACACAACTTAAATCAGAGCGTATATTAGGCTCTTTGAGATGGTCAGACTCTGACCCGCAACCGGACCCACAGCCTGCCGTTGGCACTCACATGTGCCTGCGTGTCCTGCTAGGAGTTTTAGTCCTTGTTGTTTTTATTGTTGTTGTTGTTGTAGCTGTTGCTGTGCTTATCAAAGGCTTGAATCAGCCCCAATAAATTGCCTTCATCATATTTCGTTTTGCCTGGGCCCCAATGTCCCCAATGCACTCACACTCTGTCTCTCGCTCTCTCTCTCTCTCTCTCACTCTCTCTTTCTCTCTCACTCTCACTCTCTCTTTTTCTTTCTCTATCTATATCTGTCTATCACAGTTTCCATCTGTGTTTCCGTCTCGCTCGCCTTTTCCTGCTTATCCTTATTAAAAACTCAATTTCAAAACAACTTGAAATACGTGCTAATGCGTTTATCCTTTTATTGTGCGTAGCACATATTTCTATGCAAGACACTTCCATAGACTCGCACACACTAACACACACATTCACGCACACACAGCTTAACACCCAGACACAGCCCACAAGTAGGATTTATTAATATTTCAGGTCCTCTCACATGACATTAGCACAGAAATCTTAAATTAGGCCAAGCCGAAGTGAAATATCAAATGCAAAATTAATCCTGTCGCGTTTTTAATTCTCTATTACCTTCAAAGAATTAGTCCTGTCAGAATGATAGGTGCTGATCAAGGCAAAATGAGTTTTGGCATATTCTGTGGACAACTGTGGACCAAGTTTGTAAGAAAGTATCATAAGACAATTACGTAGTCATATAAATCAGATTTGTGATAGTGGCGTCTTGAGCTGTGTGGCTTACATATCTGTGCGCTTAACTAACAAGTGGGAAGTCGCCGATTCAAATCCAGCATTATTTCATATGATATTATTCACAAAGAAACAGGCCATAACGCTAAATTAAAACATGAACAAAATGTCTAAAGCTGACGCGAATTGCACAAACAATTTCGCTAACACTTGCATTTTGCACATTATTTATTTAACACGGGCGACACCAGATAATTCTTACAGCTTCTAGCTCTTAGCATTTTCAGAGAATTAAATTAGAGCAGTTAACATTTGCTTACGCGCAGCTTAAGTCCTTTCAACTGCACAGTTGACATCTTTATTTAATTACATTTTACCTGCGCAGTTTATTAAATGATTAACCATGCCGGAAGGTTTTGATACCCTATAACCAATGAAAATAGTTAAAAGGGTAAATTTAGGTTGTTCCAATAAATGTGAAGAAGATATTTTCTCGATTAAAAAGAGCTTACATGTTTTGTATGCTCTGTGTGGAAGATGTAAAAGAGTATATTGATTTTATGCCTGTGTGTCTGTCTAAATCAAGAAGACTTTTAGATTCATTAAATTAATTAACAAGCTCTAAATAGAGTATTGCCCAGGCCGTTACACTCAACTGCATCGTACTGGCTTATTTGGAATTGTAATTGCATGTTTCGAGGCCAAGTACAGGGCATGTCTTAGTCTAGCACTCGCATTAAGATCAGTCTGTCTTATTTTTCTTTGCCATAAAACACTTTTGGCTAAATTTACCTGGCTTCCAGATAACATACGTACGGTATGATTGAGATGCAATTAATATTTACTGCCTTTATTCTAACCAAACGCCAGTTAAAGATTCAAAGCCAGGCAAATGATTTTCGTTATTAGTTCGCGGTTCATCTTAAGGTGAGGTTTCCATTAGCTGTGAACCTAGGTTTTTAATGTTTCTAATGTTCCGTGCTGTAGCTTAATAGCGATTAAAAAACTTGGGCATAGCTGTTTCCTTTAAAGTTTCATCGCCAACAAATAAAAGACAAAAGACTTTTGTAGAACAACTGAGCAGGATAACAATTAAACCACTAAGCTGCCACGATGAAGAATTGCCACACAAAAACCCAACCCAGCCCAACCCAGACCAACTCAACCGAACCCAACCACTGCCCCACGCGACTTGGCGTTGCCATCTTTCATCTTTGATACACCCCCCTCACGCTTTTGGGGTGGCAGCTGAGGAGGGAGGGCAGCAGCGCATCAAGTGCTCGTGTATGGTTACATTATCTGAAACAGAGAATGTTATTGTTCCTCTTCTTCTACTTCTTATTGTTGTTGCAGCTGTTGGTGTTGTTGTTTTTGTTGTTGGCTTATTTAAGTTTTAACTTCAGTTTCTGTCGCTGTCAGTTCGTGCTCGCTTCCCGCCTGTCATCCAACTTGTCATCTGTCACTGAAGCTGAAACTCACCCATTCCCATGGCCGTTACCCATTGTTTGGCCAGATCATGCTCAAGTGTCAATGCTCTGGACAGCTCGAAGTCCCCAGCTTGGCGCTAGTATCATATTAAAGCACCGAATCCGCCATTGCAAATTGAATTCAGGCGCGTGTCAAAGTGACAACATAAAGGTTAATGTCCCTCTCCCTGCCCAACCCGCCGTCCTGCCTACAACTATTCAAGTCGGCAAAAAAGGCATGTGTATATACATATAATATAATACAATATACATAATATCCAACTAACTTGATAACTCAGAAAACTGGTTTTTCACTTTTCAATAGAAAAATTTAATTATTTATAAATTGAAAATTTAAATACTTCTTTTTATACCCTGAACCCATTAAAAATGGGTATAAGGGTATATTGTATTTGTGCGAAATCCAAATGTATGTAACAGGCAGAAGGCAGGCAGAAGTATATATATTCTTGATCAGCATCAATAGCCGAGTCGATCTAGCCATGTCCGTCTGTCAGTCCGTCCGTCCGTCCGTCCGTCCGTCCGTATGTATGAACGCAAGGATCTCAGAACCTATAAGAGCTAGAGACTTGAAATTTTAGATGTAGATGCTCTTAGCTCCCGCGCAGATCGAGTTTGTTTCCGATATTCGATAACTTGCTCCGTTTCCAAGCAATCGATAAAAATCGATATCGATATCCTGTTTTTTGGGCAATTTTGGTAAATAATAAGAGCTAGAGTCACCAAACTTGACATATAGCTTCTAAAATAGAATATATATATGCATTTGATGTTGGAATAAGAGGGTTCAGGGTATCCTCTAGTCGGGAGCTCCCGACTAGAACCTCTAACTTGTTTATTATTTAATAAGATGTTTTGAAAGTTACGAAAACAAAAAAAAATTGTTTGGTGCACAACGTTTTGCAAATAAAAATGGTTCGATTCTGGTTTAGGTTCGGCTTAACCTAATGCAACAAATCCAGTTTAAGGTTCGCTTGATGGTAAATAAAACATTGGTAATTCGGCTTTAAGCTGGTTCGGCACAGCCTTGACTACAACAAATACAACAAAACTAAATAAAAGCATAAAGTTATAAAAACAAAAACAACACAAAGACTCCGGTTATCATTGAACAGCACATAAATTTCAATAGAAGGCCAGCACAGACTGCGCAACGGCAAATGGAGCAGCAGCAGCAGCCACACGAAGACCGCTAGGATTTATTGGCCGGTCCGCGTGTTGGCCATAATTTGTGACTCAGCCGCTGTTGCAACAACAACAACAACAACCAACCAAAAACAGCAAATAACAACAACAACAGCAATAATTGGCAATAGTCGAGTCTGCGTATAGCTGTTAATAAGGGCAGGCGCCGAGGGCGAGGCCGAGACCCATTTTACCACACTCCCATCCCGCTTCCGAGGCGGCCGAGGCAGCAAAGAGCAACAGATTAAGCGCAAAATACAACGATGAATGCCGCACAGAGCGGCGGCCACACGGGTGGCGGCTCCATGGGCAAGAAGGGCTCCCAAATGGAGGTAATTATATTACATTTTAAGAGCACGCTTCCAAAATTTTCAATGTATATGTGTTTAATTCTTTATTCCCGAGGATAACTTTGAAGAGAAGCGTCCAGTTACAGGTTTTTTTCCTACTGAACATTTTTATGGGCCTTTTATTGTGGGGACCGGCCGGGGGAGGGTTGACTGTGGCACAGTCGGGGGCTTGGACACAGCCAGAGAGTGTCGCTATTTGTAATTGAATTTGTTGGCAGATGGAACGTGCTGGGGCTACTAAATGACGGACACAAATTAAAATGAACCAATTTGATTAGTTGCTAAGTAACAAAAAAATTTAGTACAACACGACCACAGAATCTTAGCAGGATTCCAGTGAAAATCGTGAAGCTAAAGAGAGTGGTGAAAGGAAGTAAGGAACTTAAGCCGACGTGAGAAGCTCAGCGTTAAATAAGCGAAGCGAGCAGCAATGCGAGAAGCAGCGAGTAAAGCAGAGCGAGAATCCATGACGAAAATGAACTGAGTAGCAAGGGGAAAGGCGAAAAAGGAAGCCAGCAGCAGAGCCGTTTAAGGAAATAAAAACTTAAACCGAAGGGAGAAGCAGAGCGATAAGTAAGCGAAACGAGCAGCAACGCGCGAAGAAGCCCCTAAAGGTCGATAAACAATAAGAAAAATAAAACGAGAAAAAAAGGCTCCTTCGGCACGCCGAAAATCTAATACCCTTGCAGACCCAACCTTTTCAAATTGCTCATAGTGCTTTGCCCCTATCTAAAAAGTACCGGGAAAATATTAAATGCCGAGTTTGGTCAAGATATCTTGATAACCAAAAAAGGTTTTTAATCAAAAACCTGGTTTTCGACCGATCGCTCTTATGACAGCTATATGATATAGTGATATAGTCCGATGTTGATAGGATTTTGTATATATATAAGGAGCATAGTTAAACTAATAAATGCCGAGTTTGGTCAATATATTGTGAAATCCAAAAAACAACTTAATTTTCGACCGATCGATCCTATGGCAGCTATATGATATAGTGGTCCGATCTTAATAGGATTTGGCATATATATGAGGAGCTTAGTAAAACTAATAAATGGCAAGTTTGGTCAAGATATCTTGATAAACAAAATGTTTTTTCGTACAACAACTTAATTTTCGACCGATCGTTCCTATGGCAGCTATATGATATAGTGGTCCGATCCAGCTGGTTTTGACATATGTGCTGCGTGCAACAGAAAGAAGAAGTTCTGCAAAGTTTCATTAAGATAGCTTTAAAACTGAGGGACTAGTTCGCATAGAAACAGATAGACGGACAGACATGGCTATATCGTATATCGACTCGGCTGTTGATGCTGATCAAGAATATATATACTTTATGGGGTCGGAGATGTCTCCTTCTATGCGTTACACATTTCACGACAAAATTATAATACACTCTGCAAGGGTATAAAAAAAAGGTTCCCTTGGCAGGGTTCGAACTCGCAACTGACCGCATTACTTGCTGTCGACTCCACTCAACAGCCACACCAGCAAAAAAATACTTTCCCCGGTAGGGCTCAAGCTTGCGACAGATCGCACCACATGCCACTGCGTCTACTCAACGGCCACACCAATAATTAAGTATTATTAAAAAAAAAAAAAATAAAAAAAACGAATTAAAATAGCAGCACAGAAAACAATCGCAATTGCAATGCTGTTCACAAAATTCGAAGCAGACGCTCATGAATGTGTGTGTATGCTAGCTGGCCCATCCAATTGCGCAGTTACATATAACTTTGGTTTTGTCTTAACCGATCTAATTGAAATTTTCTACATTTTGTATATCTTATTGAAACAAAGAATATTTGTGTATTCTGAAAAAGTCAATTGCATTTAAATTGTGGCTTAGATTGGTGGGCAATCTAAGTTGGGTTATTAACTTGATTTATAGCTCTGCGTTGGTAGCGGGGAGGTGGCGATAGGCATAAAATGAAAGATACTTGATATATATATATATAATATTCTATATTATTATATATTATTATTATTATTATTATCGATTATCGGAAACAAACTCGATCCGCGCAGGCACTAGGGGGCCCACATTTTATTTCATATCTCTAGCTCTTATAGGTTCTGATATCCTTGCGTTCATACATACGGACAGACAGACAGATAGACAGGCAGACGGATATGGCTAAATCGACTCGGCTATTGATGCTGATCAAGAATATATATACTTTATGGGGTCGAGGCTGCTTCCTTCTGCCTGTTACATACATTTGCATTTTGCACAAAAACATTATACCCTTTTTACCATTTTTAATGGGTTCAGGCTATAATAAGTTGCAAGGAGGGAAGCGAAAAAGCCGAAGACCCAAAGGGAGAAGCAAAGCAATGAGTAAGCAAGGCGAGAAACTAAAGCGGAATTCGAAGAGAGAAGCAGAGCAATAAGCAATGCATATATGTGTATTAGCCAAGTCAGAAAGCATAGCGAAAAAGGAAGCAAGCAACAGAGTAGTTAAAGGAATTAACAAACTTAAACCAAGGGGAGAAGCACAGCGATACGCAAGCGAAACGAGCAGCAACGTGAGAAGAAGCCGTTAAATCAGAGCGATAAACAATAAGGAAAATAAAATAAGTAGCAAGGCGAAAAGTTAAAACGAAGTTCGAAGAGAGAAGCAGAGCGATAAACAATGCGTAGAAGTGCATAAAGCGAAGCAAAAAGAAGTGCGAGAAGCGAAGAAGGAAGAAAGCAAAGTATATTTTTGGAAAGTGTGGGCCAAAGCGACTCAGAAACTAAATATGATTTTGCTGATGTCCTGCTTAAAGTGGGAATCGATTTCTTAAGTATTTATAAAGCAAGTGCAATGTCTTGCAATATCAGAGTTGCTTAAGCAAATATAAATCAAGAACCTAGAAGTATTGCGAAAAGTTGAGCAAGAACCAATTTAAAAGACATACGAGAAGCAGGAGCAGCTAAAGCGATTTTCGAAGCTTATTGCTAAATTATTGTGTTAAAATATATGAAAAATTAAAGCACTAAATGCGTTAAGAAGCGATAAGCTGTGTGAAAAGAGCAAAACAAGGGCATTAAATGAGTTGAGAAATTTTAAAGTGAAAATCAAAGGGAGAAGCAATGCAAGAAGTCTAAATGTGGTTTCCACGCTGCCAGTCGAAATAGAGCTCTTTACAATTTTGGGCGTTGCTCGTGGGCAATAACTTGACTCATCTAGCATATTGAGGGTCCCGAAGAAGATTCCATTTCCTTGTCTTATATTTACTCAAAATTTAATACTGTGTGCTCGTGTTTGTCATCGGCTCTGAGTTTACCAAGAAATGGAAACTTAGGGTCTATTCATGCATTTCTTAAAAATTGTTTTATGCCAAACTGTTTCCAACTCAAATTCATTCCACGCTTTTACAATATAAAACTTATCCAAAACGCTTCAGAGAAATTGAAATTATATTATATAATTGCTTTGAGGCATTAGTAGGGATAAGCCGGAAGCCAAAATTGATTAAACAAGTTAGGCTTATTAAACCACTTGACAACAAAAATTAAAACTAAACTGGAAAAAAAGTGATGCTGCCTTCTTTTAGGCCAATTGTGTTTTTGAGCACTTTTCAAACAATTCAACGAGGGGCCATGAAAAATTCATTGCCCAAGGCAAAGGGCCTAATGAGAGTTTGCGCCCAACGAACAACAACAAATGCGTGTATTAATTAAATTTCAAACAGCAACAGCAACAACAACAAAGCAAATAAAAAACCAAACTAAAAGTAAATAAATGCAAGAATTTGTTCAAAAACAACAACAACAAAAACAATTGCTGAAAATTGTTATTGTAAAAAATTGTAAAAGCGCGCATTAAATTGCCCAAAAGCAGCCCGCAGCCAACAGGCAAAAGGCGACAGACAATTAGGAAGAATAAACGATTAAACACCGAATGTTGAATACCCTTCCTAAATACCCCTGAGAGCCTTGTAGAAAAAGCCTCCTTCCGACCGATTGTTCATGATAGAGTATATATGTTTGCAGATATATAAAAATGCTGAGTTAATGATGAGTTTCTGGAAGTTATCTTGATGAAGCCTTTTTTAGACAGCTTCTTTATAAAGAGCTATGCATTATAGATAAAGTTGAGATGTTGTTACTTCTATGTAAGAGCCTTGATAAGACTCGTAAATGCCAAGTTTGTCCTAGATATGTTGAAGAACGAAAAAGTTGTTTATATAACTGTTTCGACCGAGCTCTCCGTTTGTGGCTATATGATATAGTGGCCTTATCCTGCCAAGTCTGACATATGTGCAGCTTGCAACAAAGAGACAGACAGGCAGACAAACGTACAGGTGAACATGATTAGAACAAAATGTCTGATGCTGATCAAAAACATATACTTAATAGGATTCAGAGATATCTCGCTTTCCATGCGTTCCATATTGCGTGACAAATTTAAAATACCCTCAAAGAGGCTTTAAAAATGGCAACAAACTCAAACATACTCACGCACAGACACACACACCCACAGCAAGGTGTGCCCACCTGCCAGTCGGAGCAAAGGAGCACAACAACTTAATGAGCAAGGTCGTGGCCGTCTCACCTGCCATTCAAATGGTTGGCCATAAATGTTTTAAATGGAAAAAAAAACACGAGCGGGCCCTAATGAACAGGCGCTAGGCAAGGGGCTTGCGGCAAGTGGCAGAAGCAAAAGTTAGTGAGCTTGTCAACAAAACGACTCAATGCCGATGCTGGGCTTCCAATCTCACACCCGTAACCCACCTCCAGACCCAGGCCCAAATGAGGCCCAACCCCACACCCTTTCTACGACTTCCAATTACGTAGCTGGCTTTGTGTCCTTTGTGTGCAATTTGTTTAATTTTTTAATGCAGCCAAGTTGCTTGAATGCATGAGCTTTATGTGAGGTTTGTGGTCGTGTCCCGCCCACCCTCCTGCTGGCTGGTTGTTAGGGCGTTTGACGACTCCTCAACATTTGATATTGGCTGACGGCGCCGGCAGCGACGTTGACGCTGTTGCCGTCGACTTCATCATCCATTAATGTCACTCAATCTGTGCGCATAAATTTGCATAAAGCGAAATCCAATTTCCAGGTATGCACACACACACACGCGCACACAAACAGGCGCGCGCAATGGGGTCGCTGCTGGCAAACGTGAAATTTCATTTGTGATACGAAGTGGCATTGACTTAATCGCTACCACGCCCCTTGTTGAATCGGCCAACGTCCAGCTCGGCTGGCATTGACGCATTTCAGCAAATTTTTGCGTGCCGAAATTTAATTTGTTTTACGCGCCAAACAGAAACAAAAACCTATTTAACCATATATGGTATAAAGCATATATAGAAGGAATGACAAGCACGAAATGGTGGGGCGTGTTTCCGATTCTATTTCTGTTTCTGGCCCAGTACGAATGACCAGCATGAAATAGTGGGGAGTGCTCCCGCTAAATAGCGACAACTAAAAATATAGAAGTTGGCTATTTCAGTTTTTGTTTCCTGTTCTGATTTAAAAATGTATCTGTTTTTGCTTCCCGGCATTATATTTTATGTAGAAACAGAAAATTAAATGGTTCTGTGTAAACTTTGGTTCCAGTTCCGGTTTTGATTGTATTAATTTCTTTTAATACTCAGGGAACCAGTCAGAATGTTGCATAGTTAACGCAACGGAACTCAAGTTTCTTTTGACATAATCTTAATCTCTTAAAAAATAATAATGTTTAAATGTTTGCTTTAACTGTTCTTTATCGACATAATCAGGTTTTGGTTTCGATTTATTAAAAGTGAAAAATTAAAATTCCGCATACAAATCAGTTTTGCAGCCTTCAAAAGACTACCAGCAGTTTTGAAGGGTTTTCATGGCCCAATCCTATTAAGCGACTTAGTTGTCGTAGTTTCGTTGACACGATTTTTTATAGAAAGGCGAACGTGCGGCGATTTAAATACGTGGCTGACAGGTCATCAGTCCACGCCACGGGTAACTGGCTTTTAAGCACACCTTCCTCGGGCGGATACACACGCAGTGCTAATCGGTCATTAACATGACACCGATTTTTACTTTCATGTTGATCATACGCCACGTGGTGCGTGGCCCAAAACTGACAGCCCATTCGGAACTCTCACTCTCTCCCTCACGCTCTCTCTCTCTCTCTCGCTCTCTCTCTCGCTCTCTCTCTCTCTCTCTCTCACGCTCTCTCTCTATCTCTCTCACACACTCCTTGACGGTGGCATTTGGCCTATAAATCTGCGTGTCCAAAGCGTAACCTGCGCTTTGGCCCTTTAATTAAATGTTTTGCTGTAATTTTTGCTTTGATATTTAATGTATGCGCGAGTCGAAAAAACAAGTTCAAACAACGAAAGATGTTAGCCTTAAAGATTCCCTGTAGTCCATTTGAATGAATTATATTTACAGCAGCTTTTCTTGTGCAACTACTTGATTTAAATTTTCCTTGAGATATATTTCGGCAACACCTCGGCAACCGTCTTCGGGGCACTAATACTAAAAGGCAAAAAACAATTAACATTAAAATAAAATAAATCAAAGAATTAATTAAATATTTAGAATACAATATTTAAACGTCTCCGCTTCTTGACGTGGAGATTGAAACTTGCTGGCTATTCAATAAATGCCTGTACAAATGAGCGCGATCTTCTGTGTCTGTTTTGTAGTTTAGTCGTTTGGTGTGCTATCGAAACAATTCTTTACAGGTAATACGAAGACAATTAATAGGAATGCCAATGGGATCACCGGCCAGCCCAGTAATCACGGACTTGACGATTCACTCAAAATGAAGTGGGATAAAAACCTCTGGACGAATACTTAACTTTAACTCTAATCACCCGAGAAGTACGATAATAAATACAGCACAACGTATCGCACACAAGATACTACAAAGGAGTTGGACACGAAATTTGAAAAAACTCTGGATCAGAAATGACTTCCCGCAGAGTGTAATTAAAAGCTAGCTAACAGCCTAGCGCATCGTCAAGCGAAGGTCCTGGCCACAGGTTCTCCCACAAGATACCCGTACAGCAGCAGAGGCACTCCGTCTTGCATAGACTTCGCTGTCTACCAGGGAATCCCTGACCAGCTCCTTTCAATCGCTGACGATTGGGTCCTCCCGAGCGACCACCTGGCACTTATAATTAGCCTGGAGAGCAGGGCCAGAGTGGTCAGCGCAATACCAAGGCTGATCAACTCACGCACTGATCTCGGTGTTTTCCAGAGACAGATGAGTGAAAGTATACACCTCAATACTGAAATTGGCACTGGACTGGATGTAGAGGACGCCATTGAGCTGCTTAACGCAAAGATTCGTGCAGCAGCAGCCGAAGCCACCCGCCCACCAGTTGCCAGGCGGCTGGATAGTGCTGGAAACGGACTGCCCGCAGATATAGCCAACCTGCTCAGGATCAAGAAGCGGTGCAGACGCAGGTTCCAGACGACTCAGCATCAGAGCGGAGCGGCAACTCAAGGAGGCCCTTCGCAGACACAAAGACGCATCCTTTTCCAGAAAGTTGGAGAGCATGGACTATACCCATGAACCTGAAGCACCGACCCTGGAGAACCATTCCCCTTCTTCGCCACAATGGAACATACTGCCTTACAGGCGAAGAGCAAGCTGATATCTTCGCCAGCCACCTGGAGGAATGGTTCACACCTTTCGATTTGGCCTCCCCAGAAGAGCTCGATGAGACTTCCCGAGCGTTGGAGACTCCGCTTCAGATGTCATACCTATCGGCCCCATCCGCGTGGAGGAGGTGATCAACATCGTCAAATCCCTTCCCAGGGCTAAAGCACCGGGCCATGATGGAATATGCCACACCACTCTAAAGGCCCTGCCAATGCGCGCGCTTCTTTTTATAACGTTGATCTTCAACGCCATATTAAGGATGCAACACTTCCCTGCCCAGTGGAAGTTAGCGAGGATCCATATGATCCATAAGTCGGGCAAGCCGGAATATGACCCTGAGTCATATCGGCCGATCAGTTTCCTGCCTTCCTTGTCGAAGGTTTGGGAAAGACTGATTGTCGCCCGACTTACTATGGATCAAATGGCCATTCTTCCTGATCACCAATTTGGGTTCAGGGGTGGGCATGGCGCTGTTGAACAGGTTAACAGAGTGATTAACCATATTCTTAAGGCTTACGACAACAAAGACTATTGCTATGGAGTCTTTGTAGACGTTAAGCAGGCCTTCGACCGAGTCTGGATAGATGGATTGCTCCAGAAAATCAAGATGAGTCTTCCCACCCGTCTTTCTACTTTTGCGATCTTATCTAATGGAGCGTAAGTTTGAAGTCAAAGTCAGGACAGCAATCTCTCCGGTTTGCTGTATGGAGGCGGGTGTCCCTCAACGCAGCGTACTGGGTCCCTTCCTCTACAATTTGTACACGGCAGACATCCCCACTCCGGATGACCTACATGAGTTCGCCACCCCAGGCAAACACTTGATGGTCACATTTGCTAATGACGTCAATATTTTACTCCGCCCACAATGAGTACGAAGCCACTAATAGGGCCCAGGAATAAATCCACTTGCTAGAGAGCTAGGCTCGCAGGTGGAACATCAAGTTCAGTGCCTCGATGTTCCAGGCGGTCAACTACACACTGAGGCGTGGCAAGGCTCCAGCAGTCTGTATAGATGGCAGCCCCCTTCACCCTGGCATAAGTGCCAAGTATCTTGGAATTGTACTGGATAAGAGGTTTACCTTTCGGGCGCACATCGACGGCCTTCTAACGCAGTGCCGCTTTAAGATGGCCAAGGCCAACTGGTGACTAAACCCCAACAGCTCATTGCCACTTCGCTGCAAACGGGCAGTTTACAAGGTCGTGGTGGCGCCAACTTGGAGATACTGTATCCAGCTTTAAGGAATTGCATCTCGTACAAATCGAAGACGGATTCAGACACTCCAAAACTTTGCCTCGCGCCGAATGACCGGAGCTGACTGGTGCGTCAGAAATTCTATCTTGCACAGAGACCTCAAAATGGAGACTATAGACAGCCAAGTCGAAGCATTCGCCAACCCATACAACGAACGCTTGCAGAGACACTGCAACCGGGTAGCAGGATACCTCGCTGGGTGTGTAGTCAGGAGGCCCAAGAGAAGATCCTTCAAGGACCTCCTCCAAACTGACTACCTACGTGACCATGCAGCCTCAAAGAAGACGCCTTTCACGTTTGTCCACGATAAAGCCTGAGGACCCAATCAGGCTTGGCGAAATGCCACCTAAGTAACTGTGTTGTAATAAAAATGTGTGATTCAATGTTTGTTTTTGATTCAATACAATAAACAAAAAAAAAAAAATTATTAAAAATACAAAAAATCAGAACACAAAAGCCTACAGAACCAACGAAAATATACAAATCTTCAACATATGTACCACGATTAGCGAAATGCCTTACGAGCTCAACAAATAGGAAATAAAAGTAGGACACAAATCTACGAAAATTCTTGAACAATACATCAACAATACCATGTATTGGGGATAACAACAATATTTGCAATAGCGTGTACATCGGCACAATAAAATTAAATCTAAGATCGAGGACAACCCAACACAAATCGGACTTCAAATTAGGACATCAAAATAATATACCAAAGAACAGCCCTAATATGCAACTGTATGAAGAGCAACCACACAGCGAACTTTGATGCCACAACAATATTACAGGAATGACAACACCACAACAACCGGCACACATCGAAAATGCAACATATAACATAATAAGCACACCAAAAAAAAAACGACTTAGCTACAAAACAGACACAGAAAATTGCGCTCTTGGTACTGACATTTATTGAATAGCTAAGTTTCAATCTCCGTGTGAAGAAGCGCAGATGTGTAAAATGTTGCATCTTAAATATCTAATTAATTGTTTCATTTAATTTCTTTTAATGCTAATTCCTTTTTGTCCCTTGGTGTTATTACCATGAAGACAGTTGGCGATGAGCAGCCGAAATATTTCGGTGAAATACAAATTAAAGCACACTAAATATTTAATAAAAATGGAAAGGTCGCCAAAAACAGCATTAATTATAATATATTTTTTATTCCAAAATCCTTTTTATATTTTTTTATTATAAGTCGAACAAACATGGGCAGAATGAATCTATAGAGAATATACCCGATGCAGCTGGAAGCCAGGGCAACGGCAACGGCAGCAAAAGCCAAATGCTAATTAAATCTCAGGAACGAACGTACAGCATTTCTTTGAATCGCTAGCAATAGGCTAGGATTGAAGGGAAGTCAAAACTCCAACTTTAATTGGCAGTAACATACGGCATACACCTTTAGTTGGGTCAAGAACGGCTGATGGGAAGCCATGGAAGAGTGAAAGGAATTCGTTGGCTAACAGTAGACATTAATTATGCAAAGTAAGCTTAGACCAGCTTTAGCGTCCATCATTGTGCGTGCAATGAAAGTGGCAAAAAGGGTAGCGCCTGAGCCGGAGCCTCGACCTGATCCTAAGCCCGAACGTTGTCCTGTTGCTCATTTCAATTGCAATTGGCAACCGCAATGTTGGCGGATTTTAATTCCTACTCGAGTTTAACTGCCCACTTTGGATATGTCCTTGTCTCTTCCTCTGAATTGCTTATGCGCAATCACATTTTTATTTGCAGTGCATGCCAAAGAGCTTAGTGGTTGGACGAGTAGCAGACATAAGTTAAAGATACTTTAAGTTAGCATTTTGAAGGCTCCCAACATTTTAGGTTCTCTATAGGGCTCAGCTGCTTGCGCGTCAAGAAGGACATAAACTTTGATACTTGCATGATATTGATTGGTAAATGGAGCATATACACAAGCAGGCTGTATCTCAAGAAAACTTCACGAGTGGACAAATTTACGGAAAACCAAAAGACAGCAACAAAATAATGAAAACTGTATCTGAGTAAAGATTCTTGTGCACTAACAACACCTCAGTACTCTCCGTGCTGGCAATCTACTTAAATTTCTATTGAAGACTTCTTGATATTTACAATATAAAGAACATCTAGATTTCGAGAAGAGAATAGCAAATAAAATATTGTAATCGAGTTCAAACTTCCTTTTATACAATTTCAAAAAAAAATAAATAAAACTATTGTCCGCATGATATACGAAAATCGAGATTACTATCCAGACGAACTAATGTACGGAGAAACGAGCGTAGCTCAATCGAATAATCCTGTCGTCCAGGTCACCAGTATATTTATTTAATGGGGAGATGCCTTCTACTACTTATTTCATATGCAGCAGCTTGCTTAAAATTTGACTATAGTCTTTTAACTGATGATAGTTGAAGGGGTCAGAGTAGCATTTAAAGTTCCTGCCCAAGAAAATCAAGAAGTCGCAGATTTATCAAGCCGCCCTCATATTATACCCTTTTTTTTATCAATTTTTTAGTGGTATAACAATATATAAGTCTTATCTTATGGATGACCCTCAGAAGATGGAATATCAAATTGATTCAGTGAAATATATTATAAACTTAAGACTCCGCTATTAATTTCTTTTAAAACATAGCCTCCCAGTGCACTCCCCTAAGGCTCAGCTGTATACTCTCTACTCTCTCCGCTCATGGGATTAAAAAATTCATTCTCGTTCCTTCGTTTCCACTTTACGCATTATACGACGTAACCTGTTTCTAATTTACTCGCTGAAGTTTCAACTCTACACACTGTACTCGGAAATTTTCCTTATTAGTCCCAGCTAAAGTTCCTTGTCAATACTATGAATTCGCACGAAATCAAAATACATTTTCTGTGTGTCCTCACTCAATTACTTTTGCTATGTACTCTATACTCTATACTCTATACTCTATACTCTATACTCTATACTCTATACTCTATACTCTATACTCTATACTCTATACTCTATACTCTATACTCTATACTCTATACTCTATACTCTATACTCTATACTCTATACTCTATACTCTATACTCTATACTCTATACTCTATACTCTATACTCTATACTCTATACTCTATACTCTACTCTATACTCTATACTCTATACTCTATACTCTATACTCTATACTCTATACTCTATACTCTATACTCTATACTCTATACTCTATACTCTATACTCTATACTCTATACTCTATACTCTATACTCTATACTCTATACTCTATACTCTATACTCTATACTCTATACTCTATACTCTATACTCTATACTCTATACTCTATACTCTATACTCTATACTCTATACTCTATACTCTATACTCTATACTCTATACTCTATACTCTATACTCTATACTCTATACTCTATACTCTATACTCTATACTCTATACTCTATACTCTATACTCTATACTATACTCTATACTCTATACTCTATACTCTATACTCTATACTCTATACTCTATACTCTATACTCTATACTCTATACTCTATACTCTATACTCTATACTCTATACTCTATACTCTATACTCTATACTCTATACTCTATACTCTATACTCTATACTCTATACTCTATACTCTATACTCTATACTCTATACTCTATACTCTATACTCTATACTCTATACTCTATACTCTATACTCTATACTCTATACTCTATACTCTATACTCTATACTCTATACTCTATACTCTATACTCTATACTCTATACTCTATACTCTATACTCTATACTCTATACTCTATACTCTATACTCTATACTCTATACTCTATACTCTATACTCTATACTCTATACTCTATACTCTATACTCTATACTCTATACTCTATACTCTATACTCTATACTCTATACTCTATACTCTATACTCTATACTCTATACTCTATACTCTATACTCTATACTCTATACTCTATACTCTATACTCTATACTCTATACTCTATACTCTATACTCTATACTCTATACTCTATACTACTATACATTTGTTATTTTCATGTTCGTTTCTTTATCTTGTTCGCCAAGTTACTTCTTGGAACGTGTTTTTAGTGGTCTCTTCATTTTGCACGCTACGTACGTACTTGTTAAAACGTTCCATTTTCCTTATTATTTGAAGAACCCAGCTCGTATCAATTGACCGTGTTGTTACTCGTTTGTTTCTTTCGCTCGTTAAGTCGTTTACTCGCTAATTCGCTTCTGCTCGACTTGTGTAGGAAAATCGATAAGTCTTTGGATTAATTCAGCGAAATATGGTTAAGGTGCGCAGAGGCAATAGCTGCCATATATCACATTCATTCGGATTGACAGATTTACCTATGCCCAATGTGCATGAGCAATAAATGTTATTTTGGCACGTACCATAAAAGACGGCAGCTTTCACTTGACAAAATCTGGCTATTATTTATGGTACTTGTCTCGCTCTGTCTGTCTCTCTGTTTGTCCGGCAAATACATAGATCTTGATGTTTCCAAATGGCGCGTGCATATATATCATGGTTTTTTTGGGAGTAATCCTTTCCTTGCATTCAGGTCACAAATCTGAGCATCGATGTGAATTCTGAATAGAGCTGTCTACTTGGGGTTCTGTTTTGTCGCCAACCTCGTCGTACGGCTTGGCTGGCTCCTTTGCCATGTCACGGGTCCGAGGCGCCGAGTCATGCCAAAACCGAGCCATCAATTTTGTTAAATCACCGAAAATGTACAACGAGCAAAAAGTACATAATGTAAAGAATAAGAGAAAAGAAAGCAAACGGAACAGGACATTATAAAAGAAATGCCAAACGCTCATATGGATGGAAGAAGGAGAAGGTAGGCGGATGTGGTAAGACACTTCGGCAAGGGCCCGTCGACAAGCTCCAGCAGGCCAGTGAGCACTTAAAAGGCACGAGATGAGCTCGTCAAGATACGTCCAAGCTTCTTCACCCCATCTTCCAGCTGGCCCTGCGCACCCAGCGGCCCGCACACCAAACACATGTTAAATTTCCCTTTACGTGCTGTCTCTGTTTTTGTGCTTCCCTGCCATGTTTTTTTTTTCTATTGAAGCCACGAAGCGGCCTTTTGGGCAGATACTTACAATGTGCCACTAAATATTTGCCAACCTCATAAATGTCTTTTTTTCTGGGTCCTAACACAGAAAAGCGAAAAATGGGAAAAAAGTGAAAGAGAACTAATTGAATTAAATTTGCAATTTTAACGGTTGAATAGCAAAAGATTTTCATAAGCAGTTAAGGCTGGGCATACGAATTGAACTATTTAGAGGAATTTGTTCAAAAAACTTTGACCCAAGCTCAAATTTCTGAAAATAAATTGGCAGGGTAAATAGACTTGTCATTAAATCATGAAATTCAAATAGGGATTGCAGCAAGAATGAGTTTAAATTACTTTATGCATCCCAAATTTAACCAAACCTCACTTTTATGGATCCTAGGGCCTAAGGTTAACCTAACCTAACTTTTACGCATCCTAAGGTTAACCTAACCTAACTTTTACGCATCCTATGCTTAACCTAACCTAACTTAAGCTCCATATATATTTTTCTTTCATATTTAATTGCAATAAAATTTTAATAAAATTATTGTATTCGAAACATATCATGTTAATGTTCATTTTAATATGAAAAAAACAAATCGCCAGCAAATTCAGAAAACATTTGGGGTTCTAGCCCCCGTAAAGACGGATGAGAAATTATTTTTTTATACCGAAGAACTATCAATATATATTAGTTGCAATCATTTTTGTGTTCCTCTAAATTAAAGTTAAAGTGTTCTTTCAAATACTTATTTAATTTAAATATCTTTGCATTTTATTTTCTCTCACTCTCACGCCCTTTGTCTTCCTCTCTCTCTCCTTATCGCAAGCTTTATGCATTTATTCTGATGGTACTTTGTCAATATTTGCATTTCCATTTACAGCTCTGTTTGGTTATTTTTCTTCCAGTCGTTCTCTTTATTTAGGATTCAATGTTCGATTCCGCTTGGCTTGTCGTAGGTTTTAAAAACAAATCCAATTCAATTCTAGGCCAATTTCAATTATTGATACTTCAATGTTAACCGGGCAGTATTTCCAATTTGCTGCACTCCAAACTTCTGCCACTTAAAGAAGTTGAAACCAGCCCCTCTCAGCCTGGCTTCCCCTCTTCTCTTCAATCGTATTACATTAACATTCAATTCAAGTACCGGGCCTTTGATTGTGCACAATTTATAAAGGAGGAAAATGCCAAAAAAAACGCAATAATAATAGCAACTAGAAATGTTGTAGTCGGGTCTAAGCGACTGCGCAATACTCTGTTCAGAGCTTAAGTTTCTTGAAATTCGGAAATAGAATATATTTGGCTGCAATGTTTTCGGCTTGATTTTGCGGGTAGGTAATTTGCAGTATACCATCCAAATTTGGTTAGTTTAGCTCTTAAACTGTGGAAGATATTTTTAGGTCTACAGCATTTGCCCACGAATGGGCTAGCAAATGAGAATTTATATTCGAAGTTTCAATTTGAACGAACTTGCTTTTTCTCAGTGCAACGAGCATACTCTTTTTAATAAAAATGCAAATAATACCAAAAAATAAAAATGAGTATTGAAATGTGGCCAGTGGAAACGAATCATAATTTTTCCTTACCGCCTGTCGCTTAGATTCCATTTTCTCTCATATTTTTTTCTAGGCACGAGCTGAGCACAGCTCCCTGGCGAGTGGATGCAAATGGAACTAGGCTGTCAGACCAGTTGACAGTCTGTCTGTTTGTCATTCGCTCAGTTTTCGCCATCTGTCATCAGTTTTTGTCTTCCTCTCTCTCTCGCTCTCTGACACACGCTCCCTCGATGTCTCTATGTCACTTTCTCGCTGATTTGGCTGTCGCACTGCCGCTTATCAGCGTGGCAAGAGAAAAGGCAACCGAAATGCAAAATTAATGTAAAATGCTGGCGGGCCGTTGAATTTATTGTGAAACACGCGATACCGCAGTCAAGACACAGACACACAGCTTAAGACACAGTGCGGCAATTGCGGCACTCAGTGCTAGCAGTGGGCGTGGCAGGTGGGTTGACACTCTGGGGGCTGGCCGGGTGGCAATGTGGTTGAACAAACATTGTTGTCGCCTGGACTGGCACACGATTTATGTTTGAAACAAAAGATGCAGAAATGCCCACGATTGTTGTACGTGACTAACGTTGGCTTTTGACATTCCCTCCGACACCCATTCCCCCTTTTTTGCTGCCATGAATCCTCCTCGTGCCCTACCGCAGCTCCCGCGCGTATGCAAAGCGCATTTTTGTAATTTATTTCATTTTAATTTGAATTTATTCGCCTGTGGCAGCTCAAAATTTGAAACAAAAACTAAGCGAATGCCTCGGCAAAATAAACTGGTCTACAATTGACCTTCGCTCTTTGCCTGCCTGCCTGCCTGCCTGCCTGCCTGCCTGCCTGTCTGTGTGTTTGTGTGTTTTACACTTATTCATGTCATGTGGCAAGCAATGACATATACATGAGTATGTCAAGCACTTCAGGGCATACAAATATACGCTGCTTACATTTAGGCGCCCCAGTGGCAGCCACAAGCATTAGGCCATGCTTAAGCTGCCCAAAGCAATGCTTAAAGGCCTAACACATCCTTAGCACACAAGACGATTATAATGCCAAGACGTCGTTATATTCGAGTAGCACCTGACGTCTGTGTAGTTCACGGATTGCATAAAACTTTATCAGAAACTTGGATTTTTTTGGCACTTTCCTCTTATCTTATTATTTTAACGTTTGTTTCCATAACAGACATAAAATTAAATTGTATTAAGTGCTGGTTTTGGCGACCTTTCCATGTTATAAATATTTGTTTAGCTGCCTCGAGGTCTGGGGTCTTATTTAAACCAAAAAGAAACACAATTTTGCTTTAATTTGTATTTCACCGATATGTTTCGGCTGCGCGTTGGCAACTGCCCTCAGGGCACTAATACCAAAAGACAAAAACAATTAACATTAAAATAAATTAAATTAATGAATTAATTAAATATTTAGAATACAATATTTAAATGTCTCCGCTTCTTGACGTGGAGATTGAAACTTGCTATTCAATAAATGCCTGTACAAATGAGCGCGATCTTCTGTGTCTGTTTTGTAGTTTAGTCGTTTGGTGTGCTATCGAAACAATTCTTTACAGGTAATACGAAGACAATTAACAGGAATGCCAATGGGATCACCGGCCAGCCCAGTAATCACGGACTTGACGATTCACTCAAAATTAAGTGGGATAACAAACCTAATAAAAACCAAATAAATACAGCACCAAGCTAAATGAGAAGGATAATCAACGTATCGAACACAATATACTACAAAGGAATTGGGCACGAAATTAAAAAAACTCTGGATCAGAAATGACTTCCCGCAGAATGTAATTAAAACATTATTAATAATACAACAAATCACAACACAAAACCAACAGAAACAACGAAAATATACAAATCTTCAACATATGTACCACGATTAGCGAAATGCCTCACGAGCTCAACAAACAGGAAATAAAAGTAGGACAAAACCTACGAATACTCTACAAAAATTCTTCAACAATACATCAACAATACCATGTATTGGGGACAACAACAATATTTGCAATAGCGTGTACATCGGCACAATAAAATTAAATCTAAGATCGAGGACAACCCAACACAAATCGGACTTCAAATTAGGACATCAAAATAATATACCAAAGAACAGCCCTAATAAGCAACTGTATGAAGAGCAACCACACAGCGAACTTTGATGCCACAACAATATTACAGGAATGACAACACCACAACAACCGGCACACATCGAAAATGCAACATATAACATAATAAGCACACCAAAAAAAAAAACGACTTAGCTACAAAACAGACACAGAAAATTGCGCTCTTGGTACTGACATTTATTGAATAGCTAAGTTTCAATCTCCGTGTGAAGAAGCGCAGATGTGTAAAATGTTGCATTTTAAATATCTAATTAATTGTTTCAATTAATTTGTTTTAATGTTAATTCTTTTTTGTCCCCTGGTGTGAATACCATGAAGACAGTTGGCGATGTGCAGCCGAAACATATCGGTGAAGTACAAATTAGAGCAAATTTGTGTTTCTTTTTGGTTTTGAATAAGACCCCGGAGCTCGAGCCAGCTAAACAAACATTTCTATAATTAAATTATTTGGTCCATTTTAGCATATATAATTGCGTGACATTGCGTAAACATTCACATAAAGTCGCAGCATAGTATCACATATGCTATGTGGTATGCGAAGATCTGTATGGAAAAGTTGGAAAAGAAAACGTCTTTACTGTCTCAGAATTTATGGAATATAAATTTCATAAAAATTGTATAAATCGTAACCCATTATTATTTGCTTGTAATTCTCAACAAGCTAAAGCTTTGAAAGACGGATATTGATATTGATAATGTGCAGATAATAAGCTAGAAGCTATCTAATATCCCGTCGGTGCTTATACCTTGTTCTTTGTTGTTCAACATATGCACAAACAAAATGATAATAGCCCACATTGAGCACGAGCCGTTCGGCGTATTATTCAAAACGATATACAAACTTAAATTAAGATGGATTACGTTGCCATTAAATAACTGTCACATATTTATAGAGCAAATGTAAAGTAAATGCGGTTTTTGTGTTCAACTGAGGAAAAGAAGGATTTTTTTTTTTGAAAATACTGTCAGCAGTTGCCAGCAGGCCGAGAAAGGAGAGCTTCATATCAGATGCCGTCGCAGCATAACAACGGCATTGCTAAGCTTTAGAGAGAGAGAGAGAGAGAGAGAGAGAGAGAGAGAGAGAGAGAGAGAGAGAGAGAGAGAGAGAGAGAGAGAGGGAGAGGACAAAAGTTTCGAGTAATCCATTGACTGATTGTTTGGTATGTTGTAGATGGAAATCTCAGAGGAAATATTTAAATATTTTATTCGTTATCTTATAAAATTTAAGGTATGAATTTCGCATGTATAGTATTTAAAAAAATTTGCTTATATATTTTTACTTAATTTGCGTGCAAAACACAGACTCCTTCGACTTACGCAATCTGGCATGCAGCTATTTTTAATGGGCGTGCCAATGTGTTAAGTAAAGCAATTCCGCCCCACTATTTATATGCACATAAAATCGACAAAAAAAAATATCGTAAAACATGGCACGACTGCTAACAGATGCCGAACAAACTACGCTCCCAGCAAGCGAGAAGAGCAGCTAAAGAATGCCGCCTGATAATAAAAACAATTTATAAGTTTTGCAAGTCAGTCCACCTTCCAACCAGCCCCCACTGTCCCCGGGCTTTGCGTGTGGGAAAACTACTGAAACGGACTAAAGCATGGCCCCCAGGAGGGCGTGCTGCTGCGGCAGCTAGTGCTGTGTAGCTGCTGATTGGCTTGGCAGCCCGTGAAAGTTGCTGTTGTCATGTTGCACGATGATGCCAGATCGAAAATATTGCTAAAACTTTGAACGCAAGTGCAACTCAATCAGCTGCATTGTTTCGCCCGAGAGAACTTGGCCGGCATTTAATTGCGAGCAGCGGCCCACTTGGTCAACAGCTCGGTAACTTACAGTAACTTAGTGGCAGTAATTCAGCTGCAAGTTGAAAAAGAAAGCATTTAGCAGACCGAAACTCAAATACGCTTGCAGACATAGACAAGATGTCTTCACGCGATTCTCCCTATTGATCTATAAAATATAATAGAGCGAGAGCAAAAAGAGGGAATGATCACTTTATGACGAGAACGTCGGAGGCCAAGAAACAATCTAAGCAGTTCACACATGTTTTAAAAAAGACCAAGTTGGATCTATGGTTGGGTCCTGCGTATCCTGTCTTCTTTCAGTGACTGTCAAACACAAACTTAATTAGACAGCTTACTTAAAGTTTGAATCAAGTCCATTAACAGATGTCAATGTTACTAAGCGGAATACTCAAAAGATGACAGTCTTATAAAACCTCCCTCGTATCTTATTAAAGATAAAACCTTTTTCATACAACAACTTCCGTTTGGCGCGAATATTCCTATATCTATATATGATATAGTGGCCCGATTCGGACGAGTTCAACATATAAAGTACCTGCCACAGAAAGATCTATGCAATAATGCAAGGTTTTATCATTCTGATCAAAAACCTACATAAAAGCCTCAGAGTTTCGTGACTAACTACGGTACCCTTCAGAAGAGTAAAACAAGGACTACAATAGAGCACAAGGATAGCGTGCTAGGAAACGGAAGTCAAACGGAAAAGCCGAGAAACATTGGGGGGCGCTCCCAAAAGCACTGTATAAGCGGCAAAGCGCGTAAATTTCGCGCAACTCAAAAAGCGCGAAATGTGAAATGCGAGAAACGAAAAACGAAACTGAAATTGGGAGGGCAGGACCTGAACAGAACCAAGGGGCCAGGGGGGATGGGACACTAACAACAGAGCGAAATTTATTTTAACGAGCCAAACTTTTTGGTGTTGGCCAAGACAGCGCGACCATAAAAGTCCCCAAATGCCACTTTGGCCGGCGTTTTATTAACGAGGCTAATTCCATGTACAGCAGCCGGCAAAGCGATCTCCCACACTTAGTGGTCTGTCCTGGCCGGCCCTTAACACAACTGTCAATCCGGCAAACACAGCGAGAAAGAGAGAGAGAGAGGAGAGACACACACACATGGAGGCACACTCTATGGCCGTCAATTCTGCTTAGCTAATCTCTGGCCCCGCACACGTAACCAGCAACCAGGCCCCAAGCCTCTGCTCCACGAGCCGCAGCTTTAACGCCAAATGCATGGCCAGCAGCCGTTGGGCCAACAGGGACATGGCCTGGTGGCTTATATAAAAGCCAGCGCCAAAATAAAATCCGCTTTAGCTGCGTTGCAGCTCCTACCTCCGAGCCCGGGAGGCCAGCCAAAACGCCAAGATCCAGCTACTATACAAAAAATATATAAAAAAAAAAAAAAAAAAGAAATAAAGAGCAAGAACAGCTAGCCGAAGATTGAATACCCTTGAAAGCATTTGGCTTAACTTAACTTAACTTTAAAAGAAAGTTATATTCTATATGGAATAAGAGTCGAATAGGTGTAGATAATGTTGCAAAATTGTAGATCTGCTATTGCTGAGATTGACCAAGATATCAGTTTGCTATCGATTCTTCCTATACTGATATACTTATCAAAAATATGTATACATTATAGCGAGGATTTCGGGGATTTCGTCTCCCATTCGATACACATTTCTTGTCAAAATTATAGTACCCTCTGTAAGGGTTAGGGTACAAAAAAAAAAGCTGATGCCAACTTTCTGGTTACACATTTTTCCTTTTTTTATTTTCAAAAATAATACAAGAAACGGCATTCGGAAAGCAGCTGATGGTGTCTTAGGGGGAGGAGGGGATGGCGGGTAGCTGTGAGTGCTTGTTATTCACGAACTGGCCATGACTGTAGTCCAGTGCAACATATTTATTGTAATTTTTCAGTGCAGCAGCAGGACCGCGACGGCCTTTCAAAATTTTGCATATTCAGCTAACCTTACACACAGATACACCCACACACACACAAAGAGAACACAAAAAAACACCGAAACGCTCACACATGTTTGCACATGCCTCGGTTATTAATTAAAATGTCAAAGCGAGCTGCGTATAACGCCTCGTATGCGCAACGTGCTCCATTGCATGGGCTATGCAAGAAGCAGAAACTAATCTGCATTTTCCCTGTCATGCATGTGACTGTGTGTGTTTGTGTGTGTGTGTGTGTGCACGTATCTGTCTCTCTGTCTTTTTTAATCCCGACAGCGAACAAATCTGCCCGCGTTAAAAACAGTTCGAAAACCCACTTATATGCAGCCAATAGAAAATGATATAGCTATGAGATACACACAGACGTTCTGCATACATACATGCAGGTAATATGCGTGCAAGCTGGATAATCTTAGATCAGAAATGAATATGTATATATATATGTCAATTTTCAATATACATGTTAATACGTACTTACCCAAAAATCCGCTTGATTATTTTATTGGCATCCATAACAAGGAGTAGGCAATGACAGTCTTATATATTTCCAACGCTTAAAGAACAAGATAAATAAACAGCGTTTAGTTTAAAAGCTGTTAAAGATAAAAAGTTATTAAAAGAAGAGAGATAAAAGTGCAGAAGACTGAAGAAAGAAGAAGAACAAAATCTGCAAGCCTTACTTGAATTCATGAGAATTGAGTAGAAGGGTGCTATTCAAAATGATTTGCATTTGGTATAAGAGAATTTACGCTTACACACATTCATGCAATTTTATATACAAAATCATAAATGCACATGTGCGCATTCATCCATATATTCATACACACATATGAACATACGCACGTGCATACATGCATACATACATACATATCGACTATCCTTCATCTGCCCTTCACAAAAACTAACCATAAGGGAAGGACGCAAGTCCTATATATCTTTCTTCGGTCATCGCTTTTCTTTTCGATTTTCACGCAAATAAGTATCCCTTGCAGATTTTGCTGGAACGGTATGGGGAAATAACGTTTCAAGGACTCAAGGAAAGAGCGAGTGATAGAGAAAATAAGCAATTTGATGACTAAAATCGATCAGAATCTTGTATGATTTGTGGACATGAAAATTACGTGGAAGGGTGTTTATTATTTGGACATTAAAATTAAAACTTAAAATCAGTTTGAGCCTGTAGAAAAGCCAAGAAATCAATTACATATCCAGTATATAAATAATACCAGTCAGCAAATTTGTTTATTGCCTTCTGCAAGCTCAAAGAAAACTTGCACTCACACAAATGTGGCTAACTTACGTTTATTTTGTTAAGCACTTAAGAAACTAAAGTACTTAAATGCTCAAACATACTGCAGATCAGGAAGTGTGCGTAACTTGCATAGACAAATTAATTCAATTGTTTTGTGTGTCAATCCAGACATAATCATCTGGCACTTCTGCTCCTCAGATAGTCCACTCAAGGCTCAATTGTTGGTCGACAATGATGACATTTGAAGAGGGCAACCGATGGCTGATGAAGCCACAAAACAAGACTCTGTTATCCGAAACCCTTCAATGAGAGCATCAAGCAATTCTCAGCTGCAATTGAAGCGACCCTTAAGTATGGATTGCGTCACGAGCTAAATGGATGTCTTGATAACTATAACATCTAAGGGTCTTGCCTGATGGCTACATGTTCCGAATGCCGCACACCATGACAACAATGTGTTTAAAATGCAATTTGCTGCCATTTACTTGGGGCAAACGGCAGAATTGTTGAAAAAACAGCAAGAGCAACAGCAGCTCAACTCATATATGTGTGAGTGTGTGTGTACACGTGTGCATGCGTGATCCGTTGTTTCACAGATGAGCGTTTGATCGTGTCACGAATAAAAGCTATAGGATTATGAAAACAAGTAAGAGTTTCTAGTCGGGAGCTCCCGACTAAGGAATATTCCAACACCAAATGCAGTTCGCGCAACGCGCTCGTTTGAAGGAATAAAGATAAATATAAAAAAAAAGAAACCTTGGCAGGGTTCGAACTCGCAACTGACCACATTACTTGCTATGCCTCTACCCAACAGCCACACCAATAATTTGGTATTATTGAGAAAAAAAACTAATTAAAATAACAGCACAGAAAACAATCCCAATTTGAATTGCTGACAGAATTCGAAGCAGGCGCGCACGAATGTGTGTATGTACATGTATACAGAAAATCTTGGAATTTGCGCCAGCTGCCCAATCCAGTTGCGCAGTAAAACACATAACTTTTGGGTTTTTCTTAACCGATCTTTATACATTTTGTTACAGTATATCTTATTGTACCAAAGAATATTTGTGTATTCTCAAAAAGTCATTTGCATTTAAATTGTGGCTTTAGTTGGTGGGCAATACAAGTTGGGTTAGTAGCTTGATTTATAGTTCTGCGGGGGTAGCGGGGAAGTGGCGATAGGTATAAAATGAAAGATACTTGTTACACATAAATTATTTCAAAAGCAACATATCAAGTTTGGTGACTCTAGCTCTTAATATTTACCCAATTTGCTCAAAAAACAGGATGTCGATATCGATTTTTATCGATTGCTAGGAAACGGGGAAAGTTATCGAATATCGGAAACATACTCTATCTGCGCAGGCACTAGGAAGTCTCTAGCTCTCATAGGTTTTGATATCCTTGCGTTCAAACATACGGACAGACGGATCAGCTCGGCTATTGATACTGATCAACTTTATGGGGTCGGACATGCTTCCTTCTGCCTGTTACATACATTTGCATAAATACATTATACCCTATTTACCCATTTTAAATGGGTTCAGGGTATAAAAAGAAAGAATCGAAGATTGAAAACTTATGAGAAATACTTTTTTATTAAAGCTTTACTTCTGTCCAATGACAAAGATGTACACTTTGATACAGCTTTGCAGATATTTTAGGAAAATATTATAACTCGTTGGAGATGGATTTCGTGAAGTTATATTGAAGAACAGTTATCCATACTATAAGTCATTATTCGACCAATTCTTGCTATAAACTTAAACAAAAAAAATAGTCTGTTGATAGGATTTAGCTCATACATATATTAGATTCATGGTGAAAATCGTAAATGCCAAGCTTGATGAAACTATCCTGCATAACAAAATATTTGTTCTCTATGCTACGGCAGTACATGTGATGGGTACTGCCTGTACAAGAACAAGAAAAGAGTGTCGGACAGGCAGACATGCTGTCGATACTATTCAAGAATATATAAACATTTGTATACACATACTCGAAAGGGTCAGAGCCCGAAAGCACGACAGTAACAAGGTTCTGAAAAGAGAACTACTAGAAAATATTTAATTATGGTTATAAATAATTAGTTTATATGACCAATGCCTAACCGGTTTAAATGAGAAATTCCAATAATATTTCAATTTTATAACTATCATCACTCGATCCCCCAACCAGATAACTTTATAATAATCATTAATCGATACCCTAACCTGAACCGGCAGAATTTTGTTGTCACTGAAAAATGCTGTGAAAGTACTTCAAAAATGAAAAAAATGCACTTATATCAATATAACAAAGGGATTTCGGTTATCGCAGCTAGTGCCATCTCTATCGCGTTTACGTGTATGACTCTTATGCTGCTGCACAAATTCGCCATTGCAGCCAAGTATGTAAGCTCCAGTTGTGAGCGTCTGTGTGCGTGTGCGTGTGCGTGTGTGTTGCACATTTAATGCACGACATTCATTTCCGCTTTAAGCTGAAAAATAATAAAATTTTATTATGCACTTAGCAGTTGCACGACGCATTTTTTCGCCTGCACAATGTTGGGGAATGCTGATGCTGATGTAAGAGCGCATAGAATGGAGTTTGAAATTCGGCGTCCTTGGGTGGCAGGAGCACATGTCAGATTGCCACGGCGCAGGAAGAAGCGCCTCAATCCTGGTAGCCATATGATGTCAGCGTGGCGTGTCTGCATAATTTATGGCATCAGGCTGTGGCTCATCAAGAGCTCTGCAACACTTTCGCCTGGAATAGCATACAGTCACATGACTCGGCCTTGTGTTACACATACGCACATAAGCCCATGCTGATGCCATAGGATTAGGATCTGCCCTCAGCCCGTGACATGCAGGCATTCAAATTACTCGTAAATATCTAGTAACGAGCTTTGCAACTGGCTACCAAGTATGTTCTATCCGGTGGCAAGTACCTATTGCCGACTTTGCTGTCTGTCCCGTGATTGATGATGAATGATTGATGTATGATTTATGTGCTAACAGCAAACTGCCATCGCTGTTGCCGTTGCCGTCGCTCACGTGCACACGTGCTCACGTTGTGCACTTGGGCGACAAGAAAATTGCCAAATGCAGGCCAAAGAGTAAAATGCGTTAAAGTGCCAACAGATTTTCACAGATTTTCTGAGCTCTCAAATTGTTCAACCTGCAACTTACTGTATGTGCGCGTGTGTGTGTGTGTGTGTGTGTGTGTGTGTGTGTGTGTGTGTGTGTATGCGTGTATGTGTGTGTGTGTGTGTGTGTGTGTGTGTGTATGCGTGTATGTGTGTGTGTATGTGTGTATGTGTGTATGTGTGTATGTGTGTGTGTATGTGTGTGTGTATGTGTGTGTGTATGCGTGTATGTGTGTGTGTGTGTGTGTGTATGTGTGTGTGTGTATGTGTGTGTGTATGTGTGTATGTGTGTGTATGTGTGTGTGTGTGTGTGTGTGTGTGTGTGTGTGTGTGTGTGTGTGTGTGTGTGTGTGTGGGTGTGTGTGTGTGTGTGTGTGTGTGTGTGTGTGTGTGTGTGTGAGCGTATGCATGTTCTGTCATGTGATGCTTCGTTAGGCTGACAGCTTTTCGTTTCACACTGTAATCTTGAGATAGCTAGCAGCTTGCAAGTCACACATAAAAACACACACCCAAAGACACACACACACACCCAACCACGCACACAAAGAGGATTACATATGGGATGATTGATACATACACATGCTAGTTTGGCATTTTGTACACAACAGTTTCTTGCATGTGGCATGCCAGCCAAGCTCGAAAAATTTATTGAATCAGTCTGAAGTTGCCGGCTAATTGAAATTGACAACAATTGCAATTCATTTAACATGCATGTTAGTTGAGAGCAATTTTGCTTTTCCAACCAAACGACAAATTCACATTAGGGCATTGGCAGCAATCGTGTCCTTGTGTAAAAAGTAATTGATAGTTTTCTTTATACTATTTGCTTTGAAAGTTTTTTATACAAGAAAAGCCTTTAAATAATATATTAGAAGAGTTTCAAGACTTTAAAAGCGATTAGATTGAAGCTAACAATTACGCTTAACCAGTTGCAATTGATTTACATTTTTACTGAGAGCAACATGTTATAGATTGATTGATATTTTTACACAGAATATTTATGTGATATTATTTGATAGAAATTAAATATCTTTGGCACGCCGAGATCTAATACCCTTAGTTACATTTCCCTTTTGCAGATATGTGAGTGATAGTGAAGCTCGTAAGGGCTAAGTTTGATGAAAATATATATGAGAACTGAATATTCTGTCAAGTAAGAACCTACTTTTCGACCTATAGCAGCTATATGATATTATGGCCCGATGTTGATAAGATTTAGCATATATGTAGGAAGTAGATTGAAGCTTAGTTTGATCAAGATATATTGATAAACAATAAGGTAAAAATTAAACCTTCTTTTTGCCAGATCGTTCCTTGGGCAGTTATATGCTAAAGTCGTCTGATCCGGCCGGCGACAACAAATATGTTATGTAGGCTCTTGTGTACTCTACATAGATCAAGATAATTATACTCTGACATTGAGATGCAGTAGAGCTTTCAATTGGGGACTCTTGCCATTCTATTTTTTAGCCATATTTTGAAGTGGATACGAAGTGGATCAACAAAAATGATATGTAGGTTTTTGTATATACTTTACATAGATCAAGATTATTACACTTTTTGGATACATATCCTCGTCTCCTCCGGAATTGAGAAACAGTGTATCATCCTGTCCCGCAGTCTTGAGTCCTACTTGTTGCTCTTTCATATTGCTTTTCACTTTCTAGCTATGAATATCTATCATCTAAAGCTAGTTAATTTGTGTAGTCCATTTTATTACCCATTTCATACCCACTTGTCATCGGCAGCTAGTTCATTACCATAGTCTATTGAATGAACACTCTTTTTATTCCAATTTATTTATTTTATTCCCATTTCATCGTACCCACTTGTCATCTGCAGCTAGTTCATTTTTGTGCTTTCGATTTAACATTTCCATCACTTTCTCCATCGGCTCTGCCTTCCTTTATGGGTAGATATTGCTGAATCTAATTACAGCCCCCCGTGCTATTGCATGGCTATTGCTGGAACATGCGACCTTTGGCCCGCTTTAGCAATCCTTGCAATTTATTCAATTTATTCACTTCGCTTCATGGGCACGTGATTGTGGAATGTATCCCTGAGCTGATTCAAGGTGTTTGTTCTTATTTTCAGTTCTGACAAGTTAGCGAGCACTGCAAAAACCTTTAAAGTTTACTTTATTAAACTCATGCTAGTTCATTTGAAATAGGGCCAACAAGTTTTCCACAATTTTCACGCTGCTTTCAGCATAGCTGAAAGTTTTAGCATGGTAATTGGGTAGTCATATATCCCATACAAATAGTATAAATAATCTCGTACATTTTTTAAGAGCTGTTCACAGCTACCTGCGACAAGCTCCTAAAAAGTTGAACTTATTAGCAACTTGGCAAGCCCATTAATTTCAGTTGAGTTAAGAAAGTTTAGAGAAATTTCATGCATAACAGGTGCAACCTGAAGCAAACATTAACACGCATACGCCACATGCTTGTGTGTGCTGTGGCATTCTGTTTGCAAATGTGTGTGTGTACGTGTTTGTGTGTTGGTTGGTGAAAGCCTTATTCCACTTGACGCGCTGAGCACCTGAAATGGAAGCACTTAGCTGAGGCTTTTTGCTGTAAGCAAGTTTTAGCTGCATATTAAACCAGCAAGACAGTTCAACTTTAAGAAAATGTATACTTGTTTTAGTTAAACATAACTTTAACTTGAGAACTGAAGAATTTTTAAAATATTTAACAAATCAAGTTATTAAATAAAATGTAATTTCAAAGCCCTACAAAATCAGATTCATGATTCGAACCCAAAAGCTGGTTCAAGCCGTGAAGCAAACGCAACACTGATCCCTCGTTTAATTGAGTGTCAGCGTATTTGATATGTGCCATTTTTAACTTTTTAATGAATGCGATAATCTGTTATTATACATGATGTGTATTGATTTGTAAATGTGAACGTAATTTTAAACCACTTTGCGCCGATAAAAACCTAATTTGAGAGCCAAATGTGAACGCGGGCGCTATTAAATGTCGGCTTAATACTTTACACACACTCATCAACTAATGCTGTGCAATTGAATTAATTGAAACCAAGTTAATTGAAAGCGTTGCCAGCTGAATAGCAATCGTGGCGCAAAATGAGTCGGCACTCGAATTGGTGGCAAGTATTTTTGTGGCAGAGCAAAAAGCGTTGCATGCATATTTAATGTAGCGCATCGATATGAGAAATTGGTTTTAATGTCAATTCCAGTCAGTGAGTCTGTCTCTCTGTCATTTAGTCAGTCAGTCAGTCAGTCAGTCAGTCAGTCAGTCGGTTGGTAAGTCAATTGCAATGCAAGTCAATATTTGAGCTAAGCCGTTGACTGAGCTGGTGTAGGGGAGCCCATCTCATTGCATTTGAAGACGTGCCTTTGGCAAACACTTCAACCGCTCTTATCAAGAAAGCAAACGCAATGAAGTGCGCTCCACAGCACAAATGCAAACAGAGACGTAGCTCGAATCGAATGGTGGGCCACGGAGGGAGCTTATGTCGTAAGAAACTCAGCCACCTGCCAACCATCGTTGCCCGGCAGACCACGCGGCCCACGCGGTTCACCCGACCCCAACTGGCCCCTAGAGCGGCATTCGGACGGGCGCCAAAGTCAAGTGGCAGTTGACCCAAGTGGCGCCAACCAGGCGTCAGTTAGCCAACCCAGCCACGAGTTGGTTTAAATCGAATCAAATTCAGAACGTTGCTCAGATTCCAGGCGAGGCATTTCATGCGTTTTATCCTCAATATTTTGATTCAATTATTGCCATATATTAAAAAAATCCAGAGCGACTCAATTGAAGCCAACTGCCATATAATTTGTGCTGGATTCACGAGAATCACATACGCAGATGTAATTGAGCATTAATTATTGCAACTCACATGTAACTTGTTTTAATTATATATATATATATATCATAGCTGCAATCCATTTAATCTATTTGAATTCGATTTGCACTCAACACAGTGTTTCCTTGCGTTTGCCTTAATTATATCATTCGATATCGCAATTAACTATGAGCATTTCAGAGAGGACACATTTGACAAGTGTATAAAACTGAATTCTTTAGTTTTGGTTTTGTAAACTTCCACCCGCAACTGTGAAAAATTGGTGGAATGAAACGAGAATTTGTTTTTACAAAAATCTTTATGAGCCTGACTGACCGACTAACTGACGAACTTATTGACTGACTGATTGACTGACAGGCCGACTGACTGACAGACCGTCTCACTGACAGACTGACTAACTGACAGACTGACTGATTGATTGACTGATGCACTTACAGCCCAAGCCGTAAGCGCTCGGAAACTGAACAAAACTTGCCTAGGACTCGGATATATATTTAATAAATTCATATTTCCCATTAACGTTTCGTTTTCCACCAATTAACCATATAAAGGACATTGTTATTAATACTTAAACAGCGTCAACTGTTAGTTTCGATGTCGTCTGGCGTAATCAACTGACCATGGAGGGCATTAGTATAATAAATAAACTGTTTTTGTTCGTGTTGTTACCTGTCCTTTGAGCCAGCCCCATTGAAAGACATAAGATGAGCAAGTAGAAGGTGGCTTTTACATAAATGCCAATGACAGACACTTTTTATACAATTTAGCAATTTACCAAGCCATTAACAATTTATCCAAACAGCTGACTTAAAACTTTGCTGCTTTTCAGCAAAGAAAGCTACAACTTTTCGCCAACGTCAGCAATTTTAAGCGGAAAAAAAATAAATCGTTAACATAAATCAAAACACTTTCAGTTTTTTCGGTTGCTTTTATCTGCGTCTTCTTCTTTTCCTTTTTTTTTTTTTTTTGTTCTTGAGTCAAAGCCATTACAAATGCACTTTGGCGCTTGATTTGGCTGCTGCCTCTACTGCTGCTGCATGCCACACGGTGTGGCAGCTTATGCTTCTGTCAATTTTTATACCCTTCACAATGGCTTCTCTGAGTAAATGTGTTTAGCAGACAGAAAGAGGCACCATCTACTCTTGAAAAAGTTATAAAGTCTTTATGAGAACTCAAATGGAGTTAATCGAGTAGGAAACTATAAGACCTGGAGACGTAAACTTTTAGATATTTTATTTTTACATCTAATACGCAGCATAAATTCCGTAATACCGATAAAAACCTTATTATATGCTTTAAGCATGACTCAGGGATATATTCACCACAATTGGTATGCATATCCTCCTATAGCATATAAAGATAAGCAACAGAGGTTACCTATCCAAGTACTTGTTAGAATTGAAAAACTCTCTCAGCTATAATCATATGTTTGGTATGAACACATATCTGGCTGCCATATTTAGGCTCCGAAAGTTTCTTAATGATTTGACTGCAAGCACCGAAGCTATTTCGAAAGGGATTTTCTATGGTCTGTTGTTGGCGGAATGGGTACAGCCGGCACCTGGCTACAGGGTATCTCCTAGTTGGGGCGACAGGAGCAATATTTTTTGGTGTTGTTGTGTATTCGCTTGTTATCTTTCGTTTGGCTCTGCCCCAAATCAATGCCAAATCACGGCACACCGCAATCGCACAACATCCGCGCCCAAATGTATGCTACAAAATATGCTGTAAGAATAACAAGCGGCAGGGGCAAAGTCAACAGCAGCAGGGAGCAGAATAAGGCTGGGCCAACGTCACGCCTCGCATAAGGAGATGGCATTTGATAAACATTATTGAACATGTCCGACAATTTTTCAACAATCGCTCGAGCGTGCCGGCATTTGATTGATCCAATGGCCATCAGGCGCGGTGAGACAGACGGTGGGTGCGTTGGCATTGGTTGGCATTGCCATGGCTAACAAACGGTTAGCGGTATAAATGACAAAGCATTTTGTGTTTGGCAGCTGCTGCTGCTGCTGCTGGAAGAGTGATTGATTTTGTTTGGCAAAGTAGATGCCAGTGACTGCCAGTGCATGGGCATGGTGGCGGCTGAGCCAGCTGATTCGAACGCTTCGTTCTCACATTTAATTGCACTTTAAAAATCACACAAGCGTAAATTTGCCACATTCATTCGCATCGTTCAGTTCAGGCCACAGACCGACCCACAAAAGCCCAACCAAACAAACTGGTCACTTTCACTGCAATTTCGCCAAGTCCTGCATTTACTCGTATAATTACGTCTTATCTCTTGTAAATCGAACTTGAATACACTTCAGTTTCTTCTGCTTCCAACCCTGGTAACTCATATTCAACACAATTCCTATAGAACCTTTCAACTTATGCTAGCATTTAAACAGTCCTCTCTTGATGAGTCCAACTAACAAAAACAACTTTGACTGACAATGGCCTTTAAAGTAGCCAAAGCTTAACTAACATTAATATGTTTTGTATAAACAAAGTTTGTCAGTTTTTGAAGAGCTTGTGAGAAGCAAGAGTATTCGGGACACGTTTTACTGTGAAGTATTCGACCATATTTAATTGCAGCCACTTATATTTATACCCTGTAATAATTTAAAATGAGCTGGAAAAAGGCATTTTGGAATTGTGCAAATATATGTAGAGTGCAGAAGGAAACTTTCCATTTCTTTAAAGTATTTGGTTATCTCGACAACTGAATGTATATTCCCCCATATCATACGCATGACAAGCTCATTCATTAATATTTTTTGATACCTCCCCCCGTGTCACTAATACTTCTCAATAAATACCGTGTATGTATGCACTGAGAGAGTAACGATTTCTGCTGCATACAGGGTATCCTATAGTCGAGCAATTACGACGCGAGCACTGTTAATTATTTGTATTATGCATGGCTGCATTTTTCAATTACTCGTCCGCTTAATACAACCAATTGACGCTAACCACAGCTCCACCTCCTCCCCACAGTGCAAAAATACATACATATATATATGCATATATGTAAGTATATATATATATATATATATATATATATATATATACGTATTTGCATGTGTGGATACATATTTGTATACAAATTCGCCACACGTTTGCGGAACAAACCGACAAAGCAATTTATTATGGACATTTCCATAAAAATTTGACAGATTCCCCACACCACAGATTCCCCACAGCACAGATTCCCCACACCACAGACTCCCCCTCAACACACTTCATCGTCAGCATCTTGGACACCAGACTTAAGCTTTTCATGTATCCCGTCTAGCTCGTTGGCACTTTGACTGCTTCACTTCCGGGCAGCTGGTGTGTCCAGCGTCCGCTCTCCTGTGGCCTGCTGCTGTTGATTGCTTTCCTATGGCGGTCGCGTGTCGCGTGCGTGACCATATCGAGGGCGTGTTCCGCCCGATATCACTTTGTTGGCAGCCGAATTGATTAAGCTGTCCACATGTCAAAATGTGAGATAATCCATCTTCAGGCTTACTTCTCTGTCTGACCGTTTATCTGCTCGTCTGAGAATACCAGTCGCCGTCTTTATTTAGGCATATGACTAGCTGCTAACCAGGCGTACATCATTTTTTTCAAGCCGTCGTTTATAACAACATAATATGAATTCAACATCCCTGACAATAAGGCCTGGAAACCTGTTAAGTCCCGGAATTCAAATTTGTATTTTACCATATAAAAAAAAAATGGCAATCTTCGGCACGCTATAGATGAAACACTCTTGGGAAAATACATTGCTTCCTTATGTTTTTATAAAAATTCAAATATACTTTACCGATTATTCCTATTGTTGTCTGCATACATGATAAATCATTCGATCAGGTCGAAATAAACGCGTCGTCTAGATCAAATATATTACTCCAAGTTACACATTTCATTACACAATTATATAACAATTATAACAATTATATTCAAAGGGTCGAAATCAAACTGTTTTTTATTTCTTACTCTTTCTTCCCCTCTTCTCTGCGTCCTTCATATGTGCGCCAAAAAAAAAAAAAAGCTCTGCGCAAAAAATTAAACGGTTTAAGGTTTGTTAAACAAATCTTTAAGGGCGGATATCAGGTGGCACATAACAATAATAATGTAACAACAATAAATAACATTTTCCTTGAATTCAATATAATACACACGCGCGAAAAAGACATAACCGATCAAGGAAACTGGCAAGCACAGACTAAACTGCACTAAACTCATTATGCTAGCATCGACGCTCAGCCGGCATTTGCACTCACACACATACACAACTACAACTGGTGCGCTCACACCATCTGCAACAAAGTAGCAAGATCAAATTGACATATGTATGTACTTGCACGAATAACCATCGCTCTCTGGTCTAGCTGCAGCCTGCAGGCGAAAGCAGCAGCGCGTCAACGCTAGTGATGTGTCAACAGTCAAACAGTGGACATTATGGGTGTTGTGTGCATAAAAGATAATTAATTCGTACACTGTTGACACATCACTAGCGTTGTTGCTTTTTACTGCAATTTGAAGCCTCACTAGAGAGACGAGAGAGAGCAAATGGTGTGAGCGCAAAAGTTTCAAGCTTGTGCATATGTATTGGTGCAAATGCCGGCTTAGCGCAGCTGCGCGCGTAATGAGGTTGTTTAGTCTTTTCGGTAGTATTTCGTGCGCGTGTGTATTAAATTGCTTTCAAGCAAAATTAATTGAATTATGTTATTGATTCAAATCGATTAGTGCTTGCAAAGTGCCAAATAAATAAGTCTGCCAACCGATCTCACTTGCTGAAGATGTATATAACAACCGGCAAAGTGCACAGCAGTTGATTTTTTGCGACTTCTTTTTGGCGCCAATTTTAAAATAGAGAGTGAGTAATATGATTACTGTATTTTAACAGTTCGATATTTGTCTACTATTGCAAAGACTTGCATAGGGTATTATAAATTTAATGCGAAAGATGTAACACACAATGAAGGAAGCTTCAAGTTATACACATACATGTATTTTAGGTCACGCATTTTTGCAAAGGTATTTTAAACTCGAATGAAAATAGTTAAATAGTTATATATACTTCTCAACATTTTTTTCATATGTATACGTATTGTTATTCATAATATAAAGTTTGGTCGTAAAAACATAAACTTTGCGGCTTAGAATCCTTATTGATTGACCTTTTCGAGCGCATTTCGTATTCAGTTAACGAACCTCCCATTAGGGATTGACGATTGCCATTAGCACGCACTCAACTCAAATGCAGTTATGTACATATCGTAAAATATAATATATGTAGATGTTTATGTAAATATAGATCGCCCTGAAAGAGCAGTCAATTTGCATGGCCATTTTGTGTAAGAGTCGAATAAATGTATTATAATAAACGGAATGAGCAAAAGATGATGCCAAATAGACAGCCCAAATCACAAAGTTAGCATGGCCTATATTCCGGCAGGGTCAGCGAGCGACATTGAGGCGTCAGGCATATGTGCGGGCTTCGATTAATGAGTGACACACCCCCCAGCGAAACACTTGATCATAAAAATCATAATGGGCATCCATGCGACGCGCATAAAATCAGTGCCAGACGACTCTATAAGTACTATATATGTATGTATGTATACATATGTAAATTTGCCTCTGTGCGTGTGAGTGTGCAAATTTAGCTGCCTTTACGCCCACAAATAATGAGATGCTTCGTGCATTATAAAATATATACGTATGTATGTATGTACATATATGTAGTTGCTCAATGTCAATCTTTTTTCCCTAAGCGAATGTACGTTAATGTATGCTTATGTGCATGTGTATAACAGGCTCACGAGAACATATTTAACTGTAAAATATATATGTACCGAGATATGTAGCTGAGAGAGCGCATCCTCTCTCTCGGTCTCTTTCAACTATCTTAGTTTCCCTTCCCTTTTTCAGCTGAAATTTAGCTTACAGTTTTTGTTATACTCTGTACCCATTAAAAGTGATGAATATGTGAGTTTGTTTTGTAATAGAAAAGAAACATTCTGCATTCAGTGCGGCTACATGCTTGTATATGTGTATTTTGTATGTACGCTGGGTATTTCCTAGTCGGGCACTATTTAATATACCATCATTTTCTTAATATATTCATTACTTTTTATATTATTTCTATGCCAAATGTTTTTGCATTGCTTTCCTTTTACTTGCAGAATTTCTCTTTTAAATATATTGTATGTATATTCCGTTTTATTATGTTTTCCTTTGGTTTTTAATCTGTTTTGCCCTTTGTCTTCGCATTTTGTGTGTATTTTCGTTTTGTTTTTGCTTTAAGCGTGCTTTTCTTTTGCATAGGCCAAGCACTTCTCGACTGTCCACATTTGCCCTAATTTATTGCTTCGCCTGATGGCACATTTATGAAGTTTCTTTTACTGTTGCTTTGCCTCGCTCGCATTCTCCAAAATTCTCCAAAAGTTTGTTGCTTTCATTTTGTGACGTAGTAACTGCCTTAATTCGAGCATTTTCTGCCCTACTCGCTTCTACGCCTAGCTTTAATTTTATTTTCATGCACTCGTTTGTATGGCCTGGACCGGTCTCATAAAGTGGCATACTTTATGGCATACTTTGGGGGATATCTGGCATGAGTGCTCCCCTGCTCCCCAGTCAACATCGGCCCACCTTGCCCGGGCGGACTATGCTGCTCATTTCACATGCCATTTGTCCATACTTTCTCTCCACTGTGTAACACCCGTTGCCCCGCACCTTGGTTCAAGTTCGCTACGCTTTCGCATATTCTATAGAAGTTCCTGCGCTTTGCAAAATGCAGCGAAAATGTCCTTTGTAGCACAAATTCCGGCTTCGGTGCATAACTGGAGGCTTTCTCTGCTCGCATATTTTCAAAACGTGCCAGTTTCCGCTACGGACGAGGCCAATTTATGCCCCGGCAATTGCGGGAAGTGGAGTGTTGCGTACAGTTGGCAAACTTGCCGTTTACCTCAGAACGCAGCTGTTGTTGTTGTGGCAAGCTTTAAGTGCGTCCAAGCTGAAAGCAAAAAAAACTGAAAAAGGGCTATTGTCGGTGCCCAGAATATTAAATACTCTTACCGACACATAGCTTACAAGTTTTATTTTATATGGTTTATTATCGAACGATTTAAAACGAATTAGCAAAAATGTAATCAATAAAACTTTTTGTTTATAAGTTTCGTCCAACTGTTTACAGAAACCAAAAAAGGTGTCAGTACTTACTTTTCCACCGATCCTTGCATATAGTACCTATTAAATATAGCATTCCGATGTTGACAAGATGTTGCCTGATATGTAAGGAATATGATGCCAATTTTGGCTTATAAAAGCACTTAATTTTTTATTGATCCTTCCATGACATTTATATCGCATGGAGGCAGCATATGCTGAACAGGAATATATATGTCTATATATTATAAGGATCGAAGAAGTAATTTTCGATGCGTTACTCATTTTACGACAACATTAAAATACCCTACCAAAGTTATAAAAACAAAATCTGAGCAATCAGAGTGAAAGAGACGGAGAGAGGAAACTGGACGGCTGGCAGTAAGCAAGAGAAAGAGAGGGATAGAGCGAGCATTACACGTGCTGGAACAGAGGTTGCAAAACATATTGAAACGTGACAACGCCTTAATATTTCGCACAAACGGCTGCGGCAAGCAATTTGCAGCAGGTACTGCTCAGCTTTTTTGAGCTTTAACCAGTTTTTTAAGCTGTCATAAAAATAATCATAAAATCACAAAAATTGTGCAGCAAATTGTTGCGTTAACTTCACAACGGCAGGCGTGTAGCAGGTTGGGCGTGCCAAAGCCCACAGTTCAATAGCTAAAAACCGAAATAGAAACTCAGGCAAAGGACATGCAACTCCTCGAATGCCACGCAACGGCCAAGCATGCTCCGCACTGCCGAATGAGGGCAACCGAATCCTTCAGCTGGCATTTGATAAATTGGACACAAGACAAAATAATTCCGAGCACGCAAATCATAGCAGCTCGTGCCCAAATACACACATACTATACTTATTCATGCACCAGTAAATTAAAAAAAAAAAATCCTGAAAAGATTCCATCAGTTTTAACGTAGGCTAAACGAGCTTCAAGACGGCTTAGTTCCGGTTCAGATGGGCTTCCGATGAGTTTGTGTGGCACGAACTGAATCCTAATTTAAGCCAGGCTCATAAACGGCTTAGAAACGGCATAAAATATTTGGCCAAGGAAATAAGATTTGTGTTGTTAAACTGGTTAAGAATTTTTAGAATATATCTCTTTTAATTGTTGTTAAACTAAATTTATGTTTATCTCATTGCCTTATATGATTTAAATTAGAATTTTCTGCTAGTGCTTATAAAAAGAAATAAACTTATAATAAGTGATAGTTGACTAAAGATCATGGCTTAATGTTAACAAGATATAAAAGCTATCCTATTAAATGCAAGAATGCATTATTTTTCCCTAACTTCAAAGCTCCAATGTTTTCAATTTAAGATTTAAGTCCATCGATTAACGCAATTCTCAAGTGGCCCGCATAGCAGGAAATATCCTTCCCAAATTGAGTATATGCTTGAAGCATACTCAGTTATTTCTATAGTTTATAGTCAAAGGAAACCTTTGCTACGCGCTTAAAATGTTGCCATGCGCTGAACGCGACACACCTTCTAGGACAACACTTAAGTCAAGGCTTAAAGGGGCTATATATAGGTACGTGGACACAGGTGTGTGCAGGTGTTTGCATCACGTGCCGTACTGAGTTTGCATAGTTTTTGGGCACACGCACAGCCAGGGCGAAGGCACGGCTTAAGCAGTTTCTGCTGACATCATGAGAACCCAAAGCAACGCCTCAAGCATTGTTTGACTACTTTTGGTTTTTTTCTTGAAAGGAATCGCCTAATGAGTCAAACAAACAGCTAATAAGCAGAGGCTCTCACACAGAATAGCACTAAGCACTATTTCAATCTGATCGCAATAAAAACAACATAAACAGGAAGAACAACAACAACAACATCAACAACAACAACAGCGACAGTGGCAATAAATCACGCTGAACTTACTGCAACCATGTGGCGTATGCGCAATGTTGACACTTCTCTGGCCAAATGCAATTACCGGCGGCATGAGATACCAGTTCTGAGTTCTTGTTTTTGTCACACTGACGGCGCCGCACAGTGTCACAAAACGCTAGACAGATGGATGGTATACATAATAATAATGTAATGATAATGATAATGATAATGATAATGATAATGATAATGATAATGATAATGATAATGATAATGATAATGATAATGATAATGATAATGATAATGATAATGATAATGATAATGATAATGATAATGATAATGATAATGATAATGATAATGATAATGATAATGATAATGATAATGATAATGATAATGATAATGATAATGATAATGATAATGATAATGATAATGATAATGATAATGATAATGATAATGATAATGATAATGATAATGATAATGATAATGATAATGATAATGATAATGATAATGATAATGATAATGATAATGATAATGATAATGATAATGATAATGATAATGATAATGATAATGATAATGATAATGATAATGATAATGATAATGATAATGATAATGATAATGATAATGATAATGATAATGATAATGATAATGATAATGATAATGATAATGATAATGATAATGATAATGATAATGATAATGATAATGATAATGATAATGATAATGATAATGATAATGATAATGATAATGATAATGATAATGATAATGATATTAATATTAATAATTCGAAAAAGGAAGGCGTTTGCAATTGTTGTTGCAACATGTTTACTTTCTTTTGTTAGACTTCTCCTTAGAGTAAGTTCTTTTAGTATTTATTTCTTATTACTTTAATAAGTTGTTCATAAAAAAACATTAAAAAAGCGAAGTTCGTTTCTAACACATAATTGACAGTTGGTTTTTCTTTTGCTCGTCTGTTCTTTTGCTCCACTGTGGCTAGATAGGACGCACACGTGTATCCATTCGAGCATTTGACAGGGCCGTGTGTCCTTGGCTGATGTCAGAGCTGCTTTTAGTGGCCACTAAATCAGTTAAGGCACAGAAATGTTTATGCAAACAAACTCCTCAACGGGCCACATTTGTTGAATCGCAAATCTCGTGGGTAACTGCGTCATATGATGGACAATGGTGGTGCCGATGATGATGGTGATGATGGTGATGATGGTGATGATGATGGTGATGATGATGATAATGGTGATGATGATGATGACAAAATGACCTAGTTGAGGGGTTGGATGAAGAGGGCGTGGCTGGCACCACATTTTAGCCCATTCTTTCATTATGTTTCTGTTCGCAAAATTCTATTATTCATTTATGCAATGCAGAAAGCGTTTCAATAAAAATTTTCTCGTTCATTAAATTTTATTGCATGCTGTTTGGGGCGTGCGCCTCTGTGTGTTTGTGTGTGTGTGTGTTTTGTGAGCCTTTGTACAGCAATTAAGTTCAACCGCGTGTTAACAAAAACCGCAACGAGTTTGGCTTTCTAAAGGGGTTGGCAAATGGGTCGCAATAGGGCAGAGGGCAAATCGCCAGCTAACATAATAATTATGATACTGTTGCGGCCCGTTGACGATAATCATGTTATTGTTAATGTTTCTGCTGCTGTTGTTGTTGTTATTGTTGTTGCAGCTGTCACAAATTAATTGCATTTCATACTTGCGGTCTTTTTCTGTATCGCGAATGTTGAAACTAATTAACATCCAGAGAGACATTTCAATAAGCCTTGCATGAAAACTTAGTATGCCTAAATGCCATGTCATTAAAAATTAATTAAACACATAAACACGCACACACACAGGCTCGCACGCACACACACACACACACCCACCCACAGCACATGCGTTAGTTTTATACCATTTGCCTGTCAATTAAAGCAGAAGAGCCGACAGCCTGAAAGCTTTTCGCAACAAATCAATTCAAAGGATTAACGGCATAACGAGTGCCAACTGATATATGGCACACAAACACACACGCACACACACACACACACACACACACACACACATGCACTCAATCACTTATTCATAGCTCAAAGCATAATTCAGTCAAATCCACAGAGAATTCACTTCAGTTTCGAGCATAAAAATGCACTCGTTCATAAAAACGTGTATTCGTTTGAATACACTATTTGAGTGCATGCGTGATATGTGAATATGAAGAACTGCATTCCAACTTTAGTTTTATGGCAGACGCATTAATTGATACTTCGGTTCCGATTCATGATGTGAGAATAACTCAACTGCGAATGCAATGCGTTTTAAGTCCGCAGAATGGTTTCCTTTGAGGAATTTGTTGATTGAATTTTGAAAAGTTGCGCAATTGTTTTTAACACACACAGCAAATCCTATTAAAAGCTTAAAGTTTCTTATGTACCAAAGCGGATTCTTGTGGGTATTTATAGTAAATAAATTTAAAAGAAAAAAAAGGTGAAACCGGTTTACGTACATTGTACTATTTATTCATTGAATAGATGCAGAAATGTTCTATCAAGAGCAACAACTGCAAAAATAAGCAGAACGAGCAAAGAAATTCTTTGTGTCCTCATAAAATATATTACATATTCAAGGAAAAGCAATTAACATTTTCCACTTTATCCATAATTAAAGCATTTATGCATATTTATCGTGCTGAATTTTGGAATGGTTTAATTGCATAATAATAATTGCAATTAATTATACAAATTAAAATGCCACTTCAAATAGTTGTTGTAGTAAGTTTTGACATATGAATTATTTAAAATAAAAATAAATTCATTTTGCATTCATTTTCATTCGATATATGTGGTTTATTGGGCTGTTAAGTTTTGACATATAAATGATAATTATTGCATATAAATAATTATTAATTATTAAAAAAATACATTTTACATTCATTTTAATTCGATTTATGTGGTTTATTGGGCTGCATAAACTGTAGTTAATATCTTAAGCTCATTATAACACAATTTAAATCCTTATATATAATTAGTCGCATTAAGCAGCAATATCAATTGTTCAACAGAATAAATGCAGACAATTGCGCCTGATTATGCGAATTAATTGCGAATATTTAAATAAGAGGTCAGCACGTGATCCGAGGCAAAGCCAAATCAAATAAACGTTGCGTATACGCCCGGCTGCATCAATTAATCAAACTGTCAATTAGTTGAATGAAATCAGGACAACGCCCTTAATTAACTATGCTATACTGAATAAATAAATGACGGGCAAACCATTAACATATTATTTGGACGTGGGTCAAAAAAAAAAAACGAAAATGGCAAGAAAGAGCATGTTAATGCCGCATGAAAATTAAATACAATTAAATTGCAAATGAAGAAAAATGCAAGTTGACGCAATAAATAAACAGCACAGGACGAACACAAACAGCAGCCGGAGCTGATGTCAAAAGTTTACCCTGCCGTCTCGTCAGCTGCGGCTGCTTAACGAAATATGCAAATTGCCCGAAATGTATGCCAGAAACAGGGACAGAGACAGAGACACAAAGCCAGACGAACAAACAGCGTTTTGCAATTAGTGCAACTGTCAGCAAGGACGCACAGCATAGCGTGCGGCCCAGTCGTGCATGTCCACATGCCCACATTCCCACTTTCCATGCCCGCTCCATTTCATAGCTGGGCCATGACCAATGCAAGGCCACATCTTGCTCTGTCTCAGCGCTATCTTCCAGTCGAGTGCCTGGAGTGCCTGTCAACGCCCGTCATGGGGTCCAAGTACCCAAGTCGAGCCGCTCTGCTTGGTATAGCCCCAGCTTGGGACAGAGTTGCAGCCGTTACGACCGCAAGGCTTCTACTCAGCTTGTTAATCTATTGGATTAAAAGCATGCAGGTCCTGGCATCACATAGCCAGTAAATATGCATTTCGAACAAAAATTCACTCTATAAAAGCTCGACAAGTGCTGTCTTAAGTAACTTCGCTCATTCAACATCATTTCCACCCATTTTCCACCCATGTGAAATGATCAAAAGGCGTTTTAACATTAATAGTGGCAAATACACTTTACCGATTTTACAATTTCTATGTAAAGCTATAAAAATAAGTTTGAAGTCAATCGGACGAAAACTAAACTTACAACCATACTACCTAAGTCCTCCATTTTCTACCCAGGAAAGTGGATTTCCGTGGAAATGTGGTTTTCCGCATCGGATAGTAAACAAAATATTTCATGCAAATGCTTTTCACCCATTCTTCAAAGTTAAGGGTGAAGTTTCGGAAATAGCTTAAGCACATGTTCAGCCTTGAAAGGTTTTTTTAATCTGATCGGACAAAGTGAAAATATTTCCCATTGTCAGTAAATTGTTTGGCGAATTAAAGGGCATGTGTTTTGTGGAACACATGCGATTAGCATGTGATTTTATTACCAATTGGATTTTATTAGTCAGCAAAAAGATGACTCCCTGTCATGACGCCCTCTCATGATTAATTTGACATTATGTTTATAACAAACAAGTAATGGGTTCTAGTCGGGAGCTCCCGACTAGGGAATACCCTGAACCCTCTTCTTCCAACATCAAATGAATATATTTATTCTATTTTAGAATATATTTATTCTATTTTATATGTCAACTTTGGTGACTCTAGCTCTTATTATTTACCAAAATTGCCCAAAAAACAGGATATCGATATCGATTTTTATCGATTGCTTGGAAACGGAGTAAGTTATCGATTATCGGAAACAAACTCGATCTGCACAGGCACTAGGAGCACCTACATATATTTCAATCAATCAATTTCAAGTCTCTAGCTCTTATAGGTTCTGAGATCTTTGCGTTCATACATACGTACAGACAGACAGAGTCTGCTATTGGTGCTGATCAAAAATATATATACTTTATGTGGTCGGAGATGCACATTTGGATTTTGCACAAATACAATATACCCTTATACCCATTTTTAATGGGTTCAGGGTATAAAAAGAAAGGGAACCCTAAATGAGACTTTGTCTTCTGTATCTGTATCTGTATTTGTATTTGTATCTGTATCTGTATCTGTATCTGTATCTGTATCTGTATCTGTATCTGTATCTGTATCTGTATCTGTATCTGTATCTGTATCTGTATCTGTATCTGTATCTGTATCTGTATCTGTATCTGTATCTGTATCTGTATCTGTATCTGTATCTGTATCTGTATCTGTATCTGTATTGTATGTATCTGTATCTGTATCTGTATCTGTATCTGTATCTGTATCTGTATCTGTATCTGTATCTGTATCTGTATCTGTATCTGTATCTGTATCTGTATCTGTATCTGTATCTGTATCTGTATCTGTATCTGTATCTGTATCTGTATCTGTATCTGTATCTGTATCTGTATCTGTATCTGTATCTGTATCTGTATCTGTATCTGTATCTGTATCTGTATCTGTATCTGTATCTGTATCTGTATCTGTATCTGTATCTGTATCTGTATCTGTATCTGTATCTGTATCTGTATCTGTATCTGTATCTGTATCTGTATCTGTATCTGTATCTGTATCTGTATCTGTATCTGTATCTGTATCTGTATCTGTATCTGTATCTGTATCTGTATCTGTATCTGTATCTGTATCTGTATCTGTATCTGTATCTGTATCTGTATCTGTATCTGTATCTGTATCTGTATCTGTATCTGTATCTGTATCTGTATCTGTATCTGTATCTGTATCTGTATCTGTATCTGTATCTGTATCTGTATCTGTATCTGTATCTGTATCTGTATCTGTATCTGTATCTGTATCTGTATCTGTATCTGTATCTGTATCTGTATCTGTATCTGTATCTGTATCTGTATCTGTATCTGTATCTGTATCTGTATCTGTATCTGTATCTGTATCTGTATCTGTATCTGTATCTGTATCTGTATCTGTATCTGTATCTGTATCTGTATCTGTATCTGTATCTGTATCTGTATCTGTATCTGTATCTGTATCTGTATCTGTATCTGTATCTGTATCTGTATCTGTATCTGTATCTGTATCTGTATCTGTATCTGTATCTGTATCTGTATCTGTATCTGTATCTGTATCTGTATCTGTATCTGTATCTGTATCTGTATCTGTATCTGTATCTGTATCTGTATCTGTATCTGTATCTGTATCTGTATCTGTATCTGTATCTGTATCTGTATCTGTATCTGTATCTGTATCTGTATCTGTATCTGTATCTGTATCTGTATCTGTATCTGTATCTGTATCTGTATCTGTATCTGTATCTGTATCTGTATCTGTATCTGTATCTGTATCTGTATCTGTATCTGTATCTGTATCTGTATCTGTATCTGTATCTTTATCTTTATCTTTATCTGTATCTGTATCTGTATCTGTATCTGTATCTGTATCTGTATCTGTATCTGTATCTGTATCTGTATCTGTATCTGTATCTGTATCTGTATCTGTATCTGTATCTGTATCTGTATCTGTATCTGTATTTGTATCTGTATCTGGATCTGTATCTGTATCTGTATCTGTATCTGTATCTATATCTGTATCTGTGCAGGTAAGCACTCCAGACGACTGTCTCTTGCTGCCTAGCACAATTTCACGCTGTGCGCGCACCCCAAAGCATTTCTGGGGTATCTGTTAGGACAAAGTATCCACTTAGGAGGCAAATGAAAGCAAATAGCCACGACCAAAGTGAGCATAGGAATGGGAACCAGAACAAGGATGAGTATGATAGATATAGAAGGGTGGAGAATGGCGGCAATAAAAATGTAGGGCGCCAGGGGCAAGCGGCAAGCGGTAAAAGCAAAGGAGCTGATGAAAGAACAGAAAACTCTAATTGAATTTCATTTGTGCATATATGTCTGTCTATGAATGTGTATGTGTTGGTATGTGTGTGTATAGTTCAAGTATTAATATGCGTGTGCTTGATAACCATTGTGTGTGTACGTGTGTATGTGTGTGTGGCAGTGTGTATAAACTTTCAATCGCATATCAATTAAAATTCCTGGAAAAAAAGTCTAGAGCCGGCGAATATCCAAAAGTTTAAAAATCAAGCAATACCCTTCAAAAGGATAAGTAAACAAATATTTCAATACCCAGCATTAACTTGGCCAAAGTTCAGTACAAAAGAAAAACTTTATGCCAAATGCTAAACATTAAATTCTGCAAACTAAGTATAAAATTCTAATACATACCTTGTACTTAGTCTAAGCAAAAAAATGATCTAAGATATAAACAATTAATCCACGTGTTTTTTAAACAAGGCCTAAAAATATAGCCTGTATTATGCGCGAATTAAACTAAATTCATAATTAACCCATGTGTTTATGTTTCTAACTATTTGTACAATCATTTTTTGTACTACCCCTTACCAAATCTGTTTATTGAAATCAGAATAAAATCAATTACAGAACAAGCTTCGAAAGTTGCCGTCGGAAAACTGATTCAAAAACTGTTTTCACATATTTTGTGGGAAATTTAATGTGAAATTCCTTCCTAAAATGTTGGCTTATTGTTTTTAAAAGTCAGCCAACACACACAGAACGCAGTCAAAAATGTGTTGCATAGCACCAGGCGCAGAAAGTAAATGTAAGGGGGAAAATGTAAGCTACGAAAACTTAATTAAACTATCCGGCATATTAGGTTGCTGGATAATGCTACCAACAATCAGCACTTAAACGTATACACACGCATTTTAGCTCGCACACACAAAGAAAGTTGATTGGTGGGCAATTCGCACGTCATTTCAAATTCCCTTTTAATGATAACATACATTATTAAACACGCCTTGTGTACCACCAATAAGACTTCTAATGGCATTCCAAAATGTTCACGTGTTTCACTGCAAATGACATCAGAGATGCTTGAGAAGAAAGCCAATGAAATTCCTTCTGCTATTTCTAATGCTTTTTTTTTTTTTTTTTTTTTTTTTTTTTTATTATTAAGTTTAGCTTTATTTTAATTTTTCTGTTATTATCTGGAACAACTTAAATTAAATTTGTATGAATATTTACAATCTACTTATTCTACTGGTAAGTCTTATATACAAATTTACAGTGTCAACTATATAAATCGATCTGGGAGATCTATTGGGTGAGACCTTCGTAGTCTCCTCCGCGTTCGGAGTCCTCCAATTCTGCGCCTATTCAGAAGACGCCTAGCCAGTCGATTAGGATGACTTCTCAGTCGCGCTATATAATTTGCGGCCTGTATATTTATTATGTCCCCGACTTTGGGCACTCCTAAGTCTTTTTCCAAGTCGGAGGTTCTCATATACCAGGGGGCACCAGACAGATATCGGAGCGTTTTTGCTTGGAGCACCCTGATTTTTGAAAGACTGGACTTTGCAGCAATGCCATATACCTGGATACCATAACGCCAGGCGGGAGCTATGCAGGATTTATAAATGGTGACTTTATTTTTCAAAGATAGCGCATTTCTACTGTTCAGAAGCCATCTTAGTTTTCTTATTCTGTTCTTTAGGGTTACTGAAACACTTGTGATGTGCTTGTTAAAGTTCAAGCGTCTGTCTAGGTGCACACCTAAGTATTTGTGGCTGTTGAAGTGCGTCACCAATTGGCCGCGCAAGAAAACTCCCGGACACATGTCCCTCCGTAGCGCATAGGTTACATTGGCGCATTTATTTAAATTAATGCCAATATTCCAGCGCTTGGCCCACATTTCAAATTGGTGGAGATATTGCTGCAGGACGTCGGTAGCTTCGTAGACACAATCGTTTCTTGACAAGATGGCTGTGTCATCTGCAAAAGTGGCGATTGTAAGGTCGTGGGGGTCCGCGACTTCAATTGTAGAGCCAGTGGGCATATCGTAGGTAAAGAGGGTGTAGAGCGTGGGCCCTAGCACACTCCCTTGAGGAACGCCAGCCCCGATGGCCTTCATGTTTGACTCAACTCCATCGAGTACTACCGAAAATGACCGGTTTGTCAAATAATTCTGCACAATTAAATATAGTTGAGGTGGCAGTAAGGGCTTAATTTTGCAGAGTAGCCCATCATGCCAGACTCTGTCGAAGGCTTGTTTTATGTCTAAGTACGCTGCCACTACGTACTCTTTGGCTTCGAAACCCTCGAGGATAAAATTCACCACCCTATTTAGCTGTTCCGGTGTGCCATGAGATTTTCGGAACCCAAACTGAAAGGGGGGAATTTTTTCTTTAATTCTGTCCAAAGACAGCAGTCTCGTAAGCAGACAACGTTCGAATAGTTTTCCGATCGTGGGCAACAAACTAATAGGCCTGTATGAGTCTAGGGACGAGGGGCTCATTCCAGCCTTATAGATCATGCATATTCTCGCCTTTTTCCATTGGCTTGGAACATGCCCCAATCTCAATACCGCATTAAAGATTAACACTAAAAATAGGACTGCTCTGACCGGCAATGCCTTTAGTGTTATGTTGTCGATGCCATCATCGCCAGGAGCTTTTCTTGTCTTAAGTGCTGCTATGTGGTCTGATACTTCGTTGACAGTGATTGGAGCAACTGGGAGGCTTAGCTGGCCTGGGCTCTCCAGTGTGAGTTGAACCCTTCTGTTCATGCTTGCCGAACTTGTATTAAAAGGCTTGAAGCGATCCTCCAAGTCTTCGGCAAATGCATCAGCCCGTTCCTTTGGGGATCTGGCCCAAGATCCATCAGGCTTTCTGATCGGAAATTTGGGGGACACTTGCTGTTTGTGCCTTCTCGTCAGTCTCCATAGGGAGTGACTTGAGGATTCATCTGGAGAAACATTTTCCAAAAAACGGTCGGTTTCCCTTTGTCTATTCAGCTGCAGCAGCTTTTTGACACGGTTCGACACTCTACGGTAGATCCTGTCCACAATTGGATCTCCGGTTCGACAGTACTGCCTTCTAATCCTTCTCTTAATCAGCAGTAGTGTATGGATTGCTGGCGGAAGTCTCACTTGTGGTCGTGAGCTTTCTGATCGGCTTACTGGCGCAGAAATGAGGGCTGCCGAGTGAACCTTGTTCAGGAATAGCGCATATACATCTTCGATGTCTTCTGGTGCAAGTATTTCCAAGTTTAGGTCTAGAGTTTCCTCTAGATCTCGTCGAAAAGCAGCAATGTTGGCTCCAGGAGGCAGCAGACGACCTTTAATTGTTTTGCCCTTTGGAATACAGTCGTAACCAACTACTAGTGGGATATGATCAGAGGATAGCTGAAACTCAGGCCTTATACTTAAGCCATCTGGGTGAAGTCCGTTATAAATAAAGAAGTCAATGGCACTCGGCGTGTAACTTTGGGCAAACGGGAAATGAGTGGCTTGCCCAGTCGCTAGTATTTCAGATGATGAGTTTTGCACCGCGTCCAGTAAGCAGGTGCCTCTTGCGTTAGCTCTAAAGCAACCCCAGCATCTGTTTTTTGCGTTAAAATCGCCTCCTATAAGGAACATTCTTCCTAGTCCGCTAAAAAGTTGCTGGAATTCCATTGCTGACCACGACAGTTGCGGCGGGAGATATGCCGAAGCAATGGTTAATTCACCCCTGCTAGTTGCAATCTGGATGCTGGCCATTTGCAATTTCTCCATCCTTACCGGTTCATTTTGGAAATATTCGATCTCCTGCTTAATAAGCACCGCCGCTCCTCCTCTTGCTCTATCGCTAGGATGATCCGCTTTGTGAATTTTGTAGCCTGGAATAAAGATGGATACACCGGTCTGAAGCCAGGTCTCTGTAATTAGCATCACGTCAATATTATGTTCAGTTAGGAAGTGCTTAAGCTCCTCCACATGCCCAGAGATACCACGGGCATTCCACAATCCGAGGCTTAGTGAATTGTGCATCATTTTTTGGCGTTCAATAGACTCAGACACATTTGTTTTAGGAACTGATTCGTCTCCTGAAGTTCCTTAAACATAGCTTGTAGAGTGTCGACTTTCACAGTGAGTGCTTCTATTGCAGCCTCCAGCCTTGAACTATTGTGGGGTGGGGTATCTTGGTGCTTGGGGGTAGGGTTCCTAATTGACGTCTCTTTATTGAACTTTTCCAGCCCAGTACGCAGAGTATCGGCGTACGAAATATTTCCTCGCACTAAGGTTGCTGGAATGTGTTGCTGACGGTCTTTTTTGCCACTGACATTACTTTTAAGTCCTAGACTTACTTTTGGTCTTCTTTCTTGCGTTCTAGCTTTGAACACATTGCACCCCTTATGCCAAGCCTCATGGTTTCCACCGCAGTTGATACAGCAAAGATTCTCAACCAAGGTTTCTTTGCATTGAGCTGTTGGATGATTTTGAGCACACTTTCCACAGGTATAAGGCCTCATACAGTAGTTTTTTGTATGTCCAAATCCTTGGCATCTGTGGCACAGGATGGCATTCAAATTTTTCTTTGGTATTTCAACCAAGACTCTTTGTCGCCCTATTTGCTTGATTTTCAGCGCATCCTTATTATTAGGCTCGCGAGCCAAATCAATGAAAAAGAAATTATTTTGTATTAGTTCCTCAATAGCTTCACCGTTTTCCTGTTGTTGGGCCTTACGAGGACGAGGATTGTGGATACGAAGGACATTGTGTCCATATCGCATAAACTCCTCTTTAATGCTATCTTCAGGGGTGGTGCTAGCCAAATTGCGGACGATAATCCTGAAGGCCTTGTCTTCCTTCAGTTGGTATGTAAAGTGATGTGCATTATTTTCTTTGAGAAACTGCACTAGGCTTCGATATGAATTCGAGTTTTCAACGTGAACTCTTACTTTTCCTTGTGTTCCAACGTGGAGGGTATAACTATCTGACCCAATGACTGTATCAAGCTCTGCCTCCATCTGGGTCACATTATTTACATTTTCAATGAAGATGGGGGGTGGCTTCCTGGATCTGGGTACTCTGGCTTCTTTTTCCGCATTCAGCTCTACTTCCATCTCTTCTGCCAGTGCCTCGGCATGGGCTATTTCCTCCTCTGTAGGATCATCGTTCTCTTCATTATCCAGTATTGCAAATTGGTTTTTTGAGTTTATTGGGATCTCCTTTAGACGTCTGTCCATCGATATCTGAGATGCAATTAACCTCCCTTTTTTACCATTTGCTTTTGGAAAGCTTGAAGGCAGCTTACGTTTTATTTTGGTCGTCATCCAGCTGAGTGATTTAACTGATGACTTTCCTAGTTCATTGATATTACTTTCTGGTGCGCCTGCAACTACACTTTTGTAGTTAATTTTTGGGATGGTGCACACTCCTCCACTTGAAGTTGTGACAGTGTAGGTAGACGCGTAGATGGAGTTTGTCGACGTCAATGTGCATGTCGTTGCTGCAAAATTGCTACTACTGCACTTAATTGCAGTATTTGAAGCACTTACAGTATTTAGGGAAATCATTTCACGAATTTCCGCAGGTGTAGCGCCAGCAATTCTCATCATTTTAGCGAATTCTGGTCGCAGCTCTCTCGGTTGAGAGGGCGTGGATGCACTAACATCCATGCCCAATGTTGTTTGGCTCAATGTTGTTTTTTTCTTATTAATTTTTCACGAAAATTATAAATTTAATGGTACACAATTTTTATTTTTTTTTTTGATGAAAATTTACCTCTGCGTTTGACAAGCAGTGTTGTAAAAGTGATTTCTAATGCTAATGTTAATATTGAAGCTAATGCTTATGCCAATTCTATTGCAAGCCTAAAGCTTATGCTAATGTAAACGCCAGCGTTATATCAAAGACTAAAGCTACTGGCTACTGGCTGTGCCTATGCCAAAGCTTATGCCAATGCTAATGCTGGACACAAGACTATCCTTTTACATTCATCGAATTAATATTTAAATGAAATTATGCTTTTCAATAGTTTGGTATTGTGTGCAATTTAATTTCATCTCATTTAATCACTTTAACAAAACTGCTTGTCAAACGCAGAGGTAAATTTTCTTAAAAAAAAAAAAATTAAAAATTTTGTACCATTAAATTTATTATCTTTCGTGAAAAATTAATAAGAAAAAAAAAAACAACATTGAGCCCAATGTTGGGCATGGATGTTAGTAGTTAGTAGCAGTAGTAACAATTTTGCAGCAATGACATGCACATTGACGTCGACAAACTCCATCTACGCGTCTTCCTACACTGTCAGAACTTCAAGTGGAGGAGTGTGCACCATCCCAAATATTAACTAAAAAAGTGTAGTTGCAAGCAAATCAGCAAATAATATCAATGAACAAGGAAAGTCATTAGTGAAATCACTCAGCTGGATGACGACCAACATAAAACGTAAACTGCCTTCAAGCTTTCCAAAAGCAAACGGTAAAAAATGGACGTTAATTGCATCTCAGATATCGACAGACGTCTAAAGGAGATCCCAATAAACTCAAAAACCAATTTGCATTACTGGCAAATGAAAAGACCGATGATCCTACAGAGGTGGAAGTAGCTCATTCCAAAGCTTTGGCTGAGGAAATGGAAATAAAGCTGAGTGCGGAAAAGGAAGTCAGAGTACCCAGATCCAAAAAGTCACCCCCCATCTTCATCGAAAATGTAAGCAATGTGACCCAGATGGAGTCAGAGTTCTTGTCTCAAACTCGAACTCTTATCGTAGTCTAGTGCATTTTCTCAAGGAATATAATGCACACCACTTCACATACCAACTGAAGGAAGACAAGGCCTTCAGGCTTATCATCCGCAAAAGGCGAGAATATGCATTATCCATAAGGCTGGAAAGAGCCCCTCGTCCCTAGACTCATACAGGCCTATTAGATTGTTTCCCAAGATTGGAAAACTAACTGCACAACAGCTACAAATACTTAGGGGTGCACTTAGACAGGCGCTTGAATTTTAACAAACATATCACAAGTGTCTCTGTAACCCTGAAGAACAGATTGGGAAAACTAAGATGGCTTCTGAGCAGTAAAATGCGTTGTCTCTGAAAAATAAAGTAACCATTTATAAATCCTGCATAGCTCCCGCCTGGCCCTATGCCATTCCGGTATATGGCATTGCTGCAAAGTCCCGTCCTACAAAAATCAGGCTGTTTCAAGCAAAAACGCTCCGATATCTGTCTGGTGCCCCCTGGTATATGAAAACTTCCGTTTTGGAAAAAGACCTAGGAGTGCCGAAAGGGGATGTTATAAATATACAGACTGCAAGTTACATAGCGCGACTGGGAAACCATCCTAATCGTCTGGCTAAGCGTCTTCTAAAAAGGCGTAGAAGTAGAGGAGTCCGTACGCTGAGGAGATTGCGTATGTCTCACCCATTGTACATTTGTACATTTTTAGACTTACCAGTAGAATAAGTAGTTTGGAAATATTCATATAAATTTACGTTGCTTCTTATAATAACAGAAAAATTAAAGTAGAGCAAACAAAAAAAAAAAAAAATTTAATTTAATAAACCTGTTTATACAATAAAAGCAAGTTTATTGGTCTTACTCGTCCCTCTGTACGTCTGTCAATATTAAACCAATTGAATGAAGAAACTTAAAATTCAAAATATAAAGTACATATACTCACGTCAGATAAATGTATGTCAATGCTAATGCTTATGAGCAAGCTAACGCTAATACTAGGGCTAACGCTAAAGCAAAAACCTATGCTTAAGCTAATGCTTATGCTAGTGCTCATTCTAATGCTAGTGATAATGCCAATGATAACGATAATGCTAATGCCATTACAAATGCCAATGCTAATGATTATTCTAATGATAATGCTAATGATTATGCTTAGCTAATGCTAATGATAATGATGAAACTTAAGCTTAAGCTAACGCCAATACGCCAATAAGGCAAATGCTAATACCAATGCCAATGCCTATGCAAACAATAATGTTAGTACGAATGCTAATGCTGATTCCTTTGTAAATCAACTGTTAATACTAATACTCGTGCTTAAGCTACTACTAATGCTAAAAATGAAGCTAGTGCTGAAGCTAATGCTAATACCAATGCTAATGTTAATGGTAACGCTATATATACGCTAACGAAACATTATAATGCCTATGGTGATACTAATACTAAAACCAATGTGAAAGGTATTAATATTGCTACAGAGTAAGTGTAGGCTTATACTAATGCAAAAGCTAATGGCCCTGCTAATGCTTATGTGAATGATAATGATAATTCTACTGCTTATATTAATAAAATATTTAATAAAAAAATCTCATAAAAGGCATAAAATATTATTTCACATTAAACAGCAAAACGCAAAAAATAAATCAATTAGGTTGATAAACCCACCGGCAACCAGGACGAAAAAAAAACGACCGCTGTCAATCATATATATGCACATGCACATGGGTACATTATGTATTTAATACATATAAAATCTATACGTATATATAAATCTGTCTAGGCCCGTTACGCAACATGGTACTTGATAGTAGACGTTTATTATTCAAGTGCGTCGCCATCTGCGCTCCAGGTGCCACATCGTCAAAAAGCAAAGCCAAAGCTCGCTCCAAGGAAACCTGTTAAGTTAATCGGAAAGGCGTTAGGTGGAGGCATTCTTGTGGTACTGCGTTGTGATGTGATGCCCAGGCCGCCGCGGGCTCTACACGCATGCTTAGCTGTATAAACAGCCAGTTGTTGCCAATGAGCCAGCTGCCAGCTTGGGGTTTGCCTAATCAACTGCCGCTTATGTATTTAACTTTGGGTTTCGCATTTGCCAAGCGAGCAGAAAAGATGTCCTTAACCGTGACAGTTTATCATATCGGGCTTATAATTATACAAATCCAACATGTCGCAACATTATACATACTTAACTTTAATTTTAATTGGAACCGGGCAAGGTTATTTCTTCTAGTCTCCAATATACATACGCTTAATAAATATAAATTAATAACAAGTGCAAAGGTTAATTTGTAAAGTTTAACATGTTAGTCTCGAGTTTCCTAAATACCGCCGTCAATCTAAGAAAATTGGACTCTCAGTAGTTCCCAAGTTAAAGCATCTATATAAGACGAGATTTTCCCTGGACCCAACACATTCCATTTGCATTCTTCGTATGCGTTAAAGCGATTATTACAATCAATTAAATTATATATTTTGATTGAGTATTGAATTGATGCGTTCAATTAAATTTTCCCACATAAAATTAAAATTAAAAAAATTAAAATTCAATTTTAATTTAAACCATTTATATACTCTATTTACAATGTGCAATCGAGTGTATTGGGGCTTGTAGTGCATGTGGCCTACAATTGAAGCTACAACAACAAGAAGTAGATGTACGTATTAGACAAAGAGAGTCCCATGGATTAACGCTAGAACTAACTCCTAAGATTTGGCAGGGAGATATTTCGATATACATATTTGAAAGTTTGACAGTCAGTGAGCTTTGTGATTACAGTTTTAGAGTCACTGAACCATAGATCAGAATGTGTCTTCAGGAATGTGTCTTATGCACACAGAGTATATCGCAGTCGGGCCCAGATTATTGTGGATTGTAAATGCAACCAAAATGTCATTTACAATATAAATATTCAAGCAATTGATTTTACCAATATATATGCAGATATCAGTATATATTTTTTTTATTAGCTCATGAATATTTAAATGTTGTGCATAAATACTAATTGATCGAATGAACATTGAAATAATATTTCACGTGCACATCATTGAAGCGGGCAGCATGGAAATATGCTAAAAGAAAATTTCCACAATTCTGCGAAAATACTTACATAAGTTGAGGGCGTTTTCTTTTCAAGGAAAACTTTATCACCCAGTGTGCATATAATGCCCCACCCTCCAGCGCACAGGCCATGTATTTAGCACGTGAGGCCCACTGTGGAAGGCAAAGGCATAATTTTGCTTTTCATTTTCATTTTCGTTTTCATTTTTGTTTCGTTTAATGTGGAAACTTACTCATGTAAATGAAAAACGCAGGTGGTAAAACTTTTTGCTTAACTGAAAAGCGGCCAAGGCACTAACACACACACACACAAACACATGTTTGTTGGTGTATGTGTGTACGTGTGTGTGTTTGCATTAACTGTAAATGTATTGACACATGTATTTTCATGTTACACATTTTTAGAAAACACTCATCTTAAAGTTGAGCAGAAACGTCGACTTGACACATAAATTAACTTTGTTGCATAGAGTTTGTTTTTATATACCCTGTACCCCGTGAAAAAAGGTAGAAGGGCTATATTGTTTCGATGTAATTGTGTGTAAATGATACCGAAAGGAAGCATATCCGAAATCATACTATATATATGTAGACTTTATCGGGACGTAGCGCTAAATCGATCCAGCTATTCCTGCGTTCTGTATGAACAAGTGGATCTTGGCATCTACAAAAGCTACCAGCTTAGAATTTAACATTATAACTTACCACTTGAGCGGTCGGTCAAACGATTGGATTGTCGAGTGTTGGAATCAAGATGTGGAAGGAATAAGAAACGAATGAGTGTCATCAAGAGCTTGTCTTGTTTATATCGATTTAACACACATTTCGGAAATATCGATAAATATCGATTTCGAAAACAAGTTTGTTGGGCATATCCCTCTGCAAGAAACACACGATTTGGATGTACGTTCCCTTTCCCTTTTTCTATATCTGGAGGATAGTGAAGAAGAAGCACAGATGCAGCATAAATAGAGCAGCAGCAAGTGCGAATGCATATTACAGCAGCCCGTAGCTGGGTACAGGATATCTGCTAGCGGGTCCTCCCCACCCGACCACTTGCATTTTCAATGTGGCATTCATTTATTGCAACTGTACAATGTATAAGTATGCATATGTGCAAATACACACACACATGATGTCCTTTAGGTGATGTGCCTTTTCGGAGCACTCAAATTCCCCGAGATCTTCCCCATAAAATATATAATGTCTTATTTATGTTTTTTTTTTTTTTTTTTGAGCAAGCTCTGATAACTGCAAGAGGCAGCAACTTTTATGAGCGCTTACAATGAGAAATATTTTGTTGTATTTAATGCCATTTCTTACAAAATACATTTCGGGCACTGGAATTAAATTTTATAGGCACGAAAGAAACAGTTTTGGCAAACCTGTGTGTGCCATTAGATTTATCAAATGGATAATGACCCGCGTCTTCTAGACATAAAATATATTATATATAGCTACATCTCTATATATAAAACTTTTTGTCCTGACTGACTGACTGACTTATTGTCTGACTGATTGATGATCAACGCACAGCCGTAAAAGCTAGGAAGCTGAAATTTTCACTGTAGTTACCTTATGTGAAGATGGTGCACGTTAAGGGGCTTGGAAAATTCAAAACTGTAATCGCGAAGAACGTTTGTATGAAACTTTTTTGCTTACCATCCGATCGTCCTCAAACTCATTTTCAAAGAAATTTGTTCAAATTCAGTTGAGCGGTGTTTCACACTTTTCCAAAAATGTATTCCTCGGTGGGAATGAGGGGTCAAAGATTTGCTGGGTGACGTTTCGCCCTCAAATTCACTTTCAAGGATCTATATGAAAAATCATTTGAGACGTGTTTCACATTTTTCGCAGAATTAAAGCATCCTCGGAGAAATGCGATTCAAAGATTTTTTGGGCTAAGATTTAAGTTTTTTCCGATTTGCTTCAAACTTAATTTCAAAGCTCTACATAGAAACTTAAGAAATACCTGTTTCAGCGAATTGGGAAATCGCATCCGCAACAATGGTAAATTGGCGTAAAACGATTCTATGAAAGTTATTTGTTTACCGTCTGATTAGTTTCAAAATCATTTTCAAAGCTTTTTGAGAAAATTTATATAATCCGTGCCACGGGCAAGGCAGGGTGATATCCGCTGGTAAAATACATAGCTATATAGCTGTATATAATATAATCTGGGATACTTAAATACAGATACACACGCATTCCAACAAGCACACACACTCACCTATGCACAACAGCAGGCACGCAATTGGTCATCAAATATGCATAAAAATTGATGCTCTCTTACTCTTTTACTCTCCCTCTCTCTCCCGCTCCCTGGCTTGCCTTTTGTGGCAGCCTCTTTCCCACTCATTAGTTAGTTACATGTGTTATGTGGCATGTTAAGCAGTGCTTAAAATTGTTGCCCCAAACCGGACTGCGGCCGTTTTAAAAATGTAGCCGGGTAAAATAAAGGCCCAAAAATAAAATAAAATACCAACAAAGGCCATATTAAAATGAATGACGATGGCAATGAACAACACACAAATACCCTATACGCTGTGCGAGTTCAAAGCGTGAATCGAATCAGCGACAATTTCCTTTTATTAGAATTTTATTCAACATTTTCTTTAAATCCGCCAGCCCACATACATAATAATAGGCGTGGTAACTGTTCTGCGGCTGGAACTGCAACATACCCTGTACGCAGAATACTTCAAACATATTCTTAGGCTGCATTTAAGTATAAGATATTTATCTTCTTGAATGGAAATTTATAAAAATGGCCATGAATTTATGTATTAAATGGGCTAATTATACCCAGTCTTAAGAAAGTTGTTGTTAACAGGGTATCAAAAAGAATAACATGCTTGCCGTTAGACGTTGTTGTTGTTATTATTGTTGCAGCGTGCGCTTGCATGCTGATATCCTTTCCTCTTTACGGGCATGCACACACACATACGCATGCAAACAAATAAACACACATACAAGCACACACACTGAGGCAAGCTTTAAGCTGCGTAGCGTGAAAATATGCAGGAACATCTCTCGCATATGAAAACGCAATTTTTATAGCATACATTTTTAATAAACTGAGCAGTCAGCGCTATCCAATGCAATGCCAAAGCCAACAGATGCGAGCACACACACACACACAAACAAACTCGCATCAATAGACGAATTTAAGGCATAAGCATGCTCCGAGTGGGTCATCTTCTCTGTATATGTAAATATCTAGATGCTGAGCCCCATAAACACCCAGAGACACCTGCCAGCTGCCACAGGCTATTTATTATACAGGGTGCAATAGCTCGCAGTCTGCAAACAGAACAGAAGTCGGTTAGATATGTTACAAAGTTTGATCGAGATTGCGATTGAAGTTCTTAAGTAATAGTAGCTGGGTTCCAACTAGCTAACTTTAGGTACGATTCGTGAAACAGCTTTTCACAGCCATGTTTCTGGCTTTGATTAAACAAACCTTGCTCTGTCATATCTTTATCTCTACCTCTGTTAAACAAATAATTGATATTATTAATTTTTATACTTTCTGTTATACTGGATATACATCTTGTCATATACAGTTCAGGTTTACGACCTAAGCAATTTATGCTTTGTTTCTGGACTTACATAAAGTGTTTTCCACACGTTTTGAGAAAAATTAATATTTGGTTCGGGTTTTGGTTTGTTAATTGTCTTCCTAGACAATTCGCTTGGATTAAGGTTTGCTTCATACGAGAAAATTATAAAGTGAAATTACGGGCTCGGTTCAAAGCCGATTTGCTGACTATAAATATAAGCTATTATCAAGAAATTACCTGCAGACCTTGACCGCTGACAAAGACAACACAGTCTTAAGCTGATGCAGACTCAAAGTCCAATTCATTTGGCTATTAACTTCACGTTACCACAAGCTACATGGTTTTCTCTCACTGTCTCTCTCTCCCCCTCTTTTCCTCTCTCTCTCTCTCTCTCTCTCTCTCTCTCTCTCTCTCTCTCTCCCTCTCTTTCCCTCTCTCTCTCTCTACTCTTACAACTATCGAATTGCATTTGACTTTAAGCAATCGGTAAAACTTGAGGAATGTATAACACCTGCCACATTCTCAAAGATATCTTTCAATAAAAAAAAAGGCACCCCGTATTTGGAACGTGTCCAACGGCAGCAGCTACAACAATTACAGATGGTATTTCTCATTCCGCACATTTTCCCAACATGTATTGTTGCTTCTGTTATTTCGTCTGTCGATTACAATTATAGTAAATCAACCGCACGCTGCGAGCCGTAACCAAAAGCACCTAAAAAGGAAATAGAATCGTCTTCTTCGGCTCGCCGAAGTTTGAATACCCTTGCAGACATTTAGCTTAAAAGGTTTTGCATACCAAATATTAATACCCGAATGTTTATATAGTAAATATAGTAGTTTTATTTTCGTGAATCTCGCAAATGCTGAGTTTTTTCAAGATAAGCTGAAATATGTTCCATAAAAAAAACCAATTCTGCGAACTAACCCGAACTAACCCCCTGACTCGGCTGTTGACCCTAATCAAGAATATATATAAATATATACATTAGAGGATCCAAACATGTCTTTTGCTCGGCATTATATAGTGCGTGACAAATTTTGAATACCCTTAGCTAGAGTAGAATATAAACAACCAAAAAATGAAAATGAAACGAAATGTTGGCCAAGAAGATTGTGTTGTTGTCACAGCTGGTTGCCTAGGTGTTGAATTCGCATTCATTTTGCAACATTTCAACGCCGATGACAGCTACAACAGCAGGAACATTACCTGAAGAGCGAAAAACAGAAAACGGGTAAGTGCTCAGGGCAGCAGCCAGTGAAATCCTGCTGCCAAAATGTAAATACACTTTTCCTTTTTTTTCTGTTGTTATCGGGCGGCTAGCATAATTTATTTGTAATTGACAGTCGATTGGGGGCGAACTTGGCACTTGCCACGTTTGGCTGCCGCAACGTGTTTCGCCTGTCATGTGCGGTGCTCTTGTGGTTGCGAATTCCTGCCCCACATTGCTGCGCCTTTTTGGCTGCGGCTGCTGCATGTGGCACATGCCAGCACTTAAAGACGCACATTGAACGCCTTAGAGAATGGCGCCCCAAAAGCTTTTGTTGTTTGTTTCAAAACCCCAGCTGGACCCGAAAGCTTTAAGCTTAACGAGTGCCACTTTTTCTTAGTTCAGCTCGATTTCAGCTTTGTCTTTGGACAAAACCTTTAGCCCAAACCCAGTTGGGCTTAGCTGTTCAAGCTTTATTGTAATTCGAGTACGAAACCATTTTGAAAAAGCTTACGAAATCGCTTTGTTAGCTTTACTTTTCTTTCAAATTCAAATTCAGTTCGACTTGATTCATTTAGTTTACTTTTTATGGTCTTATATAAAGTCAAACGCTTTCAGCTTAATAGCCTTGACTAATAGTCCAATTAATATCAAGAAAATCCGTTAGACTTTTCTTCTGAAGTTATCTAAAATATGGTTCAAGGTTCTTTCATATAATCTTTAAGAAGATGTTTGTCCAGCTGCAACTGAAATATATCGCGAGAGAAATATATTAAAACAAAATTGTTTTCAATGTCGGTCTTAATTAATTAAACCCTGCACCTCGAGGCAGCTAGATATTCAATATTCAATAAAGAGATTTTTTTTTTAAATTGTTTTGCAATTGGAACTCAGAACAGAAATTTCATACAACCAAAAATAAATGAAACCTAACATAAAAATAAATCAACAACATACGGTTTTAAATTCGGAATCTTATATTTTTACTAACCACAAACCGAACCCTAATTTATAAGGATTAGATGCATAAAGAAAAATTGAAATCGAATTTTTTCCAAATATTTAGCTCAAGATTTTTTTCCTTTCATAAATATCTTTGCAATATCTTTAACTTTTAATATTACGCTTAAGATAGTTTCAGGACTCTAAAAAAATCACAAAATTCAATAAATAATAAAACTATTTTAATAATTTTAATTGCTTTGCTATAACAAATTAAGTATATAAAAGGAAAAAGAAATGTGTCGAATCAAGAGAATCAAAAGTTCACAGATGTGAATGGGCAGGTTCATGAACCAAATCTTAAGACGAGGCTTTATGTTGAACCGTAAACCGAACCTCCTAATACATGTGTTGAAATTGTAGCTTTAGTTTAAAAAAAAAAAATTTACAATAAAAAAGGTGGCTACATTGAACAGAAAATAAGCAAGTGTGAGTGCAGATTTAATAATTCTATTAAAAATAGAAATTGGTCGAATCAGGAGAACAAAAAGTGCTCAGAACTTCTCTCTTTGAACCAAACCACCGAAAAAATAAGTTGAGCAGGAAATAAGCGAGTTGTATTTTGTGCATATTAAATAGTTCTATTGAAAACTGAATCCAAGTTGTCAGATGTGAATAACCAGGTTCACGATCCCAATGTTAAGGCGAGGCTTTGTACTGAGCCGTGATGAGAGCCAACGAATACATTTGTTGAACTTGCAACATTTGTTTAAAAAGGGGGTAAATTGAGCAGAAAATAGTTCTTCCGCTAAAGAACTTTAATATAGAATAATGAAATTAATTAATTGCGATATAACTAAAGAAACTAAAATGGGGATTCACCGTAAATAACATTTAGTTTTAACATAATCCTCCCCAACGTAAGCTCAAGCGTTAAAGCCCTAAACTTAAAGCTATGCCAAAGCTTGAGAGCTTACTTTAAACAGCTGATTGCATTTGAATATGTTGCTTTCTCTTTCGCACTCAACTACAGCATTGCCTGAGCGCCGAAATTTGAAGGTTTGACTGAGAGCTTGCGTGTGTGTTTGTGTGTGGTTATGTGTGTCAAAGGTAAACAATAACAACAACGACGCCAACAAAAAGCGTCCCTAGTTACTTTGCCAGCAACCGACGTAGCCGCCTGTCCGCCCGGCGTGACGACCCACATACACACACAAATACATACACACACACACTCATGGACAGTCACACACATACGCGCGCGCGCACACATACACACACATACACGTAGTAGCCAATTCACACACACGCAGACGCAGATTTCCAGTTAACGGTGTGTTTCATTCAGTTTCACTTTCAGTCGTCGCCTGACTTCCGCACGGAAGCGTTCGTTGCGTTTTCCTCTCTCAACTCTCTCTCTTTACATTCCTTTTTTTCTGTTGTTATTTTGGATGTGCAGCGCACAAAAGTTTTTAACGAAACAAGAACAACACAAATATATAAACAAATATTACAAATTAAAATACTAAAAATAAAAAATGTTAAAGTTATCCAAGAAATTTCCCTTAAATGCTTTCATCATAAGAATAACTCGAAAAGTTACGAAGAAGTCATTTGGGAATTAAAAAACTCAAGCCAACAAGCAAAATAAAAAACAAACAAACAAACAAAATAACACAGAAATACGAAAGGTGGCAAAATGTTAACAAAAATTAAATGAAATAAAAACAAAATATATAAAATAAACTGAGGAAAATGCTCATTTCCCTGCCGCAAGCTGCTGCCAAGTTGTTGTTGTTGCTGTTGTTGTTGTTGCTGCACAGCTGTTGTTGGATTTACAGTTATTATTATTATTATTGCATGTGTGTGTGTGTGTGTGTGTGTGTGTGTGTGTGTGTGTGTGTGTGAGCTCGCGTGTGTGTGCGTTAAAAGTTACGCCATTTATGCCGCCTTCTTTTCAAACAAAAACAGTGAACATAACAAAAAGCGTTGCCCAGAGGCAACAAATTAATAACAACAGCGGCACATGTGTGTGCGTGTATATTTATATATGTGTGTGTGTGTGTGTGTGTGTGTGTACGCGCGCGCTTGCTCGCATAAATCTATAAGAACATTTTTAATTTTAAGCAAGCAAACGGCAAAATGTGTCAAATGTGCGACGTCAACAGCAGCAGCTGTTTTATATGCAGCCTGCCAATATACATGCATATATAGATATATATATATATATATGTGTGTGTGTGTGTGTGTAAGACGCATCCTACCTAAACAACGCCAGCCTTGCCACAAAAAGACAACTGTTTTACTTGTCTGCTGGCCCCAGAGAAACCAGCTAACAGTTACCATGGCCAGCGCCCCGAACTCAACTGTCGAGAGCTGCTCAAGCAATTGTTTTCATCCTGCCAAAGGACTTGCCGCTGCTTTTGTTTACACACTGCTTCAGGCTGCCAGGCTGCCAGGCTGCCATTGTCCAAGCACATGCATATGCTTATGTATGTGTGCTTTGCTGTTCTTGTTGCTGTTGTTGCCCAGCCAGCTGCCGCTCTTGCAAGTATCTGTGCACTACAATATAGCCCATATATATATATATATACATATTCAATGTGGCAAGGCATTGATATGCGTTCGTGTAGCCCTTTCTTAGTTGCAGTTGCAAGATGTACATTGGCATTCTCATCGATTGCAAACTGTTAGCGCTGAGGCACACATGTGTTCAGGTGTTATACACACACGTGTATAAATTTTACGCAGATACCGTGAATACTATAGCTATGTATGCCATAGGCTTTCACAGCAAAATCATACTTTAGATGAACATCCTATGAATATGCCAAAATGAGACAGCTCGACTTGCAGATGCCCTGCACACAGATTTCAAGCAACTGTTTTACATATTACGAAGATCTGTTTATAGACTGCAAGCTGCGTCATTTGTCGTGTGTCTGAATCACAAACTTGTCAAGTGACCCTCGTAGATTACCTTTTCTTTTGTTTATATATTATACATATTATTGGAGTAGAGTGCACTTCAGCCAGCAGCCTTTTTTTATGGCTCTTTATCCAGTCTTGTCATATACGAAAATGCAATCATTTTGCTCACATTTCCCCAGTATCCTGTGTCTTATCCAAATATATAGTGATAGCTAGTACGTTTTATTTGAACTATGCATAAAAATCGTTACTACTTATTTTATATTCCATCCACGTCATTTTGGCAATATCCTAACTGTCCTCTTTAAACAGAGCTATGCCCAAAATAGCTGCAAATTTCCAAGACTTAGCCGAAACCAAAGTTTCAGTAACTGAAATTCCTGCTTATCTAGTCTCTAAAAGTGGGTTATTTCGAATGGCTTAAATCATAGCCGAGTATTTTGAATGAAAGCTTATCAATTGCACTTACAAGCTAAATTATGGCAATCCATATATATAATACTCCCCACTGCAGGGGCATACAAATTAGGAGGGAAATTAAGCTGGTTAATTCTGTTCGTAATTGCATAAAATAACTAAGAAACATTTTTTGCAATCTTACATTTAAAAGTCAAAGCAATTGTATTAGTTATTTTTATATATAATAGCTGGTATTAACCGTCTTTGCACGTCCCCATTTGTTGCCTCAAATTTTAAACATCAGTTTTCCACTCTTTTCCCGCACGCACAAATTGTGAATCTAACGTTGAACTCCCTGTCACACAGATATTTTATAATGGGTTTTATTGTGTCGATTAATGGACTTTAAGTTTAATATTCAATTTTAGATCATGCCTTTGACCTTAATTTTTGATCGAAATAAACACGTCTCGAAGAATTTGTTTTAAACAACATTGACTTTGAGCTTGACTCCGAAACTTGATCATTCAAACTTCAATCCCCATTCAAGTTCTCTGAAACTTGTATATATATATTTCTCAGCGAGTATAGTTTTCAGCTTCTGCTATTTTGATTTAATTGTTGACCCAACTTCATAACTAGAATTCGGCTTCTAATGACAAAGTCTCTTAGCCGAACCCCTGTGTTATTTAAAGAGCAAAATAAACTTAGTTTGATAGTCTGTAACTACACGCCATGCTGACAATAATGATAATAATAATTTACACACCAAAGAAACAAATAAAAACTCGATTATTTACCAAATTGAGCAATGGCCCAAAAAAGTATGCTACATAAAAGCTGATGAAATCGCAGATAAGATGAATAGCAAGAAAGAAGAAAGAAGAAGGAGGAATATGCCCAGAGGCAAATAATTTATAACATATACATGTGTATATGGCTGCCATTAATCAAATGGCTTTCCATAAACACACCAGAATTTGTGCCTTTTTTTTGGCCAGCTCTCAGAGGCATGTCTACTAAGCTCCTCAATATGATTGGCAAAAGCATCATGGCATCTACTAGAAATCTGCCACTTGCTTAGATCTTGAGCAATTTGAACAGAACCAGGTTTTTTTTTCGTTTTCTTGCTATTGAATTCGACCTATGCAAACAAGCAGCCGCAAGAACTACTTCAGCACAGCCCTTTGAGCACATCAATCATACGCACTGTTGTGCGGGGCAAACATTTGCATAGGCCAAGTGTGGGCGGCGAGTTAGGACCGTGGCATGAACGCCAATGTGAGCAACCGACAGCGGTGCCATCCCGCACAACTTGACCGACTGGCAAATGCTCCAACCTGCCCCCAAACTCCTCCAAGCTCACGCGCAACATCAGTCCGCCATTGAAGAAAACTCTATCTTGAACAATATGCAAATTGTAATACGTCAAGTTTCTGCTGCATATGGCGTGTCGGGCTTAAACTGAACTCTGTGCCTGTGTGTGTGTGAGACAGCAAAAGTTTTACCAGCTGCCAACTGTGGGCTCTCGGTTCTTTACTCTGTTTATGCTAATACCTTGCAGCTTGCCACATACGCTGCCTAATTCAATTTTTGGCATTTTGACTAAGTCGTTTATCTGCGGCAAACACAGTTCCAAAGTTGCCAGCCAAAATTGAATCAGTAACCAGTCAAAAGCCAACATCATCATCATCATCATCATCATCATCATTAGCAGCAGCATCATTATTATCAACGCTGTCATTGTCGCTGTCATATTCATGAGTCCAAGTCCCATGAGTTTGGCTTTTGACGGTTTTTTCGGCGTGCGATTATGTAAATTTCATTGGAAAATTTATTGCGAAAGCATGCACGTCGTATGCGTGGCATAAATAGCTCATTAAATGCCCAAAGAAGGCCCGTCTAATTCAGTTAGGGCCACGTCTCAACACGCCCGGTCACAAGGCCATGCCCAGCTAGCCAATTCCCCACATTCTCTTCAATTCGTAATGCGTGTGTAATGCGCCATTTTGTGATTAATGAGCCGTTTGACTTGGCAACTAACCGCGAGAGCAACAACTTCTGCCACAAACTAATCAGGCATTATCAACAACAACAACAACAGCAACATCATCATCATCATAATTTACTAACAACATAATTAACAAGAACAGCAACAATCATGGTGGAAATACAAAAGCCGCATTCGGCTCTTAAGCGGCCATCGCTAAAACGCGAAACAGTCGTGGTTAACAATAGTGCACCCACCATTAAAAAGGTGACGCTGGTGCCCAAGGATGAGGTGAGTCCAGGATGAGCGGATGAGTGTGGGCTGGGACGGAAACGGGGAAGAGGCGTTGTGCTTGCGGCACTTTGTTGTTTGTAGTAATTACATAATTACGCGCTGCATAATGTGCGCTTTGTTCTTTTTATGTTGTGTTTTTTTATTTTTTTTTATTTGGCCATTTCACACAATTTGCATAAATTTTGCTGGCCAAAACTTGATTTTCTTTGTAAGACCCTTGGAGAGGCTATTATCGCTTTGTCGTGAACTGTGTAACGCATTGAAAAAGACATCGCAGATCTCCTTCAGACTTAGATATTTTAGAACAATAATAGTAACAGTCGAGGATGTCTGGACATGTCCGTCTGTCTAGTCTCTCGTCAGGAAACCTGGCACAGATCTATTTTTCTATTGCAGGCAGTACATATACTGAAGTCAACTGGATCGAAAGACTATATCATAAAGTTTTCTTCTTCGAAAACAAAAAGGATTTATGCTTAAATATATCTTCACCAAGCTTGGCTTCAGTATTCCCCCAACTTATCGAATCGGTTGACTATATCATATGCCTTCTATAGAAACAATAGCTCGAAAATGAATCTTGTATGGGCAAAGGGTATCTAAGCTTCGACATGCCGCAGATACCCGTTCATTGTTATTTGTTTTTCGTATCAAAAAACTCTCTTTGAAATTGTTTGACAATGTTTGGGAATAGTAATGCGATTAGTTTAACTAATCCAATAAAAAGTCCATTAATGCAATATTTAAGTGCATGTAAATTTTAGAAAAACTTTAGAATTACTTATATATATTATGATTATATTTGGGTGAAACTAAAGTTGAAATAAGTTTCTGGCAGCTGGCACCAGGGATATACAATTTTTTGAATGTGTCAGAGCAGCAAAAAAACTGTGAATTGATATATTTATATATATCAAATGTATGTACTCCTATCCAGACATAATTTCCATTGGTTTCTAGCCTTAAACACCTCAATCAGGGCTTTTCGAGTATCTGAAATGCATATTAGGCGGAGTTGCTTGGCTGCAAATGCCACAATTTTGAAGGCAAGTTAATTAAGTATGCAAATGTTTGTGTCTTTTGGGCGTGTCCTTTGTTGCCGACGCCTTGACTAGGGGCTTGCACAAAAGGATTAAGTGAAGTCCTTTTTCTAGGCTCATTTAATTGCTTTTATGCGCCGTAGATAAACAAGTGCCCCAAAATATCTGCCAAACAGGAAACATACTTACGCCCAGCTTTGAGCTCGAAACCCTTACCTTCCACTTGCCCCGCCCCCATAACTCGACTATGGCTACGCATAAAATTACAAATAGGAAAATATATATATATTATATGCCTTTGCCTTTGCCTTTGTCTTTTGGGTTTTGTTGCTTCTTATTTTATGTTGTCGCAGCTCATTTGCAAAATTCATAAATAAACAACAGCGCAGATTGCGCCAATTGGGTATACAGCACTTAACATGTGCCCTTTGTTGAGGTGACGCAAAAGAATCTCTGGAGAATTGCTGGAAATAGCGTTAACAGCCAAAGCCAAGATGATTACCAACTTGCTAAGCGATATTGGAGTCAATTAGTTGAATTGGCCACCTCAAAACACGGAACTTCATGTTGGGCGGGAAAGCGCGAGGTTGTCGTCCGAGCTTAAATATCTTGGATATGTTTAGTCCCTAGAATTTTTATAAAATTCTGTAAAGTTAACGCCAGATAGACTGTGAAATGTTATTAATCACAAAGGAGCATATATTTTGCCCAACACTAAGGCTTTGCCTTTGTATACTTTTCGTATAATTTATCGTTTGCCGAAATACTTTTTTCCACTTAAATATTTTCCTCAGTTTTTACGTAGAACTTGATAAAAACTGAACGCACCTTGAAGAAAAAAAGTTCTTATTAAAAGTTACTTACTTCTTTTCTCGAATCGATTTCAGTTAATTTATCATATTTTCAGGACATTTGACATACGTTTGGGTTAGATCAGATCATCTCACTATAACATTCCATGCTTTTCACGCTTAATTCATGCATGGGGCATACCCTTTGGTGTTGTGTTGGTCAAGGGTATAACTTAGGTTAGCGCGCACAGATTGCGCACAGATTTTAAGTTTATAAATGCAAATTATAAACTGGCTGAAGGCGTAACAACTTTCGATTGGCATTTCATTATAAGCGTGCCATAAATAAACTCCATTTGCCATATCGATTGCCCAAACGCTTGAATACCCTGACAGCCCGAAGCCCAGGGCCGTGCTATCAAAAGCAGGCTGTCCGCCTCGACACGTTGCCCGAGTTGAACAGAAGAGGAGACGAAGACGGAGGCGGAGGCGATGGCGAAGACGGTCGCAAAAGTTCGCTGCAAATCTTTGGGCCATAAATAAGACCCCCTCGCGTACCCCTCAGCCCTAGCCCCTCGCAGCACCCGCATTTTATTACCTTTGAAAAGTTGTTTGGCTGAAGCACGCAGAAATAAATAAATAAAATACAAATACAAATACAAATAAAATTTATAGAGCCAACTCAGCAAGCGGCAAATAATTGAGCAGTCCTGCCAAAATGTTTTACGAGTCTCATAATTCTTTTTTTATGTTCAAAATTAAATTTAATTTGTCAGGCAAAGGTAATTGCGAAATGCTTCAGCTTCCTTCGCTCATCGTTATAATCGCCCACTCCCCTCGCTCGACCGATTCTCACTCATGTGCGAGAGATAGAAACAGACAGAGGAACATGCCTTAACTCGACTGTTGCTACTGATCAAGAATGAATACACTTTTTTGGGTCGGAGATGTTGCGTGACAAAGTTGTAATACCCCCTGTGCAAGGGTAAACAAAAAAACAGTTGGAAACTCATTTTTGACTTGCTGAAATTAAACTTTGTGAAAAGTTGTTGAGCGCAGGAAGCGCAGCCCAGGACACTTCCAGCACTGCACTGATTTCCTTTTAATTATCATAATTATGCGTTGAATCGCAATTTGTGTCAGCCACGTAACAGTCCCCGCACGATGCCCACCACATCGACCTTGAGCACTTTCAATGCTAATGGCAAATGGGGGGCTGGCCACGCCTTCCTTATCCGGCCCGCCCACAATACTGGAGATAACATATTTCTAAAAAAAAAAATAAAATAAATTGAGCATGCATTCTGTGTGGCTTTGCCCAACTGACGCAGGACTTTAAACCATTTAATAGCTGTGAATCGGTTAAAAACTAATTTTCAAAAAATTGTATCCGAATAAAAAGATGGTATTCGAATTGCGGAACATTATTCCAATTACATTTTAGACATGGTAAATTGAATTATATATTAGCTATTATATACATATATTTTAATAGTGATTCGATTAAAATATATTATTATATATGTTTAATGATCTTAAAAGTTTGCTTTTAAGTACACAGAAGTAAGCCAAGTTCCCAAAATTTTCATTGATGCCTACTTATTAAGTAAGAGTGCTCTAGTCGGGAGTGCCCGACTAAGAGATACCCTGAACCTCCTTCTACCAATGCCAAATGATATAAAACGGAAGATAATCGATCTGTATAAACTATTCTAGAAGCTATACGTCAAAAAATAAGGTTGGCGAATTCGATTTTTATCGACTAGTTATCGATAATTATCGATAATTGGAAACAAATTATACTGGGAAAAGTTTAAGATTTAATACTAAAGACAAAATTCTCTCAAATTTAAGCCAAAAATATTATTACCACGCCCATACGAATGGCAATAGCAAAAATCGATATTTGCCTAGCTCATAGTTTGAGAGTTATCGATGAGAAACGAAAGCTCTCAATCGACCTTCATAAAAGGGCAATTATCTTGCGAGTAGAGTATTGCGCAGTCGGTGCTTACTTGCTTAGCAGTTGACTAAAACGGTGGCTCAATAAATAAAGTGTGGGCAATAAATTTGCTAATGCAAATTAAACGCGATGGCGATAAAAAACACAGGGCCAAACTGCAAACTGCAAACTGCGATAGTTGACTTTCTCGTGCTGTTGGCTGTTAATTGGGGCCATGCTCTAGGCCAAATGGCAGTTGCGTCGAGCCTCGAGCTGGCGACATCGCTGAGTTTCAGCCGTTCATTAATAATTGCCGCGCCGTGGCACGCACATGGGGCAAGCACTTGGGGCAGGTCGCGCACAGACGCGGCAAACGCGGCGTTATAAATGATTTGCCAGCAGAGTTCATCATAATGACATAAGTTGTGTGCGTGCACCACAAGCTCTGTTTCAATGCCATTCTCACTTGCTCGCACTCTCCCTCCCATTCTCTCTCTCTCTCTCTCTCGCTCTCTCTGTACCATTCGTCCGCCCGCTCATCAATATTGCAAATGATTTGCCTGCAAAAGCCGCTCGAGGGCCATTTGCGGTTGACCCTTGTCATCTGTTTGCTCTATGGCTCGTCCAGCCTTTTGCTTGTTCTTGCCAACTGACCATATTTGATTTGGATATTGAAACAGTTTGGAATGAAACCCTTGTAAGCATTTTGTTCACAATCCAATTCATTTTGAGTCCCATGCCAAATAATAATAAGCCCCCATCCCTTTGAGAAAGTATTGAAGATGAATTTGTGTTATATAAATTATTCCATTGAATTGTATAAAAAGGATTTCAAAAAATCTAATCTTATCGAGTAGTATGTACATACTGTCTGTCCTGATTGACTGATTAACTTACTGAGTGATTAAATTGATTGAGTTCATAGCTCCGCACCTATTATCTTGATGTTTTGCTCGCCAAGACAGAATTCCACGTGCAACTGTGGAAAATTGGTGGAAAGCTGTGTTAAGCAGCATTTTGTTTTGCAAAGATTTTTGTCTCACACTTTTTCAAAAATCGAGCAACATTTCGTTAAAAATGGTTGGGCTCAAGAGCCTGACTAGAAGATACCCTGAACCTTCTTCTTTCAATACCAAAACCAACTCGCGCTAGGGGTGGGAGGTGTGGGAATGGTGGCTATAAAATCAAAGATTCTTGATCTGTTTATACTACTTATTCCAGAAGCTACATGTCAAATTTGGTGACTCTAGCCAATAAAACTTTAGAAATTTGGTCATCGATTGCTTGGAATCGACTACCGGAAAGAAAAACTCGTACTGCGTGGGCACAAGGAGGACATACGTTCAAAAAAGTCTCTTGCTTAATGGTTCTGAGATCGATGCGTACACATATACGGACAAACGGACCAACAGACGGACGGACAGGCGGGCGGACGGACAGTCGGAAATGGCTAGATCAATTTGGCTATTGATGCTGACCAAGAATATATGTACTTTAAGGGGTCGAAGATGCTTCCTTCTGCCTGTTACGTACAAATGCACAAAACCATGATACCCATAGTTCCCCTTTGATTGTCAGGAATTGCGAAAGAGTTATTTAGCTACCTGGAGTTAAGTTTCCGCAATTTCAAGATTTTCTTCAGCTTAAATATTTGCCTTCTACTTAGCATGAATGCAATTTGTAAAACTCTGCTTAAATTTGATTTTTGGTTAAAATGTTCACATGAAGAACACACAAATAATTCAATTACCGATGCGTAACTTGATGAGGCTAAATTTCAATTTTCTAGTCGAAATGTGTGAAAAAATACAAAAATAAATTAATTTACGGTGAAAATAAACATTACATAGAAATTTGGGTAAAACGAAAGCAGCAAATTCTGGGAAATTAATAAACAAAATTAATACGGCTGACTAAAAATAATTCAGAGATATCCATGCAGAAGGAAGCATCTTCGGCCCCATAAAGTATATATATTCTTGATCAGCACCAATAGCCAAGTCGATCTAGCCATGTCCGTCTGTCTGTCCGTCCGTCCGTCCGTACGTATGTATGAACGCAAGGATCTCAGAACCTATAAGAGCTAGAGACTAAGATGTAGATGCTCCTAGTTCCCGCGCAGATCGAGTTTGTTTCCGATAATCGATAACTTACTCCGTTTCCAAACAATCGATATCGATATCCTGTTTTTTCGGCAATTTTGGTAAATAATAAGAGCTAGAGTCACCAAACTTGACATATAGCTTATAAAATAGAATATATATATGCATTTGATGTTGGAAGAAGAGGGTTTAGGGTATCGGGAGCACCCGACTAGAACCTCTTAATTGTTTTTTTTGTTTGTCTTTTGCAAATTGTATTAAATTGTTCTAAGTGCTGTGCATTGAATTGTGAGATGCCAATGGGCTTGATGTTACATGGTTTTTGCCAGCAAATTGACAATATTTCATTAAACTTGACGGCAATTCCAATTAAATATATGTGCAGACATGCATACAGCCCCACACACATAGATAGATATATATATATATAGATAGGTAGCATGGCAATGCGGCAATTGACTGAGGCTTGGCTCATTCTCAGAAATTATGGCCCCGAAAATAAAACGAAATTAATTGCTATGACTGAGCCTGTCCTTGTCCCTGTGTGTGTCTCTGTGTGTGTGTGTGTGTGTGTGTGTGTGTGTGTGTATCATGAACTGAATCTGTATTTGTACGGATAGCTTGGCCATCGGAGCACGGGCAGGTGGGGCGAGGCTCACAAAATTGTGAGCTGCAGACACGCAGAACATGGCCAAAAACTTTTGCTGCTGCGGACACATCATAAATTTTCACATATACGCACACACAGAAAAGCCAGCGCTTAGTGACAGCAATTGTGAATTGTTTGGCATTGTTGTTGCTGTCCACTTATTATGACCATTGTGACTGCTCCTGCTCCCGCTGCCGCTGCCGCTGCCGTCGCTGCCTTCATTAGCCATTAATGCGACTCGGGCAATAAAAAGGTGTGACAATTGCCATGGCCAAAAAGTAAAAAAAGAAGCAATAAAGTACGCCCACCTGCGGCACGCCGAAGATTAAATACCCTTAAGGACATGTCGATGCCAACTGTTTGTTGCTGCAGCAGCCATATCATAATGGCGAACCAGTTTAAACGATTCTGCAGACATGTGAGAAGAATGTAGCTGGGCTTTGTCAATATATCTTGAGAAATATGAGTGTTATCTATACTCTTTTTATATAGCTGTATGATAAAGCAATCGGATAAAAAGAAATGTTTGCATGTGTGAAAGAAATGATAAGAATTACAAAAAGAAATGATAAAACTCCCAAATGCCAAATTTGGTCTCAAAAGAACCATAACTATTGAATACACAAGAGTTCAAATTGAATGACCACCAAGCTTTATGTTATAGTGGCTCGATCCGATGCTGCCCATAATAAAAAGTGGAACCTGTGCAAATTTACGTGACGATAGATTTCAAACTGAGCAAAGCAACATGATAAACATGAGTCTGTCGAGTCGGCTGTTGCTACAGATTAATAATATATATACTCTATGAGATTGAAGATGCGTTACATATTTGATGAACTAAGCTATAACACCCCCTGTTAGGGTATTAAAAAAGAGCATAATTTATATACGTAATGAAGGCAATTTGCGGTTGAAGTTGGCGCAGCTTAATGTTGTTGCTGTTGTTGTTGTTGCTGTTGTTGTTGCTGCTGCTGTTGTTGTTGTTGCTGCTGTTATTGCTGTTGCTGCTGTTGTTGCTGTTGCTGCTGCAGCTGATGTTGTTGTTGGCAAGGCTTTGGGCCAGGTGCCAAGCGCAGAGCTTTGTGAATGCGTTTACAGCTCATTAAATGCACGTCTAACAGTCGTTGTTGCTGCCATTGTCACAGCCACTGCTGCTGCCGCTGCAGCTACTGCTTCTGCTACTGCTATTGCTGCTCTTTCTGAACTCCTTACTAATGGCATTGCCAGTGCTCTTTTTCTTCCTCTTTCGCTTGTTGCTGTAAATCGATTGCAACCACACTGGCATTTGCATTTGCCATTGAGCTGGAAAGCAAGAAGTTCCTTTTACATTCTATTACATCGATTGCATGGTAAAACCGTTCCAACATGTTCACAATTCAACTGCAACTGCAGCTCGTTGGTCATTTGTATTTAACGATTCGTTTTTCTCTACTGGTCATTCCGCAAAATCGACAATCAATTAATTAAATGTTGTAAATGGCAGGCAAAAACATTTAAGCATCATGTTAGATCGGGCGTGTCCGACTAATAGATGCTCCGCAATCAGCGGCAAATTGTCTTTATCAATTGTATGTTAAACAAAACAATATATCGATTTCGATTTTAATTTATATCAATTTATATACATGAATACGGGGATTTCATGGAAACATTTTTGAAGATTTAAGAGGGAGAGAGAGAGAACGGAAAACATCTCATCTTAAAAATAGAAACAGTTCTCTGTGTTATAATTATTAATAGAAAAATTATTTTGAAAATCTTATATTAATACTTAGGGTCATGAAAATCGCATAGAAGGGCGATCCGTGTTCAAAAACGTATAAGTAAATTTGAGTCTTTTTGGCTTTAAATAATTAAATAGTTAGTTAAAAGATAAGATGAGGCTGTTCTCAATACATTTTTGACTGTCAATGATCGTTGTGTCCATATGGCCCATGAGCCAGTCAAAGGGCCCGTGCAAATTTTTAATTTATGTAGACAAACAGACGAACTGACAACTAAATTTATGCGCCTGATTGAGAACACATTTTTATTGAATTATGTGGTTATTCGGTGTCAGAGAAATAAGAAAAGAAAATCAATACATTAATGCGACATAAGCCCCTGGGCTCTACGGCAGGCAAGAAAATTTTCTTGGAAATCCTTTTAGCTACCGCAAAATTATGAAAGTTTAAAGTCGATGAAAAGCATTCACTTTAAATTTATAAGAATAAATCAGTTCCGCAACGGAAATTGATTGGATTGGTTTAAAACCTAAGTTGCTCGAATGAGCATTTGTTTATTTGTTATTTTTTATTCGAATTTTTGTGGCAACGGGAAATTGAGTTGTGGTTAAATTAAGCTGAAGCATCCTTCGTAACTGGCAGGGCACAATATAAGCTCGTGTGTGGACAATTGAATTGTGGAAAAACTTATCGCACACTCGCAGTCAACAGTTAGCAGCAGCCACAGCCACGGCACAGAGGCATTGTTGCCGCTGAAAGGAGGGAAAATCCAATTAAATGCTCAACCCTCGACGACTTTAGAATTAAAGAACAAATGCAACATTTGCGCGCGCAAGTTTCTCAATTGCTATCAAATGTGATTTTGTTGTGTACGTGTGTCTCGCTGTGTGTGTGTATGTCTGGCATTATGGCACATTAAAAAAAAATAAGAAAAAATTGCCATAAAAACAGCAACATTGTCTACACACAACCGTCGGCCAGAGCCTGCACTTAATGTACCAATTTTTGAGCTGAAGCTGGTGATGCTGAAAGTCGTTTCTTCGTGTGCATTCCGGGTATCCAACTATTTGCAATAATTACATATTGCCAGCGGGCTCAGCTCTCAACATTGTTGAGTGCACTTTCCAACACTGCACACAATGTCCACTTCAGGACACAAGCCCCCTATCCCCCACCCCCCTCCCTCGGCCAACCCTTTTGAAATAAAACTAAAACAGAAAATACCCGTAAGTGCCTGCTGGCAGTTTACAGACTCAATGTGAAATGCAGCTTACAAGAAGCAAAAAATTAAATGTTTAGTCGGTTCTGCGAAAAAATATATGCTCCTTAAATACACTTTCTTTATGCACTGAAAGTTGACTTACATTATTTAGATACTGAGAGCTGTCAATATTTATATGTTTATTAGCTGTTCACAGTCGAAATTAGTGCCAAATTTTATTTACCATGAACTTGATAGAGACTTACAATTTTAAATACATTTTTATCTAACCATTATCTTACAGTTAATTTACCATGTACCTCAAAAATATTAACAATTCTTAATGTATTTTTCATTTTTGAACAGCCAAGTCTTACTTATTATTACACTGGATTACAATTTTAAATATCTAATTAATTTTTTATCTACCAACAGCCATAATTTATCTACAGTTAATTTGCCTTGTACCTGATAATAATTTACAGCTTCAGCAAAACAAAATTAAACAAACATCTAATTTACTATTTACCTGATTAACACCTATCTCTTGTAATTTATATTTAAGCGCCAAAACTTATCCTCTAGTTAATTTACCGTATACTTCTAAAATATTATTCATTTCAATAATATATAACATCTATTTTTTGTATCTATTAACAGCCATCATTTGCTGCAAACTTAATTTACCCTGTACCTATCAATAACTAATGATTTTTATCTTTTAACAGATTACTAGCCGCTTTCTTAACCATTTACCTACTCAATTTATATATACATTTTACTTCTTCTTTTTATATCTTTGAACAGCCAACATTTACTCTGCTGCCAATTGACGATGTACTTCATACACATTATTATTATTATTAATATATAATCAACTTTGCATCTATATTTACAGCCATTATTTCGCTTACGAATAATTTGCTATGTACCTGAATGTGTCTTACAATTTTTATTAAATTTCCTTCTCTTAATTCTTAATTCTCTTAACAGAAAACATTATACTTATAGCTAATTAACAATCTACCTAATACATTTAAAAATTGGTTTAAATTGTAATTCATTTTTTGCCTTTAGGCAGTTTATCCTGCAGTTAATTTACCATGAGCCTGCTACAGTTTTTTTTAACTTTTCGATATCTTAAGATGCTGCATTAAACTTTTTTCATATCTCAATGTTCCTTTTTAATATCTGATTGTATTTATAGTGATCCCATTTTGCAACGCTTCACGCTTAAAGTTCTTTTTTTATATTTACGATTTTGTTTGTCTATTTTTCACTTCTTATTTTGAATGTTATGTCAGGGTTTCGCTCAGTGTAGCCACAAGGTATGAAGTCAAATGCCATATACGGACCAGAAGCGGTCAGCACCATGCAAAGCCACAGACAGTCATAAAATGCAATCACGACTCCTGTGCGGTGCGGTTCCCGGCCTGGGTAACACATAAGAATCCTTTGTGACCGCTTACCTGCCCTCGTTACAAATTCAGAGAAACACATGCATGCTTGATGCATGAGGGCCACAGCTGGTTGAGTGCACAAGAAGCAATTCCGTATTCAGCAAAATTCCATGTAACCATGATATACGATATTTATCCAAAGGCAAACGAGTGCTGCATGAGCTTTGTTACCGTTATTTATCCAGGTGCCAAGCACCTTGGGTGAGATAGTCGCGTGGTTAGATAGCCAGACATGGGCTCGCCATTGACAGAGAGGCAATTGTGAACAATTTTTACCATCAACTGCAGGTTAGCTTACGGCCATGACAGCAAATTACCGGACAAATATACTTGAGGACTTGACAAAACGACAAGCTTTTGAGTCAAAATTAAAGCAATGCTAAATAATTGTATCTCAGTTGACAGTTTTAATTGAAAAGCATTTATTCTTTTATCTGACATCTGAATCCTTCAATAAAATGATAAACCTGTTAGAAAATACCAGAACTGAACGAATAAAAAAGTATGTAGAATAAATTACAGGAAGTTTTCGTATACCTTTGACGGATCTGATCTTATAATTATAGTAAACATAGTATTATGTTTTATAAGAAAATACAGCATATATATTACTTAAGCTCTGAGCTATAGACTATAGACAGTTTTTGGAAAGCGAATTGTCCAAGTAATCCAGTCTTTAAGGCAACAAGGTTTTAGTTTCAAAAACCAGGCTATTATATGGAAATAGAGTTCTGTTAGTCCAGCAACATAGCAGGCAGTCCAGCAACATATTTAGGCAGGTTAACAGTTTTCTACTAGTACAACCCCTTCTAATAAAATTAATAATAGCATGTACGAGTGCTCTAGGTGGGCGTGCCGAATAGGGGATACCCTGAAACTTCTAAGGTTATGGTTATGAGATGTGGGGAATGGTAGCCATAAAATAAAAGATACTTGATCTGTATATACTATATTCCAGAAACTAAAGGTCAAATTTTGTGAAAATAACAATTAAAAAAACAGGATTTCAATATCAATTTTTATCGATTGCTTGGAAACGGGGCAAGTTATCGATTACAGAAAAGAAAATCGTACTGCGCGGGCACAAGGAGGATCTACGTTTAAAAAAGAGCCTTGCTTAAAGGTTCTAACAGCGACGCGTAGATGTATACGAACGGACGGACAGAAAGATGTACGGACAGACGGGGAGACGGACAGATGAACAGGCATGAACATGGATAGATCGACTGGGCTACTGGTGCTGATCAAGAATATATATACTTTATGTGGTCGGAGTTGCTACCTTCTGCCTGTTACATACATTTGCACAAAACCATGATACCCTTCTAACCCATATTGCCATCTGCCTCTAGGACATGCATTTGCAGCTCATTCAAGCACATTTCTCTCATAAAACTGTTATTTTTGGCCTTTAATGAATTGTTAAACACAATTTTTTTAGCACTCTGGCGCTTTAGACTAAACTAAATTCAATGCAAAGCAGAAATGGGTAAATAAACAAGTAAGAGGTTCTAGTCGGGAGCTCCCGACTAGGAGATACCCTGAACCCTCTTCTTCCAACATCAAATGCATATATATATTCTATTTTAGAAGCTATATGTCAAGTTTGGTGACTCTAGTTCTTATTATTTCCCAAAATTGCCCAAAAAACAGGATATCGATATCGATTTTTATCGATTATCGGAAACAAACGCGGTAGCTAGGAGCATCTACATCTAAAATTTCAAGTCTCTAGCTCTTTTAGGTTCTGAGATCCTTGCGTTCATACATACGGACGAACGGACGGACGGACAGACAGACGGACATGGCTAGATCGACTCACCTATTTATGCTGATCAAGAATATATATACTTTATGGGGTCGGAGTTGCTTCCTTCTGCCTGTTACATACATTTCGCACAAATACAATATACCCTTTTACTCATTTTTAATGGGTTTAGGGTATAAAAAGCCAAACTTCGTGAAAATCGGATGAGATTTGGCCGAGATATGCGGGTGGTAAATTTTGACCCCTGTCTATATACGAATCTTGGGGTAAGATTTGGACATGAATTTCGACTAAAAAATCGGTGTCGAGATTTGAATGCAAGATTATTCTAGAGGGAAACCATGAAGAAAAATCCAAACTTCGTGAAAATCGGATGAGATTTGGCCGAGATATGCGGGTGGTAAATTTTGACCCATTTCTATATACGAATCTTGGGGTAAGATTTGGACATGAATTTCGACTAGAAAATCGGTGTTCAGATTTGAATGCCAGATTAATCTAGAGGGAAAACCATGAAGAAAAATCCAAACTTCGTGAAAATCGGATGAGATTTGACCGAGTTATGGGGGTGGTAATTTTTGACCCATACGCCTACATACGAATCTTGGGGTAAGATTTGGACATGAATTTCGACCAAAGAATCGGTGTCGAGATTTGAATGCCAGATTAATCTAGAGGGAAAACCATGAAGAAAAAGCCAAACTTCGTGAAAATCGGAAGAGATTTGACCGAGTTATAGGGGTGGTAAACTTTGACCCGTGTCTATATACGAATCTTGGGGTAAGATTTGGACATGAATTTCGACCAAAAAATCGGTGTCGAGATTTGAATGCCAGATTAATCTAGAGGGAAAACCATGAAGAAAACGCCAAACTTCGTGAAAATCGGATGAGATTTGACCGAGTTATGGGGGTGGTAAATTTTGACCCATGTCTATATACGAATCTTGGGGTAAGATTTGGACATGAATTTCGACCAAAAAATCGGTGTCGAGATTTGAATGCCAGGTTAATCTAGAGGGAAAATCATGAAGAAAAATCCAAACTTCGTGAAAATCGTATGAGATTTGACCGAGTTATGGGGGTGGTAAATATTGACCCATGTCTATATACGAATCTTGGGGTAAGATTTGGACATGAATTTCGACCAAAAAATCGGTGTCGAGATTTGAATGCCAGATTAATCTAGAGGGAAAACCCTGAAGAAAACGGCAAACTTCGTGAAAATCGGATGAGATTTGACCGAGTTATGGGGGTGGTAAATTTTGACCCATGTCAATATACGAATCTTGGGGTAAGATTTGGACATGAATTTCGACCAAAAAATCGGTGTCGAGATTTGAATGCCAGATTAATCTAGAGGGAAAACCCTGAAGAAAACGGCAAACTTCGTGAAAATCGGATGAGATTTGACCGAGTTATGGGGGTGGTAATTTTGACCCATGTCTATATACGAATCTTGGGGTAAGATTTGGACATGCATTTCGACTAGAAAATCGGTGTTCAGATTTGAATGCCAGATTAATCTAGAGGGAAAACCATGAAGAAAACGCCAAACTTCGTGAAAATCGGATGAGATTTGACCGAGTTATGGGGGTGGTAAATTTTGACCCATGTCTATATACGAATCTTGGGGTAAGATTTGAACATGAATTTCGACCAAAAAATCGGTGTCGAGATTTGAATGCCAGATTAATCTAGAGGGAAAGCCATGAAGAAAACGCCAAACTTCGTGAAAATCGGATGAGATTTGACCGAGTTATGGGGGTGGTAATTTTTGACCCATGTCTATATACGAATCTTGGGGTAAGATTTGGACATGAATTTCGACCAAAAAATCGGTGTCGAGGTTTGAACGCCAGATTAATCTACAGGGAAAACCATGAAGAAAAAGCCAATTTTCGTAAAAATCGGATAAGATTTGACCGAGTTATGGGGGTGGTAAATTTTGACCCATGTCTATATACGAATCTTGGGGTAAGATTTGGACATGCATTTCGACTAGAAAATCGGTGTTCAGATTTGAATGCCAGATTAATCTAAAGGGAAAATCATGAAGAAAAATCCAAACTTCGTGAAAATCGGATGAGATTTGACCGAGTTATGGGGGTGGTAAATTTTGACCCATGTCTATATACGAATCTTGGGGTAAGATTTGAACATGAATTTCGACCAAAAAATCGGTGTCGAGATTTGAATGCCAGATTAATCTAGAGGGAAAGCCATGAAGAAAACGCCAAACTTCGTGAAAATCGGATGAGATTTGACCGAGTTATGGGGGTGGTAATTTTTGACCCATGTCTATATACGAATCTTGGGGTAAGATTTGGACATGAATTTCGACCAAAAAATCGGCGTCGAGATTTGAATGCCAGGTTAATCTAGAGGGAAAACCATGAAGAAAAAGCCAAACTTCGTGAAAATCGGAAGAGATTTGACCGAGTTATGGGGGTGGTAAATTTTGACCCATGTCTATAAGATTTGGTAAGATTTGGACATGAATTTCGACCAAAAAATCGATGTCGAGATTTGAATGCCAGATTAATCCAGAGTGAAAACCATGAAGAAAAAGCCAAACTTCGTGAAAATCGGAAGAGATTTGACCGAGTTATGGGGGTGGTAAATTTTGACCCATGTCTATAAGATTTGGTAAGATTTGGACATGAATTTCGACCAAAAAATCGGTGTCGAGATTTGAATGCCAGATTAATCTAGAGGGAAAACCATGAAGAAAAGGCCAAACTTCGTGAAAATCGGATGAGATTTGACCGAGTTATGGGGTGGTAATTTTTAACCCATGCTATATATACGAATCTTGGGGTAAGATTTGGACATGAATTTCGACCAAAAAATCGATGTCGAGATTTGAATGCCAGATTAATCTAGAGGGAAAACCATGAAGAAAAAGCCAAACTTCGTAAAAATCGGAAGAGATTTGACCGAGCTATGGGGGTGGTAAATTTTGACCCATGTCTATATACGAATCTTGGGGTAAGATTTGGACATGAATTTCGACCAAAAAATCGATGTCGAGATTTGAATGCCAGATTAATCCAAAAGGAAAACCATGCAGAAAAAGCAAAACTTCGTGAAAATCGGAAGAGATTTGACCGAGTTATGGGGGTGGTAAATTTTGACCCATGTCTATATACGAATCTTGGGGTAAGATTTGGACATGCATTTCGACTAGAAAATCGGTGTTCAGATTTGAATGCCAGATTAATCTAAAGGGAAAATCATGAAGAAAAATCCAAACTTCGTGAAAATCGGATGAGATTTGACCGAGTTATGGGGGTGGTAAATTTTGACCCATGTCTATATACGAATCTTGGGGTAAGATTTGAACATGAATTTCGACCAAAAAATCGGTGTCGAGATTTGAATGCCAGATTAATCTAGAGGGAAAACCATGAAGAAAACGCCAAACTTCGTGAAAATCGGATGAGATTTGACCGAGTTATGGGGGTGGTAAATTTTGACCCATGTCTATAAGATTTGGTAAGATTTGGACATGAATTTCGACCAAAAAATCGATGTCGAGATTTGAATGCCAGATTAATCCAGAGGGAAAACCATGAAGAAAAAGCCAAATTTCGTGAAAATCGGATGAGATTTGACCGAGTTATGGGGGTGGTAATTTTTAACCCATGTCTATATACGAATCTTGGGGTAAGATTTGGACATGCATTTCGACTAGAAAATCGGTGTTAAGATTTGAATGCCAGATTAATCTAGAGGGAAAACCATGAAGAAAACGCCAAACTTCGTGAAAATCGGATGAGATTTGACCGAGTTATGGGGGTGGTAATTTTTGACCCATGTCTATATACGAATCTTGGGGTAAGATTTGGACAAGAATTTCGACCAAAAAATCGGCGTCGAGATTTGAACGCCAGATTAATCTAGAGGGAAAACCATGAAGAAAAAGCCAATTTTCGTAAAAATCGGATAAGATTTGACCGAGTTATGGGGGTGGTAAATTTTGACCCATGTCTATATACGAATCTTGGGGTAAGATTTGGACATGCATTTCGACTAGAAAATCGGTGTTCAGATTTGAATGCCAGATTAATCTAAAGGGAAAATCATGAAGAAAAATCCAAACTTCGTGAAAATCGGATGAGATTTGACCGAGTTATGGGGGTGGTAAATTTTGACCCATGTCTATAAGATTTGGTAAGATTTGGACATGAATTTCGACCAAAAAATCGATGTCGAGATTTGAATGCCAGATTAATCCAGAGGGAAAACCATGAAGAAAAAGCCAAACTTCGTGAAAATCGGAAGAGATTTGACCGAGTTATGGGGGTGGTAAATTTTGACCCATGTCTATAAGATTTGGTAAGATTTGGACATGAATTTCGACCAAAAAATCGGTGTCGAGATTTGAATGCCAGATTAATCTTGAGGGAAAACCATGAAGAAAAGGCCAAACTTCGTGAAAATCGGATGAGATTTGACCGAGTTATGGGGTGGTAATTTTTAACCCATGCTATATACGAATCTTGGGGTAAGATTTGGACATGAATTTCGACCAAAAAATCGATGTCGAGATTTGAATGCCAGATTAATCTAGAGGGAAAACCATGAAGAAAAAGCCAAACTTCGTAAAAATCGGAAGAGATTTGACCGAGCTATGGGGGTGGTAAATTTTGACCCATGTCTATATACGAATCTTGGGGTAAGATTTGGACATGAATTTCGACCAAAAAATCGATGTCGAGATTTGAATGCCAGATTAATCCAAAGGAAAACCATGCAGAAAAAGCAAAACTTCGTGAAAATCGGAAGAGATTTGACCGAGTTATGGGGGTGGTAAATTTTGACCCATGTCTATATACGAATCTTGGGGTAAGATTTGGACATGCATTTCGACTAGAAAATCGGTGTTCAGATTTGAATGCCAGATTAATCTAAAGGGAAAATCATGAAGAAAAATCCAAACTTCGTGAAAATCGGATGAGATTTGACCGAGTTATGGGGGTGGTAAATTTTGACCCATGTCTATATACGAATCTTGGGGTAAGATTTGAACATGAATTTCGACCAAAAAATCGGTGTCGAGATTTGAATGCCAGATTAATCTAGAGGGAAAACCATGAAGAAAACGCCAAACTTCGTGAAAATCGGATGAGATTTGACCGAGTTATGGGGGTGGTAAATTTTGACCCATGTCTATAAGATTTGGTAAGATTTGGACATGAATTTCGACCAAAAAATCGATGTCGAGATTTGAATGCCAGATTAATCCAGAGGGAAAACCATGAAGAAAAAGCCAAATTTCGTGAAAATCGGATGAGATTTGACCGAGTTATGGGGGTGGTAATTTTTAACCCATGTCTATATACGAATCATGGGGTAAGATTTGGACATGCATTTCGACTAGAAAATCGGTGTTCAGATTTGAATGCCAGATTAATCTAGAGGGAAAACCATGAAGAAAACGCCAAACTTCGTAAAAATCGGATGAGATTTGACCGAGTTATGGGGGTGGTAATTTTTGACCCATGTCTATATACGAATCTTGGGGTAAGATTTGGACAAGAATTTCGACCAAAAAATCGGCGTCGAGATTTGAACGCCAGATTAATCTAGAGGGAAAACCATGAAGAAAAAGCCAATTTTCGTAAAAATCGGATAAGATTTGACCGAGTTATGGGGGTGGTAAATTTTGACCCATGTCTATATACGAATCTTGGGGTAAGATTTGGACATGCATTTCGACTAGAAAATCGGTGTTCAGATTTGAATGCCAGATTAATCTAAAGGGAAAATCATGAAGAAAAATCCAAACTTCGTGAAAATCGGATGAGATTTGACCGAGTTATGGGGGTGGTAAATTTTGACCCATGTCTATAAGATTTGGTAAGATTTGGACATGAATTTCGACCAAAAAATCGATGTCGAGATTTGAATGCCAGATTAATCCAGAGGGAAAACCATGAAGAAAAAGCCAAACTTCGTGAAAATCGGAAGAGATTTGACCGAGTTATGGGGGTGGTAAATTTTGACCCATGTCTATAAGATTTGGTAAGATTTGGACATGAATTTCGACCAAAAAATCGGTGTCGAGATTTGAATGCCAGATTAATCTAGAGGGAAAACCATGAAGAAAAGGCCAAACTTCGTGAAAATCGGATGAGATTTGACCGAGTTATGGGGTGGTAATTTTTAACCCATGCTATATACGAATCTTGGGGTAAGATTTGGACATGAATTTCGACCAAAAAATCGATGTCGAGATTTGAATGCCAGATTAATCTAGAGGGAAAACCATGAAGAAAAAGCCAAACTTCGTAAAAATCGGAAGAGATTTGACCGAGCTATGGGGGTGGTAAATTTTGACCCATGTCTATATACGAATCTTGGGGTAAGATTTGGACATGAATTTCGACCAAAAAATCGATGTCGAGATTTGAATGCCAGATTAATCCAAAGGAAAACCATGCAGAAAAAGCAAAACTTCGTGAAAATCGGAAGAGATTTGACCGAGTTATGGGGGTGGTAAATTTTGACCCATGTCTATATACGAATCTTGGGGTAAGATTTGGACATGCATTTCGACTAGAAAATCGGTGTTCAGATTTGAATGCCAGATTAATCTAAAGGGAAAATCATGAAGAAAAATCCAAACTTCGTGAAAATCGGATGAGATTTGACCGAGTTATGGGGGTGGTAAATTTTGACCCATGTCTATATACGAATCTTGGGGTAAGATTTGAACATGAATTTCGACCAAAAAATCGGTGTCGAGATTTGAATGCCAGATTAATCTAGAGGGAAAACCATGAAGAAAACGCCAAACTTCGTGAAAATCGGATGAGATTTGACCGAGTTATGGGGGTGGTAAATTTTGACCCATGTCTATAAGATTTGGTAAGATTTGGACATGAATTTCGACCAAAAAATCGATGTCGAGATTTGAATGCCAGATTAATCCAGAGGGAAAACCATGAAGAAAAAGCCAAATTTCGTGAAAATCGGATGAGATTTGACCGAGTTATGGGGGTGGTAATTTTTAACCCATGTCTATATACGAATCATGGGGTAAGATTTGGACATGCATTTCGACTAGAAAATCGGTGTTCAGATTTGAATGCCAGATTAATCTAGAGGGAAAACCATGAAGAAAACGCCAAACTTCGTGAAAATCGGATGAGATTTGACCGAGTTATGGGGGTGGTAATTTTTGACCCATGCTATATACGAATCTTGGGGTAAGATTTGGACATGAATTTCGACCAAAAAATCGATGTCGAGATTTGAATGCCAGATTAATCTAGAGGGAAAACCATGAAGAAAAGGCCAAACTTCGTGAAAATCGGATGAGATTTGACCGAGTTATGGGGTGGTAATTTTTAACCCATGCTATATACGAATCTTGGGGTAAGATTTGGACATGAATTTCGACCAAAAAATCGATGTCGAGATTTGAATGCCAGATTAATCTAGAGGGAAAACCATGAAGAAAAAGCCAAACTTCGTAAAAATCGGAAGAGATTTGACCGAGCTATGGGGGTGGTAAATTTTGACCCATGTCTATATACGAATCTTGGGGTAAGATTTGGACATGAATTTCGACCAAAAAATCGGTGTCGAGATTTGAATACCAGATTAATCTAGAGGGAAAACCATGAAGAAAACGCCAAACTTCGTGAAAATCGGATGAGATTTGACCGAGTTATGGGGGTGGTAATTTTTGACCCATGCTATATACGAATCTTGGGGTAAGATTTGGACATGAATTTCGACCAAAAAATCGATGTCGAGATTTGAATGCCAGATTAATCTAGAGGGAAAACCATGAAGAAAAAGCCAAACTTCGTGAACATCGGATGAGATTTGACCGAGTTATGGGGGTGGTAATTTTTGACCCATGCTATATACGAATCTTGGGGTAAGATTTGGACATGAATTTCGACCAAAAAATCGATGTCGAGATTTGAATGCCAGATTAATCTAGAGGGAAAACCATGAAGAAAAAGCCAAACTTCGTGAACATCGGATGAGATTTGACCGAGTTATGGGGGTGGTAATTTTTGACCCATGTCTATATACGAATCTTGGGGTAAGATTTGGACATGAATTTCGACTAGAAAACCGGTGTTCAGATTTGAATGCCAGATTATTCTAGAGGGGAAATCATGAAGAAAAATCCATACTTCGTGAAAATCGGAAGAGATTTGACCGAGTTATGGGGGTGGTAAATTTTGACCCATGTCTATATACGAATCTTGGGGTAAGATTTGGACATGAATTTCGACCAAAAAAATTGGTGTCGAGATTTGAATGCCAGATTAATCTAGAGGGAAAACCATGAAGAACAAGTAAGAGGTTAAAGTCGGGAGCTCCCGACTAGGGGATACCCTGAACCCTCTTATTCCAACACCAAATAAATTAATAAAAAAAAGTTCCCTTGGCAGGGCTCGAATTTGCAACTGACCGCATTACTTACTGTCGACTCTACTCAACAGCCACACCAGCAAAAAAAAAAATAATAATACTTTCCCCGGTAGGGCTCGAACTCGCGACAGACCGCACCACTTGCTATGCCTCTACTCAGCAGCCACACCAACAATTAAGTACTTATGATAAAAAAGGAACTAAAATAACATTACAAAAAAAAGATGCAATTACCATGCTATTAGAATGCGAAGCAGACGCGCATGAATGTGTGTGTGTACAGAAATTCTTAAAGCTGCTGCCCCATTCAATTGCGCAGTTGCATATAACTTTGGTTTTTCTTAACCGATCTTTCTGAAATTTTCTACAGTATATCTTATTGTACCATAGAATATTTGTCTATTCTGAAAAAATCAATTGCATTTAAATTGTGGTTTAAATTGGTTGGCAATAAAAGTTGGGTTATTAACTTGATTTATAGCTCTGGGGTGGTAGCGGGGAGGTGGCGATAGGTATAAAATGAAAGATACTTGAAATATTTATAATATTCTAAAAGCAACATATCATGTTTGGTGGCTTTAGCTCTTATTATTTACCCAATTTGCTAAAAAAAAAACAGGATGTCGATATCGATTTTTATCGATTGCTTGGAAACGGAGTAAGTTATCATTTATCGGAAAAAAACTCAATCTGCGCGGGAACTAGGAGCATCTACATCTAAAATTTCTCTAGCTCTTATAGGTTCTGAGATCCTTTGACTCATACATACGGACGGACGGACGGACGGACGGACAGACAGACGGACATGGCTAGATCGACTCGGCTATTGATGCTGATCAAGAATATATATACTTTATGGGGTCGGAGATGCTTCCTTCTGCCTGTTACATACATTTGGATTTTGCACAAATACAATATACCCTTATACCCATTTTTAATGGGTTCAGGGTATAAAAAGAAACTTGTTCTGGCAAAGGAAAACATGCTTGTAAAAATCTTTAAGGATTGTGTGAGTGCTAAAAAAATTTAAGTATTTAGGTGTTAAAAAACATTTTTTTAGTACAAAATCGCAAAATTTACTACCCTATTTGGGGCAAGCAGCTCGTGTGCGTCAAACTGAAGCTTAACAACGAGTAAAGGCAGCAGTAAAAATATAATTTTATTGTATACTAAAGAACTACTTGAAGAGCAGAATATTTAAGCAGAATGTGCACCATTCAGAGCTGCAGCCATGCAGCATAAAGTATTATAGTCTGATATACTATTCCGTATGACTCAGCCAAAAAATATGAAATCAAAGTTTTTTTTATCGTCCGAAAGGAACTAACTAGCAAACTTCAGGAAGATAGAAAGACGATTCGTTCGCAATATAGATAAGAGAGAAGGTCCGGAAGAAATAGAAGAGATTTACCAATTGGAGCAGATATTCAACCTAGTTTTGAGCTCGATCACCCCACTCTCAGGACTGTGACTCGACTAACTTAAGCAGGGTATCTGCTAGCCTGAAGCTTTCTCAATTGTAATTGAATTCCCTGCAAGCCAAATAGCCCTGCGATAGACACTATAGTAAATAATTTCAATTAGGCGCTCTACACTTCAGTACACTCAACAAATCCTATTACCCCGGGGCACCCACATAGCTCGCACCTCGACCCCACTGCCCTCTCTCCACCCACTCAAGCAGGTTGGGCATGCAAGTGCATATAAATTTTTAATTCAATTTCAGAACAAAACATGAACAAGTGGAAATAAACAACAAAAAAAAGTGTTGTTGAAAATGTTCTTCAACCAGTTATTTTGGCATCGGAGCCAAATAAAAAAAATTGTTGTGAACTTTTCGGTCGTGGCACAACCGCCGGCTGTCGCAAAATGTCCAAGTGGCAGGAAGGGCTCTAAATATGCATGTAAATTGTCCGGCCCTGAGCTGAAGCCAGAGTTGAGCAACTTTTCAAACACACAAGCCATTCCCTCTGTACCGCATGCAATGTGCTCTAAAATAGTTTTATTGAAATTATGTTGTTGTTGTGTTAGCTTTTATACCCCTTATTCCAAATGTTTGGAAGGGATATCGTGGTTCAGTGCTAATGTATGCCACATGTACTTGATCACATGCTAGGGATTTGAAATTTAAGGTAGTTTATCGTGTTTCTTCGGATATTTGTTCGCGTGTTTCCATAAAATCAATCATTTAAGATATTGAAAAAAGCTTTATGGGGCATTGCTTACAAATTTCTATACAACCGATAGTTATCGATATTGAAATGAGGCTTATTGGGCATAATTCGATGATTTCTATAAAATCGATAATTGTCGATACCGAAATAATGTTTATTAGGCTTAGCTCAAAGATATCCCCAATATCGATAATAATCGATATGTTGAAATACGGTTTATTGGACATAGCTCGAAGATTTTCATGAAATCGATAATTATCGAAACGGAAATATGTTTTATTGGACACAGCTCTATTATTTTCATAAAATCGATAATTATCAGTATTGAAATATGTTTTATTGGGCATAGCTTGATTATTTCCATAAAATCGATAATTATCGGAATTGTAATGTGGATTATTAGATCTGGATATACCAAAATTTAGTAGATAGGAATGCCTTTAATCCAAAGCTTTAAAAATCAATGTAGAGCACTGTATGCTCGCACATTTGAGTGCCACATTTGAGCCTGAAATTTCGTAAAGACAGGACATTTAGCACCCAAGCTTTTCAAGATTGCACTTTCCATAGTACAGTGCTGAGGGTAGAAGAACTTCGAATATTTGTATCAGCAGTTCGGCGCTATGTTCGGGGTATCCGCTGCCTGAGCACTCCCTTCTAGAGTCCTCCTATTTGTCGTTGTTGTTGCTGCTGCTGCTGCTTGGCGTGTGAATGTGTGCAAATTTTAACCTTAATTTCGTTGGCATTCGCCTGTCAATTAAGAACACATCAAGGACTTTTGCCCTGGGATTGCACATCGCAAACCACTTTTCTTCGGCACGCCCCGCAAACCCCTTCCCACCTCCATCACAAACAAACAATTGCATTTTGTAGTCGCACTCTAAAAGCCGCCGCTGTCAGTCATTGATTGCCTCTAGCCTTATATATTTTTTTTCGGCGATTTCTAAATCCACCCCGCCTTTTTAAATCAGTTTGGCAATTTTATATGATTTTCGCCTTTGGCCAGCTTGCCCAGTTCTCTTAGTGCTTGCGAAAATCAATAGAGTTTATCCCGAGTAGAATTCATTAAACCAGCGAATAGCATAACAAGCAATTTTCAGCTATCAAAATGAAAAAAGAAAATACACAAAAATACAAATAAAATAAATAAAAACTACAAGAAAAAGCAGCTTTATCATCAATATTTTCTACATTCCGCCTCGCGGCAATCAATCAAAAATGAAAGTCAAACAACAGGACGCTTACAAAAGTATTTTCAACGACAAACAGGAAGTGACAGGAAGTTCGAGGCAGAGAAATAATATTTACTAGTTCCCAATAACATTACAGCTCTTGACTAATAGATACTCTTTAAACAGTCTAAACAGGCTCCTTAACGGGACTAGCAACGTTTTGAACTGGAGTTTCAATAATCTGTACGCTAGGTAGATCATTCCCACAATAAAAAACGCCTCGATAATGTTTGTTTCTTCATTTCCTATACGTGTATCGCCTTTCTATGCGATTTTAACATACCTATAGAGGGTATTACAATTGGTTCATGAAATGTGTAAAGCATATGCATGTCCGACCCCATAAAGTGTTCTTAAGCATGTATATATAGATCTGTTTTAACAATCGATATTGACCTATCTGCGCGTCTGTTTCTATGCAAACTAGTCTCTCAGTCTAAGTTATGGCTATTCTTTTGAAACTTTGCATAGTTGCGTCTTTCTTTCCACATAGAAACGATCAGTCGAAAGTTAAGATCGTGTATGAACAACTTTTACGTTTTTCATGATCTTATTAACATCGGATCACTATGTCATTAATCGCTAAGTCAATAATTTTCTTGTGGATATGGCAAAATTTTTTTTTGTTTTTCAAGACGTCTTGACCAAACTAGATAATTACGACCTTTATATATTTTTTATATTTTATTGAAATTTTTATCGGACAACTACATCATATGGCTCCTGTAGGAACAATCGTAGAAACAAGTTGGATATAAAAACACCTTAAAGTCGTTTGTCTACATTCTTTTTTTTTTAGCTTTCCCTCTCTCTTGTGTTTTGTATAAAAACTGTCGATAGTCCAATATCTGGTATAGGATATCATCCAGTCGGCACTCTTTGCTACAACAATATTCCAATTTGCTTAATTATAGAATTCCAATAACAACGTTATAATTAGAAACAAACTTTTCTGCATAAGAACTTCTTAGAACAAGGCGCAGCAAATGTCAGCCGGAACACACCCACTGAGACCCACAGGCACGCCCACTTTCCATCAATAACCCATTAGCACGCAGCTCAAATAGCACTCAAAGGCGTCTTAGTTAATCGTATAGTATATAGAATTTGGTAATTAGTTGATTTATTGACGAGCAATATTTCCCCTGTACAGAATATTTTTATCAAACTAAAGTTAAAAACGTTTTTTGTTTTTGCGTTCCAAAAAGACAATCATCGTCATGTTAAGAATTAAAGAATTTTTTAGAAACGTTCTGTGTTCATCATCATGACTTTTAAGGTAAAATTTAAAAAGGTTAAAAATTGCAGCTAAAATTACAAAAAAAAATTAAATTTGACTATTATAATTTTTGAATTCCAGGTGTTGTTTTGTCTTAGCGAAAGGCCTTAGTTGCCTGTGCTAAACAAGATAGTAAAGTTGATAGCTTGCAACTATATTCTATACTAATAATAATAATATTATTAGTATAGGGTATTCACAGTTGCAGCTATGCAGGCAAACATTACATAGAAGGCAAGAAATAAAACCAAACTTACAAAATCTTTCATCGGTTTTACAGGAATTGGTGGCCATATCGCCTGAGCGTCGCAATTGGCGTGGCATCTTCATAGCCCTGCTGGTTATCGCCGCCGTCTTCAGCTTGATCATCTTTTCTATATTTCTGCTATCGCCCGAGGATGAGGGACTGCGGATTCGCGGACGAAGAATGCTGCCCAGCGACATTCTAAGCAAAAGCCTGCAATGGAAGCCATTCAACGGCACCTGGACCAATGGTGGGTTTCTAAAGCAGACCGAGAGAGTATTAAAGATATGCAATACCCATTTAATGCCCATTAGTACCCATTTTTAATGGGTCCAAACTCTTGTATAACAAAAGCAGTCCGTGTTGTTTTTTACTCTTATCGAAATCTCTTCGGTGTTTCAATAAATCGATATTTATCGATACATCAAAAACAGTTTTTTAACATAACCAGGAAATAATAAATAATAGAGATTATTATTATATTATACTCTTGTATAATATTACAGATTCCAAATATTGCGCTTTGGGTATATACACACTTGACTATACCCTACAAATTTTCTTATTATAAGAAAATAAACACGATATATTCTAATAACGTAACGGCATCTAGGCTCTGAATAGAGGAAGGGTACTTACGAGTCGGACATTCCTGACTAGACTACGAGCTATTTGTGGGCTTTATTCTTAGGGATTCCTTTGCATTTTAAGTCTTACTGCAGCTCCTCGGTATAAAATTTAGATGTACATATATGTTAATCCGTTTCTTGTTCTTACAGATCACGAATTAGTTTATCGCGATCCGTCGGGCGGTCTGTCCATACTTAACATGACGGATTATACCACGCGGATTCTTATGACCAACTCCACGTTTGTGAGTAGCTCATAAATCTATAGCAGCGCACCAGTCTCAACAGTCACTCTCTCTCTCTTTTCCCACCACTATTTCCCTGTCTCTCTCTCTCTCTCTCTCTCTCTCTCTCTCTCTCTCTCTCTCTCTCTCTCGCTGTACTTTCCTTTACAGCGCCAACTGAACGCCGAATCGTTTCTCGTAGCGCCGGATCAGAAATACGTATTGCTGCAATCGGATAGCAATGTCGAAGGCTCCAGGTACGTACTGCATAAGCCATCAGCTCGTGAAGGCAGCTCATGCAATCCGACTCCCTTTTTACCAGGCACCACGTTTACGAGGTGCAAACGGCCAACACATTTCCACTGGGACCAACGGAGAATATTGCGGAAGCACCGCGTCTGCAACACGTGGTTTGGGCGCCCATTAATCCACCACCACCACCACCACCGCCGCCCCCTCCAGCAGCAGCAGCAGCAGCAATGCCGGCCACATCCACCATGTCGCCGCTGCCCAACGGCAGCATTATTCTGAACAGTCTGGCAGGAGCTGCAGCAGGCGGTGCAGGCAAGCCGACGCCCACAACCAACGCCAATGGCTCTGCCAATGGGAGCGGTCCGAGCAATGGGAATGGCGGCACCAAGGCGCCATATTCGCTCAACCAGGCCATCGCCTTTGTCCACCACAATGACATCTATTACAAGCCCAAGGTGCAGGGTGAACTTGTCTGCCGCATCACACAAACGGGCGCTGCGGGCGTTTTCTATAATGGAGTGCCCGATTGGACATACGAGAATGTGCCAGAACTGGAGAGCCTACGGAGTAGCATTTCCTTCTCGCCGGACGGTCTCTTTCTCGCATTCCTCAGCTTCAACGACAGCGAAGTCAATGAGTACAAGTGAGTAGTGCAATGAATGGTAGTGAGTACAAGTGAATAGTGCTTTGAGTACAAGTGAGTGTTCATGAAAATGAAAAATCATTTCATAACTGCAAGAGTGGTAAGGAATGTCATAAATGGCCCAAGATAATAAATACAATTTCCAGCTTCTAATGTCTATAACTAGCAATACCGCTTTTCTATCGCTTTCGTGTCTTCCAATGTGAAAAAGTGGCACGCTTTTGCAAGACTTCTCAAAAGTGGGAATACTTTCGCTCGGCAGATAGAAAAGTGTTTTATCCCGACCGAAGGCTGAGCTAACGTCGAATGCTCGCTGTGGAAGTTAAGAAAGCGATACCAACCTATTGAAAATATACGAAAAGAGGCAGGGAGAAGCAAATTTCGAGCCCAGAAATGATACATATTATTGATCATGGCAATGAGCTGAGTCGATCTTGCCATGTCTGTCTTTCAAAGAGGTCCAATATAAATTCCTTACTCATACCTAACATAGATCATGCTTATCTTTTCGTTCGATTTGCCCCCATTTCCATATCGATAATTATCGATATTTATAGAATAGTTTTTACATATATGGATTACAAAAATCGTATTGCATGCTCTCAGTCCAGAACTATCTATATGACATGTAATAACCACATCTTTGCGACAGATACACATGGATGGGCGACAATATTAAGTACCCGGCGGTGCTGAGCCAACGTTATCCCAAGGCGGGCTCTCGCAATCCGAACGTGACGGTGAATGTGGTCAATCTGTCGGTGATCAAGTACATATTTCCCACGCAGATCAAGCTGCCCGTGGAGCTGGGCAATGACAGTTATGTGGGCGGCCTAACATGGGCATCGCCTATCGATCTATCCGTAACGGTAACTAGTCGCGACCAGACCAAGGCCACCACAGTTATATGCCGTGCACCGCACTTCCACTGCCAGGTGGTGCACACCGAGGTGACCATCAACGATGGTTGGGTATTGCCCGCGGAGCGTCCGATCTTCTCAGCACGCTTAGCTGCCCAGCTGCGTGGCAGCCAGCTGCGGCAGCTGCAGCTGCAGGAGATGGCCGCGGGCGAGGCTGCGTTCAGTGGCAATGAGAGCCAGGCGAGTGTCACCAACGGACAGACCACCTATGAGATCTCCAATGGCGGCTATCTGCTGAAGCGATTGCCTGTGCGCGATGGCGAACATGGCCACTATCGTCATGTGGTGTTCATTTCGTCGCTGGACCGCCGGCCCGTGCCGCTGACAATGGGTCGGTTCGAGGTGACCGAAATTGTCGGCTGGGACGAGCGACACGAGATCGTTTACTTTATGGCTGCTCCTGAAAGGCGACCCGGCGAACGCCACCTGTACAAGATCAGCCTTAAACTAAACGTCACCGAAACGAATCGCACCTACATCACGTCGACACAGCCCACATGCCTTACCTGCGACAACACCGAGTCCACCTATCGGCTTCATCGTGCTCGCAGCATCAATGCCGCCGAATGGCAGCGTGGTGAGCGCTGGGAGGAAATTGTGGCCCGCCTGGAGCCGGACGACTGCATCTATGACATACCCAAGAACTGTTTATACAATCGCGTCCAGTTCAGCCGCGACTATAGCTACTATGTGCAGGAGTGCTTGGGCCCGGAGGCGCCCAGCGTTTACCTGGTGGAGACGTCCAGCAATGAGAAGATCTTTGTGCTCAATGCCGGCGATGTGCTGCGCCATCGTCTATCCCAGCTGGCCATACCGCAGACACGCACTTTCAGCGTCGAGATACGACATGGCTTTCATGCCCAGGTGCGGCTATATTTGCCACCCGGCATGCGCGAGGAGGAGGAGGTCGCCTTTCCATTGGTGCTCCATGTGTAAGTAACGTCTAAGAAAATCCGCTCGAACCCGCTGCCGGCTTATCATACTCGGGCACCCTGGTTTTGGTTGAAACCTTGATTTCTTTCTATACCCTTATATACATATATATTCACAGCGACGCCTCGCCGGGCTCTCAGCTGGTCACGGAGCGATTCCATGTCGACTGGAACTGGTATCTGTGCAGTCAGCGCAGCTTTATTGTTGCCCAAATCGATGGACGCGGCAGCGGCTACCAGGGCGAGCTGCTACGCACCCAGGTACATGGCAAGCTGGGCACCGTTGAGATCGAGGATCAGCTCGGTGTGCTCACGTAAGTCTAGCCTAATTGCCGGACTTCTTATGTTGCCACAATCCCAATTTCAGCTATTTGCGCGACAATCTCAAGTTCATAGATCCGCTGCGCATCTGCGCCTTTGGCTGGGGCTACGGCGGCTACGCCTCGGCCATGATGCTCATCGATGACTCGCAACAGGTGCTCCAGTGCGCCGTCGCCATCAATCCCATTGTCAGCTTTGGCTATCACTGTGAGTGTTCACTGTACAAGTATATAGAACAAAAGGAAGTACAATTCTAGACTAATCAAAACTCAATTAGAGCAATATACAATTTGTTTGTCCTGACTGACTGCTCGACTAACTGATCAATCTAGCTGCTCAGCCCTGATTCAAAGATCTTCGTACAAACTTCACACATTTCGTGGAATCCATGACTCCTGGCTCATATGAGCGGATATTAAATATAGTTTTCGGCTCAAACTCTTTTTTTAAAGCTCTGCATAATTAAATTTTTAATGGCAGAATGTGGTTGACAAGCCCGGGCATGGCTGGGTAATGCCTGATAGTTTCTACAACCTTGAGAATTCATTAAAAAAAGACAAATTAAAACTTGGATTTTCCTTAAATTGGCAATATAATATAATAAACGTCATTAATGATTCACCCCATAAATTTCAAAAATTAGTTAGAATCCATTTTAATGACGAGGCAAACATTTTCGCCCATTTTTCGTCATTCCGGGTGGAATTATCTTACGTTACGAAAGGGCACTACAGTAAAAAGAAGCTTTGTTGTATTCAAACAGATCTTTTTATATACGATTACATGAAATTCGTTGTATCTAATATTTTATATCTATGCATGGCAGATTCCTTTTTCACGGAGCGCTATATACCGTTAAAGGGTGACTATCTGCGCGCCTTGCAGGAGGCCGATCTCACCATGAAGGCGGGCAATATAAAGGGTCGGAATCTGATGTTGATGCATGGCACGGCGGATACGCTGGTGCATCAGGAGCATACACTAATGCTGGTGCGAGCACTTGTCGATCAGCAGGTGAAATTCCGTCATCAGGTATATCCCGATGAGGATCATGCCATTGCCAGATCGCTCAGTCATGTGTACAAGACAATGGAATGGTATTTCGATGAATGCTTCGGCCCCGTCGACGACAACGAGTGGGACCCAACGGGTCTGTTTGTGTTCAAGCAATAATTAAGACCCCCCTACGATCCTTATGACGAGGATCCGCTAGCCAATCAGCTAATCGACATCGAACTGGATCCCGGCGAGCGCAACAACCAGACAACGGCGCTCTCAGCCCTGGATGAGCTGGACAATAGCCTCCAGGCGCTTGACCTCATGACCTCATCGGCAATGACACTTAGCAAAGTCTCCAGCAAGCTCTGCAACTATAGTAGCAAACGAAAGCTCCAACAGACCGAAACGACGCTGGCCAAGAAGATCCGCATCCTTCAGCATTAGCATGTGTGAGTGAGTGCATGTATGTATATGAGTGTGTGTGTGTGTGTGTGTGTGTGTGTGTGTGTGTGTGTGTGTGTGTGTGAGTGAGTGTGAGTGTAAATGCATGTGTGTGTGTGCGTGATTGTGAATGTATGCGTGATTATTTTTAACTCAATATGAACAAAGTTGGCTTTTTGTTGTATTTTTTTGGAAGTTTTGTTATTTCTAATTATTTTCTGGTATTTTTGTCAGCAAGTTTAGTATTTTTGTCAGTATTTTTAGTGTTATTGCAGTATCTTTTAGCATTTTTTTTTTGGTATTTTGCGTGTGACAACGTTTTTGGGGTGTGCGTGTGTTGAAATTTGTTGAGATGTGCGATAGCAGAGCGTTCTTATAGGCCAGTTTATAACGCAAAACAAAAGCAAGGTGATTCATTTATGCGACTGATTATTAACACATTATTGTGTATTACATGATAACAAACCAAAACGGATTAGAAATTGTTTAAACAATTTGATGCCATTGCTTGTCATGGGGCTGTAGCGAATATATATTGGGATATCGTAGGGGAAATATTACAAAAATGCCGAATAGATAAGCATTCCAAATTTTCAAACTAGCAGTAAAAAACAAAAGCAAAAAAAAAAAAACAATGATATTCATGCTAGAATATAGTGCATACAATATATATGTATACATATGTATGTCTATTATGCCGTTTTATGGTTTTATGTCTCATAATTGTTGATTTATATGTGTATGTGTATGTATGTATGTGTTCTGTGTTATAGATTGGCTTAAATCAATAGCAATGCTAAAATATAGACGAATATGGTACACATAAATATATATATATATATATAAATATATATATATATGTGTGGATATGTGTGTGTATATATATATATTTGACTGAACGTTATTTTTTGTATATATTAATAATTAATATTTTAAACAACACACCTAATTTATGTCCAACTTAAACACACAAAACAAAAACAAGAACGAACAGTTACCTTCGGCACGCCGAATATTGAATACCCTTGTAGAATTATGGCGTACAGCTTTTTGCAGATGTGTGAGCAGGAAAGTGAAGCTTGTAATTGCAGAGTTGAAATATCATGAAAATCAAAACAGTTTTCCTTTCAAAAACCCATTCTTTGACACATTCTTCCTAAATAATATAATAATATAGTCCGATGTTGATCAAATATGAAGCATAGTAAAAATGATATATACTGGGCTTGTCAAGCTGGAATTAAAAAGCAAAAAAGTTGTTGATACAAAAACTTAATTTTTGAAAATAAAAATATATTTTACGGTAACTCCTTCCATGCATTCATCATTTTCCGACCTTCTACAAGTGTATTTAAGACAGAAAAAATATATATATAAATGTTTTAAAAAGTGTGCTAGAAACAATTTGAATGTAGTTCAAGCCAAGCGAAACCATAAAGAAATTTAAATGCTTTCTTACTAAATGTTAAAATGCGCCTAAAAGAAAAAAAAACTAACGAAAAGCGAAAGAAAATTAAAACCAAACAAAAATCATAAATAAATGTGATAGTCGCATATGAACGACTATATGATGCCCTATGCTAAGCCAAAGTTGAAATTATAATATGCATAAAATATAACAATTTCCGTACATGTCATGGACTATAATCAATATAAGCAGTTTTTTTTTTTAGTATAGATAATATTCCATTTGGGCAAATTATTGGTACAGGGCATTACGAGTTGTAGCTTTATCAAGAGATTGCGTTTTAAACAAACTAGAATGTTAGGCGATGCTTGGTCCAAAGTCGAATAAAGCCAAACAGAACCACTTTTAAGCCCAGCCGGGACAAAAGCTATGCAATCGAATGTCCTCTATTCAAAAAAAAAAAAAAAAAAAACGTAATATATTAAACTAAATGAAAATGTTGTTGTGGCCTAAGCCAAATATCAGATCGGTATAGAGAAAAATGCCCACAGAGAGGGAAACGTTTTTTTTTAGATTTTTTTACCACAAACTTGAATTAACTACGATATGTGTATGTGTAAATGCGGCATCAAATTGAATTCTATAAAAACCAAAAAAAAAAATTAATTTAATAAAAAAAAAGAACATACATACATACATACATAGGTGTTAAATGTTGCGTCAATACGCCCCTAAAAGTGGCGAAATTTTATTGTAGAGTAACTGTGCGGCTGGTTCAAAAACTATTCCCAATATTTCACATAAAAAAAACATTAAAAAAAAAAACAAAAAACAAACAAATAGTCAAGCTTTAAATGTTGTACACAGAACAGACGGAAATTGGGCGCGATTACAAGAGTACATTTATTGCAACCCTAGCTAAATGCATAACAAATAGGAACTTATAAGCCCAAACAACTCTGTATGTAATATTTGTTGAGTGTGCGCAGCTCTTAATGAATGTTTAACGTAATTATATAAAATGAAAGAGCCCCCCCCAAAAAAAAAAACAAAAATTTAGAAAACCGAAATACATATTTATAAATGTTTAAGACAAAAAGCTATTTATGTATGTATACATATACAAGCGTACATAAACTAAACTAAAACTATAACTAACGACGGCAAGTACGAACATTCATACACTAATTATTTATACCTACAAGTCGAACTACATCATGAATTAATAACGGTGTGTAATTGCGCCCACACACAAGCCATTATGGAAGTACGTTACGTAATTTATGTACTTCAACAGGAACAAAAATGAAGCTAATAAAAAATATATATAAAAAAAAAACAAAAGAACAACTAATTTCCGTAAGGTACAAACTACTGCAAATTAGTTGCCGCGTAAAAAACGAAAGAAATTAACAACAACAACAACAAAAACAATCCCAAATAAATGACCAAAAAATACACAACAAACTAGAAACATTTTAAGTTGTCATTTCCAATGACACGCCAAACGAAGTTCTTTGGTTTCAAGACAACAATTTAAAGTAACAATAAAATTATGAGCATGTAGCATGTCTGTATGTACTTACATTGTATTTTGGAAAACGCTAAGTATACCAACAATAGAAGAACTCGAAAGTAACAACCAGCTAACAAGTTAAGAAAATCGAAACAATAAATAAACATGAAATTTTTGTGTGTATGCAAAATAAACAAAAAAAAAAAAAACGGAGTTTTAAGTTGGGGCTTCGATATTACAAGCTTGTGTAATTTTTGAATCAACTCAACATGAAAGTATTAAAGACTACATTTAGTACAACATTTTTGAAATTATAGTCTGTTACTTATCGACCATTGCGACCCATCATCTCTTGCATAGTATCGATAGTTCTTACTATTATAGTAGGCATCGATATGCACAGGGTTGTATTATCATTGAATTTTGTTCATCTCTAATACTGCGTAGCCGTCGCGTGTTCGTAGATAAATTGCAATTTCGCTAGCGTTTTTTTTTTAATTTTCTTGGAAAACGCAAATAAACCAATTCCAATTGACGCTGGGCCAACAGCGTACTGATTGTAATCAACTTGCAAACAAATCAGCAATTCAACTTGCAAACGGTAATAAGCTATTCTCGAAAGAACAAATTCGTGCGTGTATGTGTCCATATTTGTGTGCCTGTCTGTGTATGTGCATAAAAGGCATAGCAACCAGACAAGCGGTCGTTCCCAAAGCATGAAAGCACTTAATTGTGCTTATAAGGATTGCCACAAATGCTGCAAGCGGCGCATAAGCAATCACCCGTACCGCTCGTTAACGATGACAAATGAATCTTGGGGTGGGTTATTTTTTTGTTTTTAACCAAATTTAGCCAAACATTTACTTAATAGAAGACAAAAAAAATAGTATAATCGCATTGAAACTTCGTTTTGGTGAGCATGTGCATGTGTATGTGTGTATTAGTGGCGTGTGTGTGTATTTGCTAAACTTGAAATACAACGCAAACGCAACGAGAACAGACTCGTCAAGGTAAAGAAAAAATGTGTGAAAAATTCCAACGGAATTACGCGAGAAGCAAATCGGAGGCAGGAAAGAAGCTAAATCAGATTCTCTCTGAATGTATGTATGTTTGTGTGTGTGTGTGTGACGTCGATTGCGTATCGCTCCCATTGTGTGCGTGTGTGTACGTGCAAGATACATTTTGCGCCTGTAGTTGTAGCAGTAGTAGTTGTATTTTTGGGCGGGGGCAAGTGGGTGTCTGTTGATTGGGCTTTGGGGTATAAACGTACAACTTAATACAACAACCAAGAAAAAAAACATCTATTTTTGTGGGAAGTGTGAATCTGACGATTGTAAATTCTAGAAAAAAAGTTTTCTTAACACACTGCAAGCAGTTGCATAAATTAAATGTTTACATGCTTGTCCATTGTCGCCTTTGCGCAGTACTGCATAACGATTTAAAATCAGGTGGCAACGCCGACCTACATTTGACAACAGCGCCGTTTTCTCAGCTTTTGAGAGCCATTGCCGGGTCTAAATTAAAAAAAAAAAATACTTCTCACTTTGTTACAAATGAAATGAATTCAGTGATCAGTTATATCTTTATAACGCTAGCCGATCTATCGGCCGTATATATTATGTAATAATAAGTGCCAGAATTAGGCTTATGAAAGTTTTGCTAAGTGATTTCTCATAGTTGATAGGTCCGCTGTTTCGAGTTCAATCAAACTTATATTTGCAGCTGGAAATTCACCAACAATCGATGTCATATGATGTGTATCGATATTTACGATAGACACATCCCTGCATGCGGCAACGCTAGAGCAAAGCAGTAGCTCTTAACTGTGAATATTGTCTGTAGCGGAGAGCAGTTAAACAAATCGAAACGTTATTATTGTATAATATTTGTGCTAACAGTGCAGCAGCCTGAGCACAGTCTGTCGTTCTTCTTTTTTTTTTTTTTTCATTTACAATACATACTTGTGAAATGAAAACCGTGTTGTCTGTCTCTCGTACCACAAAAAGCCGAAAGTGTTAATTTGCCAAATTCTGTATATATATATATATATGTATATATACGTATATATGTATATGTATGTATGTAAATACATACATATGTTTGTGTTTGTCTAATTAAAAGATCAATGCTGCTGCAGCTAAGATATCTTGACTGGTAAATATAACAGTGTCGCGTGCGTTTTTATAATGTGTGTGCGTGTGTGCTATAATTTCACGTCTAGGTTTGAACTTGATAATGCAACTGCATGTGAGTGCGTGTCTGTGTACGCGCGTGAATAAATTGGTTAAAATACGCATAATTAACAGTTTTTGCATAATCGACATCGTTGCCGTTTCTTTTTCTTTCCAATATATGTACATGTGCGCGCTATTTGCATTGCCCGCGCTCCCGGCACCCACGCCATAAGCCACCTGTACGCCCTTGCGCGCTCACACACACATACACACACACAGTTAAACGAAGTGATTTGCGGTAGTCTCGTGAGCGCTGCTCACTTGCCAATGCGATAACGAAAACATATACATATGTATATGTATGTATTATACATATGCATATGTATGTATATTTGTATTTTATTGTCTTCTTTGGCCCATTTGGCTCTGCTTCTTTCCGATTTCAGCTATTGCTAAGCACATTTGTGCTCTGAAAAAATGTACGAATATTTGCACAGCTAAGGCGCCGCCGGTATTGCTCTCTACGCTTCAGCTGCATTTGGCGTCGACGTAGCTTGCAGCTGCGACTGCAGTTGCGAGGGCGGCGCCAATGAATTTCTATTTGTAGAAAAATAGCGCATAATTTGCAATGCAATTGTTTGCGCTTTCTATTTAGTAAAATCCACTTTTGATAACACATGCGATCATTGGGCGTGTATGTATGTGGTTTGTCATGGTACAATGAGATCGCGCATTCCTGACGTCACGAGACGACGTATGCATGATCTCTTCTCTTTTATTTATTATTATTTTTTTTTGTTTCGTTCGTTGATGCGCATAAAGAGAGCCAGAGAGCGTACGAGTTGCCATACATGCGTCAATTGTCATTGTTGAATAAATTTTGGGCAGCAGTGGCAACGCCGTGTCAGCTTGTTTATTAATGCAACATCTTGAGCTCGGGTCAAAAAATGTTTTGCAAATTTAGGAAAGCAAGTGGTTCGCAAAGAGCGTTTTTTTATTTTTATTTTAATCATTGTGCGTTTTTTATTGCAGTTGCAGCCGCTTGAGACGGAACATCACGGCGTAGCCTTGCCAAGCAAATAAGTTTGCCGCGTTGCGTATCTAAAAAGTGAGTAGTTGCACATTTGGGACTGTTATGAAAACCGTCAGAGATTAGACGGACTAGCTTTGCTTAGCTGCCCACAGGCAACACAACTGCTACAACTACAACAACAGCTACAACTACAACTAAAACACCGCATTGCACCCCCCCGCTGTCAACAAACGCCGATGCTGCGCCAGAGCAAGAGCTGGAGCCAGAGCCACAGGCAAATGCAGTTGCAGTTGCATATGCACTAACTACGCGCCGCTCAACACAGCCGCTCGACAGCAACAACGCCAGCAGCAGCAACGGCAGGAACAGGAACAGCGGCGGCGTCGGTTGATCAACACTCACATCTAGACAAATACATACACAGACACAAACACACACATACATATACATATAGACCGCACACAACGACTGTGACATTACAGTGAGGGTGAGAAGCGTAAGAGATCCTTACATTTCACGCTATAATAGAGAGAGAGAGAGAGGGAGTGAGACAGAGACAGAGAAGTGAAGGCAGAAAGCAGGAGGCGTATTCGCTGCCCAGCACACAAAACGCCCATTTGAATGGATCCGTGTGTTGGCTGGTTTCAGGAGGAACAGGAGGGACCAGCGTTGCGTACATGGTTAAAGATTTGGGAAACGAATGCCCAGGAGATGGGTGCACTTCTTGAGCAACAGCTACAGCAAAACAACAATAATAATAATAACAACAACAACAACAGCAGCAGCAGTAGCAGCAGCATCAACAGTAACGGAAATAACATCAGTAGCACCGGCAACGGCAACAGCAGCACCGGCAACAGCAGCAACAATAACAACAACGCGGTGGCCACAAACAATTTATCTAGGATAATAAGCAACGGTCCTACGATCAGCCTGCGTGATCCCGACTCATTACAAATTCTTCTTCAGCAGTTGAACGAAACGCCAGATCGTCACGGGAACAACAGCAACATTAACGGAGGCAAAAGCTCAAGCAACACGTCTATCGATTCCACATCGAACAACGACAATAATTCGCCAGCAAGCAGCAGCAGCAGTAGCAGTATCAGCGCCAGCGCCAACACTAACAATTCAGTTAACGGTACACCGACAACAGCAGCAGCGCCAACACCAACAACAACCACAACACCAACAACAACACCAACAACACCAACAACAGCAGCAACAGCAACAGCAACAGTGGCTGCTTCAAACAGCACAACGACGCCGACAGGTGGTGATAGCACCAACACCACCGCCACGAACACCACCACAAGCACTACCACAACCACCGGTACCACCAGCAGTACCAGTACCACCAGTACCAGTACCAGTACGAGTAGCAGTACCACGAACAGCAGCAGCAACAACACCAGTTTTGTAGCCAATCCCGCGTCCAAGGTGCCGCTGCACGAGCGCGCCAACACCTATTATAATCCATCGCGCAGGAAACGCGTCGTGGACAACAAGTCGAGCACTTTAAATCTGAACAAGCACGCCGAAATGATAGCCAAATATAAAGGCTGTCCGTGGCGAGTGCGCGACTATCAGTACGGTGACGGTATAATTGGTTTGCACGAGGAGATCGATCACTTCTATCAGTATGTGCTGCCCACGCCCTGCGAGCATGCCATTCGAAATGAGGTGGTCAAGCGCATCGAGGCCGTTGTCCATTCCATATGGCCGCAGGCGGTGGTCGAGATATTTGGTTCCTTTCGCACCGGCCTCTTTTTACCCACCTCGGATATTGATCTAGTGGTACTAGGTGAGCTATCCGGCAGAGTATTGCAATCAATCCCAACATATACACTAATCTAAGCAATATAAATGTTTTGCTTTGTATTCAATCAAGTTTGAAGCTTGAATATAAACCGTTCCAAATCGAGATTAACACGAGAAGATATTGCTATACGATACTCTCAACATATATAAATATAGCTTTGTATATATTAGTTGCAATCAAAAGTATTATAAAACACAATTTGTGCTACAAAAGTAAATATTTTTTTTGTAATTGGATGCTTGTCAAATCGCATCTTAAATTGTTCCCAAATGTTTTCTAAACCATCAAAGTTTTTCATTGATCTTAAATCGAACTCTTATGTTTATACTATCAATATTAATTTTAAAGAAAATCACAGTCAGCTTTTAAACTGGATTTGCCAGGCCGTAGCTCAACATTAATTCAGTTTTTTTTTTGTTTTTTGTTTTTATTTAATATTGACAAGAGTTCTTTTCGTTTTTATCGCTTGGAATGGTCGAACATATTTTCTGCAGCAATTTTATGAAGCTTGTTCTCTTTTTCCCTTCTCTCGCTCCCTCTTTTTTGTTGTTACTTTTTGCAGGTCTGTGGGAGAAGCTGCCGTTGCGCACCCTTGAATTTGAGCTTGTTTCGCGCAACATCGCGGAGGCCTGCACGGTCCGAGTGCTGGACAAGGCATCTGTGCCGATCATCAAGCTGACAGATCGCGAGACGCAGGTGAAGGTCGACATATCGTTCAACATGCAGTCGGGCGTACAGTCCGCGGAGCTGATCAAACAGTTTAAGCGCGATTATCCTGTGCTGGGCAAGCTGGTGCTGGTGCTAAAGCAGTTTCTACTGTTGCGCGATCTCAACGAGGTGTTCACGGGCGGCATCTCATCGTATTCACTGATACTCATGTGCATCAGTTTCCTGCAACTGCATCCGCGCGGCATCTGTCACGACAAGACGAATCTGGGCGTGCTCTTGCTCGAGTTCTTTGAGCTGTACGGTCGTCGTTTTAACTATATGAAAATTGGCATTTCCATTAAGAACGGCGGACGCTATATGCCCAAGGATGAGCTGCAGCGCGACATGGTCGATGGCCACAGGCCATCCTTACTCTGCATTGAGGATCCCCTAACGCCCGGCAACGATATCGGACGCAGCAGCTACGGTGCCCTCCATGTTAAGCAGGCCTTCCAATGTGCCTATCGTGTGCTCACCCAGGCGGTCAGTCCGCTCAATCTTTGGGGCACCGATGCACGTGTCACATCCATATTAGGTGAGTGAACATTAAATAGAGCTAAACACTTTACCAACTTGAGAAGCCTCAACTACCCCGTCTGTATATCCAACATATATCTTGAGATCAGCTTATCTCAATCTTTATGTATATGAACTCTAGAAGATATAAGCTTTTAATGTATTTAATATATAGTTGGATTCGCATTTTATGTTATTATTATAAGTTTGAGCATAGGCAAATTTCAAAATGAGCTGCATATTTTTTCAATTTAAATGCAGTGCTAACAGAAATTAGAATTGTCCAGAACTTTGAATCGGAATTCGAAATGAGTTAGATAAACTTTGAACTTACATCCGGCTTTTTTTTTTTTGATCGTACGAATACGATGAGTAGATATATTTTGATTCTTTCGATTTATAATTGTTACAATTTTACTTGAAAGTTATTATTGAAAAACTCAAATAATATTAAGAACTATTACAAATCTGATGATATGTAAAACAGAAGTTAATCATTTATTTGTACATGAAAAAGAAGCCTTATAAATGTCTTGATTTTTGTAAATTAATAGCATCAATGCCTAAAATTAGAGTTTGATGAATCGCAGCTGTATTCATCTTTTAAATTCCTCTACTCTGATTGGTTACATGAAAAAGGAATTAGGCTTCGATCCAGACAATGGACATAGCGTTTACTCTATCCAGCACAAAATGGACCAATTAAGACGACCACATTTTGAGTTTAAACTGATTTTAAACATAAGAAGAAATTAATTTGCATACCATTATTTGTTTGACGATTGAAATGTGCTTTTATAAAGCAACTGGACGATTCTAATATCAATTTTTGTTCTTGATTATCTGTATATACAAATATATAGGGCGCATTATACACATAACGGATGACGTTATTGACTACCGCGAATGGATACGGGAGAACTTTGAGTATCTGACCGCCGTGGATCCAATCTCGCCACTGCCCGCCTACACGAATGGGGCCGCCAAGTATGTGATCATGCCCTCCGGTGCCGTAGTGCATCAGATTTATCATCCGCATACGGTGCTGCAGCCGCACGCGCTGGCACAGCCGTATCATACGGCAGCAGCAGCAGCAGCGGCGGCGGCAGCGGCTGCACAACAACAACAGCAGCAGCAGCATCAGCTGCCGCCACAGGCGCAGCTGGCTAGCAATCTGAATCTGACGGCGCTGCGTCATCGGCGGGGCAGCACCTCATCGGCGGATGATTCTGAGGACAGCAAAGACTGCGAGGTTGGCGACCGGGAACGGGAGTCTATAACATCTGTTGGCCAGCCGGTTGTCGAGGTTATTGACATCACCTCATCGCCGCCAAATGGACTGGATGTGGCAGCGATGCCCGTGACTGTACCCAAGCCGATAATGGTGGCCATCAGCAACAGCTCGTTGTCGGGCTCGTCGGTAATGCACACACCCACACGCATAGATACATGATGAATGGCTGCCGGCCTCATGCAGCCGCAGCACCAGCAGCAGCAGCAGCAGGCCGCCGGCTGTGCCATGCTGGCCGCAATTGCTCCCAAACCAAATGCCACGCCGCGTGCGCAACTGTTGCGCACCAACGGCGGCGTCGCCGGTGCAGCAACTGCGGCCAGCATGCCAGCCAAGCCACAGGCCCAGCCAAGCCAACATACATGTATATCTTCTTCACAACTACAACAGCCAGACATGGAGCAACTCAGCGATGCCCCGGCGGACGGACTGGATGATCAAGTCTTGAACAGTCATATCTACAACACAACCACCGGCCACGTCCAAGCCAATAGCAGCAGCGGCGGGAATACAGCGACGCGAAGCTACGGCCAACAGCAGGCGGGGCAGCGCAGTCACTCGAATTCGTATTACCGTCAGCCGCTCTATGTGCCACCACCCTTGCAGCAGCAGCAACAGCAGCAGCAGCAATTGACCAAGACCATTTCCAATACCCAGCCGAGCAGCTACAATGGCCATCATGCCCAGCAGCAGCAACAGCAGCAACAACAACAGCAGCAGCAGCGGCCGCAGCATTTGCGTTTGGCCACTAGCAATAGCAATAGTGGGACAAACAGTTCAGGTGGCGGCTACCAGCAACATCATCATCATCACCATCAGCCACAACAACAACAGCAGCAGCAGCATCATCACCATCACCACCATCACCATCAGCAGCAGCAGCAGCAACAGCAGCCGCAGCCGCATCATCATCATCATCAGCAGCACCCGCAACACCCGCAACAGCAGCAGCAGCAGCATCGGCGGCACTTCCAGTCGAGCGCATCAAAAGCGGTAGGTTCGCCCACAGTATCATCATCCTGCACATCAGCAGCGGCAACAACGAGCGCGCATAGCGGCAACAGCAGCAGCAACAGCCGTTTGCAGCAAATGCGCGACACTCGTCTCGTCAACTCATCCTCCTCAATCATTTCCATATCGTCTGAATCCTCAGTTGGCAGCTCAAGCAGTTCGTCCCCCCGTTCACCGCGCTGCGGCTCTGGTGGTGAATCCCCGGACTCGGCTTCCGGCCAGCTGGCCACTGCAGAAGATCGCTGAGGATATCCAGGCCCAAATCCAATACCAGAGACGCTATGGCGGCCACTGACCCACCCAACAGTTAAGTGAACGGGACAGAGAGCGTGCGAGCGAGCACAAGAAGAACAAGAAATCAATTCAATGAGCGCGCAACAGTGAGCCATATGAGAGAGAAACGTGTGATGATGAGACAGAAACAGATTTGGCCATTTGATAGCAGATGGAGAGCGAGAGAGAGCAGAGTTTTAGTGAGCGAAAGAGATAGAAGATAGATAGCGAAAGAGATGGAAATAGTCATGTGCATTATCTATATTAGCTGCGTGCGTTTAGAATTTTTTTTTTTTTTTTTTTGTGTGTTTCTGATAGTTTTGTGTACCACATTTCAAGATCACATTCAATCATTTATGCATATGCACATGATGTATATGTACATAATATTTGTTTATGTATGCACATGTGAATATGTGAACGCGTATTGACATACATATGTCATGTAGGCGTATGTATTTGTATATATTTATATATTTTTTTATTAGCAATTTTGCATTTCAACGTTTATGAATACAACAAATTATATACTCAACAACCTCCCCCTCCAAAAAAAAATAAATAAAAATAATAATAAAATAATAAATAAATTAAAATAAAAAAAATCCCTTTAATAACAAATAAGTGAAAAAATTGCCATCTTGCATATAGAAGCATACACTCACACACACACTCACACACAAAATTAACTGTAACTATAACTGTATGTACTCTCTCTAAATATATATAAAATATAAACCATATAATTAAATAATGCATTGAACCATTCACAATAGATGCATAATCCGTGTAATGCTGTCTCGCTTGCGCCTTTTTACACTACCCCACAAACACGAACTTTCCTAAATACACACACACACACATATTTATATATATATATATATATACTTATATATAGTATATACACTTACACTTTGCCCTACTTGTGCGCTAGTTGGTATTTCATTTTGTTTTTAAAATAAATATGAAAGAAAACTGAAAAAAAAAAAGAAAACTAATTTAAAAAATTATATAAATATATATACATAAATATATATATTAAATAATTGATTAACAAAATAAACTGCGTTTAAGGCAAAAACAAAATTAGTCATTTAAGTTATGTAAAGCGAAATGTGAAGTACGAAATTAAGTACATATATGAAATATTATTTGAATAAGAATACTAGAGTTTGTATAAAATTGTATAGTTATAAGGCAACTAGATTTTCTTGTTTTTATTTCATTATAATTATTATAATTACTATTTTTTTTTTAAACAATGGATACCTATTATCTTATTAAATAAGTCTAGTATGATGCTTATAGCTTAAGCGCTGCATATAGTGTGTATATATCCGAGCGACTCTTAAAAAGGAAGTGTAAAAGCATCAGAATGCACGCGCAAATATCACGCTAATATTATTAAGTGAAATTGCGCGTCAAACAAGAAACATAACAACAACAACAAAAACAAAAAACGAATGCAAAAAAACAAAAGAAGGGAATAACAAATAATGTTTAAATTTAACATTAAGCATTGTGTAATTTCCATGATAAGCTCTTGATCTAACGATAAGCTGCTTTTTTTTATTAATGCTTCAAATGTTTTTATTATTATTATTATCATAATTATTATTATTATTATTATTGAATATCCCAATACTGTACTATTATGATTACTATATTTAAAATTCTGCGCCTCAAAAAAAAAAAAACAAAAAAACAAAAAAAAACCCACAAAAATTGTACAAACACATTGCTTTTGAAAAGCATAAACAAATGTAATGTGTTTTAAAGCAAAACAAAAAAAGTAAACGACAAAACAAGATAAAACAAACAAAAAACTAAAAAAAAAAAGAACCGACAAACCAAGAAAAACTAAAAACCACAACGGTGTACAATTATTCATTATCATAAACTTACTATATGCATATGCAATTCCTGCCATTTATTAGTGTACATATATACATGTATATTTATATAAATTTACGTACATTTTTTTTTGTTAGTTTCTTTTCGGCAGACCCGAAAACTTTACCACTAAACCCCGTTGAACTTCCTTATGGGCCAGAACTTCTTTGCCCCCATCCCTTATTTAAATCTTAACTTAAACGTACTGCCATTTTGAGAGAGGTTTTTAAAACAAAACATAAGTGAAAAAAAAACATTAGACTTTGTACATGTATAACATTTAGGCTGTTCTTTCCATTTGTAAGAGACAAGAAACCAAAAACTTAAGAATTGTGCATGCAGTGAAAATATGGCAACGTTTGCCAGTGTTGGCTAAGTTTAGTTTCTCGACTATTCATAAACTGACAAAATGTTATATTTCTAGTTACCTTCCTTCCTCCCTTCCTACCATGCGCCACAGCACAATCATTTCTCGACAGCAGCTGAGAGCTTGCGACTTGGCAGCTGCTTTGAAGCCCACCTTACACCCAACACACACACATAGAAATTCACGCATGCATGCAGTACTGTTCGCACGCACACACACACACACACACACATACACAGCAACATGCAGACGATGCGTTGTAAACGAAATAATGTTAGAATGTCAAAGTAAAACTAATAAGAATTATTAAATTTATGCACTCGTCTGTTGAATATTTATATATATAATGTGTAGTTAATATGAACTAATTGATAAAAATATGCATACGTACACATGTACATACATACTTACGAATAAACGGGGTGTGCGTGCGTGTGTAATACAGTCGAAAAAAGTTAGGTTAGGTTTAAGCTGTAAGACTTGAAAACGATGCAAACAATTAAAATACACACACACACATATGTTAGTAGCACACACCCACACACACAGGATGCATACTAGTTGGATATTAATATTAGTGTTGAGGTTATGTCGTAAATTTTCCAATATCCGATCACTGTTTGCCTAGCCAAGTAAGTTGTAACATGTAACGGTTTTTATATATATATATATATATATATATTATGGCATTGTATTTGATTTGTGTATTTGGCAAAATGCATGCATATATCGATGTACAACTATCGGCTACAGCGATGTACGTGGTCATGCGATATATGTATAGTATTAGCCGATCCAATGCGAATATATATACATATATATTTATACATGTATATATATATATATATATGACGAAATTTCATAGCTATTTAAGGTGAATTCGTAACAAATTATTATATGCATACAAGTAAATCAACTGATGTGTAATGTATACTTAGCTAATTTATGCGTAAGTCGAACAACGATCATAATATTATGATGAAGTGGAAGCCGTTGCCGCGGCAACCTAATAAATGCCGTGTTGCGTGCACGCAAAAACAAAAAACAAAAAAAAACAATGCAAAATATATGTATGTATGTATATATAATTATAGGTATTGTCCCGTTTACCACTTGATGTAGGTAAACTTAAAGGTCTTCGGATCGCTGGCCTCGCACACATACAGCATCAATATCTTGCAGTTGGCATCGTTGATCAGCTCCCGAGTGCCGAACATGTGGACGCAATTCTCGTTGCCGCCGTAATTGTCGGGCATCTGTTTGGGTCCGTTCCAGGGTGCAAAGGTCATGGGGCGGCCAGTTGATAGCCAGTAGAAGGCGCCCTCAGTGCCCAGATCGTTGCCGGATATCCAAAAGTAATCGTTATTCTTGAAGCCCTTGGCCTTAATATACTTGACCAGCGCCTCCAGCTCCGGCTTATCCTCAATGGAGGCCAAGTGAGCGTTCATCATGCGGCAGGCAGCCGCTGCCTGGAACCAGTTCACCTTATTCATTGGCTCAATGTAGTAATAGTTGTCGCCAATCCGTATGAACGGTGTCGTATCAATGTCCGACGGAATGCCTGCAACATATGGTTAGCCATTGTGGAATGCCCAAAAGAGATGGAACCACTTGGGATACACTCACCATTGTACACCTCCGTGCGGTAGTTTGTGAATATATTCACATCCGGTAGATAGGAGAGTGCCGGAGCACAACAGCAGCTCAGGATTACCAGGCGCAACAGTATTAGGTGTGCTTCTTGTTGTGGATGCATCTTGGCTCGATAGCTGCGACTCTAATTAACTGTAAACGTTCGACGTCAACTGCCTTTGCCTCCCGACTGACTGGGCTTTTATGCACAACTTGGCCTGGCACCGGCTATTCCAAGTCCAATCTCAGTCAGCTGTGGCAGCTGTTATGCAAAAAACAGCTGCACAAGCACCGTGGGCAAAGCATTCCCAGCCCATAAGAATGTCACTAAGAAAACTAAACGAACTAGCTACGTACTCTGCGATAGAGTATCCTTGGTTAATTCATTAAATTGAACTCTTCGCTTCGTTTTTTTTTAGGAGATTCTTCCCAATACGTTGGATATAGCGGATGTAGCTACATAAAGTCTATTCCCGCATGCATCTATATCAAATAACATTCTTCAAGTGATATAATTAATTGATTTTTTCTGTATGTCCGCATGATAGAGTATTCAGTTTTCTTACATACTTCACATAATCTTAAAAATCTTAATATGCAAAACTGTTTTCCTTGATTAGTTGACTGATTGATTGATTGATGATCTATGCACAGCCCAAACCCCAAGAGATCGACTACGAAGGCCACACAGTGTTTTTTTAAACAACGCCCTTCTATGCGATTCTCATGAATTCAAGCAAGGTATACAGGCTTTCGAGCTTGGATCATGAGCGTGTTATTGTCAAGTTGTGTTAACAATCGAATAAGCTCTGATCTCTGATTAAACTCCATTTCGTATTTACTCTCTATCTTTTCCCCTCCATTTTAATTCCTTTCTTAGTCTAACCTCCGCTCTATTTCTTCCATTCTTATAGCCATGTGCATCTATCAAATTCTGTCTTCTGCTTTTTCTTGTATGTGGACTTTTGGGTAAGTACATGTTTACATTTATATTTAATAAACATTATACATAAATAAGAATTTATATCAAGTCAACATAGACCGGGTTAAGGGCTAACTTCTGGTACATTTATAGATGCCTTATCATTTCTATCCAAGTAAAAATTTCATTAAAGCCTCCTAAAAGTATGCTTCACACTCAGTTTAATATAAGAACCGTTAGATATGTTTGGTTTAAAAAAGTATTCCATTTTAAGGAATTACACAATTTTCGTAAATCTGAAATTTTTCCATTGATTATATATAAAAATGTGAACATAAATACAGAGCAAAAATAATGAATTAATTTAAAAAAGATATGCAATCTTTGATCTTTGAATTAATACATTCGACTAAAAAAAAAAAGAACAAAAGCTGTCACAGTTAAATAAATTCGTTAATAAACTATTTGCTAAGACAGTCATCAAATGGCAAGCCCAATAGTCTTAAGCGTACCAGGATCTCAGCTATAGCTAATTCTAATAATATAATATAAGTTAAATTGAGCATTGCGAATATGGTAAAGCACACGAGGTTCGTTTCCAACGGCCTTTCGCATGAGTAATAATCCCAGGCAGGCAGATGCACGTTGAGTCAGCGGCTAGATACAACCAATTGATGTTGTGGGAATTACATTTGCAATGGAATCCCCTGATGGTCTAGTCACTAGTCTGGCGCCTGCCTCCGTTCAACTCAATCGGACATTCGTAGATCGAATGTTGGCTGTTGGTTCTCTTCCTCGGGCTTGGGCCAAACAATGCCCTCAATCCAGTCCAGATAGCTGGAGACGCGTGTATAGACGCTGGGTGGTCCGCTGGCGCAGCCCTGGCCCAGCGAGGTGACGCCCACCACATACCAGCTGGAACCGTTTCGCATGAGCAACGGCCCGCCCGAGTCGCCCTGGCAGGTGTCGCCCATGGCTCGCATGTCACCGGCGCACAATTGGCTGGCGGCCAAGCCGTCGGACAGGACGTCACGCGGATAGTGTGGCTGGCATTGATCGGTGCTAACATGCTGCAAGTCGACCTTGAGCAGCTGCGACGAGGAGAGGCCCGCGAAACGTATCTGTCCATAGCCAATGGCTGTTAGATCTTTCTCCGCCAACTGGGTACTGGCCCAAAGGCACGCAATGCGCAGACCCGATGGCTGCGCTTCCTCCAGCTCCAAGAGCGCAATGTCATTATACGCGGTGCTGTCATTGTAGCCGGGATGCACAAAAACGCGTCTGATCATGTGGTCCTCACCCAAGCCAATGGTTAGATTGTCGCCGCCTAGGCGCACCGTGACCGGCAGCTGACCGCCAAAGTTGATGCAGTGCGCCGCCGTCAGCACAAATTTATCCGATATGAGGCTGCCACCACAGCGATAATAAATGCTCTCATCAAAATTGGAGCGCCAGCCCAGCGCGGCCATAAACGGGAACTCCCGATGCTTGGTGGGCCGGCCGCCCACAATGGAGATGCCAAAGACAAGCGCAGCCTCGCAAGCTGCAAATATCTTGCTGTTAAACAGGAAACATGTATTATACATTATGTATAATACGCACCCCGATCGCTGCGTCGCTGCATAAGAGCTGCCAGAGTTGGACGCACTGTTGTGCTGGTCGTGCTGCTGCTGCTGCTGCTGTTGAGGGCACAGCACACGTATTGATCGAACTTGACGAAATAACAGGTCTTGGGTGTGACATGCTCCCGCTCCCAGCGGCTCAAGGCAGCGGGGCAATCCTCCAGCAGCTTACAGTTGCCAGGCACACGCTGCTGCTCGTCCGCAAAACAATCGTCGAACGATTCCTTGGGAAAGACAATGCCGCGCTGGGACTGCGGCCGAATGGCGGCCTGGGCCACTGAAACGGAGTCGAGTTTAAATAGCACAATTTGTATGTGGGGGCAAAGTGAAATTTGGTAGCCTACCTGCCGCCCCCGCCGCCGCCGTTGTGCCCAGCACAATCAGCAACAAGAATGCGGTTTGCATTTTCTGAGTTCGCCTTTCAATTGGGACTTTCTTTGCTACTCTCTACGGCTGCTCGACTGCAGGCCTCGCTTCTAACTGGCTTCTCGTTGGCGCCTGCGCCGGTTGCTGCTTGGAAAGTATGCGTCGCATTTGCGAAACCAGCCAGGCAACTTCACATGTTTCGCTGGCTGACATGTTTCTGAGCTACGCCTTTGGCTTAACAATTGTTTTGTTTGGCTTCATAATTTTGGCATTCGGATGAAGGGGTGCTACTTTCAATGTCGATAGCACGTGCTTGTGCTATAGGCCAGCGAACCGTGACCGGTTTTGTTAGCTACATTTAAAGGGCAATTCATTGCTAATCACATATGTATGTTCGAATTTACACAGCCAATTGTTTTTCTTATTTTGTCGCACTTAATTGTCTTGTTGTTGCTATTGCGCGCCAATTTTTTAGTTGCGCAAATCTCTTAGTCATTCGTGGTGGCGCCATCTATTGGTCGTTTTGTTGCCCACAGCTGTTGCGTAGACGTTATACAAAGTGTTTTTTATTATTTAAATCACGTAGATTAGTTACCACAGCAGCATTTACATATTATTTTGTTGGCTTATTAACTAGTATCAACATTTTCTAATTTAATAATTAAATAGATAAACACAATTATGTACATTGCATGCTCGGTATATATTCGATACATCGATACATCGACATGAAAAATACCACAACATAGTGTCTTATGCCTATCGATACACGAGCACAGCCGATTACGGTAGCGACAATTCAGTCGAAAAAAATTCATTGAACGAGTTGGACGCGATTTGAGTGCGAGCTTTTGTTTTGTATACATCTTGTAGCCGGCATTTTACGCGCGTTCTGTATTTACATTGTAAGTGACGCGCGCAACAGGACGTAAACAACGGTTAAATTTATTAAAAATAGACGCGTGCATGCGTAATTTAATACGCATACACGACCACACACACGCACACACATACACAGATGTAAATCGTGTGTGCGTGCTGTTTGTATTCTGTTTTTGTTTTTGTTTTAGTGCAATTTTTCCAAGTGTTCTATTTATGTATGTGTGTGTATGTGTTGTCTATACGTGCACTGACACTGTACAATTGTTCCAATTTGAATACCGATCTCTGAAGGTAAACCAGCTGCTCGCTTAGCTGGTTTTCAGGTTCGACGTTTAGACGTTTTTTGCTTTTAAAAAATACAAAAAAAAAAAAAAAATTAAAAATAATTCAAGTGCAACCCTTTTGTTTGTTTCGCAATGACGTCATTGGCCAATGCCGATCATAAGCACGCGCGCTTCTCATTTACTTAACTATATATCGTATGTATATACCGTATATATGTTTGCATTAATTTATGAATCATCATCCTCTAATGCTGCGCCAAATCCCGCTTCGATCAACTCACGAACTCTCGATTGGTTTGCTGATCAATTTCAATGCTGGAGGCCATGACGTCAGCTGCCATTTCAAAATGAAACTTTAGTCATGAGCTCATGCCAGAATTCTGGGCCCAGGTTAAAATATATGACTAAAGTTACAAGCGTTGTTTCCGGCATATTAACAAACAATAACAACAACAACAACAAATATTTTCAACGACAACGATCGATTGTAAAGCACAGCCGTCGTTCTTATCAGCTGATAATGAGAAATTGCTCAAGGCACACGATAAGATAACATACAAATATGTAGGCAGATACATAAACACACACAAAGACACGCGCACACACACACATACATGCTGCAGTACGAAAATGGTGCGCAATGTGTTCAAAGTTGTAGTTGTCCATTTATGGCACTTTTTATACCCTGTGTCATTAAGTGCAACCGAGCTTTGCCAGTGTTGTGCAATGTTCGGCTGTCTGTCAAGTGCTTTGGAGATTCAATCCAATTTGGCAAATCGATCCGATCCGCCCCCGCAAATTGCAAAAATCGATATTTTCTAATGTCGCAATTGGCGAAACGCTTCTTTCCGCTAACTGTGAACAGCGTACCACCTTAAGACTTCAATAGCAACTTTTTCATTCGTTTGATCTCTTTTTGTTTAATGACATTCAAAAAAAATAAAGATGAATTTTCTTTTCGTTGGTTTGAGCAATTTACAAGCTGTCAGTTTTTATTTGTATACATTTTACACGATTTCCAGCAAACAAAAAAAAAAAAAAAGCTCAGTATAACCGGTTGCAAAAAGAAGATCAAAAACAACAACAATAATAAGCACAGCAGCAGCAACAAACAAAAAGAACAACAACAACAATAAACAGCAACAGGTGAGTTGAACGTGGGTTTTTTCTTTCTCTGAGGGTATGAGGGAACAGAAGGAAGGGAATGGCCCTGAACGGTGTAGGGGGGGGGGGGGGGGGGGATCACCCACAATCAGTTAAGCTTTCACTTTAAGTAAAAGTAACAATTAATTATATTACTTATAATTATATGCCATAAGCGTTAAAATGCTGAGCGAATCGCGGGCGACGTTCGCTAACAAAACGCGCGCGTTTTCAACATGAATTTAAAACGGTAAATCCACAACTCAACTACATACACACATATGTTTATATGTGTATGTGTGTATATGAGTACTTCAAGCTAAGCTTATGCTGTTTATCTACAGCTTAATGCGACGCTGACAGATCGCAAGGAAAACGCTAGCGTTTATAAACGCCCCGCTTTGATCAAATCGATCTTTTCTACGCAGCAATATCTAGAATATGAATAAATATAAATGTTTATTTCATTTAATTTGTTTGTCGAATGCAACACTATTAAAATGAATTTCCGCCTGTCTCTATTATTATGGCCCGCAATTAATATGCATAAGTATGTGTGTAAATGTGTGTATACATATATGAATTTATGTGTACACAAAGTTTGACCTGCATTCAAAATTTAAACGGTTTTTTCTTTTTGTTTTTTTTTTGGAAAAAACAACTAACAAATTTGATTTCATGGATAGAACTACCGAAACGAGCTGCATGATCTCATTTTGCGTGCAATTTAAACAAAACAAAAAAAAAAACAAAAAAAAACCGCCAGACAGCAACAAATTTTGCCACAAAAAACAAAAGAAAATAAAAAAAAAAAGATAAATTAAATTAAGCTTTGCTTGTTTAACACAATTTTTGATTAAGTAAATCTGTTTCCAGCTGTTCTGAACAATATACGATAGTGTAGACGATAGTTTATACGATAGTGCGTATACGATATGTGCTTAAGTCAGATCAGTTGGATATAACTTTGCATTCACAAAAATTCTTTATTGAATTAGCTCAAGTAATAAGTATAAGGTAAAAAGTATTATGTGATAGGTATCAAGTAAAAAGTATTTAGTAATAAGTATTAGTTATATGTACATTAAGTACAGTGAAAACTCTACACGTGGACGGCTTCTCTTTGGCACTACACTTACGAGCTTAACAAACAATTTTTCGTTAATTTTGAAGAATTTTAAACAGAGAATAGTAAAGCGAATAATCATTTCTAGATATACAACTAATTAAACGGAATTGAAGATTTATAATAAGAGTTCTCTATATAAACAGGAAATATTGCAGATAAGGCCTGCAATGAATCAGTTGAAATACGTTTTGAATATTGCGAGTCTAACAAGTTCGTAAAGTTGCTTGGGCGAAAACAATGAAAGTGGAGAAGTTAGGCAGCTAAACAGATTGATTTGAACATAAAGCAGCGACACAAAAGCCAGAAAGAAATGAATAAGAGTTGAAAGCCAAGTTAAAAGAAAGTGATTGCAAATGTAAAACAACAAATAGATCTCTAATCTAATTTGCGTAATACAATCTGCCGGATATATCCTAGTCAAATTGTTTTCTGTTTTCACAAGTTTTTACCTTAAGTGTTTCTGATATACTCTCAAGCTAATTAGTTTTTATAAAGGCAACTCGAATTTGATTGGATTTGGTTTTTTTTTTTTTTCGAACAGGGCTGAAACCCAAGGGAAAAAAACATAACGAACCGATTTTCTGTTTATTAGAAACATTTTTCAAATTTTTATTCCATTTCCTTGAACCCTTTTTTTCGCGTTTCTCCTCGGCTTGCATCTAATTTCAATATTATATTGAAACGGTTTAATTTTAAAGTTAAATTTGAAACTTCAGTTAATTTATTTAATATTTGGCTTCAGCCAAATAGCGTTAGATAAATGCATAGATTGGGGCCAAAGTTATTTTTGACTCGAGTCAGAGTCTTCCCCAAGAGTTTGTTTATTTTAAACTCCAGAACAAAGTCTAAAATGGCACGTCGAAGATTAAATATCTTTGTAGATATGGTAGATTTACGGACTCATAGATATGTGGGGAGTATTGTGAATCTTGTATTTAAATATATTGGAGAAACATGGATATATTGGAAAAGATGGAATTTGTCCTATAGAGCTATATGAGATTGATATTATCATGTTTACATGCTCGTAATATATATAACCTATATATATAATATATATATATTCCGGAATCATTTTTGGGGTTCGCTTCAGGCACATCTTTGTCTATGACATCGGATGTATTTATATATTATTATATATATTATTATATTCCAATATACTTACTTATACCTAAGTTAATATATGCATATATTTATTTTTATTTTATCTATTTTTTTTAATGTTTTAATATACCTTCAGATTTGTTTTACCTGCATATTTTGTACGTACATCTGCATGATATTTACATTTTTCGACACCTTTTTGGGCCGTTTGCGGTTCATTCAACTTGGAAACGTTCGGCCAATTCGGTCGACTGTGCTTTAAAAATAATTTGAACTGTATATTTATTTTCTTCTCTTGTTTTTTTTTTTGCCTTATTTTCGCTCTGGCTTTTCCTTCTTGTTTTTTTTATTATTACAGTTTTACATGTTGAGCGAGGAGACGCGGGAATGCGTGTGCCGCAATTGCTGTAAATTGATATGGAATTATGTGCATATATGTGTGAATGTGTGTGTTGGTGTGTGTACGTGTGTGTGGTTGTGAGTCTAACCTCATTTGCGTGGCGACAATCAAATGCAATTTCAGATTAGCAGCCCGTCAGGCTGTGTAGGTCGGCGTCTGGAGCGCAAGGAACTGGAGCCGAACGAAGGGGCGGCATTCGTCGAAAGTTGTTGGGCAAAAGCTTGAAATTCCTCGAGTAATTGCCATGGGAACTGTCTTAAAGATATGTTAACGCATACAAAATTGTGTGATTGACTGACTGACTGATTGAGGATCAAAGCATAGTTCGAATCGTAGGCGCTAGTAAACTACTTTTTCTGTTTACCCTTCGTGAGGTTGGGCCAAGCTGAAGACAGGACTTTGGCAAGTTCCTTAAAGATATGTCAACACATACAAAATTGTGTGATTGACTGACTGACTGATTGACGATCAAAGCACATTTCGAATCAAGGTATTTACCCTTTGTGAGGCTTGAACATGCTGAAGACAGGACTTTGGCAAGTTCCTAAACACATTAAAAAAAAATTCGTCAGTCAATCAGTTCAAACAGTTTTCTGTATATATCTGAAAAATGCATGCGCTTTTCGAATTCATTTCTAAAGTTATTATAATTCCCAAGCGGTTATGGCGCACATCGTAAATGGCACAGAAATTCGCAAAATACATTTGCTATGGATACTTCGGCTTGCCCAATTGTAGGCCTATAATCAAGTAATATGCATCAATTCAATTTGCCGCCCCCGTATCATTAAGTGGGTCACAATGTGGCCCGCTCTCTGCGGCCACAACAACAACAGAGCATGCAGAGTAAGATATATTGTATCCGGGCAAGAAGAATAATCCCTTATTAGCCAGCCCGGTGGGGTTGGTTTCCATGACTGTGCCGTGTGTGTGCCATTTGGCCCAGTTTGTTGTGGTCATAAAACTGTCGTGCCGACCATTTGCCAAGTCGTCTAACGTCTGATTTATGGATCAGACCCAGAAAACGCATCGCATGCATGAGAACCATCAGCAAAGTGCAGGCCGCTGGGCAGCCCGAAATGGCCAGGGTCTGAGTAGAGTTAATATTTGTCGGTTAAATTCAAGAACATTTTCTACACCCAACAACGTGACGCTTTCCTAATACCCTATAGTGTCAACAATATATTTATTCTCTAGCCTAACATAATGCCATTGCCTGTAACAGCTGCTAATAAATACGTCAAAGAAGTCTATTTAACAGATTAGATTAGATGTTTTTCAAATGAATGAACTTGTTTGTATTAACAGTTCATATTGCTCGACTCTACTGCCTCCTGGTCTTTTTCCTTTTCACCCATTTTTCACACGCGATGGTGAATTCATCAGTAAATTTCAAATAAAGAGCTTTGATAACTTTAAACGACATTTAAACACGAGTTTTAGCTAGATATTCTGAAAAGAGTTTTTATCCAGTCGTAGTTGTAGAACATTTTCCACTCATCTTTCACACCTTTGGGTGGATTTTTCAAAACCTTGACAAATAGCGGCAATTCCCTGTAATATTAACTATGAACTTGACTTTACGGAGCATCTGTCGGTCGTCTACAGCCTATTTTCATAGTTTTTGAGTACACGTCTTCTCATGACATTAATGCCACTATATGGAATAGGGCGCAGGAAGGGGTGTGGGCGTGGCCGTGTATTTAGGGGGCGGCTTCTTGCATTTGGCTTTCAAGTGAGTCGCACGCAAAGTGTGTCAAATTTCTATAGGCTCCAGTGCTGGAATGGATGGATGGGTAAATGGGGGCCCAATCGCTTAATAATTGCATTTTAAGCAATTTTATTGATCCGCTGCGTGGACTAATTGAGAGAACTCGGGCCATCTGTTCAGATGACGCATTCGCCAACAATTTTGTGATGAAATGCGCTTGCCCCAATAAAACTTGAATGAAACAAAATGCGAACTATTACAGCAATCGCTGCTAACTATTGTCCAGAACGACGGCATTATTATGTTCTCTGCTCCAACATGATCTGTCGCCCACTCAACTCGGTTCGTGTCAAGTTTGTTTGGCTTTGCGCCTAAAATTTATAAATACAAAAAAAATATAATAGAATATACAACAAAATTACGAAAATGCTGAACAAGTTCCATGTGCGCCGCATCTTAAACTCAATCGAGTCAATTTGGCGTGGCAAAAACACAGACAACAACAACGAAATAAAATGAATTTCAACGCATCGGAAACTAAAACTTGGAGGTGTCTGGCGTTAGAAAAATACGTATTAATACGCCTGCCTGGCCATCCAAACACTCGTAAATATATTTTCAGCACATGGCTCAATTTGCGCAAGAGTTTATCGGGCGGATCTCTAGACAGGCTGTCGACTTGGCGGCCCAGATTCGCATCTTTAATATTTGACATACAGGAAATGGATAAGTTGGAAAACTACTTAAACAATTAAGGTTTCGAAAATCGAATCTGAATACAGAGAATACGTTCGGATCTTCATAGGCGTACGGCTGGCAACTCTGCCAGATAGAGACAGATCTTGATGAAAGCCTGTAACAGTGGATAAAATTTTAGACGTATGTTATGTTACAGAAGGAATGTTAACAAGAGCATGCGATAACAGAGAAGAGTTGGATGCAACAAAATTTATCAAGTGAACACAAACCTTTATATATAGATTAAACATTAACGAGAAAGAAAGGCTATCTTCGGCATGCCGAAGATCTAATACCCTTGCAGGCCCAACCTTTTCATAATGCTTATAGTGATTTGTCCGTATCTAAGAAGCACAGGGTAAAATGTGAATGCCGAGTTTGGGCAAGATATCTTGAACAACAAAAAAGGTTTTTAATCAAAAACCTAATTTGTGTAGTATAGTATATGAAGAGCATAGTAAAACTAATAAATGTCGAGTTTGGTTAAGATATTTTGAAAAACAAAATGTTTTTTCATACATTAACTTAATTTTCGACGGATCGTTCCTATGACAGCTATATGATATAGTGGTCCGATCCAGCTGCTTTTGACAGATGAGCTGCGTGCAACGAAAGAGGAAGCTCTGCAAAGTTTCATTAAGATAGCTTTAAAACTGAGGGACTAGTTCGCATAGAAACAGACAGACGGACAGACGGTCAGACGGACATGGCTATATCGACTCGGCTGTTGATGTTGATCAAGAATATATATACTTTATGGGGTCGGAGATGTCTCCTTCTATGCGTTACACATTTCACGACAAAATTTTAATACCCTCTGCAAGGGTATAAAAATCAGAATAGCGATCCCCAAATAGATATGCTCCTTTTGTTTGGAACAGAGAATACGTAATGCTGCATTGTATTAAGACTCTTATTGAAAATAAAGATGATCATGTTCGGGCTAGGAAAAGGCTGACTTCTAGTTTTTATTCGCCTAGGTTGCTCTTTCTGATCGTCTTATTATCGACTCATCCGAATGTTGCAAGAGCTCGGAAGAAGTATCGCCTGGCAGATACAATTACGTATGCAGCTGTCAAAGTCTATTGAATGTTGTATCGTATTATCGCTAGTTTATCGCTTAGGCGATATTAGAAACTGCTTGCTGTAAATCCAAATAAAATGGTTCAATGGTTCGTTTCTTGAACCTAAACTCGAATCGTTTCGATTCAAGCCCAGTTTTGCAGCCTTGTACTCAATATAAGTACACTAAACTAAATAATATCAAGCTAACGGAGAGGCTTCTCATTTGCAATTTAGAATTGCGCTTTGCCTATAAAATAAATTAAACCAGTTTATTAAAGTGTTCAGTTGACGATCCGTTTGTCGAGGGGCAAGGCCTTCAAAGGCGACCTTTGTTTCTGCCAAATTGCCCGTGAACTTTGACTACGACGAATCGCAATTGTGAGTCGCTGTGTATCGACATTCGAGCGGTTGGGGGAGACGGGTGAGCACACACGTTAAATTTGCACACTTGAATACGGGAGCACTTGGAGCATGTTTGCACGTTTGGTTAATTGAATCTATGTTCGAGTCGGCGCCACGTAGTGTGCGGTGATATGCAAATGACAAGTTCGCCACCTCGAAATCTGGATCTGGCCTGGCATTCAATTTCATTTAGCACATAGCGAGCCGCGCTATGCGTTTAGTCATTGCTCCAGCAATAGACTCGGATTCAGAATCAGATTCTAGAATAAATAGAGAGCCTGCATCAGTTGCGCAATAAACCCAATGGGACCCCAAATGGAACCGATGACAGCGGACGATGACGACAGCGCCCCCAATTGTATTGAGGCTCAGTTCTTACTCATATTTTATCTTTAAAACTTGTTCACATTGTGTTCTCGTTTTCTGGTTCGATATGTTTTGTTTTGTTCTGTTTTCGCATATTTTTCTGTTTTTTGTTTATCAGCCAAACGAGTTGCCAACGTGATAAAACGAATTGCGGATTTAACCTCGAGAAGCTGCGTCTAGAGACATTTCTGGAAAATCAGCTCAAGACTTGCTTTGATAGGCAACAAAATAAACAACCTAACTGAATATTTTAGAAGGTTGTCAAGAGTCAAGAAGGTTTCTTCATAAAATGGAAATGTTTAGTTTAGAGAAGGGAAGCTTGGGGTTTTCTCTGAATTTATGTAGATTTAGCTTTAATATTTAAAAAGCCAAAATTTTCAGCTCGTTAATTCAAGCTTTTTTAAATTTTTAAGTAATAGCACAAGATCATACTTAAGCTAGTTCTCGTTTAGAAAATCTTCCTGCTCTTCGAAAGGGCTTATTACAATTTTATGACATAATATTGAACCAAAGAATTTTCAGATCTTTTCCGGAATATATATACATTTTGAGGAATTTAAATTGCATGTGCAGCTTACCAATTCTTAAAACTAGATTGATTAAATCTACTTTTTATGTCTCTCGTATTATTCAGGCTGTTCGAGCAAGGTCTAGATCTGACAGAGCCCAGAGATTGGATATGTCAAAAAGCACGCAATCCTCAAATTCGATTTTTAAAAGTGTTCAAGAAAGAATAAACAATATGGAAATGTTCTTTATAAATAATATAATAGTTTTATACGCAGTCTAATGTATTGTATGCTTCCGTTCTAATTTCTGACAGCGTTAATTAACGAGCGACCACTGTATCAAGTGTTGCGACATTTTTTTTCATTTCATATCAAAAATATAAATACTCTTAAAAATAGAATTATTTTGAAAAATATAGTTCAATTATTTTGAAAACATTTAACAAACATAAATAAAAGGAACACATTTTAATATTTAAAAAATATATGTAAATATAATTATTTTTAAAATAAATAATATAAACAAATGAAATAAATAATAATAAATAATGAATTCAAATAATTTAAGTATTTTCAAAAATATAGATACATATATAAATATTTTTGAAAATAAAAGTATATATATTTTTAAAAATAAAAAATAAAAACAATAAAAAAAATATATATAAATATATATATAAAAAAATATATATAAAAGCTGTAAATAAAAATATTGGTAAAATATAAATATTTAAAAAAATATTCTACAGGTAATTTACAGCAGCTACTTTAAACACAGTAAACTTTTCTGGCCAGTTAATCTTGAGATATGAATCAAAATTTTCCCAGGCTTTTTTTGTATTTCAAATAATAGAACAATAAGAAATGTTGTTGTTGTTTGTCAAGAGTAAAGTCAACTAATTGCCGCATAATTTCAGTTATTTTGTTTAGTGTAATTAGCCAGGGCGAGGCGAATTTGACACGAACTTTAATTTTCAGCCGATTTGTGGCCATAAATAAACAAGCTCTATATAGTAAAACCTATATTTATATATTATACATATATATATATAATATATATATATATATATATATATATATATATATATATATATATATATATATATATATATATATAGAGAGAGAGAGAGAGAGAGAGAGAGAGTAATTGTAATCGCAGTTTTCGCTGGGAACAACAAATGAGTCATGTTTGTCTAGGGCAGGGGGCGGGGACTGCGACAATGGGGGCGGTGAGCTCGATTGAACGTTTTATGGGTAATTAACAGAAGTTGTTGTTGCAGGCATGCAAACAAAACAGCCGATAAGAGCAGCGCCCCTTGTGGCACAGTCAGATGCGGGGCAGACCACGTCGTCCGGAGCATGTAGTGTGGGTGGTCAGCTATGGCTGACTGTGTCTGCTTCTGGCTCGCGTCTCCGGCCTCCCATTCCTGACCCAACTACAAAATTCCAACAAACGTTCCCCACCATCTGGCTGGCTGATTGAGCAAGTGTGGCAAGCGTTGCGGCCTCTTTACTTTGCTTGCTACATCCAAATCTGTGTACCTAGATATTTATATTGTGCATATGTATATGCATATGTACACACTGGCGGGTATTACCCGGCTTTGCTCGCGACAAGTATTTGATATTCCTCTTCCATCAATTTACCGCCCTTGTGACACTTAAATTATATTTTATCTAGATACTTTATTCTTTTATAATGTGGAGTTTATGGGAAAGAGAAAGAGAGACAGAGAAAAAGTAACAAAGTTCTTTCATAAAGGGTTTTAGGTCGATCGTATGAAAACAAAACAAAAGTTTTATGCAACCAATTTCCGCCAATTTTTCACAGTTGCGGATGGAATTGTCCAAAATGCCGTGCGTTGATCACCAAAAAGTCAGTCTGGATTGACAGATACTTATATATGCCTATATATAGATGGATATATTCATGTTTATATATTTATGCTTGCGTGTATTTTGATGTGGCGTCTTCTTGTTGCAAGGCTATTCAGAGAAACTTATTTATTTTTTTAGCTGCCTTTTTAATTTGCTTAATTCATTTTACTCTGAAATAGAATTTGTTCGCCGAATACTTGAAGTTAATTTGTTTGTTAATAAACATTTTCGGCTGCTTTTGAACTGGCTCGTTAAATCCTCTAGTGGTTTTTTACTTGAATTTCGTAAAGGCCGTTCCCAAACAATTTATGCATACTGTATACAAATAAATACGTATGTACATTAAATAGTTTAGATATGCATATAGCTATATTTCTATATTATTTTCTATGTATTTAAACTCAAAAACTGCGGGTCGTTTGAATATTCATTGTCGGCGATAAGAAAATTTCACGGAATTTCGGTTTTGCTGTTGGTTCAAAACCCCAAAAAAGAAAATACTTTTATTGTGAAATGAGCTTTGCTTTTTATTTTAAAGTATTTTCAACAGTCGTTCAATAAATTTTGTATTTGTCCAATTTACTTGTGATCTTAAGAGAGTTTTTTAGACCAAGTTATTTTCTCGAGATTCATATCTAAATACAAAAATAAACCCAACTTATAACTAATTTATCCCATCGATTGAATAAGAGTAGTGCTAAAAAATGCATAAATTAGAATAATAATCACATTTATCGATCGCAGTTAAATACCTATCGATTATCTTAATCGATATAAACAAAGTATTACTAAATTTCTCGGGTAAAATATTGATTTTTATCGATTGATCAATCGAGTTTCGCAAAATGTTATCGCCAGCTTTAGAGCTTCCATCCATCTAGTTATCGATAGCGATAGTTTATCGATCTCTCGCATCACTCTTTTCGCTCATTTTAAATCACAATCACCCAAGAGGCTGCCTCTATTAACCCGAACAATCAAGCACAGTTTCTATTATTTTCATTCAAAGTCCTCAGTTTTCCAAACGTGGCAGAAATTGAACGAATTGTCTTTCGTTTCGGCCTTAGCTCTAGGCCAGATTGGCGCCCACAAGCAACAGGAAACCGCAACTAATAGGCGTCGAGAGATGTTTTCAGTCATGCGGTTTTGGCTTCAGTTTTGACTCTGGCTGTGACTTTGGCCTCCATCGCCCACTCGGGCAGCCCGCAGCGAAATGTTTTGCAAATAGTCAACTTACCGCTTTCATGGGGGCCTTTTGTGTGGGATACGGGCGTGGCACTCGCCCGACCACACAAATATATATATATATACACAGTCTGACGTCAGTATACCCTTTATTTGTGTGTCTTGAATGCAAACATAAGTATGTCTGTTAAAATAGTTTGTTTAATTAAATTTCCATTTCATATTTGCGTTGTCTGGAAAGTTGCTTGAACCAATTGAGAATTATAAGTGCAAAACTCTGTCTCTGCGCTATTCTTGCAACTGCTTAGCTTGCACAACTTTTACAGGGTATGGCAAACGGAAATGTAACTGGCCCCCCTTCTGTCCAGTAATAAAATGTAATGGTTCGCCGGTTAGACAACACGTCACAATGCGCTCACCCATAACTCCTTCTACCATGGTGGGCTGAGGGGGGGGGGGGGGGGGGGGGGGGGGGGGAAGAGCAGAAACAACGTTACCCTCGTCGCCCCTCCACTCCAGCCCCTGCCCTATATAATGTTAACGTTACGCTTCGCCAAACACTTGGAATTTCAATTTCATTTCGAAAGACGTCGACAACGCCTCATAAGATCGGCGTACTATATGCATAACTTACGGAATGTTTGCTTTTACCTTAAATGCTTTAGTTTTTCTTTGCTGCTGCTTCTTCTTCTTCTTCTTCTTATATTGATTACAAAAGTCGCAAACGGATGTGAAGAAATGCACTCGCATTTTGGGGTGGGTTGGCGAGATGCTTGGCTAGGGTATCCGAGGGCTTGGCACGGCTCGTGGGCTTGGGCTTGTGCCTGGGCTTTCGATTGCCCCTTTGCCAGTGTCTGCCAAACTGTACGCACAGTTTTTTTTAATTGAAATTGCAGACGGCAAATAATTTCCGGCCATGAAATTCGAGTGCACCCTTTTCCTTTTTTTGTTGTTGTTGTTTTTGACGATGGCCTCACATCAGCAGCTGCGCACGGGGAGATGCTCTTTAATCTAATTAAGTGGGTTGGGCCTCTGCCGGGCTAACGAACGAGCGATAATGATGACAATGACAATGATGTAGATAATGATGATGATGATAAAATGCAGATTATGTCCCATGAGTCCCGTGGGTTATGACCGTAGGAACTTTCTCTTACAATTTCGCCACATATGCATATACAAGCCATCTATATAATTGTAAATGACGCTTAATTAAAGACTGAAATTTTTCGATAATGCTCTCATTTTCAACAGATTGTTTTTATGGAAGTCATATAACTGCGATTTGTTACGGTTTACGGAGAAACAGCAACCTTTTCCATGCAGAATCTCATATTTTGATCGATTTTTCCTATACATGTTAATTGATAATTAATAACAAAGAAAACCTCCTGACGAAGTGTTTCATTCAACAGCTTAATTTTCGACCGATTTTTTGAATGCCAGCTACATGATATAGTGATCCGATCAGACCGATCATATATCACATATGTCGAATGTACTGCCTGCAACAAAAAGTTAACTCAAACTGCATTGTCCAAGCTAACTTCCAGTTTGCGCTCCTAAAATTTAAAAATATATGTAATTTTAGGTATAACCCTACTATGTGATTCTCACGAATTTAAGTAAGAGCTACATGTCTCATGCCTGCATGTATGTATTATGCATTCGTATTTACAAGTTTTGGTGTCTATATAATAAACTTAAATTTTTGTATGTGAGTGTGGATGTGTGTTTGGGTGAGTGCGTGTGTGTATGCAGTATGTATGTGTGTGTTCCTATGGAAGTATGGGTGCATCTATGTGTGTATGCATGTATGTACCTATGTTTATGGATATTCAAATGCAAGCATGTGGTTGTGTGTGCAAATAAATATATGTTTATATGCATGCAAGTATATATGTACATGTGAACATATGCTTGTCAGTTCACATGTACATATGCAAGTATGTATTTATGTATGTACATATACATGTATGTACATATGCTTGTATTTACATAAGTACGTGTGTATCTATGTTGTCTTACACCAAACGGAAAGTTAACTTTCGCTGCGCTCTTAATTTAGATAAAACGTATTTTTAACTCTCGCCTTACTCTGCGATTCTCATATATTCAAGTAAGCCCTTCAGATTTTCATGCGTTGATTTTAAGTGTTGTGTTCTAATTACCCTCATATATGCATATGTATATATATATATATATATATATATATGTGTGTATGCATATGTGGGTGTATAAATATAAATATGATTAATTGTGTATGATTGGCATCTATGTATGTAAGAACACTCACACATGTTCCACAATCTATTCATCATTGCAAACATACATACATACATACATACATACATACATACATATGTATGTATATATATATATATATATATATATATACATATCAATATTTAAAAGAGTATTTTCTTTGCCCAATGTCCACATTATTGAATAATATATGCGCCCAGTTTGTTGACTGAGATCTGATAAATACATATACACACATACATGACATGGGGATCAAGGGTATTAAGGTGTTATTTCTGGCTTGGAATTCTGAATTAGTGTGGACTACGAATTGCGACTGCTTTGTTTTCGCTTTTGGTTCATTCGCCTTTGGCTTCCTGGTTGACTTTGCTGTCCCTTTCAGGACCCTGCAACTGACTTTTGTTTACTTACCTTATGCAAATTTCTGTTGGCACGCGCCCCAAGCAAGCCAACCCCCTCGTTGAGGGCAGCTTGTGCCCGCGTCCGCGCCCCCTCGTCCGCGCTAACGGGTTCAAAAAACTTTTGGTGACATTTGGCCGGAAAGCGGGACAGGCTGTGCCTTTAATTGCTTGCATGGTGTTTGAGGGTGGCGACTCCCCTTGGTAAGAAGGAGGGGGTGGGTGGTAGGGGGGAATGTTGGGTGGTGGTATTTTGTCTTGTGCTCAGCTATGCACTTGGCGTAACAATATTCTTATTGATTTTCTTGGCTTCTGTTTTGTGTTTATGTTGTGTTTTGGTAAAAAGCAAGTCACTGGGTCGCCTGCCAGGTGGTTGTTGCTTGCAGGAGGAGGAGGAAGAGTAGAAGTAGGTTGCACAAGAAGGATGGAGAAGTAGCTTCCCAAGCAAGGAGGATGAGGTTGCACGAGCAGGAGGCGGAGGAGGATGAGGAGTAGAAGGTTGCAGGCGCCACCGGCAGAGGGCACGGAATTTATGACAGCAATTATTTATGAATACCAAATTTGTTTGGCGCGTTGCCAAAGCGCGCGCACCCAAATAGACAGACAGAGAGTCAGACAAGAAACCGGGCTGAAATCGGATATGGAATTGTGAAATACAAATGCGAAGACACGAATATATACTGAAGTTAGGCTATGCCATCTAAAAATACACAAAAACTTACTTGTACTTTCGTACCTTCATTACAGACAACGCGCCGGGCTCTCAAGGCCGCCCGAAAAAAAGTGGAAGCCCCTTCCCCCTGTCCTCAATAAGAATAACAAGAGTTATCGCTAGGCGCATCGGGAAATATGTCAGGGCGCAGAAGTCAGACACAGATGGCGCCACCGCCGCCGCCGCCCAAGCCGAGCAAGTCTCAGCCAAACGGCAATGGCGCCCTGCCGAATGGCACCGCCAACAACAACAACAACAATTATAACAACAGTTACAACAGCAATAAAAGTGTCGCAGTGGCAACGGCAGCGGCAGGTGACTGGAGCCAGCGGCAGAGCCTAGACCAAAATCGGAGCACGACTCCGCAGAACAGCAACGCCGCCCGCAGGAGTCAGACGCCGCCGCGCACAGAGCAGGTCGTAATGACGCCACGTGGCAAAACGGCCAACAGCACCGTTATACTCATCGAGAGGAAGCTCGTCGATGAGATCAACGATCGTGTCCATGTCGCTGGCGGGGATCATACGGGCATCATCATTAACAAGGACACCGTTGCCGGCCAGAAGAGCGCCAGCAAAGCGGCCGCCCTCTCGCTGGAGTTTCGGGTATTCCTTGTCAGCGCCAATACGGGCAAACATTCGCAGGAGTCGCGCACGCTGAGATTCTGGTTTCGGGATTGGCTGACAAACGATGAGAAACAGGCGCACATTGCCCAGGACTTTTTCAAGGAGCTTGTCAGTCCGCAGGACTTTCCCAGAGGTAACCATACAGAACCAATCTAAAGCTATATTCAAATTTATATCTATCTAACACAAACTCGCCTTAATTCTGCGTCCAATTCAATTTCTACATAATTTCTCGAACTTTTTCATTAGAGAAGGAAAATATCCAGGTCTTGGGGCTTTATTTAAAACAAAAATGAAAAGAAAATTTGGTTCTATTTTTTATATTTTGCCGACACACAATATTTTGATATGCAACATTCTTTGAATATTCATAAAAATTATTTACTTATTTAACAGTTTGTAAAATTCAATCATATTTTTGTCTAAAACTTCTTTTTACCAATTGAGCTCTTTACTTTCACTAAATTTGGAAAAGAATATTATATTCTTCTTCAGAATCTTATGAATTACAATAATCTTTTCTGATACATTTTTTTTCTATAATAAAATAGTATATTTAAATTTCTTTTTCATCTATGCTCAAATATCCGATTTGAATAACTTAATTTTCATGTTCTAAACTAAATTTTCAAGCTTGCGGAAAATTCTATAAATAATAATAATTTTCATATTGATTTTGGCAACGTTTCCATTTTTTTTTACAATATAGAGAGGCTTAATTTATTAAAAAATGCATTAAAAAATAGTTTTTCTAGTTTTTAATAATTTAAAAAAAAAAAAATAAAATAATCTAAAAAAAAAGCTGCATTTCCATCAGTTGCGAGCTAATTCATTTTTTTGTTTGCAATTTTTAAACAAAAAAAAAAAAAAAATAGTTGAAAAATTTATTACAATTTGTTTTTTTCTATAATTCAATTAAAATTTGTTAATTCAAGCCGAATGCAGAGTATTACGCGCTGCACAAAGAATTTTAATTAGGTCATAAAATTAAAGCGAGCAGCAATTAGATGATATCTATGTAGATCCATGTGTGTGTACGTGTGTGTGTGTGTGTGTGTGTACGTTAACTGATTGCATGTACATATTGCAGATTATGTTGGGTTTATCAAGAAGATAATGAAGCTCTTGCAGCATGGCTACACCGAGATACAGTCCATAGAGATCGAGCTGCGCATCTTGGAGGAGACATCGGCGCCTCCGTCACGTCCACGTAAGTCAACTGTGCAGCAAATTCTCTCTTACTTTTCTTTTGTTTTTGGCTCTCTCTTTCCCTCTCTCTCTCTCTCTATTACTTTATTCGCCTGTGTGTATATTTTCTCTCTCTCTCTCTATATCTTGATTTGACATCTGGTGTCTTTGATATATATATATGTATGTATGTATATATATATATATATATATATATATATATTCGGGCGTGTGCGCAGCGCGCGATGGCTACATCATCTACTGCTACGGGGACTGCAATCGCAAGTTCGAGGAGGCGCTGCTGGCGCAGAAGAAAACAGGTGATGGCGACAATCTGATGAAGGCCATTTGGCTGGACATGTACACTGAGCAGCTGAGCGCCCGCCGCAAGTGATCCGCTGCGGCTGCAGCGACTGCTGCGACTGCTTTAAATGCCAACTAATCCTCGCCAGGCAGCCAGTCCAAACCCATCCGGGCGGCCAGCTTGAAAAACGAAAGCAAAACCTAAAGCAAAACCAAAAAATAACAAAACAACTGTTTGTTTTTTTTTTTTGTATATTGCCTTGTCGAGCGTTTTCTTCTTGTGGCTGTTTTCTTTGTTTTATTGTTCTGTTTATCGTTTGTTTTCCTGTTTCCTGTTCGTTCGCTCGTTCGTTCGTTTTACTAATGCACGCACTTTGTCTATGGATTATTAAAATAGAATAACAAAACGCACTGAGTTTTAGTACAAAATATACATACGATAAGCAATACTAAAACAAAAGAAATAAACTCTTAAATAACAATTAATGAGCCTAGTTGCTATCAAACTGTAAACAGCTGACTCTCAAACTGTTGTGTAGCATTGACTGCAGCTATTCCCCCCGCTTGCTGTTGTGTTCCACTAGCCTTTAAACTGTGTTGGGCGCATTGCCCTTAGATGGCGCTCAAACTGTTGCTTTCCAGTGGCATTAAAACTGTTTGGAAATGTTTTGTGTATTCAGCTAACCCGCTTGCTGTTGTTTCACACTAGCCTTCAAACTGTTTTCGGGCACATTGCCCTCAGCTGCTCCCCAAACTGTTGCTTGCCAATGGCTTTCAAACTGTTTTTTGCACTGTGCATCGCGGCCATTGCCTTCAATGCTGGGCAGCCTACTGCCACGCCCACTCATGCCCGGCGTTCATAGACACCGTGAGTAGAGACTCAAGTGCCCAATTTGTCTGGTGCCTGCAATTAAGTTAATGCTGCTAAAGAGTTTTTAAACGCAGCCAACACCGTGTGCTAACCCATGCCTTAACCACGCCCATTGTAAATGTAGCATCTGCCGCCTGCCAGCCGCCCCTCAACAAATTGTAATCATTAACGCCACTCGAGAGACTTAATTAAAAGTATTTAAAAATAAGAAAATCTTGTATCCTTTTCTCTCTCTCTTTCTCTGGCTGGGCGCCAACAGTTTCCCTGGAGGAATCACAATTTGAATCTCCACCGTTGACACAGGAGAAGGTGCTTGAACTCATTGAGCAGGCTTATCCGAATCCCGTTTCGCCCGAGGATTTGGCCAAGTAAGTATATGTGAATCCATGTAAGCAAAACATGCCTAACCCATCTCCCTCTCTCTCTCTCTCTCTCTCGCTCGATAGGGACTATGGCTGGAGCGAACAAGATGTGCTGTTGGTCATACAATCGCTGCAGGAGCGCGGCCTCATCAAGTCGATGGAGTACAATGCCTACACGCGCATCCATCACGAGGATAAGGAGATTAAGGTGGTCAAGCAGATGCCGACGATAGCCTCGAATAAGCAGCCCACGATTGCCATCATAACGGCGCAGTATTGTGAGAAGCTGGCCGTGGACGCCATGTTGGAGAATAAGGAGACATTTGTCCGTTATACCACAGTCGGTAGGTGGCGCCACTGGCAAAAGTGCTTAGTGCTCGCGACGGAATGTGTTAACTCTCTTTTTTCTCTCTCTCATCTCTCTCCCTCCCGTTCTTTTTACCGTTGCTCTTTTGTACTCTTACTGTTACGGTTTACCAAACATTCACATGATCAAAAAAAAAAAACGAATGCTGAATGCATTTGCATATTGTTTGCTTGCCCCTCCCCTCCCGCCCGCAACCGGTACCGCAAAATTATTAACCAATTTATCAATTACTTTTCGAACACAAAATCAATATATATGTACAAATATATATATAACAGATTCCGATCCCAATCTAACGAACTCACTCAGAAAATCCAAAAAGAAACGCAGATTTGGTAAGCACCCCGTCGCCTTCAATTTACATAGCCATATAAAATTAATGTAATCTGTGCTCAGGGTCAAGTTCACATCAATTTCTGAAAGTTAATTTGCCATCAATTTAAAATATCTGCGTACATATATGTATATGTGTACAGATATGAGTAAGGTATAGAGCTAATGTAAAAGTGATACCAGTTTTGGGCATTTAACAGTGCGCTGTTATATAAATTACAGCGATGTTATCCAGAACTGTTAATTGAATTTTGGTTTACATATTTCATTTATGTTATTTTAATCATTATTCATATGCTTAGTTCAAACAGTATTCGAGCTATTTAATATATTGCGATTCTGCTTAAACACTTAAAAAATAAAAGCTTAAGAAAAACAAAAGAAATTTAACATGCAACATAATAGAATATATTTGTTATTAAAAAACTATGATATATAAAAATAGTGTATAATCTATAGGTACGGAATATCTAAAAGTTTTAATGGAGTGCAAAAACATTTGCGAATTATTTGTGAACTTGACCTTGTGCTTTATTATTGTTGTTGTTGCGTCAGCGTTGCTTATTGTCTATTAGTATAATTGTTGTTGTTGTTAACTTTAAGGTGTTTTGGTTTATTATCAGTTGTAAGACTGCGGGCCAATCGGTTAAGCATTAACTTTTACTCTAGCTGCAAAGCTATCATTGTTGATTGTCGTCGTCACGCACATGATCCACAACAAACACTCACTACATAGCCTAAGGGACAGTCACGGATGCCACAGCGCAAACCACTTCATCCACACCCACACACCCACATACACACACACCCCACACACACAGAAACGTGTACATAGTTGCCCACATCCGACATACCCATATGCCGTATCCATACTTGTAAAGCCAGCACAGCTAATTATTTTGTTGTTGTCTCTATCTCCCGTTACCGTTGTGGATATGCACCACAGGCGAATCGAATGTGTATACTCTGGGCAATATTGGAGCACATCGGATAGTGAGCACAAAGCTGCCGTCGGTGGGCAGCACGCGGGAGGCGATGACGGCGACGGGCAATACGACAACCAGATTGCTGGGCACATTCCAAAAGGTTGACTATGTTTTCATTGTGGGCGTGGCTGGCGGCGTGCCGCACTACACGGACTACAAGAAGCACGTGCGACTGGGCGACGTGGTCATCTCGTATGTGGACAAGCAGCGTGCGCTGATCAACAGGTGCGTCCAATTCAATACCCAAATGGCAGCCAATGCTAATTGCTCCAATCGTTTTTATTTGTTATATGTGCAGCAAGGAGAAGCCGTATGTGTATGTGTACAAAAGCGGCGAAGATGTTAAGACATATTTCCCTGTCAACGATTCGCTGCAGCAGATTGCGGAGAGCCTACAGGCGAACATGGAGCTAAAACGCCCCTGGGAAACATATCTGGGCGATGCACAGCAAACACTCGCCCAAAAGACGGACAGCGACTTTGGAAGGCCGGACGTCAAAACGGATAAACTATTTATGAACATTGGCAACAATGAGGTCATCGAGGTGGCCCATCCAATTGCCGCTGATGAGATTAACGGCGTGACGCGGCTGCGTCTGCACCTGGGACCCATCGGCTCTGGCAGAGATTTGGTGCGAAACGACGATCTGCGCACCCAGTTTGCCCGTAAATTTGGACTGCTCGCCACCGATGTAGAGATGAGCAGTGTCCTGGATAGCATTATTGGCAACTGCCGGGAGAGCTTCATTCTGGTCAAGGGCATCTCGGACTACAAGGATGGCATGTCGACGCGCAAATGGCAGAACTATGCCTCGCTATCAGCGGCTGCAGTGGTCAAGTCCGTCATCTGTGGCATGGATGCGCCAACAAATGTTTAAGGCTCGGCCTACATCTAGCACTCAATGCATTAAGCTATGATTTTACACTTTCAAATCATTTTTTTTTTTAATATTGTTTAAATTCCTGCAATGTATTTATCAAACGTTTTATTTTGTTCTCTGTACGTTATTAACCAAAATCGGAGCCTAAATCGGCTATTAGCTGGCGGCCCCTCAAAGTAGACCAAAATGTATGCGTTTTCCTAATACCTTATTACATGTATATGTAAAAGTAATATGTATTGAATAATTTCTTGTTATTTATTTGTTATGCTTTTGTACTACATACATATACATAAATAATAATAAACATATATATATATATATATATATCATTTACATTTACACAAAATGTATGACACAGGCACATAACGTATATACCAAAATATATATTTATTTATGTATATACATACAAATATATTAAAATTCATAAATACTGCAATATAATGTTGCAACAGTATGTCACTAGTTTCATATTCATGCGATCTAATCTCTTTAGCCCAGTTTTAAGTGTTCATTGCGCGAGAAAAAATGCATTTTAAAATTTGCATTGCACTTATCAGGTTGTACAATAACGTTTTGAAAACAGCTCAACAAGAACTGGCTCGGCCTGGACATTTAAACTTGCCGCGCAAATTAAATCTACTCGATATACAACAGTCTGGCCCGCTGTGCTGCGCTGCCAGCAGAGCGTTGCCACTGTTGCACGCTTGCTCTCATTTCGATAAATCGTTTACTTTTATAACTATGCTGGCGTTGCATACATATAATACTTATGCTTTAATTACGATCTTTGCAATATCATGTTTTTTCAATTTTAATCATGCAGCAAGACATCCGTTAAGCGAAATGCACTAGTAAGAATCCAAGCTGTATAAGTAATGTTTGGAATAACGGTGCGGCCAGTGTTGAAAAACGACTGTTTTGTTGAGGCGCAAATATGTAGGACATTTTTAAATGCAGTTTAGCAAGCGCCTGTTCGATTGTTTTTCTTAATTGGTTTGATATTTCGATAGTGATAAATACTCATTTAATGAAACAATAATTCATATTTCTTAAGAACTAAGAAACGCGAACTCAAACCCAACCTGAACATCAATTCTGTGCTTTAAAGTTAATCCTTTCAATAAAATGCAGTTATACCAGAGCTGGGCACTTATCGATATAACGATTGAGTATCAAAGGTATCGGAGAATTTATATGTAATCGACAACAACACAATTTGGATATTTAAGGAGCTTAGGACATCGCTGCTTTTTGATAAACTCTGCGCCTCATCTGGGCAAATCAATTAAAAACTAAAAGTTCAATGGATATATGTATGCAGGTAAATATTAAACTCTCATATTGCTCCTACTTAAGGCTATTGAAACGAAGATTTATGCCTATAACTATTGAGACGAGCATGCATGTGTGTATGCACATACATACATACATATGCACGCTTGAACATATGGCAGACTTTTTTTGTCTCTCTCTGACTGCTTGCTTAAAGCTTGGAATTGTCGAACCCAGCAAATTACTATCCGCCTGTTGTCGAGCGAGACTCTTAATCAGTCGCCTACTGCCGCCAAGCCAGTTGTATTCGTTTTAGTGTAGCGCGCATTGACACAAATAAACACGTGCACACGTGTTGTCTGCGAACGACAGAACCAATCCGCTAATTAACCGTTCAATTGTAATTATAGAAGTTCAGGCATTTGGCGAGGCGCAATATGTAAGTGAAGTGCAAAGTGAATGAAGATTGCTAAGTGAACTTTCGACAGTATCCGCTCGCTCACACGTGTATGTGGCTCTCTATTGTGTGTGTGTGTGTGTGTGTGTGTGTTGTGTGTGCGTGGATGTGTGTTTTTGTAAGCCAAACCGGTCTCAAGTTCAAGGAGAGCTGTTCACGTTTGTTTTCCAAACGGGAATGGCATTACATATGTATGTATGTATGCATGTATGTATATAAAGATGTACATATGCAAATGGGGTTTTAGAGCTCGAATCTATTGACGTTAGAGGCTTCATTTTGTAAAGGACTTACAATTCTTTGGCTATGACCCCCATGCCGACTCTCTTCCCTGCGGAATTCACCAACCAGAACCTCCAATCTTATCAGTGCATGCATGTATACGATAATATGCAATGTGGCCAGCATTATTGAATGCACGTTGTAAATGCCAGATAAGAGCGCCATGCGGTCCACGTTAATGGTATTGATAAAGCACTTAACAGTAAAGAATACCCTGTATTGTAATTTGAGCACAAGCTTTGTTACCCACAGCATGATAGCTTGGGATAGGTTCAAAATCGAATCGTTAGTATGTTTTCCATGAAGTCTCAAACAATTTACAGTTAATTTGGTCGGGGATTCTCATTGAATGCGGTTAAAAGGGGTATATTCTTATTGTGCAAATGTATGTAACAGGCAGGTGAAAACATCTCCAACCTTATAGAGCATATACATATACATATATTATTGGTCAGCATCAATAGCCGAGTCGAGCTGTCCGTCGATCTCAGTATCTATTAAAACAATCAGTTTGATATTTTGATTTTTCGATCATCGATAGCTTTTGTCCCGTTTTCAAGCAATCGATATAATATTGATATTGAAATTCGGTTTTTTGAGCAAATAAATATATCAATTGGAACTGGCCACCAATTTAAACCACAATTTTAATGATCTTGTCTTTTGATTAATATACGAATATGCTCCATCACAAAATTATATATTGCATAAAATTGCATCAAGAACGGTTAGGAAGCATGGAAGTTATTACAGAAATAGTAGCGACAGATAGCGCAAAGCTCGACAATTTCTGTGCACATGTGCACACATATAAGTAGAGGTGCAATTCCGTTTCGTGTGTGTGAAGTTATATAGTTTAGCTTTTTTTTTTCATAATAACTCAATTCATGGTTAGGCTGTGGGGCATGAGGCGATGGCAATTAGTTTGGTCGGTTGAAGGCAGTTGCGAGTTCGACACCTGCCGAAGGAACTAGCTTTTTGTTTTATTTATATTAATGCTCAGACAAAGGAGCTTAGCCTAACTGCATTGAGTGTTGGTCGAAGAAGATTCAGGGTATCCTCCAGTCGGGCACTCGCGACTTTTAAACACTTTTACTTGTTTTTACATACATTTGCATATAAGCAACTGGGCGACTTTAATCAGTTATCGTTAATCAAGCTAAATGAAACAGGTTAAAGTACATATATAAAAGTCAATGTAGCACTATGCCTCTGCCTGCATGCTTGCCCGTAAGAACGCGTCCAATTTAAAGACCTTTGGGGGCAGTGCGATAAAATTGTGGGTTTTCTCCATAAATTTCATTCAGGTTGGGTTGTCGTCTATTGTTGTGTTTTCCAAAGCTGTCAAATGTTAAAATTTGGCGCTTTAATCTATATCTTCCTTTCCCTTTTACTCGCTGGTCTTAAACAAATCGCCCTTCTATGCAGTTCTCAGGCAAGGCAGGCCTTATCAAAATCGCCCTTCTATGCAGTTCTCAGGCAAGGCATTCAAAAACTTGATATCATTCCGACGATTTTTGATTTGCCTTTCCATGGGCTCTAATGACATGAAGCTTTGAATTATTTGCTTAGTTCATAAAAATTGGACCCGACTTGTTCCCCCTTTGAATAATTTTGTTTATCTCATGCACTGGTGAGACTTACCCACGCCGAGAAGTAAACAAATATTTTGTTTTATTTGTTTTTTTTATAATTAACTTCATAGACAGCTGCTGTCAACCCATTATATATATAAGCATTCCGCATAATAATATACAAATAATAGTTCTCAGCTCAGACTCTGATGAAAGGAAATCTTTGCAATTGAAATGTGAGCTCCATTAGAAAAAGGAAACTCGGGCAAGAATTATAGTATGATAAAAACGAGAAGTTGATATTAAAGAAAAATAATCTATGAATCTATGAAATATCTATAATAATTTTGATAACTTAAGAAAGAAGGGCTTGCATAAGGCGCATGAAAAATATCAAAATATCTCAAAAATAGTTTTTCAATACCTCTGAGGGACGGGCTTACCCAATAGACTGATGGGTCTGTATACATAGCTTATATTTTTTTTTTTTGGAATTATGCCCTCCGATCTAACTAAACTTTAATTATAAATAAGAGCTTTGGATAATGCTGTGGTTAAATATAGTTTTTTTCATATTTTGCTTGATTCAGCTGCGAAATGAACGAAGCGAATTGTTATCTTGTGCTGGAGGATGGCACCATGATGCCGGGCTGGGCATTCGGCGCTAAGAGCACGCCCACAAGCGGGGAGGTGGTGTTCCAAACGGGCATGGTCGGCTACACGGAGGCCTTGACGGATCGCTCGTACAGTGCGCAGATTCTGGTCCTGACCTATCCGCTAATTGGCAACTATGGAGTGCCGGATGTCAACGAACTGGACGAGTTTGGACTGCCGGAGCACTTTGAGTGGCTGCAGGGCGCCGTCCAGGTGGCCGGCCTGGTGGTGGGCGAGATTTGCGACACGCCCTCGCATTGGCGTTCACAGCGCACGCTGTCCCAGTGGCTGGCGGAGCACAAGGTGCCTGGCATCAGCGGCATCGATACGCGCGCCCTGACCAAGAAGCTGCGCGAGCAGGGCAGCCTGCTGGGACGCATTGTCTATGAAAAGCCGGGCAAGCAGCTGGCCCCGTTCGAGGATCCCAACGAGCGCAATCTGGCCAAGGAGTGCGCCGTCAAGGAGCCGCTGCTGTACAAGTCGCCGCAGAATAGTGGACCACGCATTGCCATCATGGATTGCGGTCTGAAACTGAATCAGCTGCGCTGTTTGGTGCAGCGCGGCGCGTCCGTGCAGCTGCTGCCCTGGAGCGCAGAGCTGAAGGAGGATCAGTACGATGCGCTGTTCCTATCGAATGGACCGGGCGATCCGGCCAGCTGCCAACCGATTGTGGAGCAAGTGAAGCGCGTTCTGCAGGCTGGCAACAAGCCCATCTTTGGCATCTGCCTGGGCCATCAGCTGCTGGCCACGGCCATCGGCTGCGACACCTACAAGATGAAGTACGGCAATCGTGGCCACAATTTACCCTGCCTGCATCGCGCCACTGGGCGCTGTCTGCTCACCTCGCAGAATCACGGTTATGCCGTCGATCTGGCCAAGTTGCCCGCCGACTGGGAGGAGCTGTTTGTCAATGCCAACGATGGCACCAACGAGGGCATTGTGCACCGCACCAAGCCCTACTTCTCGGTTCAGTTCCATCCGGAGCATCATGCCGGTCCCAAGGACACCGAGTTCCTCTTCGATGTTTTTCTCGAAGCCATAAGCCAGCCGCAAATAGGCGTGCCCAATCTAATCTCACGTCGGCTGCGCGTCACCCAGCCCGAGGCGCTGCCGCGACCTCGCAAGGTGCTCATATTGGGCTCCGGCGGCCTGTCAATTGGCCAGGCCGGCGAATTCGACTATTCCGGCTCGCAGGCCATCAAGGCCATGCGCGAGTCAAATATACAAACGGTGCTGATCAATCCCAACATTGCCACCGTCCAGACGTCCAAGGGCATGGCGGACAAGTGCTATTTCCTGCCCCTGACGCCCGACTATGTCGAGCAGGTCATCAAATCGGAGCGGCCCAACGGCGTCCTGCTCACCTTTGGCGGCCAGACGGCCCTCAACTGCGGCGTCGAACTGGAGCGTGCCGGTGTCTTTGCCAAGTACAATGTACGCATCCTGGGCACGCCCATACAATCGATCATCGAGACGGAGGATCGCAAGCTGTTCGCCCAGCGTGTCAATGAGATTGGCGAACGCGTGGCGCCATCCGAGGCGGTGTATACCGTGGCCGAGGCCCTAGATGCAGCCGGCCGTTTAGGTTATCCAGTGATGGCACGTGCCGCCTTCTCGTTGGGCGGCCTGGGCTCCGGGTTTGCCAACAACGAGCAGGAGCTGAGGACGCTCGCCCAGCAGGCGCTCGCCCATTCCAATCAGCTAATTGTGGACAAGTCGCTTAAGGGCTGGAAAGAGGTGGAGTACGAGGTGGTGCGCGATGCCTACGACAATTGCATCACGGTCTGCAACATGGAGAATTTCGATCCGCTGGGCATACACACGGGCGAGAGCATTGTGGTCGCGCCCTCGCAAACCCTCTCCGATCGCGAATACCAAATGCTGCGCAGCACCGCACTCAAGGTAATCCGGCACTTCGGCGTCGTCGGCGAGTGCAACATTCAGTATGCGCTTTGCCCGCACTCGGAGCAGTACTACATCATCGAGGTGAACGCCAGGCTGTCGCGCAGCTCGGCGCTGGCCAGCAAGGCGACCGGCTACCCGCTGGCATATGTCGCCGCCAAGCTGTCGCTGGGCGAGCCGCTGCCGGAGATCCGCAACTCGGTGACGGGCAATACGACGGCCTGCTTTGAGCCCAGCCTGGACTACTGTGTGGTGAAGATACCACGCTGGGATTTGGCCAAATTCGTGCGCGTCAGCAAGCACATTGGCAGCTCCATGAAGAGCGTCGGCGAGGTGATGGCCATTGGACGCAGCTTCGAGGAGGCATTCCAGAAGGCATTGCGCATGGTTGACGGCGATGTCCAGGGCTTCGATCCGTATCTGGCGCCGGTCGAAAAGGAGCAGCTATCGGAGCCGACAGATCGTCGTCCCTTTGTGCTGGCCGCTGCCCTCCGTGCGGGCATGTGCATCGAGGAGCTGCACGAGCTGACCAAAATCGATCGCTGGTTCCTGCACAAGCTGCAGCACATCATCCAGTTCTATGGCCAGCTGGAGTCGGCTGGCAGTCAGCTGACGCCGGCCCTGCTGCTCAGCGCCAAGCGCTTGGGCTTCGCAGACAAGCAGATCGCCATGGCCACCAAGAGCACGGAACTGGCCGTGCGCCAGCAGCGCCACGAGCACAACATTCGCCCCTACGTCAAGCAGATTGACACCGTGGCGGGCGAATGGCCCGCCAGCACCAATTACCTATACAACACGTACAATGCATCCGAGCATGATGTCCTCTTTCCCGGTGGCCATACGATTGTCGTCGGCTCGGGTGTCTATCGCATTGGCTCCTCCGTGGAGTTCGATTGGTGCGCCGTCGGTTGCCTGCGGGAGCTGCGCAATCTGAAGAAGTCGACCATCATGATTAACTACAATCCGGAAACGGTGTCCACCGATTACGACATGTGCGATCGCTTGTACTTTGAGGAGATTAGCTTCGAGGTCGTCATGGATATCTACGAGACGGAGCGCTCCGATGGCATCATACTCTCGATGGGCGGCCAGTTACCGAACAATATTGCCATGGATCTGCATAGGCAGCAGGCCAAGGTGCTTGGCACCTCGCCCGAGTCGATTGACTGTGCCGAGAATCGTTTCAAGTTCTCGCGCATGCTGGACAGAAAGGGCATCTTGCAGCCGCTGTGGAAGGAGCTGACCAATCTTCAGTCAGCCGTTGAGTTCTGTCAGGAGGTGGGCTATCCGTGCCTGGTGCGACCCTCCTATGTGCTCTCGGGTGCGGCCATGAATGTGGCCTACTCAGATCAGGATCTGGAGACGTATCTGAATGCCGCTTCGACGGTGAGTCGCGAGCATCCTGTGGTCATATCCAAGTTCTTGACCGAAGCCAAGGAAATCGACGTGGACGCCGTTGCAGCCGATGGCCAAATCTTGTGCATGGCCGTCTCCGAGCATGTGGAGAACGCGGGCGTTCATTCGGGCGACGCGACGCTGGTCACGCCGCCGCAGGACTTGAATGCCGAGACCCTGGAGGCCATCAAGCGCATCACACGCGACCTGGCCAGCGTCCTGGATGTCACCGGACCCTTCAACATGCAGCTCATTGCCAAAAACAACGAGCTAAAGGTCATCGAATGCAATGTCCGTGTCTCGCGCTCCTTTCCCTTCGTATCCAAAACACTCGACCATGATTTTGTTGCCACGGCCACACGCGCCATTGTTGGCATGGACGTGGAGCCCATCGATGTGCTTCACGGCGTCGGCAAGGTGGGCGTCAAGGTGCCACAGTTCAGTTTCTCGCGCCTCGCCGGCGCCGACGTCCAGCTGGGCGTCGAGATGGCTTCCACCGGCGAGGTGGCCTGCTTTGGCGACAATCGCTACGAGGCCTACCTAAAAGCGATGATGTCCACCGGCTTCCAGATACCCAAAAATGCCATTCTGCTATCCATTGGCAGCTTCAAGGTGCGTAGACCTTTCACATATAGAATTCCCACATGTAATTCTCTGTTTCTCTTGCCCACAGCACAAAATGGAGCTGCTTTCCTCCATTCGAGATCTGGCCAAAATGGGCTACAAGCTGTACGCCTCGATGGGCACCGGTGACTTCTACGCGGAGCACGGCGTTGACGTGAGTAGAAGTGCCTCCTATTCAAGTCATATCATATAGTTGTCCGATTGAATGCCACCCAAACATATGCTTTGGGGGAACTTTATCTGCGACTCTCTCTCGAAGAAGAAGAGCGCGCAAGTGGAAGAACCAGAAGGTTAGACACAATCTGCGATTGCTAAAATTTATTATAGATGTTTTATTTTTTTTATTTAATGATATAATGAGAAGTCGCAATCAGGGAATTCGGTGCCCAAATTGAAAATAGGTCAGAAGAAACTCAATAATTATTGCCTATGGGTATGCCCAGGCAAAGCCGGGTAATGCCCACCAGTGTATTACAAAAAAAACTTGCTTATCATTTAACAAAGAGCTTTAAAGACAATCGCAATAAGTTGGTTGCGTTTCGCTCGGTTTTCATTTTACAATTAGTCTCGAGTTATCAAGATGGGCAGCAGACCGAACAGAAGCCAATCGGGCGTACTTGAGGGCCATTCCGATAATCTCATAGAATGATGTATATATAGATAACGCCTCTGGGGAGTATTCGGGCTGTCGGGGGGAATAGCAGCTGCTAATTGAAAGCGCTCTTCAGCTTTTGTGTATTCCGCTTGAGCATGTCACGTAGCTCGTCGCGCTTCGCTTCCGGCGCCAATGTTTGCATCAGCTGCTCCGTCTTGGTGCTTATGGCTTGCAGTGCTCCAGGATCCACTTGAAGTCGCTGCAGCAGCGGGCCCAACATGCTGCCCTCCATGGAGCTGGCTGGCACAGCGGCTTCTAGCTTTGGCTCGGGCTCTGGTTCTGGCGCCGGCTCGCGCTCCGTCTTCAGCTGGGGCTCTGGCTGGCTGGCTTCCAGGATGATGTCGTCGTCGTGCTTATTGAACTTGGGCGGCGCGGATGGTGGCGCGCGCGGTGTGCCTGGTGGCGAGGGTGGCTGTAGCGGCAGCAGTTCGCCCGAGTGCATCTGCACGACATGCTCCACAAACTTAAGAGACTTGCGGCGCATGGGACTGGAGCTGCAGCTGGCGGCGGGGCTGCCGCGGCTAGTGCTGGCGCTGGTGCTGGCCCGCTCGATGCTGCTCGCCGCCTGGCACAGTGCGTCCGTATAGTGCTGGGCATACTGGGAGCAGCCCAGCTGCTGGTAGAGCCGGCAAAGGCGCTGCGCCTGCTCCAAATAGAGCTGGGCGTGCTGTGCATTGCGAAACTCCGTCGCCTTGGCCAGCATGGCCAGCATGTGATCCAGCAGCAGCTCCAGCAGATTGGTGCGCCGCAGGATCTCAAAGCCGTCGTTGAGCTGAGGTGTTGTCGTTGTTGTTGTCGTTGTCGTTGTTTTTGTTGCAGCTGCACCTGTGGCGGATGTGTTGCTGGATGTGTGGGATGCCTGCGATGTGCGGGGCATCAGCAGCGGCAAGTCCAGCGTCAGGGACTCGCCGGAGTCGCGTCGCTGCTCGGCCAGCTTCAGCTGCTGGGCCCGCAGCATTTGCGTCTTGCGGCGCAGCTTGCCGCGCGTGCGCTCCTGATGCTGACGCATGCCCAGCAGACCCTGTGCATCACTGGGCTCCAGCTCTGGCGGCTGCTGTTCCCGCTGCGGTTCCCGCTGCTGTACCGTTGCGGGCAGCGTGTTCCGCGCAAACTTGGCCCAGCCGCGCAGCTGCAGATAGTCCTGGGCCAGCAGATTGTCGAGCAGCCGGCGATAGTTGAGCTTGGGATAGAAGTCATCGGCATGCTGGAGATTGCGCAGCGCCTGGAGCACATGCATGAGCGGCTGCTCGGCTATGCCCGCCATGATGGCGCGCAGCTCCATGAGCGCGTCCTCCGCCACATGCTCGAAGAGATTGCGACGCTCGATGAAATAGTCGCTCAGCTGCTTCTTGGCCAGGCAATCGGCAAAGGTGCGCACGAAGCGCACCAGCCTCTCGCCCAGAAACTCCTCCGGCCAGTCGTTGCTGTGTCGCTCGCATTGCCAGAACAGATGCGTCCGCAGCTGCTCCATGATGTGGCCCATGGCCTGGCATTTCTCGTTGACGAACGTCCGCACCAGGGCCTTCATCAGCAGCAGGATCTTCAGCTGCATGCGCGTCAGCTGACGCTCGAGGAACTGTTCCGCCTGCGGGAATACAATGCGCCACTCCAGCTCCCGGAAGGGATTGCGCGCCCGCTTCGGCGCATAGCCCACGGGCACCACATGGAAGCCAAACGATTGAATACGCTTGCGCATCAACGTAGTCGGCCATTGGAACTTCTCGCCCGTGTGCAGATTGGTCAGCTGCGGGCGTGCGCGCAGATTGAACTCAAAGGCGCAGTCCGGCCAGCTGTGCGGCACATGGATGGCGGGCACCAGCTCCTCCGTGGCCGTATAGATGCTGCAGCCACGATAGCTGCCAGCCGACAGCTGCGACTGGCTGATGCCCAGCTCTCGAGCCAGCTGCTGGCGCAGCAGCTCGGCAAAGTAGTTCATAAACTGCTGGGAGCTGAGATAGCATTGCTGGAGGAGATCGCGCCGGCGCTGTTGCTCCACGCGACACTGGCGTAACACCTGTACCGTCTCGTAGCCGGAGCGGCTGCTCTCCTGCCACTGCTGCAGATCTTGATGCGCGTCATCCTCTTCGTCGTCGCTGCTGCTGCTTGCATTGGAGTCCACCTCGTCGTCGTCGCTCTGCTCCAGCCAGGCTGGCAGGCAGCTGATCAGCCGGCAAACACACGCCTCGGGCAGCACATTGCGCTGCAGTGGCTCCTCGCACCTGAGCTTCAGCTCAGACATTGGTCGCTGTGTATTCAGGCGCGCTATGTACACATGATCGTAGTCGCCCTCGCACCAGCTGCCTCTGCCAGAGAACGACCCCGAACTCGAGCTGGAGCCAGGACCGATAGTGCTGTAGCCGGAGCTGCTGTAGGCGGCATCGATGTCGCCCTCGTCGCTGCTCGGGCTGCTGCCCGAGCTGCACTGCATGGGCATCGGCTCGCGCAGCTTGAGACGCACGTAGCCCATCCAGCGGCTCTGCTCCAGCAGCTGGACATACTGCGAGCGACAGGGCGTCGTGTTGTAGTAGTCCGTCTCCAACAGCACCTTGCAGAGCGCCGCTATGGAGTCATAGTTAGCGTCATTGGCCCTGGCGATATCCACATTCTCGAACACCACGTAGGTTAGCGTCTTCTGCAACGGCTGCGGCTGTGCCGGAACATGGCCTGAGCCCGACTGGCGATGTGGGCCATCTCTGTGCACAAAAAGGAGAATCGATTAGGCAAGGTTATCCGACTAGCTGTTGGCATTAAATGTTAGTTAGTCATATAAAATATGGGATGGGAGCAACCTTAGCAACCGTTTGACCCGAGGGTTCAAGTTCACCCGACTAGGAGCTTGCCCTGGGTGGCTTGGCTAGGTTTTGGTTGCCCTAGATTGACTAGATAGAGCTGTCCACACTGTCCAGTTCTTCAAGCACGCGACAGACACCCAGAAGATGTTGGACGCCTTCTGTCTGCATCCTTTATCGCAACAGCTGTGACAGAATTGGGTCGAGGCTGAGAGCTTGCGTCCTTGCTCCGTCAGTGACCCGTTAGGACTCCTGTCGTCAGTCTCATTCCGTTCTTGTTGAAGTGTCTTGTGTCTTGACCAGATTGCTAGCCAGATTTGTAAGCAAAAGGAACGCTTTACACTCACGTGTTGAAATTACCCTTGGAATATCCTGTTCAAGGAGGAGTGGGTATCTCAACAGTTTATACGTGGAGTCGGGTGAATACACAGATTCGTTGAGCCGGCAAATCTGTTCATTCGGACGGAGGCGAGCTTTGCGTATCCTGGTGGGTTACTGGGCGAACCAGTTGCGAATAGGAGGCAGATCCTGCAACCGGCAGGAGTTCCTTAGGCAGTGAATACACGACAACAGATAGCTTGCTCTTCTGTCCTAACTATAAATATTGTTGGCACGAATCTATGTCCGGTTAACTCGAGCTCAGCAAATGTTAATTACTCAAGAACTTCAGGGGAAGATATTGGACTAATGTAGGCTCCTAGTATTCGAAACTTACGTGGGCTTGAAGAGCAGCCGCTTGGCAACGGCCACATCGATGGCGCTGGCATGGATCAGACTGTGCTCGTTGAGGGTCTGGCCGCAGGCGCGCTGCCTGGCCTGCAGCTGCTCGTCGATGGCGGCCAGCTCGTTCTCGTAATGGCCAAAGAACTGGATGCCCAGCAGCAGTTGGTTGAGCAGGAACGTGTGCAGCTGCCGCTCCAGCTGATGTCGCGTCTTCTCCTCGATAACGCGCTGGTGCTCCTCCCGCTGCCCCTCCAGCGTCCGGGCGTAGAGCGCACTCACACATTCGGTGGCGCTGCTGCCGTTACTGCCCCCGAGCAGCCGCAGCTGTGGCGCCAGATTGGGGCTGCCACGAATGCTGCCGCTGCCGTTGCCACGCAAGCTGCGCCGCAGGCTGTTGCTGTTGGCGCCGCGCTGATGGCGCCGCTTGCGGGCGTTGCGCTTCTGCAGCTTGGCCAGCTGGCGCTGGCGCTTCTCCTCCTGGCGGCGACGCTGCTGCACACGGGGCGGCGCCTCCGCCGCTTGCAGCTGCTGCAGCGGACTGGGCAACGCATTGCCGTCTGGCGCCTTGGACCAGGTACAGCCCATGGATCGGCTGGGTGTCTATGTGTCTGTGTGTATGTGTGTCCAGCTGGGGATTCGACTTGAGGATAACAAACGCAGCGCAGCGCTTGCAGCTGTGGCTCCTTTCTTACTGATACCGATCACGCTGATCAAATGCCATTTTCTTGCCAATCTCGTTGTCGTCGCTGTCGCTCTTGATGTTGCTGTTGCCTAGATAAGATCGCCGTCAAGACCAATACCAACAATGGCACCTATTGGCGACAAGTGCCGATTCCTCCTACACTTCCGGCCGGCCAAGTGGGGAGGCCTTGTTATCAGCCTTTCTGGCATGTAAACACGACAACAGCAACAAAAGTCCCACGATGACTGCGCGCACAGTGGAGCAAACTGACAAAATGAGATGCAAAAAAAATACATCTATATCCATGGGATATACTTGTTATACTTGGATATACTTAATCTTAATTGTCTTTAGATTATGCATATAATTTAAAGACCTGCTGAAATTCCTCTTCAGCTAAATCCCAACGCAAATTTAAATATTCCAGAAAAAAACACTATCAATACGGGGGGCTTTCTTTTCGTTTTTTTCTGTCACAGTTACGTGTGTTTTTCCAAGACTAATGAGCTGCATTTGAGTGTTATTAATGCAAAATACGAATCTGTTATCTAAAAGCATACATTAAAATACATTAAAATATGATTTAAGATCGGAAATGTCGAAACCCACGCTATCTAATTTACAATCTTGTTTGCCGTCAGCATTATTAAAAATGGAATGTGTAACTGAAGAGAATTTTAAAAATAGAACAGTCAGCTTTGAGCAAAACTCTAACGGGCTATTGCTAGTTGTTATCGATATCGATATATATCGACAAAGTAATATTGACATTTAAAGCTCCCATGCAAAAACGGGTAAGGGTTCATTAATTTGGCTCACTCAAAATAAAAACAGGACCGAAATGCTGAGCATTTTGTATAATCGATAATTGATCGATTGTAGATAATCGATAATTTATCGATGCGTTATTTTGTCTGAGGGTGCCACTGTGCCACTTTTCGCTTGTAATGTTTTATTGTTACAAATGCTATTCGCATTGGTATTATTATTGTCCATGTACAAGTGAATTATTATGTAGGTCTATAAAGAGCAATATCTTTATGTGGCCTAGGCAAACATTTGCCAATGAATGGTGGTAAATTTGGCCTTGGGACTCGGTCTGCATGCTTCATACAAATGCTAAGCAATGCCCCATTTCTTCTTTCGATTGCAGGTGGAGTCCGTACAGTGGACATTCGATAAGACAACACCCGATGATATCAATGGAGAGCTGCGACATTTGGCCGAGTTTCTGGCCAACAAGCAATTCGATCTGGTCATCAATTTACCCATGCGTGGTGGCGGAATCCGCAGGTAAGTCATGTTTACCTCTTCAATTGATCGGGAAATGTGAGCTAGATCAACATGGATAGCCCCTAATTCTTAAACTTAAACTTAAATAAGAATCCCCCAAGCTCATTCATATGTGAACCCTTCATATGAGTACTCATAACTAAGTATGCTGTTATTTATGTCTATCTTCGAACCCATTGAGTACTCATCATGTTATCTATGCATATATGTATAGCTTGTTTTTGTCATCTCCGTATTCATTTAGTATTTATATTCTCGATCAGCATGACGAGCTGAGTCGTTAGTTGGGATGGGCTCTCATGTAATATATGCGTATTATAATAGGTTTATTTTATTGTAAATTTTTCTTTATTTTCATAAACTTCGCCCTGCTATGCGATTTTCATGAATTTAAGTAATCTTACACGTATGTATTTAAGTTATACTTCTCTATTAAAGTGTTGTTAAATCTTTTCTCTTCTCGCCAAGTTGTTATATTCTTCATTTAACTCGCTTTCTCTCTCATTTTATTTAACCCATTCTCGCTTGCTTTAAATCTCTCCGCCTCAATCACTGGTTTTCTCTCTCATTTCTTATATTATACTCGCCAATTCTCGATTACTCGCTTTCTGCCCGCTTAAACAAAGCCTTTCTATGCGATTCTCATGAATTCATGTAATGCTTCGTCTTTTTGTTGTTGTTTTTTTTTTTAAAGTTGTGTGTGCAAGTGAATTATAGATATTTATAAGACTGTTAATTGACTTTGAATCGAACCCAGGGTCTCATCATTCATGACGCATGGCTATCGGACACGTCGCCTGGCGGTCGACTATTCAATACCGCTGGTGACGGACGTCAAGTGCACCAAGCTGCTGGTGGAATCGATGCGTGTGACTGGCCGCAATCCGGGCATGAAGACGCACACCGACTGCATGACGTCGCGTCGCATTGTTAAGCTGCCGGGCTTCATAGACGTGCATGTGCATCTGCGGGAGCCGGGCGCCACCCATAAGGAGGACTTCGCCAGCGGCACCGCAGCCGCCCTAGCCGGCGGCGTCACAATGGTCTGTGCCATGCCCAACACGAATCCGGCAATTGTGGATCGCGAGACGTTCAATCAATTCCGCGAGCTGGCCCGAGCCGGGGCCCGCTGCGACTATGCGCTATATGTGGGCGCCTCGGACACCAACTGGGAGCATGCCCATGAGCTGGCCACGCAGGCGTGCGGCCTAAAGATGTACCTCAACGATACGTACGGCACGCTGAGGCTCAGCGACATGGCCGCCTGGCAGCGTCACCTGTCGCGCTGGCCCAAGCGGGCGCCCATCGTTTGTCATGCGGAGCGGCAGAGCATGGCGGCCGTTATGCTGCTGGCCCATCTGCTGGAGCGGCCGATCCACATTTGCCATGTGGCGCGCAAGGAGGAGATTCAGCTGATACGTGCCGCCAAGGAGAAGGGCATGAAGGTTACCTGCGAGGTGTGTCCGCATCATCTGTTCCTCAGCACGCGCGATCTGGAGCGCCTGGGCGCCGGCATGGCGGAGGTGCGACCGCTGCTGTGCTCGCCCGAGGATCAGGAAGCGCTCTGGGAGCACATGGAGTACATTGATGTGTTTGCCACAGATCATGCACCGCACACGCTCGCTGAGAAGCAATCGGAGCGGCCGCCGCCCGGTTTCCCCGGCCTGGAGACCATATTGCCGCTGCTGCTGCAGGCCGTGCACGAGGGTCGCATCACCCTGGAGGATATTAAGCGCAAGTTTCATCGCAATCCGCGCAATATTTTCAATTTGCCCGAGCAGCCGCAGACATACGTGGAGATTGATCTGGACGAGGAGTGGACCATCAGCAACAACGAACTAAAGACCAAAGCCCGCTGGACGCCCTTCCACGGCACCAAGGTGAAGGGTCGCGTCCATCGAGTCGTGCTGCGCGGCGAGGTCGCCTACATTGATGGCCAAGTGCTGGTCCAGCCCGGCTATGGCCAGAATGTGCGCTCCAAGCTGCCGCTGCCGCAAAAGTCCGAGGCCGAAGGCAGCGACCTGCCCAGCGATACCGATGTCAACGACACCTTCTCCCGTCTATTGACCGAAGGCACCGGCACAGCAACTGGCACCGGCGCCACGGGTTCACGTGCCACCAGCGTGCATTTCGTGGACGAAGCCGGCGCAAGTACATCGCCGGCGGCGGGCAGCATCTTGCGTCCGGTGTCGCCGGCGCCACGACTGCGTCTCGACTCGTCCAGCAATGCCACGCTGAAGGAGTACCTGCAGAAGAACTCGCTGCTGCCCACGCCTAATCCGGTGGCACACTGCTTGGTCGGCAAGCATGTCCTATCCGTGGACACCTTCGACAAGGAGCGGCTGAACGACATATTTAACTTGGCGCAGCTGCTGAAATCGCGCGTGACCAAAGACCGGCCCGTTGACGACTTGCTGCGCGGCAAAATCATGGCCAGCATCTTTTACGAGGTGAGCACACGCACCCAGTGCAGCTTCAGTGCGGCAATGCAGCGCCTGGGCGGACATGTCATCAACATGGATCAGGTCACCTCGTCGGTGAAGAAGGGCGAAACACTCGAGGACAGCATCAAGGTGATGGCCAGCTATGCGGATGTCCTGGTGCTCCGTCATCCCGAGCCGGGCGCCGTTGCGGTAAGTACATACTGTCACCATTACCATATTCGAAATGTGTCCACCTCATCCGGAATCCCTCTACATTCACAGCGCGCCGCTTCGTTTTCGCGCAAGCCGCTGATCAATGCCGGCGACGGGGTCGGTGAGCATCCCACGCAGGCGCTGCTGGATGTCTTCACCATACGTGAGGAAATCGGTACCGTCAACGGTCTAACAATCACCATGGTTGGCGACCTCAAGAACGGACGCACTGTCCACTCGCTGGCACGTCTGCTCACCCTCTACAATATCACGCTGCAGTACGTGGCCCCGCCAGGCCTCGGCATGCCCGAGCCCATTATGCGCTATCTGCAGCAACGCGGCGTCACGCAGCTAACGTTCGACAGCATAGAGCAGGCGCTGCCCACCACCGATGTGCTCTACATGACACGCATCCAGCGCGAACGCTTCAAGAGCGAGGAGGAATACCAGCGCGTATGTGACAATCATGTGCATTTATATAACCCGTACCTGATCCAAATGGGTAGCATGGTCTTCAAAATACTAGTTGGAGAAGCCTGAGACAATCCCCTAGAGATGAGGTCGAGATCCGCCTGTCCGTCTGTCGCCGATTTCAAATTAATTAATATTAATCAGGGGTAACAGCCGAGTGTGTGTCCGTCTGTTTCTTTAAAGAAGACCTTTTTTCGATTCACGAGTTTTCCATTCTCCTCGCGTCTAAGCGAAGTATTATACACATCGGAATAATATAGCATATAGCTACATAAGCAGAATCGGTGTGGAAAACTTTTCTGTTTGTCAAGAAATCTTTAAAAATTTCTCACCAATTAAGATCTGCAGTATTCTCCTAACATATCTACAAAACCGTAACATGTCTGTCTGCTATATCATATGTCTAAGCCACATTCATAGAAGGACATTTATTGTATGAAGCTTCCCGGCTGGATTTAGGATATTAACCAGTTGGACACTCCCGACTGGAGCGCTTGTTATTTGTTTCTGAAGCAATTGGAACTCAGGATTTGTGCCACCTTTATTTTTTTGCAGTGCTGCGGCCACTTTATTGTCACGCCCAAAATGATGACACGGGCAAATAAGCGTACCATTGTGCTGCATCCGCTGCCGCGCGTCGAGGAGATTAGCCGCGACTTTGACTCGGATCCTCGTGCGGCCTACTTCCGACAGGCTGAGTACGGCATGTACATTCGCATGGCGCTGCTGGCCATGGTCGTTGGCTGTCGCAGCACGGCGCTCTGAACTTTTTGACAGTTTCAATAAAACTGCATTTTTTTTTCTATTTTTGTACTTTTTATTAGCTTATAAGCATAAATACAAGCGGCAGAACCAGTTGTTGCCTTAAACACAAATAGTTTTGTTTGATTTTATTTTGATTCAAATAATAACGGACCAAGAGGCAGCTAATTGGGTTGCTGTCTTGGCTAGTTACCGATAAGTTAGCTATCGATAACATTGGAGCGTTGTTCAACACGCACAATATTCGAAAAAAAGTGTGGCAGCTGCGCAATCATTTCAAATTATAACAAACAATCATAGAATCATATTAATATATTACACAACGGGGGTAAGAACAAAAAAAAATGGATTCCATATGTAGTATAATTGGCTTAAAATTCTATTCGTCAGTCTTTTATGTTCACAAACATCACGTGCTTTCCCAGCGCTATTTGGTTAATAGCGCTCGACAACAATCTCTGTGGGCCATTGATTAGCGTTATCCTTATCCTTATGCTTATACTTAGCATCGACATTTAGGGTCAAGGTGCTCTCCGCAAAGGCGGCATTCAGATGCCCGGCCAGTTGTGGCTGTGATCTGTCCACGCTGGTCATTGCCACGGCCATGGCACTGGCACTGGCCAACGACTTGGTCTGTAGCTGCTTGTTGCTCCTCTGGTTGCAGCAGCTGGAAACCAAAACAGATGGAGTCACTGGGCATCGATGGGTGGGATTACACTTACGTTTTACGTTTGCGACAGGCCACCATAGAAACGAGCACGGCCAGTATAATGATGGCCGCCAATAGGCCCGATAAACCTGCCACCATGGTCATCATGCCGTGCGGTTCCCCATCGGAGGTTACTTTAGTAACTGGCAAGATGCATAGAGAGCGGACAAGAGAGAGAGAGAGAGAGAGAGAGAGAGAGAATGAGTGTGTGTGAGAGGTTAGTGTTCCAGTTTTGCAAGTGCCTTGCTGTCTGCCAGTTACGGACTGGCTTCGGCTGCGGCTCCGGCTACGGCCCGAATCGTAATGCATTCGACTCAGAGTCTGTGTCTCAGGGTCAAATCGTTGTGTGAACTTCAACTTGCTGATAATCGGTGATTGGCTGAATGCCGGCATTTGAGCTAATGCACACGTTTGTTTACCTTTACGCAATTGGCAATGACAATGGGCGAGGCAACGCCCACACAAACGCACTTCCCGTATTGACCGTATTGCCCGTATTGCCCGTTGACTTTCTAAGCCGGAAGCCTAGACTTGACACTTACTTGAATCTTCGACAACAAAGCGCTTGCTGTTGGGTAACGCCGAAGCCTGGACATAGGTATCCGCCTCCATTTGAGAATTCAGCTGATGCGATCTGTCAAGAAAGCGAAAAGAAAAAAAGAAAAAAAAACATAAATGGCCATGAAACACCTGTCCAAATATTGGCCAAAACTGGCTGGCTGCAGCAGGCAGACAAATGCTCAGCATATCCACAAAAACTATAACAACAATAACAAGCATAATAATAACAGTTTTTCTCTCTAGTCGATTGAGTTTTAGCCCAGTTGCAGCAACCGCTGGCCACGGCCACGCTCGACTTCATCCGATTGTTGTTGCCCAATCTCTGGGCCTCCACGCCCTCCCTCTCTAATTGTGGGCCAGCTTCGGCTTCGGCTTCGGCTTTGGTTTCGGCCTGTGCTAATTAATTGATTAGCTCAGTGCGTTAATCTGGCCTTATCACCATATAACAACAACAACAACAACACGTTGACAAGTTTCGGTTTCAGTTTCAGTTTCGTTTTTCAAGTTTTTTTTATTGCTGTCGCTGTCGCTGATTTAGTCGACATTAATTAATTTGATTTAATTGTTAAGTGTTTGTTCTTAATCGCACACACACAAAAAGTCAAAAATAAATAAATCAAATAAGCCCGAGAAAGTGTCGTCTCGTTTTTGTCTGGCTACAGCAAAGACGGCCAACACTATGCTACAGCGAAAGACTTTTATCTGTGGCTGGCAGCTAACAAAAAAAAAAAAAAAAAAAAAAAAAACCCATTAAATGTCAACTAATGGAAGTGTGTTGTGGCCAATGGAAACATACTGTTCGCACAGTCCTTGCCAAAAGTAAAACCCCGCTTCTGTGCCTTTAAATTGAAATGCGTGCAGAGCTTTTGCCTTAGCAATAAATAATATAACAATTGATTTATGGCGAAGCTCAATTGTTAGTTAATTCAAATGATCTCGTGAGCATATTTAAATACAGATTACTCAATAGCAATAATTGAAAAATTTGCATAGAAATAGGCGACTTATACTAATCTAATATATATGTATGTACATATATATCTCACGTGACTTTGGCAATTATTGGCCCAACCAGTTTGATATATCTTTAATGGCTGCATGGAAAGAGGAAGAAGAGTTCGGGAAAAGCGAAATTCGACTCAAATATGCATGTACGTATGTATGTATGTGTAGGCAGCAAAGTGTCAATGGACGCAGAGCAGAGAGTTGTACTCACACATGCACACATGCATACATATACATATATGTATGTATAGCCTATATCTATGCATGCATGCTTGTAGAATAGGCAAATGGGCAAATGTTGATGCGGAACGAAAAGAGGAACTTCTCAAGATCATGAGCAGAATGTTAACTCTCCTCTCAGCCCGTGTTGATCTGTGTTGTGTTTTATGGCCTGTGCTTGATTTGCATTTCAATAAAATAACTATCGAAATCTTTAATAGTACACACATACATACATATGTATGTACCGACATAGTGCCCATTGGGTTTATTGTGATATAAGGGAATTACATACATGTGCATGTGCCTAGCGTATGTCCAAGCTAATCGCAGATCCGCCTGCGAATGAAAAGGCGTGTGGGCAGGCGGATAGCGGGAGGAATGGCGGGGGGGGGGGGGGGGGGGGGGGGGGGGAGGGGGTGCACATGGTTGCATGTCGTTGCCATCGGGGGGAAATTGTTGGAGAAATGCGAGCACGAGTTTGAGATTATTATTATTATTAATATTATTATAATTGTTTGCCTCTTTTTTTTTTTTTTGTTTGTTTGCATTTATAGTTAAATTTTAATCAGTTGTGCTTGCGGCGATTTGCAAGTTAATTGCACAATTTAATAGTTATAAATAACAGAACGGGATTGGGAGTGGAAATGGAAATGGAAGTGCTGTGGCAGCATTATCTAGTCACATGTCCGACACATATACTAGTACATATACTAAGAACAAATGCCATATAAATATGCTAAAATTACTAAATTGCCCGACAAATTACGGCTAATCCAATAAAAGATGTGACAGCCACACCGAATCATATAACAGACACGTATCCTGGTCGTTATGCCCTATTGCACTATTATTCGGATTATCTTCTTGCGAAATTCAATTTAGTCGCAATTTGAATAATCGCTTTGATAGTATGTGCTATAATCAGAATTTGATTTATTTCTTCCGCAACTCCTCCAAATTGAATGTCATACAAATGACGTGCAAAATTCTTGAAATCTTGAAAATTCCAGCTGCTGAACTACTTTCACATAGCTTATTGGCCAGAAGTGCCAGGTAATTGAGAGCAAAATGTGGCCCGAACGCACTTGACCAAATAAGCACACTCAAAAAAACAAAAAAACAAAAAAAGGTGGAAAGATTGAAAAAGAAAATAACAGACAGCACTCAAGTCCTTTTTTAGATCGGTACTCACAGGCACAAATTGTTCGGTTTCCGAAAAGGTTTGATCTTGTTTGTTTTGGGATCTTTCGAAATCGAAACCGAAACCGTGAACTGACGTCGACAACGCTCAGCGTACGACTAATGCGGGCTACGTAAAGCCAAAACGTAACTTTCGATTGCGCCAAAAGCGAGCGGCGACGGCGGCGGCGGCGGCGACAGCGGCGTCGACGTTGCAGCAAACAACAGTCGCGGCTCGTTCAACGGAATCGGAATTGAAATTGTATTCGGAATTGGAACCGGAGGCTGTTAAGCAGCTCCGACTGTGAGTCGGCTTTTTTTTTTTTTTCGGTACGGACTCTCAAACTTGACTTTGCAGCGATTTTGTTTAAATGAGCTTAAATCGAATTAAACTGTCACGAACGCAGTGAAATTGGAGCTGGCGCACGAGTAGGAAAGCGATGCGAAAGCTCAATGCCAAGCCGCGAGTCTGGTGCACAGCCTTTATAATGCAGCCAAGCGCTCATCACAATAGATCTTCCACACTTGCTCACACCTACATACCTACAAGCATGCATACATGCATACATGCATACATGCATACATGCATACATACATATGTACATGCATACGCATTACTCATACGTCCCGGTGTGCGCAATGACGTTGATTGTAACAAGAGTTTTCGATTTCCAGTCAACTGATAAGACCAACATTGTAAAAGAATTGCCAATACATGACTGGCTGTCTGTCTGTCTGTCTGTTTGTTAACATTGACTCGGAGATTCCGACATGCCCATCTTCAAACCCATTTCCGTATCCATCTCCGCCTTAGCGTCTGTGTGTCATGAGGCGTTCAAACACATGCTTCGGGCTCTATGCTAATTTCCCCCCACTAATTGCCGTGCGGCTGAATCACCTGGCAACTGTTGAGGCTGGGCTACCTAATCTTTCGATTCTAATCGAACCATTGGCCGGCTGAGTTCTCAACTGTTTTGCTGCCAAGAACGCAAATGTTTGCAAAGACTGGCAGTAGTTAAAGTGACGTCAGAAAACAAACCTTACCCCTTTTAAATAGACCAAAGTACCGTTAATCGATTTGAAGACATGTTTGCGTAATTGCTGAGCAAGCAATGACAAAAAACGTATCCATGCGAAATCTTGCGACAGATCGTTCCTATGGCAGCTCTATTACAAAGGAGTCCGATCCGGCCGTAGGTCCTATATTTATGAGGTCTGAAGACGTCTCCGCGCCCATATAGTATACGTACGTACACATGCACGATCCGTATCAACAGCCGTTTTGTATTGTTATAGTTTTTGTTGTCTTCCCATAGATAACCTTAAATGAGACTTCTACTTTAAGGTTCCAAGACAGACAACAGCAATTAGCGCTTATTACGCCTTGGCATATGGCTAAGCTTCTGTTCAGTCCAGTTGCAATAATCTGTAGAATTTATTTTCGCAAAGTGAAAAACCTTTTTGCTACCCAAGTGAAACCAACTTTAAAAAGTAACTGAATTGTTTATTAAAGGTAGTTGTTTTTGTTTGCAAGTGTGAATATATGGTTAGCTCGTTCTGTCCCTTTATAAAGGGCACTTATAGATGAACAACAAATGTTTACGGTTCCATTCGCTTAAACAATGCAAGTGCGACATAAGTTTCTTGATGGCATCGGGCTTGCATTTCAAAGTAAACGCAAATGTCAATTAAAATGGCACTCATCGTGCTTTGTGATAGCTGTTTGTTTATTTCGAATGCTGGATTGCATAACTCCACATTGGAAATTTACGACTGAAAGTGAATCTATTCAGGAAGATAAATAATGTCTAATTTATCCACATGTCATATTACGTCTGATAATAAGCTTAACACTTAGTTGCTTGTCTCAGTAAGTGTGATGATGGATTTGAACTTTTTTTATACCCTGAACCCATTAAAAGTGGGTATAAGGGTATATTGTATTTGTGCGAAAGCCAAATGTGTGTAACAGGCAGAAGGAAGCATCTCCGACCCCATAAAGTATATATATTCTTGATCAGCATCAATAGCCGACTCGATCTAGCCATGTCCGTCTATCTGTCCGTCCGTCCGTATGTATGAACGCAAGGATCTCAGAACCTATAAGAGCTAGAGACTTGAAATTTTAGATGTAGCTGCTCCTAGTTCCCGCGCAGATCGAGTTTGTTTCCGATAATCGATAACTTACTCCGTTTCCAAGCAATCGATAAAAATCGATATCGATATCCTGTTTTTTGGGCAATTTTGGAAAATAATTAGAGCTAGAGTCACCAAACTTGACATATAGCTTCTAAAATAGAATATATATGCATTTGATGTTGGAAGAAGAGGGTTCAGGGTATCCCCTAGTCAGGAGCTCCCGACTAGAACTTCTTACTTGTTTATATATATATATATATATATTTTTTTTTTTTGTAAAGTAATTAATTGCTTTTTATGTAAAATCTTTGAAACTCGATTTTAATATTGAAATCTTCCCTGCGTATATATTGACTCAATTTTATTAACTTATAGTTGAATTACATTTTTTGTTTGCCCATGTTTGCAAAGTTACACGTGCATATAATTGTGCACCTCTATATTTTTTTTAAATTTTATTTTGCCGCAGGGCTAATCAAATTCTCGTGTTGTTTATTTTGATGTATACATATGTGTATAAATATATGTACACATGGATAATTGTTTTTTTCGTATGCCAATTTTACTGCCCTTCAGTGCTTCAAATTTGTAGAAAACCACATTTTTAAATATAGCCCTACTCTGCGGTTCTCATAAATCGAATTAGCTCTTATCTCTGCGTGTAAATATTTGTTAGAAATGAAGCTGGCCATCGAATCAACCTTATGTGAATCTGTGTATGTATTGTTATTTGTGTGTATGTATGCAATACAATCTATGACGTCTGTTGCCAAAGCTAAATTCGTTTATACCCTATGTGTATACTGAAAAACTCATACGCTGTTCGCGCAAATGCGTAATACCCGGCACAAAGATCTGTTTTTCCACGGATTGAAAATCTTTAAAAGCATTTCTGCCATATGGTAGGCCATATATGCACAAGCACATATATATTATCATATATTTTTATTTTTATTTTTGTTTTTATCGACTTCTAGTTTGATTCATTAAATATTCAGGCTGAATACAAACCCTTTTAGGAACATTTTGGTTCAGCTTGCATTTGTGTTTCGGCTCTGGTAAATGTTTATATTTGTGAAAAGTTATTTTCAGTTGCGTTTGCACGGATTGCACTTGCTTTTGCTTTCGTTGGCCCAAAATAGCCAACAACAAATTTGTCACACTGTAAGCGAGTCGCACTTGTAATTTGAATTGATATGTTCACGGCACAGTGTGTCAACGTCTTTCGTCTCTCGTCTCTCGTCTCTCGTCTCTCTGCTGTTAATGTGTGTGTTTTGTTATTCTGTTTCTGTTTTTTTAAATAATGACACAGCAATTCAGAAAATATGTTCAATACATTTTTTAAGACGAAATGTAAAACACATCGGAGTTGTCGGCAGTCGAACACTGAAAACGGCCTCTCGGTCTCGAAGGCATCGGCCCCAATGGCCAGGCCGAAAAAAACAAAAAACAACAAAAATACGCAAAAAAAAAAAAATAAAAATAAAAACAAATCACCAAAATTTCGGACAGACGAATTTGTATTTGTTTGTTGTTTTTATTGAGCTTTTCTGTTGTCTCGAAATAAATGTACGAGTATATCGTACATTTAGTGCATAGTATAGATTTGTATTTAAGTGTCTGAATCGTCTCTTGTTGTTTATCTGGTGACGTTCGAAGAGAAACGCAAATAATTCAACAACAAATAAGAAGTGCTAAATATTTCAGATTCTTTTGTTTCATTTTTGAACCTTCAAAGACAATTTTCATGGTTTTTTGCTTCGAAACTGCGCTAATTGATTGATATTTAGCATTATTATTTATTTTTATTTCTTGCCTTTTTTTTATACCCTGAACCCATTAAAAATGGGTATAAGGGTATATTGTATTTGTGCAAAATCCGAATGTATGTAACAGGCAGAAGGAAGCATCTCCGACCCCATAAAGTATATATATTCTTGATCAGCATCAATAGCCGACTCGATCTAGCCATGTCCGTCTGTCTGTCCGTCCGTCCGTCCGCCCGTATATATAAGAGCTACAGACTTTTAGATGTAGCTGCTCCTAGGTCCCGCGCAGATCGAGTTTGTTTCCGATAATCGATAACTTACTCCGTTTCCAAGCAATCGATAAAAATCGATATCGATATCCTGTTTTTTGGGCAATTTTGGTAAATAAAAAGAGCTAGAGTGACATATAGCTTCTAAAAAAGAATATATATATGCATTTGATGTTGGAAGAAGAGGGTTCAGGGTATCCCCTAGTCGGGAGCTCCCGACTAGAACCTCTTACTTGTTTTTCTTTTCGATTAAGCGAAAAATGTTGTGGCAGACTTTTCGCTGTAAATAACTGAATTCAATGGCGACAAATATGTCGTAAATTGTTTACTATCTCATTGCTGTTCATCTTCAGCACGGCACGCTTAGCTACAAAATAGTTGAGTTCATTTGTTGTTGTTTTAATTGTAAGAATAATTATTTAGATTTTACAGCTGAGTGCGTTGCGTGTGGCTGCCAAAAAGGCGGTCGACTTAAAGCTATCGATATTAACGATTGCCGGCCAGGATGGAGGTTGTTATCGAAGTGGCAATTAATCGATAACTGCGCCTTACTTCCGCATTGCTGTAAGCCCAGCAGCTGCGCATGCGTCGCAGTTGCACGTGCGAAAATCGTGACGGAATTGGCAATTCGCCAATTGCCAGCAATAGATAACTATGGGAGTCAACAAAACTGTGTGCATGCCTATGTGTGTACGTGTGTGCGATGTATGTATGTATGTACATGTGCATATATGTTAGTGTGTGTATGCACATATGGAAATGCAACGGTTTCAATTGTTTCAACATTCTGAAGCGTCACTGCCGCTGCGCTTAGCCACATTTAGCTGACGTTGACGTCAACGGCCGGCTATTGTGTAGCCGGCGCAGCAGCAGCAGCGGCAGCATCAGCGACAACAATAATTGATTTTGATAACAGCTTAGTTAATTTCACTGTCAAAAAGCTTGCTCCGACCCCCCCTCCCATTCGCCTGCCAGTCCCGTTCAGTCATTCAGTCGCAAAGCCTGTTGCCCACTCCCACTAAATTCAAATTGCCGTTGCGGCTGATAAATTACACTAATCGTTGCGCTGTGCTGCGACGCCAGCGGCGACATCGACTTATTTTTTTTTTTTTTTTTTTTTTGTTTTGCATTGTTTGCGTGTTTTGCTTAGTCTTCGTTATCGACTCCGTCTCTACTTTTCTCGCTCGCGCTAAGCACGACTTGAAAGCCCGCTAAACAGGAAAGGAAAACGAAGCTTAAGTGCCGTTATTGAAATTCGACCGCTTTTATGCATGTACATATATGTACAGACATACATGCACAGAAAGTAAATTGCATACTTAGTATACATATATAATACATTTCAATTTATTTGTTTGTGACTGCAGAAGTTGACAAGTTGTTATTCGGCCTCGTCTGTAATTTTCCAAACAACATTTGACAAACACACTCGTACGAAACGGCAAAGGCGTCGAATATATACCGTGTCTGTGAAAAGTTATCGCACGCATCTAAAGTGTCAGCGAATGCAATTATCGATAACAAAAAATGTATTAACATATTTTGAAATTCCTTTTTTGAAAATGTCGAAAATGTTAAACGCTCTGCATATTCAGTAAGCGCAGATACACTTTTATAAGCTTCGTTTTTTGTCCAAAAAGATATTTGCATATACTCCCAAAAAGTATGCTATCTTCTACAAGCTGTACCTCAACGATGCAGCGAAGAAGTGGAAAGACTCTATACGCATCCACACATATGTTAATTGATATTTGGCCCTAGCCAAAGGGGAGACGACTGGCTTTAGCCTGTAAGATTCTAGAAAACACCCCTCCACCCGTTCTATATTGCACGATTCGCCAGGATTTGTTGGGTGGGGTTTGGATGTTTGTATTTCAAAATAATCTGTATCAATTTTAGCAAACGGTTTCTGTTATCATCGCTGTTGTGGTCCCGTTAATGTCAGTATGAAAATTCGATATAGTCGAAATCTGAGCGTTGGACTCAATCTAGTAATCTGCTCAGCATTTGCCAACTACAGCGAATTAATGCTGCCCTTCTTGTTCTTATTCATGCCAAGGTATTCCCACCAAGATGTCGGCTTGGCGGGGCCGGCAGCCGCTGCAGCCGGTGCTTGAGCCACTGCAGTGCCGGCCGCCTGGGCAGCAGTGCTAGCTGAGGACTCCTTCAGACTGGCTGCGGCCGCAGTATTATGGCTGGCCTTGACAGGCATGCCGGACTCCTTCTTGGACGCCCTCACGCTGTTCACATTGGTGGTCTGAATTGTCGCGTTCGATTGCTGCGGTGTCGGTGCCAGGCTGGGGCGTGGCGTCCCAGTTGCACTAGTCCGGCGGCGTTGCCCGCTCGAGAACAGTTTACCCAGGTACGGCATGCACATGGCGCAGGATGATATTCGTTTGCGTATCAGAAATTTTGAACTTGCGAAAGGTCGAAATATATGTGTGTTAATGTTAAGCTAGAGTCCTTGTCTATTATGGCATTTCATGTCAGCTTCCCGGCAAGGCAAGCTGCCTGAGCGCTGGCGCACTGCTTGCTGTGACAGCCAGTCACAAATTCAAATAAACAAAACAAAACAAAACAAAACAAAACAAAACAGTGTTGGTTAGTATCAACAGCCGAGTCAATAGTCTCTCAGTTTGAAAGCTATCGTCATGAAACTTTGGAGAAGTCCCTCTTTCTGTTGCACGCAGTACATATGTCGGAATCGGCTGGATCGGACCACTATATTATTTTTAAGTAATAAAAACTATATTAAGAAATAAAAGTGCAAATAGTAGTAGATTTTATACCCTGAACCCATTGAAAATAGGTAAAAAGGGTGTATTGTATTTGTGCAAAATGCAAATGTATGTAACAGGCAGAAGGAAGCATCTCCGACCCCATAAAGTATATATATTCTTGATCAGCATCAATAGCCGAGTCGATCAAGCCATGTCCGTTTGTCTGTCTGCCCGTCTGTCCGTATGTATGAACCGAAGGATTTCAGAACCTATAAAAGCTAGAGACTTGAAATTTTAGAGGTAGATGCGCATAGTGCCTGCGCAGATCGAGTGCTTAATAATCGATAACTTACTCTGTTTCCAAGCAATCGATAAAAATCGATATCGATATCCAGTTGTTTGGACAGTTTTGGTAAATAATAAGAGCTTGAGTCACCAAACTTGACATAAAGCTTCTAAAAAAGAATATATATATGCATTTGATGTTTGAAGAAGGGCAACCCCTAGTCGGGAGCTCCCGACTAGAACCTCTTACTTGTTTTTATTGTAATTAAAAAGTAGAAATGGTCGTAATGAGGGAATACAAATAATATTAATTTAATTTAAAGAAATTGTATATGTAAATACTTGCATCGACTTTAAAATACATTTGTATTTTCTACGGAGCCAACCTCAGTACAAAACATGCATTCATAAGTCAACACAAACTAAGAAAATGTATTTCTTGGCCAGCCAGAGACTTTGCCAGAGCAGTGCAGATAACAACACATACAAGTATGCTGTTATGCATGTATATTCACACGCATACAAACATAATTGCTTGCACGGCCCTCATAGAGCCGAAGCTGAGAGCAAATTCTATTTTTAGATTTTTCGTTCTCTCGGCTGTGAGAGCACAATGCTACAGATTTCGTTTTCGTTCTCAATTTCCAAAAATCAAGCTACATAGTAGCATTTTGTTGTATGGCGTTACTCATCTTAGTGTTTATATTGTCTTTGGTTTTACTATGTTTTCTAAAATTATGCAAAATCTTAATAACATCGGACCACTATATATATAGAAAAGGTTGGTGCTGCAAGGGCACTAAATCTCCAAATAAAACTTGAATGTGACTTTTTAATATTTGTTAGTTGCACAAATTAAGACAGGTATTCTTTAAAACAGGTCTGAAATAATTGTCGGTTCACGGCTTCAATCAGCTGCCTGTCTATCTACTGAAACCAGGTTCAGGTTCAAACCCGCTCTAATGAAAATATTTTCAAATAGAAATTGCGGATTAAATTTGAATCTTTAGAAAGTTATATTTGTAATCTGAATTTACTTTAAATGTTTTTTTTAAATGATTTTATTTTCAAGCATCCTATTTTTGAATCAACATCGAATCGGTTTCGGTTCCGTTGTTTTTTTGGATTCTGGTTCAGTTGGTAAATGATTATGCTGTCAAAATCAAGCAGCCTGTTCTTTGACTTGGTTACTTGTAATACAAATACATAATAGGTCATTGATTTAGTTTACACCCAGAAACTAACACAAAAGAAAACTGTCGAGAGTAGCTAAAACCAACTTAAAATGTAGCTCATTGAGCGTGTTGAACCACAGTGCAGACGCCGCTTGGGGGCAAGTAGGTAGCTCCAAAGAATGTATAAATACTTCAGATTCTATATATAGACGCGCACCATCTGCTGTTGCCTGCATGCGGCTGGAGAAGTGCGTGTCTTAGTTTGTTACGAACCAGCGAATGGCATCCATGGCTTCCTTTGGTACACGCAGCATGAGCCAGCCGCCGGGTATTAAGATCTGCTGCTGCCGTATCCTGACTTGCATCAACTTTGGCTTTGTGCTCTCGCGGGGCGGACTCCTGAAGCTAATGGAGCTGGGCCTGGCCATGTTGTGTGAGGGTCTGCTTATACGTTATGGTGTACCCTACGCGGACTCCATTGGCCAGGCGCTGACCAGTCTATTGGCCACAACTGGCCATTGCTTCACCACGACAGGCATCTTGCTCATATGCTACTGTTTCTCGGATAGATCCTATGGCCTGATCCGACAGTCGCTCTTCGTAAGTATATCCAACATCCAGGTCATTGACCCAATATACAATCTTGGCCATTTTGCAGGAGACGCTCTTCAATGCCATCGCCAGCTGCATGTACTTCAGTTCGGCCAGCTATATGGGATTCGCCTGTGTCGTCTGGCTGCATCCTCAGTTTCTGGTGCGTCCCGGATTCTGGGCGTATCCAGCCATGACCGCCGCCTACGTAAGCCACTGTTTACCATCTGCTAGTTCCATAAGAAAATATATTGTCTCTATTTTTTTTTTTAATTCATATTTTGCAGTACATGGGCTATGCGGCGGGACTTTTGCACGCCATCGACGCATTTCTCGCCTTCAGGCATTTTAGAGGGGTTCGTTAGGAACTAATTACTGTATGTTACAGATATTAAATAAAGCTCGTGATTATTTGAATATGCTAGCATAAATGAAAACTCACAGAAAACTAACATATGTTATAGGAGAGGTATTCTCATACCAGGTCTTATAAGTGGAATACATCGCATATATCAATTAGAAAACCATTCTTGCTTAAAGTAGTTTAGTATAAATATTATACTTATTAATATTATATGGAACCATTAGCTTCATCTCATAAGTTATCTTTATGGTGAAAAGACTGCAAGCCAAAAAAAAACACTTTTTTATACCCTGAACCCATTGAAAATATGTAAAAAGGGTATAATGTATTTGTGCAAATGTATGTGACAGGCAGAAATTATTATTATTTTTAAGAAATAAAATAAAATTAACTAAAAGAGTGCTCATTTTTTGTCTCTTAAGATACATTTTATCAATTGTTCTTGTTTTTTTTTTTTTTTTCAATTATTTCTTTCTTAAATTATAAAGTACAAAGCAATTTAATCTATTTGTATTTTTGGCACTCTTTTATTTCTTAATTGGGGAATAGAAATAATAATAAATAATGAATCATTTAATTTAAAGAAATTATTTAAATATTTGCAACAACTTAAAAATACAGAATATCTACCGAACCAACCTCAGTACACAACATGCACTCATACATACAAATTTGGGCTAGGTCACGATCAGTGCTAGAAAAGCCAGCAGCAAAAGCCAGTGCTTGCACGGCCCTCATAGAGCCGAAGCTGAGAGTGAATTCTATTTTTAGCTTTTACGCTCTCTCAGCTGTGAGAGCGCGCAATGACACTGATTACGTGTTTGTTCTCAATTTTCAAATAGTTGCATTTTGTTGTACAATTTTTCTTTAATAACGTTTGTGTGTTAATATTATATGGAACCATTAGCTTCGTCTCATAAGTTACATTTATTGTAAAAAGGGCTACAAGCCCAAAAAACATATTTTGTTGTTGTTTCGGTTCACTGCTCGAACCAACTTCAAGCCTTGAGATTTGGTCCGTGAAACTCTGCTCTTGGTTCAAAACTTTGTTTATAATTTATTTTTCAAATTTAGTTAAATTTTTTAGGCATACAATTGCCCATTCTACTGAAAATATTGCAAACCGTTAATGTTTTTTATACCCTGAACCCATTAAAAATGGGTATAAGCGTATATTGTATTTGTGCAAAATGCAAATGTGTGTAACAGGCAGAAGGAAGCATCTCCGACCCCGTAAAGTATATATATTCTTGATCAGCATCAATAGCCGACTCGATCTAGCCATGTCCGTCTATCTGTCCGTCCGTCCGTATGTATGAACGCAAGGATCTCAGAACCTATAAGAGCTAGAGAAATAGAGAAAATGAAATTTTAGATGTAGCTGCTCCTAGTTCCCGCGCAGATCGAGTTTGTTTCCGATAATCGATAACTTACTCCGTTTCCAAGCAATCGATAAAAATCGATATCGCTATCCTGTTTTTTGGGCAATTTTAGTAAATAATAAGAGCTAGAGTCACCAAACTTGACATATAGCTTCTAAAAAAGAATATATATATGCATTTGATGTTGGAAGAAGAGGGTTCAGGGTATCCCCTAGTCGGGAGCTCCCGACTAGAACCTCTTACTTGTTTAATATTATGTTTATGCAAATGGCTTGGGTATGCAAAGTAAGTATATTGATTTAGATGAAGCTACCTATTTATATGGTTTGAATAAATCCAGTGGAGAGAGCTCGATTGGGACAGTACTTCGTTTAGCACAATTTAATGAATCTCACTTGAGATACTCCAAAAAAGGTGAACTTTGCAAGCGAAACGTTTTTTGGCCAACAACTTTTTTTTAATGAATGCCATATGATAGTAGGGATCCGTACGCATTCAAAAAGGTATAACATTTTAAAATGAGATTATATTTACCCGAGATTTTCAAAACAAACGTCAAACAAGTTGAGATATTCAAACCTACCCCGATTTTGGAAAAAAACGTGATGTAACCCCTTGCTATTTGGTCGATTTGGCTCAAAATTTAGATTTTTATTTTTCTGATGCCGATCGATAGTACTGATCCTTACGAGTCAAAAATAGTATAAAATTCCAAAATCTGAGATTATTTGGCCAAGATAGTCTAAAAAAATGATCAAAAAAGGTTGATTTTACAAACGAAACGTTTTTTGGTCAACAACTCATTTCAATCCATCAATTTTTTATTTATTTGAATGCCGTATGATAGTAGGGATTCGTACGAATTCAAAAAGGTATAACATTACAAAAACAGGATATATTTACCCGAGATTTCAAAAAAAAAAATCGTCAAAAAAGTTTGTTTTTTTTTTAACATATATATGTTTATTGTATTGAATCAAAAAATAGCATACATTTTTATTACAAAACCGTTTACTTAAGTGGTATCTCGCCAATCCTGGTTGGCTCCTCAGGCTTTATCGTGGACAAGCATCAAAGCCGTCTTCTTTGAGTAAGGCTGCACCGTCACGTAGGTAGTCGGTGGGCTCTGGGGCTGCTCCTGTGTCGTGGTTGGAGGAGGTCTTTAAAGGATCTTTTCTTGAAAGGTCTCTTGTATTGGTTGGCGAATGCTTCGACTCTAAGATTACTTGGCCGAGATAGTCTAACAAATCAACAAAAAAGGTTGAATTTACCAACGAAACGTTTTTTGGTCAACAACTTTTTCCAACCCATCAATTTTTAATTTCTTTGAATGCCATATGATAGTAGGGATCCGTACGAATTCAAAAAGGTATAATATTTTAAAATCAGATTATATTTACCCGAGATTTTCAAAAAAATATTCAAAAAAGTTTTGATATTCGTACCTAAACCGGGTAATAGCTCTCGGGTAATAGCTCCGCGCGGAGATATGACGTTCCAAAACGACATAAATCCGCGCGGAGATATGACGTTCCAAAACGACACAACTCCGCGCGGAGATATGACGTTCCAAAACGACAAGCCTCCGTGTGAAGATATGACGTTCCAAAACGACATAACTCCGCGCGGAGATATGACGTTCCAAAACGACATAACTCCGCGCGGAGATATGACGTTCCAAAACGACATAACTCCGCGCGGAGATATGACGTTCCATAACGACATAACTCCGCGCGGAGATATGACGTTCCAAAACGACATAACTCCGCGCGGAGATATGACGTTCCAAAACGACATAACTCCGCGCGGAGATATGACGTTCCAAAACGACATAACTCCGCGCGGAGATATGACGTTCCAAAACGACATAACTCCGCGCGGAGATATGACGTTCCAAAACGACATAAATCCGCGCGGAGATATGACGTTCCAAAACGACATAACTCCGCGCGGAGATATGACGTTCCAAAACGACATAACTCCGCGCGGAGATATGACGTTCCAAAACGACATAAATCCGCGCGGAGATATGACGTTCCAAAACGACACAACTCCGCGCGGAGATATGACGTTCCAAAACGACAAGCCTCCGTGTGAAGATATGACGTTCCAAAACGACATAACTCCGCGCGGAGATATGACGTTCCAAAACGACATATTTCCGCGCGGAGATATGACCTTCCAAAACGACATATTTCCGCGCGGAGATATGACCTTCCAAATCACGTTTTTTTTTTCGAAATCGAGGTCGGTGCGAAAATCGAAACTTTTGCGATGATTTTTTTTAATATCTCGGGTAAATAATGTCTGATTTTAAAATGTTATACCTTTTTGAATGCGTACGGATCCCTACCATCAATTGGCATTCAAACAACAACAACAAATCCCAAATTACATTAAGGCTTAGTTACTTTTTATACCTTAAGAATAATAATAATAAATTTAAACCTGCATACAAGGTTCTTATAATTTGTATACCCTGAACTTGTATATCCTTTTAAGATTGTTACGTTGATTCTGTTTACTTATGTATTTTAATATTTAACATATCTTTCTTTCCTTCCCATCAAACATTTTAACTTTTTAATATTAATCAGTCCAAACCCATTATGGTGTTGCATTTTTAATACTCGTGAGATATGTACTATATGTGGAATAGGCCTTATTTTCTCACTTGATCTCGCCCAGATGCCAAAGAATTGTAATCCACAATTATTGTTTAGATGCATTTATGCAATTAGGTACGGTAAATGTGTTATACAGAAATATAAGTACATATTAAAAGGCACCATTAGTTGAGAGATTTACAATAAAAGCATATAAATATGTATGTAAAATATGATGTAAATGGACTGGTTCGATTATCTTGGGCTTGGTTTGCATACTGTTGGGCTTTAGCCCGATAGCACCATGTGCAACAGCCTGCCGATTGTGAAAGGCAGCCGCCTTTAAGCCATTTTGTTAGCCGCTTTGAATTTCCTATTGAATAGCAAAATATTTAAATAAAAAAATCTGTTGACCAACTGGAGCGTAGCAATATACTTAAGTTGTTTCAGCGCCTGGCTGGTCTCGAAGTCGGCTTTAAGCAATCCAATGCGCACCCAGCGCGGACGCTCGTGAATCACCTTGTGTATGATGAATTTGAGCCCCAGCAGGAGATGCTCAAAGATGACGAACGAGAGATCCGGTATGGAGGGCACCCAGTGTGAAAAGAATTGCCTGTAAAGTGCGAACGAGATGTTATAATGGGTATTCAAAAAACAACCACAAGAGATTGCTACTCACTTGACATTCGGCTGGAGGAAGAGCAGGCCGCAGTTGCTCAGCAGCGACATGACGGATAGCAGCTCGAAGGCCAGCTGCCAGGCACCAATATTCTTGGCGCGACGGGCAAATGGACGCTTGAAGATGTTGCACAGCTTAAACATGTCAATGTGCACGGCAAATACATTGTTGATGAGGGCGCCAATGGCGGCGAAGGGCGCAACGGCGGCAAAGAGCACGACATAGCCAAACTGTATGCAAACCTGCAGGTAGTCCTCGTAGGTGGAATGATAGGCATCCAGGCCGGACTCATAAAATGCTTGCTCGTAGCGTGGCTTATTGCTGATAGCGCTCAATTTCTCCGGCTCCACCTCCTTGTGGCGATACTTGGCGTATTTCTGGCGCAGCACGGCCATCAGCGGTATGCCAATTTCCTGTGCTATGCACAGCAGCTGGAAGATGAGCAGCTGCATCATCAGCTGGTACTTGAGTTGCTTGAGATCCTGCAGCACGAACGCAATATAAAACTGTGAAAAGAAATTGTTGACAATCTCGAAAAGCATTAGCTTGTTCACCCGATGCCGCTCGTACTGCGAACGTGTGCGGTGATTCTCCAAATTGGTTAGGAATGTGGCGAGCTTCTCGTATGCCCACGAAAAGATCGCAATTAGCACGGACTGCACGATGACAGGGATGTAAAGCAGCCACGAGTCTGCACCGAAATCGGCCAGCACCTCGGCCTCGATCTGGAACTGATAGAGCGCAAACCAGCCGGCAGCCACCACACAGCCCAGCACCACTGGATACGAAATGCAATACATTTGCAGGTACGTGAAGCGCATGGGATAATGCAGAGTCATCTTGCCAGTTATGGGATCCGGCTTCAGTTGCCCCTGGTAAGCGGCGCGCGGCTTATCCAGGCTGCTCATCTCAATGGTGCCCCAGCGATACGAATAACCTGCACATTTACGTTTCCACAGTTCCAAAAATATCTGGAAATAAAAAGAATACAAATCAAAGCACCAAACTACGTACAAGCAGTCGGCTCCACACTTACTGTTGTCCAGACAACGTAGAAGCTACAGACTAGCGACAGATTGAGTTCCATTATGCATTGGAGTATGCCAAACAGAGCAGGAAACACCAGCGCCTTTGTGTAGAACTCAATGAAGCCAAAGTAAAGTCCAATACTGGAGCCAAAGTAGTTGCGTATATCCTCTATGGGCAACGTGGTGCGCTTGAGATTCAGCTTGAATCGATCCAAATATAGCTGCAAAGTTTTTTAAATAGATTTGCTTATTGAAGGATCAATCAACTTAGACACAGCGGTTCTAACTTTATAGTAAATCTTAATTGATAGATATTTTATGCTTTATATGTGCGTATTGCTTTGAGGACTTTTGAAGCAGCCTTGGCTAGTACATACAATATCGTGCAATGGAAACATGTCCTCGATGTAACCTTTCTGTATGTAGGATCTTATGGCCGGCTCCACAACGTCTTTAATCAGCACGGGCGTCTCGCAATAGTGCAGTATCTGATCCTTGGTCATGCCCGGCAACAGAAAGTCCGAGACGCAGCCGTGGTTAAACTTTTGCATGCTGCCCGTGGTTGTCATTTTCTCTAGTTCCGCCGCATCGGCCAGACGCAGCAGCGTATCCAGACTGGCAGACAGATACAAATACTTTTCGGTTTTGCTAAAACATAATGGGAATGATATGGAGAATCGTAATGGGTGCGAGCATATCTAAGAGCTTACCTAACAATTTCCAGTGTAGTTTGTATGTCAAACTCCTGGATGATCTTTTCCACATCCTGACAGTGGCGCAGCTTGGCCTTCTCCGTGAATATAATAACTATGTATGTCTGCAACAAATATGCAATATATATATAGACATAAATACGTACATATGTATGTATATTGTATAAAGGTATTTAATATTGCCCTTGCTGGGGGCGCACAAACTGACCTTGCCAAACGTCTCCGCTTCCTCGTCGTCGGCGACGTCGATGGTGCCATATTGCGAGCGCTGTTTTTGCAGCGCCTCAAGCTTTAAACTTCGCTGGCGCCGGAAAAGTTGATTTTCAATAATGTTTCTGGTGCGTGGACCTGGAGTATAAGGGGTTTATTATACATATGTATCCATGTATTTCTCGCAGAGACACGTATATATGCATGGATCTCCATGCATGTATGCATGTACATACATACATACATATATCACGGCGCACTACTCACTCTTGGCATCTTCAGACATTATTTATGAGTCGTCGTCGCTGCCTGCTGCCGCAAATGCGAATAACAATGCCAAAATTTTGCCAAAGCGGCGAGTAAGTGTCTCACTTATGTACACAATCATATACATACATATGTGCACACGCATACGCACACATATGTGGATACCACGTACAGACGGGCGTTAATGTCTGTGTGTCTGTATAATTATTAGGTTCGCCCCAATGGCAGCAAAAAAAATTGTTTAATAACGCCAAAACATTTCAAAACGTGGCCAGTGCCAGAGATCGTGGCTATTTTAACATTTCTCTGGTTATTGCCGGTTTCTGTTGTTGTTCTTTCTTTCGCATTCGCACTCATATGTATGTATGTATGTATTTGCTTATGTGTGTACACACATACACAGCTTGTGTTCTTATTTAGGGTAGCACTCAGCCGCCGTGACGTCACAGATCCAAGCCAAACAGCTGATTTAGCGACTGACTGCTGGTCGGGCTTAAGGGACAGTATGCTGTTCACATCGTCGGGCTTAAGGGACAGTATGCTGTTCACATCGCATTGAGCGCAAGGCATAAGTCCTTAAGCAAAGTAGTATACTTCGTTAGTAATAAATACTGTAATTTGTGTGGCAGAATATCCCATCGATACAATTTCCATTAGTTTTTACAATACTGAGAGCTTAAGTTAAATATAATTCTCTCTAATAATTTTATTTCTAACATATGTATGTATCTTCATTAGATCTTTGAAAAAGGTTTCTGGTAATCCTAGATTTGAATCGAGCGCCAGTTAAAATTGGGTTCTTAAATCTAAATGAAAAGAACAAGTTTCTTTGATTGGGCTGTATTTTAAAAACTCTAATATACAATTTATTTAACAATTCTGCTTATTTATTTAGTATTCAGCACTATGCAGATCTCTTTAGCATTTTTTTTTCTTGTTTTCAATATTTAACAAACATTTTATAAAGAATGGAAACATAATAATCACAAATTACACATAAAAACGCTTCTGACAATTTACAATTTAAACACATAGAGACGACGCAATTAACTACTTCCAAATCACAGTCACATTCGTATCCTTTTCAATATCCTTCTCGATGGTGCACGGAGAGAGTCCAGTCTTGCAGCAAATCTCATCAAAACTAATCAGCCCCGTATACATCTTCTGGCGACCAGATGGCACCGAACCGGTAAATACCGGATATTTCTGTATGCAGCGTATAAACTTGTGCTGAAGCCCGAAGATGACCATTTTACGCTCATCGATATTGTGATGTTGCGGGCACAGGCGCTGACAAATGGCACGGAGCGTGACGCCATGCGTCATGGACGCATAAAACTGAAAGATTCTCTGCACGCTGGGCAGCAGTTTATCTGGCTGGAGAGCCACGTACTTGCGACAGGCATTGCTCAACGCTGTGCTCTGTATGAGGTGCTTTAGGTTCTGGGTCATATAGACATTGCTGTACTTCAGAATGGGCAGCAGCTGCACAACGCCGTAGTAGACCAAATTCTGTATGCAAGACTTCACTAAATCCGTTTCCACATCCGCCTCGGCGGCTATGCGAGCCACATGATTAATGCCATTGATATAGGGCAATATCTGCGAGACAGAGAAACGCCGACAGTTCATTTGATTGCATTTTAAAGATAAACTCGCTGTACCTGTTGTGTGGTTAGATCCCAGTTCTCGAGCGGTGTGTCGCGCAAATTAGCCAATAATAGAGGGACCATATGGTCCTTAACTGGTGGCGGATCCGGCTTATGCATGACAATTTTCAAATAGATTGTGTTGTCGCCTTCAACAATGGTGGCCACTTTGCGTTCATTAAGATCCCGGAGCACTGTCTCAAAGATGTTTTGTAGCCGTAGCTTGTCGTCCTCGCGTGACAAAAAACATGATTCCTCCTCCATCATAATCAGATATTCCGACAGCTTCTTCACCACCGGCTCATATTGCACGGAACGGGCACGGGAATCACACACAAAGCACAGATTAAAGAGAAATGCATTGCGAGCATATTTCTGCTGGTCCTGTATGCCAACTGGGTAACCAACGATTTTTACGTCCATCGCATTCACCGTTAGAATGCAGCGTTGCAAGTGCTGCTTGGGTATAATGTACACGTTGATGGCATCGAAGACCTCTTTCGAGATATAATTTTCTGGCACCTAAAAACGCAAGCATTGCTTATTGGTTGACTGCCTAGATAGACCCACGCCCAGCCTACCTGACAGCTGATTTTGCAGCCCGCCGTGGCGTGGAATTCGCTAAGAAAAATGCAGCGTATTTTGCCTTCTGTGCTGCCGCCGGTTATTCCGGGGCCGCCTTCCTTTGTGTGGGAGTGCATACTTATCAGTTGCACCTGCCGCAATCACCGCATTTTATAGACCTCGAATAAGCTTCGTATCGTGGTTGAATATTTGGCCAATCCGCAATATGTTTCCATTCGCGATTGAGCTGACCAGGGTTTTTGCGAAGCATATGCGCAGATACTTTTACTCTCTCACTCTCTCTCTCTCTCTCTCTCTGTCTCTCGCTGCGCACACGTCACAACTTTAGGCATTTATATACGAGATGAGTGTGCCGCATGGGTATTAAGCCTTCTTGTAATCTTTGCTTAACTGATGTTGACATTGTGCCTGCAGGCATCAATCTGAATTCACTTAGGCCATCAAGATCCTACATAACAATATTCCTTCTTAGCTGAAGCACCGTGGAACTGTGACGCAATTATTTTTCGTTTCACTCCCACAAAACAGTTCACGATCATTCAGAAACTCAGTTATGAACCAGTTCGATCAAGTTGATCTTTTAACGGTGAACTACTCTTTCTTGAAGGTTGTTTCATTAGATGACTTTTTTTATTCGCAATCAAAATATCTAATGCACAATTCACGAAAATTTCGTAGATTAACTTGAAACTCAATTATCCAACTATAACGGCCGCGAGCCGCGCGTGCCAATAAGAAACAATAAGGTGGCTAAGGGTTACGGACTAAGGCGCCAACTTTACCGAAAATATGCTTTTAGTGTAGTCACTTTTTAATAGAAAATCCACTTGCACCCTCTCGGAAAATTGGCAAGCAAAATCAAATAATTTTTCGTAACATTTACCCATTTTTGTTCTATCAATTATATTACTAGCAACAAAGTAGAGTTAGCAGTCCGGCAACGCCTTGCTTCAACTGAGTAGTGTTGTAAAGCGCAAGATCCGACTGCCGGCTGGTGGTATCGACACATTGATTGCTCGATTTCCATACTTTCGTCTTTTCTGTGCAAAATTATATCCCTCAGCTTGTTTTGCACAATTTAATAGTCAATCAATTCGAAGAAATGACAAACGAAAGCACAAATGTCGCTGAGCGGCTCAAAGTGGGTCCGCGTGAAAATGTCACTTATCCTATAGTCATGAAATATTGCGGACACTGCACCATGCCGATAGAGGTAACAGAATTTCGCATATTTGGGACGGTGCATTTGTCGTTTAACAAATTGTTTGCAGTACTGTGAATACTATCCGGAGTACGATAAATGCAAGGACTGGCTGGAACGCAATCTGCCCGATGATTTCGAGCGTCTTAAAATAGAGGAAGAGCAGGCTGCGGCAGATGGCACAGATGACGACAAGAAGCGTCAGAAGCGTGGCGGCAAGGGGCTGCTGCGTGTCAAAAAGAAGGAGGATGTCCCCAAACGCATATGTGTATCACGTGCTGCCCGCGGCAAGAAGAAGTCTGTAACAGTGGTTACCGGACTGAGCACCTTTGGTAGGTGTTATGCCCGCAACTTGATATGGATACACTCATGATTTTGTTCACCCGCCTACAGATATTGATCTCAAAGTGGCTGCTAAGTTTTTTGGAACGAAGTTCGCTTGCGGATCGTCAGTAACTGGCGATGATGAAATTGTCATACAGGGCGATGTGAAGGATGACTTATTTGACGTCATTCCCGATAAATGGGCCGAAATTGATGAAGACGTCATCGAGGATTTAGGCGACCAGAAGCGTTAATCTAAAATCATAGAACCAATAGACATTTTCGTCCTGTTTAAGAAATGTGCTTATTTTATACGCAAGTTACATCAAATATTAAAAAGATTTAAACTCTAGTTATCCCTGCGCCTGGCTGGGTTGCAACTGATCCGCGCCAGAGTTATAGAAGTGTTTGTGCGTTAGCTCAATGATAGCCTCGTTCTCCTCGTCGGTAAGTGGGATTTTATTGTCATCAATGAGCTGTAGCAAATCAATATATTTAATAGTAACAAGCACACTAAAGGACTTAAACTGCGCTCACCAGTTGAGTATGCAGCGCACTTGTGGGCGGATCATTGACCATTTGCAGCATCTCGTGGGGCATCAGCCTGTAGGCGGCCAAGTCGCACAAGTAGCTATTAATGGACTCACGTGTTTGCGTCTTACAAGGCGATTCCTCCAGGAACTGTAGGGCCTGTGTAAATAATACTTTTTCTTTAGTTTAAATGCCAGTTCTGACATTCTGCTCGACCTGTTATACCTCGTAGGTGACCGTAGCCAGGTTGCGCATTCCAAACTTCTTCTTGGTGCCCTTAATCTGTTGTAGTAGGTGCATTACCTCTAGATTTGTGACGTACGCATAAGTGGCATTTACGCTGTCAAGAATTAAGTATGTTAATACACATTTCTCAGTTCGTATTAAACGCTTCACTTACGTTTCCATTGCGCTTTATTATAATTTAGCCTTAAATAATTTGTAAACATACTACAGCCAACTGCGCGTAGCATCGATAAGAAGTGGTATCGATAACTGAGTACAAGTACTTGGCGCGAACAAACGATTCCATTAATATTACTGTACAATGTTTTTTTGCAATAACATAGGGAATAATAAGAAAAATGAGAATTTTTTAAAAACTGGCTGGCCGATTTTCTTGATGTAAAAAAGCAAATTGATAATTCGCGATCTATATGTTCAACTACTTTGCATTGGGGCCATTATCGAAGAAATTGAAATAATAAAGGTTGAAATATTGCCGCTATTTTGATGAATAAAAATGTTAAGTATATATGGCCAGATAGTTTTTTTTTGTCATAACATAGGGTTTAATAAGAAAAATAGAAAAATGAGAATTACAATAATCATATTATAAATTAAAATGCAAAAACATATTCTGTATTCAAATTTATTTGGTTTCGTGCTTAAAAACATAAATAAATGCATATAAAAGTGAGCGATTCCTTTTCCGATAACAAGTACAAAAAATCGACGCTGTCACCGCCGCTAATTTGACGCACTTAGTATAAATAGCATACGAAAAGGTAAGTGTTATGGCACTCAATCGATAAATAAAAGACTTTTCTTATAAGCATATAATAAAGCTTTGAGTCTATGTACACAAGAGCTCATACATGCAATATGCCATAAAATGAATGAACAAATAAATTGTATATTATATTTGCTTTTACTAGGTAAGGTGCATATCAAGTCATGCATTTATATTCGATAGTTATTACATACTCGAGTGCCTATCGCTTCAATGCTTTCAATAAACAGTTAAAAGCGCGAAAATACAAAGTGTACAAAAACAATAATATTTGTAAGCATAACGTATTAAGGCAAAATGCACAATATTAGTTACTGTTGTTGCTGCTATCAGCATATCTTTAATTCAATAATACCTAAAAGAACGTACAAGAATAAACATTTTCTATTGTATATTCATAAAATTATAACAACAAAGTGCTCAATGCACCGCGTTATAGTTGCCATTACCGTGCTCGCAGACATTATTGCGTTCAATTTTGTTGCGCCGGCGAAATTTGACGATCAACACCTCAATGATCCAAGGCACAGCGCACAAGGCCATGAATGCATTCAGTATATGGAAAACCAACAAATAATCCTGCGTGCAGTCTCGTATATAGCCCACGATTGGTCCAATTATAAACATTGCATTGCCCTGTGTAAACATGAACAAGCCATAGCCGCTAGCAAAGCTGCAACGAAAAAGGGGAAGAGAAAACAAACAAAACATGTAAATCCACCCGGAGCTGTGCTTTTGAATACACGACAACGCACCGTTCCTTTGGCAAGTAGTCGGCAAACACCAACGGCAGCGGCACATGGATCCAAGTGCGTAAAAAGCCGAGCACTGCCGTGATGCAGGCCATGCCCACAAAATCAGTGATGCCATTGAGAGCTGCAACAATATGTTAATTGATAAATATATTCATGATTTCCCATTGCTATCCATATTGCACACCAATTCGAGCGAAAATGGTAAACAGCGCGCCAGCCAAGTAAATGTAACGGGCGGGAACTTGAATGAAAATCGCAGTAATTGCTAGAAAAATTCGCGACAGCAAATCCGCAGCGGCTCCAATAGCTATCACATTTGCCGTGTCGGCCTGAAAATGAACAAAACAAAATACATACATACATATGTTATTATGAGTAACAAGTGAAACGCAACGCAGCTCTAACAGCATTTATTCTAACTGTCGCATTCCTTATAAAGCACACACACACACACAATCACACACGTCTGCGCCTGTGGCTGGCGGTTTTTGCAGCTTCAGTCTGTTGCGTCTGCGTGCGAATGAGACAAATAGAGGTCGTCTGTGCAAAGCGAGAAGCTTCTTCAAAATAACCGACGGATTCCGAATTTTGGCTAGGTAACCGAGGTTTCTTCACGGCCAGACAAGACAATTGTCTTCAGTTGCTCTTTGGACAGCGTCTAGGGGTCTAGACTTGCAAGTGTTTTTTTCTTGTGCTTTTGTTTTTTTTTTTTTTAGTGATGTGTCCCATTTTATATAAAGGAAAGAACTCTGATGGCGACATGTAAGTATATAAAAATGCATGTACATATGTATATGTTAAATATGCATGTGCGTACATATGCATGTATTTGTGCGCACTTATATATACTTAAGATAATATATGTAAATATCTGGTTTTGGATAGAAAGCTGTTGACTTATTATTTAATACCTATTAAACGGCAGTCGTATGTAGCAAGTGCTCAAAGGGCATGCGCCAAGTCGAATTTTAGAGCTGCGCTGGGGTGCAGTGAGAATGCGACAGCCACGTGCGCCCAGAAAGATCTTAACTGCAAATACATGCACAAAAACACATACATACACTTTGGGTTTTAAGAACAAGAATACGGTTCAGGTATATAGAAATATTGCGCATGTATAAGTGCGTAAGGAGCGTGCGCGCAAGCACTTTGCAAAATTAAGGGCTGCGCATGGGAGTGAAAGAGAACGCGCGACTACGTGAAATCAGACATATTCAAAATGGTGGAGCGCAAGCGCAAACCTTGCATACACACACAAACACACACACACACACGTGCATGCCTTCGCACATAAGAATGGAATCTACATTTGTGTATGCATGTGTGTATATTCATGCATGTACATAAGGGAACTTTTTTGTGTAAGGAAAGCTGAAGTTGGTGACAAAAGAGAATTGAAAAAAAGGGAGTCGATTCAAAATGGCGGACAGCAAGCAACAAATTTGCGTCAGGGTTCTATTACTGCAGTTTTCAATAAACAAAGTGTTTTTTAGACAACTTTTTGAAAAATCTGTGCTGAATATATAGATATATGTACATATATGTATAAATAAATGCTTAATAAAAAAATCTTTTAGAAAATAAGTTTTCAGCTTTATGTGCTATATGTACATATGTATATTAGAACATTCTCGATGTGTATGTATGTATGTAGTACGTGTATGCGGTGCAATGGCGGACCGCAAACACGTGTAAAAGTTGTTTGACATTGAGGGAAATATTTCGAAACGGTGAAATAAAGTGAATTAAATCCAATTGAAGGTTAATTAAGCTTCACATACAAAAGCACGAGAACATTCTTCACTGTGTAAGGATATGTGAAGTTTGTGAGAAAAGGAATTAGCTTTGATCCAAGATGGCGACAGGCAAGCACAAAATGTGTCTCGTGGGGAAAACGAATTTTGTGAAGAAAAATCTATTTAATAAAAAGTTTCACTTGAAGTATATAAGAAAATTTTCGACGTGTATGCATGTCTGTATAAATGTATTTGTAGTGCATATATCAAAATGGCGTTTGACAGGCGGAAAAGTGCATCCAAAAATGCAAAGGAGTTGTTTTAAAAGAAAAAAATAGTTTATAATAAATAATGTGAAGTAAAGTGAGCTAAAGAAATGCGGTTTTTGTCTAATAAAAACATATAGTTAAGACAAAATGTGAGCTTAGGTAAAGTACAAAGTGTACAAAAATTTTAACGAAGCTTTTAATCCAAAATGGTGGACAACATTAAACAAAATTTGCGACTTCGGTAAACAGTCGCAACGCATCATCAAGTCCTTTTAATAAAGAAAACAAATAGAAGCGGTTTTTGTGTGTGGTAAAAAGGGTTCTTAGTAAAAAAAATCGATAAAGAAAACGTTTTGAGGTTAATTATTTCTATACAAAAAAGTTGTCGATGTGAGCAAAGAATAAGTGAGGATGCTGATAAAAGGGAGTTTAAAGAAGTTTAAATAGAAATCCGAAATGAAACTTTTAAATGTAAAGAGTTGTCTATTAAAAAGAATCTAACGAATAACTGAAACTATTCAAATTAAGTGAGCTTAATAGTTACAACTTTTTGTTGTTGATTAAATGACAATATTAAATGAAAGAAACTAGAAATTTATAAAAAATTATAGAAAATAATTAAAAAAAGATTTCTTGATTGTGTATGCATTAATAAATCCGTTGATTAAAAGGTGTGCATAAAAAAAAAAAAGAATAAGTTTTGATTTGAAAAAAAAAAAATAATAATAATAATAAAAAAAAAGCTAGCAATCAAATAAACACATGGTTTAATTCACGCACAAACCTTAAAGAACAGCTGTAAGTTAAATAAATATGATGTGAGCTAAATTCAAGTATAACAAGTAAGAGGTTCTAGTCGGGAGCTCCCGACTAGGGGATACCCTGAACCCTCTTCTTCCAACATCAAATGCATATATATATATATTCTATTTTAGAAGCTATATGTCAAGTTTGGTGACTCTAGCTCTTTTTATTTACCAAAATTGCCCAAAAAACAGGATATCGATATAGATTTTTATCGATTGCTTGGAAACGGAGTAAGTTATCGATTATCGGAAACAAACTCGATCTGCGCGGGAGCTAGGAGCATCTAAATCTAAAATTTCAAGTCTCTAGCTTTAATAGGTTTTGAGATCCTTGCGTTCATACATACGGACGGACGGACGGACGGACGGACAGACAGACAGACAGACGGACATGGTTAGATCGACTCGGCTATTTATGCTGATCAAGAATATATATACTTTATGGGGTCGGAGATGCTTCCTTCTGCCAGTTACATACATTTGGCTTTCGCACAAATACAATATACCCTTATACCCATTTTGAATGGGTTCAGGGTATTAAAAGAGAAAGAATACAATAGTTTACGATGTGTACGGATTAGTAAATCTTCTTTGCAAAGCGTGTAGACAAATGACTAATAAATGCTTTTATAAACGTCTTTTTTGATACGCTTTCGCAGATATGTTGAGGGAATAAAGATGCTCTCGCAATTATCAAGTTGGGTCAAGATACCGCGAACTAAACAAAACAAGGTATTCATGGATATTGAATATTATGTTAATTTTCTAATGTTCACTTTTGAAACTTTTATAGAGTATATTTTTATAGCTGAGCTATTAAAATTGATGCGACTCACCTTGGTGTAACCCAGTTCGAAGAGATATGAGGGCTGCATGGTGAAGAATGAGATGTCCGAGTATAAAGCGAATGTGATGCCGAGGACAATGTTTACGTAGATGGGTTTCTTGAGAAGCGTCAGGTCGAGGAAATCGACTATGGTGCCGCAGCAGGTGCGCGTCTCGCCAGGGGCGTCGTCGTCGTCGTCGTCGTCGTCGTCGTCTTCCTCATTGGCAACACCGGCTGCGGATGCGGATCGGCAGGGTGAGGCGCCACTGATAATCGATTGGCGACGCGACGCCTGAAGGCTGTGCATCATTTGGGGCGAGGCATCGCTGACCACCATCGGGCCAGACCAGTTGCCCAAGCTGGTAATGCTGGAGGCGCGACTGGAGATGATCCTTAGCGTATGGTCGTCAGCGTGCGACACGCGACGCGAGCCCAAATTCGATACGGGCATGGATGCAACTTTTGCTGCTGGCCCAAAATCCAGTTCGGGTATGGGATTCAATGGCGTCTCCGGTTGGACATGCACAACGACCGTCGGCTGTACTGGCTGCAGTTGCTCGGATTCCGCCACCTCCACCTCCTGCACGGGCACGCGACGCATATGCCACTCAACGGGATGCATAAGCAGCATGCCCAGCACCGCGTTCGCATTGATGGCCGTGAGCACCAGGAGGCAGCCACGAAAGCCATACCACTGCAAGAGCTTCTGCATCAAAATGGGATATACCATCGAGCCGAGGCCAATTAGCGTCTGCGCGAAGCTCATCCACATGACACGATTCTTAACAAAGTAATTATTAAACGACGTATAGCTGGTGGGCACAATCAATCCAAATCCTGTGCCCTGGAACAAGCTGAAAGCCAGCGTCAGCTGCAGCGTAGAATTGGCAAAAAACTGCATGCCTGTGCCCAGAAAATAAAGTATGCCACCGACAAGACCCACCGGACGCATGCCGAAGCGGCGGAACAGCGAACCGGAGAACAGGCCGGCAAAGCTCATGGCGCAAAAGAAGGTGCTGGTGATGATGGCAATCGCGCTCGTCTCGGCGCCGATGCCCTTCAGGAAGTCGCCAAAGATCAGGCCAAAGGACGGCAGCGCTGCCAGTGCGCTAATCTGTAAGTTATGCAATGGACATAGTTTAGTTATGTGTAAATTCATATTATTTATCTGCAGCTTGCACTTACAAACGGCAAGGCCATGCCAATGCAGACCAGTATGCCCCAGCCGCCGTCGGGCGCCTCCAATCGATAGGCTTTGGCTTTGGGCCGTGTTGCTGCCGCGGTTGCCACTGTCATCTTTGCTGCTCGAAAGTTGTGCGGTAAGTGAAGTGCATGTTGCTCTGTTACGGGCTAGAAGCATCTTCATTCTAATCAACATCATCATCATCATCATCATCCAGAGCTTGGCCATTATTCATCGGTATCTTGCCGCTGACAGTAGCAATTCGCTTTTATTGTGATCCTCATTTAAGCCCTAAGAACACGCCCGATTAGATAAATCAAAAAATTAAATAACTGTGTGCATCATCTCAGTAATATAGGCTTGCGTCCAAAGTTGCTGCAAACTTCCGTGCCAAGCCCCGATTTGCATAGCAAAAAGGCTTCCCGCCTTTATTTATTATCAGTTTCATGGTTTTTATTGTCTAATTGCAAAGCCTGTCTAATGCAGACCCCCAATTGTTGGCAACAACAACCATTCATCAGCGTGTTATTTGGACTATTTTTATTTATTTGTTTTGTTTTTATCAGACTCCGGCTTCCAGATAAGAGCCCGTCTCTGAAATCCCCGTGAGATTTATTGCAAGTGCGCCTCGGTTCTGTCCTCTAGCGTTTGCATAGAAACTGTCGACGCTCGCCGCATAATTTATACCAATTTAAATTTATTCTTCACGCACTATTCAACATTTATTTGTTTATTTTCCTCGCCAATTTTATGAGCACAGCCAAGATCTTCGTGTAAGCACAATTACACATCTGACAACAAATGACTGTGTTACAATGATTATTATCGTCATTGCGATATAGAAAGAGACAGTTGTTTGCTCTCAGTCAAGTTTGTTTCTCGGAAATACTCAAAGTTCTTATCTGGAACTACATACATATGTATGTGATTTCACACATGGCCTCAAATATGCAGTAGGCTGCGTTTTGGGCTTTGTTAATCTATGTTATAGAGGAAACGAGGCAGATTTCAATTTATAAATACGTTTAATTGTTGTGTCAATATTTGTGTCAACTTTGTTCAGGCATATCCCTGAACGAATCGCAGTTTCATTACAAAATTAAACCCTAACAGACTTGCGGTTTGACTCCATCCTTGGCTTAGAATATTGCAGCTATGTTGGGCAGACAAGCTAAGCTTGTTTTATTGTATTTTTTATAACCCATGCTTCCTATAGAGTCATATTTTATGGTATTAATATAATGTTGTATCAATATCAAAAGAACATATAACATATAACATTAAGGATTTACCAACAATATTGTCAGTTAGCCATATACGAGATATAAACATAAAGAGGAATACAGACGGACGTAGCTTTATCGGATCGGCCCTTATATTACGCATCACAAGTATATTCATATGCATTCCTTATAGGGTTACACATATCAGAAGCTAACTATGATAAGAAAAAAAAGGTCAGGCTATTATGAATCTAATCTAGCTTCCACTTAACTGGGCTCAAACTGATACATACGATATATACTTTTTGATATCACTTTATTTCAAATTAATAATATATCATATATGTATAAGGCTACAATATCGTCAATGCATATCCAAAAGATAACATTGTTTGTATCTAAATATAATTATATAACTACACATTTGTATATAGTAGTATGTATATATATATCATATATCATATATCTTATATATATATATATATATATATGTATATAAAAAACACTCAGGTTTTATATTTTCCTTTTGCACAGTTAAGTACATACTGTCTGCGTATTTCTTAAAGATTTAGTCATCAAAGTCTTACAACTAATTCTGTCTGTGTGGGTGTCTGTGTCCGTGTGTGTGTGTGTGTGTGTGTGTGTGTGTGTGTGTGTGTGGGTGGGTGGGTGGGGGGTGTGTGTTGCATGCAGTACAGTAGCCATTCTTTAAGCCCCACTCTTAACAGTATGCTACACAATATATTCCAAGCAAATGTTATTGCTTTCTGTTTTTGTCAACTTTTACATTTACATATCTTACAGTAAGGCATTTATTTTTCCTCCAAGTCCTGGAAAGCGCTCGCAAATATTAAAAAAAATAAAAACGTAATCAAACTAACGAGCTGCTTATAGATATATAGTTGTATACATACATATATGTATATATTTATATATATATATATATATATATATATATATATGTAAATTTGTTTGTATTTGAATGCATATCTCTGGGGTTGATATTTTGTTGCTCGCTTCTGGTGGGTTGATTTTGTTCTTATATATATATATATATATTGCTAGCCCTCTCTACAGCACTCGCCATCTCTGTCTCTATCGCGCGCTCTCTCCTTCCCCCTCTTTCCCTATTTTTGTCTCTGTCTCTTGGCAATTATTAGTTATATATATCTTGACTACCTTCAGCACTGTGCTTTGTTTGCGACAAATCTTTCTATATATATATAATAAATATATATAAATCCTTCTTGAACATAACTTTATTTAGTTAACTAAGTTCACTTAACTTGGCTTCAGCTATATATATATATATATATATATATATATAATCGTTATTATGGTCATATAATAGGCATATAAACTGGTAAACTGATTAATCAATTCTACTTTAGTTATATAATGTTTTATATCTGTATATATATATATAGTTAGTTGGTGTTGGGCTCTTGTTTAATGCTCGTTGTTTAACTTCGCTTTAAAGGTACATTATCAATTTTAAAGCCTGTTTTGTTGTTTGTTGCTTTTATGCCTTTTTTGTTCAGTATACGTGTACACGTATGTACTTTTGTAAATTTTCATGTTAAGACCTAACTTATTAACTATCTTTGAACTATCACATACAAGTTCATACAATAATCAAAAAAAAAAAAAAAAAAAAAAAAAACAAAAGGAAAATATTAAGCATAAATCATATCAAACGTTACGTTAATAGATCTTAATTAGAGCATATTACATATATGTATATTAGACTGGCAAATGAGAATTAAATACAATTAGAGGAGAGGGTTACACAATGCAACGGCTTTATATAATTTTTTGGGGGCTATTCACGAATGAAAGTTATAGAGAATATGCTTCCTTTTCAAAACTGAAACATTTTACTGGGCAGATCTTAACTCGTGCTTTATATTTTCTAGCGGCAAATAACCCACAGCAAACATTTGTATATATATATGTGTGTATATATATATCTATTCATAAAACTAATTAAGTATTAAGTAGTATGCATTTAGTTTCAGTGTATGAGTTTAAATTAATGCATCTCTATTGATTCTCTCTTGATCTTTGGCCTTCATATTACAGCTTGACATCCTGAGCGGCTGGCGCTGTTGTTGTTGTGGCGGTTGCGGCTCCTGTTGCGGCTGCTCCTGTTCCGCCCTCCTGTGTGGGCAATTGTGCCGCATCGGCGGTGCGACGACGTGACTGAATGAACTCCACCAGATACTCAATTCCCCAGGCCAGAGCGCATATCATGATGCAAACGCTCTGCGTGTGTATGCAAATGGGATAGCTGTTGGTCAAATCGCGAATAAGACCTAGAAAAGCAAATTAACGGATTAGAGAGAGAGACCCAAATCTAACGAAATCTTACCACTTACCAATCAAGGGTCCAAAGCTAATGACGAACAGGGCCTTGCCCACCAGATGCCAGCCAAAGGCCGAGGGCAGCTTCTCCAGCGAACAGTATTCGGAAACGGTCAGCGTAAAGTTGCTCAAAGCTGAGCCGCGGAAGAAGCCGCAAATGGATAGCCAGAGCATCAGCTGAGTCCATTCCGTTTGCTCGGCCATGACTACAAGGAGCATTGAGATATTTTTAGATATAAAGAGATACATAATACAACACAACAACACAACTTACTGGAACGCGTGAGTGCCACAAAGATGATGGAGACCAGGAATATGGTGCGCTTCTTGATCGTCGTCCTGTCAAAGAGCGGTGGCAGCACAATACGCGCCGCAATATCCGTAATGGCTGTTATCGATAGACAGTAGGCGACGTCCGCCTTGGAGTAGCCCAAATTGGCAAAGAAAAAGGGCGTCACCATCTTAAAGTTCATCTCGGCCACGTAGAAAATGGACAGACCGAACAGCAGATTGAGAAACATTTTGTCCTTAAGCATGGCAATGTCGAGCAGATCGGCAAATCGACGCCAGAAGCCGGGCTTCTTCACATTCTTCTTGGCCTCCTCATCGGCCAGCTCCGTTTGCTGCTTCTCCAGCTCGGTGGGCTTCATTTTGATGAAGCTATCCCGATGGCCGCCCAAAATGCTGCCCGTGGCGGTGCCCACGCGTCGCAATTCACGATCATTTTGCTCGAACTCATCGTCGCCGGTATTCAGATGCACTTGGAGTATGGAGCCGGTGAAATCCATGTAGGACAGATTCGAGGTGACCGATGCCTTGCGGCAGCGCAACTGCGTTGTATTTACCTCGGCCTGAGAGGGATAACCACCGCTGCCGCTGCCGACATCCGCGGACTGGACACCCGCCAGGGACATGATGCGCGGAAACGTTGGCCGCTTGGTCAGACCCAGCCTGGAGCCGTTCATAGTGTTCATTGCCATTTCGGAGTAGTTTTTGCGTATGGATGGATGATTGTGCTGGTGGTGATGCTTGTTGAACAGAAGCGTATTCAGCTCCGGCAGCGCATCCTCCTCATTGCCATCCTCTTTGATTACGTTGAATGTGGGCGCCGGATTCGCTGCTGCGCCAGTGCCTGCCGTCAGCTGCGGTTGCGGTGTTGGCAGCGCTGATATACACATCAGTTCCTCGTCATCAAACTCCTCCTTCATGTGCCATTTGATGGGCTGCAACAGCACCGAGCCGACGGTCGCATTTAGCGCAACGCCGGACAGCAATAGGACAGCGCCCCGAAAGCCATAACCCTCCAGCAGGATGCGCACCAGCTGCGGCATTATCAGCATGCCCATCGCTGTGCCCGCCATGGACAGGCCCACCGCCTGGCCGCGCTTGTGCTTGAAGTAATGATTCAGGGCCACAAACGCCGCCGACGTGGACAGCCCAACGCCAATGCCATTGATCACACTGTACGTGCTAAGTATGTGCGCCATGGTGGTGGCCGGCGACGTAAGTGCAAGGCCCAGTCCACAGAGCAGCGAGCCGGCAATTGCCACCTTACGGTAGGAGAACTCCTTCAGCAGCGGACCCACAAACAAGCCCGAGAAGTTCATGCAGACATCCATCGTGCTGATGATGATCGCTGCCCCGGTGGTGCCCACATCCAGATCTCGCAACGTGTCCCCAAACAGCAGCCCAAACGATGGCTCAATCGAGCGGGTGGCCAGCTGCAAATGACAGTGCGAAGGTAAGCATCAGATTAAATACTCAAATAATTATCTATACAATTAGCTAATTGGGAGATAACACAGCTTTACAGCTAAGTAGCGCTATGAGAAACCTTTCAACTGATTCTAATGCATTAGGGTCTTATATAATAATTATAATAATAATAACAATTACAAAAGGCAGTACTTGATTCTTTAATGCAAAAATCGTTATCAATTGTTTGTCGACGGTTCCGGCCCGACTTTGATTAATAATTCAACAATAAAATCAAACTAACTAAGGGCGACATAGCTCCGCCGTTGACCCGATCTAAGAACGTTGGGTGGATAAGTCATCGGAGCCTGGCAAAACCGGGCAATACACACTATATATACATATATATTCGAGCATTTTGTAATCCCATGAGGATAACATCACATTTAGCCTGAGGTAAATAAAATATCTAATCTATAATTGTCTGTAATTATAACTTCTAATAATTGTCTCTTTTATTTTAGGATGCGGGAATGCAAGCGCAACTGTTTGTAGGACAATAATAATTTTGTTTATCGCAACAGAAGTATATATGTATATATATATATATGTGAAAACCTTATCTGTGTGTTACAGTGTGATAATAACTAACTTACTTTATGGAGGTGGATTGGAACAGGAAGCTATACCGCTCAACGCGATCCTAAATTTTATGACCTTAGCCCGGTTCTTATATTGACCAATTTGTTGGCTAATCGGATGTTCGGCAGCCGCGTGATTTATCGTCGAAATAACAAAACAACATGCTAAACAAATCATAATCAGCAAAAAAAAAAAAAAGAAAAAACACAACAAAAATGGGCGGGCAACGTCATCATATTCCAACTTATTATCGTCAGCAGAGTCGATAAGGCCGAGTAAGTAGACAGCCCCTACTATGTACATATGCAGGTAGCAATATATATATAAATATATACTATATATATATAGTCTAGTATCAATGCACTTGAAGTTGTGACAATTCGTCAATCCCTCAATTCGTTGGCCTTCATTATATCATGCAACAGGCTGCTGATTTGCTTGTCCCCAAATAAAAGTGTGGGCTCGAGGGCAATGTTGCCTCTGCGAGACCTTCTACCCCCGCGCAGCTGATTCATTTGTATTCAGAGCTTTATAAAGTTATCCATGTGGCTTTTAACATTGAAACTCTCAACCATTTTGAATAGTTAACTACATTTTGTGAAAATAATTAAATGCATATAAATAGTAAAATAGATATTGCATATTGATATAACAATGGTTGATGTGCATATATTTACATAAATATAATACATTTGGATTATCTAACAATTCTTAACTCAAATTGAAGGTAAATTATACGAAAACTGTTCCCTATTTTAACTTAGCTAAATTTTTGCATAGATCAAGAACTGTGCATCAATATAGTATTCATCTTTTAACTGCATACAGTTCGATTGCATACAGCTTTTGGCACTGGTCATCGTTCTCGGCTATGTAGAATTGATTTCCACTCTTATTTCACTTGCGCTTTCACCTTTCTATGCGAGCTATTTTCTATTTTCTACGTGAGCCAAACTTCCTAACGTTTTCTGTACTCTGCCAGTTGTGTTAGCCGGTAAATGATTAATTTAATGGTTCTTGTTTCTCCCATTTTGATTGTGGCTTATAACCTTAAACAGGTACTCGAATGGTTAGGTTCTTATTGTGTTTATTGATGATGATTCGTGAAGTGCTTTATTTGTGACTTTGCAACGATTATTATTGATTGTGCTGTTATTGATTTTCTTGTACGCGTGTGTATCGCTTTTCATTTCACTCAAGCGAGAACCTACCTGCCTCCTACATGCCCGTTTGGCCCCGGAGGGAGAAAAGAGTTGGTGCTAGATGTTTATGGGCGTTTCATTCAAAACGTTAATTGCTTGATAATTGAATTATCACCAATCATAATTGAAACTAGCAAAGCAACACGCGCACAGGTAATGCCAGAACAACAAAACACGCTCCTTAAATAGCCCACTCCACGGAACTCTAGACTAGTTTTTTGTTGCCTAGCCATCGAAAGTTTCTCGGGCTGTTGCTATAATTATAATTGGGCGCACTTTGATTTTGTCAACTCGCATGTGATCGAGACATGGCACAAGTTGATTCGCACCCACTGTTGCTTATCTCGGCGCACATACTATACATATATGTATATAGATATGCAACATTTGCGATGTAACAATTTTAAGTTAATATCTTGGGCAGTTCTATTCTATTCGCACATTGTGATTTTCCACCTCCTCCTTCTCCTCCTCCTCCTCCTCGTTCCATCTCTCATTGTAAAGTGAAAATATAAATTTTGATTTGGCGAAATTCGGTTTTATTTGTTTTTGGCATTTGTCGATGCAGGCTTTTAGCGCAAAACAGCAAAAGTCAAACAAAAACATGAAAAACCAACTCGTTAATCAGTGTGTTTGACAGTGACTGCGACTGGGTTATTGGCCCGCCCCCCCCCCCCCCCCCCCCCCCCCCCCCCTCCTCTCACCTGCCACCATCCCCTCCAGCGCACCCTTCAACGTATCGAGAATTCGTGAGCCGCAAATGCTTGCCCATCACACGGGCCAAAGCTAGGTGTCGAAAGGGTTGCCACTGGGCACTAGTCGTTTTATTATTTTTAAACATGTGTGCAATATTTTCCAATCTAATTTACAAGTAGTCGCTGTGACGACCACTTGCGTGAAATTAACGTGATGTTCGGATGTTCGCAAACGTTAGTTCAAATCGAGAACCTATATATATAAATATATATATATAATTGCATGGGGCAATATTACTTGACGTTTAATGCGGGTGAATTGTTGTTGGCCCATTTCAGCTTAATTATGTATATAAGCACATGTATATAAACAGGAAAGAACGCCTGACTGCGGCACGCCGAATATTAAATGCTCTTGCACAAATATGGCTTACCCAAAAGCAAATGATATAGAGGACCCTGGGAACCATGTGATATATACTGCATTATATATATTGGGTTTAATAAACAGTAAACAACTTGAAATACTTTTATATATCTCTATCACACGATGCATTACTCCGATATTGATATATATCTATGTATATATATCTTTATTTCACCTTTGTATATCGTGTACATCTGAGATCTGCTAAGGTCAGTTGTACGAATCTTACGAACATTTGGTATGAAGATATTATATTGTGGAATCTTTAACATTCTTACTTGTATTTCGTTTAGTATTATCTTTTTCGCACGCCAAGCTACACCTTTTGGTGGTTAATCGACTTTTGGGTGATTCCATTGAAGTATTCCATGAAATTGCTTGGAATTTTTTTTTCTATATGCCTTATGCAATAATAAATAATATAATGCATTACTGTGTTTTTTCTAGCGCTCACCAGCTGTAATTGAGTGCAGCTAAACATGTTTCTTCATTGGAGTATTTAGCAAAACAGATTATGGACGTCAAAAATTGTACAATTAATCATGGGCCATAACGAAGAAAACTGTCAAATACATTGATCTCAAATGGAAATCGATAACAAATCAGCTGTTCCCAACAGCAGCTGGTCTCACTGGTCAGAGCAAAAAAAAAAAAAAAAAACTTATAAAAAAAACAGCTGCTAGGCTACATTCTTAAGGAATAGTTATAGCTACAGTTGGGATTTTTTTCTGATAACACTAAAAGTATTTCGTCGAATTCATAGATGCTATGCATATTCAGGGGGATCTGGCTTGAAATAAGACACACTCGAAAGGTTCTACTTTATTATTCCTTTGTAGGAGGGTATTATAATTTTGTCATGAAATGTGTAAACGCATAGAAGGAGAGATCTCTCGTCTGTCTCTTTCTATGGGAACCTAGTCGCCTTTTCTTCTAGGCGGAACCGGCCGGATCAGACAGCTATATCATTTAGCTGTCAAAGGAACGATTAGTCGAAAAGCAGGTTCTAGTATGGAAAACTTTCTTGTTCATCGAGGTATCTTACTGAAACCCGGCATTGAAAGGGTTCAATGTGCTCTCCATATATGTACGGACCACTATAACATATAGTTGCCATAGGAAATATCGAGAAATATCTCTATTCTCATATATATGCAAAGGGGAAATGTCTGAAAGTGTATTAAATCTTCGGCGTGGCTTACTTTCTCGTTTTAATCAATTTTTTCAAATTAATTTCATTTGTCTTGTCATTTTGATAAGAGCACTTTTTGCAGCGTTGCCACCTTGCAGAAATTTAGCCGCTCCTTCATCCTGCCGCTCCTTCATCCATACGAAAACACAAACACAATCTGTATTAAAGATGTGTCTCTCTGCCTCTGTTGATAATGATAGACCCATTTGATGTTTCCGGCAGGGTCAGTTGGACCGGAGTTCGGTTGGAGCACACGAGCACGCAACGTGGTCGGTGGGGATTTTGATATTTTTCTAATTAGTGGGTCGTCTCTACGGCTTTATGTATATGTATGTACGTATACGTATATCTGCTCAAGATATGGGCATTAGTCTGTACTTGGCAGACACTTTGATAATTGCGTGACAATTGTCGTTATCAAATATTTCTTTTTTTTTGGCTTGATGACGTCGTCAGTCACTCGAGCCGCGGCCCTGTCGATGACGTCGCGTGGGGCCCATAGGGCTATCAGCTTTTTGGGTGCCGCTTTGCGAGGTGTCATCGTTTTGTGTAGACCGTAAATCAAGCTTCAGTGAACAAAACTTATTCGCTCTCATGTCCTCGACGTTGTTAGCGTCATTGTTTTTTCCATTTTTGTTTTTTTCTATTGATTTCCCATTAACTTTTGCGTGGCATTTTTTTTAATGCTTTTTAACTTGTGTTGTTTTGCGTTTTTATTTATTTTTTTTTTTTTCAGTGGGCTTGGGCCCGCAGAGTTAAGCCCAGGCTAGCCTCTGTCCTTCGAAATGTGGAATTTAATTTTCTGTCGCATCATCACTCAAAACTGTGGCACAGACAGCGCTATAAAGATGGGGGAGAGTGGGCGGTGTTTGACTTAGTTAAGATGGTAGCACGTACATACTTTCGGCCCAGTGAACTAAATTACAGTTCGTCTTTGAGATATTTATCAAAAAGAAGAGCTACATCAATTACACAATTTATTGTTTATGTGGAAGAATTGAAAAGTCTATGAGTATGTTGTGGATCTGTGCGTTGATATAATATTCCACGAATTGTATGCTCATGATAATTTCGTGCTTTTTTAATTTGCATTTGTTGCACACATACATATATACACACATATACGCGATTGTTCTATTCTAGCTATAATATGTACATATAATATAGTATTCTTATCAGAATTGATGACTTAATGTTCAGTTTGTTTAGATTCTTCTTTCTTTTTTTTTAGAGTTATTTCGATTGCAATATTTGTCAGAGCAAGAGACATTTTTGATATATGTACATATATTATTGTTAAATCATGTAGTATCTCAGGTTTTCACTTCCAATTACATAATCATAGACAGAGGCTATTAACCTTTGGTGAAACAAGTGTTATGGGTGTATTTCCTCGTCTAGACGTATCTCTATCTAAATACAAAAGTATTTCCTTAGCACTGAGCACATTGTTTCTCCAACGCGTACAACGTGCAGTTCAATGGCTTTTTTGTTTTTGCGGTTCAATATTTGATGTTTCGGCGACTTGTTCATAATTAAAAGCAAATTTACACATTGTGTACTTTTACGAGTCTGTTAATAATACGCTTTAAATGTAATGTATATTAAATTCTGTTGTTTTTTTCTGCTTTTGCTTTTACTTCTTCTTTTTGTATTCATTTGCGTTAATTGAAAAATGCGTTTTGCTTAATGGGCAATGGGTTAAGAGCTGGAAAGCCTATGAGCAGGGGCGGGCAGAGCGGGGCGGGGCGGCTGTCTCAAAGATCGATGTTAAATAAATTTGAATTGAATTTTGTGTGTGTGTGTGTGTTTGCTGGCAATTGAAGCAATTAACTGTAAAGTACATTTCACTATGTGGATCCAGTGACTGTGAGTGCGACTTGTTACTGGGTCTGCGGCTTGTTGCGGCGGCTGCTGTCAAACATTTCAATTAAAATGTCGACCATAAAAAACAAGAGACATACGCAAACCCAAACTGAACTCTCTCGAGCTAAATTGAACGCTTGAGCGGATGAAGCGGGCGCGGAAATGAAGCTCCGGAATAGGGGGAAGCGGTACGGGGTGGCTCCAGTTCACTCGCGATCCGCATGATCGCAATCATGTGATTTATCCATACACAAATATATATATATATATATATATATATACAACTTGGTTTAGTATATTTGTAAGTGATCGGCGGTCGTTTAGCTGGACTGCAAACGAGTTTTGGAGACGCCGTCGCCCCAGCAGCAGCAGCAGCAGGAAACGCCGTGTCCACAAAACAAAAAGAGAATGGGGTAATCGGGTGCAACCAGCTGCTTAATACTCGTTCACAGTTCAATAACGCCTTTGCTTGGGTCGTTCTTACAGGGAAGGCCTTCAGATCTGGCCTACCTGCAGAATTTTATTGACTTCAAAAGTGGGCTTCAAAATACCTATGAATATTAATGTTGTTTCTTTTCATTTATAACTAATAACCAGCATGGCAAAAAATAAAATGAGCAAATTGAAAAGTTATTACAAGAATCGCCCGTTCCATGATCAACTGACGTTTCAATCGTCTTTAGGATTGGCAAGGACCTTATGCCCCTGGTGCAGCTTGAACTTGTTGAGAATTGTAAGCTTCAAAGTATGTGAAAACCAGCAAAGCGAGAACAGAACCTGCCCGTCATCAGCAGGCTTTACATTCGACTCTAGGATTGGCAACAATCTTCTGCTCCTATTAAGGCCCTTACTTGACATAAGTCTTGGCAGCTTAGACACAAACCCGATATACTCTCTCTTTACTTGCTGGGCAGGGCATAACAACACTAGTTGCAACAAAGTCACGTGATCAAACGGCATCAGCTGCTGTCCGCTATTGTTAAAGCACGTTTGTTGTTGCTGTTACTGTTATTGTTGTTGTGGCTATGACTAAAAAGTAAAACCTGATTGGTAACAGACTCCACGGCCAGCAAGCGCTGTTGTCACTGTCGTTGTCGTCGTTGTCGTCACTTGTGTGTGCATTGACTATTGACATTGATTCAAACCCATTGCATTTGGCAACAGCTTGTCTGAGCATTAGGCGGCAGAGGGGCCCACACTGAGACATAGTGTGTGGCCGAGTGTGGCTGGTTTGGTTTCATGTACAAACAATTTCCTATGCACGTGCTGCCCCCCATTCGAGAGCAATTGGCCAGAGCTGAGCAGCTGCTGCCAACTATCAAGCAAGGCACTGACCCGCTGCTGGCCATATAAATAGATGTCTGGCTCGTGAGTTTGGCATTAGACTCAATTTCGCATCAATTTCGTATCAAATGGCCAAAACAAATTGTTGCTATTCTTTTTACTGTTGTATCCTTTTTAGCGGCTCTCGCATTTCCATAGATTGGCAATTAGCAACAATTTGTTAGGCCCACAGAGCCAGCTACATCTGCTCTGGCTCTGACTCGGATTGGCTCTTCAATTAATTTTAACATTTACCTGCGAATGCCAGTTGCCCGTTTTATTTGTTGAACGAATTTTTTGGCGATTTAACTGACTTATTTTGCCATGAACTGCTGTTCAATAAAGGAATGAGCATAATAAAGTTATTTTTAAATAAATAAATAACAAACAAACACTCTGGATATCTCTGCATTTAGTATATTCCATATGCAACATATTCAATTTTTCTAATTTTTTGTTAAACGCATTTTCAAAGATTTCCAGTCCATATTTGATCGATTTTTCTCTTTATAAACTCAATTTGCTCAAATTTTCAAAACAAGAAATTTATTACAGGGTATCATCTAGCTGGCCATTTAGTTTTTCGTGCACCTTTATTTATTTCTCAACTCTTGCTTCTGGTTTTTTTTTATATTTATGCTAAAAGTTTATGGCAGCCGGCAAAAATTATCATATCCATTAACTGTTCGATATAGTACATTTAAAATTCTATAGAATTCTAGTATTTATTGAAACTTTGTTGTTTTCTAAGATTTGTTTGTTTCCCACTTGATTAGAGAAAATTTCCAAGTCGAGCACCCAAATGTCGCAACTAATTTGACTTGACCACAATTTATAGGGTTTAGCAATTAGATAGTTCTTACAATTACATTTCGACTCGCTTACAGAAACTAATTGCTGCACAATCTGTGGCCCAGATACAGAGGCTCAAGTCTTGAATGTAATTGTGGCTACGAAATAGTTTAATTGCGGAAGTCCACTGATTGGTAAAGGTGCATTTGTTGCAAAATATGCGCATACGGAAATACCCTTTCTTGTGTGCTTGCCACGTGGGAATTTCTGGCATGCCAATCAATGAACTGCAGGCGTTGCCAGAATATTTTAGATTTAGATATATTCGATTGTCGCATTATGTTTTTTTTTTACTGTGAAATTTTGTGCTGTGTCAGTGTTGCAAAGGTTTGTCGGACGACGCCAGTGCTGCACAAATTTGTCACACGAAACGTTATATGTTTTATGCCATTAGACCATCTAATATTGGGCCTTATTCTTATTATCAATTCTATTCTTTCTAAAGTTCCAGTGTTGCCAGTGTTGAACTTAAAGAACTCTTATTCAACACATGTATGTAATCAATTTTTCTTACGAAAATCGTTAAGCAATTAATGTGGAGGATTGACAAATGTATATTTTTTGCCTCACATGCCTTCGTATAATATTAACGCCTTTTATGGATACTCAAGAATTATTATCTTGAGCAAATTATGAAAACGACAAAGTTCTAAGAAAAACAGTTTTTGCTTTCTTCGTTATTTTTTTTTTTTTTTCGTCTGACTTCATCGAGAGCAGCGCGAGAGGTGGGAACCTGCTCGGGCAAATGGCTATAAATAAAGTATTGGTATCTATTCCAAACGCTAAGATGCGCCAATATTGATTTAATTGGCGTTCGATTCAATATTTTCTGCCCCTACCCAAATTTGGGTTTCGGATATTCCCAGTGGACTTCTGAGAGCTTAGCGACAACGTGCCGAGGTGTTAATCGCCCCACTGCTGATAAGAAAAAAAGAAAGAAAAATTATAAGAACTGAAAGCAAAAGCAAATCAATGACGATATTTGTTATTTTGCTTGGATTTCGCGCAAATTGGCGCAACGACATAAAACCGGGAACGGGGAGAACGGAGCGGAAGAATCGAGAACGGAATCGTCAAATATTAGAAAACAGCCAGCAACAAATTGTCAACGAACGTCTGAGAACTTGAGTTTCAATATTGACACTGAATCTACACATCGGTCGAAATATAATAAAAATGGACAGTCAAACAATCACAGAGATATTATATATGGGTAAACAGCCAAGCGGTCGAGAGGTTTGTGGGTGGCGGTGGCGGGATGTGGAGGTGGATGTGCAAAAAGGCCGACAGCAAAAGTCCGTACAAAGTCCGATCTGTGAGTGGCCAGCGAAACTCTTCAATTTAGTTTAATTTTTTTTTCTTGTTTTTTTTTTTTCAATTTGTTTTACAAACAATATAATGCTAGAGAGCTGCTCCTCGCAAGCCCCATTCCCACACACCCCGCACCCAATAGCCACATCCTATATGTGCATATATTCATATATTACAACTTCGACGGACAAAATGTTTTGTTCAGCACAAAATATCATGTGGGCGACACGAGGGACTATAGTAGAAATAGCAGAACATGCCTTTGAATAAATTGAAATATTTATAGTACACATGTAAAAGTAAAACATTTGACGTACACGTAAATATTTATGAACTGCTTCAGTAAGCTGTAGAGGGTTTATTGTTTCTTTGACGTAACGAGAAACTAAGCAATTGAGAAACTTTTTTGAGCTTAAAGCTAAACAATAATGGTCAAAATGCCGATAGGGCTGAAAGAAAATCGACGCGACCCGCTTCGGTTCCGGCTGAATGCGGCAATTATACGATGAGCTCACAAAACAATTATACATCGGTTCTATATATTTTCTACAATTAAACTTATATGTATATTTGATGTAGATATGTACATATATATATATATATATCGTTTCTATCTAAGCAACACTCTGTGTATCGCATGCAAAAATGATGCAATGCGATTTTCAGTTTGCGCGCCAACCAAACCTAAACCTAAACCAAAGCAAACCAATCCAAATTCAACAATTACGGCACGTGCTTAGAAGTTTATCGGCCCTGCTATCTGCTTCTCAAAAACTTGCATTATCTGTGTTTTCTCTGCTATGGGTATTATTTATTGATTATATAAACACTATAGACATTGAACCAAACATTTTTAACTCTACAAAATTGTACATATTATTTTCTTGAAAATTAGTTCTTATTGGATATCTCTTATCTAATTCATATTCTTATCCTATATATCCCTTCCCAAAATTAAAGCTTATGATCAACTTCTTCAATATATTTTAGAACTAGTTGAATCGTATTAATACTATATTATATATAATTCTTTTTATACTATATAATTCTTTTTCGACATATTTAAGTACTCATAAAATCGGCCTAATACTGTACTGTATTGGGTCATATATAGATACTACTATATATTATATATAGAAACATTAATAAGATTCATTGACATATTTCTGATCCAATTCAATCGGATTAGTACTATATTATATATATACATATATATATAATTGAAGCTTGTCGTCGGTTCCCCCATCCGTCTCTGCTGCATGGTCAGCTGTTGTTGAAGATCAGCAAGAGTATTGGATATTCGGTAGCTCGCAGTTAGGCCGTGCTGGTTTTGTGTAGTCTATGCAAATATTACTTTTTAATATGGATACAACAAAGATATCTTTGGCAAAGCACACGTGATAAAATAGGAGCCACTCGATAAGATCTATAAACAAATGGCGCACAAATAAGATTCGCATATTTCTGGCAATATCTTATTATATAACGTGATTAAGTTTTTGCGTTTTTACTACCCTTTGGACAAATATCAAAATTTCTTATAAGCTTATCAGCCATAAGCCTGCTGGATACCAATAAGTATTTGTATATTTATATCTGGTTTCTTTTTAACGCTGTCTATATGTATATTTATATATAAATATATATATTTAGACATGTGCTATGGGGCTGGGTGACATTAATAGGGAATATTACACCTGATTGCTTTGCGCATTGTATAAGATTCAAAGGCTAATTTGGCTCGTAAATGATTTAAAAGCGATTAAAAGTGTTTGCTAACGATAACGAAAAGCAATGCGATTAACGAACACTGGACTTGGTCATATAATCGACTGATTTGCGCTATCACAGCGATGCTGATGATCATCATGATGACGACGACGATGATGATGATGATGATGATGATGTTGATGTTTTGGATTGTTTGTTTCGTTCTTATTATTTATTTATTTTTATATATTTTTATTTTTTCTTCTACGCCCATTAAAATGCACATTGAATGGGAACCCGTTAAAATTGATTGATAGGGTATTATGAGCTTGTGCAAAAGTATGTAACAGCCAGTAGGAGACTTTTGGGAGCCAAGTCGATCTAGCCATGCCCTTTTGTCTGCCCTGCTCTTGGGAACTACAATAATAAGGAACTTACAAATTTAAACAAGTTTGTTCGAAAGATTAATTGTTTTTTAACTATCGATAACTTGCCTCTTTTTCAGGAAATCAATAATCAACGATAATCGACAAGAAAGCACTATCCATAGAATGCATAAAGTGCTCAGCGTGCATCTATGTAGAGGGGATATATGTGTAGGGGATATATGTGTATGGGATGTATGTGTAGGGTATGTATGGATGTATGTAAATATGTATGTAAAGAGGATGTAAGTATAGGGGATATGTGTAAATATGTATGTATAGAGGATCTGTGTAAAGAGGATATATGTATAGAGGATATATGTATAGAGGATATATGTATAGAGGATATATGTATAGAGGATGTATGTATGTAGGATGTGTATATTGTGTGAAGATGTATGTATAGGGGATGTATGTATACATGGAGCTAGTATGCTAGAACGGTGGATTTAGGGTATCGCCAAGTCGGCACTCTTAATTGTTTAGAAAAATGTACGAACAGGGGTAAAATTGGACATCAATTAAGTTTTATGAGCGCTTTAAATTTTAATTTGCGCATTATAATGTCAATGCGTAATAATGTTCAAGTATGTGCGTGTAATCTCTTTCTAGATGTCGTGCGACTAAGCATTCTACCATTGTTAGCCTTTACAGATGATTAATCTTATCAAAGTTTTTGGTTACTAAGCAAGTATAGAAAACGATATACCATACACATAGCTGGATGATCCATATAAATAATTTACTTTTGCTGTGGGGAGTTTCGCAAAGCATAATCTAGCTCAGTTGATTAGGGGTTCATCCCGATGTTTCTTTTAAATGAAATGTATAAAGTTTTGGGGCTCAGTTGCAGCCTTTGGAACCTTTGATTCTTAGATTAGTATACGATTGTTGTTAATGATCAGCAATTGCTGTACTTAGTAGAAATAGTTTGAGTTTAAGTTGATGTAACCAAGTGACTTTCTCTTAAGCTTAGTTTAAGTTGATTTAACCCAGTTATTTACTTAAGCTTAGTTTGAGTCACATGTGCTTTGCACAGCGGTCTTTTTAATGTGTTTTGTTTTGAGAATCTTTAAAAGCACCGCCGCGCACAATTCATGGGACTTAGTCTAAACACATGAATAGTTCTTCATATAGGCATAAGTCGTTAATTGTAATATCTTGAGCAATTGCCAGATTGTGCAAGTACTTCTTATTGCACAGTTTTTTATTGCTAGTTCTTTAAGTTTTGGTCGGGTCTTATGGGTTTAGGATTGTGGCCTTTCAACGTTTTTGTTTTTTCATTAATAAACATTGTCTGCGCCACAATTCTAACCTCATTGGGCCCCGTTTCAGCGATTGTGCTTAACTCTACTGTTAACTATAATATCATCAATGATAATCTGGATTTTTATAGAACTTCTTGAACTCACTTGCAGAAATTATACTACTATGCAGTCTTTAAATATTATGTATTCTAGATTTGGATGGGTAAAGATCTTGGTTCTTAAATGATAATGAAGCTCAGTTCCAGAGTTTGTGCTCTCATTTTCGCGTAACGATGGGAGTTTTATATCTATAATACTTAAAGATAAGAACTATATATACATGAACCGTACAGTTATTCAAATTGAGTTGAGTTTACAAATAGTTTTACTCATGTTTAACAAAGTTTATTTTAATTTGAGTCATATGAAATTTGCACAGTGGTCTTTTATAACGAGTTTTCGTTACAGTCGTTAAAAGAGCCGCCGCGCAAATCTCATGTGGCTTATGACCATCGTTTGCTTATGTTATAATATATATATATATATATATATATATATATATATATATACACAAACTATATCATCCAACTTTTTTTGAGAACAAGTAGTCTATTTTGCATGTGCATATATATACACGAGTATTTAAGCATAGTATCTAGGTTGGATTTTCTACAAGTTGCCCTTTTTTCCGAGTCACGTGGGCTTTGCACTTCGCTTTTTATACAACGTGTTTTATTTTTGGTATCGTGTGTAAAAACGAAGTGTTTAACTCATGAGGCTAGGTTACAACGCTTGGAATTTTCTTTTTGGCTAGGAAAATATACGAAACGTTTTCATTAATATTCTGAACAGCTTAATGTCTTAACAATTTGGAAAAATAGTTAAAGAATTTTATGGAATTATAATATAAAATTGTATTTCTTTGGATAGTTATTCTTCGTGATGCGATTTCCTCGTAACTAGTAACTATTTCTATACGGTATCTGTGTGAAGTTATTAATTAACTCTGGCCAAGTCATTTGAGTTAAGCACAGTAGTTCTCCTAAACCGGTTTTCTTTTTATGCGCGGTTAAGAGATCTACTATGCTAACTCAAGGGACTCAGTTTCAACGTGTCCATTTTCTATTATTTTTAGCTCTTTTTAATATTGATGGCCGATTTTTGGCATAACTAATAAAACATATTACATAAAAGTAAAGAACGTTTTTTTTTTCACTCAGAAGTCTTAAGTAAATAATTTAAATGGGTACAAACTGGGGCTAGGGATATTTATTTGGCAACTGCTTAGAATAGAAGATTAAGTACGAGGAATCCGAACAGTACGAGTTGGACAAATTTAGCTAGACTACGTGCTAGTCCAGCAGGGATAGAAGTCTCTATTTCAGCCCAGTGAGTCGATAACGGTCAAACACATCAATTATTTCAAGAGAGATAAATCGGCGCAAGTCTACTGCAAAGAAACAAGAATTGATTCTGAGCCAAACTCAAGAACAGCACGGACATGATATGTAAAGAGGATCTTTTGTCATGTGCTGATCGTCAAACTTCTTGAAACCCTTATTGCCCATGTTCGTAAAAAGAGTGTTGAAAGAGAGTTGAATTTAAGTTAACGATAAAGAATTACAACCACATCCTGAACATTGTTGACAAGCTCGAGTGCTAGAAGCCAGCGAGTGTATGGGAAAACGAACTTAGTTCTGTTCGTTGAGCTCATCGAGATAGAGTTATATGGGTTTTGCACACCGGGTCTTCGTATACGTGATTTGGCAAACCGTTGGAAGATCCGCTATGTAAAATTTATGGATCTCTCGGGACGTCCAGTTTTTGGCCTTCCTTTGGCACAATGCCACGTGCAACCTGAGGTGAACATGTAATATATAACTGTTTACGATATGTTAAATATTGCTTGTTTACTCAGGCTGCAAGCGGACCAGTTATCGATGTTGACATCAACTGCTGCAAATACTAAACGAATCTGAACTGGCTGTTGAATGCGCTTGTCAAGTGTCAAGGCCAGGCAAGTGAACTGTTTTTCATCGCTTTGTCTCCGAGTCCCAACGAGTGCACGAGTGCACGCGTGCATTGCGTTGAATTCGATATACTCTTACCAAGGGTATTATAACTTTGTGACCGATTATTGGAACAGTTATCTCTGAATTTATAGAGTATACAAACTTGGCCAGCGCTGCTTGAAAGCGAACGTTAGATTGTGCATTGTCATATTTCTGTGAGGGTATTCAATCTTCGGTACACTTGCTCTGCTTGTTTTTTTGTTACATTTCGTTTCGTCGATTTGTTTTTATCTTTTTGATATGCACATATGTATACTATATATATATGTATATATATACCCTGTATGTATGTTGTGCTCTGTGTCAAGCGCAATTGCTTGCATCTCGATGCTCTGCTTAAATGTGTCAGGTGCCATCGCGTGCTGCCTAGACAGACGAGAGTGTACATGAGCTTGTTTGGCCTTCAATTGAGAGCTAAGCCCAAAAGCCTTGCCTTCGGTTCTTCAGGCAGGCAACCATGGTTATTAATGGGACAAAATATGCTCCACTTGTCATATTGCATTTTGATTTATTGTTTCGGAAACACTTGACTGATCGCCCCAATTACTGTGTACAATAATATATATCGAACTGACCGATCGAAATTAATGGCAAGGTGTTGCTTCAGTTAGCAATTGAAGCATTCATTTTGCAAATTTGAATGTTTCACTTGGTACTTGGCGAATATCTTGCCCCAGCTGCAATATAAAAGTGTTACGAGTTGAGCTGTTTTCCCAGCAGGTGTTCCTTAAATGGAGCACACAATTTCACACACATTCAAAGGTTAATTACTGAAAAAGAAAATGACAATGTTTTTACTTTTTCTTACCCCGAATCACGAATATCAATTGAATATACTTTGTGTAGATTATGGTACAACGTCTGCGACTTGCTTAGTCGTTAACTATAGTATTTTATATATATATATCTATAAAGTTTGATGACTGAGTAAGTTACAGGCCCTGCCAAATCAGCTGATCCATATGATTCGATGCTCCAGTAAGAAAAAAAAAAAACACTTCATTTAATAGAATAAAGAGATCGATTTTGTAAAGAGTTCTTAAATTTGAGTGCGCCCCTTAAACTTGGTAATGTCTATGGCTTACCTGTTCAACAATGCGAGGAGTGTATGGAAATTGTAATCGCATGCTGATCAAGTGTGTCATAAACGTTGCCCAATCGTGTTTGGTTTATATGAATCCGATATAGAGATAACACAATAAAAACATAAGCCTCGCATCGTCCGAATACACAAAATCTTATCGTAAACAAGTTAACGTATAGCAGACGGAACTAACCTAGCCTAACTAGAAATCGAAAACAAGGAAAATAACTAAACTAAACATGCATAGTATATAGTATAACCGAATCGGATAAGCCCATTAATTATATTCTAGTGTTGTTATTAGCATTAGGTTCATTTTGATGGGATGGGGTTGCAAAATGGGGAATGGCAAGAATCAAAACTTACGTTGACCAAACTGACGCCAAAGCAGGCGACCCAACCCCAGCCGCCATCGGGTGCTACTTTTCTTGGTTGTTTCGTTGTCATTGTTGCTTAGTTGTTGCTGTTGTTGTTGTACTTGGTCTCTTGGCTGATTTCTTGTTTGTTGTTATTTTTGTTCTTTCGTTCGTTCACTCTCTTCTTTTGTTTTTGTTGCTGCTTTTCCCTTCCGGGCGCTTCTGCTGCCTGGCTGGTTGGGTGTCAGGTGTGCAGATGTATTGCTGTCGCTCTGTAGTGCATCGACGTATCTAGAATTATGGATATTCTGTGCGCCGCCTTCTCTTTGGTTCGCCGTTATTTTTGTGTGTTTGTTTTGATTTATTTTTCTCGTGCGTTGCGTTGTTCGTTTTCTTGTGTCTTATTCAATCGCTGGGATTTTTATGGAGCGCGTTGGTTGCTGTTTTTTGTTGTTTTTTATTTTTTATTTTTTGGTATTATTTTGTATGTGTCGCACACTCAAAAAAAAAAAAAACAAAAAAATTGAACTAGGAAAAAAAAAACACAAACTTGCGGTGCTGGGAAAAATGTTTTTTTTTTTTTTTTTTTTTTTTTTGTCAAAGTTCTAAGCAACGTTTCTTTATTTTTTTTCTCTTACTTTTGATGTTTTTGTTTCTTTCGGCTTTCTAACTTAGTGCCAAGGTTATTTTGTTGCTTTTGTTGTTATGTAGTTGCTAATTTATTTTTATTTACTTGGCTGTTGTATTTGTGTGTTCTGTTATGTTAATGATGTCAAATCTGTAGCATTTTTTTTGCCATTACCTTGTTTTTTTTAGTTTTCTGTTTTTTGCTCCCTCTTCAGTTGTTCATGTAACTTGTTCATGTATTGCTTGCGTTTCATTTGTTGTTGTTTTTTGTTTTTATTTTCTTTGTATTTATCAAATTTGTCGCATTTTGCTTGGTTCCGTTCAGTTAGTTATTAACGAATTTCTTATCTTGGCGTCGAGCGAGGTTTTCTTCTTCCATTCGTAATTTATAATTTCTATAATGTTTTATTTAAACTTAACACTGCGACATTTTACAATATATTAACTTACAAGGCACGTTTTGGCGAAATTAAAATAACAAAAAAAAAAAAAAACCAACAGTCAGACGAAATCGCGAAAATTTATACAAATTGAGTTTTGAACAGAAAAAAAAAAAACGAAAATATATATTTTCTCTTTTAGGGCTGTCGTTTTCAAGTTTCGCCTTATTTTCCAGCTGTTCTAACTGACTGTTTTTGTTGTTTCTTTTAATTTAATTTTTGTTGTATATTTTTTTTTTTTTTGTGTTTTATTGCCTCTCTCACGTTGCTGTTGTGCCGCCTCCGTCGTTCTCAGCGTATTCTTGCCGTTTGCTGGCGTGGTCGCTTCGTGCAACGCTATTTATTACAAACGGGGGTGTGGGGGCCTGACTGGGCTCTCCGCATCGGTTCGATGTGTTACGCGCGACTGTTCAATCGATACTGACTGCCCGTCGTCGTCGCCAACTGACTGCCTGCCTGCCTGGCTGCCTGGCTGGCCGCAACAGTGAGAGCGAGCGGCGGGAGAGCGTGTGAAGTGGACTCGCTTGAAGAGAGCGAGTGGGGACAGCTGCGCCGCTGAGTCAGTGTGTGTCAAGATCGCGCTCTAATGCTCGAGAGTAATGCCTGCTGCCTGCTGCCTGCTGCTCCTCCGGTCACTTTATGTGCGCTGCAGTTGCCAAAAGCGCAACCCGAAAACAACAACAACAACAGCAAGAGCAACGTTGACTTTTTTGTTTTCTGCTGGCCGACTAATTACGCGTCTGCTAACTTTGCAGCTCCCCAGTATTGTTCTTTGTTGGAATTTAGGCACGCACATACTACATACATATACGACGGCATATTTCTTACAAACATATGCGCACTCACATAGGTATGGAAGCATGCATGTTCTTTGTCTTGGCCATGGCTGGAGTAACATTTGTGCTGGCCTCTTGTTGCAATATGCGTTGTAGCTAGCCTGCTTCTTGTATTCAACACATTGTTCACTTATCCATATCCACTGACTCTGTTGCGCAAACGCGCTCCCATTTCTGCACCTCTCGCTCTCTCTCTCTCTCTCTCTCTCGATCGCTCTCGCTCGCTCCCTCTCAGACAGACATCTATTTCTCACTCCCGCTGTTTTGTTACTTGTTGCTTTGCAGATCTTTTGTGTGTGTGTGTGTGTGTGTGTGTGTGTGTGTGTGTGTGTGTGTGTGTCTGTGCGTTTGGGGAGCCTAAGGTGCTGCCAGATATCGGCCTGTTTTAAGGATTTGGATAGATTTCGAATGTTTTCTTTTTATCAGATTCAGTATTGAAGTAAAAATTCTTATTAGGCGGACACCCCTCTTGCGCTGACATTTTCTCTTCAATAATTTTTTTTTTTATAATTCGGAAAAACCTAACCTCTCTTAGAGGAAATTCATTTGAACTTGTCTTAGATGAAATTGATTTCAACGCGAATATCAACTTAAAAAAAAAATAGTATATGAATTGACGAATTTAATAATAGGGATAATGAACCTATGTACATATGTATGTACATATATCTGAAGGTTCTTGTGTGTACTTATAAGTACACAATGTTCCGTTTGTTAAACATTTTATAAATATTAACAAACGAAACATTGTATCCTGATACGAACACACGCACAATAACAAATATATATTTAAACTTAATGCAAATTTAAACATACTATTGTGTTACAATGTGGGTCTCCCTTAGAAAGTAATGTATTCATCAATCCTTAGGCCCGACGGTCGCTGTCCGCCCAAGAGAGTTTTCACTGTAGTATATATGTATACAGACTTACTTATTGTAGGCACAATTGACCGTTGATTGTTATCGAAAATACCTGTAGAGCGCAGTGAACCTTCCCAGCAATGGTTATATATTTTGTTCACTACAAAATATAGAAATGTGGAGCTCGTTTTTTTCCAACAGGTTGCCGTTTTGCCATCGCTTGGACTGAAAATATTCTTTTTAAATTTAAAAAAATTATTTTCCAATTTTTTTATATATTTTTTTTTCTCATTAATATTTGTTGAATTCACACCTTGACTTCTTACAATTTGATAGAACTGCACTGTCTTAACTTGAAAAAAAAATGTTAAAAAAAATATAATATTATGCGTTAGCACGATGCTGACACTGGGAGACCAAAATGGAAATGAACATTGAAGATTCGAAAACTCAAAATGAAATCTCGGTTCAATACTCGTTTGCTCGAGCGTCAAGCTTGAGCTCCTGCCCGGTCCACTGTCAATGCTGCCGTCAATTGCACACACGGAGTCACAGGTTTGGACACGTGTGTCTCCAGGATTGTTACTGCGCAATGATATGTGCGTAAGCACAAGCCGTGGGCGCCCCACTGTACGCCGGGGGACACTGTCAGATCCAGGCGCCCAGCGTGTGCTCTGCCAAAAAAGAAAAAGAAATAAAAGACAGCTCCATGATAAGGATAAGGAATCGATATTGTGAACAAAAAATGCAAGCAAACCTTTTGGATTTACATGTTGCCTGCGGATTGTACGATTCGCTTCCTTCCTGATGTGTTACATGTACTTGTTGCGCCTCCCAAGTGACGTCATACCTTGACGCATATGCGCATACAAACATACGCACTCATGTGTGTGTGTGTGTGTGTGTGTGGACTTACATGAATAATCTCTGAGAGAGGCGCAGCAACTTGAGGGTGGTTAGTTTCTGTTCAAGGTTGTGCTTAGATACTCTGTAAAAGAACAACAATTTATGCACACATTCATACACACACACATATGTATAGACATACGCATATGTATGTACACGTATGTACATAAACATCTCAAACAAGAACCTAATGAAATTCAAGCTTATTAATATGTATATTTAATATATATATATATACATGGGAGTGTATACAGCTATCGGTGAAACCAAATAAACTGTTGTGCTCGCTTCTCATACCCTGTATCCATTTGAAATGGCTTTAAATAATCTATTTTATACTAATGCGTAGTAACAGACATATTCTATAAAGCATATATATAATTTTCAACAGAAACGAAGTCGATCCAACCAGGTCTGTCTGTCTGTCCGTCCGCATGAACGTGTCTCAGATGAGAAGGGAGGAGAAGGTATGAATTTGACATTTAAATGAGCTTATATAAAACACAGAACATGTTTATCATTTCCTAAAATCTGCTCCATTTCTATAAAATCGTTAAAATCCCATTGGGAGACTTTTGAGTGCCATGTTCGGGCCCTGAAAATCGAATGAAGATCGGACTACAAGCTCCGAAGTTATTCAAGCACACTTTGTCCTGTAATGTTTATACCGGCAGCTCGACTCTGTGTTCAGGGCATCTGCTAGTCGGTAAATCTCGACTAAAACACTCTAGTATGGGATAGCTAAACTTTCTTTCGGCTTATACGAATAGTTAAGTGCTCTGCAATCGAAGTGGAAAATACTATAACTGATAATGCCGAGAGACAAAAATTCAATCCATTTGCATAAGTCCTATTTGAAAAAATTGTAGATACTTTTAGTTGTGTTTGTTGTTCAGTATTCATATTTGTTCTTAGTTTATTATATTGCCTTGTTCCATATACCCACATATATGTGTATTGTTGATAGACGTATCTATTGTTGTTGTTGTTGTTTTTAGTGATTTCGAGCGATTTGTGTGGTTGCCACACGCTCCAACAGATTGCCCCCATGAATGGCAATGTATGGCAATGGGCGAAAAAGGAAATTAACTGACTGACTGACTGACAATGTGATTGATGGACAGACTGATGACGTACGTTTAAGTTCCGTTGACTGAAGCGGCATTGTAACAAAACAACGGCGACAAATTTGTTAAGCATTGGGTTCACGAGTCCGGCGGGTTCACAGTGGACAATATTTCCGGGCTCGCGTGTCCTATATGGAGCATAGGCATCCACATCCACATCCACATCCACATATATCCATGCCTTTAGGCGACGACACATTCGATAGGTTTATGGAAATTTTCGGGGACAAGGGCAAAAGAACATGTGTATTTTACATTCATTCGGTTGAGCTCTGACGTCATGCACATGTTCCCATAGAGTCGAGCTGCAGCTATGTATGTACCCAAAATACTTGTACTCTCTCTCTATAATTAACGCATGGAGTACATCACTCAGCTGTTCAACAGCTGAGCTGAAGGCGAAACTGGTTTCTCGACAAATAGAGAACTACAGAGACAGAGCGATGATTGTCCGAATGTACTTGCACTCAGTTGATAACCCTTTGGCATATTACATGCTGCCCATTGCCAGCTGATCTGAAAAAGTACGAGTACATGTCAATTTCTAAAAGTAATGCCAGCCGGAACGTGTTAGCTTTTGAATAGAGCACATACATATGTGTATACACACATATTTGTATTATCAAATATCATTGATTGTTTATATAAATTGATTAATTCGCGTGACGCGTATATATTTATGTACATTTTCAAATGGCTTATGAATTTCTCGTGATATTCACGTGCTCTCTAAACGATGCTCAGCTCTAGTCACAAGTTCTGGAGGCAACAATCAATGATTTTTATTCAATTTGTTGTTGATCAACACAATTGACGAATCATTAAGCAGACACATTAAAATTACTTTGGGCTTGTCAATATAGTATAGGGTATACTGGCGGGTATACCAACACATTTTCTCTGAATTTAATTACTTTTCCATTTCCCCATTTTCCACTCGTGTGAGATTAAACATAACTAACATAGATATTTAGCAATCGATTGAAGGAGGAACAAAAAGTTTCATTCAGCTTTCTTCCTCAAATTTTCCACAGTTGTAAGTGGAATTTCCCAAATCTCTGAAATACGTATTCATCAAGTTCTTATATAGAGTTTTAGAAAGAAAGTTTGAAGCCAATCGGACAGAACTGAAATCTAAGCCGAAAAAGTTCAGATTCTATGAAAAGTGCATTTTCATAAGGATCCTTCAAAATGAATTTGAATTCGAAACTTCACTCACCAAATCTTGTATACCCATTTCCACCGAGAAGGGATAGGGAAAAGGGAAAAGTGTAAAACACCCTTCGAACGAATTTGAATAAAGATCTTCGAGGCGTTTTGGATGGCAAACAAAAAAGTTTCACCCAAAACGCTTTTCGCGATTTTTTCACACTTGGGTGGAATTCCCCAGAACCCCGTCTTAGGATGCAGCTTCATAACAATGTCAGCTAGCTCTAGCTCTAGCTCTTACGGCTGTGTGTTGATCACCAATCAGTCAATCAGTCAATCAATCCCTAAGTCAGTCAATCGCCTGGTTGTCTAGTCGGACAAATAGTTATATGTATGTTATATGAAGATAGAGAGAAACGGAAAGTTAAACAGATTATTTGTCGATAAATGATGTCAGAAGTTTAACATATTGATATCGCCCTTTTATCCCCCAAGCGATAGCAACAGCAGGGCCTTCGTTTAACATATGCAAGAAAGGGCGTTTGTTTCTGCGGTTCGAAATAGCGTCCAAAGTTATCTTCCAGCCGACACTATTTCTTACCTCATTGACGAAACACTTTTATTCTCACCGCTGGCAATTCTTCCCCATCCAATGAAAGTGTTGATTAAATACGGAATAAAGTGCAATAACTATAATCTCCACTCATTTAATAATACTGCCATGATTTACAATTGCTAATATAATGATAGTTTACTGATTTACAATAGGGAACAAATGGCGCACAGTTAACACACATTAGTGGACATTTGAGTCATTACGAAAAGTTGCTCAGTTTTTATTGAGGCTTTGCAATCGAAGAGTAGTTTTGATATGCTCTTGGCTTGTAAAGTGTCAACATGAAAGGAGCGTTATTTCCAGCCTCAAGAAACAAATATACAAATGTTTTAAAGATATTCAGCCAAGGCGAAAAGTATGCAGAGAAAAACATGTCCAATAATGACGCCCCGAAGCATGCAATATCTTTTCGCATTCCAATTGGAACGGAAATAAAGGCATTAAAATCCACGGAATCCTAGAAACTGTTAATATGCAGGTAATATTATATATAAAAATACATAATTTCTTTCTCGTTTTTACATTATTTTCGATAAGTTAAGGAGCCTACACAAAAGACCTTTGAATTTTCCGGATATTTATGACAGCGTTCGGCTTGCCCTGGCACTTTCTAATCAAAGAGATGATTTTTATTTACTCTTTGATTGTAAAGGGCTATATCGGGACGAACGCAATTGCATCAATTACTTTGGCATTGTGAATATGAATATTGCTGAAACAGCGAAATATGTGCAGAGTAAATTAACTTAAGAATGCTTAGTATTGTAGTATAGATACTTAGTAATATGCATATGAGAAGTATCTGTAGAAACATGCGCATAAAAGTAAAAATAAGGATAGGGAACGAGTAATAGTCATATGAGGTAATTACCTTTAGCAGCGCAAAATGAATATAAGAGTATAGATAAGTTAGAGACTAAGAGACTAAAATACGTAATTTTAAGATGTATATATATGATATATGTATGTTTAAGTCACTATCCTAATCCTATACTTTTCTATGCATCTTGCAATTGACACCATGAGATAAGTATCTATCCATATGCGTCTACTAAGTCTCTATTCTATCTATACTTTTATCTAGATACATAGATACTTATATAGAAGATGCTGATAAAAGTATACATTAGTAAAAGACATGTGATTTATATAGTTAGATAATTACTTATCTAATATATCCGCTCTACTAAGTCGCTATCCTAATCTATACCTTTAAATGCATCTTGCTCTTCTATATGGTATAAATATATATATTGTATAATTATCTTTCCAAGGGTGTATATATAAAAGGTGCTTTTATAATGTTATATATCTTACCAAGTCTCTATCCTTGAACCGAAATATAATATGTATTTTTTTTTGTATGTCTTAAAAAAGCTACCTGCCCCGGGTGAGGCTCGAACTCACGACCTTAAGATTATGAGACTTACGCGCTGCCTACTGCGCCACCGAGGCCTTGAACTTAACGAAAATTAGATAAAAATTTAAATATAAACGTATATATGTATATGTATATATAAATCTTGCTCTTCAATTACCTAAGCCTTATGCAAAATTCAACATATTTATTTAATATAGAGTATTATGTGTCAATGTTTACGTGATTGACAATCTTGTTAAAGGGTATTACCAAAGGCATTCAGTTTGCACTGCCACTTTCTAGTCAAATAGGGTTTTGTATATACTCTTTGATTGCAAAGGGCTTAAGCCAAAGGAACGCACTTACTTCGATTACAGCGTTTAATTTGTATTCGCAAATAAACTATAATATTTTTAATTATTTGTTCTTCTGCTTGCTTCTTCGTGACTGTCTCAAATTTAGCCCTCGACACAAATTGGCAAACTGTGCCCCCAAAATACTTTAACAAGGCTTTTAAATTTCGAAAAAGATTCGTGCCCCACAGCAAGGCCTCGGTGGCGCAGTTGGCAGCGCGTAAGTCTCATAATCTTAAGGTCGTGAGTTCGAGCCTCACCCGGGGCAGGTAACTTTTTAAATGCTCTAAGCAAATATTAAGAAAAACTTCAAATGTACAAGGATACAAGAACAAGTTAAATTTAAAGGGTCTTTAGTGTATACATTTACTTACATATGTATATAATTTTAGGGATAAGCGCTTAGACAAGTATCGATGTATTTGAGACATTGCCAATTAAAGTTCATATATATTTTTTTTTTTGGTTGACCATCTTCTTGAAGGATATTCACAGCAGCGTTCAGCTTGCACTGGTACTCCGTACTCAAAGAGCGAATTTTGCATACTCTTTGCGTGCAGAGGGCTAGATCGGGCGGAACGCAAATGCATCAATTTGGGCCTCTCCTGCAGACAATTCAATGAAAATAGCATTAAAACGATATGTAATTATTTATTAGTCATGGCTGACAAAATCCCCAACTGAACCCTCTCCGAGAATGTCGGCTAGGCAACGGATCTCCAGTTTCCTTTAAGAGAGGAGAGATCCGGCCAAGTTCACCCAGTGCTACGTGGTGTGGCAAAGTGGCTCCGCATGCTCCACATGGTTGGTGGTCGGGCAGTGGTGAAGTCCGTAGGAAGCGGCGCCAAAGGGCGTGTCATGCGACCCGAGCCCTTTGACTGGTTTTCAGTCAGGGGTAACCGACTGTATTCGCACGGAGCCTCGTTGATACCTGGGAGCTGTCGCTCACTGATGGGCTGTCTGAGGTAGATCTGACACTCTCAGAAGGTGAGCTAGATCTTTAGGGTATTGTGCACCAGAATCACACAAATCAGCCTGCACAAAGCGAGGGCAGCTTTAGCAGGTTGTTTTCCAGGCGAGAACTGGGGCTGGGCCCCGCAGTGGGAGGCCAGCGTGCCAGAGTTATTATCTTAATACAAAATAATATTTATTTTCTCACCCAGCAGTGAGCAGATGTCAAACGCAGAAAATGGAAAAAAAGGCGTCGAGAAACAAACCCTAATGGACCTGGGCAACAGAAGGCCAACCCACATAGAAGGTGAGCATATGCTTAATTATATTGTAGATAGAGATTTTCAGATTTTCAACATGGGCTTAGAGCAGAACCTGGTCGCTTAGGTCAGCAGAAGTGCGGTAATGAGATATTCTCCGATATGAAATAAAACAGACGAGGCCCTTTTGAAGCATCAGGTCATGGGATTATGCTATTCTATTCTACTTTATACTTAACTAACATATATACTACACAGTAAGCAGAGCTTACTCTTAATTAGGCAGTCCTGGGTTTCCCAGCGCAACAGACTTTTGTATGAATTTGGCAGCCTACATAATTGTAGGAATTGCCAGCTGAGTATTCCCCTTCGGTTGGCAATCTCTTTTAAGGGTATTAAAGACGTACAGCTTGCACTGGCGCTTTATAATCGAAGAGTGATTTTTATATGCTCTTTGATTGTAAAGGGCTATAGCGGGAGGAACGCAATTGCATCAATTACATGATCTTGATACTTGTGACTGGCATATTCCTGGAACAGCTTAAAGTATGCAGACTCATTTTTAAATGCATGCGCCTTAAAATAGGCAATGTGTGCTTATTTTCAGATATTTTTATATATCTATATACATATTTTGATACCAATTGATTTGTTAGCTATGTTTATATAAATATCTTTGTATATGGGTAACTCAATGCTAACAAATTTCCCATCTGAGTTGTCATTATCCTAGACGAGCGTTCAATTCAAGCTAGAACATTGTTTGTCACGCGTCATGCGGCCTCGGTGGCGCAGTTGGCAGCGCGTAAGTCTCATAATCTTAAGGTCGTGAGTTCGAGCCTCACCCGGGGCAGCTACTTATTTTTTGGCTTTCATTGTTTTTGTTTTAGTGTTTTCAAGTTTTTGCCTGACAACTAGAAAGCACCTAATGCACAGTTGTGAATGTTTAGGTAAGTGCATATCTTATATACATATATATCTATATATTTTGATCTTTCAGTTTTGATCGAGGTGCGATTTAATGCTGGCGGCATTTCTTTTGACAATTTGTGTCCAATTTTATCGCTACACACTATCAGCTTATCGCTTATGTGCGACTGAGTCAAGTTGGCATTCGGTTCCTTGGACTTTGGGCTGTCTTAACATCAATCGAGCGTGCTCTGCATAGATATAGAAAATGTGACTTCAACAGCTGTTTGACATAACAGAAATTCTAGCCCTAACTATGATGAACTGAAGGACTTGTTGCACTCGACATTATATATTTATTTGGAAACGGACTTGCCATGAAACAAAGGACTTCAAGTGTCCGCATGCCGATTGATATATGTATGTTTATTGTTTCTGGAAAGAAGTACATAGTACGTAAGTACAAGCTGTTTTTATTTTATTTTAATGATTGTTTTGGTCAAGTGTGGTTCTACTGTGGCATTCATGCATTATGGGGGCAGGTCTCTATTGCTATAAGTACATATATATACATATATATATATATATATATATATATATATATATATATTCATTTGTATGTGCTTTTATTTCGTATACCGTGTTTCTGTTTTATTGTTTCGATGGGCGCAGGCCCCGTTTGGGGCAGAGGGGCGGCAGGAGACACACCCACTTTGCTCTTTGCACCGCGGCCAAAACAGGCGTATGGCAATTATTAGAATTCAGCTTATCAATAAGAGAATTGTTAAATGCAAACCATTTTTATGAACGACATGTTCAAAGGTCCAAGCAAGTGGAATGTTTTTTGTTATCCACCGAAGCCGCCGCCTAATTGCAAGTTAACCAATTGTTAAGGCCATCTCGGAAGGCCATTTAACAAAGCTACAAAAAAGGAATATATAAATGAATATTCAGCTGACAGATTGCATTCATATATACACATACTTACATATGCATATATGAGGATAAAATAAAATTCCAATTTATTTTCTCCAATAAGCTAAACCATCTTTTGGTTCGGTTCAGGCTTAGGTTCTGTGGCTCTGCCAAGTCAAAAAGGATCACAAACCATTAACAAAAGGGATGCAAATTCTGTTCAGTTAAAGTAAAATTATGGAAGTTGAAAGTCAAGAACTTGGACAGTCAAGAACTTGGAAAGTCAAGTACTTGCAATTCTAAAATTTGTTTTGGCATGATAAAAGATATGCTATAATTTAATCTATTCTATTCCAAACTTGACTAAGGAAATCCAATAAATGTAAAAATAAAAATCTTTTATATTTTCTAAATATTTGTATGATGATTATTATTAGTTTATTAGGATAGCGAAGCTACAATAAAAGTACTTCAATTTTGTGCTCCAAATTGATGTAAATAAAAATGTCTTAGGCATTGATAGATTTGTTTGCTCGACCAAAGCATTGAAGCAGGCCATATAGACCAGTTCTAAAGAGGGAGAGAGAGAGAGAGAGAGCTCTCACCAATCAGATACCTGATGCGTATTTCCATAGACATAGGCCAATATGGCACGCCATCGGGGCCTAAAGATATAACATACATATGTGATATTCAATTTGGCTAAAAGCACTAGCCTTGGCAATGGAATGGATACGGCCGCTAGGAAAACGTTCAACCATTCGACCAGACACTACAAGAAACGCACAGTGGTCGAAGCACGATTTGCACAGCGAGAAACATTAAAAGAAAAGATATTCCTAATTATAAATGCGTTATATGAAATGACAGCTTCATTTTACCTTAACCAAGATCCTAATATTAAGAAATGTTTCCCCTTTCAAGTTAACAGCTTAACAATTTGTAGTTCACAATTTCAGGCATAAATAATCTATTTATTTTATTTTTATTCGCATTTCGCGAGTATTCGTGACACTGTGGACCATGGCCAAATCAAATTGTAATCGCTCTTCCTATCGTAATGTATTTATGAATATGTGTTTAGTTCTGTAACTGTGTGTATTGGTGAATGCATTTATGTTTTTATCTGCATTTGTATGGGTGTGCGCGCCTGTGTGCGTGTGTGTGTGTGTGAGTGTTGTGAGTGCTGATAATTGTCCCGCTCCGACGCCCAGCAATAACAATACAAACGGCAAATAAATACAGCAGAGGCGCAAAAATTCTTATCAGAAAAAAATACAACAAAATATGTACAATTTCTTTTCGATGTTATGCACTAGCAAAAAGGTATACCAATTTTGTCGCACGATATGTGACACCATAAACCAAATATGATTTTCAAATTTTGTATAGAATATATACATATATAAATATTTAGTCAATATATATAGAGATAGTGTAATGTTCGAAAGGAAACTTTTTTAACTGTGCTTTGCAGACCTTCATAATATTTTGAAAAATTTTAACTTTTTAATGACGAAAAAGTTGGTTGCAAAAGTAGTATAATTTAAGTATATAATATAACCAAATGGACGTCAAGTTATCTTATTATTATAAGAGTTGATTAAAAATTGATCATTTTAATATGCAAACTCTTGAACGATTATAAAGCTTGAACCAACAACTGATATAGTGCAAAAGAGCTTAACGAAAGCTTTTTAAACAGAGTTAAGATCAGAAGAATCTCGAACACAAATCGAATACAATTTTTGTTAGGGCAGTCAATCTTCGGTGTGCTGCAAACGTTTCTTTTCTTGTCTCTCTTTTTTTTTTTTTTGTTGAAACAGTCAAAGCTCGAATACAAAATATCGAAAATAAAAACGAATGGAAACAAAAACAGCGTAGACCAAAAAAATACGCACACGCGGACATCCCGTTCGAGCGAAAGTAAATGTTTAAAAAGCTGCTCCGCATGTGAAATGATATAGTACACACACACACACACACACACACACACACACACACACACACACACACACACATACACAGGCAGACAGTGACGGTCACACACACGTGCGACCACACGCACAAACAGAGAGAATGAGAGCGCGTTTTTGTGTGCTTGTGTTTGTGGTCGGCTGCGGCCGTTTAATACTATAATTTACAAATTTGTTCGGTTCAGTTCGCGCTGGAGTACGTTACGGAAAAGTTGTCCCCCGTTTTGTTTCAATTGTGTGCGTGTAATATTATTATTTTTCTTTATTTTTTTTTTTGCTTCTTGTTACAAGGCGTACGACGCACTAAGCAACAACAACAACAAAAAGCACAAAACGTATGCCGGCTTAAAGTGTGTGTGTGTGTGTGTGTGTGTGTGAGTTTGTTGTAAAAGTTAAGCATTAATTTCAATGATTGTTAGCTAACCATTTACCGTTAGCTACACTCAAAGAAAAACGCACGTGCGTTTGTCACACACTGAACTTGATCTAATTGGCGTATCACGTGCAACGAAATGGCAATTATGGGTATTATCGGTGCATACATCAGGTGGCTCAGGTGTCCTTTATCAGTTAATATTTGAATTTTAGCGGACATCAATCAAAGTCGACATCAATCACAGATTGGCTCATTGCGTCGGCGCACGCGGCTTAACACCTTGTCGCTAGCCCCATTCGCTAATTATTTGAAAGTTGATTTGAACAGTGGCTAACATAACACAACAGAGGCGCCCGTCTCGCTTATTATACACTCGTAAAGGGTATTTACAGTATGTCATGCAGTGTGACACGCATAGAAGAAGGTGACATTCTGTGATCAGCCACGTCCTGTTACTCTGCTTAGGTCTGTCTTTCTATATTATATAACATTAACGAAAAGTTCTTCAGTGAAAAACTTACGTTCAAGTTATCCTCACTGAACACGATATTAATATATAATATATATAAACAAAATCTTATTTAAATCTGACTTCTATATCATATAGATGTCAAGAAGCAATCAGCTGAAGGAGCTTTCGATTCTACCATATCTACAAAACCTTACAACTACAAATCAGCCTATTATGTTATATATAGGTATACATGCAATTTGAAGGGTCTTCAAACTTCGTTGTTCGACAACTTGTCGTTTTTCTTCTTATTAGCATAATTCGACTCGTCTCGTCTTTTCATTGTGCAAATACAGTTTTATTTTACGGAGTGTCGCGAGCTGAGAGCCTCGTCGTATATTTCATTCAGCTTGAGCTCTAATTGCACTAATGTTTGCTCTCAGCTTAGTTGCTATAAAGTTAATATACCTGCCTCTGGTGTCTACTGTGCCAGATCATAAACACTTACGTGTACCCAGTTGGATGTTGGCTTAGAATATGATATTTAGTTACTTACTGAAATGTATAATCACCAAATTTACGACTGTTTGTCATTTCCTGAGGAACGATGATTCGCATTCGGCTGATAATGATTGGCTGCAAATAAACTAACTATATACATATATATTATGGGTATATATATCTACATTTGTTAGTTGGTTTTTAATTTCCATTCAGCATGTGAGGAGTGGGTACTTTTTGCTGTAGGATAGCATCAGGAAATAATGGAATTATTTGGTCATCACATGCATGTGTCAATATCTATATAGAAGCCTTGTCATATGCATATCAAGAGCTATAGCTTTGGCTGCCTTGATGAACAGTGGCTGCTGTCAGTATACGTCAAGCCTGGCACATGCTTTTTGATTGATTACTTTGCCAAGGTTTCAGTTTCAGTGCCTTATCATAGGCAAAATCCCTAACAGGAGCTGGCTTAGTTGTCATATTATTGGGATATTGACACACATTATGATTGTTCAAATAAAATTATGGCATATGCTGGCTGTCGAATGCCGAGCTTGTCGAATATGCTAGTTTGTATGAATAAGAAGCCAGCATAATCAAAATAATCCATGAATATTGCATTTGTTTACCATTGGGTGACAGACCCCCCCCCCCCCCCCCCCCCCGCCCCCCTCGTACCCCGTCTACGCCATCAATTGAATAGAATTCTGCGTAAGGTGATTCAAGTCTGCGAGGTTTTCTGCTGAAACATGATTCTTTTGTTTTACATTTGACATAATTTACGCAATCAAGGCACAAAATGATTTTTATAAATCAATTCGGTATATGTTTATATATATATATATTCGATCTATAAACAGACTTAAGGAAAAACTAACAACGTTTTCGGGGTTTAGGATTTGGTTCGTGAACCGATTCTTGGTAGATATGATAAGCTTAATCTGCAGTCTGGGATTTTTAGTTCCAGCTATCAGTTTGAGAGTTCCTAGTCAAAGCATTCCGCATAGATTTATTAAATTCCCTATTTAAAAGTCTTTTCATAGTGCTCGAATTGCAAAACTTTCAATGTTTTTTCAAAATGTTGGCAAACAATTGTTGGAGATTTTTCTCGTACTATTTTTACAGATTGTTATTTGAATAGCAAACTAACAATTACAAAGTCTGTGCAAAACGTATTTCTGGCGACCTTCCGCACAACATTTAAACAACATTATTATTATTAGTCAATAATAGTCGGTTCAAAGCTCGGTTCTCGGCCAGCCGACTCGGGAACGCGAGCTCGATGCTGACTCGCGAGCTCGGGAGCTCGGGAACTCGGGTTGTTTCATTTATCTATCTGGACAAAATGCCAGTTATATCAAGTTCTGCCAGTTGAGCTGTTGCTTTACAGCAGTCAACAGCAGCTTATCCCGCAAATCCACAGGCAAGGACCCGGATCCGGGCGCCAGTGTCCAGTGTCCAGGTAACCAACCTGAGGTAGGTGGACCGTCGTTCTCTTATCGCCCGTCGGTGGTCGATGTGGACGCCTTTAGAAGTGGAACAGTTACGTGGAGGAGGCACGGCCGGCCAAGTTAAAAGTGGAATTGTTTGGCTTATCACCGCGTGCCAATTTCCATGTTTGACGTTGTCCGTTCTCGTTTCTCGGTTCTGGCTTGTCGGCTTTCATATACATATATGTACATATCATTACGAATTGCCGAAGATATCTTGGACACGGTATCGCCTGGCGTCATTGGCGTTTATGGGGTTCGAGCGCCTGGTCAATGCCATATTCGGCTGGTATATGGCCCTAAATGAGGGCCCCGCGAGCGGGCTCTCAAAGTGTGATCGTGATCGCTTAAACTCGATACAAATTCCAAAAATAAAATAAAAAACAGCGATAACAACAAGAAGAACAACAGCAATCAATGAGGTTTTATTTTCGGGTTATTTATATAATGGGTGTTACTTTTGCGGCCCAAAAAACAAAAACCGAAGGAACTTAATTAAGTGAAAATATCATTTGTGGTCAGTGCGATCAGCGGCAACGTTCGATTCGGGTCGATCAGTCCGCCGGCTCTGATACTTCCGATAGCTCTGAAAAATTTGTATAATTGTAATTGTTGTTTAAGTGCCAAGGGGCATAGTTTATAAAAAAAAAAAAATAATAATAATGAAAATAATATACGCCGATTAATTAACACGACTGTTCGCCAAATGAGTTGAATAAACATCTCTGTTCCATGTTCGGAATGCTTTGAATGGCATCTAATCTAATCTTTGCGGTTGTGTGTCTGTTGTTGTTTCTTTTTTTCTGTCTTTGGAAATTAACTAAGGATCACGAAGAAAGCCTTTAATTAATAACGTGTCGATGCTTTTTTCATGATCTTATCTTGGCCCATTGAAGTGTTTCCACTTTCTGCTGCAACGCAACCCCCCACTTAAGCTATTCCATTCTATTCCGCAACTGGCAGATAAAACTTACACATATATGTATAAATAAATAATATATATGTACTTGTAATCAGTTTTCGGGAAATATTATAATTGTATATAGCTGAAAGTTAACAAATAGCTCTGGTTTCTACATATGTTATTTAGTATTAAGTACATTAAGTTCTAGCTCAGAAAGATATACATTTGTATATTATAAAAGTTTTTAAAATATAAATCTGTCGGTATTGCGACTCAGCATTGTTTCCATGTCGTTGTGGGAGGCTGCTTAGGCTAATATTCCGAGGCGATATTCAAACAAGACAGTCACAATGATTTGCATAATTTTACGGCGTGTATTAGACATCAGTTTGACCTATTGCCGTTGTCTCTGATCTGTGGGGGCAGCGATAGCGACTCTTAGTCCGGGTAACATGGTGCCCACCACGATGCGGGCGAAATGTTTGACTTGTTTCTTCTAGACTGACAACTAGAACCTGCCGAGTCTATCATCAGCGATCCTAGGATTGCAAACTGTGTCCTTTTCGCAGCTGTAACTTGTTGAGAATTACAAGGCAAAGTATGCATTTCGAACAAGTGAATTCTGTTGGTAGCCTTAAAAGTTGAGCTGCACCTAAAGAGCAGCTAATTCTAGTTCTCATCACGTTGCGACCATTCAACTTTTGCAGGCATCTTGTGACCAGCCAATGATCAGTGTGACCACCCAGGGATGCAACAATAAGACCAGCTTTTAACGATGACTGATTACAAAAATGGCAGCAGCCCGGCCAGCAATAACAACAATATCAACAACAACAACAACAACAGCAGCAGCAACACCGGCGCACTTAGACTAATACTGCCCAAGGAGCAGGCCGCGACGCCGCCGCAACTAACAAAGTATGATGAACAGCCACCCAAGCAGACAAAAACAACAACAACAGCAACAGCAGCGCATCCAGATAAGCATCCCGCAAAGAAGAAGCGGCGGGACAAGAGCGACCTGGGCGATGATTTTGTGGCGCCCGATGGCGGCTGGGGCTGGTTGGTGGCCGTCGCCAGCGGCATCAATATTGTAAGTAGCCGCCGATATTAATCCTAAGTCCCCCCCTTATCGAATCATATAACACATACTCACATTACGAACCCTTTCAGCTGGTCACTTTCGCGCTGGCGCAACAGTTTGGCATCATCTTTCGCGCCCGGTTCGCCAGCCTGGGCATCAGCAACTCGGAGCTGACCACAATTATCAACACACAGATAGCCGTCTCAGCCTTCACAGGTGAGTCGCCAAACGAAACGAAACTAAACGAAACGAATCTTCAATTTTCACATTTGCCATCCACAAAGAATGGTTTGTCCAAGCTGGTGCTTTAGAGTGGAACCATAGTTCTCCGAGTACCATGAGCTCCAATGAGACTTATACTCTGCTTTCCACTGGGAGAAAGTTATGTCTATTAAGAGAACCATGAATTCCCTTAAAGATATGTAACAAGCTAACCAAGTCAACTAAATAGAGTAAAAGAGTTCAAGCCCCCAGTTTTGGCTACGAAGCGAGCATTCTCGCAATCGTTTTTGTTCTTCGGAAAGTCTTTGTGTATCTAAATCTAAATCTTACGTATATTTGCCAGGTCTGCTGAATGGTCCATTGTTCCGTAGGTATACGTACCGGCTGGTGGCCCTGGTTGGCTCGGTGCTGACCTTTGTGGGCCTGTTTTGGATGGTGTTTGCCGATACGTTCACATTGTATCTGCTAAGCTTCTCAATCATTTACGGCTTTGGACGCGGCCTGACAGTGTCCGCATCCTCGCTGGCGGTCAACACGTACTTCAAGTCGAAGCGACGCACGGCGACCGCGTATCAGTTCGGCGTCGCCGGGCTGGGCCCCATAGTGTGCCCATACTTTGCCACCTTCATGCTGCAGCAGTTCGGGGTTCAGGGCACGACAATGCTGTTTGCCGGCGCCTCGCTGCACACGATCGCCTGTTCGCTGATCTATCAGCCGGTCAAGTGGCATGTGGTGAAGCGGGACAAGGATGCAGAGGCGCTGCAGCCGCCCAAGTCGCAGGCGCTTGTCGAGGACGAGGACGAGGATATCATCAAGCATGTGGTCGAGCCCGAAACGCCAGTCTTGCCACGTGCCAACGATGGCTGGTTCGGTTCGCGTGCCTCCCTCAACAGCAGCGGGACGCGGAACCGGCTTAACAGCTGGGACAAGCAACAGGGTGGCGAGCGCGGCCATTTGGAGCTGAGGCGACTCAGTAGTCGTGACTCTGGCGGGCGGCAGCATCGCAGCATCTCCGTTAGCCACAGCATCAAGGAGGAGACGCAGGATCAGGACGTTGCCGATTATGATTTTGAGAATCATGAGCAAACGCAGCCGCTCAAGCCACAGCTGCTGACGGCCAAGCAGCTGCAACAGCTGGAGGACGAGCAGGAGCAGGAGCGCCGCAAGAAGCTGCCCTTCTACCAGAAGATTGTCATCTTCTTCGATCTGGATCTGCTGCGCGACATCACCTATGTCAATCTGGCCGTGGGCATCACATTGATCAACTTTGTGGAAATCAATTTCGCCATCTTAACGCCCTTCATCCTTAGCGATCTGGGCTTCAACAGCAGCCAGATAGCGTTCGCCATGTCGCTGCTGGGCTTCTTCGATCTGGTCATACGCTTCCTCATACCGCTCATCACGGCCAAGTTCAGCTGGAGCAATCGCACCTTCTTTGTGGTGGGCATTCTGGGCATGTGCCTGGGCCGTGTTCTGCTATCGATGACCACCAATTTCTATGTGATGGTGGCCATATTTCTGTGGCTCGGCCTGAACAAGGCATTCCGCACCGTCTTCTGGTCCCTGATCATACCCAGCTATGTGCCGCTGAAACGTTTGCCGGCCGCCGCCGGCCTCCAGCTGCTGATGTCAGGCACATTCTCGATGGCATTTGGACCTGTGATCGGTAAGTAGAACCTCGCCTCCCTCCCCACGTACGTGACTGTGCATGTTCTGTTGTGTTTAATAACCGACGACTCGTATGCCCAATATCCCTAACATCCGATATATGCCGCAGGTCTGATACGGGACAATACCAGCTATGCGTTCACCCTCAACTGTCTCAATGCGCTCTGCGTGATGGCCATAGCCCTCTGGTATTTGGAGGATTGCATTCGTGCCCGCCGTCGCAAATCGCCGCCGGTCACCGATGCTGACTTTAAGTAAGGTGCCGCACGACCTGGACGCATGCCTGCCTGCCGCCTGCCTGCCCACCCACCAACACCTACTTTCATCCACCTATTTTCTCCCATTCACATAACGTCTAGTTTAGCCAAGTTTTTTGATTGTTGTCATTTTTTTATGATTATTTTATTATAATATTATCTTCTTTTTTTTTCTTTTTTTAAATATGTTTAAAGTGTACATTTTGTATATAATTAAATGTAGCCAATTATTTTTATGAATTATATTAACTGTTAATAATATGCGTAAGTTGTCCCATTCGAAATGCCATTTGATTTTATTTTGTGCTTAGAGTTCTATTTCTATTCGGACGCGTGCGCCAATCAATTTTCAATTGATTTATTCAGTTACCGCACATTTGTCGTATTCAGCGGCATTTCAATTGATGCTGCACCCTGCAATGCGCCGGCCATATGCGACAATTTGGCACATTTGGTGACACCAATTGCTCTGAATGGGCCTTAGTCAAGAGTTGTCTGTCGATGTGGAATATATATTTGAGCTGGTTGGGGAACTTTTCGAAAATTATATCTTGAAATGTCTTTAACAAGGGTATGGAGTATGGTCACATTTTAAATGTAGACTGCAGCAAAATATATAAAATATAAATGTAAAATATATATAAAGTCATATTTCCTGTAATATATAATTGATTTGCTAGACTAGAGTAAAACATAAGTGCAGTGTTGCAAAACGAGTTAAGAACCGACATAGGTATTAGCTATAACATCTTTAAGTTTTGTCGAAAGAGATATACAAATTAGAATTAAACTAGTCATGATAGCATTTTTTTCTTGGTATTATGTAAAATTAGTTTCTTGAGCCTATCGTGATTGAAATTTGTTCAGATATCATAAATATTGATAAGTATGCAAGCATATCTAATCTTCGGTTTGATTTTCGTCAATTTTGTTTCCTTTTTTTGCCATAAACGGCAAGTCATGCCGGCAGCTCATCATCGAGCGATGTGTCATGCAATTGCCGGTAATTGGATAGCGTGCCGGGGCAGTGCGGCAAGTATCTGGCAATGTTGTGAAATAGGTCTTATGTATATATATATATATATATATATATATATATATATATATATATATGTGTGTATTGTGTGAGCCCCAGTGGAACCAAGCGAACTGCCCTTTGGCTGCACAAATTTGACTGATTAATGAAAAGCTTTGCTTTGCCCAGCTGGGTCGCTGATCTCTGAAAGGCGACTTGGGTTTGGATCATAAACCGGTTGCCAATTGCCGGTTGCCAGTTGCCTGTTGCCGGTTGTCAGTTGCTGCCTGAACTCGGTCAATAAACTAACCGCAAAAATGTGCATCCCGAAGCGTAGCGACGGCTAAGAACTGGCAGTTAAATTAAGAAATATTGAAATGCAAACTGAGGATCGCATATTTTGAGCTAAGTCTAGAAGAAGCAGCCAACAAAATCAAGATTGTGGCAGGTGTTAACCAAAGTGCCATATATTATGAACCAAGTAGATCGTATTTAAATATATGCATATATATCTATATATCTATATATCTATATATATGTATATATATACATATGTGCATTTATACAAGTCACGTCCATTAATCAATGCCTTTTCGACAATCAATTCTTTTATATCAACACCTTATAAATTGGCCAATAACTAAAGTTATTTTTATCGAAACATGACAGACCACAAAAGCTCACGATATGATAATCAACCCAGGCTGCGAGTCAAGTGCGAAGTGCAAAGTGGAAAGTCAGAATTTAGGTGCTCACCCAGACCCCGCTGGTTGACGCACAGTCTTCCAAACCCAAACCTAGTTAAATAGAGCATCCAAAAAGAAATAGTGAATGACGAAAAACCCTGTGCTCGGGTTGGGTAAATATTTGCAAATGTGCACGAGAAATGTCTGGGTAGTATATTTATAAGGCCTAAGTATATCTTTATGGCTGTTTAGCAGTCATTCAGAACTCGTCAGAATCTCATTTTATGGTTCGTTTAAATAGTGTGCAAATATTGTTTGGGTTAATAAAAATACTCCATAAATGGAAATTCCAAATGTTCATGTGTATTTCAACTTGGATTGAAATTGTTTGCGATTATCAAATGTACATATAGCTAAAGATTTCAGCTGAAGTGCGTCGAAACAAACAGGAATAGTAACTAGTTGTTGTCCATTATCAACATATATACTATATAATAATTATATGATTGTGAAGTTTTTATAGGGAGAAATAACCTATGAATGACCTATCAGGAAAGTGAAAAAACAAGTATAACTGCAACAACTAAATGCTTAAGTTTGCAAAAGCGCCCACACCTCTACACTTGCGCGTTGCAATTCGCAACAAGTTCAAGCTCCGAACGCTTGACAAGACTTGCGACAGCTGGAGCCGATGGCAAAGTCTGTTGATAGAAATTGAAGGTTTTTGAAATACCTAGTTTAGGTATATGCTGATAACTGTGCATAACCAGGCATTCTAATATTACTTACACATTTAACTATTTTAGTAATTTGTATTTTTGAGCAGCAATTATAAAACTTCCTTGTGAAAAATGATAAGGAATGCAAAAGCTTTTAGAGATAACCAAAAAAAAATATATATAAGAGTGTCTAAATTATGTTTGGCCCCTGATTGCTTAGAATGCGTAGAAATTTATGTAATCTGTTGATATTGAATGTTTTTCCAAACTTATCAAATGCAAAAGCAAAAAGACATAAATTGAGAATCTAATATTAGCTAGCAAAGATTGAAGAAGGAATATATATAATTATTATAATTTATAAATTTTATTTTGATATCGCAAAAAGAAAATCATTCCATTATATTTTACATGAAATAATTATAGTTCAATAAAATAATGCTCTAAATATCATATTCATTGCAATGGATATTTCTACACGTAGTCCACCCTCTGCCAGGGGAACTATACAAATTCTCTAACTGTACATTTTTAAGATCCACCCTCGATCTACAAACATAGCAACTTATTGTTTGTTGAGTAAAACGTGCAGTGACAAGCGCGAATCAGTTTCGTATTGTTTAGTGTTTTTTTTTTCTTTTTGTATTTTTTTTTTACTTATTATCTAATATTATGAATTCTCATGGTGAATTATAATATATTAGTGTTAGTCGTCAGTCACATATGCACAGACACACACAGTTATTTATACAAATATATATATATATATATATATATATATATATATATATATTTTAATCGCTCACTATTTCCGTATATATACTATGTGCAGATCTATATACACACAGCCACATTCATAAGCACATATGTATGTATATGTATAATTATCTATTTTGTTCTTTTTTGCCTGTGTGTTGTAATTGACTCTATGAGGCGTCCCAAAGCACCTGTTTAGATGGTAGATGGCGCTAGCGAATGAATGAGCACGAGAATTGGAGAGGGAGAGCGAAAGAGCGAGCGGTGACGCTGCGACGTCATCAATCAAGCCATGCTCACAGTTAGTCGACAGACAATATTTTATGGGAGATTGAGTAGAACGGAAAGCGGAGATTTGTAGAATACTACAGATGCTATAACACACATATGTATATATGTATATATGTATTCGTTATAGGTTTAAATATGCGTCACTTGTAAATTATTATGTTAGCTAGCTATGAATAAATCAACAATTGATTAGAGCGCTAGGAATTTTGAAATTTTGTTAAGTAATAAATAATTTAAGCCCCTACATGCACACACATAAATATGACATACATACTTACATGCATATGGCATTTGTACCTATGCATGTACATGCAATATCGGCATAGATAAAATAAAAGAATTGCTAGCTATTCTTTAAAAGTTAATTATCCATCAATCTACACGGGCCTATCTACCTGATTTTTATCTCTGTTTTTAAATTGTGTGTGGCCGTCGCCGGCAGCAGCTGGTCAAAGTTCTAATGCTAAAGATTTTGAGAGCCGGTCAGCATTTGAATCAAAGTGCCGCTCATCTCGGCCCCTCCCTCGGTCCCATCGATCGGCACACTAGCATTGATAATCGCAGCGTTAGAGTGACAATGTTAGCGGCCGCTGCTGCTGCGCTGCTTTAGGTGTGCGAATCGCTGCAGCATTAGAGAGTGGAGGTGGGACACGGCGTGAGGGGGGAAAGTGGTCAAGTGCATAGTCTTTACTGTATGCTAAGCCCGGTTTGTCTGTCGCCAGCCCACGCATTTGGTTAACAGTTAACGCTTAGCTAAGGCGCCAATTGCTCTGCTCTCTCTCTGCTCTGCTCTGCTGAATTCAGTGTGTGTGTGAGTGTGTTTGTGCGTGTGTGCGCCTAGCGATAGCTAACACACATGTACAACTCGAACTATTACTACCCTGTAACCAATATACATATGTTCATATTTACAAACAATATCTATGAATAATATAAATAAACGAACTAACTTTATAAAACAAATTATGAAAATAAATAGTTTGTTTGTCTTAGAAATTTTGATGTCACATTTATTGGTTGAATAACATTTTCTAAACAAAAAGTTAACTTAAATATATATATATTTAAAATATCATAAGATTCAGCCCAGTTTTTCCAATTATTTTATAAACAATAAGTAGTAATACGAGTAGCTAAAATCAATTGAACTGATCTTTTGAGTTGATATCTACACTATTTTTATCGATGTCTCCCACTCGATGACTTGTGCTTGACCAAAACTGAGCATACCCACTTAATAGCAGCATCGAAGTGTAGGGTATATAGCTATAAAGCAGGCAGCAGTATCTGCTCTCAGGCAAGTCGAGTGCTGGACGCGTAGCAGTTAACAACGGCGACACAGCCGACAGAGCCAAAGCAGCGTGTGTGTTTTCATTCAATTGCATTTGTATTAACATGAACACTTTCGTTAACGTTAACATTAACAATAACATCTACCTTTACATTTGCTTTAATCAAGCCCCAGTTTTTTTGTAACTATCGGAACTGTAATTGTGTTTGTGCGTTGTTCTGTGTAAAACTCGAACCGTGAATTGGAAAAACAACAATTAGCCAATTTTTTTTTTGCTGTGCATTTATATTTGTGTAGATGTGTTTATCAGTCCACGATTTTATTTATATAAAACAAACACAAATACAAGTGAAAAACTTGCGCTAAATTTATAGCATACGATTCGAAGAGAAGCAAAAGCAAAATTTCGCATAAAAACTAACTAACTGAGGCGTAAGTTAACTAACAGCACCTGCAACAAGTGTTAACATTAAGTAAAAAGCAAGCAAAAATGTACAGTTAGTCTGTATGGGGCATGCGCCCTTTAGCTGGCAGCCGCAACGGGGGTTCCCGAAAGCCCTGACCAAGTTGAGTTTGTCAAAAGCAGCGCAAAAACTGAGTGTCACATCGAATTACCAGGGCTTTTTCTAGTTTTTTTTTTCGCTTTTGATTTTTGCATTTTTAAAATATTTTTGCCTTGGGGCCATATATAACACCCTGTAGAAAGTTTTTTTCCCAAATAGTCGAAGCGATTAGCGAGACGAACAATTTTCTGCATGTTGCAAGTCATTCTGGAAACCAGTTGTCTCAGGTTACAAGCCAACGATTAGCAGTAGAGGAAATAGAAGACTGGGAAGCATACAAATTGTATTACTCAAGTAGTCAAATTATTTAACTGGAACACTTAGTTTTGTAGCCTGCAATTATAGACTGTAATCGAATTAATTTTTTATCAGCCAGTCATTTTAATGGTCCTTGGGCAAATCGTCATAGCCTCCAGCGCACAACTGTTATTTGTCCCAGACAAGCTAAGCCATAAAACATAGATTATCATATATCATGTCTACAGATTGGGTTAGGGTTTTTGCGGCCCACTCGATCAGCTTCGCCCTTGGGCCTCTTGTATGGCTATAAAGTGGGTGGGTGTATAGGATGGGAAAAGAAGAGATTCAGATCCTTCCGTCTGAATATATCTCGAATCTTACATCTTTATCTTATATATCTTCAATCTCAAGACACTAGTTAGTATGGGAAACATATTTTTAGCTTTCATTATAAAACCAGATGCTGAAGAGGTTATAAATGTTTCGGCTATGTACTCAAATGGATGTTATCATTAAACTATCTCAAAAGCAGCTCAAAATCCGGAATCCCTAAGGTCATTAATATACTAAGTAATATTTTCTATTCCATCAATATACACACATCTAAAGTTGAAGTATATTTGTCTGACTCAGAACTTTGTCAACAGATCTATTGATAAACAGCTCAAAGATAGCTGAGGTATTTATCGTAAAAGAACTAAACTTGGCTGAGACTGACTGTAGTTTAGTAAAGTATGCGAACTCTACTACTTGCAATATAATTGATATGAATTTCCCTCAGTGTATATACTAATTTATTTCGCTGGCAGGCGGATGTGAATGCAGATTATCAGCCAAACCCTGATATACACATAGTACATAAATTTCGTACGGTGCGAATGGAATATCATGAGTGAGGCCCCAGTTATCACTCGAACTGGAATCCCAATCGATAAGTCCTTGGCTTAAATCGGGGCAAACGCGATAAATTTAGATCGTTACAGTCAAATAGATTGGATAGATTATTGTTGGATTGCTGTAACTTCTCCGGTTTATCTGTCAGTTGGGGTCCGCTCGTCATGTTTGACAGCGCACATCCAAGTGGAATTAGCATCGGGCAATGGGGCTACGTTTGGGCTAGCTCCTCAAGTGGCTTTGGCTGCAGTTCGGATTGAATTTCAGTCGCATTCCCTTCACAGAAACACTTAAGGCACACACTTTAATAGAGTCAAATTGAAGTACGTGAGTTTATTTGTTGGTTCTTGGCCGCAAAACGAAAACCAAATTCAAAACTCTGCCCAGGAAAATGACTTGAAATGCGCATTAAATGCATAAACAAGCGACACGCCACTCGCATTGGAACCAAGAGCGAAACCTAACCAAAAAACCAAAAAAAAAGACAACCGAAAACCAAAACCTAATTCCCAACTCCAGGTCGATGCGGAACGGGGCAAAGGGGCGCGACACATGTGAGAATGCGCCGGGTATTGGGATTATTCTGCGGCCACCAGGCCAGCCCAGGCCGAGCCGTGCTGCCTGTGGCAACCTTTGTGCGCGGCTGTACTCAACTGCAACAGCAACAGCAACAGCAACTGCAACTGCAACTGCAACTGCACAAACCGAGCACGCAAGGCAATAACAATAATCGAAACGCAGCTAAATCTAAATATAGCTTAAAATACCAACAACTACAATAACAACAACACGTCTGCCGTAATCAATGGCACGAAATGTTGAATGCGCTTCGGTGACATCTTAACTGGTGGGTGGCATACCTATACCTAATCCATAATCCATAAGCCCCAACAGCCAGACATGCGGGCGCCGATGTGAAATGGCACATCTCAGGAGTAGACACCGAAAAACGCTGTCAAACGTAATTATTTATGAATTGCAGCTAATTTGACATGAGCATAGATTATAAACGGTGGTTCGGTTCACGGTTCGAACTAGCGCACTGCCTTTTGCTGCGCTGCGTGAGCCAGATTTTCTATGTGCATGAGCTCGGCTTTTGGTTTGAGTCTATGCTTTTCTTATTTTCTGATACTTTTTTTGAAACTTTTCCACTTTGTATATTTCAAATAGTATTCATTTTCATAAGAAGATATTATGCTACATTTGATCTAAATCATTTTTTTGCATATATATGATGTGGATTGAGGGGGCAACAGTAAAGAATGAGGTTGCGAATCATAATAAAAAATGAGATTCGAACTCCGAACTTGTACCGGTTCGGTTCTAAAATGGTTAGCGGTCATGGTTGTGAAAGTGTTTATCACGAAGAGAAAGATCTACAGGAGCAAAGAAAGACTTAAGTATGGCAACTAATGCTTGCGATTGTAATATTTAAGATGTGCATGAGGCTAAACACTTGACGAAATTCCCAAAAATAGGCGGTAATTGAGATTAGTTGGAGAACCCTCGCTTAACATTGTGTTAAAGTGGTCTCAAGCGATCGCAGTCAGAGTATGAAAATTGCACAAATCACAGTTTAAATCATTTATTTTTCGATTAATATATTATTCTGAAAGGGCTACTTCTGTTGCATTTGTTTAACACTTTACTGTTAGATGAGCATTCGATATGTTAAGTGTTCTGTCGTTCTATTTGTTCATTTGGTAAATAGATGATTTGGTTTTTGTTTTGTTTTTGTTTCTGTTTCTTACGCAATTTGTTGGCACCTCGACTGATCTATTGATTGCACTCATTTCGTTCTCTTTGAACCGCTGAGTAGGTATCTAACATATATGTATGTATGTGTTTGTTGGGTAATTCCCACGTCTGTAGCTGTGAATGGCTCCGCCGAAAACCCATTAGAGTGCAATCAATAACGATCCGTAACTGTGTTTGTACTCGAACGCATATCGATGGGCTTTAATCAACACTCATTGACACAATTTAATTTTGTTGCATTCAACGTGAACGAAGCTCAACGATGAGCGGAATCGTCCCACCAATTGACTTGACTCGTACACTGAGCGAAAATCGTTCTAAATACGAATTTATTCAAGCAAATTGAATAAATAAACTGATTGAAAAAGTTAGACGCGATTTTCGATCATTTTTTCTCTCCGATTTCAATCTTGATATATCTTGATATTTTAGATTTCTACCCATATTTTCTCCCAGTGCACGCATATGATTGGAACGTATGCGAGTATAATTGAAAAATTGCGTCGTTCGATTAATCTCAATTAAATTGCAAACAAGCTGCCAATTGGCTAGCGAAAAAGGGAACACGAAACACGAAGCCTCAACTTCCGCTTTAAGCGCCAGACACAAGATACACACACACATGCACACACACACACACAGATACGATATCAATATATCTTTAAGATGCGTTCCTTTACATCATTAGCTACACCTGTGCTACACCTTGTTGTCGCGTTCGACCTGTACTGTGTTCGCTTAAGTATACAAATATGTGAACTTGAGGAACAAGTGTTTTGTTGTTTGTCTTCTGGCTCCGCGCCTGTTACTGATAACAGCACCACAATGCGGCGCGAAAGGGTCAGAGTGTGTGAGTGAGAGAGAGAGAGAGAGACAGAGAGAGGGCTAGTTACAAAGAGCTAATCAATAGCGCCGCCATCCGCGATGCCAATATTGATGTCGATGTCGATGTCGATGTCTATGTCTATGTTTTATCTAGAAATGAGTCAACAGGACAGACCAATTACCTGCTGGACAGAGAGCACGATAAGCTTCTTTGGGCATTCAGTAGTACGTGGCGGTATCTTGTGTGCTTCGTGTTTTGATTTCAGTTTTCATCACTTTTTTGTGCTACTTATCGAACATGTTATAACACATGGGTTTTTTTCATAGTTATTTTCCAATATTGGAGAGCCTGCACTTTATATTTGTGTACAAAGATATTCAACGTCAAGGGTTTACTGTAAATGGAATGGCATGATGAATATGCTGAATAATTTTGATTTTAACTTAGAAGCTTGATTAATTGCAGCTAATAGGCGCACAGCTTATTCAATGCCGACTCATCTTTATATTGAAATAAAGTTATGTTACTGAATGAACAAATATGAATAGAGTGAGTTCCTGTAGAATTTGAACCGCCGCTTTCCCATTGTTATTTCGACGCACAGTTTGACGTATTCAAGCTTCGTAGCTCATCAATCGATCAATCAATCAGGACACAGAAAATAACAAAAATCAAAAGTACATATTAGGGTAAAAGGAACCTATAAAACTTCCCCAAAAACTAGTTAGCTACTGAGGTAGCTCTACAAATAGCGTGTTGATATAAATTAGATTTTAAAAGTATTGTGAAATCAATTAATATATTAATATAAATGCTTTTGTTTAGCAATTGATACGCTTTAATGTGCTTCATTCATTATAATCGCATGGCGAATCACAAAGACGAAGACTAGTCAGAGCTTGTTCCAATTGAGTACCCGTTCGATTATGTTACCACAGTTTGCATAACTTGTGAAGTTCATGAATGAACTGAATGACTGCCACACCCTGTGTTCGGCATTCGGCGTTCGGTGTTCGGCGTTCGGCGTTCGGCGTTCGTTAGCCGTCGCTCTCCCCGGAATCCCCCTCGGAGGAGTACATCAAAATTACGCTCAATCATCGCTGTGACGCGCGTGTGTGTGCGAGATAATCACGATCCGATGTATGGCGAATGAGAGGCATTACTTGTGCCGATGACGACGCCTTTGCGTTTGTCATATTAATAGCATGTACTTATTATTGTCCACGCTGCATGACTTGCACAAAGCCGAAAGCATGAAACCATCGCTACGATCGCGACAACAAATCACAGCAAGTTGCAAACCGGTAACCACATTGATGACGCTTGTTAAGTGTGCTCGCTCTCTGGCGTGGCCTGGCCTGGTCTGGTCTAGTCCGAGTATTTTGGCTCGCTGGATGGGCCAAGCGAAAGTTTGTGCTAGTCACTGATCGATGGCGTTGCGTGTGAGGCCGTTAAGTGCTGCTCCCCGTGCCTGGACTTGATCTTAGTCATGGTTTTGATCGCTGTATATCCGCCTGTCTGGCTGTCTGCCTGTCTGGCTGTCTGTCTGCCTGGCCGCGCCCCCAACCGCCCTCTTCTTAAACAGGCGCTTTCATTCACTCCGCCTCTGACACTGACACCGACTCCGACTCTGACACTGACACTGTCTGTGTCGCAGATCTCTGACAGCGGGCGTCAATTTATGGCACGCTTCGATGGAGTTCAATGGCAAACAAGACGGATGCCACGACTCACTATCTGCAACTGCAATAAAGACATCCAACTGCCAAGTGCCGAGTGCCAGCATCCACTAGCTGCACCAGTTGCTCGTCTCCGAATTATCGCTGCATAAATAGATTCCATGCGATGAGGGCGACGTAAAGTGCCAAAGAAACTGCATATTCCCGACCAGCCAGTTCCCTATCGACATTCACATTTCAGACTCTTCATTATTTTTACAACCGAACTATTTTTACACCCTGCTGCAGTGGGTATTATGGTTTTGTCAACAAGTAGGCAACGCATGGCTGACACCCTAAAGTAGCATAGTATATATATTCCCGATCAGCATGAGCAGACGAGTCGATATTCACATGTCAGGAGACATTGCATAGACATTGCATTGGGATTAAAATCGAAACACTATATTAATCGATTGAAAGTTAGGTTTTTGTATGAACAACTTTTTTGTTTTCCCAGATATCTTAAGCTGTAAACGTCTTTATATTCAGTTATATCTACAAAATCACAACAAATCGAACTACTATATACTATATTTAGTATGGCTTCTACGGGCACAATCGATGGGAAGCCTTCAGAAGGGTATTTAGACTTCGACGTGCGGAAGAAAGACGTTCTATCTTGATTTTGTTTTTATAGTTTTCTGTTTTTATGAAGGACCCAATGCCGGCGACAGTCTGCATGTGCCTCTGCCTCCTGCCACCTGCCCCCCAGTTCCCAGTGCCAGTGCCTGTGCCTGTGCCCGTGTTTCTGGTTCGGTTTACGACTGGGTTTGCCTCCCATCTGGCTGGATCGTCGGCCATTAAGTCAGCTCCTAGAGGCATTGCATTGATCTCGCTGAACTGGGCACACCCGCTAAGTGATTTCCTGAGCTTAGTTTTGGCTCGTTCAATTCAATGGGGAGGAGGCGGAAGAGGAGGAGGAGGAGCTGCGATTGGTACTTCTTCTGGCTTGGCCAAAGCAACTGTCGTGATTTGCATATAAAATCGCTAGAAAGATCGCCGCGTTTTTAGTCACGTCGAGCCCATATGACAAAATCAACAATAGTATATAGAAAACACATCAAAGATGGGCCCGCCCCCAAAAGAATGTGTGTATAGGCCGGCCCGTTGGGCCCGGGTCTGCGACATCGTCGCGGCGGCAATGCCAATTAGCAATTAGAGCATTATCTAGCATTAGACAATAATAATAATAATTGCGATAAGGTGCGCCTTGCTAGAAGGAGTCGCACTCTAATAGTCGATACTCGATAGCCCGCAATTATCCGCCCTGGAAAATAGCGACATATGCTATTTGAATAGCTAATTGCCCGACTTCCATGGCTCCGGCCACAAACAATTGAAATCAGAGCTAATTTTGCTATGGTATGGCTCATATTTAATAGCTATTCGAATATGTTTGATTTTCTGCTAACAATTAGCATCGGTTTCTACAGATCATCAACTATGTTATTTGGGTTCACACATACGGCTTAACCTGAATCAGCTATCGGAAACATGGTTTTACCCTCTTTCCATTCTTGTTTCCAAGGACTAGGTCAATGTCGGCCAGCACAGTTCGTGTTATCTTGCGGGTATCTTATCGGGTCGAAGATTCGACTAACAATAACTCACCCGGATACTCCTAAAATGTGCTTTATTATGTATCAGATTGGTCAAAGAGACAAAGAAAAAGATGGCAAGAACAAAAGTGACGAAGAGAACGAGCCTTGTTCCCAATATTTCTCCATGTTCTACAAGCAGACATTACTTGTTAACCCACCCGAAAGGTATGCTGATTAAATTTCTAATTTCTAAATGAAGTTTGGTTTAAATGTTGCCTGTCAAGCATTATTTGGGGAATATCTTGTACTCTTAATAAATCAAATAGATTCTAGTGCAGAACGAGGGCTTGGGTTCGGTTTCGGTTTCGATTTCGAGTCCATGAATGCAGTTTTTTCTAAGACACAGGCCATAGTTCAAAAAGTTCAGTTAGATTATGCCATACTTATAGGGATAATAGACATACTTGAACCCTAATGAAATGCTCTGTCAAAACTAATCAACCTATTTGTATAACATATATATATCTCAATGTACAATATTATTATATTTTTATGATTGTTTTCTTTTGCTTTCATGGACCCTCTTCAGTCAGAAGAGTTTCCCTAGCCATATCACCAATATCTTAAGCTATTAAAAACCGAAAGTAAGGAATTCTGTGCCCCTCCATTTGCAAGCAACAACATCTTCAACCGGGATCATGGACAAATCCACGCTGACGCAGAAGAATTACGCGAGTGTCTACAATGAGACGACAAAGCCAAAGAAACCGAAGCGCCGCGACAAGAGCGATTTGGGTCCCGATTTTGTGGCGCCCGATGGCGGCTGGGGCTGGGTCATCTGCCTGGCAGCGGGCCTGAACAATGTGAGTGCCCGCATTGATGCACATCAATCGTGTTGAGCACACGATAATCCTTTTGCAATCCACAGTTCTTTATGTTTCCGGCGCTGCAGCAGTACGGCCTGATCTACAGGGGGCGTATGGCGACGCTGGGATTCGATGCGAAGGAAACGACGATCATTGTGAACGTGGTGATGACCCTGTCCTCGATAGTGGGTAAGTGGAGGTAGCTTTTAATGTCGCGTCTTGCTGTTCTCAATTCTATTTATATTCTATTTGGCAGGCATCTTTAATGGGGCCATGTTCCGGCGGTTCACCTTTCGGCAAGTGGCCTTGGCGGGCTCAGCTTTGGGCTTTCTGGGCATCTTCGGATCGGCCTTCTGCACCACCGTCTGGCAGTATATTGTGTGCCTCTCGTTGATTTATGGTGTGGGTCTGGGCCTGGCCATGGCAGCCGTGTCGCTGGCCGTGAACACATACTTCAAGCAGAGTCGGCGACGCGCCACTGGCTTCTCCTGGACTATAACCGGCCTGGGACCCATCATCTTTCCCTATGTATCCACCTTTCTGCTGGAGTACTATGGCGCCCAGGGCACCATTCTGATCTATTCCGGCATCGCACTGAATGCTGTGCTCTGCGGCCTCACACTGCAGCCGGTGATGAGACATGTGCGCCAGCCGGAGAAGCCAGACGCCGATGTCGCCGATGAAAAGGAACAGCCCGAGCTGACCGAGGCCAATGGCAACCTGCTGGTGCCAAGCAGCGATCAGTGGTGCGACTACGAGTGCAAGTACTGCCAATACCAGAAGCGCACCAAGCGCGGCATCTTCTCCTCGCAGTACCTCTTCAACGACGACGATCCCGAGCATCCCGGCTATGAGATCACAGACCCGGGCACACCCATGCTGGCCCGAGCGAACGATGGCTGGTTTGGCTCTAGGCTGTCTCTCGCCTCCGAGCGTCGGCAGGTGCTATTGCGCCAGGCCTCCGTCACGGTCACTGCAGCTGCGGCAGCCAAGGGCAGCCGCGAGAATCTGGACAAGCTGGAGGAAGGCAGCGAGTTGGATCAGCAGCAGGAATCGGGCGCGGGTCTCTACAAGCCGAACTATTTTAATCGCGAACGTGAGGATCTAGAACGCTATGCGAGCAAGACGAGCGTCTACTCCAGGCCAGGCGGGGAGGAGCTGCTGCGCTGCACTTGCGCCGAGGACAAGGCGCTGCTCCAAAAGTCTGCCGAGGCACTGCGTCTACAGACGCTGGAGGCCCTGCAGGCCGCCGAAGCTGCCGAGGAGGAGGCCAAACGCAAGATGACTTTCCGGCAAAAAGTTAGCAAATTCTTCGATTTGGATCTGCTGCGCAACTTTACGTTCGTGAATCTGGTAATCGGCATGAGCATCATGATGTTCGGCGAGATGAACTTCTCGGTGCTGACGCCCTTCATCCTGAACAGCTATGGGTACACGGATAAGCAGAGCTCCATGGTAATGTCGCTGCTGGCCTGCATGGACATCTCGGTGCGCTTCTTGGCGCCGCTCTGCCTCGAGAAGGTCAAGCTGGACAATCGGGTGCTCTTCGCGTTTGGCATTGTGTGCATTGCTGTGGGTCGGGTCATTGTCACTATGACCTCCTCCTACGATGTGGTTGTGGCCGTCTTTCTACTAATTGGCTTTGGCAAGGGCTTTCGCACCATATTCTCGCCCCTGATCATACCCAGCTATGTGCCGCTGCGTCGTCTACCCGCAGCTTCTGGCCTGCAGCTGATCTTCAATACCATCTTCTCCTTTGCCATGGGCCCCCTGCTGGGTGAGTATTACTTGCATCACACTCTCTCCGCATTCTGCTAATCTTGCGTCCCCAAACATCGTCGTGCAGGCATCGTCACGGAGGCCTACGGTTACAGCGCCACCATCCACACCATCAACATGCTGACGGCACTGGCACTGCTCATGTGGATCGCAGAGTCGGCGATTCGACGTGCTCTCGGCAAGCCGTACAGTCCACCGGAGCAATAGCGGGCGGTACAAGCGTCCTGACAACTAAGGGAACTGAGCTACTTATGCGGGCCACCACTGTAAAATTGGATGAGCAGAGACCTACGTCAAATAGCATCGATTTGCAATACCTTGTGCAAAGTATTACCTTAAGCAATTTTTACTACCTTAATCTTTTCCCGTAAGCGCTTAATTTAAGAATTTTAACTTGTGCTATCAACGATTAAGCATGATTACTTTTTTTGCCATAAGTACTTTTAGATTTTAGTGTTGTTTTTTTTTTTCATGTATTGTTTTTTTCACTACGGTACTGTACTTTTTGGAACATTGAGAATTTCACTTGGTCACATTCGGTGATTGTGAACTGAACTGAATTAACATATATTTGATGTCCAACGAGCAATTCAACCACATTTTATTCAATTTAATATTGTTTTTAATGAGAATAAACATAGTTAGTATATTTAAGTATACAATGATATTTGTTAAGTCCAGCACAAGAAGCAGGCAAGTGGATAGAAGATATAATATCTGCACATTTTTTTTAAAATAGAAATGTAGAATTATATCTTAATCGAACTCACAAATTGCACAAATATCGCTTGGCATGCACTTAATAAGCAAACAATAGTGACTATAAATGTTACCCCAATAACGATTTTTGAAAGGACACGAAACATGAACTTGAACACTCCTCAAACGCCCGATAAACATTGAGAATATATAGCTTGTAGTGCCATGCTGGTAAATTAAAGTGTTATTACAGCTTGTGTGCTTATTTGCTTGTTGTCTAGTTAATTATTTCTGAATAGCAGGCATTTACAACTAAATGATGCACAGGCAAAACAAATATAAGTATAGTATGTTGGAACCCGATTCAGAAATCAACATTTTTTGATTGTTTTCTTTGATATCTCGAGTGAACAAAGTGTGATTATCTAGTGTATATTTTTGGACTCTTAAGAATCACATTTATCGATTGGCATTGAAAACTTTATAGGGGTAGCATCATAATTTTTTTTGTGATTTATTGATCTTTAAGGTAAATAAAGTCAGATTATTGAAAGATATATGTTTTTAGACTGCTAAGGATCTCTGGCATTACAAAAATCATATTGTAAATTTGACAAAAATAGCATTGGTATATTATCATAATTTGAAATATAATAAACAAGTTTAACTTTACCATAGAAGGAGCTCTTTCAAATGCAAGGAATAGGATGGGAACAAGAGCAGTTCTTTTTGTTAATTGGATGCAAATACATTTCTTATGTATAGTTCATAATTATCAGCTGGATCGTAAGTTTCAAACTTATGAATTGTCGAATAGTTTACGAGCATGCATCGCAACGGGCACCTTCTAACAGGTGAACCTTAACAGGAACAGCGAGTGCGATGTTAATTAACAGAGCCCTAACAGCACTGTTGCGGAGAACTGCATAGACGCTTGCGGGGCTCTCAATTGTTTTGGCATTTCGCTGTTTCGCCGCCAGCATCGATGTCGAGCGTTCATCGGTTTTTAGTTTGTTTGAGCAGCTAATAGCGTCGAGACCAAGAACCGAGGACCGAGTCGCGAGCCATTGGCCATTTGCAGCTGGAGAGGGTCACTTATTAGCAACGTGCCAATTGGACAATTCCAATTGACATTCGAATATCTTGGTCTCGCTAACGGATCGCGCTCGCGACTGCCAATGACAAGTGAGCTAAAAAGGCGCTGACCAGCCGCATCCCAATCCCAATCCCAAGTGCGTGGCGACTTTGAACTTGATGAGGTGCCAAAGTCAAGGCCATTAAAACATGTAAACTGTAATAGTGGTAGTGCGCGTGTGTTTGTGTGTGTGAGTATATGTGTGTGTAAAAATAAATTGTAAAGGCAAAGGAAAAACCAAAGGCAACTTTTTAAATAGGCGCATCAGCTGCCAAATTTCGCATTTGCCAAGCAGAATCTAGAAAACCAATTTAAGATTCATACATTATCAAATACATACACACGCACACACACACACACACACACACACACTCATGCATACACGTGTACATATCTCACTATTTGTGATTACATGACATGGTTAAAAAGCGTCTGTAACAAGTTCTTATCACGAATGCTTATGCGTTGAGCGCCAAGCGGTAATCGCAATGAGATCGTCAGCACACCTGGCGTTATCGATGGGCGGCATTCTCTCGTAGCACAATATGCGTATGTATGAAGCAGGCGCTTGTCAATGAAAAGGGCGTGGCAGGCTTTGGTAGGCAAACTGTTGTCAAGCAGCTGACAGCATTGGGGATTGTGATTGTTGATAGATTTGTGGATTTGTGCAAAAGGACCAACGACTAACTAACACAAATTTGAAGCCCTAAAGCAATCTTATCAAGTATCAATCTTATCAGTTGGTGATCAATAGTTTTTACACACACACACACACACACGCACACAATCACAATGAAATGTCGTTATCTCCATCTGTATCTATTTGTGCGGCAAGTCAAGTGTAGCCCATGAGTTATTTATAAGGTACATATTTACTTTAATCGCTGTATTCACTTTTATGGAGCGCAACTACATGGCCCGCAGATAAAGATTAGATCAATAAAAGGCTATTGATTTTCAAATACAATTACAGTACATATGTAGGGTTTAATGGGCAACTGCCTGATTAAAAGCCCATTCAATATATATAATATATTTGTCGCTGATGTGTTATATGGTTCGAACCAGCTGACTGGTTCGATTAGTGGATAATTAACCCATGTTTCTGATTAGCTCAACTTTTGCTTTACAATACTTAAAAATTCAATATATGTATGTTTCGGTTCAGGTTTAATGTTTCATGGTAAAGAATTGAAGGCGAATTTCGAGCTCGAACCGGTTCGAACCAAAATTGTCTACAGCCGCATTCTTGTTGCAAATAAAGCGAACGCTTTGATCGATTCATAGACCTGAACCATGGGCATTGTCTCGTTGATCAGAAACAGCTGATAGTTGGCAGCAGGCACAGTTCAGTCTAACGATTTCATATTGTCCTCCACAAAATATTTATACATATATATATATATTTATTTGTATGTGTGTGTGTGTACTGTAATGATTCACACGCAAAAATCGACAAACAATTTGCGCGCTAAGTTTATGGATCGGAGTCTGAGTCTGTCACATAGTCATATGACGATGCTGATAAGCTCTCCAAAGATTTCAGCTACGGCTACCAAAAAATGCCCTAGCCATGAACCCGGCTCTCGCAGCACAGCATCAACAGCACCAACAGCACCAACAGCACCAACAGCAACAGCTTCTACCTTTTCCGGAGTGCCCAGTTGCTCGTGCTCCAAGATGCACCCGGCTATTGCGCTGTGTGTCGGTGTGTCGGTGCCTAGTTAATTGTGACAAGTGATCGTTAAAGCTCTATTGCACCCATGTACCAGTTATTGGCAATGGGCTCTAAATCATTTACAGGCTGACATCTGTTCAGCTTGGAATATTACGTTTCCCAGTCACGATCATGGTCGCGATCATAATTTCCATTTGGCGTCACTTTACAAATTCAATTCCCCCAATTGACGTTCCAGGAAAACTTGTCTATCGTTGCAGGGTCGGCGCAGTCGTTGATATGGAGCCAGAGGAAAAGAAGGTTTATGGGGATACGACACAGCCGCTGCCGAAGCGTGGCCAGGGCTACTATAACCGCAAGGACAAGAGCGATCTGGGCGAGCATTTTGTGGCGCCCGATGGCGGCTGGGCGTGGCTGGTGTGCGTAGCCGCTGGCATATCGAATGTAGATAAAACAAAGCAATTAATCCAGAGCAATTGATTACCAAAGTCCCTTCCAGCTGTCACTGTATCCCTGCCTGCAACAGTTCGGCTTCATGTTTCGCGAGCGACTCATCGATCTGGGCATGTCCAGCTCACAGGTAACAGCCATAATCAATACGAATCCAGCGGTATCCGCCTGCACGGGCCTACTAAATGGCCCCATGTTCCGGCGGTTCACATTTCGCCAGGTGGCCATGGCGGGCGCTCTGCTCTGCTTCAGCGGCATTGTCCTGACCGCGTTCTGTGAGACATTCGCAGGCTACATAATTGCCTATGCATTGCTCTATGGTAAGCGAGTGGCCCAATAGATAGCTCACGCGTCACACTAATTGCTTAATCTCGCTTGGCAGGCTTTGGCATGGGCATCAGCGTGTCAGCCTCCTCGCTGGCCATCAACACGTACTTTCAACAGAAACGACGACGCGCCGCTGGCTTCTCATGGACCATCACTGGTTTGGGGCCGATCTTTCTGCCCTATCTGGTCACGTTTCTGCTGGGCGTCTACGATGTGCAGGGCACGGTGCTGCTCTTTGCGGCCATCTCGCTGCACGCCTTTGTCAGTGCGCTCATCTATCAGCCGGTGCGGTATCACCTGGCGCCAAGTAGCGCAGCGTCAGCAGCGGCGGAAGCGTCTCTCATGCAGCTGGAGCAACAGCCGGAGATACTGTGCGCCCATTGTGCGCTGCAGCGCAAGCGAGAGCCGGGCGGCATCTTCTCCAGCCAGTACCTGTACCAAGATGACGATGCTCAGCGGCCGGGCTACGAGATCATTGAGCCGGGCACGCCCATGTTGTCGCGCGCCAATGATGGCTGGTATGGCTCCAAGTTGTCGCTGAGCTCTGGACGCATGCGCTTTCGCACAGTGTCTAGCTCCAAGGATCTGGAGCACATGCAGCGGCTGCATCGCCCCATCAATGAGGAGCATCAACAGCAGCAGGAAGAGGAGTTCCTGCGACCCAATAACTTTAGGCGGGAGCGCGAAGAGTCCATCCTGGAATCGAAGCTTTGCTGCAGTTGTGCTGAGCAGCGGGCACTCTACGCTTCACTCCAAACGGAGCCGCCGGAGCACAACAACAACAACGAAGCGGAGAACCTGAATCCGGACAAGATGACCTTTGTACAAAAGCTGATCACCTTTTTCGATTTGGATCTGCTGCGCGATATAACATTTGTGAACCTGGTCGCCGGACTGACGGTCATCAACTTTGGGGAGCTCAACTTTTCCATTCTAACGCCGTTTATACTGACGGACTTTGGATTTGATACCTCACAGATCACTGTGGCCATGTCGTTGATGGCCGGCATGGATATAACCATGAGATTTCTGGTGCCGTTTATCACTGAGAAGATGTCCTGGGATAATCGCGTCTTCTTTCTTATTGGCGTCGTTGGCATCGCCATTGGACGCAGCGTCGTTGCCTGCACCAGATCCTATATGGTTATACTGGCCTGCTTTGTGTGGATTGGCCTGTGCAAGGGCGTACGCACCATATTCTGGCCACTTATCATACCCGGCTATGTGCCGTTAAATCGCCTGCCAGGCGCCTCTGGACTCCAGTTGCTCATCTCGGGACTGTTCACGCTCTTCTGCGGTCCCTTTGTGGGTAGGTATATGCAGCACAACTCTACCAATATCCATGTCAATAACGATATCTATGCTCTTTGCAGGTCTTGTGCGGGATCGTTACAACTACTCCGTGACGCTGCACTGCCTCGACGCTTTGTCGTTTGCTGCTGCTGCCGCCTGGGCCCTTGAGGCGCTGCTGCGACGACACAGACGCAAAACGCTCAGTTGATCAAGTGACCCACTCAGATATGCATGCATATATCATTAGACTTTCACATCTAATTTTTTTGTTTTTTTTTTTTTTTAGTTCTAAGCTATATTATATACAACTGTACTTATAATTAAACAGACATACACCTACTATATACACGCATGTAGTCACGAAGTACAATTGCTAGTGTGCTTGCCATGTAATTAACTGGAATTGGCTGTGTTTAAATACTTTTGGGATATCGAATGCAAAGCCAACATTAGTATTTGCAAAATGTGACCCAATCGAGAGCTGAATATAGCATACTTCTGCGCGCATCGCATGAACGAGTACTGCCGTGAATTTTTCAGATTATGTAGCATACTTCTAGGCAGTTTTGGAAAAGTCCCAAACTTCACTGTATATATTTAAATGCTATTTTTTAAAGTCAAGCAGATTGTGTTTGCAGCATTGTGTGTAGAATCTGTTTGAAATATTATCGGCTTATTAAATGCCAACATTTGTATTATAATTATCTGACAGCGTTTCAGCATTGAAGTGCACCCAATTTAAAATGTAGCATACTTATGGGCGCCAGTCATAAATTACTGCTGCTGCAAATTTGTACTTTTCTTTTGCACACTTTTAAACAACGCGCGCCTATTTAATACCAACTTAATCGAGCAATTTCTAAATTCATGTAAAAATATTATATTATTTTTATTTAGTTATAAACTTAAAAGTGACTTTGATTGGTACTGTTTTGCTTATTGTTGCATTTCAATAATTTGTTTTCGTTGCTTAATTAATTACAAACAAACGCAGCTACACACTTTTCACATTGTTCTGCCGCCGACACACCTGAAAATGGGAGGGCGTGGCCATGCCAATAGACACGCTGCCAAACTAGACTTTCCATATTGCTACATACATACATATGTGTATACATATATTTAATATTAGAGGACTCGTCATATCATCGCAAGTAAAAAAAAACCAAAAAAAAATTTAAGCACATTACCAATACATATAAAACTAACTGTACGTGTAAAGCTACCAAATGCAAGAATACTCTAAAATTGGTTTAGGCTTAAAAAATAAATTCGCAACACGATATATCAATGTATCCATCCAATCGGCCTGGGGAAATATATTACAATAGATGCGCCGGTTGCTGGTCACTCGGATCTGCTGAGTCGGCTGCGTCCCGGGAGTAGCTCTATCTGGGCCTGGGCGATATCGTGGACCTTGGTGTTGGTCGCTGTAGCGCAGCCGCAGCTGGCGCCGACGTCACAATCGTGATAACCTGCGTGTGTTTGCATGTGTGTGTGAGCGGATGCGGATGTGGGTGCAGTGCATTGTTGCATAATGTGGTCATAAATGATGAATGTGTAGTTATGTGAGTGTGTAAGTGTGTTTGAGACAAAGCAAAAATAACCATTACATATCTAGGCGAGCAGCAGCTGCATTGCGATTTACTTTGGAATTGCCATCAATGATCTCCACAGGCTCCGCTGGCACATACGCGGACAGACCCATCAGACCAAATATGTCCGGCGTATAGTTGCGCAGCTGTTCCGTTGAGGGTGTGGGCGTGGCGACCATCAGATCGCCACTAACTGCGATGGGAGATACAAATGTGCACAAAATCCAATATTAGTCTCAATAATAAAGAAGCCGTAAGAACTAAAAACGGGTTTTAGAGAAATCCATCCGCAACTGTGAAAAATTGGGTACAAACAGAGGCATCCAAATTTTATAGCAAACTATATTAATTTTTTTTTTTTTTTCAGTTTGATTAAAAGTCATTTTCAAAGATACACGTATATGAGGGCTCATAAAATTGTTCACCTCTCTGAGCGGAAGGGGAGGATAAATGCGGTAATTGGTTAATTGGTTTTAAGCTCATTTTTGTACCCAGAACCCAAGGAAAATGACTAAGAAACAGTCAGAAGGAAGTGTATGCAACCCCACAAAGTGAATATATTCTTGAGCGAGAAAACGAGCTGACCTAATCTACCCAAGTTTCGCAAACTACAAAAGCTATACACATGATACCCTCGTATACCTTCGTATACCCTACGCCTTTCTTCGTAGATTCTTGGTAAGTAAACACAGATTAGGAATATTTCACTTTTTGGATACCTCCGCCCACCGACCGGACTCACCTGTCGCCGTGCCTGGCGTGGGTCTCACACGCGGAAATCTTGGTGCTGGCGTTTGGTAGACCGGTGCAGGCACCGATGCGGATGCGGACAGCTCGCCGTGCTGCTGCTGCTGAGGCTGTTGGGGCTGATGGCGCGGTTGTGGGGTGACCACATATACCTTTTCATTGGTGTCGGGGAGAATGGCCACCTTGGCCTGCTTCCACAGCTCGATGGGCGCCGGCGTGGGGGCCGTGCTGCGCACATAAAGCGGCGTAACCGTATTCCGTGTCGGCTCTGCAGTCGATGTGGGCGTTGTTGTGCTAGTGGGCGTGACGGTTGGCATAGGTGTCGTGCTACGTGGGGTTTGGCTGTGCCGATGCAGCGCCTCGTAATAATCGGGCAGCAGGCGGTTGTCATCGACGGGCGGGAAACGCCTTAGGTGCAGCTGCTCCAAGTTGTTAATCGAGGTGGACAGATCCCCGCCATTGGCCACGCTGGCTGTGGCGCTGCCGCCCAGCTCAAAGCCGCCGCCGCCGCCGCCGCCGCCGCCGCGCGTTGTCTTCGACTGCCGCATGGTTGTCGAAGTGGCCGTCGGTGTCGCCGGCGTCGTCGTGGTCAGGTACTCAGTGGGTATGTGTTTGGAGCGGCCGCGTATGGTCGGGGTGCTGGGGCGATGCGACAACGAATTGTACTCCTGCTCCGTCCAGCCGTCAATGTTGTGCTGAAGCTTGGAGATGTCCACACCAAAGTGGGCGGGACGCTGTCGCTTTGTCTCGCGCTCCCGTTTGAGCAGCTCGCGCAAATTGGAGGCGAGTATTTTGGTCAGATATTTGGTGGTGCGTCGCGTATTTGGTGGCGGCGCCGCTGTCGCCGAGCTCACCAGCTTCGATTCCTGCTGCTCGTGCAGCTCCACATCGTTCTCTTGCGCCGGAGCGGGTCTCAGCCGCCAGCCGGGCGTCCAGTTTGGTGGCTCGAAGGGACGCGGCTTCTGCTTGGTCGTATAGGGTATAATTACCTGCTGTGGCCCCGGCGGCGACATGCCCGCATACTGACCGCTGGCATCGATGGCGCCATACGTGGAGGTTGGTGTAGGCGCATGCGTCGGCTGGCTCAGGCGGAAGTTCAGCTCGGCGGGATCGCGCGTAAATGGGCGTGGCGGCGGAGCACCGGCCTGGGCATGATTGATGGGCGAGTCGAGCAGCCGTTTTGGCGTTTCCCGTTGCCGTCCGTCGCGCACATGCGTCGACACCAAATGATTGTTCAGTTCCACAGCTGCCGGAGTCGGCGGCTCTGTGGTGTAGATCAGCTGCTCGTATAGGGGCGTCACCGTGCTGGTCTCGGCCAGCTCCTGGTATTGTTCGGCATAGTACAGATGCTGCTGTTCCTGTTCCTGCTCCTGCTGGTGCTGCTGCTGCGAGGAAGCCGCCGGATAGTTATCCGCCGGCGGGGTTAAAGTTGTCTGCGCCTCTGCGTTGGACGCCGTAAAGTGACCCAGTTCCGTTAGCAGCTGCGAGGCGGGCAAATGCTGGTGCACTGCTCCGCTGCTCAGATCCTCCAGCTGATAGCGCACAGTGCTTATGTCCAGCGGCTGCTGTGGCTCCTCCTCCTGCTGCTGCTGCTGCTGTAGCTGCTGCAGGGGCCTGTGATTCGCGGGCACCGGTGTTACGGACGTTGCCGTCTGTCCCAGATCAATGGCATGCGACTGCACATAGGTGGCAGGGTACTCCACGGAGGTGATAAAATCGGTGAGCTGATGGCTTTGAACGATCTCAAAGCTGCTGCTCGGCTGCCTTGCTGCAGATCGAGGCGTTGTTGAGGCCACCACGGGCACAGGTCGTAGCTCCGAGTGTGCGCCAAAATTCTCTAGCGGATACGGCTGCTGCGGCTGCGGCTGTGGCTGTGGCAGCGGCCGGAATGGTTGGGCATTGTAAACTGGAGGCATTGCCACATGACTCAGCCCCGGCACTGGCACCGAGATGGGCAGAAAGACGCTCTGCGGCGGCGCATGAAACTGCACGGCGCGTTGCCTTTGCTGCGATGCCTGCGCCAGCGGCTGCTGTTGCCACGCCGAGATCTGCTGCTGATGCGGGAGCTGCTGGTGATGCGGCAGCTGCTGTAGCTGTTGCTGTTGTATGTGCGGCGGCTGCTGCTGACCAAACATGGGCACCCAGGGATACTTGTTGCACAGGCCGCATGGCTTGCCAGCGGCATCAAAGTTCTGCGTCGGCTTCGGATATGCATAGCTCAGCGAACTGGCGCTCAGCTGCTGCTCCCGGGCGGCGGTTCCAGATCCGCCCAAGCCAAACCACCGGGCGACGCGTGTCATGAAGCCAGCTTCCTGCGCCGGTTCCGAGTAGCCGGCATGTGTCAGCCGTTGCGCTACGGGCAGCGCTGCTGCTGCTGCTGTTGGTGCTGGTGGCGCCGGCGGCGGCAGCAAATGGTCAGCTGGCTGCGGCGGCGACAGCGCGGCAGCTGTCATTAGCAGCGTTGTCAGCGCCAGTCCCAAAGTTGTCAACTGGCTGCAAGTTGCCTGCAACAAGACCAAAAGCGATGAGAGTGAGAGTGAGAGTACACTGAGAAAAGGCAGAGTAGATATTATAAATATTTATATACCAATTCTAGATTTGAAAACACATTCCTGTCACATGAAACAGACACAAGCCCTCAAAAAATTAGCTGACTATTGCCATGAGAATCGCATAGAAAGACCATGAGTAAGAGCGAGAGCGCTCTTAAGCTTTAAGAAATCGAATTACCACAAATATCATTATATTCAAAGCGCTTTTCGCTCAGTGCAGGCCACTAGGCTATTGATTGCAATCGCCGTAAATTTCACATTTCACTTTTCGGTTCATAATTTGAACGCCCCAGACGATGGCAGGCATTCATATTCGTCCAAACTGGAGCGGGCCGTAAATGTTTGGCATTATTGGTCCGGTTACGAGACAAGACCCATTAAACAACACTCAGTCGAGCCGGTTATGCGACTCCGTTTCACGGCCAAGGTCTGGCCAGAGCCTGAGGCGTCCACCTTATGTATTTAACAAGGGGAACAGGTTAACTGGGGACAAGCGGCACTTGTTCCAGTGCGAAACTGTTGTCAGCCCTGAAGAAAACTGGGAATTGCTCCCAGAAATATAATTTATTAAAAGTGAAAAAGCTATTCTATCTGTATTTGGCTTTGTATATGAGGAATTATACAGATCATGAACGCAAAAACAAAGATATGACATAATATGCTTGGCATACTCAGAGGGACATTATTTCATAGTACAAAATATTCTTGAGGTTTGTTTTGATATTAAGTATTTACGCATAGTATTGATAGCAGAATTTTTAATTGTGCCGATAGAACGACTGAAAATAAAAAAGAAAACAAATAGAACGGACCTTATAGATACTGATTATCAGATTCCTGGACATTTGCTGTGATAATGCGTTATTTCCATTGAAAAATGCCCCGTACTGATTAGACACCAGCAGACAAATAAACTGGACTAAAGAGAGAATTCCAATGAGTGTTCTAACATTCGGTTGTTGAATCACTACTAAACCAAAAGAAAGTTAGCCGCACCAAATAATCTCTAATTAGGCTAACATTAAAACAATGCAACAAGTATACAACTAAGATAAATATAAAGAAAGCTCTACCCAAAAGCGAGTGTGTGACAATATCTCGTCAAGCACTTGCGGCTACCAGGAAGCATACGAAGCAGCGTCGTCCTCACTTGGACTTTGAAGAGGCTTCTGTAGATTAAAAGCTAATTAACGTCAAAGTCGCATTCAAAGCACAACATTGTCAGGGAGATAACCACAGATAACACTCAGACTGACACCCTTCACTCCAATATGTGTGCCCAAGCAAATCAATTAAATATTTGCGCCAATGCACAGTGGGACTTGACGCTCGAAAAGCTCTCTTAATGTAAAAAATAAATAGAACCAGAGGTATTCTAAAAATTAAAGCAAGAGAAATTACATTTCATTTATAACATTACATTTCAAAGCAAATATAATTTGGGACCCAATACTTGCATTTAAAGCGAACCACATTTGGGCGATGACAATTTTTGGTAGGAAACAAATATGGCCCGCAGCTTGTATATGAAAATACTTAAGGCTTGCATTATTTTCAGTACAACGGGCAACAGTAAGAGTTTTTAAAATATATGAAAAGGTTTCAACCAAAGAGCACAAAACGTTCCACTGTGCAACGATACTAATATGATTAAAAATATGGATATTTAAGTGTGTAGCTGCGGGTATGTCGGGTATGTTGTTGCTTTCTCTACAATTGAAGGGGGGCGCGGCGGGGTCGTGGCCCAAATTGTTTATTGACTCCAGCCAATGGGGCAGCTACCGGCCGCCAGGTGGCGTCATCATGATCAACAAGCAACAGCAACTAAGTTGTTTGCTGCTGCCTCTGCTTGCTGCATTTAGATTTGCTTTCCATGCAACTGAGCTGACCACAAAAAAGCTGCATGCAACACACAGCGTGCCCACAAAAATGTTGAACTTCCTTTCATGTGCGTCTAAATGTCAATTTGCCATTATTTACGGCTGCTTTTGGCATTTGCCTCGCTCATTGACATCCATGCCTCCATGCCACATCTCTCTGTGCTTTGCGGTTGGCTTTTTACTTATTATTATCATAATATAAGCTATCAACGTATATGTTTTTTTTTTTAATACCACTGACTACTATGTGCTTTGGCCAAGACAACACTCATTCCCTTGGCGTCCGGGCTAAAATCCTCGCTACTCAGTTCCCTCATCTAAATAGAACTGACCAATTTATTGTAATGCAAACATGAACTCTATTCGTTTAGAGTTTGTCAACAATTTTTGAAGCTTTGCAACCCATTTAGTTGTATCTATATACACTATAGACCCGAAAACTTATAAATTTGGCAATATTGAATTATAGTGTATGTTGGTTAGTGTATAAAGCATGAGAGTTTTTTATTGCATTTTGTTGGATCCACAAGCAAGCTGCAAACTCATCATGATGCGCATTAAGCCTAATGGCCTAATTTTCATAATACATATTTTTAACATGGACTGGAAGTCAGCTTTTAGTCAACTTTGACCCAGAGTCAGTTTATGGAGCTGCCAAGCCGCTGAGCTAATTATGTGAAAACGAGCCGCACAATTCGCTCAATATCAATGGCAATGGGTAAGCAGCCGAAAAAAGTGAACTCAACAACAATGGGCGTTGACTTTCTCATAATTATTGTGGGTGGCATGGTGGGGGGTGGGGCAGCACATCTTTCTCTATGTGGGGGCAGAAAGACACAACGTAATTCAATTAGAGGCGCTGCGACAAGATATGAAGAAACAAAAGCAGCGTCCAAATCCGCGGGGGCTGTGAGGCTTATGGCCAAGTTATCGTTGTTGTTGTTGTTGTTGTTGCTGTTGATGTTGTTGCTGTTGTTGTCGTCATTGGTAATAAATCGGGGTCAGCGCAATTTCGAAAGAAAGTGAAATTCTGCAACAGTTGGCAGCTTCAGCTACAGCTGATAGATGGAAACAAGCCTGGGTCTACTTCTCTCTCTCTCTCTCTCTCTCTTTCTCTCTCTCTCTGTCTCCATCTCGGTCTCAGTCTTCGTCTCAGGGTAAACCCGTTTCGTGTCGATAATAGAAGCAACTGCTGAAAGAAACTCAGCTCCTTCGCATGCAACCTTGGCTTTGCACTTGAAAACGCCATAAGGTTTGACAAACGACCCCAAGCGGGCGGGCGGGCAGACAGTATCCAATCCGCGACGGGGAACCAAATGTTGCACGCGATCCAACAATGCGCCTGGGAATCTTTCAATGCGGCCGGAGGAGATGTTGCAGCTGCCGCTGCAGCAACCGCAATTGTTGTCGGCCCTATATGTCTGTATGATGTATGTGCCATAGGTGCATGTGTGTCTATAAGTCTGACAATCTTGAGCTTTGGGTCTTCCTCGAGTCTGTGGCGGCAGCGTGAAAAGTGAAATTGTCGATCAAAAATGTGAAAAGAGGAGACAAAAACGGTCACAAGCATGAAAAGCGCAATGCACACATATAAAGTAGTTAGGTATGAATGTAAATTTATGTATATAACTATGAATGTATGTATGTATGTATGTATGTATGTATGTATGTATGTATGTATAGGCATGTACATTTGGTTTTCCATGCAACAGCAACAATTGCAACAGCAACATTCGCAATAATTCACATTAGGCGTTGCGCATATTTCTTTTGCTGCGACTCAAAGAAATTAATTATGAAAATATTCATCGCATGGGGCCGTAAATATTGTTAGAAAAAAAAGCCAGCTACGCCCAGACGTTCAAAATTGCATTGCAACAGCAACAGCAACAATTACAACAACAACAACAACAATGATAGAAATGACTTTTTCTGGTCATATGGAAGTGCAAATGATTATTAAGTTGGAAAACATGACCCATAAAAAGTAACATTAAAATTTATTAGGTTTCTGAACCAAAGAAAAAATTTAAAAACGCAAAAAGATACGATAAAAATTGAAAAATATATAAATCTACATGTATATGAATGATATATAGGGCAGGTGTAGACAGGTAAGTGGAGGGTCTCAAGGTTAGGGGACAGCAAGTTTTGTTAATGCTGTAACTAAATGTTTTAAAAGCATTACATTATGATGCTTCTCCGTGGCTCAATTGGATTCAGCTAACTAAAAGAGAACTGCTTCTTAAAATGGATTTTATATGTATATAATATATCTATATACATATAAAATCCAAATTGTTATTGCATTTGGGTAAAAGCCATAGATATAAGCCATAATAACAAACTGAATATGACTGACAATTATGGGCTTCGTCTAAGACAATAATACATCCATTGCGAACCCGGATCCTTATTATTCAGTTGCTTGTTATGTTATATGAATATATGTTATATGAATATGTAATATTAATGTTTATATTTAATGGTGATTTTTGCGACCTTTTTATTTTTTAAATCTTCATTTAGCCTGGACCTGGAGCCAACTGAATAAAGATTTAATACATAATGTTTTAATTATTAAAAAAAAACTCTAGTCTCTGCTTCAAAACTTATTTTAAGCATGCTGAAGAGCCATTTAAAAACAATTTCCATGTGAGTTTTCTTATAAACATCGATTTTCATAGTTTAGATGCCGTTCACATGCATAAATATTATATTATTACATATATACCTATTATATCTTGAATAACTGTGGATATATTTGCCATTTTCTTCGTTAAGATGCCAGTTACATGCACAAATACATACTTATAATACATCTCTATACATAAAACAGTTTGTCCTGACTGACTTATTGACTGACTGATTGATGATCAACGCACAACCCATACCGTAAGAGCTACAAAGCTTTACTGTAGTTACCTTATGTAATGAAGGTGCACGTTAAAACGGGGTTTCGGAAAAAACTACCCGCATTTGCGGAAAAGTCGAGAAAAACTTAAGTATGAAACATTTTTGTTTACCGATCTTTGCTCAAATTCATTTAAGGGGTGCTTCGCACTTTTCGAAACCACTTTGAAAGCTTCCTCAATGGGAAGTGCGATTCTAAAATTTTGTTGGTGAAGGTTTAAGTATTGTCCGATTTGCTTCAAAGCTCTACATAAGTACTTATTGAATACGTGTTTCAGGGATTTGGGAAATTCCACCCGCAGCAGTGGTAAAAACTCATTTTCAAAGATCTTTGAGAGAATTTATTTCAAACGTGACACGGGCAAGGTCTAGCAACATTATTCTTAGCCAAAAATCATGTGAAAAGCATACATACACACACATAGTGTATATATAAACATATATACACACATACATACAAACATGCATACATGCAGATATACATACATACAGACATGCATACATACAGACATGCATACATACACATACATACATACATTCATTCATACATACATACATTCAATCATGCATACATAAATACATACACACATACCTGAAGCCGCCTGCGCCTAATTAATAGGTGAAGCCTGCAAGCCTTACTTACACTTTTGAAAATCGAGGAGGAGGGCAGATTTAATAAATACGTTGTCTCATTTAAATTTGCGCACATTGGTCTGCTATTGATATATTATAAGACAATATACATGCATACATACATACATATATATGCACTTACATACATCCACACACGCACACACATATACATATATATGTATTTGTATGTGTATACATACATTCATAAGCACATACACACATTCATACATTCCTTCATTCATTCATACATGTATGCACATGTATACACTTGCGTACATTCATGCATTCATACATACATACATACATACATATATATATACATTTACATATGCAAAATCTCTTGAACTAAATATGTATTTGGAACAATTATCAATATATTTGACACATATAATAAGCCAGTTGTTTTTGTATTTAAATTCAGATAAAACAATTAATACCTATAATGAACTCTGATTGTACTACAATGGACACCCTTTCATGCCGCACTTTCATTTGATTTCCGAATGTTATGTAGCATATATTTGGCTTTAAAGCGCTTGCAAGTAGTACGGAAACTTTTCTGTACTCACGGGAAGCGTCTGGGCGGATATTTCTGTTGTTTTAATGCTGCATATCATTTTGCAACCTGCCGCTGGACAACTTTTCCAAATGACTTGGCAAAAAAAGAAGCACACACAAAACTAAGAAAAAAAAATGAGCCAAAGACTTGAAATTATGCAGCGGAATCTGGGCCACTAGCAAAGATCACGTGACATAGCCTCTGGCGAAATTCCCAATAAAAATATATGCCTAGATAATACAAACAGCGCTTGGCCTCTGCTCTTATCTGCCAGCTATTCCAGATACTATGCACGATAGACGCCAAACAATGGACAATGACTGCCAGCCCAATGCCTGATGACCATTGGGCATTGGATACCGCAATCAGCAGTTGTTGACGCATAATTAAACCCGGTGCTTCGAGCAGCTGACAGCTGACGGCCCAACTTGCACATATTTATGCGTATTTTCGTACAAATACGTATACAAAATGCTCTGATAAGCACAAATACTATCATTGGGATCATGATAAAAAATGAAGGAATTTTGTCTCGCTGGGTGTGAGTTTTCGTGTGGGTTATTATATAGTATATATGGTATTAATAAATACTCTATCTTACGGTAGCATAACAAGGGATAACACTTTATTACTTTTGGCTTAAAGATTAGATTAGCTAAGGCGACTTAATTCGTGCAAATAAATATATAATTGAAAAACAAAGTCTTTTACAGAAGAATTAAAATTTTTGACTTATCACTATATAATATTATAATCGAAATCGGTCGATTGCATCGCACAAAGTTTTAGGTCTTACGATAGCTTTAGAACTACTTCAGAATAGACGGGCAGAGCACAATGGCTACATCAATTCGGCTGTCGATATGGATCTAGAATCTATATAGCTTATGGCAGACGTCTTCTGCTATGTGTTACACATTTGTTGACAAAATTATAATACCCTCTAGAATAAGGAATAGACCCAACCGAAATTGAAGAAAAGCGCCAATAAGTTTAAATACTAATCAAACTGTAGAAACAAAAAAAATCGATAGCTCGAGTCGTAAGATTTGTATGTGGATGGAGACTATTCGAGGCGAAACTGAAAACTATCACCCATCTCTCATGCGGTTTCATCTTCATAAATTCCACATATGATTATTTCATGTGGAGTTATAGCGTGATTTTGCCTGAAACTTGAAAAATAGACACAGCCTCGAGTCGAGTCGAGTTTGGCCTTGCCACAAGCAGCCAACCCAAGCAATCACTCGGATGTGGCAAATTTATAAAGCTGCTTAATTTGATTAGTTGCGCTTGTCTCTGTTTTTTGTCAGCCGCCTTTCTGGCCTCTAAAAAGAAGAAGAAGAAAATATAAAGAAGACATTTTGCGCAATTTCTTTCATGCAATCAGACTGGGTAATTTGTGAGCAATGCGAAAATGTTGTACGTAGTTGCCCGGCAATGCGGAATCATACCAAGGCAGAGCACCTATGAAGACAGAGGGGTCTGCATGCCAGAGGAAGAGAGAGATAGAGAAAAAGAGAGAGAGAGAGCGAGAGAGCGAGAGAAACAGAGACAAAGAGAGTGAAGAAGTAGAGTCAACAATTGTGACAGCACGCGAGTAATTAGCTAGGTTTTTCTGTGATTTGTCGCGCAATCGCATTATAAACAAATTATGGACAATCCAAGCGTTATGTTCCAACGATCGATCAGTTAGCGAACCATCAAAAAGGTGGCGCCATCGCCGAGCTGTCGATGTAACCAGCGATTCGCATTGTCTCTTTGCATAATCGCATCAATCGATGCTATTGTCATGCCAGCACCCAGTATTCAGCACTCCCGGAAGACCGCAATCTGACGCAGCACTTAACACTGTGTGCTGTTGTGGTATTTGTTTGGATATCAATTACAATCCGATAGATACGTGTATGTCCCACGGTTATAGGTTTGACGAGGAAGATAAAATGCCTACCCCAGCCGAGGTCCTCGCATAAGCCACTTACAGCTTTGATCGATATATTATGTTAAATCGATATACGGAAAATAAAAAAAAATTGTTTTCTATTATGATTTATGTGAATCAATTGGGGCATAAACGGATAAACAAATTTAAATTTTCTGTAGGATTTGAACTGGCGACTTCTCGCTTGTTAGTCTCAGACAAATCTATTAACAGGCACTAGCAAGGGCTTCCAGTTCGGAAGACTAAATGACTGCGTCACTTGGGCAATTCTTTCATCGTGGACTGCAGCCTACAAAATATATATCTATATTATATGATATTTATATATTATAAATAACTCTGCCCAAACACCCCATCAATTTTAAGTAGGTACACCTAGTTGAAATGCTTTTTGAATGAGTCTCCGCTTGAAAAAACAAAGTTCATACCCATTAGCTGATATTAAGGGATAACCAATTAATTAGACACACATCGAAATGATGGGAAAGATTGAGAAAGAGCTTTGATCAAGACAATGTACTACAATTGGCCCTTGCAGCGCACAATAAGCCGACAATAATCTGCATAGGCAGCGAATATCATGTGGCCGAGACCCCAGGAGCTCCAACTGCCGTTATAGAGTGCGGCTCCCACATGATTTGAATGCGAACAAAACGAAATACCGCTAAAAGAAATGTGGGCACAGCATACTAATAATAATAGTAATAATAATAATATAATAATAGCAGCCCTCAAGATTGGTAACATAATCGGCGCATTGTGGATTTTTATTGTTATACCCATTGTCGCATGGCGCTCCAGTCACCCACAACCCACAAGCCGAGCCGAGCCGAGCTGTAATGAGCAGCTAACTAGCCAAGCGCCCACAGCGCCAACGCTATCGCCAGCTGCGACTCCAGCCGCACAGCTCCACCTCCTTCGGCAAATGCTGTGAGTCAGTGTCGCATCCAACAACAACAACAGCAACAGCAACAACAAAATAGTTAAGAAAATAGCGAAAAATTAAAATAACTACAACCGGCACGTCAGGCCGCGACCGGCAAAGGCGAAGGCGAAGGCGAAGGCGATGCCAAAGAAGCCGCCGCTCAGGAAAAACAACAACAACAACTACAAATAAAAAGTGAAAATTTGTCCGCGTCCAAAAATTATGCGCTTTTCACACGCGCAGCCTCAGATTCAGTCGCATCAGCAGCACTTGCCCGTGTTATTGCCGCTATTGCTGCCACGGTGGGGGCGGTGGGGGGTATCATGGGAGGGTGAAGTGGGACGTGGAGTCGTCTTCAAGACGTGTGACAACGTGCCCCGCGACTCAGTTTGGAAAACTTCAACTTCACGTAGAACCGGTCGCCCGTTTCGTGCATCTCTCAGGTTTTTGCTTTAGTTTCGAGCGCGGCGCATGCGCAAAAATTCACGTACCCGACCGAGCAGGGAGCCGTTTGGGGGGAATTGGCTAAGGGAGTGGAGGCGGCCGGAAAACTGCTTAAAAGCAGCTGGCTTGAAAGCAGCTGCTGCGATGCGGCACATTGAAGCGAAGTACAAATAAAGTATATAGATTAAAAGAAAGCAATTGAAATTAAAGGAATTATATGGTATGGCAAGGCTGAGCCATAAACATATTCAAACTTTAAGATAATTGTAACAATTTATTGTTGATATTTACAATAATTATATTAACAATACGTTTTATTTTTTCTTTGTCACTTGCCAAAAACAGCTGAAGCAAAGCCCGAACCGAACCAAAAGACTTTTCAAAAACGGCTTGGTTTAAATAGCTTTATACAAATTGAATACCTATTTTTTATATTTTTATATTTTGTTATTTTTATTAAGATTATAATCATCATTATTTTTTATATATTTTATAATTATTACGAGTTGTGATTAATATTTTTTTGTATAATTATAATATATCTCTTATTTTTTTATTTTAATTATTTCTTCTTTGCAACATTTCTTTCTTTTATTATCATGATTATTATTATAATCTTGCACTTAACTTGATTTTATTATTATTATTTTATTTTTATTTATTTTATTATTATTGTATTTATTTCATACATTTTTTTATTATCATTATTATTATCTATTTTAATATTATTGTGTATAGGAATAAAAAGTATTAAATAAAAACCTTAAGAACAGTTGAACTCTTTTTCGACTAATTGATCTCCCAAGAAGCTCATCTACCAATTCTATTATCAAAGTGTGGCTATTACTGCAAAAGGAAGTTAGCTTAAAGATGCGTTTCTTTTTGCTAATTTAGCCACACTGTGCAGGCGACACATTGTGAACTTGAGTGTTGAAAATGTAAATTAAAACAAAAGTAAAAGTTGTTGTTGTTGTTGTTGCTCGTTGTTTCTAAGCATTTTCTATTGTTGTTGAACTTTTTCGGTTTTCTTTTGTGGCCATTTCTTTTTGGGGTCAAATGCGAACACCGGGGTGTGTGTGCGCGTGTGCGTGTGTGCGCATGTGCGTGTGTGCGTGTGTGCGCATGTGTGTGGCACAGACGCACCCGCCCTTTGGTAATTAAGATCTTGGTGCCCGGCCCAAGTGACGCCAATTAAGATATATTTTAATGGTCCGCTGGGCAGATTAGAGGCTCCTCCAACTGACCTATTGGAAAGAGTATTTTTTTGAAACGCGTCGCTTTAGATTTACGTGAGCAGGGTATATTTATTATTTGGCAGATATTTTGTTGTGGCTGCAGCGAAGTTATGCAAGTTCTGCAAGTAAACTAAAGGAAATGCCGAAAATAGTTGCTTGTTGGTTTTTCATTTAGTTTGGGTCTGTGGGAAAACTTTGGGCTTGGGCAGACAGGCCTCAATTATGAAGCCGGACGAGTCGAGTCAAGACGAGTCACATAAATAACTGACACTCTTTGTAAGTTGTTAAAATTGAAGTGAAATTGCAACTGATTATTTGAATTGTTTTTTTTTTTTGTCGTTTTTCGTTTTTCATTTTTGGCTTTTCGTTTTTTCCTCTCCGCCTGGGGCCATAAAAACGGGCATAATGAGAAAAGTCAAAGAGCCGCAAAGCCGCATAATAATATTTGAGTTATAATTAAATGGCGCGTCGCTAGAGCGCTTATGAATAATATAAACCAGATTATGGCATTGTTATAGTATTGTTAATTGTTTCGCATTCGCATCTTCATCTGCATTCGCTCTATGTCGTTAAATTCAAGATATCTGCTTGAGCACCATCTTAATTGGCCGCGTCTTAAATCAAAAGCGTGTCAACTGAACGCATTAATAATCTCATATAAGTCTCTCCCTCTCTCTCTCTCTCTCTCTCTCTTGCTCTTCACACAACTGAACAGGAATATGTAACACGCTACGTATGCGTAATTTGCGCTTCTTTATATGCTTTATATAAAACTACTCACAACTACATGATTATCTAATCCAACGGTGACTATTTGCGCACAATAATTCATTTGGAGATTGAGTCATTGGCAAATGAGTGCAAGAAATCTAGTTGATTCGTTTCTGGGATATGCAAATGATGGTAACATAAAAGTTAAATGTCTTTCTCACTTGGTTTTCCAATTAGAAGCTGTATGGAAATTAGTTTGATATCCATAATGGAAGTTGGCATCTAAACGGAAATGATATTGTACTTCTCAAGCTTTAAGCAAGCCCCTCGAAGTTTCACTCAAAGTTAATTAATCACTTAATTGGCTTGCCATTGACATAAGTTTCACAATTAATTGCAATGTCCTGCCAAAATTGGCATGATGTTGATACATTTAGCATGAGCTTTACCAACAACGAGCCTTAAACTACTTTGTGATTACTTTGTATATAGCATGTTCCTGGTAAATTTGGCATGCAGTTAGAAAGAAAGGCAGCTTGCTATTTCCTGTTAAATGTAAGTTTTAAAACAAATAGATAAGTCTCTGCAGGAAAAATGTATCCTCAATGGGGATGGCAATATTTTTGCGTATAGCATGTTCCTGGTAAATTTAACATGCAGCTTGAAAACAACGGCAGCCTGCAATTGTTAAATATAAAAAAGACGAGCCTTCAACTACAACATTGCTTACACATACACATCTATCATTCGAAAGTATATCTAATTGATATATTGTTGGGTCGGCAGATCAATCAACTGTTGACTCTTTGGGCGCCAATGAAAGTTGCGGGCAAGTAGAGGGCAATGTCAATTGGCAATAAGCTCTAATATCGCCTCTAATAGCGATTCCCATGAAGCTCTTTAGCTTTATCAGCGGCACTGGCAATCGGGCGATCTGCCAATGTGCATGCCAATTACGCATTTTTGCTTTGGGCTTACGCTTTTATTTTTGTTTTAGCTTAAGAGAGAGAGACAGAGACAGACAGGCTGTCAGTTAGCTAGAGAAATGAAAGATCGATTCAGCTTTTTGGCATGCGAAAAGCACAACCAACGCGTCTGATGGTTACATAAAAGCCGAACAGCAATGCCCAAAAATTATGTGTTTAAATATATTACATTGGTATTGGCCATTGTTAAAGTTAATGTTATTGTTTTTGGCCCTGTCGCGGTTCGATGGGGCTCACCAGGGGTGATCGGTGCGAATCGGTGCGGTTCGGTTCAGTATTGTTTGGTTACCTTTGCGTGCGTAACAGGTGCGCCGGCCAGTGCATTTCAATTGAAAAGTGAAACACAACATTTGGAAGAGCACCAAACCGAGTGCTACATGTGTATAGCACTATTTTTGGGGGAGCGGGAGTACGCGACACGCATAGCATATGCCATATTATATAGCCCTCCCAAATTATGGATAATACGTATATATATGCCACGTAATTGTAGCACTGTAATAAAATGCGCTCAAATTTGATTGTGCAATTGTTGCATTGCATTTCATTACTCTAAATGGGTTTTCGGGGATGACCGATGGCCAAACACATCGGATTGCCTCTAGAAGCGAGTGTCATTGACTGCTTAATGCGACCAAAGATCCGCACGGGCCACAATTATATAATCGCCTGATGATGGCACTTTAATTGACTGAGGCTCGCTGACTGTCAGCGTGACGCGTCAGCTGGAACGTCATTGCCATGGGTTTTCCATCTGGCTTAACTACCTCCGAGACAGGAATACGCAGACCAACCAAAAGAAAGACACACAGCGAGCCAAAGAGAGAGAGAGAGAGAGAGAGAGAGAGAGAGAGAGAGAGAGCGAAAGAGAGAGAGGGAGAGGCAGGCAGGCACTTGCTTGTCCGACGACGCATAAACGTGTTGATGTGATAATTCATTTAATTGCTAAATTCATGGCAAAAGCATTGGATAGTGGAAAGTGGTTGCATTTTTAGCCAACTGGCTAACCCTTTAATTAGCCATGCATTGTCATGATCACAAAACTATCCCAACTGCAAATTATGGGTGCCGCGTAAATGCTACAAATAGCCCACAGTCAGGCAACCTGTTCAAGTTAACAAGCCAGTTAAAAGGCGGCCAGGGGCGCGTTTAAATGGAGCTGCCAACAAAGTTGAATTGAATATAAGCTAAGCCCGAGAAATCTACAAAGGGGCTGTAAAGATATAGAACTCATTATGTGGAGGACGCATAAGTCGATTAGCATACAACAATCATTCGCAAATAAGGGAAGATATAGTTAAGCGAAAATATGTGTAAATATTTTGAAGTTCCTCTCCTTATGATAATAGTAATAAAAATGAAAATAATAGCAATTACAATTATAATTATAATAATAATAATATCTAGGGTCCCCAAGAGGTAATAACTAGACAAAAAGAAGAAGATCTTTGCAGAAAACACTGCTCAAGAATTCTGCTGTGCTCAACCAAGAAAAAACATAAGAAAATGTTATAACATCAATTTAGAGATTTTCTGTATCCTTCATTAGAAATATCGCGAGTCGACGTTCACATCTAAGCGACTATAATTTTGGCTTTTAAATTCGTTTTACATCAAACTTAAGCCCTACTCTAAAATTGGTAAAATGATATTTTATATATTATATTATGATATGCATATATGCTCAGTAGACCCGGAAAAGTGGAAAGTGTTCGGGCTTGAGGGGTGAGCGGGGGGGCAACAGGCAGCGCCATAAGACCCACTTTGGTATGGGCATGAACAAGCCCTTGACATTCTACAGAGTCATGGCGAGCACTGAAAACCTGACCTTACCCTAGTCAAGAGTCGTAAACTTGCCAGCCATGTGAAAATTCTCGGTAAATGGGCTACCCAATGCGTCATTTGTTTTTATTTGCTATTGCTTCGCTTTGCTTTTGCCGGGCTGGCTGGTATTACCATTTCCACACTTACCATTTTCAGTGTCTGCGCCGTAGAGGCATACAAATTTTCCAGGAAAAGTCTAAAAGTGTTGTTTGCCGCTTGCCTTCGCCGCCTTCGAGAAATGCTGCGTTATCCAGTCGATGGATCTGTCAGTCTATTTGATTGATCCTGCACGGCTGACAGGTAAAAATTGACGGCTTTGCGTGGGAATAACACTCGTTTTTTTTTCTTTTGTATTTTACGGTATATATGTGCTCTTCACTTTGATGTACAAAAAAATATATATACTTTTAAAATGATCTCTGAAAGAATGCACGTAAGTAAAAAAAAAGCAAAAAAAAATATGCATAAATAATTGGATTTTTAGTAAATTGTCGCACTTGATTTTGTTATCACTTTTGTTTTCGACATACGGCACGCATTGATGCTCGAATCTTAAATATCGGATCTCGTATTACTCCACTGTATCTCGTTAACCGTTAGCCAAGCCAAGCGATCGAAGCCAAAGACCAAAACAAACTGCACATGCGCGCAGGCGCCCACAAACTGAGCCGCGCGCATGGAAAATGCGGCAGGTAAAGCGGCAAACGCGACGTCGCACCGTGAGACTGTCGTGAGCAGCAGTGAGAAAGAGAAAGAGCGGCACCGGGAGAGCAAGAGCGAGACGGAAACGCAGTCGAGTTGTGGATGTCGCTTGTCTCTAGCGCTACGTGAGCACTCGCGGGCGGTTTTTGCTCAAAGGCAACATGCAAAATGTTGCAAATATCTGTGACAACAGCAGCTGGAACTGGAACGTGAACGGAAACGGGAACGGGAACATGTACCGAAACGGGAACGGGAACTAGAACTCAAACAGAGGCATCCTTGCAACACTGCGTGAACTGCTCTAAGCAATTCCAGAATTGCATAGATATTCAAATTGCAACAGCAACAAAAGCAAAACTAAATCATGTAATTTATCATTCACTCGCATTGTTAATTTTCTCATTTGATATTAATTATAATAAATGGTCGACAAATCGAGTGTGTGAGCAGAATTACAGAACATGTGAATAGAGAAAACCAAATAATTCGCATTGAAAACAAAATGGACGTTAATTTAAAATACACAAGTTATTGTGCCTAACTTAAGCTTAATTGTTTGTATAATATTTAATTTTTATATGGGATATCAGTTTTGACTAACTGACTGACTGATTGGTGATCAACGCACAGCCCATACCGTATAAGCTAGAAAGCTGAAATTTTCACTGTAGTTACCCTATGTGATGAAGGTGCACGTAAAGATGGGATTTCGGGAAATTCCACCCCAATGTGTGGAAAAATCGCGAATCACGTTTGTATTTTGTTTAGAATCCGATCGGCCTCAAGCTTATTTTCAAAAATCTTTGTCAACATTCATCTGATGGTGTTTCGCATTTTTTTGTAAATCCCTTCCTCCTTGGTGGGATCCCTTTTGTGGGTCTAAGATTGGGTGAATGACATTTTGCGCTCAAATTCATTTCCAGCGATCTATATGAAAAACCATGTGAGACTTGTTTCACGCTTTTCGCAGAATACAAGCTTCCTCGGAAGAAATGCGATTCAAAGATTTTGTGGGTGAAGTTTTAAGTTTGCATATATATGTATACATATGTACATGTATGCATGTTTGTTTTGTATATCTATATGCAAAAATGCTTGCATGCGTGCATGTATGAATACATGTCCGGATACCTACATACATGCACATATACATACAAACATACATGTATGTATGTATGCATTTTTGCATATCAAAATAAAGGCATGCATACTTATATGTTTGTGTGCATGCCTGCATACATACGTATGCATGTTTGTTTGTATATATGCAAACATGCATGCATGCATGCACATACATATGTACACACATGCATACTTGCATACATACATACGTACATACGTAGACACATATATACATATATACATACATACATACATACTTACATACATACATACATACATACATACATATAGACATACATACAGATATACAAACATACATACAGATATACAGATACAGTATGCATATACATACATACATACATACACGCAAAAAAACCAAAAACAAAAACTACCAAAAATAAATCAAAAAAAAAAAAAAAAACACTGCACTATTAACTAAGCATAAAATCAGCTGAGCCTACTTGAATTATTGAGAATCGAGGAGTAGAGCACCTGGTAGAAGTACGTTTTATATAAATTTGCAGCACAGCGACAGAAAAGCTTGGTCTGCGTTTGGTCTTAGATAGCGAAGATGCATGCACACATTTATATATAAATACATACATAGATGCATGCACACACCTACACAAAGACACACACACACACATAATATAATAAATGGACATTAAATGAACCGATCTTAGCTACTCTAGGTTGGAGTTCTGGGGTATTATCCAGTCGCCCGCCAGGTAATGGGGCCAAAATTTCTTTTAAACAAACAGCTGCAATTGTTGTCTGCCTCATTTGCATGAGGTGGATCGCATAATTGTACAACATTTAAATGCCGATCTTGGCTGGCACATTTTTTTCTCTCAAATAATTTGATGTTTGGGCAACAATAAAACCACGGCGACAAGATGAAAACAACGTGTAAATGCGCAAATTACATAACAAGTGCGAGCATGAGCAACATTCAAATAAAGATACAATTGTATCTGGCCATTTATCTCAGCTGGTGCCCCCCCTCAACATTTTGGGTCAGCAGTGGGCGCAGTTTGTGCGCCCAACAAAAATGATGATAATAATAAAAGAAAGGTTCGCACGAAATGTTTGTGATTTGTTTACTGTTGACTTGTTTGCTGGGTCAGCTGCGCAACACCTGCCCAAAGAAAGTGAGGAACAAAACCTCATCACTGTTAGATACAATGTCACATACAGCATATACAGTATACAGTCTACAGTATACAGTATACAGATGCCAGCCAGGTAGCAGCTAATGTCTAAAGATACATTCGCATATTGCATATGAACGTTCGCTTAGGGCCAAATGGCACACACAGTCCAGTCTCCGAGTGTGTTGCACGTAGCGCGTCTCATTTTTTGCGCTGCTCTAACGCTTATCACATCATCATCAGCACTAAGTAGCGGAGGAGGGGCTGATACGGAGCCCGATACGTGCCTGGACTGCGTCCAAAAGCCGGCGTGATTTTGCATTTGAAGCAACTGCCGTCCGCCGTCTGCCTGGGCTGCGACTGGAGCTGGAGCTGGAAGTGAAGCTCGGCGTGCTTTAATTGTCGCCAGCGTTGAAATCATTTTAACGAGTTACGCGCATGCGCAATTGTCCAACCAAGCGACGGTTCCCGCTGTGTCTATGCCAGCTCAAAACCCGCCCCGCATCGCCCGGCCCCCTGCCCACCAGTCACCTGCCTGCCTGAACCCCCCTCCCTCCCTGCTGCTGCTGCCTTATGCAATCGTCGGCGCCGCCAACTTTCACTCATTTGAGAATTCATCGAGTTGTGGCCGCCGTGCGATTTACTTGCATATTTATTGCGTTCATTGCAGATTTCTATGCATTCCATATGGCCCCTACCCCTCCCCCTGCCTTTCTAATGATTTTATAAATGCTTCCTCTTATTCAATACGCCAATTTCTTATTTATAAATATTCTTATTAAACTTATATCAAGAGACAGCATGAGGCGACAGAAAGAAGATTAATTACTCTTGTGAACATTTGGCTTCGAATTGCTTTTATATAAAAGACTTAGTCCCAACCGATCTTTCCTAGAGAGCTATATAATAAAGTATTCGGATTTCGATAATATTTTGCTCACATGTTTAAAAAATACATTAGGCCAAATTATTTTCGATAGCTTAATATATACCAACTAAACAAGAATTTACATATACCTGCAGGTATAGCCCGTCCTTGCCCGTGGCACGTGTGCTATAAAATAAATGTTCTCAAAAAGCTTTGAAAATGATTTTGAAACTGAGCGGACGGTAAACAAACATTTTAAAACTGTTGCGAGTGGAATTTCCCAAATCGCTGAAACACGCATTCATTATACCCTGAACCCATTAAAAATGGGTATAAGGGTATATTGTATTTGTGCAAAATCCAAATGTATGCAACAGGCAGAAGGAAACATCTCCGACCCCATAAAGTATATATATTCTTGATCAGCATTAATAGCCGAGTCGATCTAGCCATGTCCGTCTGTCTGCCCGTCCGTCCGTCCGTCCGTATGTATGAACGCAAGGATCTCAAAACTTATAAGAGCTACAGACTTAAAATTAGACGTAGATGCTCCTAGTGCCTGCGCAGATCGAGTTTGTTTCCGATAATCGATAACTTACTCCGTGTCCAAGCAATCGATAAAAATCGATATCGATATCCTGTTTTTTGGGCAATTTCGGTAAACAATAAGAGTTAGAGTCACCAAACTTGACATATAGCTTCTAAAATAGAATATATATATGCATTTGATGTTGGAAGAAGAGGGTTCAGGGTATCCCCTAATCGGGAGCTCCCGACTTGAACTTCTTACTTGTTATTTTCTAATGTAGAGCTTTGAAAATTTGTTTGTTGCAAATCGGACACAACTTAAAATTCTCAAAAAAAAAATCTTTAAAATGCACTGTGAAACACGACTATGTAGATCTCCCGAAATGAATTTTAGGGCGAAACGTCACCCACCAAATCTTTGACCCCCATTTCATCCAAGGAGGGATGGCTTTTCTAAAAAGTGCGAAACAACCCTCAAAATAATTTGAACCAATTTCTTTGAAAATGAGTTTGAGGCCGATCCGATGGTAATCAAAAAGTTTTATACAAATCGCTGAAACACGTATTTATTAAGATCTTTTGTAGAGCTCTAAAAATAAGTTTGAAGCGAATCGGACAAAACTTAAGACTACCCTAAATAATCTTAGAATCGCACTTTTTACCGAGGATGCTTGGATTCTGCGGAGAATGTAAACAAAAAAAACACGCCTCAAATGATTTTTCATATAGATCCTTGGAAATGAATTTGAGCGCGAAAAGTCACCGACCATATGTTTGACTTCCATTTCCTTTCCCGAAACCCCGTCTTAACCTGCACCTTCGTCACATAACGTAACTACAGGGAACATTTCAGCTTCCTAGCTCTTACGGTTTGGGCTGTGCGTTGATCACCAATCAGTCAGTCAGTCAGTCAAGACAAACTGTTTTATATATAGAGATATGCTTCAGTAATGTAACACACTTCGTGACAAAAGTATAATACCCTTCACCAGGGTATATACAATGAACGAATTCCCATGCAACACCAATTCGCATATGTTGCGATTATTTTTTATAAGGCATTGCCCAGATAAGATTAGACTTGTTTTAAATTATTTAGAGTTATCTTAAATAAGCCTACATAAATATCTATTTACCACGAAAAATAATTACTAAACGCGTTTAGGGTACATTTCCTATCGTAAGTTCGCGGCAATTACGAATTCTGATTCACAAGTTTCCTGATTATATTTATTGTAATTTTTTTCAAGCAGTCGTGAGGTCTATCGCATTAAGTTAATACTGAAATGTTATAAGAGACTGTATTAAATTTTTCAATTAAATTGGATTGTCTTTAATTGCCCAGCTCAGGTCCACAGATCCACAGATACCCCCAAAAGCACTACGTGGCTGGGTTCGAATATTATTCGAGTACGAGTAGCTCGTAATTAACGCTGAATGGGAGCCAATCGCTGTCTAATTAAGCACCTAAATATTGGAAGAACTTGAAGTGCCATTGATAAGGGAAGGGCGGTATCGAAAATTAAATTGACTCCTTATCGACGTCATAAATATTTCCTATTGTAACCGAATTGATTTTTAGCCCAGTTCAGGTACAATGCGTGATATGGTATGCGTTTGCAATCAATTAACATCAATTAAACTAGAATTTATTTATATGGAAAAAAAAAAAACAAAAAAAATATTCCATAAGTATAGAACAAAGAATTTGGTATAGTTATGCATTTCTTAATAGTACACAGTGGGATATTTATTTCATCTCTAAAATTCTTCACTTATTCTCACTGCTGCGGAGTTGTTGGGTTGGTGCAATCGTAGCCCAGCTCGCAGTACCTCGAATCGGGATTGAACTGCATCCCTTCTGGGCAGTCTTGGGTTAAGGCAATTAAGTCCCCCTCGTCGTCCTCGTAGCATATTACATATTGATAACAGTTTCCATTCTTGGGCAGAAAGCCTGTTGTTGCGCAAACTTCCTTTACTGTGGTGCTCGTTCCAGGTTGTTCGGTGGTGGACTCATCAGAATCCTTGGTAGAACCGGGCGCATCAGTTGTTTCAGGCTCCTTGGTGGAACCGGGCGCATCAGTTGTTTCAGGCTCCTTGGTGGAACCGGGCGCATCAGTTGGCTCAGGCTCCTTAGTGGAACCGGGCCCATCAGTTGGTACAGGCTCCTCAGTGGAACCGGGAGCATCAGTTGGCTCTGGCTCCTTGGTGGAACCGGGCGCATCAGTTGGTTCAGGCTCCTTAGTGGAACCGGGAGCATCAGTTGGCTCTGGCTCCTTGGTGGAACCGGGCGCATCAGTTGGCTCTGGCTCCTTGGTGGAACCGGGCGCATCAGTTGGTTCAGGCTCCTTGGTGGAACCGGGCGCATCAGTTGGTTCAGGCTCCTTAGTGGAACCGGGCGCATCAGTTGGCTCTGGCTCCTTGGTGGAACCGGGCGCATTAGTTGGCTCGGGCTCCTTGGTGGAACCGGGCGCATCAGTTGGCTCTGGCTCCTTAGTGGAACCGGGCGCATCAGTTGGCTCTGGCTCCTTAGTGGAACCGGGCGCATCAGTTGGCTCGGGCTCCTTGGTGGAACCGGGCGCGTCAGTTGGATCAGGGCCCTCAGTGGAATCGTCAAAATTGCCTGGCGGTATTGTGGGATTTTCAATGTCGCTGCCATCAGCTGCGACAGCATCCCGCGCCCGCTCAACACATTTTGCCAGCTCCGAGCTGAAGCTCATATTGTCCTGGCACCTCAAACGCCTCAATGAGTAACCACCATTGGGTGTTGGTTCGCAGGCAAAGTACTCCTGCGCATTATCCACGAGCGCAACGAATCCAGTGCGACTGCATGGATGGCTTTCTCCGGCCTGGACGGCTCCGCACAGCACCAGGCACATGGCGGTCAGTGCCAAGTGAATGTTCAACATATTCGCAGCTTACTGTACAATGACGTCCTTTTTAGGCAATATCTTTAGCGACTCGTTACTTGTTTCGACAGACTAACTGGACTGGGCTCTAGGCTCGGTTCTTTTATAGTCGGCCGCAAACAACTTAATAAAAATTTTGGAGATTGCGTCCGATTAGCTGATAAACGAGCCGCCGCTGCTGCCGGCCACAAGCCCATACAGAGAGTGAATATTAAAGAATTTTAGTCTTTATTCATGCAATACAGAAAGAAAAAAAAAAGATAGAATTTAAGAACCATAACCAAATGAGACTACGCTATACACCAACATAGATTGTGAGTGGAATCTGGGGCCGATTGGATTTAGAATTCGAAGCTGGGCTGCTCTGGGGACTCGGCGCTCTCCACGGACAGGGGCTTGTTTGCCTTGGCGTCCTTCTTGGCCTGTTCCTTGGCTGCTTTCTTGGCCAGCTTCTCCTCCAGCTTTTGCTGCTTACGCGCCAATTTCTCTTGATTCTTCTCGGCCTTCAGGCGCAGCTTTTCCTCCGCCTTCAATTCCTTTTGTTCACGTTTGATGGCCGCCAAATCGCTAGCTTCCAGCGCCTGTCCGGGCAATAATTGCGTCCAATCGAAACGCCAGCAGCGGCCTATCAAAGGCTCAAAACGCTGACCAACGGAGCAGCGCACAATGTACTTGTGGAAGCCACCGCGCAGTTTCGGAACACAGTTATAGTAGTGGGTCTCATCGCTGCCGGCAAAGTGTCCGGGCCTCTGACAAACGAACGCATCGTTGTCGCATTCCGCCAAATCTCGCACGCAGCGGCCGTAGGTGGGCGAGAAGGCCAACAGTGGAGGGCATACCATATCATAGGACTTCAGCTCACCCGTCAGCAGGTTCAGCAGACAGTTGTGGAAGTGCTGACAGTCGCCGCTGATGTCAGGGAATAGACCCACGGTCGGGCACTCGAATACAGGCGGTGCCGGTGGCGTTGGTGCAATGGTGGTTATAACTGGCTCCGCTTCCGTGGTGGTGGTGGGCAGCTCCTCGCTGGGTGTGGTGGTCGGTGGCTCCTCGCTGGGGCTTGAAGAGGACTGCTCCTCGCCGGGGCCTGATGTGGTCGACTGCCCCTCCCCTCCGGGGCTTGAAGTGGACGGCTGCTCACTGGGGCTCGAGGAAGACTGCTCCTCGCCGGGACCTGAAGTGGACGGCTGCTCTCTGGGGCTTGAAGAAGACTGCTCCTCGCCGGGGCCTGCAGTGGTTGACTGTTCCTCGCCGGGGCCCGTTGTGGACTGTTCCTCATTGGGCGCAACTGTGGTCTCCTGCTCGGGCTCGTTGGGATTGAGCGTGGTGGCCGCATTCGTAGGCGCAGTAGTCTCTGTTGGTATATCCGCCCCAAATGTTGTTGTATCCAGCTCCTCTATGGGCTCTGTTGTTAGTTCTTCTGGCTGATCTGTGCTCCCAATCGTTACCTCCCAGCCGCTGCCTTCGCTGACTGTTGTTGTCTCGCTCCAGGCATCTGCTTGACCTGGCAACTGGGCATTCCCATCGCCACTGAGGGCCAGAATGCCGCAGGACTTGGTCATTAGCTGCAATTGACTAACTGTTAGATATCCATATCCTGAGCACACGGCCAAAAGAGACTCACCAGGGCTGCGCAGAGCAGTAGCACCGAGGATGCTGTCGAGAACTTTCCACGCTTCGCTGTCATCGTTCTTGTTTGGGTTGTTCTGGTTGTCGTCGTCGTCGTCGTCATCGTGTTGCCGGTGGCTAACTTCGGTCGATCGTTGTATGAGCTACTGCCGTTACCCACACCCTATTATATAGCAGAAACTTGGCGCCGGATGCTGCGGCTTATCAACCCTAGCGCCTAATTGCCAACCTGGCCCTATCTCCATCTCCAGTCTGACTTAGTATATAGCGCAAATAAAACGTTGCTTTAACGTCATCAACCATGGCAAAATACAGTTGTAAAGCCATAAAATCAGCTGCTGCTGCTGCCACGCCCAGCACAGCTCTCTGTCCACGGATGTGAAACGGAAGTGTGTAAAGATATACTCAGTCTTGATAAGCGCCATGATAGGAGGTCAAACGACAGACGTGTTCATGTTATATCCGGGGGAAATCTGAATCTGGATGAGCTCCGATCGGACAGGCGGGTACTTTTTGCCTATCTCCCCCGGCCGCTCAGCATTATTTATTGGCATGAACCTTGCCTGTTTGAGTGATAAAAGGAAAAGAAAAAAACAAGTATGAATCACCAAGATTGCATATATTTTGTTTTTTACTTTTACTTTCCATTCAACACTTGTCCTTCTGCTACACGGTTTCGAACTGAACTGATTCGACCGACTATGATATATATAGTAAGGAGAACGGAAAACTATAAATGAAAATTTAATTGTTTCATTTACACTTTGTGTATATATGAAAAGGCAAGGTTTGAACCAAAACCTGGGCTTATGGATGCGGAAAAAATGGTTAACCAACCGGAGCTTAAATCAGAAAATCGGTTTAGACCATTAGCCGAGAGATCGAGCATTGGCTTGGAGTTTGCAGAGTTGAATTCCTAGTATATGTATATTCAAAAACTGTTTTCTTCTGATCCAGAATTTCCAAGGCATATATCTAAGTATTTCTTTCGAATTTTTATTTTCCAAGACTCGGCGGCAATAAGTTTTTTTTCATTTATTTGTTCTCAAGTGTAAAATATAGTATATATAGCACAATCATTTAAGTAGTAAATATTTCAAATACTTTTACAATATTTAAATACAATACAATTAAAAAAAAAATAGAAAATACTGTTTAAACAAGAGGGATGCAGATTCGAGTCCCAAATTGCGGTAGCCAATGCAGATTAGATTTATACTTTAGAGCTTTATCCTTTATTCACAGAAATAATGAAAACCATGAATTGTGTGGCTTATGCACTTTTTTCTGATTTATTTTCGGTACATTTAGATGCATAACTTGCAATAACAATAATCAAATCACATTTTGTAATCTTAATATTTGCTTTACTTGTAAGAGATTGCATTTGGTCAAAGTTGTTTTTTTTTCCGAGTCCAAATAAATAAAATATATTATTGTGTTACGCAATTGGGGGAAGCAGTGCACTCAATAGATTAACTTGGTTCACTCCAAATGGCCCATATAGTATTACCGAATCGTATGCTGCACGTTATCAGAGTGCGATGTCTGATCAGCTGGCGTCTGGTCATAAACATAATCCTCTGCTGGCGTTTTCAGGAAAGCCAACAGCGTCAACGATGAAGACAAACTTTTTACATATGTATCTGACGTTAATCTCTGACTGACTAACACACACACTCACACACTCACACACACACACACACGCACACACCCACACACACACTTTGTGGTTGGGTGGGTGTTTGTATGTAGATATCTTCAATGTGATAAGCGCGATTATTATCACAGTTTTTTTTTTGTTTTTGCCATTATCTAAACGGGTTTCGGTTTGGTAAATGATGAATGCTAACGGCCAGACGACGCGCCTCACACAGTACCCGCACACAAAAATTCCACACACGAAAAGCAAACGGATCCGGATCATCCCCAGAGAGGTCGCATTCTCTATTGCCGCGCTAGCCAGGAATGACGACAATGCCAATGGCAACAGTGGCAGCGGTTCCAGTGGCTGCTACAGCCGTACGTCGCACCGCTGCCCGGGCCACCGCCGGTGTCCAACGGCGTCGGGTGGTCAAGAAGCACATACAACAGAAGTACATGCTCTGCGGCTTTGCCATACACGTAAATAGCAGCTCCCTCTCCCCCTCTCTCCCTCTCTCTCTCTCTATTTCTCTCTCTATCTCTCTCTCTCTCTGCCTCTCTTTCTTCTACATATGAAAGGGCTCTCTTTATTAATCTCTCTCGTTCGTATGCTGCGTCAATTCTCCAGGCCTTTCTAGCAACACCCGCGTATTTATATGGCAATATTGTGGAATCGGACAAGGATCTGGTGCTGCGCATTTGGCCAGCGATTGTCTATCAAGCTACCGGCGAGCTTTGCCGCTCCATTATGGAACATCTGGACACAGAGTATAGCGGTCGTGCACGGGAAACGAATCAATATAGGCGCATCTTTCTGCTAGCCACACTGATTGCATGCCTATCGCTGATGATTAGTGGCATATTTTTCTCGTCCGCCTGGGTGGTGGTCACCACCACCACTCAAACGGTGGCCATTGTCTTCTACGGCTGCTTTGCGGGTAAGCGAAACATCGGCTCCAGCTGCCAGCCAAATCCATTGAAAGTCCCAGTGGCCTTTTAGGTATTGGCTCCAGCCTGTATTTGTGGAAAACCCATGTTATACTAGAGGCAGTCCGTCCGCGCGAGGACAAATACGTGCGCAAAACAATTCATCTGTGTGGCGAGGCCTTCTGCCAGCTGTTCCTGTCGTTCGTCTTCACCAGCCTGCGCACTCTGTACGGCACGGCACAGTCCATTGTGCTAATGTCGGCAATGCTGGTAAATCTCATTCCACTGAGTCTAATCATCACTAAGCATCGGGAGGATGCATTTACCACCAAGCGGATATCAGTGATCAAGGCTGAGACTGGTTTCGGTGCATTGCCATTGCGTGCCGCGCTAGCGGCTAACTTTGTTGCTGACCAGCTGGACGGGCTGGACACGGCAATGTCGTGGCGAAATCCGGCTACAGAGATGACCAGCACTGCGCCTGCGGCAGCTGTGGCCGCCGCCGTCGTGGATACGCACAGCAACTACATGCTCGCCACGGATGAGGCATATGTCACCTATGTTAACCCCAATGGCGTCGAGATTATGGAGATAATACCCGAAGAGGATGAAACGGTGTCCATAATGCGTTCCAGCAATGCCACCATCGATAATTACAGCATGTCGCAATCGCAAGTGCTGCACAAGTCCCATTCAAATGGTCGACTCCATGCGCAAAATCCGCCAAATATCACTGGAACGGGCAGCTCATCTCCGCTGCCGGAGACGCACGCGAATCTGGTAAGCAAGTGAACACAGTGCATTTCTGATCCTCATATTTTCCTTGATGACAGCATCGCATACGACGCATGTCACGCGCGGTTACCTCGCATTTATGGTGGAATCTGCTGGATAAGATTGCCATGCCGCTGCAGCATGCGTTGATGGTGCCACAGCTGTATGCCAGCACGCTGCTGCTTTCGGCGGACATCTTCAGTTATGTGATGTGCCTGACTGTGCTGCCGGGACTGGCTGTTAGCCATCATGCGCTCAAGAACGCCGAAATTCCATTTCTGTTCTCGCTGCTGGCCTTTCCATGGATGTGCTTTTCGCTGATGACGCCGCGTTTCGGTTCAAGCCTTTACAAACGCAAGCTACAGTGGTACACATTGGGCAGCATCTGCAAGTGCCTGGCGCTCATTTGTAAGCATTGGAGTCCTGAAATCACAATACGTACAACTATTTATTGTCACACACCATTCCATCATAGTTATTAGCTTCTCCACATCCAAGCTGCTGCTGAGCGTTTCGGCTGTGCTGTTGGGCTTTGGCCAAGTGGTCACCGCCTTTCTACAGGAGATGGTCTTCCAGTTGGGCATGACGCGCGCCAATTGGACAGCCATACGCCGGCCAGTGCACTTTACCAATGGTTTGCTGATACTCATCTGGGGCGCTCTTGCCCATTGGGTCGTTGTGAACTACTCGTTTCAGGCAACGGTGGGCCTGGCGGGAGCTTTGTATGGATCAACGACATTGCTGTGGAATTTTTTGTTTTTCTGTTGCCAGAGCAACGATTAACACTATCTCTAGCCATTAGAAAATTCAAATAATAAATATATGCGCGACTATGTCAGGTGTAGCACGAATTCATTAAAATAAACAAAATGGCGTACATATTTAAATTTTAGGCGGTCAATATGTATCAACATATCGCACAATCGAGATTCGATAGTTGTCGGACGACTATTTAGTGTTGCAAAATACATTTTGCGCACCAAAGTTTTGGAAAAACTATGAACGTTTTTTTTTAATAATTAGTGCAACAGCATTCAAAAAAGCTTCAGGTAAATCAATCGAAGTTCATAAAATTAGAATTCCTTTATTACAATTGCTTAAAGCGGCATTAAAACTTTTTCTAGTTGCATTCAGTATTTTTTACTTAGTATTTTTTTTGGCATTTTCGTTTTTATGTAGATGTGGTTGCTTTGTCGATATGTCAGCCTGTCCGTCAGCACGCTAAATTTCAGGCGATCAAGCTTTTGATTGTAGAAAATTTAAAATATTTTATATATTTTCCGTACATTCATACAAACAAAAGAACTGGTAAGTAAAAACGCCTGCTAAAACGCCATTTTGAGCGCCTATTAACAAAACAAGCACTCGCAATATAAGTTTTAAACGCGGCGTCGAAATCGCATCAGCCGGCATTAAATTCACTTTACTTACAAAATATAAATATTCGCAATTGTATTAAAAGTGCGCGTTGCATATGCATTGTTGTTGATTTCTTTTTACCATAAACATTGCGTTTGCCCCGCGTCTGCACATTGTGTGCGTTGCTTTTTTGTTGTTGTGCTGATATGTGACTGTTGCAAAAGCGGCGCGCAAAATTTACAGATGAACCTGGCCCCAGACGCAGACATCTTCGCATGGCGGCCATGTCCAGGTAACCGATAAGAACTAACTTGCTACTATTATTGTTGTTTTTAGTTTACCCCGCATTGCACACTGTAGGCAGTGTGCGCGAAACATCCAATATACTGCCCAGTCAAGTAACAGTGGCGGCCAGCGGTGCCAACTGGAATCCAGAGCACGCATTTGCATTGAACGGAGTTGGGCTGCCGCTCGATTGGGATACTGCATCAGTGACAAATGGCGCTGGCCTCTCACCCACGTATGAGCCCATAAACGATTTTGATTTTGATCCAGCAACGCACCAGCAACAGCCCAACGATTTCGAGACAGCATCGGAACAAAACGATTTTTCTTTCACATCATCTGCAACTGAGGGAGATTCGGAGCCGGAATCGGATCCGCGCTTGGCAATTGTACAACGCACCTTGGACTTTATTGGCGACATCTGCAGCAATCGGCAATTGGACGGTCTGTGGGGCGTTCTGCTGCTGCAGCGTAAACTAAGCGATGTCCGCGAGTATCTGTTAAGGATCTCGATTACATCTGAAGCAGCCATTGCATTCGAGACGACTGCATTGCTGAACGAGATTGATTATAAAATAAGCGCTTTATCGTCTAAAATCGAGAGTGCAACGCACACAAAGAACCCACATCACGATCCGATGGGCTTTGATCTTTTTAATTGGATACGTCACTGGTTTCTGTTGGGCGGTCGCAACAACAACAACAAGGAGCCACCCAATACTAGAAACGAGGACAGCGAACACAATCGCAAACGAAGGTGAATACAATCCCATTCAAAACAATCCCTCCCGATGTATTATAATATTAAGCTAACATTTAATTCTTCACTCGATTTCAGCTATCAAAACGTGGCCACCGAGGCCACAGCTCCACGTCCGATAAAATATCGCCGTGTGGATAACACATTTCCCAAATTTATGCCGAATGACGGTGAGTATTCAAAAATGATCGGCTTTGTCACATTTCAGCGCCAAGAACAAACAATTCACATTCGTTCACTCAGCCTTGTTTGTCGTCAGTCAGGAATAGGCGAAACTATTTTCGTGGTCAAAAAACACGTGAGCCCTCTGTGGATCTCGCAGGTTTTGGGGCTTGGCTATAGTAAATTGATCTTCCTCTCCTCATCTTCCTTGTCCTCGAGCATTTTACTATATAATATGTTTAAAGCTAGGAGTGTATGTACCGTGTAGAAGTGTCGAAAGAGACATCAGTAAGAAAAGGAAAAAGTTAAGAGAGTTAAGGTTATAAATCGTATAGAGGAAGGCCTTGAGTCGGTTTTAAGTAACACTTCATTTGTTTGCTTAAAAGCTGGGGGCTGTGGAAAGCATGCTTCGGGTATTTATGTTTCTTGTGGGAAATACAAAAAGAGTTAGTTAGGTTTCAGCTGTAAACTATTATCCAGCTTTGTGAATAGCACTGGCGACTATGCCCTGGCTAAGATGATCTACATGCATGCACTAGCCTCATCCTCTCAAACCTGTTTTCTCATTGTTCAGTTCACACTGCACTTAAACTAAATAAATTTTCTTTAGTTTTTTGTTTATTAGGAAAAAGAACCCGGCGTCGCCCGGTAATTATATGAATACAAGTGGTCTCGAAACTCCTTGTGCATTTGCATTTGACCAAATTCCATATAAAAATAAAAAATGGCTTAAATTTGAACCAGCGGCCTGCCGCTGGTTAGTCCGACGCTCAAACATGTAAGTCACGCATGCTCATGACGTCACGTTTGGAAGGCACACTTATATGGCTGCGTTGTTTTTGTTGGTTTTTTCACACACTTTGACTACAGTTTTCCCCAGCTTGGAGATTGAATTTTTCAAAAACCCTGTCGCAGTACTCTTTGACAACAAATGAAGTTTTAGTAAAAATTTTAGCATTTAAATAAAGTTAATAATAGATTGTCACTTCTTATTTTCATAGCTGATGATTACAGCCACATGGCAACCGCGAACCAGCGCAAGGAACAGGAAAACAACAGCAATCACAATGCCTACCAGACACACAAGCGTCTTTCCATGTTCTGTACACCGCAGACGCGGCAGGTGCGTGTACGCAACACCCAAGCTACTATTTCGGTTGATCTGTCCGACTCTGAGGAGCCGCAGCATAATGAAAGCAATATGTATCAAGCATTTGCCGATCGTCTTGTTTCGGGCGCGCAGCCCCCGCCGCGTCAAGATGAATTTGGACGCAACTCATCGTCAGCGAGAAGACCAAATTTGCTGTACTCCGATGCCGTGCGTTTCGGTACAAATGGTTTTGTCACCGATCTAAACTATCAACCACGTCCTGCTAGTAGTCTCTCTTCATCCGAGGCACGTTTGAATGGGCATGTCAGCAATTTATATGACTCGGGCGTCAGCAGGGACAATATAATGGTGTTGGAGGAGCAACGCAACGAGCATAATCAGTACGTCAATCTGATCAATAATCTCACTCTTCATGAGCGCGAGTGTGCACGCCGTTCCGGTGCTGCTCGTGAGAATGAAAAGCCACCGCCTCCGCCGCCACTGCAGCCTATTAGCCTTAATAGCACCGACTGGCTGCGGGGTCTAATCAAAAGCAAGCCCGAGTCCCGTGCGCCCCTCCGCTCCGAGTACGCCAAGCTGCTGGATTACAATTCGAAGCCACAACAGCAACAGCAGCAACAGCCATTCTCACTGGCCAAGAAACCGCCGCCACCTCTTATGCAATGCTACGGACTAGGCGGCAGCTCCTCCAGCATAAAGCCAGACAAGCCCGAGGTCACTGAAATCGTAGATGATGATCATGGAAAGCAAGCGAATAAGTGAGTGTCCCTTGACAGCTAATTCGGGCGAATGTCCCCGATTAAATTCATTCTTAATACTATTTAAAATTCTTTGTCAGTTCATCAATATTACTTTAAATTTGTGTTTACGCAGTTTGCTTACAATTTAGGGAAGCTTTCGATATAATAATTAAGATTTTATACTTTTATAGAACACAAATGATGCCGCCACCACCCGGGCTGTTGATGTCCCGGACTAAAGCGCTGCAGCTGCGCCACAGTAAATCCATCTATTTTGCTGATAACTATACAGATCTCTTTAATGAGAAATGTGCGCGTATGCAACAGGAGGTGAATCATGCAAAGAAACTGGTTATTCAAGAGTAAGTGTACTGTATTCGAGACGAATGCCTAAATCAGTTTATAAACCCTGTAAACATACTTAGGTGCGGGTAACATTTAAGATCATATTGGGTGGAAATGTTTTTTGGCTTATTATCCAATTGCATTCGGTCTCATGCTTTCAAAAATTTGTAGGCTTAATGAATAATTATTCCACAGAGCTGAAAGAACAACAGAAGAGCGTCGTGCTTTTGAACAGGGCTTGCGCGAGAACTTATCCAAACGACGTTTCATTTCCCAAACATTGTTTGTGCTGGAGAAGTATCCATTAGAGGAGGATAGCGAACCAGAATTTATTCCATTCACCGAAGCCCATCAGCAGCGCTATAATGAGCTAGTCTATGGCAGGGCCGACCAGGTGAACTCATCTATTTGTATTTTATTATATACATATTACTTATTCATTTTATCTCTAGGTACTTATTTCCAAATTCAGCCTGAGTATTACTCGCAATGATATTCGGACGCTAGCTGGAAGTTCTTGGCTAAACGATGAGGTTATTAATTTCTATATGAACTTGTTAACCGATCGCTCGCAACGCAAGGAGGGCAAACTGCCAAGTGTTTATGCTATGAATACATTCTTTGTGCCCCGGCTGCTGCAAGGCGGTTATAGCAATGTGAAACGTTGGACTCGCAAGGTTGATATATTCAGCAAAGATATAATTCCGGTGCCAGTGCATGTGAGCAACGTCCACTGGTGCATGGCCATTATCCACATGAAGAACAAAACAATTCGCTATTATGATTCAATGGGCAAGCCAAATTCGGAGGTGTTGAACGCCCTAGAGAATTACTTGCATGAGGAGTCGTTGGACAAACGCAAGAAGCCGTTCGACACCAGCGACTTCACAATTGAGAATGTCCAGAATGTGCCCCATCAGACCAATGGCAGTGACTGCGGTGTGTTTAGCTGTATGTTTGCAGAGTATATAACACGGAATAAGCCGCTCAACTTCTCCCAGGAGCACATGGAGTACTTCCGCAAGAAGATGGCCCTTGAGATTTGTGGCGGCGAGCTCTGGATGTAAAGTGATGGCCGCCCAAAAAAAGAAAAAACAAAAAAAAAGAAGTGTACCAACATTATTATTAACTAAGTTAGCTTCCTTTTCTTTTTTTTGTATAATTTATTTATTATTGATAATAATGCGTGTAGGACAAGTCGGCCGACGCATCTTAATTTTGAACTTAGAATTAAATGTTCCATTTTCGTTTTCAATCTCATGGCTCTGCGCTCACACGAAATACACGCACACACAATATCAAACAGACAGACACACACATACACAGACCCACCCTCCCCCTAAATCGGAATTTAAAGAAAAGTAAATCTATATTATTTCAGTGTTGCGTTGTACGTCTTAGAGACTGTGGTATACAGATTTTTAGCATTTAAGTCGTGTAACAAGACACACCTAGCAGGCGATCTAAAACACTATACTACAAAAAAAAAGAATAAAACAAGAAAACTACTACTATTGTAACACATCAAAGCAAAATCAACTCGTGTAATAAATAAAGAAACTAAACCGCAATTTTTTAAAATTATTTTTTGTATTGGGTTGATCAGTCCAAGCTTCTATTTTGACGAAATAGGGCGAACTGATGTATTATCAAAAAATGGAGCAGCACACTCTTAAATAAACTGTAATGTAAATAGAGGTACTATTACAGCCGCAAGCCGGTTCTAAGCCAAACCCTTTCGATCCCAGGATTCCCATTATTATTATACTACTAATCAAATCTTCAGCCAAACCAATTGCCCAACTAGCAAACGAACTGAACCATTTAAAATAATATGGGTTTAAGTTAAACTCATGGCCAAAGCATAAATAACTTGGCTCCCAACCATTGGATTTATCTAGCCATAATGGGTAGATGCCAATTTTGGGTGGGTATCGAATTTAGACCGCGACTTCTATACGAAAATATAAAGGGCCTGCAATATTTTCAGTAGAACGTGCAATTATAAATTTAAGATTGAATTGTTTCATTATAATTTCCAATCCAAACCAATCCAACCAACACCAAATAAAAATAAAAAAAATACTTACCATGTCATGTTGTACAGTTTTTACCATTTGCATGTGCTGAGAAATGATGTAAGAACTGGGCGACAGGTTTTGCCAGACTTGCTGCAACATGATCTGGGGAATCAGCCAAATCGCAACTGATTGAATATTTAATTGTTCTATGAATAACCTTATACTAGCACACATCTCTCGTTCAATGTCAACAATCTCAGCAATTACGCGTGCCTTTTTGTTAATCTGTCAATTAGATCATAATGTATGCGACTTGCGATTAAAAAGAGCTATTATTGCAAATCTTAAACGTGTGCGAAATCTGAAGCAAATACTCCTCCTATATGTTATGTTTTATATATATTCCATGAATCTTATTCAAAAGCTCTAATCGCAAACTTTTTTACTATTTTCCTTTAATTTTGAATTATTGTGTAATAGGATGCTGAAAACACAGTTTCATTTATAGAGATCCTGAGCAATATTTTGGACCAGTTCGAGCAGTTCGAGCAGTTCGCATATTTGCCTCTCGCTCTAATCGATTGTTTCGTGGTTTCTATAAACTGATCAAACTCAGTATTGTCGATGTGAACAATGTGAATGTGGTTTTTGTTGCCTGGCAAGAAAATAGATCAGCAATGAATGCATTAATTCATTTTTCGATATGCTAACATTAACATGAGAAAATAATAAAATTGTTTTGCTTCTGAAACAGCATAGAAAACGGACGTAAATCAAACATAACGAAATCTCTCAAATTTGCCTTCATAAGCGTATATCTAGCTAAATTATATTTATTTTCAACTATTTTTACAGGATTGTGTAAATTCATAGAAAAAAAAATTAAATAAAAAAAATACCTTAGTATCTAATGTAATTCACCCTTACACATATACATACGTAATCCATAAAAATGTTAATTATTTTATTATTTTTTCTTTTTTTTTTTTTGTTTTTCAAATATTACGTTGTGGAATATATATTTTAAATTTGGACAGCTTAAAAGAACAAACAAAAAAAAAAAGGCTTATATACAGAACCGATCTTGGAGATGGACCACAATCAGAACGTACACATCCGAGAATACACTAAAAACAAAGTATCACTTTTCTAAAAGTTTATTTGTATTAGTTTACTTTCTTATAACAAGCACGGGGAACTGGAATTGTCATAGTAAATAATGTAAGGAGTTACTGTTTAATCGAAAATTAAAATATATCTATGTAATATTCTCTACACTTCTATGAATATCATCTCGGTGGCGAGTTATTCTCTGGCAAAACAAAAATAAAAAACAAAAAAAAAAATCATTGTTTTTTTTTTTTTTGTTAAGAAAATAATAACTGTACATACATTTGAGGTATATAACGTGACCATCATATCAGGTGTACGGTATTGTTAATAAAGCGGTAGCATTATAATGCTACGAATATGCATATGCGGTTGTTGTGTTCTCTCGTATGTGAATCGATTTGTCACGCCATATTCTATCTAATATGTATCCATACTAGTCCTAATAATGTGTATGATTCTTGTTGTTTGCTTAGGAAGTCTCTCGATATTTTCGGATTTCAACATATTTCGTATATATGCTGTGTTTTTTTTTCCAGATCTCGCTCGTTATATATTTATTTATTTATTTTTTATTAATTTATTGATACATCATGCCACATATCGAAGTATGCCCACATCATGAGATTTTGCACAATCTGCAAGCTTGTGCAAACGTACGATATCAAAAAAGCATAATTTACTCTATCGTATATACATATATATATACATATACATACATATATGTGTGTGTGTATCAGTGTATGAGTGTGTGTGTGTGTGTCTGTCTGTCTGTGTGTGCATGTGTGTGTATATATAACTGAGTTAATTGGCCTGCATAAAAGGATCATAATGCATACAGGTTGCTCCTCTTAAGCATTGGCAATACTTTCCTAGTGTACATGTTGTTGTTGTCATTGTTGTTGTTAAAACTATATACTCTTTCAGAATCAATCTCCTTAGTATAAAGCCAATGGTTTAAATAATACTTCAATATGTATGTACATGGCCAAGACAACAGGCGTGCCGTCAGTGTCCGTTATTTTTGTTTTTGTTCTTTGTTTTTCTTTGTTTCATATAATGCGTACAAGTACTCGTATATGTTTAACAGCCTAAAACATACAATTTTATATTCATAATACATCTGGATTCAATTAATTCATACCGGCGACTATCGGAAATCTAACATCCAATTATCTTTATGTATTTACACAGAAAAACAACTCCAACTTTGCCCATTTACCAGAGCAACTTAATTTATATGGAGGAAATTTCTTATCCAAATTAAACAAAAAAAAAATAGTTTAAAAAAAAAAAAAAATAAATAAAAATGAATTTGCTGTTGGGAATGTTGACACATTCGCGAAGTTTGAATATTGGGTATAATGTCCGATTAACCCGTTGAAAATATAAACGTAATGCCTTTATCTCGATTCTTTTATATTGATAAAAGTTTTTTTTTTGTTTTTTTGTTTCATTTTTAAATGCTGACAATATATTCATTGTGATAATTTAGTAGTATTTTTTTTTTTTTTTTTTTTTTTTTTTTTTTTTTGTATTTTGAAATTGTTTGATAATACATATTTAGTTATATATAAATATATGTATTTATATATGCATATATACACATAAATATGTAGAGAGATATCACCCGCCACTGAGTTAAGTATTTCAAATTATCACGTTTCATTGAGTAGTTGCAACTCCAATGAGTAAACGCATCATTTTTTTGTTTGTTTAGTTTCATTATTGGTGAATCATCTAAATTTAATAAATGGGGAAATATGTACCAATATACGTAATATGTATATACATATGTTTTGTATGTTTGTTTAGTGGTAACGATTGCTGAGAATGACATGGATGAATTTCTTCAAGTTATAAAATAATTCGTTCTTAGTGTTTTAGGAGAAACTTATCATTGAAGCACAAAAATAAGATTTGCAGACAGATGAATGTCATTTTAATCTAACCATATACTTATATATTATATTCTTAAAATAAAACTTATAAAAGGTTTCTTTGTGATTTTCTCCTTCAGTAATTCATGGAAATTTGATTACTTATTATTAAAAAAAAAAAATTAATTTTATATTAATTTTATATATATTTATATATAAATATATATATATTTATATATATATATATATTATATCAATATATACTTGTGTATATATATGCAACACACATTAGTTAACCTGGTTAGGGATTAACTAATGTTCTTTCCTTGTTCGCGATGACCAACGATAGTGTATAAATAGTGAAGAGTATTTTACTGCTAGACCTATTGATTCTCGTCATCATCACCGTCGCCATCATCGTCGTCATGCTGCTCATCCAGCTGCTGGTGCTGTTGCTGGGCAGCGGCCGCAAGTAACGCGGCTTTCTGTACTGCTTGTGCCTGCGCCTGGATCGACGCTTGCATCGAAGGTGCTGACATGGCAATTTTCCCGCTTGTCTTGTACTCGGTCATTTCCTAGAAATTGCAAAAATTTGTTAAATATTTGACACAACTCATATAAAGCCAATGCACATACCCGTTCATATCGTGCCTTGTCCCTTTCTGCCATCGATTCGTACTTTTGCTTAACTTCAGGATCGACGTCAGACCATTTGCGGCCAAGCTCTTTGGCAATATCACCCACACCGTATTCCGGATTAAGAGCCTTTACCTTATTTCTCTCATCGTTGCAGAACCAAAAGAACGCAGACCTAATCAAAACAAATAAATTGAATTAAATTAATCGTTATGTATCTTACAGAAATGAGTACAAATATGAAATGAGTAAATATTAGTATAATCAATTTTGCTACGAACTCACAATGAACGTTTTGGCGCATTCGGGTCCTTGATTTGTTTTCTTTTCTTGCCACGTCCCACAACTGCACCCTTGGGCGGCACATAGTTTTGCATCTCTGTCTCATAACGTTGTTTGTCTTTTTCAGCCATTTCATGGAAGCGTTTTTTCTCCTTATCGACCATCGTCTAATTGGAGAGTAAAACCAATTGGTAGATTCTTCCATATTTTGTATATTGGGGGTTCGATTGAATGATATTGTCCAACAATCAAACATATCGTTCAATTCGAAAGCCCAGGACAATAATTACCTTCCAACGCTCAGCGCACTTCCGTGAGAATTCAGCGAAAATCACTGTCTCATCGGGATGCTTCTTTTTGTGCTCCTCCCTGCAAGTTTGTACAAAGTATGCGTAAGCAGTCATTCGACCTCTGGGTTTCGCATCAGCTTTTCCTCTGATCATTGGGCTCTACAAGGAAAATATCGGTGGATTAGTGAAATATTCTGTTGCAAATTACAATATTTCAATTTAATTGAAAATAAATCACTTACCCCGGCCGAATTGATGACATTCTGTTGCTGCTGCTGTTGCTGCATCTGTTGTTGTTGCTGTTGTTGCTGCTGTTGCTGCTGCTGTTGCTGCTGTTGTTGCTGCTGTTGCTGCTGCTGTTGCTGCTGCAACTGGGCAGCTGTGTTAGCATCCACCTGGCCCTGATTGGCAGCCGAATACCACCATTGGGAGCCGGGCACCGCTGCTGCGGCTGCGGCCTGCGCCATATTTAGGCGGTAATCATAGCCGGTAGTTGCCGCATTGGAGGTGGCAACAACTTGTGCCATTGTTGTGGCTGGATTGGGGAAACTACTGGCCATTTTGTATGTAAATAGCTGTTGGGTGCCAACGCCGGATGTGGTGTTGGAGCTATTTTGATGTGCCTGCTGTTGGTTCTGCTGGACAACCACTTGGTGTTGTTGCAACTGTTGCTGTTGTACTGCAGCCGCTTGTTGTTGTTGCTGCGCAGCCAGTTGCTGCTGATAGTGTTGAATTGTTTGCTAATCAATAGTTTGTTGTTGTGGTTGTTGTTTTTGTTATGAATGTGTTTATGTGTGGGTGTGCATGTAAATGTTGTGAATAAGTGCGAGGCCAATACGAACAAGTCTTATTGCCAAAAAAAACCCTACAGTTTTTTTATCGCGCTGGCGTCGCACTTATCACCGAATTAAATATATACATAAATTTAACAAAAACATTATTAATTTATGTAAGGATAGTTGGTATATATCGAACTTGTATTTTTTTTAGAAACATATTCTATTTCGAATTCTGATTAAATCGACATTAAAAATCGATATATTACCAACATCCAAATATAAATTATATGGAGATTGTGAAATATATAACTGACCTACGACTTATATATGTAAGTATGTACGTATGTATGCATAAATGTGTATTTGCTTGAACTATTCATGAAGAATTCGCAATTAATATTATTATAAAAATAATAAATTCCATTTGACTTGTTAAAATGGGAACTAATAAAGGAAAAAAAAAAAGACCTAAAAAAGAGAGCAAGTCGTAGATCTTGCTAAGCTACAGTTGGCATTTGGCGCCAAAAACGATCTCTCGCTGCCGCTGGCGGGTTTCACGCTCAGCAGCACACACATGCATATTTGTGTACTTGTGCTTGTGCAAGTATACGGTGAAAACGCGCATGAGCATGAGTTCCAAATGGTTGGAGCAGCAACATCTGCGGCGTTGCATGTTCCAATTCTCAATGATTCCATTCACTTCAGTCAATAACACTCCATGCTGCGCTTCTTATTAGCAATGGATGCGTCAAAAATGTAAACAAATTGTTACGCATATATGTATGTATGTACACGCGTTCGTGTACGTACACACAGGCCAACATGTGTGTTCATACAAATGGGCATGATTGCGAAAATATTAACAAATTTTGACAAAAAAAATCAGCTGTTAAGATTTCCTTTGTGTCGAAAAGAGTCGCCGAAGTGCAACAACTGAGAATGGGTTTTGAGAAAGGCACGTTTTTTATAAAGAGCAGGTTCATTCGGTTCATGAACCAATTTATCGGCTGTTCTTTTATTCTGTCAATGCCAGGGGTGTCTTAACTACTCATGCAAAAAACGGCAACACTGGCAAAACATACAAACACATGTACACATTTGATGTATAAATGTATGAGTGAGCGCCCCGGTGAGAAAATAAAATAAAATGCTCTTTACAATGTAAATATGTTTCTGCGTACATACACACATACATATGTGCGTACAGAGAACAGACAAAGCACTTCGAGTTTATACACACACACACAAACGTACACACATACATACAGGCATATTAGTTGAAGTTGTCTTCTCACAGCAAGAGACACTATACAAAGAAAAGAATTCACATGGGGAGCACCACGCATACATATTTATATGCATATGTACATACACATACATACGGTATGTACATGCAGTCAATTTCAGATTACGCAAGCTTCGATGTTGTGTGCATACATATTTCAAGTTTTCATTTGTATGTTTGTATATGTATACATTTATAGCTTAACTATGCATATACAAATGTATATATGTATTTATAACACACGCACACACAGCTGTGTTTGTGTCTGCTCAACATTTGAAAAATCGAGGCACATGTCATTTCCAATTTTATAATGTTAAATATATGTATGTATGTCTGTATGCATTACATTTATATATATACGCATGAACTATGCAATTTAGCTGTTCTAAATTAACACATGCATAAGTAAACGCCGAACGAGCAACAAAATAAAATAAAATAAAAAATGGCGGCCATAGATGCGCACGCAAAATAAAAATGTTGCTTGTATGTATGAATATATGTATGCATATACGCATAGCGTCGTTCGTATGCATGTACATATGTATATACGCAGCTACATATGTATGCCTGTCTGTAGTTCACATATTTAGTTTCTTTTCAAATGTATGCATGTATGTTGGTGATGTACAAATGTATGTACGTACACGAAAAACTTGGTAAAATGTATGCATGTACCAATGTTAATACACATGTATGCATTGAGATTCCAACTCGGCCATTGTAAAATTTCCATACTCTCTCATGCGTCTCATATTATATGTATGCATACATCCATACATATGTACGTATACTCCAATGTATATATGTATGTATGTATAAAAATTGAAGTGCGTGTTTGCCAATTTAATTTGTTGTTGGCGGGAAAAAAATCTTTAACTTGCGACACTAAATGCTGCATGACGCTGTCGAGCAAAATAGACGATAAACGCCAGAATAGTTCGTGCAAATATACATACAGACATGTACATTTGTGTGTGCGTGCGTGTTGTGCACTTAAGCTTACCTGTATTTGATGAAAATGTTCCATGATTTAAAACGATTCCTGTGCAAACGATTCGTACTGGGGGTTGCGGGGAAGAGTTCAAGTTTTTTTTTTATAGCTTAATATGTGTATGTATTTTTGCAGGTATGCGTTCTTCTTCTTTCAATTTTTGCACTGCACTCAACACAAAATCAATGGCCAAAATAAGTTGAAAGCCAGTTGCAACTAGCATTCGATTATTCTATGTACATATGTACGTTATATTGATTATTATACATACATATATATATATATATATATTTATGACGCAGGAACTAGCAGACGCCACACGGTTATTTGAAAATTTGTTACCGATTCTTACGGCGAATCAGCGTAACAGCGAACGAAACGATAAACGTAACGTAACGCGAGTTTGGAGTTTGGTGCTTCTTCTGTTGTTATTGTTTGTTTTTAGTTAGTAAAAAATAAACAAACGACGCCACAAACGCAGCTTTATTGCAGTAAATGTGTTTTTGTTGGTATCAATGCGGAAAAGATGAGGTTCGCGCGCCGCTCGCTTGATTGAAAACACACACAGAGAGAGTACCAACAACGAATGCAAAGGCTATTGAATTGAATAGCCGTCTCTGCCTTACTGTGCTTCATAGCCCAGCCTGGCTAGCGCCAGACTTCTGTATGCGTTGAATGCGCAAGTGTGTGCGTTTGTGTGAGTAACTCTGTGTCTGTGTGTGAGAACGAGCGAGAGAGAGAGAGACGGAGAGAGAGAGAGCAAGCAGCCAGCGGCGTGCTCTGAGTACAGTTTACTGAGCACACTTTCTCTCCTGCTGTCCAATGAGTGTTAAGTGTGTGTATGTGTGTGTGTATACACGTGGTGGAGGGAAACAGGCCTTATAACATTTTTGGCTTGTTACTTTTTATACTAAGGTTCATGCAAACATATGTATGTACATACATACATATGAACATACACTGTCAGTAAACGTCTTCAAACATACATACATATATACACACATGCAAACAACATACAGATGTATGTACCTTACTTTTAAATGTACATGCATACAAACAAACCTATGTATGTATGCACTTAAACATATTTATATGGTCAAACATGTATGTACATACATACATACATATTTATGAATAGGGTACGTCTTTGATAAATAACTGCTTTACTCATTTTATTTTTGTCTACAAACTATCCATACATCATTAAAACGCACTTAAAAACCAGCCAAATATGTATGTATGTACATTTGCTATACATGTTTATAAATATGTTTGTAAGTAATTATGTACATGTCTGTGAATGTACATACGTACATATTTACCTACACACGTACGTTCAAATGTACATACATATGCATATGTACATATATATGTATATATGTATGCATCCCCATGCCATTCCAATAATACATTCACATTTATTTGAATGTGTGCGTTTGTTTTTCGCCTCTACACAAACACAAAAATGCATGTATATTATTGGACATACACACACAATGATATTCTCGCTACATACACATGTTTCATTTTGCGTTCCTCGTCTGACTGTACTTCAAAACTCTCTCATTTTAAAAAGAGAGAAACATGGTTGGAATAATGCAGCTGTGTGTGAACGTGTTAGTGAGGTCAGAAATACCCAACACACAAATTTTCTTCGATTTTATTTGATCATCACAGGGTTGTTTCTAAATATATACATATGTGTGTACATATAAACATACATATGTTTTAATTTATGCGCTTGCCGTTAAATGACATACAAAACTGGCCTTAAAATAATAAACAATTCAAATATTGTAAATGAAAATATAGGTATTTATAAATTAAAAATATACTTCACTTATTAGTTATAATAAGTCATGTGCATATAATATATCAAAGATTGGGAAAAAATAATGAATAGCCCCATTCGATAAACGATTTCGAAATCAGCATTCCGTTGTTAATTCAACTCGGTAACCAATGCTAGGGACGGAACAGATTTTGAGAAACTAGAAAATGAATAGAACTAATTGAACTGTAAGTTCAAGTTCGTACTTCATGCAACCAAATGGGTATCTTAAAATGGGTATATTTTTGAAAAAAAAAAAAAAAAAATGTATAAATGCAATGAAGAATTGTTTAAAAATCGATTTGACATATTTGAAAAAAGCATCAATTTATTTAAAGTCAGATAAGAAATGTTAGTTCCGTAAATATTCTCTACTCATATTTAGCGCATACACATCCCTGTTCCAATGCAACGTTCCGCATTGTGACCGTCATCTGTGCGCACGTCTGTAATCATCTGTTTATTTGGATGTGTGTTCCATTCTGTTAATATGAGTTGTCGGTATTGGATCTGACTTATTGTTTAAATTGCAGAAAAACCTGTTCAAGCTATTGAAAAGATGCCCAACAAATCGGAAATACCTTTACCAGCGGAAGACTTAGACTGGATTCAGTTACGTCAGGATCTGGGGCCAGTTGTCGAAATTGAAACGACCAAGGAAAGACTTGTGCGCAAAATAAAGGAGAACCCTTTGGTGCCAATTGGTAAGCGATATACTAGAATTTGTTCGAATTTCGTTATGTAAACGTTGCCAATTATCGTTGAGATTTGCTTTCTGTTTCTGTTTATATGCACATAGGATGCCTGGCCACAACCGCAGCCCTAACAGCTGGCCTATACAACTTTCGCACCGGCAACCGCAGGATGTCCCAATTTATGATGCGTACCCGTATTGCAGCACAAGGATTCACAGTGCTGGCATTGATCGTTGGCGTCGTTATGACATATGGGGACAAAAAATAGTATAATTGTGATCCTAATATTTACTCATATATCGCAAGTGTATGTAGCATAAATTAAATGGTTATCACAGTTTTTTTTTTTTTTTTTTTTTCTTTTACCCAACATTTGTTATTAAACGAGCTGTATAACTCGCTTAGTGCCCAATTAATGTAATATATTTGATAGCAACAACGTGTTTTATGTAGTTAATGTTTATAAAGAGAGACTCGTTACAATCTATGCTTATCAAGTGCCTGTTGTTTGATACTCGGGAACTATGTTGCCAATAAAAGCGTCTATCATGACTAGTTGGACAGTCTGATTTGATCATTGATGCTAATAATTCATATATTCATATGAGCATCGAGCATTCATTAAGTGCATTTTCTTTTGGTCTTCGCCTAGGCCAAGTCTTATTGCCCCTTTGGTAACTAGCCAAGCGAATCTGCATTCGGTGTTCGGATTTGGCATAAGTTAAGTTTTCTCTGATTAACGGTACACATGTACGTAGGCTTCATTTTACTGTTACTCTTACGTAAAGTTATTTGTTTGCCCTTACTGAATGTAGTTTGATGTCATTAACAATTATTTGAAAGCTTTATCATTATTTTTTTTTTTCGACTAAGACTCGGCATCAAAACCCCTTAAAACCCGCAACTTTGTTGAAGACGGCCTTCAGTCAATTCATTTCAGTCATGATACCACTTTAATTTGTTTCACAACCGATTTTCAATGCATAATACCTTTCAAAATGTTCGATTTTTGTTACACTTTTTAGCCTATGTAGATTATATAGGAACATGCAAAGAATTTAGCTACATGTCAAATAATGTGGGGGACAATTTGAATAATCCGACTATGTGTATTGGCTGGGTGTGGCTAAGCCAGCAGGGGTTACTTGTTACCCACATTGAGTGGAGGTGCGCGCGCATGGACGCTCTTCGAGCTGGGAATATGGCAATTGTTTTCGCTACTCAGTTCAAGGTAAGATTTCATCGGTACAGGACACGTTATTGGATTAAGGTTTGTCAATGTTTAGAGAGAAGTTGACTTTTTTTTCATTCTTTTTGTTCGAGTAAAACAGTGTTAATTGGTTGATATTATCGGTTGCACATATATGCATATCATATATACACATATGCATCATTCGAGTGTCGATTGCTCGAGGATTTGCTGTCTGTATTTGGGTCGAGCCAAGGGTATACAATTGAGACAAACAAAACATTTTCACAATTAACCATCGAAATGCGTATGCGTACGTGTATGTGTATGTGTATATATGAAAAGCTAAATACTTTTGGCTAATGAAAACACAATTTGTTAGTTTTTTTTAAAAAAGTTGCCTGATAAAACGAGTGAACTTTAGTCGTAAATGCACGACTAGGATGTACCCAAGCTCACGCTCTTTTCCATGCATACAAACACACACACACACACGCATACAAATAAGAGCACGCACGCACGCACGCACGCACGCACGCACGCACGCCGCCGCAAGCTGCGCACTTAACGCATTGGCTGTGCTTCTTCTGCCCCGGAACCCAGTTTATAAGAAATGGTTTCTTGAAGAACTGCCGTGTTTATTGCCTGATCGCTATGAAACTTTCACGGACTTAATATGGCATTCGTATGTGTTTAAATATAAAATTATCTGAGCTTGGGTTTAGTTGAGCGGTTAAATAACATAGCATACACAAAGGTATACAAATTGGTCTATGTCCTTACTTTCAGGCAAAATGAATATCTTACTTGGAAATTGTGTGGGCAGTTGTGACCAATTGGCTGGTCCGCCACCAGATTTTATACTCTCAATGCCGCCGCCGCCGCTGCCATCGTTCCTGATATCAAAACCGAAGAGCATTGATATATTGTTGCCATCGAATGAGTCTCAGCCGTGTTTTGCAGCCTTTATGTGTGGCCAAAACCAGCATAATGATAGCGGCAATGAGCTGATGGAGCTGGTACGCAGCGATACAAAGAGTTTGGAAAATGTTTGGTTTTTCGTCTCGTCGTGCATTGGCATATTTGTGCTTGCCTGTTTCCTGGCATTGATTGTCATCAGATGCAAAGAGTATGTATTCCAGATTGCCTACAAAAATGATTTGATCTTTATTAAATTGCATGAATTGTTTTCATAATTATACTTAGCACCTTTTTCTCGTATCATGATGCGAATATCAAGCAAAACGCAATCAATGCCCTGGGTGAAGCAACCAAATCGAATGCCTTCACCTCGGGGGGAATACTCTATCCATGCGCCACAGCAAACAGTCGGGATCTTTTGCAGAGTCAGCTGGTGAATGATAGCCGCCTGCTGTGGGCCACCTTAACGCCACACGGCACCAGGCATTTCATAATTGAGAACTCTCAGGATGGCCACTACGAGTCCGTTGATTATCGCGGCAAGGCGCACAATCAGGTGTTCCGCGGCTATGCCAAGCAGTCGCAATCCTTTGTCAAGGTATCATAAGACATATTTGAATTGGCAGTTTATTGTGTCTATAGCATTTTGAAATATTCGCAGTCCTTCGATAACAATGGCTTTGTTGATTACGATTATGAGGATCCGACACCCCTAATGGACTCCTACCATGACGATATGGACTCGGGCTACCAAGAGCCCCATGAAGTGACCGGCTCGCTTCGACGCTCCCCATTGCGAGCACTCGCATCGTCACCCACAGCGAATGATATATCAAATATAACATCAACAAATCATAATCCCAACAATCTGGGGCCGAGCATCCATTCGAGTCAGGCTGCCAATACGCTCTCCATCAGCCGTAAGACAACGCTGTCGCGGCGCATTAGCGATGCCTCCTCCCATAATGGAACCTCTATGTAATGTTTGGTGCTCGTAGTCGCCTCGCCTAGTGTTACGCGCAATCAAGTTTTTTGTAAATTAAACATGGATTAATTGAGCAAACGGGAATCAGGAAAAATTTGCGTGCAGGAGAAAGCTGAAGATGCGTTGAAATGCCTGTCGTCCATAAAAAAACGAAAAAAAAAAAAAACTAATAAACTATTCATACAGTATTTATATACAGAAATGTATGTCCGCCTAGTCTAAGCAAAGTACTTAGTAATACGTCAGATACACATAGAACTCGATATGTTGCATAAGCTGCTAAACACAATTATTGAATCGCTAAATAGTAAATAAATAATATGCATTTTAGCTGCCAACTCGCAATATCGCCAGCTGCAACATAATATTATACATATATTGTATACTTTACAGCTGACAGTATACACAATCCTACAATACTATCCTATCATAATACACTTATAATTATTTATATTTTATGAATTTAAGCATATAAATATACATATTTTAAACTAATATACGTACAATATTAAGTGAAAATCATGGTTGTTGTTTCAATTTTCAATTTTATTTTACAATGCGCTTTCAACAACTTATGTTATATGTACATATACATTTATATATATATAAATATATATAAATATATATATACGCAATTTGTTTGTCCCATTAAAAATAAATAATTATAACGAACAGCATATAAAATTAAAATTTACTTTTTTTTCGCGAAAAAAAAAAAACAATTTATTACACAACGTTAGCAGCTTCCATGTGTTCAGCAACTTAATATGCTCTTGATCCAATCATGCAGATGGACCTCAATGACATTCACCTGGTTGTAGTTCTTCATGTGGAATTGATTGAAGGCCGTCGTCAGTTGCATTACGGCCGAGACAAAGTCGCTGAGGCGCAGAGTGCCATCTTTACGTATATATCGCTGGATTAGACAGTTCATGATATCTGTGCTCAGTTGGAATCCGATGTCATAAAGTGCATCACGTAGGCGTTCGGCACGTAAAATGCCGGCTTTCTCTTTTGTATACATTTTGAAAACACCTTGCCATGATTTCAGATTAACCATAAATGTTTTGAACTGTTGGAACGTGATGCGGCCGTTGCCGGTTTTGTCTTGGAGTGCGATTACCTGTCGGCATATATCAATGTTGGCGCATCCTTTGATATAGTCATTTGGTAGGCATGCCTCCAATAATTCGTGCAGCTCAAAGCAATTAATTGTCTTATTTTCATCGGCCAATTGCATATAAACGGGTTCATATTGACAGACACTCTTGATTTTCTGCACATTATCGTCGCTTTTTAGCGATGGGAATGGATCCAGCAATATCATTGTCTGCGTCTCCAGGCATGATAGCCGAAATGCCGACGTGCCCAGTATTCGAACCGTAAACTGTGCCTCCTCGGCGGGCTCATAGGTGGTGGGCATCAGCACATAGTGGCCGATATCAAGCTGTGTGTGATAGCTGACATGTCTGGTATTGCCATAGTCTGAGTTAAGGAAGCTCACTTGATTCTTGAAGAAGTCCTTTTGTAAACATTCGTTTAGGCTATAGTCCCGATTCCACATGTACATGGTGAAACCAATTACTTTCGGCTCGACAGCGGTATGCTGATTCAGGGCAATAACAATATCCTGTTTCTCCTGTATGGATACCAATAACTGTGGATTTATGTGAAAGGATTCATGGTTACGGCAACCGCCGGCAGTTACACCGCGTTTCCATTGTCCTTGATACATTTTCATTTTCCAGTGCAGCGGTCGTCCTTTAAGCATTTGCTCTCCATTTGCTGTATCCGAGTCCAAATAAACGATCTCTAGTGCTGTGAATGTGTGCACAAAATCATAAAACGAGATCCAAAACTCGCCCAATTCCAATTGGGCCAATAGACGTCCACGTTCCGTCGATGATACACGCTCCCATGTCTTAGACGTGGGCGACCAATCGCCAATAAAATTGGTTTTATCGCCAAAAGGCTTGGATGAGAATGTATCCTTAATACGAACCAGCTGTACCGAATCGCCAATAACGGTCTCAACTTTATCCAAACACGAAAGCCTTTAAGTAAATTTCAATAATACTATATATATTTAGAAAATCATATCAGCCAGACATACCTGTAATTGGCATTCACTAAAATGCCATTTGGTAGCCTTTCCGTAGTGTTCTTTTTCTGTACTGCCGCATTCTTAACCGCAATGCAGGTGACAATGCACGTTGTTGCCAGATGATCCTTCAGCGTTTGCGGCCTTATGCTGTCCGATATTATGGGCATGCATTTGACAACACCGCCGAGTAGATCGGTCAAGCCATCGGATCGTGTGCCATATTTGAGCGCCTCATAGGAGCCATGCAATTTGGCGATCGCCTTCTCCAATAGCGATGCCCAGAAGCAGTTGGATGACTGCGGCTGCATGAATGCGAGCCTGCCATTGATGGTCGGTAGACGATCGTCGACAAGCACTTCCACCCACTCCCCACACCACCACAGGCGAAAGCGATAGATGCCCATCGATTTTTCCAGACTCTGATCGGCGGGCACAACGCGATAAAATAAATTTCGCAACGAATATAAAACGCCCAAACATGAAACGAGCCAACGATCACCCATTTTACCAGGTATCACATCGAATTCTGCATTTTCATTTAGAAACGATGCCTGTGGATTGTTTAGTTCGGCAATGCGTTTCCATTGGAATGTGAATGGGGGCGTTTGATAATAAAATACGGATGATTGTATCGCTGGGAAATCAGCATCTTCCCACAATATATTTCTTGACCTACAATCACTGATAATGCGCTCATATTTTGATGCCATATTTCTTATATATTGTCCATATGTAATTGGTGTTTACATCACAACGATCGATTGTACAATTTAATTGTGTTTGATAGTCCTATGGAACTTTTTGAGTCTGAAGTGAAAGTTAATTTGTTGCTGCTGGCTTCGTTGGTAAGTCACTGCCACCTAGTCTAAGCCACTTCTTTGAGTGTGACCAGCTCTTCATAACGAAAAAACTGCAAATCAAAGCTAACTTTAATCGTCGGCTCAAGTCACGCTTGCGCGCATGCGCTTTTTGAGAGCGAGCGAGAAGGCAACACAATATGGATTAAAAAAGAAATATTATATATTCTTCTAAATGAAAAAAAAAAAAAAAAAATACCAATTTGAATTTTATTTTGCACTGTATTAACTATTAAAATACAGCAGACGTTATTCCTGGATGGCATTTCAAATAATAGTAAATCATAAGAGCAATGCCCATTATAAAAAACCCGTTTATCAATATGGCTAGATATAAGGGAATCCAAATAATACAAGTGAATAGATTTTGTAGAAAACATAACGATAAATAAATGATATACTTATACTTTGTTGGTCCATCTGAAACAGGTGTAAATATGAATATATATACCGCTCCAAATGTAAGGCACAATATGTAATTCAAAATCTGAGATCTTCCAAACTTCGGCGTGTCCACAATGAAGACTACAGTGCCACACAATAGTATATGTAGAATACAAGCCGCAAAAGTTTCCATAGGAAATATACTGGCCATGTATGCGATACAAATAGTGCGGGATGCTAAAGATTATATTGTTTGGTATACAAATTATTTCAATAAGATAGCTGCTTAGAATCAATTCGATTTACCTGTAAAACTGAGTAGAAAACAGAACTGTACGACAAGTCCTTTTGTTTCTATATCGTACTTGTCTAGCTGAACCAAGCGATTCGATCGGTTATAGGCCACCAAACACCAAGCGATGCTTATGAAATATATTAAAAAGGTCAGGGCACGTAGATCTGAAAATAAATGTACTTTACATTATGCATGTACTAAACATATTAATATATAAACTCATAGTGCATTATACTTATTACACGTTAAACTCTTGATATATCGCAATACAATAGCAAGCTGCAAAACTTTTTGGGGAGCAGATTCTAGAAATGAATCGAAGAGTCTTATGAAACCCACGTTACATTCTTCCTTTAAATATCTGTGATAACATCTAGAAATTGATGGAAACAAATTAAATATAGATTTTTCGACATTCTCTGAGCTTCTTCTTACTCAATTTGAGCAACCTTGTCGCCGCGCTTTTTAGCCTCATTATACTTCAATGTCCAGTTCAAGGTAGTTGCATCTCGAAACAAATACGAGAGTACAAGTTTCCAAAATAGGTCCGCACAGATGACGGGCTTTTTGCCCAGGTTACTAACGATTAGTCTACAAATTCCAATGGATATACGATAAAAAGGATAGCATATAAAAACAAACATTTGCTTACACATTTGAATATATTAGCGTCGTTAAAATCATAGGTAATAATATTGATGAAATTGTCCAGTGGCAATAGGTATACGATTCCGTTTTCCAATATTCAAACGCCAGATACCAGTTCATCAGGATCGTAATGAATCGCATAAATGCTGAAATTGCAGTCATTACAATGCTAAACGCAGTTATCTGGTCTGAGAATGCTGCAGTCTCAATGTTCTCCATAGTTTGGCGATAGACGTAACCTCTCTTAATAGCCTGAATCTTTATATGAGATTACAGTTTCCTATATACTATTAACTCTTCATTTAATAATCATATTTAAAACTTTCGAATGTTGTTTGTAGTTTGAGCCACAGCTGAGGCTTGTAAGCATATTTTTTTTTGTATGCGGAAGGCAAGCCAGCTGCGCATTAGAGATGGGAGATCTGAGCAAACACGAGCTATCGGAATATTCAACTCGCGCTTAAAAAATGGTGCTAATTCTTGCTTCAATAAATACTGACTGCTGTCTTGAACAAATGTTTAGGGAAAACGCTGCACATTTATTTTGCCTAAATTTTAGATAAGACAGCTTTCTGTTTTTTCTTGCACTGAAAAATAGAAAATCTTAAGAAAAGTAATTGCTACTGTCTTATTTTGATTTATTTATTTTCACTTTTTTGATACTTTTACGTTTCCATTGACATTCCATTTTCTGATAAACTTTAAACCTGTACCCTCTATTTGAATAGTTTTCTATATGTATGAGATTTACTTGATTTACATGTATAATAATAGAGAGATGTCCCCATTTATATGATATAGGAGATTACAATAAAACACTGTTGTGTAGAGAAAATAGCTTATAAACTGAGAACCGAGCATAAAGGATACATATAGCACGCAAATAATACATACAATGTATAAAAAATGTCCCCAAGTTCAATTGTTCGTTTCTTTGCTGTAACATTTGCACCATAGCCGATCGGCCAGATTGTAAACAAATATTTTGATGTCTTACAAATAACGCACCCACTTTTTGGCAAGCGAACTCCGCGAAGGATACAAACATGAACGCGGCAAGTTCGATATTTCGATTCCAAAAAGAAAAAAAAAAACAAATTACTTAAAACAATAAATCTTACTAAGCATAAATATCAATAGAGCACACAAGAGGAGGCTAGTTGCATGAGTATTGGTTAGCGCACTTGCGCTTCCAGTTAAGGCCAACTGCTGGTAATTGCGGCAAAGAGTCTCGTTTCTTATAAAATTGAACATGGACTCAATTAGATTGGCGGGTGTTATTTTCGAGCAGTGCTCTAGGTGACGGACAATGCATGTTTCCAATGTTTTTATATCGCTGCACTGTTTCTGGCCCACAACCAATTTGGGTATTGCCTTGATTTTATTATTATCGTGCATATCTGCCTCGTTAAAATACGTAGAAAATGTGCTGTTAATGCACTGTTGAATATTCTCCCTTTGTGATTCAAGGCACTCGGGACCTTCTTCCGCAATAAATAAGGCTATTTGGTCACCATCTTTATGGCACACAAAGTTTAACAAACTTTGGATAATACGTTTAATAACGTCCTGGCTTTCCTGCTCCTCCTTGTCCAGGCATGGCAACAGCTTGTTCGTGAACACATCAAAACAGTCTATGGCATTCGTTCGTTTAGCACAATATTTGTTGAACACGACATCCAGTTCGCCTTCAGGACTTGCCTCCTGTATCTCCCGCTGCAGTGTTGTATAATTGACAAGACTATTTACGCATTCGCTAAGCGTTGAAGCACCAGCCTCAATATCATTGTATGCCCGGTCGCCAGCCTCTTCGCCGGACACCTCAATGCATTTATTGCGGAATACTTCTTTGACTTGGTTGTAGGTAATGTTGGTTTTTAACAACTCATCTGGAAGTTGGCTTGGCAGATCGAGTTTATCCAAATTTAATTGCGCCTGCGCTTCAAAAATTCCGCATATTATTAGGTTTGACCATATCAAGTAAACGGCTGCCAACTTCATTCTGTTATATGATTATTAATTGGGCTTACTCAAACTTAAGTATTTCAAATAAAAAATGTGGTCAAACTATTTTGTTATGATGATCCAAGCAGCATTACCGTAACCCCTTCGAAAAAAAAGTGTTGTTTTAGTAATTAGTTGCAAATTGACATCAATTACATATGTATAATATGTACTTGTACTTTGAAATCCGAATCGTATGTGTGGATTTTTATAATTAATTAGTCATTGTGTTTATGTTACCAAGCCCCATCAATGCTTAAGGCCGTTTATCGTATATCGGGAATGATGGAAGGCCGTTTATCGTATATCGGGAATGATGGAATAGAACAAAAAAGATGTGCGTCAAATTAGCGGCGATGACTTCGCGTCGATTTTTGGTACTTGGTATCGAAAAAAGGTATTGCCCACTTTTAAGTACATTTAAGTCACCGCCGCTAATTTGACGTACATATTGTTGTCAATGTGTTGTGATAAACGCTATCGGCGCCATTTCGATAATATCTACTTATTTAGTTTTTGATTTTGATTTTCATTTTTTTTTTTTTTTGAATAGACTGTTAATGTGATTATTTGTTTGAGCTGTTACATTTGTTGATTGCTTACAGATCGTTATTTAATTTGTTAATTCATGAATAACAATAACAGGTAATTAATATCAATTTGCTGATAATGTGAAAAAACTCAACTTAACCAAATCTTTTTGAATCTTGTATTCCCCTTTCGCTCATTACTTACTGCTCAGCTTGGTGACACAAAGAGTCAGTGGCGCTGGTCGTGGCAATTTGGATAGAGCTTTGCGCTCATATTACCATGGTGATAATGAGCTCAATCAATATTTTGAACAATCGCTTGTGACCCAGGGCGCCGCGAAGTTGTGCGGCAATGCTGCATTATCAGCGCTAGCGGATGAGACCGGAAATGGGAATGAAAATGAACAAGTCACAAAACATGTTTGTGATGATGTTGAATTCACCTATTTGACGCCATCATCTAAGAGAGCGGCTCTCGATGTGTTGGCTGCCATATTTAAAAACGAGGATTTGAATGTCGTCCGCTTTTTGGTGATCTGTGAGCAGGCGGATGAGGCAGCCGATTGGATGCAAGAGTTGGGCAGGCGCAGCGTTGGCTGCCTTTTGTTAAACGAGCCCAAAAAGTTTATTGACTGCGTCCGCTTGTGGACTGACGGCGTAAGTAGAGGGTTTCATATTTACAGACAGCTTCCATTTACCTTCGCTATTTTACAGTCACTTAACTCGGTGCTGATTGTATGCGATCTTGTGTTGGAGCTGCTTGTGCAGTGTAGATCTTTGAGAGTCAACTACTTGATACACTCGACACAGCCATTGCCGCATGTGTTTCAAAAGCGTCTCGATGCCTTGATACCGATACCACGCAAGGGCATACAAGTGCTGGTCCTCAGATGCCCGGCAGCGAACCAGTTGCAATATATAGCTGCAGAACAAGTGTCTCCCAAAGCCGCAGCATCGAACGGTCGGGCAAGCATAAGTCTATCGGAGCTGAGTGCAACAGCAACATTAGCAGCATCAACTAAAAAACGTAGCCCAATGCTAAATAAAGAGTATTCAGTCGAAGATGCGTTGCCTGGCTCGGATGCAATACCCCAAACCATGTCAAGCCCTACGCCCTCTGACACATCAACATCTTCTGATGCATTCGATCCTGCTCACAAATCGCTCACTCTGCAACCCGGTGAAGAGCAGTTCGATACGGCCACCGGCTGTGTTCACACATATAACAACTTCGGCATCTTTGCCTGGAGTCGGTCGGAACAAATTTCGTGCTTTAACATAAGTGAAGTGGCCGCAATTGGACCGACCATCAAGGCAGCCATGCAAGTGCTTAACATTGGACATGCCCGCGCCAAAAGTGTGCAGCGCTACGCCTGGACGCATGTAGCTGCTGGTCGCTCCATGTGCGCAATCGGCAATGAGTCAATTGGCAAAACATGGTGCTATTTGCCCACGCTGTGTCAGCGCAATATTCAGGAGTCGAAGAATCGTAAATTCGACGGCAGCGACTATGGCCCCAGCAGCATTATCCTATGCGCAAATGCTCAGCAGGGCGAGCAAATTGGTAAATGGTGCTTGGACCTGCTGGGCATGCAGCGCGACGATATGGAGCACGTGATCAAGTTATTCAAGCATACCAGTGCTTACGTGGTTGCCCAACGTATGACACGTCCCTGCGGCATTTTAATTACAACTGTGGAGCAGCTAGGGCACATATATCAATTGCATAGCAAGTCGGTGCCCATTTTTAATCCGCGCGTCTTACGCTGTCTCGCCTTTGATGGCATCGATATCATGTGGCGTAACAGCCGAATCCCTTGCGAGAAAGTTACACAATGGCTATTTAATATTCTGCGCTTCGAGGAAGGCCACGCTCAGCTGTTCGTCGTTGGACGTTTGTGGATCGAACGGTTTATGTGTCGTGTCTTACCAAAATTGCCTGATGTGTTGCTCTTGTTCGAGGATGCGCTAGAAGCCACTGTATTTAACGGCCTGAAACTGGAAATGCTGACAACAAAGCCCCATCAACATGACCAGGATATATTGGCTTTGCTGCAGAACAAAAAACTAGATGAGCTTCGCGTGGTGCTAGCATGCCAAGGCAAACCTGACGCATCGAAGCTAAGCAAACTACTTTCCGACGCGAACATCAGTAGTATAATAATAGACAAACAAGATCGATGTTCAGAGATCGCATATGCCGAATGGTCCAAAAAACGTAAGGCCAGCGTGTTAATTACCATTGACGATGTGGTTCCCAAATTGCGAAGCGGGAGTATTGACTGTTTAATCCACTACGACTATAACAACTGGCCACGTTTTAAGGCACGCTTCAGCCTGTTCTATGGTAATTACAAAACACAAACAAAAAACTCCACTACTGCAGCCATATCCATAATGCATGTTGGTCTTGGTGATGTTGAGCAAACATGGCTTATATGCGATTTTATGCTGAAGCACAATCGTTCTCCGCCCGACTCCTACATGTCTATGCTGACGGAATATCGCAGGAATTGCGAACTCGATCAACCGCGTTCTAATTTGCCGCTGTGCCGCCATCTGATGGCCTATGGCAACTGCTATCGTCACACGTGCCAATATCGGCACATCTTGTGGGATTTTGAGACGGTGCCACCGGATCACCATCCAAAAAAAGGAGATATGGAATTCTACGTGCTTGCAGTAACTAAATAATAGCCTTTTATATATCATACATCTACAATCATGTTTTTTTTTTCTTTTAGAGCGTAACGCCAGCCCAAACTGCTGCCAAGCTAACTAAGGACAAAATTGCGAAATACTTTTTTAGCATGCCCGTTACCAAGCTGGGCGAAAGCATTCAATTGCACTACGAGAATCCGCTCAATCGACAAGTGCATTTGAATCCCAAGGTTGGCGATATATGCGTGTTAAAGCTAAACAAGCTATATCAACGGGTGGGAGTCACACGCATGAATACTGGAGGTCAATGTGATGTCAGACAACTAGATGCTGGCGTTGAGTTTTCATTGATACACAAATCGGAGCTGCTTGTGTGCGATGAGAAGTTTAAGGACGCATCCTTTGAGGCCTACGACCTGCGCATCACTGGTCTAGCGCCCTTCAATATGGAGCGCATTTGGCCAGAGGATGCCAAAAGATTGGTACGCCGCAAATTCTTCAATCGACTTTTGGGAAAGCCATGTCGCACTTTTACTGCTAAGGTCGATTTTGCTTTTCATGAAATCATTTTCGTGGAGAATGTGTACGACGATGCCGGCAATGACCTGAAAAGTTTTGTGCTCAAAAATATTCCCGTACTCCTAGATAAAGATGTGAAGACGCGCCTGCAAAATGTGGTTTCCACAGCCAAGCCGTTTTGTTATGAAGAGCTCGCAAATCCTGCGAGTCCTTAAGAATTTGAATCTCTTGCAATTATATCAAACTATTTGCTCATATTTACATTTATCCAAAGACTGCCATTTGGCAACATTGGGCGCAAATTTTTAAATTGTAAAACTTGACTATTTATTTCCTTGTTTGTGATTATACATTTTGTAAACCGTACGATGCTTAAGTAAGAACCAAACAGTTTTAACGTTAATAAAAAAGCTTAATATAACGATAAAGCGTTTCTTTTGTTAATTTTTTCAAAATGTTCAGACACTTTTTTTCCGACGTGGTAAAAATAAATATATAAAGTGGTACATTGGTATATTGGAAGCAAAAATTAAATAAAACCGTTACAAGGTTTGTTTTTACAAACCCGAACCTCAAGTCAGCCAATAAATATTTTAAATATGAAAAGGTCGCCAAAACCATCAATTTATATTGGGTATTGGTACTTTTCAAGAAGATGTAAGCGGAAGGAGAATGTACCAATTTATAATAAAAAAGTCATTTGCATACATAAAGTACCAGTTTTGGTACATTTGTACCACATGTGGCAGCCGCCTAAGCCTTTAGGTATATGTATATGTACATACAACCGATAATTTCCCTGCGCATTCGAATTAAAAGCATCTGCGTAAATGTACCGTTGTTATAGTCGAAAAAGTCTATAATAACTAATATCGATATAAATTGTATATATCGGTTAGTTGGCCACCAACTATTGAAATGCATGCGTGTAAAAGAACCGTTGCAATATTATGTATTTGTATGTGTGTATCATGTAAAAGTTATGTTCATAAATATATGTATGTGAGTGTGTACGCTATTCTATTAGAATTATACAATTAACATGCGGTTTTCTGATGAGGTAAGAGACCATTCTATTCGCCGCTCGAACTCCGAACTCGAATTCAAATTTGTGCCCTTGCAGGCCAAGTGCCATATTTGCAAGCGAATCTTTTGCTGCGGCAAATGCCGCCAAAAACACCAGTTCGAAACACACGCCATTGCAATAAGCCAACCGATGGCCCAGCACAGGGATACGGTTGCATTTGGCACTGAGATTGAAGTGAAAACGACAACCATCTATGTGTTTTGTCCGATCTGTGAGCAAAAACCGTTGACGCTGCGCGAGGAGATGTACACGGAGCTGCTGGCCCACATCGAGAGCGTGCACCTGCCATTGCGCTGTCGCAAGTGTCTGCGCCACTATACAAAGATCGACGATTTAAAAGAGTTCAGCAAATGCATCGATTTGGGCCAGGACTGCAGTTCCGCTAGCTCGGCTCAGAACCTAAGCTGCGACACAGACGCTTCAAAGGTAACGGTTAAAAAGGCAATAGTGGCTGCCAACACAATATCGACTCAGACATCACCCAACATAGCGAAAGACATGAACGAAACACAGCATCACCTTAACCTTACGCCCATATCGCTGTTCAATCTACGCTGGAAAGCCAAGAGTCGTCTGCAACAGGACGAGTTCATCAGCGACAGCGTCTCTTCAATACGAAATCTGTCCTCAGACAGTGTAAATTTGTTGGAGCAACAGCGTCGCAGCATTGGGCAAGTGTCTGCGCCGCCAGATAACGCACGCAAGGATAAGGGCAAAGTTATACGATCCACTTCGACGCCATTGCAGGTCTATACAGTGTTCGCTAAGCCCAAGGAGACACTTACTTTTAATGCATCGGCCGTTGGCGGCGGTCACATATCCAGCATTCATCACAGTGGCTGCGTGCTGGACGAACAAAACACGGCCCCGCCTTCTGCGCCAGATAACAGTCATCTACTGCCGCCGCCGTCGCACCAACAGCGCACCTGGAAGGTTGGCGGTCGCGGCAAGATGAGTGCTGTGACGCCACTGCGTCAGGTTATGTCTAAGAGCATACAAAAGGCATTTGTGGAGCATGGCGTCGGAATTCTGGCCACCCAAGGCGACCAGCAACGCATGCGCCTTGATTTGAGCGAGAACAGCTCGCCAAATGCCGGCTTACCATTGGATCTGCGTATGTCACCAGTCCTTCGGCGTACGCAGAGCGAAGACAGCAGGGAAACCGAAAATGGGCGCAGTTCGATTGGCCCTGCAGAACCCTACCAGATACTGCTGTCCGCTCAGAAGCTCACTAGAGAATCCATTATCATAACACGTACTCAGCACTCCGGTAACAGCGGCTCGTTGCCCGCATCTATGTCTAGCGCCAGCACCACCAGCACCGTTTATAATTCATGCGAGAGCGTGGAAATAATCACCGCCTCCTCATCTACTGCCGAACTAAGCGCCAATATAAAGCAAGCGAATGTCAATTGCATCGTGAATGTGCCACCAATAACGCCCATTACTCGCATACCTGGCGCCATAATCAACAAGAAGCTTATCAAATTTGAGACACCGCAAAAACAGGATATTCAAACAACACAAGCGATTGAGTCCACGCCGGACGACAAGGAAATCTTTTATACCCCTAATCCGAGCACTAGTCCATCAGCTGCCCACGGCAGCCCAATTGCTGACCCTGACCCCAGCAACAGTGCGCGACGGAGGCAGCAGATTGTGCCGCGCCAGCTGAGCGGCCAATTCTCGCCGCAGGTGAAGAAGCCACAGCTGCCGCGACCTCAGGGACCACGGACGCGTCCTCCCTTGCGCGTGTGTCACAATCAAAAGTCCTTTAGCTGCGTGCAGGATATCGGCAGCGACGATGAGGACGAGGTGTTCCTGCCAAACAGCGCATCTACGCATAACGACAAGAAGCGCCCAACTGTGGGCACTAAGTCGGAGACAGGACGACTTTGGTCACTGATGTCATCTGTCATGCGCTTTCCAATGAGATCGCTGAGAACTGATCGCTATTCCAGCAGCGCCGACAATGAGAACGCCCCTACCACTTCCGGTTCGCTAATCAGACGCTGTGCCTCCATTGCTGGTTCATTGGTTCGCACCATTCATGCTCATGATGGTGATGATATGCAGAGCTTGAAACGAAAACGTACCCAAACGCTGGACAGTGCGTACTGTAATCCATTGTCACCGACTAACTCCTCGAAGCGTTTGCGTATACAGCCAAGGAAACCAATCGACCGCATGCGCAAGAATTAGTTGTATTCTTTCTTTTCAAATATTTAAGTTGTGTCATTTTCCCATTAATAAATAATGTTGTACGAGAATCTTGGGGATTTCAAAAACTTTTTAAAAATCGTTATTAGTTTAAATGAAATGCAATTTGGTATCGATTAATATCGGTTGCAGTAGCTGTGCGATATACTTCGGTATTTGGTTTTCATACATTTAGTAGGCATAAACTCATCTCTAGTATACTCCGATTGTACTGCGTTGAATTAGTCAGTATTTATAGTTTTTCTCAAACGGTCACACCAAACCAACTCGTTGTTTGTGGTGGTAGTGTGTGTGTGCGCGTGTGTTTTTCACCTTTTCTTCGTTGTTTTTTATCAAGCTGTCGCAGAAAATAATTATTAAGAAATAGAAAACCAAGAAGCAGAAATTTGTGATGTCGTTATCAAGTCTTCTGCCCACACCGACCAATACGGTATGGGATCGCGAGGACGAGCGTCGTCTTTCTGCCAAGGGTGCTCCAATGATTGGTGCACTGGTCTCCGCCAAAATAGCAGCGCCACCTTACGGCCAACGCAAGGACTGGATACCACGCACAGAGGCTGACTTTGGGGACGGTGGCGCCTTTCCTGAAATACACGTAGCACAGTATCCGCTGGGTAAGACTGGCAATGGCAAATTTGTTTGTATTGATATTCATATACATATATATATTTTCGTTTAGGTCTTGGGGCACCTGCTAATGTGGGTAAAAAACCAGATGCGCTTGCCGTACGATTAGATGACAAGGGCAAAGTCAAATATGATGCCATTGCCCGACAAGGGCACGGAAAAGACAAAATTGTATATTCATCGATATCGCAGCTGTTGCCAGCTGAGGTTTTGGCTGAAGATGCGGACGAGCTGCAGCGTCCCGACGAAGAAACCGTTGCCGAGACAACCGAAGAAACACGTCTGGCTCTAGAGAAGCTGACCAACCAAAAGATTACCTCAGCTCTTCCAGTGCGCCATGCTCAAAAGGCAGCGCCTGCCCAGTACATTCGTTATACACCATCGCAACAGGGCGATGCTTTTAATTCTGGCGCCAAACAGCGTGTCATTCGCATGGTGGAGGCCCAGCTGGATCCCATGGAGCCGCCAAAGTTTCGCATAAACAAGAAGATACCACGTGGTCCGCCATCGCCACCAGCACCAGTGCTGCACTCGCCCTCGCGCAAGGTAACCGTGAAGGAGCAGAAAGAATGGAAAATACCGCCCTGCATATCCAATTGGAAGAACGCCAAAGGTTCGAACCAGCACCTATATTACATTATTTTACTTAGTTAATCCGATCTGTTTAATTTCATAGGTTACACCATACCACTGGATAAGCGCTTGGCAGCCGATGGTCGCGGCCTGCAGCAGGTTCACATCAACGAGAAGTTTGCCAAAATGGCTGAAGCTCTTTACATAGCCGATCGTAAAGCGCGTGAGGCCGTGGAGGCGCGTGCTCAGTTGGAGAAGAAGCTGGCACAGAAAGAGAAGGAGAAGAAGGAGGATATGCTGCGCATGATGGCGCAACGTGCACGCGAGGAACGTGCGGGCATACGCAATCCAGAGCCAGATGCACCCGGCGGTTCTGGCGGTGCGGATGCACGCGAACGCAATGATCTCCGCGCAGAACGTCAACGGGAACGGCAGCGCGATCGGAATTTGCAACGAGCCGCGCCAGAGAAACGCACCAAGCTGCAGCGCGAACGGGAGCGTGACATATCGGAGCAGATTGCATTGGGCTTGCCAGCCAAGAGCGCTGGCAATGGCGAAACCCTGTTCGATCAGCGCCTGTTCAATACCACAAAGGGCATGGACTCAGGCTATGGAGACGATGAGGCCTACAACGTTTATGACAAGCCATGGCGCGATTCCAACACAATGGGCGCTCACATCTATCGACCCAGCAAGGCGGCAGACAGCGACAATTATGGTGGAGATCTGGAGGCCATTGTGAATACGAAACGCTTTGTGCCCGATAAACAATTTTCGGGTGCTGGTTCGCGTGATACAGCTGCCGCACAGCGCAGCGGACCAGTTGAGTTTGAGAAGGAGGAAGATCCCTTCGGTCTTGACAAGTTCTTGAACATGGCCAAGAAGGCACCCAAGCGTGCTGACGAAAAGATCGAGCGCGGAAGCCACTCCGACCGCAAGCGTAGCCGACGCGATTAGAATGTCAGACTCAAGGAATTAGGTTATCTTTTTAAACAATCCCAAAAATATGGCAAATACATACATAATACATACATATTATAAATATAAACAACAGACATTAAAACATTTATTTTATTCACTGCCAAATTTTCTTAAGAATTGGCGCTAATGGTACTTAACACCCAAGGTATATAGTATTCGACTCGGGTAAAGAGCATTGGTTGTCCATGATTGTTGCAACTGACTGTTCCGACTGAAACGATGCCGGCCAAATAGTATTTGCTGTTTTCAGAGCCAATTGGGTCCTGCATCATAAGCGGTCCGCCGGAGTCGCCATGGCAGGTTCCGGATGGAGTGCTGCCACCGGCGCACATCTGACCGGACATCACCTGCGGATGGATTTGCCTGCAGCTAGCCATCGACATGACGTTAAGCTCTGCCCTCATTTTAACTGGACTACCTCCGGAGCGTATTCGCTCTGTATTGCCCCAACCGGCAATGTCCATCGCATAGTCCGCATAGGCGTATTCATCATTCAAATTAGCCACCGGCAGGCAAATCGGCAGCACAAACTCTGAAAAGCTAACTATACGATTAAGGCGCAGCAATGCAATGTCGTTGGCATAATTGGGATCCAGCTGCCCAACATACTGCTCGTGCACTATGATGCGGTCAACATTGATGTCTCTGTGCTGTGGTGCGCATATTCTTTCGTTCTTAAACTCTTGACAGTCGGGTGCGCTGGTCGTGTTCCACTCACCCAGGCGCGCCTTTAAGAACAGTTGACTACTATCCCGGCTGAGCGCACAGTGCCCCGCTGTTAATATCCAGCGCTCATGGATAAGTGAGCCACCACATATTTGCCTGTATTCCTCGCCTGGCAAATACTATGTGCATTGTACACTGTGCATTGGCAACAGGGGCGTTTAAAGAAAGTAAACTTACCGTCATTAGTGGCGAACAGCAAAGCCATCCAGGGGAAATCCGTAATGTGAGTGTCTGTGCCAGCTACAATACGATTTGCTATGTTCATCCCAATGCCACCACAAACGCCCGGCTGGGGTAGCAATGGCTTCAAGGTAAGGGCAGCATACGCTGTCGGCATGCGTCGGCAGCATACCAAATCGCTCCGCATCTGACTTTGACAGTGGCTACGACTCAAACTGTTGAAGTTAACGTCCGTTTCCCAACACAATTGACGGGGCTGGCAATATCCAATCTCGTCGTCCACGTTACAACGGCCATAATGTCGTAAGGGCTCTGTAAATGTGGAGTTAAATTAGCAAAAAACTTCAAAAATAATGATGAAATCCAACGTACTGCTGCCAGCATACACCAATGCCAATATGGCGCTGAATATGGCCAAGCCACGGACTTTCAATTTAAACATGTTGATGATGCTCGATGTTCAAAAATAGGTACATAATTGAAAAACAAAAGCATCTTATCAGTTTTGCGGGCACAGTTTCAGCGGAGATGGGTCAATGCTAGAGATCATGATTGCTCTCTCATATTTGGCGTTGTGGTATGTGTATCTAGAAAATCCGAATTTTTGGCGCTATATGCCCATGCCTTTCTCCTAGGCATAACCAAAAGCCGCCACGACAAACTCACTCAAACTCACTCCTGCATTCACTGCCGGACATAATACGAAAACAATCAATTCCATTTATATATGTATAGCATGTGCTTAGACAAGTTGGTTAAAATTCGCCGCCAATAAATTTAAACATCGAGAAAGAGGCCCAGTGCTGCTATTTAAAATGATTACAGCCACATCGGTGCACGTTATCGATTTCAATGTTATCGGTTTTGGCGATACATCGATACTCGGCATGACATTGAGTTGACATTTCGGAGTATAATTTTAGCATTTCTAACGTTTTAGTTCTAAATTTTTGCAATTTAACAGTCGACAAGTGTTTTTAACTAGCCTGTAGCAGACGCGTTTACTGTCTAAGCGACCGCACACCCTGATAATGCGACAGTTTCTCAGCCTTGACAACGATTAACGTAGCTTTTAAGTGCAGCCAGCTGCTGCTGTTGTGTGGGTGGGTTCTGGGTGGTGGGCTGGTGGCCGCGGGGGAGGGCCCCAAGACATTGACAACAATTACATACGCTTAGTAACATCACGCCGCATACACGACAACAAACGCTCTTTGAGATAATTATGTAAGTGTATGTTAGAACAAATATCAAAATGCAATAGCTACATTAATCGCTTGTCAACCTAATTGCCGTAGAACACGCAAAGAAGAAGATCAACTGAAATGCGTTCGCGTAGCAATTCGGGCGTGCGCCTCGACTACTATCAGCGCATTGTGCATCGCTTAATATTGGCACATCAGGAGCCAGTGACCGGCCTGTTTCCCGCTTCGAATGTCAACTCGCATGCCTGGATCCGGGATAATGTCTATTGCATTCTGGCTGTGTGGGGCTTGTCCATGGCCTACAAGAAGATTGCCGATCAGGATGAGGATCGGGCCAAGTGCTACGAGCTGGAGCAAAGCTGTGTCAAGCTGATGCGCGGTCTGCTCATGGCAATGATGAATCAAAAGGACAAGGTTGAGAGATTCAAAATGACCCAGAGTCCATACGATTCGCTGCATGCCAAATACTCCAGTAAGACCGGCCTGCCTGTTGTCGGTGACAATGAATGGGGTCATTTGCAAATTGATGCGGTTTCCCTGTACTTGCTCATTCTGGCCCAAATGACCGCCTCCGGTCTGCAGATCGTCTTTTCATTGGACGAGGTTTCGTTCCTACAAAATCTGGTATTCTATATTGAGTCTGCCTACTCCATACCTGACTATGGCATCTGGGAGCGCGGCGACAAGACCAATCATGGTTAGTACCGACACATTTGCCCGCGAGTGGACACTTTCGATGATTTATTTATTCTTGACCACAGGTGAGCCCGAGCTGAATGCCAGCTCCATCGGTATGGCTAAGGCCGCTCTAGAGGCCATGAATGAGCTAGATTTATTTGGCGCTCGCGGTGGACCTGCTAGCGTTATTCATGTCCTGGCTGATGAGGCTCACAAGTGTCAAGCTGTGCTGCAGTCGATGCTGCCCCGCGAGTCCAACAGCAAAGAGCTGGATTCGGGCCTGCTGTGCGTTATTGGCTTCCCGGCGTTTGCCGTTGATGATGCCCAACTTATATACAATACGAGGGAGGCAATACTGTCGCGCCTGCAGGGAAAGTATGGCTGCAAACGTTTTTTGCGCGATGGCTATCGCACACCCAAGGAGGACCCTTCGCGTCTCTATTACGAACGCTGGGAGTTGCGCATGTTCGAGAATATTGAATGCGAGTGGCCTCTCTTCTTTTGTTATCTGATACTGTTCCATGCATTTCAAAATGATAAGCACATGGTGCAGGAATATGCGGATAAATTGGAGAAGATAATGGTGCGCTCCGAGGATGGCACACTGCTGATACCCGAAAGCTATGCAGTGCCGCAAGAGTTGGTGGGCTTTGAATACCAAAAGCCCGGTTCGCAAGTACGTGAAGTTGTTGGCCGTTGCCCATTCTTGTGGGGTCAGTCGCTCTTTATTTTGGGTCGCCTGCTGCAAGAGGTGAGAAATAATCTCAGTTATATCTATTGCAAGTTGCTTTAACTCGTTGTATAATTCAGGGCTTTTTGGCTGTGGGCGAGCTGGATCCGTTGAATCGCCGCCTGGGCGCCCAGAAAAAACCAGATGTCGTCGTCCAGGTGGTCATCATAGCCGAGGATAATGAAATACGCGACAAGCTGGCCGAGCACGATCTTCATGTGCAAACCATTGCCGAGGTCGCACCCATTGAGGTGCAACCGGCACGTGTGCTTAGCCATTTGTACACGTACTTGGGACGCAATCGGAAGCTGGGATTGAGCGGACGTAAATCTCGCGACGTTGGTATTCTGAGTACTAGCAAGCTCTACTCTCTCAAGGATCGCATCTTTGCCTTTACGCCGCAGGTAAATAGCACGGATCGAATTGGAACAAAAGCCCCTGCTCGCACGCTGTACCGCTCTGTCTGTACACACTGAAGCTCTTTATCTTTAGCTCTCTATCTATCTCTCTCCCTCTTTCTAACTTCTAGTTATTATTTATTTTTCTGATTTGAATTGATTCGAAATATTTTCATTTTCTTATTTATTTTTTGTTTACTTATGTTCTTATTATATGCTATTATTATTTATATTATTACTATATTATGCATTAGTTTGTCGACTTGTCGCGCTTCTATATCGCCTCCGATAACGAACTCATGATTGACATCCTAAAAGGCGAGATCAATTTTCTCAAGTCCGCTTGGGATCTGCTGGGGCGTCCCTTAGTTACGCTGGTGTTGAAGCGCATCCACTTAGGTCGGTCCACCCAAACTCAGTGTTAATTTTTATATATATAATATTCTCTAAGCATACACATGTGTATTTATTTTAGTTATTATCTGTATATTTGTTATTTACATTTTTCCCATATGTGTGTGTGTATGGTTATAGTTATTTTTCTTAATATTTATTTTGTTCTGATTATGTTATTTCTAATTTGCAAGGGTTGCGTTTTTTTTATATTTTCCTTGTTCAGTTGTAGATTTATATATATGTATATATATATACACACAAACACACACTCTCACTCACACACACAAACACACACACACACACAATATGCACACATATTGATTTTAGTTTAGTTCTAGCATTAGTTGAGTTGGTTTTATAGTTTATAGTTTGCATTTAGTTAACAACTCAGTTTCCGTTGCAATTGCAAACGTTTGCTTTGGTTGTGGACATCTAAACACAAATACACGCACACGCGCGCACACACACACACACTCGCACACGTACACACACGTGTACATCCACAGCCAAAGCTGTATTGTATTATAGAGTATATAGTACATATTGCCGACATACGTATGTATATATGTGTTTGAATTCCTACCTACATATGTATGTATGTATTTAGCTGCCTAGTTTACTTGATTCTGCGACAACCCACCTCTACACGCTCCCATTTATCTATTAATTTCTCTATGCCGTGCACTGATTCCTATTCAACGAAACGAAAGAGATCCGATGCCCTATGAAAATTGGCCAAATTGCAAACGAAAAACAAAACAAAATCTTTCTCTGTTCTCTTTTTGTATAATTCGTGCTTAACCAACAACAACAACAACAACAACAACAACAACTACAACAAATCCAACACACACAGCATATCGACTATGAAGAATACTACACGACACGCGATCCCGATCTGCTCGCAAGCAATTTTACCACAAACTTAGGCTTCCTGACCAACAATTGGCGTCACATGTTGGGCAGACCGACAATCACATTAATGGCAACGCATTATATGCTAGGTAACTACATACCAACTACACCCCTTCCCCTCTCCATCCACTGCACATCACAAACACAACGAATGAGCTGCATATATATATAACATATATAAAAACACAACAAGTGATATGATCTATTGTATGCTATAAAAGGATTCATCTTGCGATCCCATAATGACTTTGATATGTGTTTGATTGCAATGCGCTTTTGCTTCTTGTTACAATTCTCCTCTCTTTTTTCCTCTTCTTTCCAATACCCATGCCCATATGTATGTATATATGCATGTATGTATATGTACAGCATCCAAGCGCAAATTTAATATTCTAGCACGCATATGTATGTATGTTGTTTTGTTGTTCCCCTATGATATTTGTTTGTGTACGGCTCTTGAACAAATTGAGGTTATGTGAATATAGCGAATAGCTTGGCGGAGTTTCCGACTTTCAATCAACACAATTAAATTGATTTAAGCTTGAGAACTTATTGCCCAACTTATTGGGCATCGTTGTATTAGTCCGTATAGAGAAGAACCATTATTCGACTTTTTTCCATAGTTAATAGAAATATTTTCCTTCTCAGCAAAGATTCCAAGAACCGCAAATACCAAATTTATATTGCGCATGGCTAATTTATGTTTCCGATCTTTCATATAAGCGCCAACATTTTTAGTTTTCTTAGAAAGGAAGAAACCAGCATTGATTTAGTTAGATGCTATTTGTCATCTAATCGACCATATTCAAAATTACTTTCATGAAAAACAGTTAACCCAGGCATAACATCTGTGAAGTAGTGTTATTGGGGGTTTATCTCTTGATTAATATTGATTCAGTTTATGGTATGAGCATAGTCGTGCTTGGACTAGAATAGCCTTGCGAGTCAATACTCAAAAGAGTTTTGGGATAAGTAAAATAATATAGGATTTTGTGGAACCAGTTTGCATTTGCCATGTGCTCATTGAAATCTGTAAAGATTTTGTTAGTTCAAGATCTAAGTGCAATGCTCTTTCTATTACCCTAAGTATTGATCGATATTTGTAGCACATTGGAGCCCTTTCTATCTAGATATGATAATCCTTAACTGCACTCCGCTTATGCTGCACATGCTGAAACTCACCCAAAAATATGGTGCTGGTTCTATGCTAACTACCAGATGGCGAATCGTTGAGTAAATCTTTGCGTATCTTTGCGTCGGTTATTGTTGTAGTTTGTGATTAAAATGTAGACGTAAGCGTCACCTGCTAACCTCACACCTAATCCAATCGAGCATCAATCGATCAATCAATCCCATAACAAATCATACGACACATTGCGAATGCAATCACAAGTGGATTTTGGTAACGTTTTCTTTTGCCTGCTGCACGCACACCCACAGACCAGGACAAGATACCGCTGGCCATGATTCAGACGATGCGTAAGCTTAAGTCCGGCTATATAAATGGTACGCGCGTGATGCTGGGCAATCTGAAGGACTTTCTTAACACCTCAGCCATTACGGACTTGAGCTTTTTGGGCAGCACCGAGGACGGCTATCCGGACCGGCTGCATCCAGACGTGCAGACCTATTTGGATGAGCATCTATTGCGATCATTCAGCAATCGCAGCACCATGAATCTGCGCGGCGGTCAGCTGCGTCCGCGTCATCTGCGTCGGCGCATGTCCTGCAAGGGCGCCATTAAGAAGACCCGTTCCATCAACGTGGACTGTGAGTTAGCCCCAAAACAAAAACATAACAAATTAGACCTGCCATTTGAATCATTGTTTTTTTTCTTCTTTCTAGCCGACAATTTGGGCATGGAGGGCCCCACGCCGTTAACTGAGCGCCGTCTCTCCTCGATTGTGCCGCCGCCCTGGCTGCAGGCCAACAAGCAGGGCCATGTCAGCGTTTTTGCCACCACGCCCGAGGAGGGGCCCAGCTCGCCGCCGCAGCTGGGCGGCGATCTGGGGCTGCGCGAGAATATCTACCCCATGGATCCGCAGCACAGCCGTTCGGCCATCGATCGCCGCAGCGAATTTGTGCGCCAGCAAGAGAGTTAGTTCCTGATCCAACACATACAGATCCCCCTCCCATTTTGTAGTTTGTTCTCATTTTAGTATCTGTTTTTTATTTTTTCTTTTCTTTTCTTTTCGTTTCATTTTGGTTGAACCTTTTGCGTTCTTTGCACACCTTCAAATAAATAAAGTAACAGTGCCAAAAATTCTCATCCAACGCCATCGTCCGGACACAAACTTTGCGGACACAGAGGTGGAGGAGCTGATCGCCATGCTGCGCGAAACGGAGAATCTCGAGGAGCAGGGCGACATCTTGCAGTACCTGGTGGATACTCAAGGCTTGGACTTCAATACAGGTAGGTGAACGCCCAGCTCATAATTCAACAACACGATTCAGCCGTGCAGATGTCTATGGCAACTGGTTACATAGCGGGACTCATTTAGGTGCCAGGATGCAATATTAAACCGCATACACGTAACACACTGTGGGAATACACTCACTCTCTCACACACACACACACACATACATACATGCATATACCATATGCACATACCCTATAGCTACACAATTGTTGTAGTTATATCAGTGAGGTTTAATGGGTATCCCAGAGACTTGCGGGTTAGGCTGTTCATTTGCTGTTCGATTTCACAGTGGAGAAGTTACAAGTTTCAAGAGTCGAAACATTTTTCAGTTTTAAAAAACATTTGGCGAAAAACGCGAATATTAGATCGAACATTTCCATATATATGTTGCAGTATTAAATCTTGAGCAACTGGAAAATAGCCGAGTTTGTCTTATTTCAATAAAAACTCAACTTCGAATAGTATTAAACAAAACGAAAAACGTATTGTCCCACACCAACAGAATATATAGTATGGTAATTAACCATTTCGATTTTTTTTACTCAAAATCTGTAACATAATGTTAAATTTTAATTCTGAATTTAAAAAGGAAACATTGTTTGTCTTGATTTAAGTTGAAATTTCCCAAAAAAAAAAAGACTCAAATTTGTGAAATCGGCCGCAAAATGAATTGGTTTCATTTGGCTTAGATGTTGCATAGTTCGATATACAATTCGACACATTCGATATAATTCACATTTAATTGTTTTGTGCCTCGTTCTTTGTACCATGTGCTTTGTGCTCTCGTCCTTGTCCACACACTTCACTTCATATACGCATCCGCATACGCAGCGGATCTGGGCTTAAAGCACAAAACCGATGATAGTGCAGCTGGTAAGTGTTAAATTGTTCCCTGATCCTTGATCCTCGGGCTACTTTTGTTGGTGTTGTACTACTATGTGATCCTATTCCCACACTTCCCAATCCCAATCATTACCCTCCCTACCCAATTGGCTTTCAGATATTTCTATAATCCACAAACAACAAGCTATTTGTTACGATCCTGTCCTATCATTTAATTAAAGTCCTTTTCGTTTTCGTTTTCTTTCTCATATTGTATTTTTTGTTGTGCATCTTGTTGGCAACTTTTCGGTTCCCGATTTGTTCTACAATTACACACACTTAATTTACTTTTGCACAATCTGTTATACATTTCTATTATGTTACCTGTTAAGTGTATACGTTACGTATACTTCATGCACATATTGTCCTAAAAACTGTTATACTGTGATAAACTTCAATAGTTATTTGAAACCATTTTACTTGTGTACTCTTATACAACATACACTTAATATTGACAATCTGTTATACTATTCAAATCTTATGCTAGGTACTCTTATACCAGAACTTACACTCTTCTACAAACAGTTGTACACGAAATATTACAGCCTCTTTCCGCTTGGTTTAATTTTATGCCGCTTTTTATTAACTTTTTAACAAATTGTTTTATTTTTATATATTTTATTTTCATTGCACAACACAACACACGCACGCCCACACTCGTTAACCATGTAAACGTAACCACATAAATTATCAAACAATTTTCTGCATTATCAATTACTACAACTGACCCACCCACAATGGCCCACAATCTCCACAATGCGAACCTAACCTCACATAAACGAACCCAACTAACCCAAAATAAAAACTAAACATACAAAAAAGATCTCGAGCTCGACGATGTGATGCTCGAGCTGTCAACTGCTGGTGGTGGTGGTGGTGCTGCTGGTGCCGGTGCTGGTGATGGTGATGGTGATGGGGCCAAGCTGCCTGTGCCCGTGGTAGTGCCCACAGTGATCATCGATGCCACTTCACCCACAGCGAGCAGCGGCGCTAAGAAGGACGAGGACAATGCCAACACGGCCATCGTTTCAGTTGCCGCCGTCACCGGCGCCGCCGCCGCCGGTTCCAATAACAGCAGCAGCAACAACAACAACAGCTTGAATAACAACGATTCTTCTCAATCTGAAGGCATGCTGGAGGAGGGACGCGTTGTGACTGTTAGGGATCTACTGAAGGGCCTATACGAGAAGGCCTGTCAGCAGAAGCTGTGGGGCCTGGTGCGCCACACCGCCGGCATGCTTGGCAAGCGTGTCGAGGATTTGGGCAAGGCCGTCACCGATCTGCTGGTGCGCCAAAAGCAAGTCACAGTCGGCATGCCGCCCAACAATGAGCACACCATAACGGCACCGCTGCCCGAGGTTGAGCTGCGTCAGCTAATACACGATGTGGGTACCACATAGAGTTTAATTACCGCCAGCAGCTGCAGACGCTAATCGATTGGTTCCATTGCAGGCATATGGCGACGACGAGAGTACGGCTATGCTGACACAGGAGTTGATGGTCTATCTTGCCATGTTCATACGCACCGAGCCGCAACTGTTCCACGAGATGTTGCGCCTGCGCGTGGGCCTTATTATACAGGTAATGGCCAAGGAGCTTTCGCGCACGCTTAACTGTGGCGGCGAGGCCGCCTCGGAGCATCTACTTAACCTTTCGCCCTTCGAGATGAAGAATTTGCTCTATCACATACTCAGCGGCAAAGAGTTTGCCGTCAGCAGTGGTGAGTCTGTCTGGTGGTCATCGATGATTTCAGTAGCCCTTTCTAATCTCTAATCACATACGCACATTTCAGTGGCACGCGGCAATCTGTCCATTGTGAGCTGCAAGTCGAGTCGAGTCAGCAAGAAGAGCCAAATCGGTCTGGGTGATCCGGAGGGCGAGGATGCCCTAATAGCGACCATCGATGACCGTCAGGGTCAGTGGCTACGACGCCGACGACTCGATGGCGCCTTAAATCGTGTTCCACGCGATTTTTACTCGCGCGTCTGGACCGTGCTGGAGAAGTGCCAGGGCTTGGCCATTGAGGGGCGCGTGCTGCAGCAAAGCCTTACCCAGGAGATGACGCCGGGCGAGCTGAAATTTGCCTTAGAAGTAGAAACGGCACTCAATCAAATACCACAGCCCGAGTACAGGCAGCTGGTGGTCGAGGCGCTTATGGTGCTGACCCTGGTAACCGAACATAATATGGTGCCCTCATTGGGCGGCATTATCTATGTGGAGCATCTCGTGCATAAGGCGAATCAATTGTTCTTAGAGGACCAACGTAAGGTGCAGGGTGATGCGACGCTGTGCTGTGCCAAGCTCAAGGATGGCAAGGAGCAGCAGCAGGCTGCCTCGGGCATGTTACTCTGTGGAGGCGCCGCCTACATATGCCAACATCTCTATGACAGGTGGGTGCACAGCATATTAGTCAGCCAGATCATAGAGTATATCATTCTCTCTCTCTCTCTTTCTCTCTCACTATCTCTCTTGCAGTGCTCCTAGCGGCAGCTATGGTACCATGACATACCTGTCGCGCGCCGTCGCCCTGGTGCTGGACTGCGTGCCTAAGCATGGTGAAATGGAATGCGCAATCTCCTAAAGCTTAGGTGCAAACGCTACTCTCGACCTGGAAACAAGCAAAGCGTCTGTAGGACGACGCTCACTTAATGCCATGTACTGTACTACCGACGGCTTCTACTATTTTATCTATCTCTCGCTTTCTCTCTGTATCTGGTTATCTCTCTCTCTCTCTCTCTCTCTTTCTAACTATCTCGCTGTAGACACAGTCTCATTCTCTCTTGCTCGCTCGCCTCGTGCTTGCGTCTGGCCGTGTATTTAGCCCAACGATATGTTAAGTCTGAGATCCGCCCGCCCCGGCAATGCTGTATATATGTATTTTGTAGACCATCCGCCTACTAAGCCTCATTTGTTAATGTGTTTTATTTGTTGTTTATAATCTTGAGCGGCAATCCCGGGAGCTATACATTTTACTCCCAATATACTATCTACGTACATGCGCGTACAATAACTATGTATTATCATAAAAAATTGATTGTATACATCAAAAAAAAAAATATATATATATATATAAAAATTGATTTATACACGCAACTGGCAATTGCATATTCAATTGATTCCTCGCCGGAATTTTGAACGACACTTTTTGTTTTAGCTTCAATAAGCTGCAAATTATTATTGTAAAAAAGAAGTTAAAGGAGTACATTTTTTTCCAATGTTATTTGTAAATTGTGTTTAATTTGGGGCAGTTATTTAATATGTAACAAGCATTTTGTATATTTGCACACGTACAAGTTGAAGAAATCATATCTCGTCTAAAAAGTTTCGATCAGTATCCGATGAAACTACAGGAAGAACGGACCATCTGTTTGGTAAGTAGGTTCCTGTAACCATGAGGAATATACAGTAAATTTACTTGGGAATTATTTGCAAAAAAAAATATAAAATAAATACATTATCATATTATAGATAATGCCTTAAGTGCATCCTCTATATTTAAAGAATCTCCGACAGCTTAAAAATGTTTTTTTAGGCGACATTTTGAGCTATTCCCACAAAACATTTCCAACTACTTGTAGTATGTTTACATAAACGAGCTAACATACTAAATTGTATTTTTTATGACTAGTACTCCGATATACAAGATCCTACATTTCAAATTTGAGTTTTTTGGCGGGGTAAGGACATATCTCCGCCCAACATTTTCCGACATAGTGTCCGTCTGTCAGTTTCTGTGCGAACTAGTCGTTCAGTTTTCAAGCCATTGTCTTAAAAAAATGACAGACCTTTCAATTGTAGGCAGTAAAACCTCGAAACTGGCTGCATCGAACCACTGTATCACTATAGGAAAGATCGGCGGAAAAGTAGATTGTTATGAGAAAAACTTAAGGTATTTGAGCCAAACTCGGCATTTACTATTTAAGCTAAGCTGCTTATCTTAACCATAAGGCCGAGAAGCGATAACCTGATAAGAATAAATAACCAGGCCTCTATGTAGCCCCAGCTAATACCAGTTGCGAATTATAAGCAAGACACGTGTGTGATTCTAGTCTGATATATAAGCTACAGTCATACAAATATAATCAATATCTAGCTATTGCAAGTAACCAAAAAAGATCTTGCCCAAAATAAAACTATTTGAAAACTGGTTTCAGCTTTTAGTTTGGTTAAGCATAAATATCATTTCTTTTATTTTATTTTATTTTTTTTGCTGTGTAGTTTGATTCAATTTGCGCACATAAAACGTTTACAAAAATTGTATTCATTTACAAGTTGCTTGTGTGTCTGTTGTTTATGTGGGTTTTAGACATTTTTCAAATGTTTTTTTTTTTGTTTTTTTTTTTTAGTTGTTTTTGTTCGGTCCTCTCTTTAGTATAAGCTGAGCTTGCGCAACATTGGTAATTCGTGTAACAAAAACAGATTTGAAATTTTCACAAACAATTTAGAGAAGTTAATTGCGTTGGCTGTGCCCAGGCGAGTGTGGGTGTGTGCGTGCGTGTGTATACATGTGTGTGTTATTAGTTTAAACAGAAACATAAAATTAGCGATGATGTTAAACGAGAGTTGTAAGGTTTTAAAAAAAAATCCTAGACAAAAATACTTATATAAGAATTGATGTTTAGCAATAGCCCCTGTCGGGCACACGACGACGTGGCGCACACTTGATGATATCATCCACACGCAGAATCATTTCGGCAGCCTCAGCGGCGGACATGAGCACCTGACGCTTCACAGCAAAGGACTCTGTGATGCCCAGTTCGCGCACGTCGGCCACCTTGCCTTGATCCATGTCCAGACCCAGATGATGCTTGCCCTGGGCATGGCCAGCGCGCAGTTCGGAGATCAGTTGGGCCGAATCAAAGCCAGCATTGTCGGCAATAGCTGTGGGTAGTGACAGCAGGGCACCTGAAAAAACCGCGCCGTTAATGAAATTCTAGCTGCAATTTAAAGGCGGAGCTTGTTTTCTTGTTTCACTTACGTGCGAAGGCCTCAATGGCAATAGCTTCCTTGCCGGCTGTTTCGGATGCCTTTTTGAAGACCGCATTGGCCATTAGAGCTTCGGAGCAGCCGCCGCCATAAATGATGCGCGACTCCTTGACAGTGGCTGCCAACACGCACAGCGCATCGTGAAGGGAGCGATCAGCCTCGTCGAGGATCTGTTGTGTGGCGCCACGAATAACAACTGTACAGGCTTCGCCCAGCTTGACACCGCTGAAGCGCAGCAGTGTGTCCTCGCCGATCATCACCTGCTCAATGAGCTGACACTCGCCGAGCTTGACCAAGGCGGGATTCTCAAATGTGGACACAATCTCGCCGCCGGTGCAGTAGGCTAAGCGCTCAATGCCATCAAAATCGGCATGTTCAATGGCCATCACTTGGGCATCAGCGAACAGCTGCTCAGGATAGTTATAGATAAGCTGGCGATTGATGAACACATTGCATTTGTGGCTCAGAATCTTATCAACTTTCTCTTTCATCTTCTCCTTTTCGGCCATCTCTAGATCGGCGATCTTGGACAATGAGTCAACCTTGATGCTGCTGCCAAATACTTTGATTTTGTCCGTGTCCATCGGCGTGTTGGCAATCAGAATCTTTGCGTTTTCAATCTGCACGAAATTCGAATCAAACATTTAAGCGTTATATATGGTGTTCATCAACGACCATTAGTATTTTCGCACAATTACAAAGTCTATATGGGATATCCTTTCCTCCATCCGTCCGTTTTTATACAAACTAGTAACACCTATGATGGATCTGTGCATATCCAGCCATTACTTGGGATAGAAGCAAGCAGCTAAGATCGGTGCTCCTCTAGCACAAGTGCTGCTCCCCTTCAGAGCAAGGTCGAGCAACTCTTGCTCACTTTGGGAGCCAACCTTTCTTTTGTTACTTGTTCTATTATAGCTTGTATGGTTTAAATAAACTATATGTTTTTATTGATCTCTAAGCTTTGACACGCCACGTGCGATGTTGTGCAAATCCTTTTTGAATTTCTCATTATTGGTCGAATTGTCCTGAGCGGCGGCTGTGAATGCCTTCAAGGAATTTGTCTTGGTACGCCTTACTATTGTCTTCTTGTCTAACTAGCTATTATCTCTAGATACTATATCAAAATAGTTGCTGTCTTATCGGATGCTGTGACTAATTTATAACAAATCCATTTAATTTTTCTCTTTTGAATCTAGTTTATTTGCTGTAAAAGCAATTTTTTATTTTTCTCTAACTAATGCCAAAAAGTACCACTTTTGATTTCTTAGTTTAACCAAACATTAAAAAAATTAATATAAAAAAAAAAAAAAACTTACTTCCTATATGTTTGATATAGTATGATAATCCATGTAAGCACCTTTTGCTGATCTAAAAGCATGACTTTACCTCGTGTCTACATAAACTATTGAGCGAGCTCATGAAACCAAGCCTGATGTCAGCGTCTGAGTCACGTGGTCGACAACATAGGCTCGTCGTTTTGGTAATATTGAACTTAAACTATTTAAAAAATTAATGAGAAGTTTGTCGTATAGCTGATTGCAGTTTGTGGCTGCCACATCAAACTCGTCAAAATGGCTGTGATATGAATGGCAAATGCAACAACATAGCTCACAGTCATTTTGACGCGCCAATATGGAGCATTGGCAGCAGCGAGAGACACGCACACATTCGTATATTCATAAAGTGTATGAGTAATATGATTATAAGTGTTTAGGGGGGACTACTTACGCGCTGTGGCTGATGCACGCCGGGCTTCTTGTCCAGCAGAAAGCCGTCATCGAGGAACGAGTCGTCCAATGTGCCGCCGGACTTTTTAATAATCTGTATTGATTTGAGTTCACCGGAGCCCTTAAGACGCAGCACTGCATCGACGGCCAGATTGGCAAAGAAATCCTTATGCTGATGCAGGATCTTTGATGACAATGTGGTGCGTGCGATGTTGAGCAAATCCTTTTTGAATTTCTCATTATTGGCCGAGTTGTCCTGAGCGGCGGCTGTGAGTGCCTCGAGAGCCACCTGGGCGGCCGTACGCCAGCCGGCCACAATGATCTGTGGATGCAGCTTCTGTTCAACCAGTTTCTCAGCCTCGCGCAACAATTCGGATGCAAGCACAGTCACGGATGTGGTGCCATCGCCAACCTCTTCGTCCTGTACACGCGACATATCGACCAGAATTTTAGCAGCTGGATTATCAACGCCAATGGCGCGTAAAATGGTGGCTCCGTCATTGGTAACTTCCACTTGCCCGGCATTACGGCCAGTAGACACCAAGATTTTGTCCATGCCCTTTGGTCCCAGGGTACTCTTTACAAGATCTCCAATGGCAATGGCACCAATAAACGACGACAGACGCGCCATTTCGGCTTTCTCCTCCTGCGCCTCATTTTTGAGTATACGCACGGGATTCAAAGACATCTCCTATTGACCAAAACAAATATAAAATTCAAATTGTATTTTGTTTATGCACAAGCTTCATGTATATATGTATGTATGTATGCACAAATGCTTGTGTGTAAAAGCTGTGCACCTATTGCATCGGACCTAACCCCAAATAGTGCGTGATTCATCGTCAGCCAAGCGCAGCACACACCCAGCGGCATGCATCTGAAAATGTGTGTTCACATGCCCACATTACGGTATTATGTTTGCTTTTTGACTAGACATATTCGAAAATGCTTAAATACAAATGTAAACATAATGGATGTTTCTGGAAGCAGTGCGCTCTCACGTGTGTGCAGGCTTGTCAAATAGCTTGGGGCTGCAGTCTTTGTGCGTGCGGCTTTTCACACCCGGCAAATGAAAACGCATGTTTGTATGAAATTATCAATGAAAATATGAATATTTTACTACACTTGCATCTATTGTGCTGTTAATTTATTATATTGGATATGCGATTTATTTTAATTTACCATTTTTAATGCTTATTCACAAGTTTTTGATCACAGAATTCAGAATACCCCACAGCGCGACAAAGCGACAAAGAAAATGGCGAACTAGTAGTTATGGTTGTTGATTTCGTATCGATATATCGATATTTGAGAAAATCAACTCGCAACATATCGCCAAAATGTCTAGCTAGCACGATGCATTCGATATTATTATTTGAGCGGCAGTTTTAAGTTTCGTGTTTAAAAATATGTATAAGGAGACCAACTGACATTCACATAATACACAACATGTGTACATTTTTTTTTTATTGATAACCTATCAACAAATGAATACTTTCCTTTTTTTTTTTTAAATAATTGTATTCACAATGCAATAGATATCTATCTCACTGGTCTATGTATATGAATGAATATAATATAGAAATTTTAATTGTTTTCCAAAACGTTTTATTGCTTTATTTTCTTTTTAATTATAAATAGACGAACAAATTTAAGTCTAGGTACTACACACACATCATCTTAATAATTAACGAGCATCTGTATTTAGTACTCAACCAAAAATATTTGAGTACAAGCTGTTCAGCCCATTGCTGATGGTCGAAAAGATGCCATTCTCAGTGGATGCGGCTGCGGCGTAAGGCGGGGGGCCGCCTGGCCTATAATGCTGGGGTGCTTGCATGGGCCGGTAGTACGAGGGCCCGCCAGCTCCGACTCCCTCAACGCGCTGTGAATAGTAGGCAAATGTGGTTAATGCACTGTTTTGGGTCTATAAGCAGTTGATGCTCAAACTCCATGTTATTGTCCTCATTAAAAAGCCAAAAACCAGTATTAGATTTTATAATATTGATAACGAGAACAACGCTTAATTATATTATGAGTTTTTGTAGAACAAGTGAATTCTTTACGTAATTACATACATTTTAATCACACCAAAACCAAACAGACAAAAAATTAAAAGTATTCAAAACTCAATACACTATATTATAGGTTAGTAATATAATAATTTGGCTAGTTGTTAGACTTTAATCCTAAGCTTTGGTCAAAAATGTAAAATTGTCGTATCCATCGTTCAAGTGCAATGCATTCATTCATTTCCCTCGACACTAGCGGAAGAATTTGTTATTCCTAGTTGGAGCTAATTGGGCAAGCCTTAAGACTAAAGCACTCTGCGAATATTTACACGCGGGGGCTGCTGTTGCTCCAGCGTCTTGCTGACTCTACTCGGTTGGTAAGTGTAGTTTATCATTCACCAACCGGCGCTGGGTACGCGGCGTTGTGGCGCTAGTGGGGGCCACGGTGGCCACGGTGGCGACGGTGGCGACGGGCGCAACAATATACTGCGAATGGATCACGTATATACCAGGTTACAGATTTTGGGTTAGATTATTAGCCAGCACCAGAAGAGGAGTATAAATGAGAATTAGTGGAGCGAAACTTACCTTGGAGGCTTGCAGTGTGACATTGAGCAACGTGGGATGCTGCTCGACAATGACAAACTCCACTTCACGTGGCGCATAGCCCTCGGCAAACACCTAGCTCAGGCAAATAAAACGGATTCATAAGTGAGCCCCGTGCAAATGGGCCTAACTTTTTACTCACCTCGGCCTTGTAGTAGCCCGGCAATAGTATGCGCCAGAATTCACCGTACTTGGTCGTCTGGAAGCCTACGTCGCGCCCCTTGATCTTGATTGAGGCTCGTTCAATGGGCATGCCCGCCGGATCGAAGACAAAGCCCTGTACACCGCGATGCGCCTCGGCCAGAAATTTGATCAGCGACTAGTATATTAGAGATAAGTATCCAGTTGGGCAGCAGCTAGCAGCGGCACTTACCAGTTGATTATCCTCCCAGTATTTCTTGAGCTCGTAGGCCGGCGGAAACTTGCAGCAGGAGATCTCTAGCGTGATCTCCATGCAGCCATACCAAACATAATTGTAATCCTGCATGCCACCGGTCAGTGGATACCAGGCGGCACCATTTGTAATCCCATTCTCAAAGGCGGGTGTTGCCGACTTGCATGCCACACCCCTTGACATCTTGGCATGATTGCGGGCATAAACCAAGGATAAATGCTTAAAGACATCGTCGTCAGGCGTCAGCGACGGCGCTGCCGAATAGGTCTGAAACACTGCGCCCAGGGGACATGTGGTGCGACACAATACAAATCAAATAAACAGAGATAGAAATAGAACAGGAGACAGAGAGAGAGAGAGAGAGATGGCGAGGGCGAGAAGAAATTGAATGATTAGATGAGTCGGCCAGCAGGGACGGCGTCTACTCACTGGCGCACAGGGCGGACGAACGGCAGATTCCTTTGAGCAGCCATATTGGTGCGAAGGCAAGGATTAAAGTTCAAACAGAGAGCATTGCGGGAAAGATAACTTTATAAATCGGAACTCTCACAGATAGGCGAGGCCGAGCATATTTTTCGGTTGAAAAGACCACCACCAATGGGCACGCACTCTTGAGACTACTTACTGGAGTTGGGCGTATTGTCGTAGGGGTAGCTGGCAACCAAGGCGCCACCATGCAGACTGCCACTAAGCACAAACTGGATCTTGGATATCCAGTCCTTGACGGCATCCGTTTCGGGCTGCCCGCGTTTATTGTTCTGCTTAAAGTAATCCGGGAAGTTGCGGTTCAGATCAAATCCACGCGCATTGTAACTGCAAGAAATGGAAGGTACGCGCAGGATATCAAGATCCAAGGCAACACAATGATAGGGCGAAGAAAATCTTACCGTCCCTGGCCGCCATCACAGGTGCCCTCCTTGGATACCGCATAGCCATCGGGATTCATGGTGGGCAGTATGTGGATGCGTGTGTTATCCAGCAGCCATTTGACATACTGATCCGTGTTATAGCTGCTCACAAAGTACTGAATGAGATGCAATAGCATCTCCCGACCCACGGGCTCATTGCCATGTATATTGCCAACGTATTTGACATCGGGTTTGCCCACCATATGCTCATACGGCGATGAACTGACCACCATGACCCACAGATCCCTGCCCTGTATGGACTTGCCAATGGAGTACAGCGCTGTCAGATTGGGATATCGTGCACTCGTTGCTCTATTGGAAGAGACAACGATAATATCCATTGGTTATCGACGCCACCAGAGATTATTGCCACTCACCTTAAGAATCGGGTGAGCTCCTCGTGATCATGATAAACAAAGTCCAGATTCTGGGCATCGGGCAGATAGGCACGAGGCTCCGGCAAGGGCATTGACAACTGTTCGTTGGCGACCGTCTTGGCGCTAGAGAAGATCGTGTGACGGGCGTACAAGAGCAGCAGCAGCACCTGTCCAGCAATCGTATTTCGCAAGATCATGGTGCTGGGATTGATGGCTGGGCTGGTCCGTTGCTGGTGACGTCAAGTCTGCAAATGTCGAGAGTGGCCAGCGAGGCTGTTGTTATAAGCAGATGAAGATGGATGAGCTCTTGCCGTTGGCATTGCTGTTGTTATTGCTGTTGCTCTTGCTTTTGCTGTTGCTGTTGCTGTTGCTGTTGCTGTTAATGTTGCTGCTGGTGGACAAGCACAACAACCTGTTGTGGCTGACCAAAACGAATGGCCGCTCAAGGTACGTGCTTCAATTTGGCCAGCCCCGGCGGCAGCGTTGAGTGCATTGGCCCCACAATTCCCCCAACAGACAGTTTCCACCCATGCCAACTGCAAACGTGTTCCCACAAACGCAATCAAAGTTCATTGATTTGTACTTGTCCAGCCGCACCAGCTCGAATTCCGTTGAAATGGATCAATGGCTGGGCGGGGAGCGCTTCTGCTTGTCTAATCAGATACCAACCGGATGGGACGTAACTCATCAATGCTGCGATAAGATACTGCCCAAGAATATATACACAGATATGCACAGATATAAGTGAAAATTACTATCAATCTAACCTTGATACCCCGCGACGACTATAAAAGCTAACCGCGTGCCTCAATCTGGCCCATTATTAAATAATGAAATTCTCTGCTGCTTTTGTGTTGCTCGGCGCGCTTCTTGGCTGCTCCACGGCCAATGCTGGCCCCCAAGGCCGCATCGTTGGCGGCGAAGATGCCATTTTGGGCCAGCTGCCCTACCAGGCGGCGCTCTCCATTGGTGGCAGCTACAACTGCGGAGCTGTCATCATTGCCGAACGCTATGCGCTCACTGCTCTGACCTGTGTATGCTCGGCCGGCAAGGATACACCGTAAGTAGCTAGCGATGGCTTCGTTCATTCTGGATACTAGCTCAGTATTATACTCCGCATACAGATGGGCACCACAACTATTTATGGTTTCCGCTGGCACTGTGGATCTGTACAACGGCGGTCAGCGCATTCGCGTTGAGAAAATCACAGTGAATCCCAACTATAAAGAACTAACGACTGGCATCGCTTTGCTGCGCCTCGCTGAGCCACTGGTCTTCAATTCTGATGTTGCCGCCCTGCCATTGGCCACACAGAATCCACCATTGGGCGTCTACGTCGACATTTCCGGCTGGGGACGCACCAAGGAAACGGAGACGAACATGTACCGCACCCTGCAGGTTGGCTTCGCCGTTGTGGAGTCGGAACGTGAATGCCGCCTGGTCGATGATGCGCTCGTCGACAACGATCAGGTGCTCTGTCTGGGCCACCAGAGACGTCAAGGCATCTGCACCGGCGATATTGGCGGTCCCGCAGTCTATGATGGTACCCTAGTGGGCCTCGCCGCCCAGCTCTTGGGCGAGTGCGGTGGCTTATTGCCCGAACGCTTCATCAGCATTGCCGCTTACTACGAATGGATCCAGGAGCAGATGGAATAACCTAATGTTCCTTTCCCAATAAAGACTATCCCCGAATGCAGCCAACGTTGTCTCTTTAACGTCAGATATTAAATATTCTTTAGAAAGCCTGCTGCCATTCAAAGTTCGTTCCAAACTATTGGCTATCGACACACAAAATATTTACCTCCACTCCAGTGTGGCACGATTTTCAATTGGTCTACTTGAGATTAGTCCATGCCACACGTTTCAAATGTTTGCCCATCTCTTCCACTTCACACAGTCAGCCATGCAAAAATAAAAGCCATACTCGCAGCTGGCCACACGAGCTAAACTCCTTAACGATCTTATTGGGTGCATAGCTAGGAAGAATTCTCCACCCAACTCCAAACCTTTGTACCTTAATACATCCTAAGTATTTACTTATAGTATATACACCTATGCTAAGTTTTTGTTCTTTCAAAACAAGCATTTAGCGCCCATGGGAAACTTTAATCTACGCATACTGTCTACTCAGATTATATTAACACCCTGAGCCCATTGAAAATGTTTAAAAGGGTATATTAGTTTTGTGCCAATGTATGTAACAGTAAGAAGAAAGCATTTTCGACACTTCAAGGTATATATATGGTGTCCTTGGTCAGAATCTATAAGTTTCGAGGAGTCGGCATGAAGACTATCCAAAAGCAGAATCCGACAGTCAGATACTCTATATTAAGATAACAAATTGAAGTTTATACATGTACAATATATACCAACAAGTATTTCAGGCTTTGCCTGAGCAAAGAATATAAAATTCAGTTGCAAATCAGTTATCTTCTTTTGTGCTTATTTAGAGGTCTTAGAAGCAAATTTTATACTTTTGCAGAGGATTGTCGTTAGAGGATAAAAGAGGATAGCCTGCACATTCCAATGATTAATCTCTCCAGGCCAGATGCCATATCAATATTTGAATATACCAAATTGCCAACCGTTGGAAAGTAGGTATCGAGCAGCGATGAAATTTTATTTTAAGAATCTTATATGACTATCATATCATAGAAAGCCTTCGTGTTGGCACATTCGTGTCATGCATACGTCGTGGAGGTGACTGGGTTCAAATCTTTTACATATTAGCCTTAATCCAGTCTAAGTAATGGGCGACATTCATAAACCCATTGGGCAGGGAGCTGCCACAAACGTCAGCATAGAAGCCGCCAATGGCAACCAGCTCGTCCTTATAGACAGCCGGCGCACCGGCATCGCCATGACATATGCCGTCAGAGGCCGTCTCTGATGCTGACGTCAGGCACAAGAGTCCCTCGTCATCTATATACAGTTGCTTCTGGCAGTCGGCTGCACTAATTGTCTGCCGGCTGCCCACCAGCAGGCGTTGGCTAAGCGTGCCCTGATTGCGTATGGCACCCCAGCCGGTGTAGGTGATTTCCGCGCCGGCGGGCGGCGCTTGGCTGGCCAGAGCAATGGGCTGTGTATTGGCATTCAGCGTCAGGGCCTGCTCGAGAACAACCAAAGCCAGATCATTGAGCCCATTCGCATAGTCCTTGTGCACCACTATGCGAGCCACCTGGGCCAGCTGGCCGCCAGCCACACGCTGAATGCTGCCCGCGCGTACCAAGAAACTGCGTGCAGGATAGCTACGGGCAGTACAGGGAATCAATACATCATCATATAATTGAAAGACTTGTCACATGCTCTGCTACCTTTCAATGCCGCCAATGGTGACGCAATGAGCGGCGGTCAGGCAGACCTTGTTGCTGATCAGAGCAGCTCCACAGATATGGGCGCCATTTCGCTGCAGCGAGACACTGTAGGGATGGGAGCCAACAGCGGCCGCCTGGCCATCCAGCAGTCGACCCTTCTGTGCCGTCACAGAGCACACAGCTGCTCCGAGCAGCAGGAATAGCAGGCAAACATTATGAACTGGCCGCATTTTGGGTTCAATTTCAACTAATTGAGGCCGGCCTCGGGCCGAAGACTTTTATACAGGCGCCACAATTTTTATGACCGCCAATCTAATCGCTAGCGACCAGGTCATATTAAATGCTTATCGTGTCTGCAGATTAGATGCAGACCGAAGTGCCAAGCGGCTTAGCCATCGAGCGGCGATTTAGTTAACATTTTGACGCGATGATAGATCAACGCATGTCGCTGGCAGCGCTTTCTCTGGCCCTGACCCTGGCTCTGGTTGCGGCCCTGCCGCAGGGACGTCTGCTCGGCGGCGAGGATGCCAAGGTGGCCGAGTTTCCCTATGTGGCATCGCTGCGTCTGAACAAGGCGCACGTGTGCCAAGCCGCCATCATATCCCAGACACAAATGCTGACCGCCGCCCACTGTGTGTCTGATGTGGGCGCCAATCCGTAAGTAGAAGGCTAAGCTGAGCCCTAAGAAAACCTAGCTTAAATACAGCGAGGAGTTGAACCTGAAACCAGTTAAAATGGGTCCGTATGTTAATCTCTCAGAGATCTTATTGTCTCTACGAGCCCCGTTTTAAAGAAATCGATCATCGATACTTATCGATTTTACACTTTGTTGAGCTTATCTTGGAGCCTTTAAGATCTAGCTGCACCAAATTGAGTCTGCAAGCTCTCTCTCTCTCTCTCAGTTTCATTATTGTACGGCATTCCTGAGCTTAGGCTTAGCTATCGAACATGACCCTTTTTTAGTTCGAGCGAGTGCCCCAGTTGAGGGGGCTTTTCAGCCCACGGAACCCTTCTGGAACCAAACCCAGTTTAAATTCACATTTCTCTTTCTGTCTCCCCCCTCTCTTTGACAGCGTTTCGGCTAGCGAGCTAAGCGCTCGCGTGGGCAGCATCAATCAGTTTGCTGGCGGGGAACTGGTGGACATCAGCGAGGTGCTCATCCATCCCTCGTATGGCAACTTTCTGCACGATCTGGCAATACTGACGCTCAGCAAGCCACTGACCTTCAGCGAGAAGGTAAACAAAATTGAGCTGCCCGCGGCACCAGAGGAGGGCAGCAGCGAAGTGGATGAGGAGGAGCAGCCGCCAAATGGCACGCCCGTCTATGTGGCTGGCTGGGGCGAGCAGGCGGACGGTTCATCCAACTACAAGCTACAGAAGTCCAACCTGAACACGTTGAGCAAACCCCAATGTGAACTATCCGCTGGCTATGGCTACGACTCTGTGCTGTGCCTGTCCAGAGCCGAGAAGCAGGGCGTCTGCCGCGGCGACGCTGGCGCCGCTGTCGTTGATGACGACAGTGTGTTATTGGGCTTGGTAAGCTTCTTCTGGGGCAACTGTGGCACCATTTACCCCGACGTCTCCACCCGCATCTCCTACTATATCAGCTGGATTGAGGCCAATATGAAGTAATGCAGCAGCTAGGAAATCGTAAACCCTTTTTTTTTGATATTTTTTTCTTGTGCAATAAGCTGAGTGGAGTGTAAAAAAAAAAAACAAAAACAAAAACAAAGAAGTGTTGCGCGTGTTTTTTTGTTTCTATTGCCAATTTACGATAATTTTATGGGCTTTGGGCTGGACGGGCATTACGTATGTGAAAACCAAACAATGTCCGATCCATTTATAAGGCCCCATAAATTCCAGTTGGCCATATCAGAAGGTAACTAACGGCCAACCGATTGTATCGTATCGTACATATGTATGTTCTATATGGGCATATAGATAGCGTTAGTTTACTGCAAATTGGATCGAACAAAGGTGCCGTATTTTTCGAGCCACTCGAATTGATAGCATGCGATCAACTGATATGGCCAATTTCGATTTCGCGGAAAAAGAGAGACCCGCTACTATCTATAGATTTAAGAGAATGGTCAGTTGCCAAATTTCGAATCATCGATTACTCACTGTTCCACGCAGTATCTATTTGGCGATTTCCAATTGTATATGGTATTTATGCCTGATCAGAAAATTGAAAGGGTAATAAATGTAAAGTTATAAACAGATCAGATTTTAGTTTTGCCCAGAATATTAAGTTAGACCTTGATAGAATTTGCACATACAACTTTTAAATTAGAATAAAGATGTATCAGATGTAAAGTTTTTTTTTTTTTAAATGAGCTTTCACCTCATTCTTTGCACTTGTTAATTAAAATTTTCGAAAATTTTATTTATTGTTCTATCATCCATCTAAAGTATACCTGATCTGATATGGTTGTGCTCTTACTATATGTATATAATATGTTATGAAGAAGAATATCGGCCAGTTTTCATCATAAGTGGATCGGTTCACGGCTTGAACCAACTGAATACCTTTAGGTTCGTGGCTTAAAGAAGCCTTTATATTTTGAATAAAACGACTTATAAAGAATATATACCATATATTTGGTTGGGTTTGGCTCGGCTGTTTTTTGAGTAACTGGTTTGGTTGAAAGTTCAGTTAATAGTAAAAGGAAATTCCAGGCTCGAGCCGGTTCGAATCAATACGATTTACCTAGGCAAAAACAGTCTTAAACTAAAGGGCATGATTAATATGTAATCCTATTTATCCCTTAGTATTATACATCCATTACGAGCATTTCAATCTTATTTTGAGTCATCAGCTCTCTGTTCTATCTATTGACTGATGTCACTTTTAAAATCGAAAACCCAGCTGCCCCCGTGCTGCCCCCCTTTATATTGGCCAATAATGTGGCGAATTTATTGCCAGAATAATAACAATAACAGTTGAAATTAGCTGCTGACCATGATAAGATTAGATTTAGTGGCCAGCCAAAAGCCATGCGATAAGTCGCCAAAGCGGGCAAAGGCTTCCCATTGAGCTCTTCACTTGGCGGCATTTGCGCTGCGCATTCAGAAACGACTTCAACAGGCCCGAGCAGCCGAGTTTGCCGAGTTTGAAAAGTATATTGGGAATAGGAACAGTTGGCAGCTAATGATGAACGTCATGCAGACACTGGGCGCCCTGCTGCTGCTTGGATTGGCCATAGCCATCGAGGGCGCGCCCCAGGGGCGCATTCTGGGCGGCGAGGAGGCGCTGACCACGGCGGCACCTTACGCAGTGTCCCTGCGCATCGACAATGCGCACGTGTGCGGAGCCAGCATCCTGTCGGAGACACAGCTGCTGACCGCCGCCCATTGCATCTATCGGGATGGCAAACAGTAAGTCCGACAAACGTTTGGTGTGCTCAAGTTAAACTAACATAATTTCTGGACTCTCGTTAGGATCGATGTTAGCCGCTTGTCGTGTCGCGTGGGCAGCACCAATCAATACGCGGGTGGTCGTATTGTTACCGTTGCTGCCGTCACGCCACACCCGGACTACAATAAGCTGGACAACAATCTGGCGATCATTACGCTTAGCAGTCCGCTTGTGTTCACCGAACGCATCCAACCCATTGAGCTGGTCGATCAGAGCGATCCGCTGCCCGAGGATGGCGCTGTGGTCAGCGTAGCTGGCTGGGGCACCACCGTCGATGGCATTGCCTCCTTTAAGATACGTCAGCTGGACTTGCAGCTCGCCACGAGCGCGGCTTGCCTGGATGCGTACAGTGAGCTTGAAGCTAGCAAAGGCTTCTGCCTGGCCCATGCCCTCAAGGAGGGCACCTGCTATGGCGACGGCGGCGGCGCAGCTGTCTACCAGGGCAAGCTGCTGGGCGTTAGTAATTTTGTGGTGGGCGCCTGCGGTTCACGGTATCCGGACGTCTTTGTGCGCGTTTCCGGCTACCATGACTGGCTGCTGCATCAGCTCCAGAATTAATTTAACCAAGCCCAAACCCAATCGATGCAAAGATCAAATACATGCCTTTATATAACCCCAAGATATATTGAAGATGTTAGCCGATATTTGGATATACTTTGGTTTTACCGATCAATTAATTACATAATAAGTGTACGTTGATAGCGCTCATGTTCCGAGCACTATGATGTAATAAACTAACATATATACATATAACCGATCTAGTTTTATGTCCAAGCACCTTATGTAAGAGTCATAGCTGGGAAACTAAATTTCTCATATGGTATTTGCCAATTCCAATTCCACCATCAAGGGTGAAAAATAGGTGATAACTGATTTTCTTCGCCCATCGACTTGAGATTCATTTGTAAATAACTATATAAATAAACACTTGTGAAGTGCATTCGCTTATTTGGAAATTGCCTCGCCATGGACGGAAAATGGGCGGAAAGCTAATACATGGTTCAAAATAAAACTGATTAATACCAGCTACCACCCACATTTAGATAAGATATGTGTGTACACTTTGGTAGATAAAAGCTTTTCGCATAAGATTTGTCTTAAAAAACCATTTCAATAACATTTCGAAACATGTTCGTATATATTAAAAGTTTTCAGTTGGAAATTTACGGATAGAATTAGAAAGTATATACCAGCTGATAAGCAAAAGTGAGGATTGTAGCGAAATATACCATATAGTCCAAAGTTCATAGACGTATGCATGACTAAGCCAAATCGACAAGTATATAACTTTTGCAATCAATTTCATAAAGTCGGCTCATAATTTGTAAATCACAATTTGGCACTGCGCTATATTTATTAATAGAGTCCATAAATTAACTCCCATAATCGCAAGGCCTTAGATCTGATCAGACAAGACAAAAGATATGGTAGATAGTAGATCTGCTTTGCAGATATATTGGCAGAATTGCGAACCTCGTAATTTGCGAGTATGTTTTAGATCTTTAAGACTACGAGACCAGTATAGAAAGAGATTGATGACGGCCCTCAAGGTTGTCGTCTGGGAAAATCTAGATTATTTTGAAGTATTTATGAAAAGCCATAAATAGTATGTACTAGCACAAAATCGATATATAATCAATTGCATCAAGTGCGGAGAGATTTTTACTTTGATAAGATGTTATGTGGAGGGCCTTCGATTTACCCAGAATTCAAGCAAAACTCCCATAATATATCACAGCTGAAAAGCCAAGCAGTAAGAATTAAATTTATTGCTAGGGGTAAACCCCTTCATGGTTAAGCTCCAACAATCAGCGATAGTTAGACGGATTACCTCAATTTCAATGCCCTTGCTGAGGATATTATAATGTTGTTACAATGTATGTAACACTTAGAGGGAGAATTAACACTTAGAGAGACGATATAGCCCTTAACCTTAAAGATTTCGTCTCGCTGCAAATACAAGATACATACTTGCTAGAATCGTTCAAATCAATCTACTATATAATAAAGCTGACGTCGGAATCGTCGGAAATTAAGTATCAAAAACTTCTTTGCTTTCCAATATATTATGACCAAACTCGGCATTAAAGAGCTTTACTAGGTCTCTTATATATGACCAAAAGATTATCAACATCGTACGACTATATCATAAAACCCTTTAGGAAAAATCAATGAGTTTTTGAGCAGCTTTTTTGTTGTATCTTGGTATATACAACGTACAAGGTTCGCTTTTCTCCCAACATATCTGCAATTCGGAATACTACATCATATGCTCCCCATGTTCCAATCCAATCAAAGTCTCGATGTAAGCCCGTCAACAAGGGTGTTTAATCTTCGGCGTGCCGTTCTTCCATGTTTGATTTTCATTGCTTTTGGTAAGTTATTTAACTAATTTCGAAATGGTAATAACAGGGCCTATCAACGATTCGCAGCACTTAATCTTAATCGTCGGAATTGTCCGATGTGCAGGGAGAAGCCCAAATCGCTGTTCAAGTGCTCAAGGAGCGAGCCATACGGATTGAGCGATAAGATATAGACATAAGGCAGCATTCATGGCATAAATAGACCATCTAATCCGCTTGGGGGTGGCACTTGCAAACAACTTTGCCATGCTGAGAACTCTGATATTTGCCTGTGCGGCTCTGGCACTGGCCTCGGCCGCTCCACGGTCGCTGCAGGGACGCGTGGTTGGTGGTGCTGATGCGACAATTGGACAGTTCCCGCATCAGATCTCGTTGCGCTACACGGGCTCACATATTTGCGGCGGCTCCATAATTTCACGGGAATACATACTGACCGCAGCGCACTGCGTCACCGATGAATTGGCCAATGGCACAATGGTTGTGTGAGTAGTCCAAATCGTTAGCTATTCCACATAATCCCAATCCGTGCAATCTAATCCACACAGCACACCGGCCAGCGTGCTGAGCATCCGCGCCGGCAGCCTAGATCGCTTCAGTGGGGGCATGCTGGTCAATGTGGCGGAAGTGCTTGTGCACGAGGATTACAACAGCTTTTGGAATGATATGGCGCTGCTGAGGCTGGAGAAGGCGCTCGTGTATTCCAGCCAGATACGCGCCATACCACTGGCCAGCGTGGAGACACCTGTGGCCAGCCAGGTGATCATCTCCGGCTGGGGCTTGCTTAGCACCAATGGCGATCTGCCCCGCCAGATGCAGTGGAACACGCTCAGCTCCATATCGAGGCTCAGCTGCATCACCGCCATCGGCGTCTACAGGGAGAGCATGCTCTGCCTGGCGCACGAGCAGGGCAACGGCGCCTGCAATGGCGACTCTGGCGGCCCGGCCATTTTCAATGGAGAGCTCGTTGGCGTTGCCGGCTTCGTTGTTGATGGCTGCGGCTCCGCCAATCCCGATGGCTATGCCAAGGTATTCTACCATCGCGAATGGATTATCGAGCATGCCCATTTGTAAATCAATCGACGAATAAACTAATTTAACAGTTGTTCGGCACTGTTCATATTTTCTAAAGAAGCATTCGCCAACTTTCTTTTTATAGTGGGTTCAGCCAAAAAGAACAAGTGTTAATTGGATTTGTACAAAGTCAGTTAGTTATTTGCCGATCTATCCCCGTGAACCCTTAATTATATATCAGATTAATTTCAACATACACTTCTTTGCTCCCGAAAACTAGAAATCTTCAAGGGCTTTTAACATAAATATAGGTTTTTCTCCCGTTCGCTCTCATGATCTTGGTGAATTTTTCAAGGCAACATTTCTCATTTTGGCTTGGCAGCGATAAATATTTAAATTTACAAAGCGGATAAATGTGCTGATCCTTATTGCAACAAGTATTTACAGATAGACTCCAACAGAAATGTTGCAATAATTCCGATCAACGATCAGGAAAATCTCTTAATAGACTTTCCATTTGTGTATTCAATGCGCCAATTCGATTATCATTGTAAGTTTTTGCAAGGCAAATCAACTGCCTTGTATCTTTTTACAAGCAGGTTTGGTTAACATGAACATGATTTGATAAAAAAAAGACTGGAACATTTTCTTAACTTAAAATAAACATCAGTCAAGGAATATTTTACTAGATTTGAGTTGAGTATAAAAAAAAACTGAAGTCAAATCAGATAAAAGCAGACAAGATGTGATTGATTGATCATTTCTGTTTTTCTATTGAGTTGTACGCATCGTTTTTACAGCCAACTTAAGAGTGGACTTTAGCTTTAATTTAGAACGCAATTCATCCAGAGGCTTTTTCGCTTGATGTGTTTAACTAAAACTTATGGGCTGGCAGAAGGCATATTAGTTTCAAAAAAAAAAGAAGAAAGCAGAATGCTCGAAAAAAGCGCCTGCCTTTAGATTGGAATTGGATTGCAGGGGCTAAGCGAGATCTGGAAGGAAAAACGCTTTCCACAATTTAAGAATCAGCCGTGCCATAGAGTTATTGATATGGCTTCGTAGATGTTCGATACTATGTGATGCATATGGCTGTGAGCACGTGTCTGGGTAGCTTGACGGTCTTTTGGGTAATTAAGGTGCCGTCATTTGCGAGGCTGATAAGCGCCATAGAACCCGACCAGAAGTGAGACATCTAAAGGGGCTTTTTGACTTGGCCGATTGAAGGGACTGTTGATGATGATGATGATGATGATGGGCTGCGAGCCGTGCGCGCGCGATTGCCATAAAAGAGCGGAGCACTGTGCCGTTGCCCACACATGCCAAACGGAAAGTCAAGCCAATGGAGCTGCTAACGAACCTATTGATACTGCTGCTGATCGGAATGGCGATGTGCGCAGAGAGAGAGACAACCAGGCAGCCGGTGGTGTCCATACGGCCGCGCATTGTGGGCGGCAGGCGTGCCCAGGCGGGTCAGTTCAAGCATCAGGTGTCGCTGCGCTACTTTGGCAACCACATTTGCGGCGGATCCATCATATCGCCCGTTTATGTGCTGACTGCGGCGCACTGCGTCAAGTTCGGTCAGGATATGTAAGTGCATCACTAATAGATTCCATTCCCATGAGAACCTTGGCTCACCTAAGAACCCCAACACTACAGCACAGCCCCATCCAGACTGGCGGTGCAAGCGGGCAGCCTGCAGCTCAACAGCTATGCGACCTATGTGGACGTGGCGGCTGTCCAGGTGCATCCGCAATACGGTAATGGCGGACAGGGCTATGATATTGCCGTGCTGCGTCTGCGTGAGCCGATCAGCTTCAATGCGAATATCTCGGCCATCGAGCTGGCCGAAGCGGATCCGCCGACCAATTCGATTGTGGATATTTCCGGCTGGGGCGCCATCTACCATGGCGGGCCCATCTCCAACGATCTGCTCTATGTGCAGGTGCGCAGCATCTCCCGTTCCCAATGCACCAGCCGCTACATGACCCGCCTGCCGGAGACGACCATGTGCCTGCTGCATGGCGCCAATCTGGGCGCCTGCCATGGCGACTCTGGTGGACCAGCTGTCTATGGGGGCCGTCTCGTTGGCGTCGCCAGTTTTGTGTTGGGCGGCTGCGGCCGCGAAGCCCCCGATGGCTATGAACGCGTCGCCGCCCTGCGCAGCTGGATAAGAAGCAATGCGGAGCTCGTAGGGCGTCCAAACTAACCGAGTCTAACAGCGTCTAACGCAATTTGTTTTTTGCAGCTTGTGCTTTTCAAAATAAAATATTGATTGAACTGAAGCAATACCTGGGATTCTTATTCTTGTTTATAGGGTATAATATACTATTCCTCCGTTAGAAATTGTCAAACGATAACAGACTGAACGACTGATTGATTGACTGATTGAATGGTGGTGAGGGCGATATCATTTCTCTGTCGGCCGCAAATTCATTTTTACAGCTCCACTTTGTACAAAAATAAATGTCAGTTTCATCAATTTTAGATGTATCTCTAAATGTATAACTGTTTGTCCTGACTGACTGACTGATTGACTAACTGATTGACTGACTGACTGACTGACTGACTGATTGGTGATCAACTGAAATGTTCACTGTAGTTGCCTTATGTGATGAAGTTTCGGGAAATTCCACCCGCTTGTGTGGAAAAATCGCGAAAAACTTTTGTATGAAACTTTTTTGTTTACCATCCGATCAGCCTCAAACTGATTTTTAAAGATCTTTGTTTAAATTCATTTGAGGGATGTTTCTCACATTCTGGAAAATCCATTCCTCCTTGGTGGAAATGGGTGCGGAATCCAAGACTCCTCGGTAGAAATGCGAATCAAAGACTTTTTGGCCGATTTGCATCAGCCTTAAACGTGTTTCAGCGATTTGGGAAAATCCGCCCGCATCAGTGATAAATTGGCGGAAAAAGAATGTATGATTAACGCCCGATCAATTTCAAATTTTCAAAGCCTTTTGAGAAATTTTACTTTTGTACGCGCCACGGGCAAGGCCGGGTTATACAAGCTAGTATTCTATATAATGCTAATGAGACGAGCTAGTTAGTTCTCTTCGTGGGAGCTGCTCGATAATAAAGCTTTATAACGCTCCATTAATGTATAATTTCTATAATATAATATGACTGTGTGTTGACATTCATTAGATCCGTGTTAAAAAAATACGATACGAGCATTATAGCCTAGAATTTTAGATATATCTCTTCGGCGTAGTATTTAGTATATAGATGTATATAGTATTAAAAAAAAACATTGAAACATTCGCAAAATTCCACAAGCGAGATTGTTAAATCACGAACAATTAGTTGCAATTGGCACACATTTAATACTCTGCTTCAAAAAATGAAAGAGATGAAATTAATTTTAGTTTGAATTTAGTTGCTTTCCAGAAATATTTCGATTAACCTCAAAATCGGTTCACAACAGTTTTTAAATCTGTTTGATTGTTTTGATAGGTTTCAAGCTATTATAAAGGGCATTGCACAGTCGGTTATTGCCAAAATTTGGTGGTGATAACTTCCTCGAAAGATCGAATGATCCATTCTTTGGGCAACGTGCCCTAAAATCGCTTTGATCGATATCTTTCACAGTTTTAGAGTTAGAGTAATCAAATTAAGAATCTAGACTATCTAAGATCCTCTCTATAGATTAATTTGAAGCTATTTAACGTACGTTCCCGGGGAAATCAATAGCTCCCCATTTATTCAGGTAGTTGCTGCTTTTGGGTAATTATTGAGCATTACGCAGTCGGTTGCATTCGACTGAAACATTTGCACTCGTTTTAAATGACTTTTGACAATAAAATGCAAATTAACTAAAAATGGTTTGAGTTGAATGACAAGTTTTCGAGAAATTCTGTCTGTGTATGTGAATCACGGGTTTCCAACTTCCGCTTGCGTTTTGCCAGTTGAGTCAAATTGAAAGCGCAGGTTCTCCTTTGTTGTATTTGGTTGGGTTAACAGAGCGTGGCCCGCTAACCATTAACGCGACCCTTTGACCCGGACCCCGATATCGAGAGCCGCATACGTAGATACCAACTAGCAGCAACCACTTCAATTGCCGACCACCGACCCCGCAATATGGTATATCCATAGGCCGCAATTTGTGTGTCTGCCAGTGAAAGTGAAAACTTGAGTTTTGCTGTTTTTCAGTAATTTTCCGTTTTGTTATTTCCTTTGGTTTTTTTTCGTGTGTTTTTGTTTTTCATGCAATTTTCAGCAGGCATTACAAGCCACTTAGTCAGGCGCCGCCCCCCGCTCGGTCCACGAACTCTGCTTTGGTTTTCATTTAACTTGTCTCACACGTTTAAGTGCCGCTTAGAGCTTTTTCCCAGACCCCTCCCTCTGTCAGCGTCCCCATTCCGTCCCCATTCCCCCAATTATCTTACGCCAGTTCAGCCGCATCTCAGTCAAGTGGAAAATGCGGCGTACCAGGCAATTGACGTGCTGCAAGTCATCGAACTCTGGAGTTGGACGGAGCGCGCCCATTGCTTATCGGGCATAGGCTTAAAGACAAGATCCGTACCTGACCCAAGCAGGAGCTGCGCAAAACAACACTGTCCAACAAAATACGACGCCAAGCAGCGTGATCAATTTCGTTTGGTATTGAGTTAAGTTTCAACTTTGTGCTGCAAATATTTTCAGCAATTTATTTTAACCAAAACATTGCCGTTGGTTTGGTTAACGGTTCGAACCCGGTTCGAACCCTTTGAGCAATTCGCGGGCTAAGTTTGATCTCAACCCATTAGATTAATCCATGATTAGATTAATCCACTGTTAGCTTTGGGGCTGCGGCTCGATTTAAGCCAAACAATTTTAAAAAAGCGTATGGTTAGGTTCAGGTTTCGGTTCGGCTTTTTTATTGGGCATCCGGGCTCGAAGAGGTTCAGTTTGTAGCCTTGATTGTGTTGCCTGAGAGAGTATAACTTCGTGGATTGGGTGCATTTTTGTTGAGTAGGAAATTGTATGGAAAAACTGAATGCTGCCAATGCACTTGCTTCGACTTGTTTAGCGGCTGAGCCACCGAAGAGAGCCGCTCAATTTCACCACTTTGTGCCACTTTGACGACGAAAACAAATTTCATGGATTTGGATTCGCATGTGACGCAGGTGGAGCTGCAAATGCCGTTGGTTTTGTCTCGATTGAATTTTGATTGCCATGGAAAGTAATCAAAATTGGAAGCGCAATTGCTGCACCACCCCCTGAGAGCCGTGCAGCCAAGTTGCAAGAAATGAAATGGAATAAGCGGCTTGTTTTTTTTTAAATGCATTTGGGATGGATGACGGGCGGGTTTCGGGTTGCGGGTCGCGGGTCGTAAAAGAAATCCCAAAAGCAAGCGACGATCAAGAGCACATGAGCACTTGATAACGGGTTTCGGAATTCGGCCGCTGCCAGCGTTGGCGTCGGCGTCGGCGTCAGCGTTAGCGTCGACAGCAGCAGAGAAAGAGTCGTTGCACAGACTAGAGACCAAAAAAGAGACCAAGTTAACCCACTAACCTTATTACTGCTTGTAGCTGTACCCCTGCTGTACCCCCTCTGCCCATGTTTATGTCTCTCTTTCTCTCTCATGTCTTGGTCGCATTGAAAGTTGCTGTCAAGTTCAATGCTGCGACTGCGACGGCGACCATGACGGAAGCGTCTGCGTTGGCGTCATGGCAGAGAAAGCCGAGCAAAAAGGACATGACGCGGAGAGAGTGACGTCGACAGACGTCGACATGCGCAGTTGTTTACTGGGTTAGTAGTAGGAGTGTGTACACACACGTGTCTGTCTGCCTATCTGTGGGTGTGGGTGTGGGTGGCTTGCAGACTCTCGTTTATATAACAACAATAAACTGCATGCCGTTGTTGGCGACGTCGCTTGCAATGACCTTCACCTTGGCAGTGGCAGTGGCAATGGCAATGGCAACGTAGACGCTGACGACCTTGCCTCTGCCTGTGTCTCTGCCATTGCTTCTGCCACGGCCACGGTCAGGACGCTGTTAGCCTTGATCTTCAATGTGCACGTGCGCAAACATTAGTTAAGTAAGATTCAGTTTTCTTTATTTTTTATCAATTTAATTACCTGTTCTGTGATTTATAATGGCCTGGTGCTTTTGTTATTCTTAATGATGCTGCTGCTGCGTCGTCAGCGTCAGTTTCAGTGTCGACAAAAGGCTGCAAAAGAATTTGCATAAAATACAATCAGCTTTAAATTCAACGTACGCTCTTGCCGGGCTTCAATTTCTTCGCACACTTTCTGTCGCCAAAAAAAAAAAAAAAAAAAAATAAACCAAAAAAAAATAAACCACAACAAACAATAATAAAAAAAACAAACACAATGCAAATCAAAATTCTTGGGCGACAAAAAAGTTTCTCTTTGCGCCTACGCAATATACGGTTTAATTAGCACGCACCGCACACGCACTGAGGCCATAAAGCAACAATGGACAATGGGAATGGGAACGGGAATACGAATGGGAATGAGAACAACAAAACAACAACAACAGTTAGTATAGCTTTAAGGAAGCGTCTTGAATTTTAGTCGTTGCTTCTTACTTTCGAGCAATGCGCTGCGAGTTTGGACGGAGCGAGAAAGACACAGCGAGAGTGCCAGAGAGCAAGTATAACGCGTCCGTTAGCAAGCGCCGTTAAAGTTCGACTGACAGGCGTGTGCTTTAAGCCAGAGACATTGACGTTGACTTTGACGCTGGCAGAGCGGTAGCAGCAACAACAGCAGCCGCAGCAGCAGCATCGGGCGCATCCCAGTGCTAGTTCCGCCAATTGGTGGCACAGAGCTTTGGCATCTGCTTAAGTTTCTACACAGCACAATTTTCACACCTTTGGTACATCGCATTTCCAACTTCACAGCCAAATTGATGCCCAGCTTAAGCAGGCATGTTTAAAATGCGCGCCTAAATTTATAGCAAACAGCATACGCATGGCTGCATGCACAAATACAGTGTTGCTTACGCTGACATGGTGTTAACAGAATGATCGATTTATTCTTATTAGCAACGTTTAATTTGTTCTATATTGGATTTACACTATTTATGTAGAGCTTAGGCGCCATTCAGAAGAGGAAAGGAAAGAAAATATTGCAAATGCAAATATAACCTATAATACAGGTTGAAGTTTAAAATTTTAAATATCTTGTGCAAAACTTCTAGCATATTTTCAAATATTTGTTCAATTTAAAGCGAATTTTACAGTTAGATCACGCGCGGAATATAAAATAATTCGAATTTTGCACAAATGTAAAGAAAACGCTTTTTTATTTCGCTAGACTTTTATCTTTTCCCAAACCCAATCCATATTTTTATATTGTGTTATGGTAGCTGCGTTTGTTTTCTCAGCGTAGAGTTGACTGCGCATTTATAATTTATATCATACACGAATTGAAAGCAACAAGTAACGGGTTCCAAAATGATAAAGTAGGATTTTGTATAAATGCAATAAGAACAACTCTGTTAATAAGCTGTTAGCAGCATTAATCGGTATATCGATAAGTGAATATCGGTCCGGTTTACTGGCAACAACTACAGGCAGTTCGCCGCTATTCGTATTTGTAGGCCAAACCTCCGATTGTGATGCAATTGTTGTTTTAGACGAGAAAGTGAAAGTCTTTGAAATCATTACTCTCTATTGACAAACATATTAACTTAGTTGCTATCAAAACAACTTCACGCACTCCTCTGTGTGTGGTCAGTGGAGAACTGACGATAACGGAGCTGGAGCTGCTGCTACTAGTGCCGCTGCTGCTGTTAGTGTAACGCGTTCCAAAAGGTCAACGACAAGAAGAACAACAGCAACAAACACGGAAAACAACACGCGATCCAACGAGGGCCCATGTGCACGCGACTTAAAAGTTGCGCGCGTAACTGGGCCAGGCCAGTTTAACCTAAAAGCACGCACAATCCCAAAGTATTCCAGAGTGAACTGAGGCATGAATCGCCTCACGCCCACAGGATGGAGCATACTGCCGTTTCGAGTCTCCACCACGACAAAAGTGAGTTGACTCTTCTGTTTTGTGTTATCAGTCAATATTGGCATCGCTTCCAATTCCACGTGCAGGTTGTGCTCTTCTCGCTGACAGCTGGCGTGGCATTGATGAGCGTCCTGTCGCGGTTTTTGCGGCGCCGGAAGCCGCCGCGTCCGATCCGACGCCCACGAAAGTACACTGGTCGGCGTACTCGGAACAGCATGCGAAGTCCCAACGATCTGACTTCAGTGGCCGGATCAAAGGCATCAGCGCGGTCGGGCAGCCCCGTCGGCTCAACAGTCGCCTACTCGGATCGACTGTCACTTGCGTCGGGCTCCATTGGCGCGGGCGCACAGAATCAGACCACGGTGGGCGGCATTGGCGCTGGCGTGGTACCACTGTTGACGGCCCAGCAGCTGGGAGTGATGGGCATGGAGGCGCTGGACACAGTAATCAACTTTTGGGAGGATGCGCTGGCAGCACACTATTCGCCCGGCGGTGTGCCTGCCTCGCTGACAACGGCCGAGGACTCGGAGTTCTGTCGAGAGATACAGAATTTGCTGGAAATGTCGTATACGCTGCAGGAGCAGAGCGAACTCCTGTTTCTTGATCAGCGCTCGGTGCTCTTTCGCGAGGAACATTCCATAGACGAGGCCGAGGAGGATGGAGGAGCTGCCGCCGGGGATGGTGATGATGATCGACACTCGCGCAAATCTGGCAGCGTGCTAAGCCGCGCTGGTTCCGATCCCAATTTCGATTCCGCGGAGAGCTTCGCCTCGGCCCTGGACCAAGTGGCCGATCTTCGCGAGTTTGACGGCTTCATTGAGACGGCGTATGAAGAGTATCCGCTGTTTCAGAACGCGCTCAAACATCACGATGAATACACAGTGCCATGCCGGACGATACGCGCCGAATTAATGCACTGCAGCAGCGATACCGAATACTTGGCTAAGCTCCATTGCGTCCGACTCGCTTTTCAATATCTATTCAAGGATGCAGCCGTGGGCCAATGGATCTGCGATGCGGGCAGGCAAATATTGACAGATCTGCTATGCCTGGGCGATAAGGACACCAAAGAGTTCCTCGTTGGCTACGAGGATATGGTCAACTTTCTGCATGAGCCCAGTAACTGGCCGTGCATCCAAATGGAACTGGAACAGCGAAACGTCAAGGCGATGACATTCTACGATATTTGCCTTGACTTTATCATACTGGACTCGTTCCGGGATTTGGATGCGCCACCAGCCAGCGTCACAGCTGTTGTCCAAAATCGTTGGCTTTCTAATGGATTCAAGGAAACGGTATGAAAAATCTGAAGGAAAAAAATTGAATGAAATGTCACTTTGAATTGATACTGCTAACAGTTAACAGAAGCTTAACAGAAGCGAACATCAATTTGAGTGAGTTTTTAACACTGACATTAACACTGAAAAAAAGAAGAAGCTTAACAATTGAATCTCGTAACTGTTAGCCGTAATTGATCTGCCCAGCTCGACAAAATGGAAAATTTATGCATTTTACAATTGCCCCAACATTAGACAATGCATGTCAAATGCGGTGCAATAAAAACACAAACCCGTAGAGGCGGCAAAAGAAAACTGTTGAACACCTCAATGCATAAGCATTTGTATTGAGGAGTACTCTCAACGGCTCGAACTAAAGCCAAAGTACATTGTCGAGAAGATAAGCAGAGTACATTAAGCTTCACAGCGTTGCCACCTATCACTACAGAGTTTTCGTTTCGCTTACACTCAGTTGGTAAACGCAACATTTTCATACAGAAATTCTTTCTTTCTTCTAGGCGCTCACGACGGCTGTCTGGTCGGTGCTGAAAGCAAAGAAGCGTATGCTCAAATTTCAAAATGGATTTATGGCACACTTCTATGTCATATCGGAGCAGATATCGCCGCTGATGGCTTGGGGCTTTTTCGGTCCCAACGAGAATCTGCGCGATATATGCCACTATTTTCGGGAGCAGTTGCTTGCATTTTTGGCCGACATCTACAGCTTCCAGAAAAGTCGCTTCACCACCATCGAGGAGTTCTCGGAGGACGTGCTGAAGCACATGCAGACGCGCGTCAACAACATTGGCGTCAAGTTCAGTCAGTAGGAATCGGACCACAGAGTGAAAGAGAGAGGGGGAGGGAACGAGCACACGAGAGATATTCATGCAGGATGATGATATTGGGGACCCGGCCAAAGCTTCTGTTTATGTTTTGATGGCAATCAAATTTGAACTACTTCATGCCACATACATGCATACGTTGACTAATTTTAAAGCCATTCACACGCGCCCATACAGACACACACACACACACACACACACACACACATGCACAATTATGATTAAGAATCGCATTAAAGTCGCCAAAAACATTTGTAAAATAAAACTGTTTACTGCCAGCAAAGCAAACCAGCTGCTGGCTAGTTGGCTCTGCCTCTTCTCCGACAATGGGGCATCTCCGATTGCAACAGCAGGTGGAGTGTATCCTCTTGCTTGGCGCAGCCAGTCGTTGCTGTCAACTCGTCGCTGCAAGATGTGCAAGGGTCTGGGCTTCAGCACCGGGTTTGTGGCGCTCTGCGCATTCGTGAGTGGACAGTTGCCAGTTGGAAGTACCTATATATAATTGTTCCATTAATGATGCATCGTTTTGCTGCAGATCTGTTGCTTTGGTGCGCTGCACATGCTCAATAAGATCGTGCACATCAACGAGGAGGTGGCACTGCGCACAGAGTACAAACTGCCGCCAGATGAGAGCGATCGCTGCCAGCGGACATTCATTGTGGACGGTGCAGGTAATGCGCATATCACCTGGCTGGAGCTGTTCTATATGAAATGGACGCTAGTGCTAACTATTTTCTATACATTCATTGTCATGGTCCTCATACGAGCTCAATACTTGAGTCACTTTGATATTAATTTCATTACCTCCAATGCGGTAAGCACCTCATATCGTTTACACTTGAATTCTATTCCCCATAACCTTTGCGCCTCCACTCAGATGATGCTCGTTGGCGGCGTCCTCTCTGTGGTCCTGTTCATTGCCACTGTCATACTGCACGAGCGTATGCCCTTCATGGAGGTCTGGTGCAATGAGTTTATCGTTGGATTCATGTACTTCATAGCCATCAATATATGCGTGGCTGTCGTCTTTTTCCTCATCCACTCCTGTCAATATTACTTTCAATTGGAGGAGCGCGGTTTTTGAGGAAGAAACTCTTTTTCTATAACTGAGATTGAAAGGGTTGAAAATGTTTCGAATTTAATATTAGGTAAATGACACTATTTTCAAGGCAAACTTATTCGCGCGAAAGTAATCTGTAAAAATGTTCACAAATTAATTTATAAACATTTTTTATCATGAACACAATTGCTTTTGTTTTAGTTTCAGAATCTGTACGATCTGAACAAGTATATTGCAAGTTTTCCATCAACAGGAATAAAGCAAAATGTTTTAATAGCTTTGATTTTATAAAATGTATTAAACTAAATACTAAACAAATATGTGAAACACGGCAGCTCGACGATTAAATACTCTATTCGAGATAAGGTTCAGACCGGCTTTTATACAAAAGATATATCTTTGACTATAAAGTAGTCCGATCTGATACGGGTATACAGATATATAGTGAAAAGTTGTTCTTTCCTTGATTCCCCGCTCAATTTGCTTATCTTCTTCAAACAGCAGAATCCGCCAAAAGAGTCTGGCGAGAATGTCCAATGCTTATTTATTTTTGTTCTTTCCCTTAAGCAAAAATCGTAAATGCATCGTGTGCCTCTCCTTCTGGCAATGCCTGCACAAAAGTAGACACATTTTGTATAAAAAAAAACATATAGACACGTTTATTCGATTACAATATATGCTGTTTGGTATAAAAGACAGACAGTGAGATGAAAGTAAAAATAAAAAATAAAATGAAAATGTAAAACAAAAAAATATGAAATAATAAAATTAAATATATATATACATATATATGTATATATATGTATACATATATATGTATATATGGATGTGGGTATTTAGGTAGTACGAGAGTGTAACACAATTTATTTAACAGTACAACAAAGAGACTCCTCTGTATGGCTTGTGCGGTAATTGACTATAGCTGTAGCTATATCCGATTCCGATTCTGATTCTGATTCTGATTCTGATGATCTGTTTGTGTTAGATTTCGATGCTCCTTTGCAAAATGCCAGCGATTGTGTCGCTTAAATGCCGCGATATGAGCGATGTGCCAGGAATGCGCTTATGAAGTAGAGCACCGTATTGACCAGGCCCAGAATGGGGGCCGCCATATAGGAATCATTCCTGCCATCGCGCAGCTTAATTAGCAGACAGACGGACGAGGCAAGCAGCAGTATGGCCGCAACACTATGATAGATCAGCTCCTGTAAATCCAAAAATTTAGCAACATTTAGTTTCCGATTTGGATTGAAATGCAGCAGTCAAGCCAAGCACTTACATAGATTGTCTTGGCGATGAGCCCGCCCGTGCTCAGCGATGTGAGGCACGCAAGGAATAAACAAAATGTCCCTATCATAAATGTGGTGGCCATCAGGAAGTGGAACAAGTCCTGCTCTCCACGATAGTAGGGGCTGTCATGGAAACGGATCGCCATCAGGGTCACCACAGCAATGCCAATGAGCTATAAATGCCGTTAACAAATGAATAAGGTCTAAGTGCAACTGTCTTGAGACGTCACTTACCAGCTGGAAGAGCTTGAGTATGCCCGGAAAGGTCTTGATGTAGCCCGTGTTGAGCACAATGTAGGAGGTGTTGGTGGTGCTGGTGGTGGTGCGTGTTATGGTCACGGAGTGAGACATCTTGGCGGCTACTTAGACGGTGGCTGGTTAAGGTGGGTTGGTTGGGTCTAAAAATACAGTAAAACTATGACAATCAGATAAATGCGTTTGTATTAGCACATGCATAAAATAAAATACATATACAAAATATATATAAAATGAAGATTGCATATAAAATCGGGTTTCTATCCTCAAGATAATCCCTGTTTACTGTCAATGAATAACGTTAACCATAAATTATATTGTTTTTGAATCATAATTATAGAAGATTTACAGCATCATATGGAAATGGGAGTCTTTTAGCGCTACACAAATTGATTCCAGATTTAGAAAATAAGAAAAATGCATATTGATTAATCCAAAGGTTTTTCTATATTTCAAATTTTGCAATTCTCAAACCAGTTTTTTACTATCTATAAATGTCAATTTTCTCTTCATAAAAATGAATTTCATTATGCCAAAACTTGTTCAGACAACTGAAAAATGATTTCTTTTATGAAATATCAAGTTTTTATTAATTTTTTTTTTAACTTGATTGATATTTTAAAAACAATTTGTCAGTTTGAATATTGAAGTAATAATAATAATGTCAGAACTACATACGTGAAAAATATAATATATTTATAAAATATGACTGCTGTTTTTTGCTAATTTTAAAAAATACCTGTTAGTTTCGTTAGTAGATTTAAATACAAAATAAACAAATATAAAGATATATATTTAAAATTCGAGTATACAGTTAAAAGCTTTAAGATCGTGCACCTCTTATTAAATCCGACTGAATCCACTTAAACCTATCGAAAAATAATGGACCATATATTTTTAAAATCTATCATATTTGAATAATTGTTTATATTTTTGTAATCTGAATCGCAGACGAATTTCAATTGAACAGTGCAAGTGCATATTTGCACAGTTGTTACACATCGAATGCCCTAGCCACGCCCATGCCCACACTGTTGTATTTTTGGCCATATAATTTGTTATTATTTTTTCTAAAATTAAACATTTTCAATGCCGGCCTCGCTGAGCGCCAAATGTTATTGAAACAACGCAGGAGAAGCTAGATATTCGATTTACTGTCATACCGATCTCTCTCTCTCTCTCTCTCTCTCTCGCTCTCTCCCACTCTGACTCTAGAGAACACATCCATTCACAGACGTGTATGTATACAATACACAGGTTTGTATTTTCGATTGTGTTTGTCGTCTATAGCCGTACAGTGACGTCATGGGCTTTATGGCTGCTGCCTTTTGTGTTTCAGCAAAATATTTCGATGGAAACATGAATTTTCTGTTTATATATATACACACACATATATATATATATATATATATTGTATGTATATTATATATTTGTATGTATATTCATAGGTTCATGTGTGGTTAATGCATGCATGTGTCGATAAATTTTCGAAATGGGGGCGCGCGTTAAGGCGTGTGTGTGTGTGTGTGTGTGTGTGCGTTTTGGGCAAGTGTTGAGCGAGTGGAAGCAATAGGCGATTTCTTAAAGATCGACAAAATTATATGTGTGTATATATTTGTATATGTAGTATGAGTGCATATGCTTCTACTTAGTTTGAAGAAGTGACATTGACTCGATTCATACAGCTTTCCAGCAATTTCAATTCTCATTGCTAATGAAGGCTATTTATGAAGAGCTTATCGCATTTCTTAACTCAGCTGCAGGCTACTGAGTTGCTGCCTCATCTGCCCACAAGGTCTTAATAGAGGGAAGCCATTAGTCAGACGCGCCCAGCCAAAATAATGACGCCATCCCATCCAGCAAACTTCATTCATTCATTGCGATGACGTAACGACTTACAAACAATACGATTTCGAATTTCGGTTGCGATTCAAGCCCTACCCTCTTTCGATTGGCAACGACAACAACAACGACAACAACCAAAACAAACCGAACCACATTTTATGTTGATTAGTGAGCGGATTTCCGCTGTGCTCTCGAGGGTTCTCTTAAAAATGTGCTTTTAGTCTTTGGTTAACAACAATAACAATAACCAATAACAATAAAAAATGGGCAACAGGCGCCGGTTTTTTAGAAAATGATATCATTTTTGAGCTATGTACATATGTACATATGTATATGTATGTAGGTACGTCTGAACGTGTATGTGCCTTGAATAGTAACAAGCGATTATCAAGCGCAGCTTTTTAACAAAAACCTTTGACAAATTTCCTGCGTATACAAATTGATATTTGTTGCTAAATGAAAAACAAAGAAACAATAAAAGCAAATTGCGACAGTAAAACCTTCGTTATCAGAAAAAAGCAAAAGAAAGTAAAGAACACGATAACAGCATTTGCTTGTTGCATTTTGCTGCTGCTGCTGCTGCTGCACGTTATGCGATTGGCACGCAATGAGATCATCGCAAAAAAAGGTCTGTTTTATTATTGACCCACTCAGTGAACCCAACCAACTCCTTGTAAAATTGATGTCATGCTTTTTATATAGTGCCACGCCCTGGAACTTAGCACTTGCCAATTTGTATTTTAAAAATGCAGCTTATTTTCTACGCGCACACAAATTGAAAAAAAAAAAAATATCAAGCTAAACGTGTACTTTTTGAATTTTTAAAATGTACACACACACACACATATTTATATATATATATATCCATGCTGCGTGTGTGTGTGTGCTTGAATGCGCATAAAATTATATGCGATCGTTTGGTTCTTACTTTTCGCCGACTCTGGTCACACACTTGTGTTTTGTATTGAAAATTCGTTTTGGGCAATGCGTTTGATATTTCGAGCTGTTGCTTTTGCGTCTTGACGCGCGTACGTTAAAAACGAAACTGAAACTACAAAAGTATTTTCAATTTCGTTTACGCCTTTTGCTTCTGCCAGCTGGCTGGCCGGCTGGCCGCTCTGAAGGCAGCGGCGTCAACGCAGCGCCACTATACAAAAACAAGAAGCAAACAAATCAGTAATATATCACAACAAGTTGCTGCTGCTGCTGCTGCTGTTGTTCTACAGTGGCAACGCTTCGCGTCGCGACTCACTCAGCCATTCAGCGAAACGATAACAACAATGACGTCATGATGTCACAACAACATCAATAGCAAAAAACAAAAAAGCACCAATGTCGCGCGCTTTTATTGTTATTGTTAGTGCATTTGGCCACAACATACCCCCGGCACGCACTTACCACTGTAACGGTTAGTTGCGCTTTGCGTTACAATTAATTTAATGAGAAAGCGCGAGAGCAGCCGCTTCTGCACTGTGCTATCATTTCTTGTGACTCAACTAACAGAGAAAGAGAGTGTGAATGTGGGGGGGGGGAGCCTAGGCAAATGGGGTGACTATGAGTAATGCAATAACTAAATATGCATGCACATATACATGTACATATGTGTGCGTGTCTATGTGTGGGCACAGTTTGGATTAACTGCGCTGCTGCCGTCTCAAGGAGAACGCGAATATATGTATACATACGTATATTACAACAAAAGTGTTCTAGTTAAGAGTGGTCGGCTAGGAGATACCCTGTAACATGGCGCTTGACAATATGATAAACAGTTTCTATGCCTATCCCACGTTCTTCATTAAATATTATTTATGAATTGCTTTAGCATATATATATATATATATATATATATATATATATACTGCAAATCGATTTTACTTTGCCAAATTGATTTTGAAGTAAGTTAGAAAAAGCTATTAAAAGTGAACTTATTTTGAAAATACCCCGCCTGATAGAAATGAAAGACTATTGTTTACTGATTTTTTGTTTTTGAAAATCAGATGTAAACATGATCTGGACATTGTATACGAGAATGTACATTAATTACAAAATTCAGGTCTGCAGCTATTGTAATCAATGATACCCACACAGAAATAAATCATTTATAGACCTACTACCACCGACACATAGTTAACATACATTTAAACAGGGTATTTGAAATTGCTTGCATATTTGCAGTTATCAATGCGATTCATCGTTATCAAGTACACTCAGCTATTCGGTCATTCATATTGCCTTCGGCTTTCATTATTTAATATGCAAATTATGAGTTGGGCGTAGTGAGCATTTGAATAATGCCAACAACAAACAGATTGTATTCATCTTCCAAAATAGCACAACAAAGCTTTTGTGCGTTGCATACTTCAAGGCGTGCACCTTTTTTACAACCTGCATTTATTCGAACACACTTTCACTTTGTATTAGTATGCCAGTACTCTGCATAAATAAGTATGTCAACACAAATTCCTTATTGAATATATATTCACCAAAGGGTACTCGAAGCTTATACGGCCCATATACAAGCGTATGTATATGCGAGCTAAAAATAGTATTGATAATCGTGAGGCTAATTGACGAGACAGCTCTAAGACTAGAAAATGTATTCGATCGCTCTTGACCCATCGATCTAGCGTAGAACATGTGTAATACTAATTGCTATATTTATAGATACTCAAAAATCTCTGAGGACCTACGTACATACTTTCTTTACTGTGTTCGAAAATCTACCTATTGCCGTCACACGGATAACATATAAATATAATTCCATTTTCTAAAAATGTTGCAACATTGTGAATTATTTATTTGCCTATAATATATATATATATATATATATATATATATATATATATATATATATTTCTTATATATGTTATATTCTATTTCAAGAAAAACGAATGTTTTTCAAGCACAGTTTTGAAAGTTTGGAGACTACAAAACTTTTTTTTTTTTGGAGATGATGCCTAATGAGCTTTTGAGGTTTAGTGGTCGCATGTTGATTTTGAAAAATAAGGGAGAAGATAAGTTAGAAATATCTTGAAAAAGAAATAACTTCAAACGAACATACCTTTCTCAGCTAGCTGTGGCATCAGAATGGGGTCTTGCTATTAGCTACATTTAAACCTGAAGGGGTATAAATATGTCAATTAAATCGATTATATAGCAAAAGATTGCAGTTCCAATTCTCATTAATTTATTTCCATTTATTCTTGCCTTTTGGGTGTATGAAACATGAATGTATGAGTGATTGTATGTTTAAGGACATGCTGAACCGCATCTCAATATTGATTGGAATTTGGCAAGCAAGGTGTAATTGTGTGTGTATGTGTGCGTGTGTGTGATGATGGCTGATAAATGCATTTGCTTATTACAATATAATTCAAATCCTGTGATCAGTACAATTTATAATTTTTGTTTCCGTGCTTGCTGCTGTTTGCATATATATAATATAGATAGACATGCATGTGTTTTCTCATCTTCAGCATTGGGTTAGAATTAAGGCTAATCTTTGAATGTGTATGCTTGTTGTGTATGTTTATATGTGTGTGTGCATTTATATTAGCTTTAATGGTTTTTTTTTTTTTCGTTTTTTCTCTTATCGAGCTTTAGTTCAACTAGATATCATCGATAAATTTATATATGTTAATAAGGAAACATTTTTTTTTTGCTTGCATTCTTTGTTATGGCAAAGATAGGTTACGAATTTTATGCAGCAGCAACGCTTAAGAACCTTAACTTTATAATAAGAATAAAGGAGAGATACTCTATTCTTCTTCTCCTTTTCCATCTTTTGTGTTGTTGTCTCGCTCTAAATCATGTGTATGTGTTTCTTTTTCTTTCTTGATTTTTTTTTTTTTTTTTTTTTTTGGTAATTTTGTTTGCATTAATTATGTTGCTGCTGAGGCTGTTGGCTGTTTCCAGCTAATTTAATCGAGTCCGTCATCTACAAAGTCTGAGGACTCCTTTTTGGCCTTTGGCTCACTGTTGTTGGAGGGCTTGCCCTCGGTATCGCAGAAGGGGGCGTCATCGCTGTCAGCATCGCCAGCGGTTGGATCGCCGCCTGGGAAGCCGCCCGGGAAGAAGTTCTTGACCAAATTAAAGATCTTCGGGTTCGAAACGTATTTGGAAATGTTAGCCGGATTGGCCAGGATATCTTGCATGGCAGCCGCCACTTCAGGATCTTTCATTTTCGACATCAAATCGCCCATATCGAAGCCTGCGGGCATGCCGCCGCCAGCACCTGGGAAAGCGCCAGCGCCTGGAAAACCGCCTGCACCTGGAAAGCCAGCAGCACCTGGAAAACCTCCAGCACCTGGAAAGCTACCAGCACCCGGAAAGCCACCAGCAGAGCTTTGTTTAGCCTGCTCTTTGCGAGCCTTGCGCTGTGCACGTTGACGATCCTTGATTTTGCGCTCAGCCTGCTTGCGCTCCTGCTTAATGCGATGTTGTTCAATCTTCTTGGCATTGGGAGTCACTTCACGCAGCCACTCGTCGGCCTCCTCGTCAAAATCAAGCTTGCACGCCTGACGCAAATCCTTGGCTGCCTCCTCAAACTTGCCAAGCAGACGATTAGCGCGTCCACGGAACTTGTACGCCGCAGCCGAGTCACAGTTTAGCTCCAAGGCCTTGTCACAGTCGCGTATGCATGCATTCGGCTTTTTCAACTTGAGGAAGGCTTGGCCGCGCTTGGCATAGAATAGCGCATTCCCCGGGTTCAGCTCAATGGCTTTAGTATAGAAGCTGATGGCTTCGTCGAATTTCTGTTCGCTATACGCGGCGGCTGCCTGGCCGCGCAGCTCGCCAGCCTGATCCATTTCCTCCTCAGTGGGTTCTTTGTTTGAATCGCCCATCGGCTGAGCCGGTTCGTTGTCGGCTTCAATGACGCCTGCGGACAGAAATTGAGGTTGGGAGGTTCACCAATATGAGCACGTGATTTTTTTTTTATAGTTTGTTTGCATTCGCTTTTAATTTACCTTCCATATCCAATTCCACATCAGACTCTGGCTCCGAAGCGCTTGCAGCCTCATCGCTTTTATCCGAATCATCTGCATCGGCTCCGGCTGCCGTTTCGGTTGGCTTTGCCTTGGCCCCGGCATCACCGCCAAAGGGACATTTACTTCTGCACCCAGAGCAAACGAATATGCATATATATGAAAATGTGGTGCGCCTCAAGGGAGCGGCTAACACACACTTACCCAGTTTCCGGCATCTTGAAGTTTCCCTCGGGCACCTTACCACCAAACTTTTCAACAAAATCTTTGACAAATTGCAATTGGGGCATGTTCAACACCGTGGGATTTGTATTGACAAAATCAATGAATCCTTTCAGCTTAAGCAAATCTTCGTGTTGCATTGGCGCGGCCATTTTTCAAAAATTTCGTTTAAGTTCTCGTATGTTCTGTCTATACTATTACAAATATATATGTAAAATGCGTCTCGCACAAAATGCTGAAATAAAATTTTCTCCGGTTTGTCAGTGTGACCGATTGTTACAGATAGCGGTTTGACAAATAACTACATGTTATCGAGTATATTCATGAACACATAACCTACATGAAGCATCGATACTTGTTAACAACCCTGTTAATATTTAGTGCGTCAGACTAGCGGCGGTGACTTAGCATCGATTTTTTGTACTTGGTATCGGAAAAGGAATCGCTCACTTTTAAATGCATTTATTTATGCTTTAAAGCACAAAACCAAATAAATTTAAATGCAAAATTGCAGAGAATTAAATTATTTACTGTATATATTCATTTGTTTTTTAATATTAGTTTAAAATATTGGTAAATCAAGGGGTTGAAAAATTAGGTTTCCACCATTCCTACTCTAATGACGTGAAGAATACATGAAGATACATTTTTAAGGAAGCCTTACGCATTAATTCTAAACAGATCGATTAAAAATGTTAACACACCTCTTGTTGTTGTTGTACATTCAAAAGGCCTATCGAACTACTAGATCCAACGAGAACCGAACCACTGCTTGGAATCAGTGTTGAATAATGTTATATAGCATTGAGCGGGAACAAATTAATTCAAAATATTTGTATATGTAAAAGAAATGCTGTAATAAGTGCAATTATTGGCATTTTACAAAAAAACATTATCTATGGTAAAATAGACTGCTGCTAAATGCGACAACAGTGCATTTATGTATTTATACACAGTATAATAACAAAAAGGTGGCCATATTTCAACATATTTTTCATCCTAATTTTATTTTTCTCCGATAATGGACCCAAATGCAGTATAACATATAGACCGCGAATTGTCAATCATTTTGCTCTTCACATTAAGAAAATCGCCAGTTTTTAAGAAACTCTCATTTTTCTGTTTTTCATATTATACCCTATGTTAATGCAAGAAAAGAAATAGCTGGCAATATTTACTTAACATTTGTATACCCTGAACACATTAAAAATATTCTTGATCACCGCAAGGGCATACAAAATGGATGCGTAGCTTGAGAGCCTTCGTACAAAAGCTGACCGATTTTTAACTTATTCTAACAAGTTGGCATCTTTATGTTCCCATAGGTTAGCATTCTTCATAAGTTGGCAGCCCCCAATATAGCGGCACTTTTAATTATTACGCCAACCATAGCATAGAATAATATTTAATTTATAGGAAATTTTTATTGTATATATATATATATATATATATATATATATATATATATATATATACAATAAAAATTATATATATATATATATATTAATATTAATACATATTTTTATATTTTATTTATTTATATATTATTAAATGATAAGATTGTCGATTAATTGCGTTTTTGCATTTGTATACACATAAACATTAAGAAAAGGGTTATAATAGTTTTGCACAAATATATGTTACGAGCAAAAAGTGGCATTTACATATTTTACAATGCAATCAATCTATTTTTTGATTGGACTTTAAACACCAATGTTTATTAGGAATTCATTTTAAAAGCTAAATGTTTGATAAAATCGCGGTCTATACATAAGTTGAACTACCTTGCTTTTAGGGGCATTATCGGAGAAGAAATATCAAATAAATTATTTTAAAGTCTTCATTATTATTTCATATATAAAAAAAAATTATTTAATTTGTTCCCGCTCAATACTGTATAAAATTATTCAGCACTGATTCCAAGTAGTGGTTCGGTTCCCATTGGAGCTAGTAGTTCGATAGGCCTGTTGAATGGACAACGACAACAAGAGGTGTGTTAACATTTTTATTTTTTGCAATTCTGTATTCGAAATTCCTTGGTTTTGTGCTAAAAACATAAATAAATTCATTTAAAAGTTTGCGATTTCTTTTCCGATAACAAGTACCGCTTTGTGTTGTCGATTTTCGATTGATAAATTAAAAGTTTAAAAAAAATTAAACTAACTGGTAAAAAGGTGAACAATTTATGTGTGCAAATTTATGTAAGAGGAAGAAAGAAGCACCTCCGATCTCTGTCCGTCAGTCAATCCGCCCGTGATTATGTATGAATCCAAGGATCACAGAACCTATAAAAGCTAGAGACTTGATTTGTTACTTGACTTGAATTTTGTGCGTAAGTCCTTCAAGTGCCCGCTCAGCGCAAGTTTGTTTCCGATAATCGATAATTTGCAATTTTAATGCAGTTATATTTTTGAATATTTATTTTGTTATTATTTTGAAATATACGAATATTTTATAGCTCAATAAGATTTGATCAAAATTGGTTAAGACAAACAGAAGTTATTCAAGACAAGGTGCTCATATTGTGGAGATCTGTAGATTTTGATAATGTTCTAGGTAATTCTTAATTTTTTCAAAATTATATGTATACTAAGCTAAAGCTGTCAGTGTAGTGATGAGAGTGAGACTGGGCCAATCTGCTTAGCTTCCTCGATATCAATTAACATTAAGTTTACATAATGTTATTTCATCAACATAGATGCCGTATTACAGTGCCGCCACAGTACTCCCTCTCAAGTGACTAGGTCACGACTCCCCTTGGATGTCATCGTTTGTCATAAATGCTGGATTAAGTCGATCCACCGAAACACCAACTTTATTGCCGTTGATCTGCAGCTCTCTTTTGGCTGACGGAATGCTGCGTGACAACCTGAGTTGGACGTATTTTTCTCATATGATCACGAAGAGTGCCTATAGTATAAAAGTTGAAGAGCACATGATCGCATCTGCGCTATCAAAAAATTCATTTGGTTAGGGATTCGGTGTGCCATACAACTTTTCAGCAACTGAAGAATCCAAGTCTTGCTTGACTGACTGAAGTTGAGTCCATGGACTGCTGCTTTCAAAGATCGGTGCAACATCTCTAGAAGTCCGTTTGATTGTGGTCGACAGCCAGGGGTACGGATGTGTGTGATGAACTAGTTCCTTGAACAAAGAGGATTCGAACTGAGTGCCTGGATCCGTGGTTATGGTTCTAGGTGCCCCATTGTGACCAAAGAGCTTGTGGAATCGTTTCAGAAGTGATATTTGTAAGCGGAAGCGCTTTTGGCCAGCGTGTAAAACAATCAATCATAGTGAGACAATATCGAAAGTTTTGATGTGGCGCCATGACCACAATGTGATGATTTTCATTGGAACCGGGTGATTATGTTTGTTGATTTTTGCTCTTTGGCATGGCAAACAGTTCCTGCGCCAGCTAACAACTGCTGAGTTGCCCTGTCACTCGGATGCGATAGATTCTGCACCAATGAGAAAAATTGCTTGAATGGATTAATATTGTCATCGCAGTGAAATTTCTGGAGTTTTAGTGACGATTTCCTTGCAAATAGTCTGCTAATTCTGGGTCATCGGCTTGCGCTTCCTCTATCAGCCGGAGTCTGCGAGATTGTGAAATTCAACTTAACTGGCAAAGTTGACGAGGTGAGACCTTACCAGGTCGTTGCTTAAAAGCATGCCTATATCAGAGGCTTGTGTCAGTTTCGATAATAAACGTTCGTGCTTCGAGCCAGTGCTTTAAATATTTGATAGCCTCAAATACTGACAGTAGCTCTCGATCGTATGTGCTGTAGCTTTTTCCTGCGTTGCTTAGCTTCTTAGAGAAAAAAACCAAGTGGCTGCCAGCTGTCATTAACTTGTTGCTCTAGCTCGGCTCCAATAGCAACATTGCTCTGAAAAAGGCTCCTGAGTGTGCGACGAGTGTGGCAGGCAACTACATTAGTAGTTGATGATGCCAACAAACCCGACCCAGTTGACTGATGGCATCAGGACGAGCGTGGTTGAGGATGGCGTCAATTCGGCTAGTGGGCAGCTTTATTCTGTATTCGTCGATAAGCTGTAGCTGAGAAATTGAACCTCTGATTACGCTAGTTGGCAATTGCTCTGGTTTATGGAAAGTCCGTGTTCGCACTGAATCTGAAGGTTGGCCAAATCAACTTCTTGATCGCCCCATAAGCAGTCGGTTTCCAATCGCGCACATCTATGACTATGATCTATGGATCTCCTAAAAGCTTTTTACCAAATACCGATGGCAGTAAGTCACGTTCCAAAGTACTTGTACTTGCCGTTTGGTCTTTAGAATGCGACGCAGACTTACCAAAGGTGCTATATGAATGATATTTTTTGTGGGATTAGTTTTGTGTATTGCTAAATTGACGACATATTAAACATGCTCAATTTAATTGCAGAGCATGAGCAGCATCTTCGCACCATTAAGGCTGTAAATGTAAATAAATCAAGATATGCAAAGCAGCCGCCAATATCTTGGCTCACCCCCATAGGGCGCAGTATAACTATGCTCGACAAAATATTGATGCGACCAAAAGGCAATTTTGAGTTTCTAATAATGAACCTATGACAAAAGTTGATTGCGTAAGGGGACTGGAATGCGTGTACGCGTGTCCAGAGTTTGCACGCAGCCATCGTCGACTCCAGATGAGATGTCTTGGCAACCGGAGATGCAACATATTAGACTAGACTTCCTTATATATGGTGGTCTTAGGCAGAACTAATTCTCTATCGAGACCACATATGACCGCTCATCGGAGAGGTTTGGCCACTCTTCACACCAACCCTGTGCAGCAGCCAAAAAGAAGTAGTCTACTTCCAGGGTGAACTCAGTAACTCAATCAACCTCGTCATGATTCTGTGCTCTCCTGAGGACATCGAGGATGCTGTCCAAGCCCAAGTTGCTTCACATGCGATAGACTTGATTCAGACATCGCCCCTTCCAGACTCAATCGTATCGAACTCCAACCACTATATCATAAAGCTGCCATAGCAAAGATCGGTCCAAAATAAACTTCTTGTATGATAAGCTTTTTTGGTTTTTAACTGCTTTTACATAAGCCATATCGTATTAGGATCGCATCACTATATTATATAGCTCTATAGGAATAATCGGTCTAAAAACGTGTTTTTAAAGCATTACATTCTGTTTTCCAAGATATTTTCATTAAGCTCAGCATCTACGAGCTTCACTATTCTTAGGCAAATTTTTACAAGGGTAAGTCCTCTGTGCACCGAATCTAAAGAAGCTTCTGGCTATCTCTTAGTCGGGAACTACCGAATAAAGCGCTCTTGTTTCTAATCTGTGTCAATTGCTGGTGATTCGAAACTAGAATTTGATCGGAATTTTGAGGGTAGGCAAATGGCAAAAATCTCTATACCTCACAGTTTTAAGGCTCAGATGACCTCACCGCTTTGTGGTTACAGTTTTAGCGCCACCAACCCAATCAAGTACATTGCACAGACAGCAAGTAATTGTAGAGGTTGCATTTGACAGCATTGTTCCTATTTTGTTGGAATTTGTACAAACCGAATTCCCAACTGACATTAGAGATATTATTGGGTCACTTAAGTAATTAGTGAATAAATGATCCCATTTCAGCAGCGTAATTAGTTAAAGGGGATGAGTTTGCTAAAAATATCTTGGAAAAATAATATTTTGCCATATATATGGAAGCTATATGATTTGGCCCGATGTTGACAATATTTTGAATATATTTGAGCATCATAGTGAAACTAATAAATACTGAGTTTGGTCATAATAATAGTAATAGAAAAAAGTTTTCCATAACGCAAACTACTTTTCGGCTATATGGAGGTCCGATGTTGCCAAGATTTAACATATATGTAGAGAAACTTACGTGTAGGTATTCTGATGTTAATAAAATTTGGTATATATATGAGGAGCATAGTAAAACTAATAAATGGCGAGTTTCGTAAAAATACCTGGATAAACCAAAAAAGTTTCCCATTAAAGAACCTATTTTTCGACCGATCGTTTCTATACCAGCTATATAGTATGCCGATCCGATCCGGCCGGTTCCGACATATGTACTGCCTGCAACAGAAAGACGACGTTATGCGAGGTTTCAGACGGACATGGCCATATTAACTCGGCTATTGATGCTGATCTAGAATATATATACTTTGTGATGTCGGAGATGTCTTCCAAAATGTGTTACGAATTTCATGACAAAATTATAATATCCCCTACAGTGGGATACAAAGAACAACGAATTGCACTGTCTAGTTGAAGCAATTATTCCGGTATCGTCTGTGTGCTCCTTTTTCGCTTGTCCTTGCCGGCGTGTTTCACTTGATCTACAATTTTCATTTGTACACTTTTTATTTGGCAAAGGAAAAACATTTTTCACATCGCTTCGTGCATTGCCACCGTTTCGATTCAACAAAAACATGAAAACAGCGCAGCGGGGCATTCGGTGCAAGATCAGAGAAACAGGCCACCGCGGGGCGCCTAACTGATTATCATTTCGACACCCAATTCTTGTGCAGCGGCTGCGTTTATTTTCAGGTTCTTTTTCTTGTCCTTCTTTTTTTTTCCGAGATGTATTGGTTCTGGTTGGGCTTGGCCTGGATCTAATGATCAAGTGCACGCGAGTTTTAATATTTTTGTCAAGTGATTTCCTGGAATGTGTTACAAACTTCTTGTTTCGGCACTTTTTGGCGGCATAGTTGTAAATTATTGATGTTGACATTTTTAGTGTAAAATGCGCATGCTCCGAATCTGAAACCGAACAGTGTACAAGACCAGCAGTTGTCTTATATTTTGTTCGCGGATTCTGTTACCTTGACCTCGCATATTTATCCTAACCATAGCCACAAGGTTCGAAATAAAACATATACGAGTGCTCGCATGATCAAACCAAGCTGGCTCTTCTGATATGAGATTTTTATTTTAGCTAGTACCTGTTTTTATCTATTATTAAGATTTAATCAACTGTAAGCTAGTCGGGGGGACGCGACTAGGGGATACCTTGTACACTGGAACAGAAGAACATATCTAGCATGGCTAGATCGAAGAATTAAAATAACAATACATAAGCACAGCACAGAAAACAATATAATCGCAATTGAAATGCTGTTGATAGAATTCAATAAAGTCGCGCAAACACGTGTTTTATTAAATGTGGATATCTGTATTACCCCAAAAGTGTTCGCTGACGACTGGATGAGCTAGTTCCTTGAACAAAGAGGATTCGAACTGAGTGCCTTGATCCGTGGTTATGGTTCTAGGTGCCCCAAAGAGCTTGTGGAATCGTTTCAGAAGTGATATTTGTAAGCGGAAGCGCTTTTGGCCAGCGTGTAAAACGATCAATCATGGTGAGACAATATCGAAAGTTTTGATGTGGCGCCATGACCACAATGTGATGATTTTCATTGGAACCGGGTGATTATGTTTGTTGATTTTTGCTCTTTGGCATGACAAACAGTTCCTGCACGAGCTAACAATGTTTTGACAGTTCGGCTAGCCGAACTGCTGCCGAATTTGATGCAGTGTCCTGGCACGGATAATGTAGGAAGGAGAACACTTGTTGCCGCAGAGCTTACTAAGATATATATATTTATCTAAGATTTGCAGCACAAAACTTGCCAAGGAAATTATACTTACGGGGCGAACTAGTTTGCAGAAGCATCATTTTTTGCGATTTCATCTTTAATATCATTTATAATCATTGTCATATAATATGCGTACTACCATAAACCAAAATATTTGTTATTTGACACCCAAATGGGATCTGTCCACTTAACTGGAAGCATTAACTTTCAAAACTACGAAAACTACCTTCACGTGCTCTCGGATTTCCGGATTCATATACTTTTAACAAAATCGATTACATTGTAAGAGGTAAATGGCGTTATAACACGCTGAACCCATGAAAAATTGGTAAAAAGGGTATAGTGTATTTGTTCAAATGTATGCAACAGGCAAAGGAAGCATCTTCCCCCAATGTATAGATATTCTTGATCAGCACCAATAGCCGAGCCGAGTCCGTCCGTCTGTCCACATGCGCACACGCAAGGTTCGCAGAACCTATTAGAGTCGGGAGCTCCCGACTAGAACCTCTTACTTGATGTTGTGTATTTTTGTTATATTGTGTGATGGAATCGATCAGTACCTTTTGAGATGATGTCGTTGTGCAGCGAGAAAGTACGGGCATCTTCGGTACGTCGAAAATGTAATATCCTTGTAGACTTTTGCCTTGAGAACAGTGATGTTCGTAAATGCTGAAAACGGTGAACACATCTTGGAAGACAGATTATTTTGCCATAAAAAACTAATTTTTCTATCCATTCGATCCATCACAGATGTATAATATAAAGTTCGATATTGCAAAGCTAAGCTAGTAAATGCCGAGTTTGGTTAAGATCGTTCTTGAGAAGCTTGTTCCGATATTGATAGGATTTGTAGTGACACTAAATAATACCCAGCTTGGACCAGATATCTTGAAAAAACAATATAGTTTTTCATACAAGAACTATATCAACTCGGCTGTTGATCAAGAATATTTATACTTCCTGGAGTTAACTTTGTCTTTGTATGATGAGATGGCACGTCGTTCGATCGGTTAAGGTAGTTCCCACTTCGATATCACATTTAACTTATTTTTATAAATACTAATGAAATACCTTTCCCTTTACCTGGTGGTGGCGAAAATAAATAAGTTATTTACTAAACTTGACTTGGGCATATGTTGTAGCTCACTAATTAAATTGATTGCTGTGATTATTCAAATTACGATCGCCTTATTAATACATATAATTAATACTCCTTATATTAAAGAGTATTAAAACATAATCGTATCGAGCTAAGAACAATTATTAAATATGCGCATATAGTTTAACAGAAAGACATAAAATTGCAATTTATGTATTTAGAATGTTTTTGACTAGAAAATCTTCGCTCTGATAATAAAAATAATCGAAATTGACTTATTCTACCAGTTATAAATGTATATGTATATACAAAACTTCATTGTTGATGGATTCAGTGACTTTCATAGGTAATTTGGATATCTTTGCAGTGATGTATATCCTGACTTTAGAGCTCAAAGGCAATTGACGAAAAAACCACAAGATTTACCGTGTAATCTTGGAAAGTCTACAGCAGAGCGGGCAAAATATTTGCAGACAGTGAAAGGATTTAAATGTGAAATCCCATAAATCCAATTTACAGAAAGCTGCATATCGGGCATTGCCTTTCAGTGGGAACGGTAACGGGTTAGGGATTTTATGCTGCCATATAATGAAATTTCAATTGAAGCTGACCATTTGTAGCCGAGTAGCTTGTACTACCTGATCTATCTTTCTTTAGCTGTTACTGCTGATACTCATCCAAGAGGGGTGACGGCTGATGCAGAGCCTTGCTTGCGGATTACCTCAGATTCTTAAATCCTTTGACTTTTCCTGCTAAGCGATCATAAAACGTGGGTTATGCATTTATGGCCCCAGCTCCCTCCCATCTCCAGTACCCTTCGCTTTTCCCGTTCGGAAACCTTTCGAACTTGGTTGGGTGCGGTTTAATCCGAGACCACCAAAGAGATCATGACGCACTTATTTAATCTGCTCAGTAGGGTGCAAATTGTTTCTTGAGCGAATTGTTGAGCATCACGCTGACTGCTTACTAGGTAAGCAGATAATCGTTGCTACTTTTACTGGGTGGGATTAGCATGTCATTTTGAAGAACATCATCCGAGTACACCAACAAGAAGCTTTGTTGGTTTGCTTGGCTGTTATTGGTAATCGTGGAAGTCAAAGGCAAAAGCCAAAGAAAAAACTTGCGCTACCTGTTTACAGGCTACCTGGTCTAAAAATCTTTTCGATAAACAAGCCCATGCTCAGTGTTGCGCCCCTAGACTTAAGGGTGATGTTAGGTGGGCTTGTTCTGCTAATCAGTTGATAGCATTGGGGTTCGGGAAGGGAGTGATTGTCAAATCCGTAAAAAATTACGAGTCTTGGTATACTCCTGCTATTACAATAGTATGTTCTTTACACTATTAGAAAGGAAGTGTTTATATGAAAACATCGTTGGGAAGCCAAATATGGAAACATTTTGAAAATCTGATATTTGTTTAAAATTTAATACTTTATCCGATTATGCGCAGAGTGAGTAAATTTTACTTTCATTTTATATATTAAAAAAGTTCTCGGTTTTGAAAGGTTTCTCAAGCCAATAATATAACACAGACAAATGCTGTCAGTCCAGGTTGGCGCAGGTTACAGGGTATAGCTTAGTCGGGTACTCGCTGCCTGCTAGAGCCCGCTTAATAATTGTATTTAGGTATGAAATAATTGTTAATTGATCTGTTGGCTTGCTCTTCTTATATTTTGGGCATACCATGAACCCTCTTCTACCAACACAAAAAAAGTAACTTCATTGAACTTGACCCCACAAATTGCTAACGTCTACACTCGAAAGTCATACCAAAAACTGATGTTCGATGCTGATGATGTTAATAGAATTTTATAATTTGTGGCAATAGCGATAAAATGAAGATATTTGATATATATATATACTATTCACGAGGCTGCAAGTCAAATTTGGTGACTCTACCTCTTATAACTTACGAGATTTGCTCAAAAAACAGGATTTCAATATTGATTTTGATCGAGGGAAACGGAGCAAGCCATCGACTCGGCTTTTGATGCTGATCAAGAATATATATGTATATATATATATATATATATATACTTGATGGGATCGGAGTTGCTTCCTGTTACATACAGTTGCATAAGCACATTATACCCTTTTTACCCATTTTCAATGGCTTGAGGTTATAAAAAGATGGATTATATAGTAATTATAAAGTTTCAGTTTGCCGACATTTACGCATTCTTGTATTTTATTATCAAATTGTTCTGATTTTTACTTGAAATAACTTATATTTTATTTTAAAAACTATATTTTATATAATTTGATGTTAATATTTATTATAGCTTATACTAATTAAAAGTGCCTAAATATGGTTTTGTGCAAATATATGTAAGAGGCAGAAGGAAGTATCTCCGACCACATCAAGTATATATAAATATATAAATATATATTCCTGATCAAGATGACAAGCTTAATAGATCTAGCCAGTCCATCCGTCCATCTGCCCGTCTGTATGATTGTGTTGATCTCGAAAACTATAAGAGTTTATATTTTCTTATCGATATCCAGTTCCAAAATATCCATCTTATATAAGTAGTACACGCATTTAAGAAAAATTAACTTTGTGGATACCTGCCCCGTTCCCCATAAAGTTTTAAAAAAAAGATATAAGGCCAGAGCTTTATGATTTGATATATACACACATTTGAATGTCATACTTGTGCACCTTAAATTACCTGAAGATAGCATTAAAGCGTCGAAGTTATTCAACATGAATTGCCAATATTGTGGCGCAGGCCGAATGCTGGTGGGATTACAATCGTGTCCTACCGAAAAGTACGTGTAAGAACACATTTAAATATTCACTTTCACTTTGCTAAAACCCAAGTAGGCTACCTTTGAGAGAAATGAACGAAAGTCCAGTTATCTTCGACATGATCAAGATTAAGTATCTTTGTTGACACATGGGCTGTGGCTTTTTAGATATTTAAAGAGTGATCGTATTTTCTGAGCTTGGGAAAGATATCTTGGATATATACTATAATCTCCAAGTTAACTTAAGATATCTCGTAAAAAACAATAATTTTTGTACAAAAAGCTAAATGCAGGCCGCTTTTCACATATGTACTGTGTGCAACAGAAAGATGGACCTATGAAGAAGAATCTATATATATATATATATATATATTTTTATGGTCTGAGATGTATGCATTTCATGACAAAATTATATTATCTTTGAAGGGTTTAGCACTACGACCGATTTGCACAAGAAGCTTAAAAGAATGATTCGGGATTAATATACAAATGCACATACATACATACATACTCTGTGTATATGTATGCGTATGTGCTTGTGCTTTAAGGGCAGTACGAGCACGAGCGCTAAAGCAGCGGTGTTCTCCTCTGTGGTTGTTTGGTTAACGCCCCTTTAAATACAGTTATTTCATTGGGCCGCGACCACAAATTTATTAGTTTTTATTGATATTGTTATTGTATTGATATTTGAATTATGCCCGCCGCATTTCGACTTTTTCCTTGGGCTTTTATGCAGACACTTTTCCCACTTATGTAGATACTTTCTTGACCTCTTCAATTTTTGCAGATGCAAATGTGTAACGAGAGTATACATAATGGCTTTGTGAAAAGGTTATGATGTTTCTTGTGTAGTTTAATATACTATATTAAGTATGTGACAGAACAAGAATATTTTCAGTTTTTGGTTCCATTTATAGGCATAGACACACCTTTGGACACCTGAAGTGAGAAGTGAACTTTTCATAAGATTCGAATTAGCATGCTGTTGTATGTATAGAAGGAAGCTAAAGTGTTTGCAAGGACAGCTTGGCGCTGGGTTCAGGGCAACTCCTAGTTGGGCACTCTTGTTTTTATTTATAAATTGACACACAAAAGAGGAACATGTATCGGGTAAAACTAGATTAATATTGTTGCTTTAGCTATTTTGGCAAGTTCATAAGATCTTGCTCGATATAAGCATACGTGGATTGTGCATAATAGTCAAGCAACTATATTTACATACATATATGTAGGAATATATAAACATAAGTATATGCAAATTTAATTAAGTTGCAAAGAATTAACATATCATACTTATGTATATAGTATGTACATTTCAGTGGTCTGCTTACCTACAAACTGATATGTATCATCATAGCCAAGAACCAGGGCGAAGTAGTATGAGCGGTTCAAGCAATAATACCTAGGAGTAAGGCTTCGCCCAATTGCTTTGACACACAAACCCACACATAGAAATTATAACAAAACGCCTATAAGGCCAGCATAGCTAACAACATTGCAATGTATATACACGAAGAGCGTGCGCGCGTATGGGAGCGAGCGAGACAAAGAGCGAACGTTGCCGCATTGAAGTCAGCGGAGAAGCAGGGCATCAACCACCAGCAAGGCGAAGGCGCATGTTGCTGGGTTAGAAGAGCACAGCACGAGTCGCTGCTGGCGTCGCTGTCGCAGTCTGCTGCCGTCATCACTGATTCGTTTTGTACGATGTTAGACTCTCTCGCTGCGTTTTGAATTCAGTCGACAACGATAATTACCGGTGGTTGTATCTCGAGCGCAGCGACTGAGGCCAGGAAGACCGAACTGACCAGCAACCAACGAAACCCGCGCTCGCTTTTCTGCCTATCAACTATCAACAAAAAGACGAACGCAAACGGCAACAACGAACTACAATTTCACCAATTGTGAAAAGCTTAGTGTGTACGAAATATAACGAAACAATATTCGAATTTCTTTTGTGCCGGGTTACTTGCCTGTCATTGTGAAAACTATTATTGACTATAGCGCCAACTTCGACGTCATCGCACTGTGCAATTATTCAAGTGAAAACAACACTAGCAGCAGCGTCAAATACACCAACAAGAATACAAATAAAACAGCAGCTATAATTATTTGAACGCATACGTGTATAAAATATATATAAAACAAGACAAGTCAAGAGCGTGCCATAATTATAATATATCGAAGCATCAGCATAAGGAGCAATAACAATAAAAATAACAACAACAACAACACAAAAAAAAAGTTATCAAAAGCCAAAATAAAATCAATAAACGGCAATGTGCGAAAATTGCTAACGAAAAAAACTTCAGCAGCATCAGAAGTCAGCAAAATCAGCAACACCAATTACGATAGCAGCCATTAAAATTGCCAACATGATTGACGCCACCTGCAATTATTTGAATCCCTATACACTGTCTCAATCAACAGCCGTACAGCAGCAACAGCAGCAGCAGCATCAGCAGCATCTACAACAACAACAACAACAACAACAGGAGCAACAGCAACCAGGTCATGATTTCATTAGCACCACATTGCTCTCCGCCTCCGCCTCCGCGTCCACATCCACGTCCAACCGTGACTCTAATGGCTCCTCCCCGTTGGCCTTCTACGGCAAACAAGCAAATGCATCACCAACAGTTTCCGCATCCACCTCACATCAAGTGGTGCCGCCAATGAAATTGGAAATGCAATATCCGCCGCAGGCATCATCTACTGGTAGTGCATCGGCCAACTCCAGTATATCACAGTCAGCAGCTTCCTCGGCATCGGTGTCACCTAGCATATTCCCATCTCCGGCGCAGTCCTTTGCTTCGATATCCACTAGTCCGCCGGCCGCAGGTGGCTCCTCGTCGGCCACAGCTGCAGCAGTGGCAGCTGTAGCTGCGGCTGATTTGGGTGCCGCAGCGGTGGCAAGCGCCACCTACAGCTGGAATACGGCTGCATACACAGCGCTGCCAACAAGGTAGGTTCTCCCATTCCCTGCTCTTTACGATTTATACCTATTTTTACACTCGCCCCATTGCCGATTCTGAAATCCCGATTATATTTGCAAAGATTAACGCGATCTAATTTGTTACCTGCGTTGTGTCTATTTTGATTGCAGAACTCAATTTCCGTATGCGCAATACGCAACTTATGGAAATGTGGCAACGGTTGGAGTTGCAGCGTCGGCATCGGCCGCCTGGTTCTCACACCAAGAGCGACTGTACCAGCCGTGGTCATCACAAAGCTATCCAAGCTTTAATTTTGACGATATCGCCTTTCAGACTCAGCTTCAGCGCCGGTCCGTACGTTGCACCTGTCCCAACTGCACCAACGAAATGAGCGGACTGCCACCCATCGTCGGACCCGACGAGCGCGGACGCAAGCAACACATATGTCACATTCCAGGCTGCGAGCGCCTTTATGGCAAGGCTTCACACCTTAAGACCCATCTGCGTTGGCACACTGGCGAGCGACCGTTCCTATGCCTTACGTGCGGTAAGCGTTTTTCGCGTTCCGATGAGTTGCAACGTCATGGACGCACCCACACCAACTATCGGCCATATGCATGTCCCATCTGCTCCAAGAAGTTCTCGCGCAGTGATCATCTTAGTAAGCACAAGAAAACCCACTTCAAGGACAAGAAAACGAAAAAAGCCCTAACCGCCGAGGCCAAGGAGCAGTCGGCGGCCATCAAGCAGGAGAAGTCCGAAAAGGCATTTAACAATAAAAAAGGGATTAAGAGCAAAACTGCGACAGTAACGATGCTCGGTAACAATATGCAATTCAAACAGGAGCAGCCAGAGGCAACAAACACCTTGGGCTATGCACCTTATGCGAATCTCAATCAGCAAACAGCGAAGACAGCGGCAACGGCCGTGGTGGTAACGACTCTGCCGCCACCACCGCCTCTATTCCAGCCACAGCAGCAGAGTGAACCCTCGGCAGTATCCAACAGTAGCAGTAGCACCGGCAGTTATGAACCCTGGTGCACCAGCACCAGCACCAGCACCAGCAGCAGCAGCAGCAGCAACAATAGCAATAGCCACAGCAATATTCGTGCCATGGAACAAAACCAAACTACCTCAGCGAATGCCAGACCCACATCGGAAGGCTCAGCAATGATTTCTAGTAGCATCAGCAGCAGCCAGGCCCAACACTATACAGCGCTCTCCATGCAGAATGAGTCGCAGCTGGCCTCGGAATATGGACTAACCATGTCCGGGCTGGCAAGCGGCGCCTGTGATAATAGTAGCAGCAGCTGTAATAATTTAAGTAGTGGATACTCTGGCCTTGTTGGTCCTATGAAGACTGATTATACCGGAAACTATCCGGCTGAATTTTCTAGTGGCTCTGGCTATGGTTATGCACATCATCACGTCGCTCACGCCCATGCCCACGCTCACAACCATCACCATCATTATCACAATGCGTGGACCGCCGCTTATCATCCACATGCAGCGGCCTAGACTTAGCATTAGTGTGGATTAGTACCTAAATAAATCCTTGTTGCTGTTGGATAATTATGAAAAATTAAAATCGACAGGTTATAATTAGCTCTTCATTTTAATTTTTTTTTACAGTGTGAAGTATTAAAAAACAGCCATAATACTGCATATATATGCAGACTTAATACATATTGTATATCAATACCCTAAGAAAACATTCTAATCAATCCCGAAATGTAAGTTGATGTCCTCTTTATATTTTTTTGACTTGTTAGTGATCTAATTGTTGTTGTTAAGAACATAATATACATATATAACTATCAAAAAAAAAAAAAATTCAATAATACATGTAAGATGATTATTTCGACATTTTTTTTCATAGGTTAAGCAATTTTTTTTGCATGTATGTACATATTCATATATAAACGTATATTGTAAATTATTTTTTTTTAACTTTCCTTAAGGCAAAGTAACGTAATAAAAAAAATTTTGTTTTAATCTGGAATTTATTCTTGTGCTAGAAACCCAAAATCGAGTATACCAAATCCCAATGCTACACCACAAACAAGTAAGAGGTTCTAGTCAGGAGTACCCGACTAGGGGATACCCTGAACCCTCTTCTTCCAACATGAAATGCATATATATATATTTGATTTTAGAAGCTATATGTTAAGTTTGGTGACTCTAGCTCTTATTATTTACCAAAATTGCCCAAAAAAGAGGATATCGATATCGAATTTTATCGATTGCTTGGCAATGGAGTAAGTTATCGATTATCGGAAACAAACTCGATCTGCGCGGGAACTAGGACCATCTACATCTAATTCAATCTAAATTTCAAGTCTCTAGCTCTTATAGGTTCTGAGATCCTTGCGTTTATACATACGGACGGACGGACGGACGGACAGACAGACGGACATGGCTAGATCGACTCGGCTATTGGTGCTGATCAAGAATATATATACTTTATGGGGTCGGAGATGCTTCCTTCTGCCTGTTACATACATTTGGATTTTGCACAAATACAATATACCCTTATACCCATTTTTAATGGGTTCAGGGTATAAAAATGTTTGGGGGAGGTATCAAAACGTTAAATAAATCAAAGCTTTTGATTTTTAGCTCTTAAGGTTTTCGAGATAGACGCGTTCATACAAACGGAAGAACGCACAGCCGGACGGAAGATCAAATCGGCTGTTGTTGCTTTTTACCCATTTGCAGTAGGTTAAGACTATAAACATTTTAGAATTTTTAAAAATAAACACTCATAAATACAAATATTCACGAACGCACTCACATGCGCCTTTCGCTGCGTGAATATTTTATTTTATTTATTTAGTCTTCAAATCGTAAAAATTGCCTCCAATATGAATTACAAAGTGGTTACCCAGGTACATGGATGCATTTATACACAAACTCAATAACATACGAGAGCAAATTTGGTCTAACTAGCTCTTAATTTTGTAAGTCTCTAGTTAATGTAGTTTCCGAGTGGGAACAAAGTTGTTTTTATTAAAAACCCTTTTAACGTATTCGAAAAGAAAATAGATTGGTGGAAAGCCAAATTTGTTCTATATTTCTATGCCATGTACTTTTTGTCTATTATCTATTTATTTTTATAATTAATTTGCAAAATAGTATTGCAGGACTTGGCCTGCTTTAGGTTCACAGTGTATTAAGAGCTGACAATGGTCGAGTAGAGTCTTCCTGACTGAGGAATCGTCGAATTGTTAAAAAAACGGGGGGTGGGAGTAGGCGCTACTGAATATTCCAAGAGGATTATCTAATAAGGTTATATGCTTTGTGTGGCACCATTTGTACACGTTGTCTAACGCGAATATAAGGAAGCGTATATTATTTAGGTTTCTAGCCAAATGAACGTATCATCAAAATCTGTATATTTTTATATGAATTTGTATATAAGGTTTAAAAATAAATTGCTGCTGTAACCAATCTCTTACAGGCAATATATCAGGTTTACATATTTTTTTGCGCTGAACATCAAGTTCCACTTGCATCAAACTGAAAAATGTTCTGAGAATTTGCCGATAACTGACACCACCTATGATCCAATGACACCCTAAGAGGCTGTCAAGGTGTTCTTGAAAACATTGTCACACGTACTTAGCAAACAGAAGCAGACATATAGAGACATACATATATATATACTTGGCATAGGGACTGGCCTTGTAAACCAAAGAACCACATTGGCTAGCGTGACACGTTTGTTCAAGTGGAGGGACTTAGAAAACCCTCTAATTTTAATCAAATTTATAAATAGTATAAATGTTATGCAACCACTTGACAGTTGGCTGGCCGCAGTTTGTGTTTCATCTTACACAAAGCCAAAACCGCCCTTTTCCACAGAATTCGGTTTGATGTTACAGGGTTGTGATCCTGACAGCACCACTTCAACCTGCAGACCCAGGACGACATATTTATTAGTTGGGATTATCGCTGCTTAGGGGACTCTTACCCCTATAGGAATAAGGAGAAAGCGCAGAATGTGCCTAAATTTAAATATAATTCATATTGTTTTTGATAATGAAAAATATGTGAATTAACTATTTTTCATTTAAATATATATAATATGTAAGTCTCAGACTTAAAATTGCTCAACCCCAAAATCCATCATATATAATATTCAATTTAAATATAAGAATCAATCAAATTAAAATGGTTGTTTCTTAACTTTAATCAAATTATATTATATACTTCATTTAAATATGAAAATTATATTTATTTAATATTTTTTTTTATTCAAGAAATGAAGAAGAAGCTTTTTATTTTAAAAATACTTAAACATTACATTTAATCATTATTAAATTTAAATAAAAAAACGTTTGCCTTCACTGTTTAACTTCTTCTGTAATTGAATAGAGAATTAACTATTTTAGTTTAAGAGAAGATGCGAGCTACATTTAAAAAATATTAATTTTATTAAATATGTTTTATTTTTATATGTGCATAGTTAATATACGGTTTAGTTCTAAGTTCTAATGATATTGAATTTGCCATTTTAGTATGTTTTTATTCAAAGCAAAGTGGTTTATCTAAAAATGTATTATGAAAATGTATAAAAAAACGCATTTTGAAATTAAATATGCCCATTGAATACGGGTAATTATGGCTTTGTACAATATGTGTAATAGACAGGAGGAAGCATATATTTACTACTAGCGGGTGTACCCCGGCCTTGCTCGTGACGCATAGTATAAAATAAATTCTCTCAAATATGAAACCGATCGGGCGGTAAACAAAAAACTTTCATGCAACCGTTTTCTGCCAATTTCCCACTGTTGCGGATAAAATTTCCTTATATAGAGCTTTGAAAATAAGTTCGAAGCAAATAGGAAAAAAACTTAAAACTTCACCAAAAAAATCGTTGAATCGCACTCTTTACCGAGTGAGCTTTGATTTTGATAAAAACGTGAAACACGTCCCATATAGATTCTTGGAAATAAATTTGAGCGCGAAACGTCACCCACCAAATATTTGACCCCCATTTCACCCAAGGAGGAATACAATGAATCTAAGCAAAGATCTTTGTAAATGAGTTTGAGGCCGATCGAATGGTAAACAAAAAAGTTTCATACAAAGGTTTTTCGCAATTTTTCCATACAGGCGGCAGGAATTCCCCGAAACCCCGTAATAAGGTAACTACCGTGAAAATTTCAGCTTCCAAGCTCTTACGATATAAGCTGTGCGTTGATCACTAACGTTGATCAGTCAATAGGTCAGCCAGTCAGTCATTACAAACAGTTTTATATATAGAGATAGTTTCAAAAACAGGTTTTTCTCGAAGATTTTACCACATTTGGCAAGAAGATTTGGATGCGTTCTCTACCAAGCTATATCCTTGCGCCCTGATACTCAAACACATTTAAGACACTGAAAGATCGCACTGATATGTATTTATGAAGTTGTGTGTTTTGTGTATGCATGTAAAGAAGAAAGTTTGAAAATTTATTATTGCACACCGGTGCTGGGTAAATGGTATCTGCTGGTCGGACCATCGCGACAAGAGCACTTTTTTTTTGTTTTTGGTTGCAGGCTTTTGACTTGGCGTGTATGATAAGGTCATCGGTAAATATTTATTTTTTGTACGCTTTGTTTCTGCTGTTGATTTTCTTGTACCTCTTTTGTTGTTGTAAAGTTTTATGGTTATTTATTTATAAAAAACTTGTTGCAGTATATGGCTCAGTTCGCTAAAAGTTCACTTTTTGATTCTCTCAAGACAATCTCTAAGGATAGTCTACATTTATTTTACTTAACACAAGTCGAAATATATGATTTTGTTAGTAATCAACGGAGGCAGAAGGTAAGATATATGTGCATGGCCTGATTCAACATCAGATTCTATTTATTGAAAGCTATATGAGCTAGAGATTTCTGGAATGTATATTCTTCTGGAAGCAGAGATGCAGCTTAGTTCATATTATTATTAACTTATCCCGTTTCCCTGAAATCGAATAATATCAAACTTCAGCTCTGTTTGCTTCACATATATTTAAAAGGCACAACATATAGTGTGTGTCTTATATAGTGTAGGAACGAGAGGATATTGGATTATATAAAGGATTTAAAATAAAATAATGGATCCCAACAGGTGTAGCCATTTTCTTAAGTATATACGCCCATCCCTATTCTGACTTAAAAAGTATAATGATGGTTTAATAAATAGCGTTTTTATGTTCGTATTTACTTATGAAATAAAGTTCAAATGTATGTGGGTTACGTCAGCTTGAGGTTGCATACTCTTTCGTCTTTTGTAATTGTCTGCAAGGATATCTCACTAAATATGTGCAGTTTCATTGCTCTGTTAAATAAATACGTACTTATATATTAAGTATGTATAGGAAAAACAGTTAAGCTTTGACCCTAATCAATTCACCTTTCACAGCGATTTTCTTCTCTGAAGTACGTGACTCAATCAATGCCTCGCACATTTAAGCGTAACAGTCACACTTAAATTCAAAGAAGTGTGTATCAGGGGTATTCGCCTATTTAAGTAGTCAATTGACCGACAATAACATCTCTATCAGCTCGACATAAAATGTTTCATTGTTGACATATGTGGCATACAAATTAAAATATTTATGTGTTGCCTGGTATTACGAAATTGCATTGTAAGATGTATGCCCCAAAAACATTACAACAGTAACAAAACAATGCAACCGAAGAAAAGTGTGACATATGTGCAGTCAATAAATTTTCCACTTTTCATGCTGACAACACATAAAAAAGGAACAGGACCAAAGCAAACAACGAAACTATTGCGACGCTAACGGCCCCACAATGACATGACACTTTTTGGCAGCTACTTAAATCTTGAGAATATTTATATATATGTATGTACATACATTCTTGGATATTTTGTTTGTTATTTGCCTTGTAATAAATTTGATTGTATTTTTTCGCGCTTTGCGCATTTGTTTATGTCAAATTTACCAATTTACATTATTAATAAGTTACTAATCGCCAAGGGCCCAAATACAAGCCGACAACACGGCAGATGCAGTGTCATGCTTTCGATTCTTATGTAGATATGTTGGGCTCGTCGGGCTCATAGAGCCAATGGGCATAACCAAATACATTGACTTAATCAAGAGTCAGTTGCTCATACATACAATTCTATATTTAAAACCTCTACCTCTACTAAATGCAACTGCTCGCCGATAACTAAAGTCGCATTTATTAAATGTATCGATCAGTTGGGAGATTTATAGTAGAGCATACGTTAGAACAGTTGTGATAAGCAAATTTTTCAAATTTGTAACACGTGTCGAGGTTGTGCTGAAAAATCGCTGGCCCGTTATAAGTCTTGTGCTTAAAATTTTAGATTTCCATTCAGTTAACCTTTGTCCCACATTTTGGATTTAAAGAAAGAAAAACGATCAATGATTTTCGATACGATGATTTTTTGTTCTGTTCAAACCTTGACTCGCATTTATCACCCAAGAAGGGCGGATTTTTAGAAAAGTGTGAAGCACATATCAGAAAAATGTTCTTATAGACCTTTGTAAATGAGATTGAAGACACGCAGATGGTAATTAAAACACTTATTTGTTGCTGTCTTCCACCAATTTACCACTGTTGCGGGTGGACTTTCAAAAAACTTGTAGCTTCATCCAAAAATTGTTCATCCGCATTTTCCAAGGAAGCTTGGATTCTGTGAAAAGAGCCGAACACGTCTCAAATGGTGTTCCATAAAGATCCTTTGAAATTAATTTGTAACCGAAACTTCAGCTACCAAATATTTGAAATAATAACTTTTCTTTCCTGAAAGAATTTTAAGATACTCTCATTTCGCTGTTTGTTTTCTTTCTACTAGCTACATGTGCATTTATGACGCCTGCTTTTCAAGCCTTACTGTCGCTAATCCTGTTCATTTTATTTCATGAACCTATTATAAATAAGAAAACAAGTAAGAGGTTCTAGTCGGGAGCTCCCGACTAGGGGATACCCTGAACCCTATTCTTCCAACATCAAATGCATATATATATTCTATTTCAGGAGCTATATGTCAAGTTAGGTGACTCTAGCTCTTATTATTTACCAAAATTGCCCAAAAAAAAGGATATCGATATCGGTTATCGATTATCGGAAACAAACTCGATCAGCGCAGGCACTAGGAGCACCTACATCTAGCTCTCTAGCTCTTATAGGTTCTGAGATCCTTGCGTTCATACACAGTCTCGAACGGACGGACGGACAGACAGACAGACATGGCTATATCGACTCGGCTATTGGTGCTGATCAAGAATATATATACTTTATGGAGTCGGAGATGCTTCCTTCTGCCTGTTACATACATTTGGATTTTGCACAAATACAATATACCCTTATACCCATTTTTAATGGGTTCAGGGTATAAAAAGAATATTTTGTGCAACTATTTAAAACAGGCAGAGGAATGCATCTGCGAACCCATACTCTTCATCAACAGCCGAGTCAATCTAGCCATGCCCGTATGTATATCCATTTGTCCGTATGCATCACATATGTGATCCGAAAATTTGTAAGTGTGTTATTGTTTATGTATGTACAAAAAGAAGCTATTATGTTTGTAAAGGTAGATTGGTGCGAAATACAGGGTATCTCGTAGTTGTGCAATCCCAACTTGTACATTTTTGAGAATATATTATCTAGTCTCGAACAAGTCTGGATAGTCTGACGTGTAATTACGAGCATAGCTCTTGGGATCCCACATCTCTATTTTCATACAACGCAGACTTTCTTTCCAATACCAGTTGATATTTGGTCGACAATTCAAAGCATTTTGTGACTGTGTGTGTGTGTGTTTTTGCAATTATTATAAATCAACATTTTGATTTATGCATGCAACAAAACTTCAGCCACGGACACGACAGCAACATTGAAGTTGTATATGGTTAAATTTATTGCCGAAACACTTACAAATACAAAGTGTGTGCACGTCAGATATTGTGCCTTCAAGATAGTAATGGGCCATAGGTGTCTAAAGGGTGAGCGACAGCTCTATTTTTGTACACATGATTAAATATTTTTTTAAAATCTGTAACGCCTTGGTACAAAGCGCCGTTTGCTAAAATTTGACAGAATTGAGAAAACTAAAACCAAAACGTATTTAAAGAGGGTAAAAACAGCCTTTTTTTTTTGCTATCTTAAAGTACTACAAAGTTGGGCTACAAGTGCAAGGTATTCACAACTAACAATGTGGAGCTAAGCAAACGAGCCAGATGGGTTGTCCGACCACATAAAGTCTATATATTCTTTGTCAGCATTAATACCCAACTCGATCTAACCAAGTCCATTTGTCTGTCCGTATGTATGAACGCGTTGATCTCTGAACCTTTAAGAGCTAGAGACTTGAAATTTGGAATCAAAGTGCTTCTATTGCCTGAGCAGTACAAGTTTGTTGTTTCATCAGTAACTTGCCGCGCTTCCAAGCAATTGATTAAATACGATATCGAATTCCGCAATAAGCATATCGCTAATGTTCAAAGTGCTAGGGTCAACAATTTTCACCTGTAACTTCTCGTATAGCATATAATATTCTGTGTACAGGTGTTCATATGCGAGTCTTTTTCGAATTCCGTAAAGAAAATTGAAATAACGATTGTATAATTTGCTTTGCTCTGTCTATGTACTGTAGGGTTATTTGATGGGTAAGCGAGTGCGTAGTGTGAAGGAGGAGTGAGGTATCATCTAGTCGGGCACTCCCAACTACAGCACTCTTACTTGTGTTTACTTGCATATGCTCCTTGTTAGCAGACACTCGAAAACAACACTTCAGCTCTCGAATAAAAACAAACAAACTACTTGTATGTTGGCATACAGAACAATCGTCAATTCATTACAAAAAAATGCCTGGCACTAAATTTACATAAACTTTTTTATATGCTCAGCAACAATGGCAGCAACAATAAATGAGAAGCCAGACAAAAAAGGCAACGGAAACGGAAATGGATGCCGCCCGGTCAGCGGCGTGCGCGATAACCAGCAATGACCAAAACTTGGCGCCAAAATGCAAACATGACAGCAACAATAACAACAACAAAAAATAAGTGCTGGCTGCATAAATCACTGCTAAAGTGGGGTGTCGTGAATCGAGCGGGGTGTGCGTAATGGGGTGAATGCAAACATTTTTTATGAAGAAGCTGGTTTGCATTTTTATGAACTTGTCGTACATCGTTTCAATAAATTCATCTACGCAATATATACATAAAAAATGCATAAAAATGCCTGCGCCCTTAAACATGGGAAAAATGGCTAGCGGCATCAGCACCAGGACCCATTGCGTACATATAACCGGGGACATTACTGGACAAAATGCGTATCTGCGTCTGGAGTGCCCGCGTAGTACGGATTTGTTCGAAATCATCGATAACTTGCCCCGTTTTTTAGTATTCCATAAACTTCGATACCGAAATCTTGATTTTTGAACATATCCCTAGCTCTTAAAAACTAAAATCAAATAAATAAGAAATCCAAATTGTACCACAAAAACAACTTTAGGCCACAATTTCAAGGCTTTCGTTTTATTAGGAGTATACATATTTAACAGTTATATCTGCTAGAGAAAATTTCACGAAAATGGGGTAAGAATCAGTGATATTAACATGTGTTATTAAATCCAGCCCAAGAGTTTCTTTATACTTGTGCCACATACATTCATTTGCGTATGTTCTTCTTCGAGCGTAATTAATATTAATATATTGAAATTGCAACAGAAGTGTGTGCTGTGCTGCTATTTATAGCCTAAACTCATTGAAAATGGGAAAAAAGTAAGTCACAGACAGAAGAAAGCATCTCCTACCCCATAAAGTATATATATTCTTCATCAGTATCATTAGCCGAGTCGATCGAGCCATGTACGTCTGTCCGCACGTATGTATGCACACAAGGATCTCAGAACCTATAAGAGCTAGATACTTGAAATGTATGTTTGAACGTAAGTCCTCCTGGTGCCCTAGTTTGTTTCCGATAATCAATAACTTTCCCCGTTTCCAAAACATAGATTCCAACTCATAGTTCCTTATCGAATACAGCTTAACTTTAGACGTTGACTTACAAGAGACTACGGGTGAGAAATGGGTGAAAAAGTTATATGTAAAATTTGAAGCACAAATTTTGCCACGGTGCCACTAGTCCATGTATGTAACTGTTTGTCCTGACTGACTGACTAGCTAGCTGAAATTTTTACTGTAGTTACCTTATGTGATGGAGGATCACGCTATGACGTGGTCTTGGAAAATTCCATCCTCAAGTGTGGAAAAGTAGCGAAAAACGGTTGCATGAAACTTTTTTGTTTATCAATCCATCATCGTCAAACCCAGCTTCAAAGATCTTTGTAAAAATTCATTTGAAGGGTGTTTCACAATTTTAGGAAAATAAATTCCTTCTTGGTATAGATGGGGGTTAAACATTATTTTCCGATTCGATTTTCGATTCGAAGGTTGTTTTGGGGGTAGCTTTCAGTTTCGTTTTTTTCAATTTTTTCATTTTCAAAGATCTTTGAAGAAACGTTGTTGATACCTTTTTTTGGTCAGATCCACCGCTCTTAGATGAAAGATGAGGGTCAAAGGTTTAATTAACGAAAGTTTATTTTTAGGCTTCAAGATTCTGACCATAAGACTGACATAGACGGAAATCGTTGATTCAGACTTTGGTTAGTTATAAGATGGACTTTAAACTTATTTTCAACTATCAATTATATTATATCTTAAATAGAATACCCATTAGTGTGAATACACGTATGGAATTGTTTAGTTTACATTTTTAAGTATGCACTTATGATAACTAACACAAATCAGCGGGTTACGTTGCCTTTGGTTCGATGAAGTTCTTTAATGATTTTAGCCTCTTATTTTACACGCAACAATTGAAATCACAAACCCAACTGACCCGCGTCGACTGCATCAAGAGAATCGAAATCAATGTGAGAGAGAGAGAGAGAGAGAGAGAGAGAGAGAGCACATGCCAATTCACTTTATTTGATCTCTTCCCTCGTGCCACCGCCAATAGTTGCATTTCATACCTACAAAAGCCGATTAGTGTTATTTTAGGATCATATTTTCAAACTTTGTTTTGCTCTAAAATGAAACTTGTAGGCACTTTCCCCCTCGAGGGCTACTTATTGCCCAACATTTTTATTTATGCAAAAAACAATTTCTAGGTAATGGTTGCTAAGTTTCAGGAATACCTTTTTTAATGTAGCTCTTACACTGGCAGTAATGGGTGTGGCCAAAAATATTTAACACTAAGTTCTACGCGGATGTACGCAACTATACTTTAAGTCTCTAAGTTCAACAGAGACTAACATATGTATATGGACTGATTGCAAGACGGACATATCATAAAACCAATATAGTCGTATTCCCTTTGTGTGCAAAGTATTGAACTGGTCTACTCCACACTTTCTTAAGTTTCATTGTTAATTTTTGACCTTTTTTTGTGGGTTCCTGTAAGGACGGCGTCATGGAAAAAGGACGTTCTTTGTGACAAACTTGGGCTAGTTGAGGGCACCACCGTTCTAAGCTGGCAGAAACGCATTTATCATTGTGGGAAGCGGAAAAATTAAACACGCTCATGCGCTGAAATATTTCATACATATTCGCAGCGGATATCCTTGACATATCCTGTCACGTGGGTGAGAAGGTTGGAGGAGTTTTGATACTCAAGAAAACACATTGCGCACAATTGTGTCACACAGAGTTCTAAGTAGTTCATTGCCCAACTCCATGTGGGTTCATGTATGTATGTTGTAGAGACGAGAAGACACTAATGTGATCCCTTATCGCTGGCAATCACCCAATCACCTAGCATCGCAATGCATTGATTAGCGGCCAGGCAGCTCTCAAATTTCACAGCGAATCGAACACCATACAACACCTGCCGGAAAGTGGTGTATCCGTCTGAAATGCCAATATATTTGCCTCATTTCAAGGGAGAAATATTTATAAACTATGTCCTATGCACGTTTGTATGTATGCATGTATACACAAGTAAATGATTTTTGTACGGATTGGTGGTAATCTTAAAGTGCATGTGATAAATATTGCTTGAATGCATTTCAATACGTGCTTGATGCTCCCGGCTGCTGTCGCAGCAATTCGCAGTCAAAATATTCTATGCAATAGAAATCAATTTTGGGGTGATTATCTTCGCCAACGTTCACAATTTCAAGTCTATCTGTTTCAGTCTCAGTATTGATGTCTGACCAAGAATATAAAAAATAAAAATTCAATATAAATTATGGGGACGATTCTTTCTGACTGTTACAAAAAATAAACAAGTATGATAGCAGCACATAAACATAAACAACCTAGAGTACAATACAATCGCAATTGCAATGCCGTAGGTTCAATGTCCTTTTATTCTTGCTTAGTATATTTTTCGCTTCTTTATATAACACTAGCCGATATTGAACGGCCTTGATCGTAACAAGTATTGTGCTTCAAATGTTATATTATATAACTTAACAATTATCAACCCTGGAAAATTTAAATCTGTCAATACTTCACGTCTAAAGTTCATTTTTATGTGCATATGGTATATGCAAATGAGTTTGAAGTCCATCTTATAAAGAACTAATAGCTTGAGCCAACGGCTTACGCCCATGTTAGTCTTCTGGTGAGAATCTTGAAGTAGAAAAATAAACTTTCGGACATTTAATGCTCAACCCGCATACCATCCAGGACCAGTGGATTTCGTGAAAACATGTTAAGCCAACTATTACGAAGATCTCTGAGCATGAGTTGGAAGTCGAAAGGATTGTAAACAGGTAAGTTGCAATTTTGCAGCCAAATAAAGCTGAAACAAGTTTTCATTTAGTTTTTATATAGTGCATTGAAAATAAGTTTGAGAACGATGGGACGACACTTAAGACTGCCCTTATAACCTTTCACCTGTATTAATCATCCAAGAGGCGTTGATTTTGAAAAAAGTGTAAAACACGTTTTAAATCAATTTTCACAAATATCATAGAAAATGATTTTTTTTCATCAATTTATTTTTCAACTTTCGAAATCACTGAAACACGTATTAATTAAGTTCTTTTGTAGGGCGTTGACATTAAGTGGGAAGCAAATCGGACAAGACTTCAAACTCCGCATTAAAAATCTTAAGTTTGCATTTTCTTGAAAATGAATTTGAGCTCGGAACGACACCCACCAAGTCATAGAATCTCATTTATAACAAGAAGGATTGGATATTTCGAAAAGTGTGAAACACCCTTCAAATGAATTTGAACAAAGATCTTTTGAAATAAGCTTGACTTTCTTCTATAATACAATTACCGCACATGACTTTGTGGGTTTTGCATAAATGTATCTATAAGTAGCATAAGTACCTGCATAAGCAATCTAAAATTCATATTCGGAATTTGCGCGACCTCCCACATGACTCGCCAACGTTTCTATTAATAGCTTCAGCGTTTCTTAACAGATCTGTATTGTATTGATGTGTGGTTCCACTTGATTTTTTAATTAATTTGGTTTTGCCGGATATGAGGGTGGTAATTCAAACAATTAAATTAACCTGGGACGATTTGAATCAAACTTGTAATTGCGCGGGCAGTAGGAGGACCTACGTTAAATATTTCAAGTCCTTTTTCGACGCGTGCATACATACTGACATGGCAAGATCGACTCGACAATTAATGCTGACTAAGAATATATATTTACTTTATAGGGTCGAAGCTGCTTCCTTCCGCAGATAAAATACGTATTCACAAAACTATTATAGTATTATTATCCTGCTTGTGGAGGTAACGCTGCGTAATGGTTAATATAGGGTAAAGTAAAGGAAAGAGAACACAGAATTTCCGACAGGGACTAAGGCCAGTGTCTAACTCATCGCTTTGGTCTGGCAATATGCCTTTAATCAAGCCAAAAAAGACAGAGTAATTCAAATTTTCAAATTATTTCCACTAAAATGGCTTGCAGTGATGTTGTGAATGCGATGATGATATTGTGGAATACGATAAACTAATGAAATGGGTGGTTGAAGGAGTGTCACACATACAAACTGCTGAGCAGAGTCCGTATGCTAAATTTACTCACAAGGACATACATATTTAAATTAAGAGCACAAAAAGCCAATGAGGGATTTAGTTGAATTGCCAACAATTGAATAAATTTTCCAATTGCCTGCATTTTCGTATTAGCATTAGAAGGATGCCTGCGCCTATTAAACTCACGCACGTCCCTGGCTGTATGGGTGTGTGTGTGTGGGACGGTTAAAGGAAGTGACGACAACGCGAGTACTCGTACAAATCGCAAAATCAGTCGGTGGTGTCTGTGCTGATGTTATCCTTGCCTTCCTCGTTCCTCATGCTCTTGCGGCTGTTGCTTTTCGCTATTCATTCAAATGAGGTTGACGGCGTCAACCAATAATTTGAACCCTTTCGTGCAACACAATTGACTGCTGGCCGAGGGAAGGAGACATTGGTATTGCTCAGAAAAGGGCAAGCTTCATGGTAGGTTTGCAGTTGCCCTTTGCTTGTTTAAGCTTGGCAAGCCTTTGAAGTTGAGTTCTGCTTTTGGGTTTTAATCGACCGCTTGCTGCTGCGCTATAAAGTAAATGTTTACTTCGTCATATGCTGATACCAACTTTTCAACTTGCACATCGTCCCGTTACATAATATATAAAGATCTTAATACCCTATGAAAGCAAACATGTAGGTTGTGCTACCTACAATATGGGAGTCGCTGAACTCATTGAAAATGGGGAAAAAGGTTATAATGGTTGTGTGCAAATGTATCTGTGTATGAATAGTTGAATAGATCGAGTCATGTGGGTCTATCCGTTGGTATAAAGATCAAGTAGATTCAAAATTTTGCATATCACCCCTCATTACGAAAAATTAAATAAATAAAAATTCCTATTTGAACCACTCACCATTTTAATCCCAAGCATTAAAGCTTGAGACATTTTGTGAATATACAATAACTTTTACTCCGCCAAATTTCTAGATATGTTAACAAATATAGAAGTTATTAGCGAGGCAATGTCAAGTGCACGCTTGCTTTCAATTGCGTGTTCTTCATATTGTTTAAATATAATTGCAGTCGTCGTTGTATTGTATGGCGTGCTGTGTTTACCTACTACTTTGAGCGCGTTTCTGGTTAGTATTTATGTGTATAAATGTGTGCATAAGTATGCATGTATTATCGAACGCAAATTTGCTTTATGTTTTAAAATTACATTGCCTAAATGCGGATTTATGGGAAACATAATTTTATGTAACAGATGTAATCCTTGTTGTGATTGACTGGCTGACTGACTCCAATTTACAATATTTGCAGAATCCAACCATTTTCGGTGGTCAACGATTTTCTTGCCGGAGCCTTTAGTTTTTTCCGATATGATTCAAACTTATTTTCAAGTCTTTACAAAAGAATTCAATGAATACGTGTTTCAGCGATTTTGAAAATCGAATTGAATTGACGAAGTTTCATTTGCAAAGATCTTTAAAAAAATGCATTTGAGACGTGTTGTGCGTTTTCACAGATCGAAGAGTTTTTGGGGGGAAGTCTTATTTCAGAAATCCGTTTCTCTTTGATAATAAATACGATGAGAGGAAGAAGTTTTAGGCTTTGCCCGATCGGCTTTGAATTTATTTTCAAAGCCCTACATAAAAATGAAATGAATACGTGTTTCAGCGATTTCGGAAATTACACCCGCAACTGTGGAAATTTTGCGTAATGACAATTATTTGATACGTTTTCGCAAAGTTCATCGCTCTTGAATGAAATATGCTGGTCAAAGATTCTCATCACAATCGGCGAATAAAGTTGATTCCAACATTTGGTTCTTAATTCCAAACGAATTTTTAAATACAATATTTATTTTTCCACAGGCCTGTAGTTGGTGAAAAAGGAATTTTGCCAGTATTAAATATACGCTATTGGAAACGGGTAAAAGGGTTTGTTTCAAATCATCGATAGCGTGCTGTGGTGTGCCTGCTTGTGTTTTTGGTAAATTGTAGTCACGTTCAATAATGAGTTGGTGAATCAGACTGTTAGCACAAATTAGTAACTGTCAAGCTGGGACTTAAAAACTTGAATATTGCAGTATGTAGACCGTAATACTTAAACTTTATCGTTACAGATAGTTAAGGCTAGCCTTCCTACGAACATTGTTGACTCTAGCGTTAGCAATATTTATTTTGGGGATCATTTTTGGAAAGTTTTGCACCAATTTTCAATGGGTTAAGGGTAATAGCTTACAAATATGAAAATTAATGATGAAATTTTTAAATGCACGCTGGTACTAACATATTTTTGTCAGGTTACCGACGATTTGAAATGAACAAACCTGCTCGTACGAAAGGAGTAAAATATTTATTCTGTAGCAAATGAAGTCTATTCAGTATACTTTTTACCAGTTGTCAATAGATTGAGGGCACAAAAAAAATGGCTTTTAGATATCATAAACATGTTTTACAAGTTGGTTCCAAGCTGCCTTACTATGTTGATAATGTAATAATAGCTGAAATCAGTCGAAAAGAGTCTTCTTGATAATAACCATTTATTTCATTCTGATGAGCGCAAAGCACAAGGTAGTGACATATTTTGTAGATTTATTGATATGTGGTTATAAGTAGTCTATCTGCCAAATTTGGTTGTGGCCTTTGAATTGACGGTCTAAAGACTTTGGGAGAACATAGAAATATTCGCTTTGCTCATGGTGGGCGTCGGCCAAATAAGTTATTAATTCACCTGACGTGGATATATAACAGTATATATTTCGAATTTTTAGATTCAATAGTGGCGAATGAATTGAGTCCATTCGGACAGATGGTAATGCCTATAATGATCGTCCTGATAAAGAATATCTATGCTTTCTTAGCTTGTAACATATACATAATTATAGAGCAGATAAAATTTCAAGTTCGCTATGGGATCGCCTTGACTATTGATTGTTGACTTACGCAGCAGCAGCTCTGCTGCTTCCGCTTGCTCCATAGTATGGGAAATTAAACCTTGAATTACTTCTAGGCTTGTCATCCGATTTAAGTGAATAAATATAGTGCATAAAAGTGCATATACATAAACACATGCCTCCTTCTGAATGTATATTGTACATTTGCACAAAACCGTTAAAAGGTTTTTACCCAATTTTGATGAGTACATGGTATAAAATACAGTTTTTTAGGCCAAATTACGGTACAATAGTAAAAATATGCTGTTGCCCCGGCAGGACACGCTCAGAAAATCAAAGACTAAATTTAAATTAAGCTAATCAGGGGAACAATAGCTTGAACAATTGTTGAGAAAACAGGCATAAATTGGCATACCAAAATGAAAGTGGAAGGCAACATCGATGCCTCAGCGGCAGCTACTTATTTCTAAGAAATAAAAACCATTTGGGCGTGTCCTCTCCGCCTTAACCGCCCAGCCCGCCCCGACGCAATCCGAGACCGACAGTGGGTTAGCTCAGCCGAGTTCGCTTTGATAGGCTTTCCTCGTCGCGTTCCCACTTCACTGCCGGTCTTAGCCTCAATTTCAATCAGGCTCAGTGGCCTTTTCGCACTCATGCGCTCAACTCTAAATAAAACACCCACTTTTCTAACATTGTTTGCTTCAACAAATTTTGCCACAAATCCATGGAAAGAATGCAATCAAGTAAATCGGTATATAAGAACTGAGAATATAAAAAGCGCAACCCTTTTGTATTCACTTCGTGTCTGCCTATTCCATGGCATACTTGTATAGAAAGGGTAAAAATGTGGTAGAGGCAGCCAGACTGTCAGACAACTGTCTTTGTTACTTTCGCTTTCACTTAACATTAAAAGTGAGAAGTCGAGTAGGCAAATAAAAGCTTTGTTTATTGTATTAATGTTTAAATACAAAGACTAGCTGAAAGACCGATTGAGAGATATGGTATACATTCATATTAATTTCTTCGCTAGTCACTACATTTACTTAGATCTATGTCAGAAAAAGTCCTTACAAAACCTATGAACTCACTCAAACAAAGAAACTTTTTCCTGTTTTGGGAATAATAAGTTTATGAAAATTTGCTAAACAAACATTTCCCAATGAAAAATCAAAAGTATGTAACAAGCAGAAATAATATTTTCCGACTCCATAAAATAATATATAAAAAGCAAATATTTTCGAACTGTGTGCATGGTCTCTATCAATTTTACAATATCGTATTCAACCAATTTTCTCTCCATTTAGAAAAGGTTATCCAATATTAAGTCCTAATAGTGATCACTTTTGATCACCGATCAGTTAGTTAGGAAAAACAGTTTTTTTTTTATGTAAGACTTAATAAGTTCCCACCAAAAATTTAACACGTCTCATGCAACGTCCTGGCATAAATTAATATAAGCATCAAACGTAAGTCGCTGAGTGCGTAGTGGGTTGAAAAGAATGCGGCTGAACTGACCTATAATTAAGCCAAAAAATGCATTCAAATACATATATACATAAACATAAGTAATAAAGAATGCGGCGCTTGCCTGCAATTCAACACTTAATTTTTTATAGGAGTCCCCGATTGGCATCGGTAGCTTTCTCACTTCAGTGGCATATGTAGCCGCTATGCTCATGTGCTGAAATCCCTATTCATACGGGTCTGCTTTGAAATTTAATTACCATCCAGGAGGTAGCACAACATAAATGCTTTTGAGAAATCCCACAAAAAAGATGATCGGTCATTCTTTACAAACGTAACTTATTTTTGCGGTTGTAAATGGGCCAGCATTCCCCACAAAATAAAAACAACTTCGCCAAACAAACATTTTAAAGTTGATTACGAAATAGTCTATAGCATATCTGAAGTCCACTGCCCAAAGAGTGGGGATAGGAAGCTGAAATTGATATTAAAGTTACCTTTTATGCTAAAGGTAGATTTTCATCCGCAACTGTGGACAAATCGCAAAAATGGCCCGATTAAACTATTGTATTTCAAATTCATTTGAGAGCTGTTTCACACCTTTCGGAACATCCATCCTTCATTAATAGAAATGGGGGTTATAGATTTGGTGGAGGAAGTTTATGGTCAAATTCATTTTCATCAGTCTATTTGAGACGTGTTTCACACTTTTTAAGTCCACCCTGCTGGGTGAAAATAATAATAATATAATAAAAATAAATTTAAAAAAAAGTGGTTCCCTCGATAAGATCGAACTCGCAACAAACCCCACTGCTTGCCGCCGCCTCTACTCAACAGCCAAAGCAACGAAAAAAAAAAAAAAACAATTAAAAGGGCTGCACACAATACAATCGCAATTGCAATGCTGTTGATAGAATTCAATAAAGACGCGCATGTGCTATTTTCCGCTGACACGAGGCCATCTAAAACTCGTTTTAAAATATAACTTTTGTGTTTCTACACCGATCTTGATGAAATTTTTAACAGATCTTATTGTGCTATAGAATATTTCTATATTCTCAATTTTGTTTTCAATTTATAAGAAGTAAAAATTTGATTATTTACTTGATTTATAGCTATGTGATGGTAGCGAGATGGTGGTAGGGGAGAGGCGATAACTATAAAATGAAAGATACTTGATATATATATACTATTCCAGCAGCTACATGTCAAGTTGGCTGACTCGAGCTCTTATAACTTACGAGATTTGCTCAAAAAACAGGTTCTCAGATCCTTGCTTTCATACATACGGGACAGACGGATTGACGAACGGACGAACAGCCGACGGACATGGCTATATCGGCTTGGCTATTGATGCTGATCAAGAATATATATATACTTTATGGGGTCGAATATGCTTCCGACTGCCTGTTAAATGCATTTGCACAAATGGGTATAAAAAGGGTATAAAAATACTATGTGTTGCTTTAGCTTTTTATAACATGTAATGAAACACTTTAGCTACTTGTAATATTTCAAAATGTGAAGCATCAGTTGGTGTGGCTACGGACGATACCGCTGCAGCTCCGCTATTCCGCATTGAATCTTTATAAAAATATATATTTTAAGCGATGCACAATAAAGTCCATACATTAAGAATTTAATTAAGTTTCTAAATTCCGATTTGCTCAGCATCTAAAGTATGATTACCTCTACTGAAATCGACGGACAAATTTGATTTAAGCTCTTGGTTTTTATGATGGACTTCAAACTAATTTTCAATAATCTTGGTCAAATATAACATTTGAAGAGTAGTTGAAATAAGTACGGGCATATTTGAATTTTCTTATTTATTAATAATAATATTATTAATTCAATATTCATCTGAAATTTATAATTCAAAAATTACATTGTATAACTTTTTAATAAACTCTCGTAAGCTGGCACATACTTATAACCCAGAGCTCAAGTCATTTTAAACATAACCAGATAAAAGTCTAATAAAGTGAACCGCGTAAATAAAATGCAGTCTGCAAGAGCCACAAGTCAAGACAACCCATTACATTAACATTCATTATGCTTGTGTTTGTGTTTGTGTATGTACTTGGTTTGGTTTTACTCTGCGTTTTTGCGTGCCTTGTGTGTTGCATTCAAGCAATTTCTGGAAATTATTTTTCAATATACTTTTTTTCGCCTTCTTTTAATACCCTAAGCCCATTGATAATGAGTTAAAAGGGTATAATGTTTTTGTGCAACTGTATGTACCAGATAGATGGAAGCATCTCCGACAACAGAAAGTATATATATTCTTGATCAGCATCAATAGCCGAGTCCGGTTAGCCATATCTGTATGTCCATCCGTCCGCGTGTTCGTAAGTATAAACGTAAGGATCTCAAAACTATATGAGCTAGAGAAATTTTGAGCGTAGGTCTTCCAACGAGTTTGTTTCCGATAATAGATAACTTGACTCACTTTTAAGAAATCGATAAAAGCTTCTGGAATACCATATACAAATCAAGTATCTTTCATTTTATTGATTTCGCCAAAGCCACAAGCCACAATTTTAAAGCAACTACCTTTTAAGGAATATGTGCATACTCTATCGTACAATAAGATTAACTGCTGAAACCATCATCGATCGGTTAAGAAACACAGAAGGTATTAAATAAATTGTATGATTATATTGATAATTCATTAAATATGCGATTGTATAGTATTCTGTGCTGTGTTTATGTACTATATACTATATACTAAATGCAGTTGGCGGAAGAGGGTTCAGGGTATCCCCCAGTCGGGCACTCTCGACTAGAGCACTCTTACATGTTGTCGTCTCTGCTGTTGTTGCAGTATGTTTGCGGCACACTTTGCACAATCGAATCATGCGGATCTGTCGACAGTGTCGATTCCGCTAGCGACGTGGCTGCCTCGTCTCCGATGTTGCAACCAAACCAAACGGGTTGGCGCGGTAATGGGTGTCACGGTGGGTTTTGGGGCGTGTCAGGTATGGTTCTGCTTAGATGTGCTGAGCACAACACGTCGCAAGATTAATTTCATTTTACATACAGCATCACAAAAAGAAAAAATTTTTAATTAACTTACATGGCGTATAAGTAATATTATATTATTGTAAGAGGCATTGTACACAAAGAAAAGTGCTCATATCGGTGATGCCTGCATAGAATATACCCTGCACTCAGTGCTGAGCCACCGTTACAAAAATGTGAACTCTCTTGCATACACATATGTACAATAACCCAAGCACATACACACACACTGCAATATGAAAGACGCGAATTTGGCTGGCAACTCGTAAAACAGCTGATATGTTCGTCTCTAGATCTAGCTATGATCTAGTGATGATGGCGACCTCTCAGCCCTTCTATACGGCTACCGGAGGGCTTAATCGACGCAATCGACATTGGCACCAGTTGGCCTGGAATATGCATCACCAGCAGCTACTTCCAAGTGCGGGAGCGAGAGAATAGACGTTTGCGGCTTAACGGAAGTTACTCACAGGGCTCTGTTCTAGGCCCACTTTTATGGAACTCCATTTACGACGGTAATTTGTGCCTAGACCTGCGACGTGTACGCAGACGACGATGTAGTATTTGTAGGGGGCGAAAAAACTACATAACCCTGAGGTAGTTTGCAATCAATCTATGGCCAGACCGCTGAGTGACTCGCCTCGGTCGCTCTCGAGCTTGCACAGCAAAAACTAGAGACGGCCCACATCAGCGGTGGATTCACCGTAGTGGCCTACAGGGTTGTGAAGTAACTGAGACCTGGGGCTCTCGCGCATAGCCTCCTGTTAACTACGTTATCAATGCGCTGCAGATAACGACCTACTGCCGATGTCTATTGGTAAACATCGCCTGAGGGCGAGCAGAACTATCAGCGGTTTAAGTTGCTGGAAATGCTTAGAGAAACCGAAAGAAAAACAGAAAGGACAACTGTTCACGGCGAAACGGTAAGCGGCATGCTCTTCGTGAGACCAGAACTATGCGCGTGACGAAACGCCAGTACTTGGGAAGATATCAAAGCCAGTGACGTAGGACCAGACATATGTATGGATTGGAAGGAAACTTATACATGCTCAGCATTGCCATAACACAGGAGCACGGCTTCGTTTAGTATAATGTGTAAAAAAAGAAAGGGCAGAAATACCCACACCCCCACTCACTTCAAATCTACCATTATGTATCCAAATCCCATAGCATCCAGTGTCATGTGACTCCTAAGCTATATGCGTGAATTTGAGTTGACGTACCGATTAAATATATAATACGGGATGTACGGAAAAGTAATACAGCGCATTCAGAACTTTGTCAGAGGACGCAGCACTCATCGTCTCTAGTACTGTTCCTATTCACAAGTTGGCTTTCGAGGCAGTTAAAATTTTCAGTATAACGCATGGCACTGAGTGGAAGACAAAGAACACACACACACACACACAGGGCACAGGGAGTTAGAAGATGAGAGTACGCACTCTGCCACGGTGGCAGGATCGCTGGTATGCATCCATTGACGGCGGATGGACACACCGCCTTATACCAAGTATTGCTATAAAGCTCGGTCAAAACCATCGGCAGATAAATTTAAGCCGATCCCAGTCTCTAAGTGCTCATGGGGGCAATATGTTCACAATGCGGCGTCGACACTGAAGAGAATGCGCATACAGACGTCGTCTCTAAGATAGCCAAGGGGCCACGATAAGTTCGAAAACTCTAATCGCGTGTATGGTGGTAGCAAAGATGGATGAATGAATGACGCTTCGAAAGGATGCGAATAGAAAACATCGACTAGCATTTTTTTTTGGAGCTTGAACGTTGCAATGCTTGTTTAAAAGAAGAAACAAGTAAGAGGTTCTAGTCGGGAGCTCCCGACTAGGCGATACCCTGAACGCTTTTCTTCCAACATGAAATGCATATATATATATTCTATTTTAGAAGCTATATGTCAAGTTTGGTGACTCTAGCTCTTATTATTTACCAAAATTGCCCAAAAAACAGGATATCGATATCGATTTATATCGATTGCTTGGAAACGGAGTAAGTTATCGATTATCGGAAACAAACTCGATCTGCGCGGGAACTAGGAGCATCTATATCTAAAATTTCAAGTCTCTAGCTCTTACATACATACGGACGGACGGATGGACAGACAGACGGACATGGCTAGATCGACTCGGCTATTGATGCTGATCAAGAATATATATACTTAATCCATTATCTTTTATTTTATTGCTATCGCCAACTCCAAGTTGTATTGCCTACCATTTTAAGCCAGAGTTTTAATGTAATTGAAAATATACAAATATTCTATAGCACAATAAGATCTACTGTTAAAAATTGCATCAAGATCGGTTAAGAAACACAAAAGTTATTAAAGAAAACGTGTTTTGGATGACCTTGTGCTTGCGGCAGCTAGCGCAAAGCGCAATAACTTCTATATACGTGGACACACACACATTCATGGGCGGCTTTTTTGAGTTCTATCAACAACATTGGAATTGTTGTTGGTTTGGATGTTAAGTAGCGGCGGCGGCAAATAGCGTGGTCTGCTACGAGTTCGAGTCATGTTGGGGGAAATATATATTTTTTTTAATTTATTGGTATTACTGCTAAAGCAAACGAGCTCTTAGCGCGAGCTGTATTGGGTGTTGGTAGAATAGGGTTCAGTGTATCCCCTAGTCGGGAACTCCCGACTAGAGCCTCTTACTTGTGCACGTCCCAATGCAACATGCTGCGTCCGACCTTCACAGTCGTGCAACTTATGACTTACTATATCCATATAAATAGCTTAGAATATAAGTTTTAATACGAAAAATTGGTGACTCCGAGCAGGAGTCCCTATAATGGTGTTCATGCAAGGCATAGTTAATTGAACAACATTTAAGAGACGGGGCTGTAGAATTACGCGTTAGTCTAGTAGGAAAAGAGAAATTTTTTTTTGGCATGTCAACTTTAACTTATAAATACCCAGAATAATTCTACGAGGGGAGACTAATTATAAGGAATCTACTTGGGCATGACGGCAGCCGCAAGCTTAAAACCAGGTCGTCATCAGGTGCCGGCTTGAACATGTTAAGTTAGCTGAGAAGTGAACTTGAACTGATAATAGGATTTAAGATGGAGCCTTACTAAAGGACCTTCCCAAGAAGGACCAAGAGGTGATGATCAGAAAATAGGGCGTAGATAGATAGGAGGAGGATAGAAATGGAGATAGATAGCGTTAAGACGGCCAAGTAAATAGACATGTTGGATAGTGGAAGAATGTATGAACATGAAATAAACATGCAAAATTCATCAAATTAAACTTTTACACTCCCGACTTCGATCTCCGAGATGGGAAGCTAAATTATTTCCGATGGAAGACCAGCTATTAGTACTCTTCCTACAGTACGGGAAGCTCGGTTTAATCTGCAAGTTGTGTATTTGTAAGCAACTACTCAATAACCTGAGATGTCGGCACTTAACAAAGCCTCAGTAAAGGCGATAATATCGAATTTGAAATAAAGAGAATCTACGTAAAGGTTGAATAACTTAGATTTAAAACCTCGAAGGTTTTGATAGGCAAGCACAAGGGACGTACTTAGTTTTTTGACGCTGCAATTAATCTTAAGGCACCCCTAGCTTTGTATTATTTTACAATTATGTGTTCCGGCAGCAACATTGTACTACAGATGCTTGTAAATATTCCAGGTAATATATGCCTCAAATAGCCAAACTTGAATTATTCAACCGTTATCACTACAGGTGTGACAGCTGCGACAACTCTATCAGCCGGTTGTCTAAACGATGAATTGTGAAATGGCAGCGGATTTAATTATAGCTGTCGCTCTATAAGAGCTACAACGACGCCGAACGATAACACATCTGTTTTTCTTGTTCCATATCAGATCTTCGGGAGCCGAACTTTGGTCCAAGGCAGACCTTGGAGCTGCACGTGTTCAAAAAGAAATGAGCTGCTGTGTATTCGGAGTTGTAGGCTGCAGATTTGTAGTCGAAGGCTGGTTAAAGGCATGTCACGTGGAATATACTGTAGAGTGTTACGCCTTGGATACTCAGCCAACAGCTTTAGGCTATTGATTTGCGTGTCCAGGGCTAAGTTTGCAAAAACGATCAGCCCCTTAAAGCCCGCCCTGGCCGACCGTATAAGCTCCCGCATTTTGTCATCAATATCCCTATACCAGTCGCAACTGTTGGGAAACATGGTATGCTTGATTGACTTGGCGTGATCTGCTTTTGGCATGCTTTTTTAAAGCAGATAACTTTATAAACCATTATTATGGTCTACTTCTGTACCAACTCATCAAAGAGTATTAAATTTGAATACAATCTGATGAATACAGGAAGAAGACGAGGCGCGGTTTGAAAGAGAGTAAAATCTATTTATAGATTTTCGCTTGCGCAGTTAAACATAAACAACAAGAACCGATCGCGCCTATGGCAGCTATATAATATATTGGTTCGACGTTGATTAGATTTTGCTAATCTGTTGCATATATGTGCTTATATATATATGAAACCAATAAATGCAATAAATCTTGGTAGAGATATCTTTAGAACCCAAACAGGTCTTCAAACAAGAACTTAATTATCGACCGATCGTAGTGTACTAGTCCGAAATTCATAAGGTTCTGCTAATATGCAGGCAGCATAGTATAACTAATAATTGCTGAGCTTGGTCGAGCTATCTTGATGAACAAGAAAGCTTTTCATACAAAAAAGGATTTTTATACACCTACTTTTCGACTATTCATTGCCATGGCAGCTAATATCGATTTTTATCGATTTCGTGGAAACGGGTCAAGATATCTTAATAATTTGAAATTTTCTTTTATAGTTTCTGATCTTGTTGACTTCCTGCATTCCGACAGATTGACGGATATGGCTATATTCACTGGGCTATTGGTGCTCATCAAGAATATATATACTTTCTGCAGTCAGAAAGTTTTCATCTGTCTTTCACAAGCATTTATAAAAGTATTACACTTTTTTTTTTTTACCCATTTTTAATGAATATAGGGTATCAAAATATTTGGTTAAACTGGCGTAACCTCCTAAAGCCATTTCACATTGAAAGCGTCGGCACATCACTGCCAAATTGTGTCCTTCCTGGCATATAAATTAGCAGGGAGCGGACATCTGGCAGCAGGCCACGGTAGTCCGTAAGGGGGTCTCGTGGAAGCATTAACACAATTTGCGCTCGTTACGCGGTTTGCAACCCTCGCCGATTGGGAATCTCAGTTTTAAATCACCCCCGCAGCTACCCCCGACCTAGGTCATTGTGTTGGTTGTGTTTTGTCATTAGTTTCATTTTATAATTTATTAACGTCAACATTGTAGCACAATTTAAACGAGAAGGCAAGTGAAGTGAAGATTTCCCAACTGTTTTTGAAAAGCGTACACGATGTGTCGCTTGATCACGTGCTTGTGTTTGTGTGTGTGTGTGTGTGTGTGTGTGTGTGTGCTTGTGCTTGTGCGTACGTTATAGTTAGGGTGCTAACGTCATTGCCAACATTTTTTGGCTTTAAATGACCATCGAAGCGGATGCACTTTAATTTGACAACAATTGCGTAAATTGCCTCGTCATGCTGTTTGTCCTTTGACTTTCCACATCTTTGTGGGATGCCCATGTATGCATGCGTTAGTTGTGTGCTGCTCGACTTTGATTTTAATGGATGCATCACTCAGACAACGACTGACACAAATGTCTCAAAGGTCACGTGTCGTTCGTTTGCGACAATGCGACAGCAGCCATATGAAGAAGCTTAAAAGTTGAAAGTGTCTTGCTCTGTAGGCGTTTAGACCTGGGTTTGTACACACACATATGTCTGCTAATTCCCATTGCTTGTAAATTTGTAGAATGTGTGATGTAGAATAATTTGAAATAGTAACGTAATACTGACTGACTGAATAAGCTTGCCGGAACTAAATGCCTGCATTTTTTGGGGCAGTTGTCTTGAAAGATACCCTACGAATGTGGGCAAATAGGTTCAAAACTGTTAAACGCAACTTCTTATAGCCTGAACCTATTGGAAATGGGTAAAAGCGACTCAATTGTGTACATGTATGTAACAGGCAGAAGGAAGCATCTCCGGCCCCCCTATATTTATTATTGATCAGAATCGAAGGTTTATCATTTTACCCATTAAAAAGAGTTCGCGTAGCTCGAGCTGCGTCTGGTTCAGATTATTCAGAGTCAGACAGTAACGACTGAGCACTGTTTATTTGATTTGTATTTGACTGGCTAGTTTTTTTTGAAGATTTTCCAAATATAATGTATGGACTTCAAACTGATTTTTAATTATCAGTGTGAAGTATAATTTGACAGGCCCAGAGAGAAAAATCTTTTGGGTGGAAGTAGGGGTTCAAGGTAGTTCGATGTAAGATAGTGACCCAGGAATTCCGGGTAATACTCGCAAGCTTAATATAAAATAATAATAACATAATGATTAAGAAAATTGCTTTATAAAATTGACAAATAGTTTAATAACAATTACAAACACAATTACCCACAAGAAAAGTTAGCAAGCTGGTTATTATACTGGCAGATTGACACTGTCCGTTGAACATTTTCTAGCACACGCGTGTATGTATGTATTTCATGAATAAGTAGTTCTGTGGGGATGAATGCACCTTCATTCAAGCAAATGTAAGATAATTTACTATCCGCACCTTGTTTACATGAAATTAATGACTGCATTAGATAAATTACATTTGGTGGCGCTAGTGCTGCCTTTTATAAGGTGGACATATAGCTGAATGTAGTCTGTAAGTGTGCTTTTGTGTTTGCGCATGTGTTTTAACAGAGTTGCGATGCTAGTTAATAATAAGTTTCAAGCTTGAACAGCGACAATAACTCAGTCATTGACATCCTTGTCCTAATAACAGTTGTTATTATCATTAGTTTTAAGCCTATATAATTTTGAATTAAGAGAATGATGATGTTTTTCGTGCGGATATTTTGTACGATTGTATTCATTTTATGGGCTTAGTTTGATGTTTTTATCAGATAAATATATTAACGGTTCATTGATTAGAATATCATTCATCATTCAATCTATGAATAAAGGATCATAATACAATCAGAAATTATGTATGTCAAAAAATGTTTATTAAAAATGCTTACGGTATTCGAACCCGATATTCGAACAAATGTTCCGATTCCACAAAAAGTTCGAGTGAGATACATTTTTGCCGATTTCAATATAATCTGTACTTTTCATCCAAAGTATCCGCAGCTTGTACAAAGTATTTGATTACTTATAGCTTGAGGTGTTATAGCGCTAGAGGCGCATTTTAAACATTATGATTATCATAACAGAAGTGCTTCTCGTCTTAGCCAGTTCTTCTTTGAGTAATACTCATGGCAAGCTTGACCTTTCCAGAGAAAAAAGAAAGCATCAATACATTATACAACCACCTTGCAAACAACACATGCCTATAACTTCAATTCGCAGACGTCCTCTTACTGATACTTCTTACATATAATATACAAATTACGTTTCCTAAAGTTCCGAAAATAGTTCGAAAATGTCACAAATGCACATACAATCATCATTCGACGGGTAGAATTGGGCGAATATCTGTCTGAATGTACGTAACAAATTCTCTTGGCGATTTGTTTTAATGTGGTTAGACAATTATTGTCGAAAACTAAAAAAGAAAAACACTCTCATCTGTTCGCCGAGCCAAGCTAATGTTAAGCGCCTTATCGTATATGGATTTGTTTGGTTATATGTCAACCATAGATTCCAATGATAAATATCTTAATGTTATTATGTAACATAAATATGGATGAGGAAATATAAATACATTTTTTAGAGTTTCCTCCAATTTTAAAGTTAAAAACCCCCAACAGTACCGCACAAAAAAAAAAATATTTAAATTAAAAAGTGTGTATAAATTATTAATAAATATATTCCTTTGCTTTTAGGAACAGAATATTTTAAAAATGCATTTAGAAAAATCTCAACATAGAAACGTTTTTGTGGTGATTTTTCGTCATATGAGGCCCCACGTGTATCAGGTTTACTATAAGATACATTTTGGATGTTTCCTAGTGCTACCATCGATGAGAGAATAAGGTTTAGACAAGTAACACGGAGCCAACCAGCGCACAGAAATGGACTTCAAAACAGACTTCTTGCTAATGACACTCCGTGCTGTTCCTGCTCCTTTCTTTGTTATGGTAATTAGCTTGGCAAGTGGCCAAGTGGCCCGCCTGGCAACGAATTTCTATTCAGCGCGGGTGGTACATTAAAATATGATTAACTTTCTGGGTTATGGCGTTGTCGTGTCTATTTAATTAACAGTGAATTCTCGCTCAGTTTTATTTATACTCTTGCCAAGGGTATATGAGTAATGCGATTCGCTAGAAAAGTAGATGAACTGTCGGCGGGCTTCTTTTTATTCTACACAACTTTTAATACCTACAACTGAGAAGATATTGGGAGAGGTAATAATTTGTTGTGTGAGCATTTTAAAATATATTTTCAGTACAGTTTCTTGTATTTTTTATTTTGCAGTCAAAAATACTGGATAATAAATTGAATCGGAAATTTTCTTTCAGAATTAATCTGATAGGGGCCGAGTATTCAGAATAGATGGCAAATTGGCATTGGCTCATTTTCAAACTCTGCTTACACTGAAGAGGCTTTATATGAAGTTGTAGAGTAAAACTACTTCGAATTGATTTCAAGGCTATGCATACAAACATAGTCGCCACCCTCGCTTTTATTTTGGGCTATTCAGTGTGCTGGCGTATGCCGTATCCTGCGCTAGCTAATGACACTTAGACAAGTTGGTTGTGTTCACTCGTGGGCCGACAAAAGGCGCTAATCTATATTTTACGTGTTTAGCGTTTACGCTTTACTTTTGGGTCAAAGTATCTGGCCAATCTAATCATAATTATGTGATTTCAATTGTTGTACAGTAATTTTATTAAAATGGGGGCCCTTTACTTATTTGTATCTGGCTAACCTGCTATCGCTGTCTTGAGTCTCGTCTGCTGTTCGACATTTTGTTAAAAGGTGACAATTAATTTGTCAATAACGAAAACTGTTGCCAGAAAAATGCCACACCAGCTAGGTAAGGCTAATTGGAATACCAGCCTATTCCAACAACTTGGTTCGTGCTCGTGCCTCATTTTTGCCATTATGCTTTTGGCCGTGCTTCGTTTTTATGGTGTACTTCTTGCATTGCGACGGCATATCGTTATACTTATGATATATAGTCTAGTTGACGGCTCCGTGCCCATAGTAATTTTAATTATTTTGTCATTTGTATGAATTAAAATATTTTAGTCGCTGGTGATTTTATTGTCACTGATCACAGAAGGGTTAAATGTTGCCAGTGTCACTGTAAATGTATGAACGTGGCGTGTAGGTATGCTTGCATGCATCATTTATTGATTAATGATTATTTGGACGGTGGCTTTAATAGGCTGTGTAACAACTCAATTCAGTTGCCGGTCATTCATAAGCGGGAAAGAGCAGATATCTGCGGGGCACCCAATATAAAATGCCCCTTCAGACATATGTATATTAGATGTGCGTAATAGTTTGTTTATGTTGATTAAATTTTGCTAAAATATTAATATATATACTAATGTTTGTAGCCGATAAATTTGGTTTCCATATTTTTAAAAACCAACAACAGTATGCCAATGCCAATAAAAATGTGCATACATATTAGTAGCATTATTAAATTCGTAATCAAAATTACGCGCATTAAGCCAATCTTAATTTGCAAGTCAGAAACAAATTTGCATATCTGCTGTTAATACAGACTTAATATAATATGTGTATATACCTACATATTACAAATGCACTATATATGGTTAATATTTTGTGATAAAGTCCCTTGCAGGCTTACTTAAATGGGATGACACTCTTTATATTATAGAAGCTGCAACTCGTTGTTAATTTTTAGCAGGCACTATCCTATATTACAGTACCCCAAGTCCAAAAAAGCTCAATATATAAATATTTGACATCGTAGAGAAAGATCACACAGCCGGGAAGCTTTGTGCACTTAAGCCGTTGTATTTGTCGCGGGAAATGGGTGTAATGAGGAATCGATTTTCGGGATCTGACACCTGAAGCGGAAAGTTAAATTGCGTAAAACGCTTTTCGGCTATTTCCCCATCAGGCCTAAACTAGATATCTTCAGCTCGTCGATTTGTAAGTCGTCAGATGGTTTGTCTTTAAGTGAATTTCGTCACATTCCATATCGAGAAATCTCCATTTAAGTCGGGATTTATATTTCGGAGCTACATATGTGCAAGGTTTGAAGATGATAACCTTAAAACTAAGAGTCTAGTTTGCATAGAAACAGATGGATGGATGGGCATGGGCGGACAAGGCTATATCATCTCGGCCATTGATGCTTATCTAGAATATTATTACTGTCTGCCTGTAAAAGCGAATCGCGCAGTGCTTGCCGCCAGAAAAACAACTAAGGGAAGGGTAAATGATCAAATTATTTCACCAGTAACATACCCAAAGGATTGGCTAATAATTTGCAGATAGTAGCAAAGCCTAATGGAAATTTGTAATAATGCTTATATCCCAAGCCTCTTAATAATGCAAATACTTGTCAAATGGGCTTAGGCGGATGGAATTAGCTAAATATTAAAATTAACAATGTATATGACTCCATTCGTAAGATATAAGATTGCTTGTAACATTTTCTGTAACATGATGCACATATTTGGAAACATTATTTTATAAAGTATTAAGACTGAAACTGAGATATTAATTCCCTTTGAAACAGACGTGGCTACATCAACTCGGCTGTTGATGTTGATCTTGAAAAATATATTCTTCATGGAGTCAGAGATATCTCCTTTTATGCGTTGCATATTTCATGATTAAATTATAATACCTTCTAAACGGGTGTAAAATGGATATAAGTACGACACCAGGATAAATAAATAAAATGAATTTTAAGGCGTAAAACGCAGCTTTTGGTGGCATCGTCAATATCTTTAAATACATATTAAGACCTAATAGCTTGTCCAGCCTACTTTGAAAACTGTATATGTTCGCATATCAAATGAGGAGCAAAGTCTTATTTGTAATTGTAAAATTTGCATTTCTGAAGCAGTCATCAGAAGTGGGTGATATTTTCGACCAAAGTCATTGAAAAAACTGCGAAAGTCTTCTTGTGTCCAACAACAATTTTTGATTTCAAATAGGTCTCGAACTTCTTCGCCTTGCTCGCTGGTTATGCCCAGTGCACAGCGCATAAAACGTCAGGCCCGACTTGAGAGGTACGGCAGCTCCGTCACGCTCTGCAGGGGGAATTTTCATATCCTGGAGCAGAAGTGTGTTTCTCACAGCAGCATAAAACTCAGCTGGCGGGCTTACGCTGTTCCAGGATCCTATTCCCAATATTAGTCCAGAGAATAGGGCGAGAGTTGAAAGCTTGAGCAGAAATATTATTAATAACATTGAATTGTGTCCTATGATTAAGAGTTTTGACAAGTAAATTAAGCAAAGTGCCTTTTAGTACCATCGCTTACTTAGCTTTTGTCTGATGCTGGTATCTACATATGTTCTTTCTCTTGTAAAAGCCGCTGCTGAGCTGGCTGTGCTAAGTTCGGAGCCTCTTGTGAAGAAAGTAGCTGCTGTAGGAGGAGCCACAGTTCGATAGGGATATGTTACATTTGACGACGAATAATCTGCATTTACACTTTACAGCATAGCAGATTTATATGGAGGAAATGTTAAGTTTACGAAGCAATGTTTATTTGCTTATATCTAGCTTAGTAATAAATTTGCCTAGATTTGGAAGAAAAGAAAACTACCCGCGCACTGGTGCAGACTGGTTTGGTGAAGCTTTGGTGGGAGCAGTCATACTATAGCCAGAGGGAGGGACACCAGCGTCGGACAGCTGAGCGAGCGATGGAAGCACCACCTTTGGGTTTATTAGTCACTTTCTGGTAAACAATCTACACCCTAACCGATCGCTATCGATTTATGTAGCTGGCCGCACTTGATACAGCGATTAGCTTGGTGCAATAAGATTTAGTATATCCGATTGTGGCACATAATTGTGTCGGTTGAGTGCACATCGTCCAGATTGTCTCCTGACATTAAAAACTTGGTGAACTTCATGGCTGAGAATTGTGGTAAGAACTTTATGCAAGGGAATGGTCTCGAGCTTATATACATATATATTTCTTTCTTATTTCCCACACTGTTACATTTCGTTTAGTATATCTAATGAATGGTGGGATACTAGAGACAGGTTGTGTACCAGTAGATCACTGAAATCTAGCTTAGATAAATTTATGCGCAAGGCTAGAGGAAAACAAAACAATCGATATTACCAGAGATTAGATAAATACCAATTTACAGTTGCCTTACCATTTTATTATATATTTTAATACATTCTAAAACATTTATAAAATTGCTCAGGAGACACTTACTGGCTTGACAAGTGGAAACTCATTGTTAATAAAAAAAATGGCATTTGAAGCTCCTCGCTACTTTACGCAGTTGCGATGCTATTTTTAATTGATTAACTTGAGTGGCCAATTCTTGATTAACTGCGTTCCTTTTAGGGCAATACTTTTCAAAGCTTGAAAATGCTGAATTCTGTAAATAAGATTCCGAATCTTGGTATACTAAACGATATGTACATAATTTGTAAATCTACGGTAAAGGTTGAGTTACGTTGCAATTTTAACGTCTCTACCTCTTGTAGTTGTTGAAATCGTCGCGTTCAAGTATATAAAATCTATACAAATTAAGATAAAAATCGTTTTTTATTAACGTATAGTCTTACGACTTGCATATACAAATAACACTAAAATGTTATGCAATGATTACGTATATCGAACATAATCACTATATCCCAATATCGTAAATAAATTAATGCATACTATCAAAATAGAAATATACATATATGTAAGTTGAGGCGCATATACGCACATATAGGATTGCACGTGTCTAATAATACAAAATATATGTACATTCCTTTATAGGAAGATATGCCGTTCTCTGTTCTTTGCACACACTTGCTGAATATAATATATATAATAATAATAATAATATATAATACCCTTTTCCACCATTTGCTGAATACAGGGTATACAGACTAAATTTTGTTGGGCTATTGATGTTGCAGTTGGCAAGTCGGTCGAAAAGCAACGTCATAATTGCTATGGCAGACTGGGCGAGGACTTGAATTTGACTTGGATTTGGAAACTTAGGAATTTGCGCCAGCAGCTGAAGACCCTAAAATACAAAACAGAAACGGACATGGAATGGAGCCCGGAGTCAGACTTAAAGTCAGACAAGTTGGCAATGGCAACGGCAGCAACGTCTGTGGCTAATTACAGGGCTGCCAGTAACAGAAGCAACATCAGAAACAGCAACAGAAATGATGTATATATATACATATATATATTTATATATGCCGTAGTGGCTGCTTCTCTTATTTGCAAAACCGCATTTTTACTTTGTAATGCTGCTTAAAAGGCTTAAGAGAAACATACACTCAGAAATAAACCGCCCGAAATTGAGCTAAAATTTAAAAGTTCGCTTTTGTAATCGCGCTTAATGCGTTTTCCCCGATTTTTTAACAAAACAATTTCTAAAAACAGGTGTTGTTCTTGTATGAAAGGTCAAAAAAAAAAACAGCACAAAACAATTTGATAAATATAGAAAATTGTTATAAGCATTAAGACTCTAGAAATTGTAACAAGCAAACAAATTAAAGATAACCTCACTGTGAGTAGTCTCTCTTTAATGCTTTCTATTATTTTCTAATTAAAATACATAGTATATGCGTATATTTGCACCTAGGTGCTCCTTGTGCTTAGACGCTGCGCTGGCTGACAACACGTTTTATACTCTGAACCGATTGATAATGTAAAATATCGTTAAACTTAAACTCTGGATATTGATGGATGTTATATCATATAATATATATTGAGCGTGGCCTTATTGTTCTTGTAAAGTGCGAACAGAGAGACGTTGGCGCTTGGCAGTGCGCAAACCCTTAGGCTTGTCCATATTTTTTCAACCACCTCAGTCAATGGCTAAGAACAAAAAACAGCACAACAGAAGCATCTCAGACTATATAAATTAAATCAACATTCACATTTTTGTGGAAATAGCCGCGTTCAACGGTCTGAATGATAATAAATTTTCATATACCGTATACTGAACAAGTTAACTTTATTTCATAGATATTTTTCGTGTTTTTTCCAAAACCAATGTTTAATACTCTTGTAGACTGATCGCTTATTATTTTGCAGGTGTAAGATATCTCGGAAAACAGACAGTTTTTGCGTTAAAAACGATGCTATCTAAGATAAAGCTGAAAACCCCACCGGATATTATATGGTTATCCGATTTAAATAATATTCTGCAGATACGTAAGGAGAATAATTAAATTAGAAAATGCCGTAATTGGCCGAAAGTAAATAAAATGTTGTCACGAAATGTTTTACGTACAGAATATTATATAGTACATTTATTCTTCATCTGTATTAGAAGTCGAGTTGATATAGTCATTGCCGTTAGCTTGTTTCTATTTGAATTTATTAAAAAACAAAACCCTCTTTAATTAAAATTAAAGTTAGACATAGTTTTCTTGCGGGTCGAGCCCCGGACTTCGTGATCGGGGTGCCAAGATGAAGATGAAAGATTAACCAGTTCACGCTACGCAATTTATTTGGTTGGGTCTGGCAAAAAAGGTAAAAAATATTTATCGAATAACGTAATTGTTTGGTATATATTTTTGGGAATCGTATCTTATTTAAAGAAAATCATTTTATGCTTTCGCACATTTTGATCATGCTTAATGATTTTGCTGCTGCTCTATGCCCAGCTTCAGGTTCCTGAGTGCCTGAAAGTGCGAGTTTTAGTTCTTGCCTTCAACAAGACGAGCCATTTTAATGTAGGACTTGTGGAGCTCAACAGGTACGACACCAAAAAGGCTCAAACTGTTAAAAACGGGCATGCAGGTTGCAACATCAATGCAAAAACGTACACATACACACATGCTATGCTATTTCGTTACAGTTTCCAACCTTACCTTCTTTAGCTGGCTTCCTTTGTACTTTGCCGCACTTTTGATTTAGTTTTATACTTTATAAATTATTATTTCTTGCTTTGAAAACTGCTTTTGACCTGCCTTTGACTTGGTGTTCGACAGTTCACCGGCCCATGCGGTTCTTTGTTCGCTTAATCATGGGTCAGACTGGTGGCGCCAGTTCTAAATGGTTTTTGGTTTTTCTAGGCTGAAGATCTAACAGCTTGTTCACAAATTTATAAAGTCTGCCGCGATTATTTTCCATCGTTTATTAATCGATATTCACTTTTGAGGCTACACCGAATATCAATTATGGTTATTACTACTTTAATAAGTACTTAATAAAATTTGAACAGTTTACATTAAAATTAATTTTCACACGCTAGATTAGAAAGTTATAATTTTAAAAGGCGAATCTCATGCGCTTCAGGCTGAAATTAATAGATTACGAGCACAACTTAGTAATTATATTTTGGTCTTGAGCGTATTACGAATGCATTTATAAACAAGAAAAATTGTCTACTCGAAAGTTTCGATTAGCATATACTCTGACGTGTAGAAAACTTAAACTTTGCCCAGTATGTTGCTCGACCCAGGGAGGTAGATTTCTTAATTATCAATCTTTAAACACTTTGTTTGTCTGTTTCCATATATTCTGCTTCAGTTTAAAGTATATATATATTTTTGATCAGGATAACGACTTGAATCGCTCGCGCCATGTAAGTTTTTTCGCTAATGTGTCCGTCTGTGAATCTGTTTGAACACGTTGATCTCGAAAACTCAGAATGCTAGAGACGCAAAATAAGAACTATTATATATTCGGCCAAAAGTCAAATTCTTTTTGGAAAAACATTTTTGTTATTCCTAAATTTGGCATATATGAGTCTTATTATGCTCCTTACATATGAGCCAAATAATATCAACATCGGACTAGTAATATATCATATAGCTATATTGAGAGAATCGGTACAAAATGAGTTTTTGCATGGAAAATTCGGCTGCCATATATAAAAACCTACTATTTAAGAAGGTGTTTCCCATAGTGTGAATCAAAGGAATGAGGCTGTGTGTATGCATGCTGTTGCCTATATCTGTATGTATTTATAAAGACAGCTGGAATTATTGTAAAGCTATCTAGACGCTGTGTTGAAGTTATCGCTTAGGTGGTCACTCCCGACTAAACGATAATGTTATTAAATAATGAATTTGGCATTTTTTTTGTTTCACTACCGCTTGAGTATGTGTGTGTTGCGAGTGTGCCACTATGTATAAAAAAATTGCGATTGGATATTAAAGCTATGTAGAAATGGGTATAGGGTATCTTTTAGTCGTCCACCTTAGATAAAAGTAGTCTTGTTTGAATTTTAGAAGCTTTAGCTAGACGACGCCCAATCAGTCGCTGTGTCAAAGACGCATAATTATGGGTGAGCATGCAGTCTATGAAGAAGAAGAGAGCAAATGTAGAACCAAGCAAGCCGCGAACAGATCATTTATATAAAAGACGAGCACATACAAGTTGTTGTTTGTTTGTTGGTGCCTTCGCTTGTGAAAGGGGTCGAAACTATTTTTCAGCTGATGGTAAAGTTGCTTGGGGTCAGACATTGCGCAATGATGAATTATTTGTAGACTGTTACTGGATTGACGGAGTTTGGTCTGTGGAAAAGTTTTGGAATGTGCTGACCGCATGGCAAACAGGTGTCAAAAGGTTGCTGGAGGCTGCCATTTATGTTTCTTACAAACATATTTACATTCGCAGGCATTTTGTCTATTTATTTTTCTAGTTGCGTTCTTCTAATCAAGAAGGACTAATTGCAGGACCGGTATCAGACTTGGTCTTGACAAGGGGTATTTGTAAAATTTGGATTCAAAATCATGGGCGTCTTCCAACCTGAAGCAGCCAAAGCAACCAAATGAACCGATTTGAATTTATTTTATTACGGAATTATTTCTTGTTGTTTTACTCCAGGCAGCACAGGCTGATTTCATCTTTAATTGTCCTATTTTATCATTCCCTTTGTATTTCATGTCCCGTGGCTTCCTTTTGGAACCGTCCTGGCCCAATTAAATTAGGCAGCACCCGCAGCAGTCAGTTCCAAATGGTAATAAATGTATTTTACTGTTTGACCACTGCCGAGCCGAAAAGTGAGAAACTGAATTTGCTTTTGCGCTCTGCACCTACATGTAATTAGTGCAATTGCTGAATGAATTACCAGTGCAGTTTTAAGGATTTCATCCTGTGAGTTTCTTCTGTACCTAAAACAGCTTGACTACATTTACAGTGCAGATGAAAAACTATTTATATTTCTTGTACCCTGATAAATGACAAGTGCAAAGCAGCTGTAGCTAATTGTAAGGAGACCGGCATAATGAAGGCTATAACCATTATTAGCTTAAATAACTTGAATTCCCAGTGTGTTTTCCTTTTAGCCCAATACATATTAAATATTTGTTTCAAATCTGTATGCAATCTACATTACTCTATATAAAACTATTTGCCTTAGCTTATTGGGTATTAACGCACAGCCAGGCCGTAAGAGCTGCGAAGCTGAATTTTTATTGTAGTTACCTTCGATTGACGTGTACGCTAAGGCGGGGTTTTGGGAAATTCCATCGTTTGTATAAAACTTTTATGTTTATCATCCGATCAGCCCCGAACTGATTTTCAAAGATCTTTACTCAAATTCATTTGATACCTGTTTCACGCTTTATTCAAAATATATCTCAATTTGAAGCAATAAAGTCAAGGTCGGAGAATACCTTCTGATACTCGAATAGCTTTTTGTTAATCTATTAATGACTTCTGAGTTGTACGCTTTTAGGGTTTATATGAATTTGTCCCCCTTCCGTTCAAATAAGTGGATGTGTGAATAAGTAGTTGGTTTTTGTGGCTGTTGTAGTAGTTTATGAGAATATTTCTCCAGTTGAAATGGCCAGACCAGTCGAAATGTCCGTTCAAATCCAAAGGCGATGCGTGACAGGCTAAGCATGGCGTGGCTAGTTTAGTTTGGAATGTTAGACAGCATTCAAGTAGCGACGGCTTAGAATCTTGCTTTGGTGTGCATACCCAGAAAATAATTTACAAATTATGCGAATTAAATTTTTAATAATTCTCATGGCAACGTTAAATAAATGAGCAATAATGGTAAATGCAAGAAAAATTCTCCAACTCCAAGTCTGCCAATGGCAGCAAGTCTCCGTCTGTCTGCGTTATGTGGCCAACAAATGGGATGGAACAAAATATTTACCGCGTCAGGCATACCTGGCCATAAGACGGCATCAGCTACTCAGTCATGCATCTTGCCCGTGGGCCAAACAACATGCGCAGATTTAAGTTAAGGTCTTCAAAGTCCAAGTTACTGAGTCTCAAAACCCTGACTGCTTTCCATCTCAAAAAAATTGTGACATAGGCCTATTGATATTGTAGACAAGGTGCCTAGTAACCATAAAACCATTATAATTTTAAGTACATAACAAGATTTGAAACATTTTTATTATGCCCAAATAATGAGAAATGAAAATGGATCCAAATAAATATACCAATTTTGGGCAAGTGGTTCAGAAAGTGAACCTATTGTATTCAAATTTTATTGACTAAACCTTTAGAGAGGACGAGAGAAAGAGAGACACGTGCAATAATCTGGGGCTGTGTCTGTGAACTTGTCAAAGAGCTGTCATAACAAGTCATATTGTTTGGGTGGCTCGATATTACATTTTTTTTTAGCTGCTGTGACATTTTTATGAGCTGCCAAAGGGGTTGGCGGTGGCTTTCGGCATTTGGATAGGCAGCTAGACAAGGTAGTTGGTACTGTTTTTGTAGTTCTGCTGACAGTAGTAAAAATTAATTGAATAGCTGCAGCTTAGCGAAGCAACATATCTTAGTTGCAGCAGCCCCTAAAGTACAACACTTAAAGCAGACTGTCCACCCCGCCTACACTTACCCTGTGAAAGGGCCCATTTAATCCGAACAGACTGCCTGATGTTGTTTGTTAGCCTCGTTTGTTTGTTTATTACACGCCAGCAGTAATGTTGCCTCCGCCAGGCTAGATACCGACCCGCAACAATCACCACTGCTGTACTGCTCCCCCTTTAATGTGTGCGTTTTCTGAGTGTTGTTGTTGTCAACGGCAAAGACCACGCCTTTTTTGCGTTAATTTCAATGGGGAAAAACGCTGCACTATTCCCACATCAAGCACCAAGCCCAACAAACCGAAACCCAACCTAAAAATAGTCCAGCCCAACTGAAACCAGGCCAATCCAAGCCCAATCTTCAGTCTCCTTTCTGATCCCTCACGTTGTTTGTAACGTTTTTTGTCATTCTCATCGCTGATGTCGTCTGGTTGTTTCATTATTCGATTTTTATATCCTGTACTCATCGAAGATGGAAAAAATAAAGGTATTTTAGTTCTGTACAATATATGTGTATATAGATATAACAGGCAGCAGAAGGAAAGCTCCAACCGCCGAGTCAATCCAACCATTACCGTCTGTCTGTCCATCCATATATCATCGACTCCAGTCACTCTAGGAGCTCTAATTTAAATTGTAGGTCCTATTTATTTTTTGCCGACTCAGATAATGTTTATAAACACACAATAGCTGGTATTTTCCGGTCATGACCGCTCCAAATTTAAGCTTTAAATTTAAAATATCAATTCTCTGTTTCCCGTTCGTGGTAAATTCGGAACCAACCGTACTGTCTTTAACTCCACTCCCAAATTTATGTGTAATATAGACACAGAGGATAAATTTGAGCAAAAATCATAGGAAATAAGTCAGGAGAAACATATACAGATTTTTAAATTCAAAAGGATACGAATATAAGCACTGAAGTAATTCACGATTGCACATACCATAGTGAGGTCTAAATTAAGAAGTAGCAGATCAGCTGCGGTAAACCTAAAGAACTCACTTGTTTATTTGCCGAATCATTGCATTTTATTTTCAAGGAGAGGAGACTATTAGATTTACGTTTTTTTTCGATCCAACAATTGCGATAATCTATATTCCCAACAGTTTCAAAATGTGTAACAAGTTGGCCGATGCCTCTCCGACCTGAAGAATTATATACATTCTCGATCGGGACAAAAGTTTGAATTGATACGGATGTGTCTATAAGTCCGTATATCTGTCCGAATTCAAGCATTCTAGTTGCGTAATTTTAGATTTTTTGTAATGAAATTTGAAATCATGCTCCGTTCTTTTTATCGATTTTCAATGAGATCAGGGTATGACGATCTCTAAAGTGATAAAATCGATGACCTGCTGAATAGGAAATTCTAAAAACTAAGGAAAAGATGTCGTTAGAATTCAAACAAGTAGTTGGCGGCCCGCATAGCGCCTTTACCATTTCGAAGCCATCCAAGACTGATTTTATTTCTTTTCGTATTTAGTTAATTTGTCTGCATACGTTGGTATTACATTTTTCATCTTTATAAAAATGTTTTTTGCCTGATTACATGACAAGATAATGCCTAAGATATATGCGCCTTGTCAGACAACAAATGCAAGCTGCAAAGCAACATGCAACAACAAAAATTACAAAACAATGCAAGAAGAGAAATACATAAAATACTAATAAACATAATTTCAGCACTAAAATTGTTGGTGTATACAGGAAAAAGCAACAAAACCAGTCAGAATGCTTTAGCCGATAGTGCCCGACTTAGGGATACGCCTCAAGCTGCGCATTTTATATATTAACCGTGATAATATGGGAAATGCTATCTAGAAAAACTTAAATGTTTATATACATTTTTGGGAGGAACGGGTAGGAATAGTGAGATTAACGAAATCTATGTATGTTATATGGTAACAAAAATACTAAATGAGGACTCAAGTTTTTAGAAACCAAACCGACATCAAACCATATATAATTTGAAATTTGTACAATCAAGCTTCAACTTTGGTAGATATATATTTTCTCGATTTCTCACTCCCCCAGGGAGAACAGCCATATAATTTAAACATTTTATGTGTCGAAAATAAACATGAGAAAATATATCAAAAGCGATGAAATAATTGCGTTTACGCCATAAAAGATACCGATATACAAAAGGATATACATATACATAAGTATGTATTCGGCCATACTGACAGAGGCAAGGAGAAAAAAATACTATACCTTGATCTACGTATGATAAGCAAGCAAATGTTTCCTTTATGGGGTCGCCGCCAAGTTTTTTCTGTTGCATATAGAATGGCACAAAACCAGTATACCATGGCTTACCCGTTCTTAATGGGTACAGGGTATAAAAAGTATGCGGCTGGACGGACGATTTAGCCGCGTTTCGAAGCTGACCAAGTTGGTAATGGCGGCAAACAAAAAATTTATTAATTCACAATAATAAATTTTAGTGTCTTTCGTTTTCGATTTGTATCGAATGATAATTACAGGTTGTGCTGTAAGAAGAAAAATGCTTCAGTTGCCTCTCCCAATCCGGGGTTGGTGCTCGCGCTTGCGTTTGGACTTCAACTCCAGCGTCACTCTCTAGTCCTGGTTTGACTTCGCCGACTTTTTGGCGCTGTTGAGCTGTTGAGCATAATAATTAATTGTATGGATGAGGCAAAAAGAAACAGCTGTAAGCATGTAGGACAGCAGTTAGCTGTCTCAAATTTATTTATTTCAAGTTATTTTTCCATATAAACTCTACGAATAAAAAAATAAAAATAAAAATGCATTAGTGCACACATATCCAGAATCAGAGTGGGACGCTTAAGAGCAACAAACACTTAATTCGCAGCTACCATTGTAATGAGATAGTTTGGTAAAGCCTATATATTCCAAAAGAAAAAATATTTTTATAATTAATCAGTTGATTCTAATAACTGTGAGATACTTGAGGTAAAAAAGTCGACGATTGTGGCGATAGCTAATTAATTACCAATATTTGTTTTTTCTTTTTAATATATATACTATTCCAGGATATACAGGCATAATTTGGTGACTAGCTCTTAAAAGCTACAAAAGTATTGTAATATGGATTTTAATCGACAGCTTGGAAACGGGGCAAGTTATCGATTATCGGAAACAAATTTTCAAGTCTCCAGCTCTAAATGGTTCTGAGATCGACTCGTTCATACGGACGGATAGATGGATAGAGTAGATCAACTTGTCTATTAATATTTTAACCTTATTGCAAACATTTGCACAAGCCCATTTACCGTTTTTACGCATTGTCAATGGGTTCAGGGTATGAAAACAGCAAAATCAAAGACCGACAAATAATAAAGATTGACAGCCGATTAAACAGTCATATATTAACTGCTCTGCTAATCCATCTGAATATACTCATTTCTTGCACGATTTGATTTATATTGATTTGTTATTGTCCCACTCAATTGCATTTATTGAGCTTTGTCAACTGTCACGCTATAATTATTGTTAATTATGCAATTAAAATCCAACGCAAAAGGCCGATGGGCAAAAAGCAGGTTGCGGCTGTAAGGGGCATTGGGCCAAAAGCTAGGAGTCACCAATCGATTGAGCTTCAATAAAATTTGCTGCTCGTTTACGCCACTGCACGGGAACGAGAGAGCCACACACAAAGTCAGAGCCAGGAAAAATACAGATGGTGAAAGAGGGGGAGAATGAAAGACTTGATATGAAGTCAGTAGCTAACAGACTGATTGACTGGTTAAGCATTAAGTCTAATTATGATAATTTTGCTAAGCGCCCCGAGCTACCATCGATCAGTTATAAGGCACAGAGGTGAGAGGTGCATATTTCGTTGTTATCCTGGTCTGGTTTCCCGGACGACCATCCTTATAGCTGGCGCAGTTGATTTAAACAATTAACACATTCGACATTTCGTCAACATGTTGCTCAACATCTCATCAAAACAATATAAAAATAATAAATAACAATAATTAAGTACAATGAAGCCGCAAAGGTGGTGTCACGTAGCTACAAACTCATGGAGTAACATGTGATGGGTAAGAAGAACGCTGTGGGAAGTGAGTAGTAACTGGGGTGTGTGTGCCGAGTAAAGTATTGGCATATTGCAGGCCCCTGCAAGTTGGCACCCTTTTCAGCGTAAACACAGGTTTGTGCCATAGCAGGAACCGCAGCCAGTAACAACCTCAACTTGGCGAAGTATGCGTCAGAGTTAAAGCCAGTGGATGAGGGCGAAGCAGTACCGAGTGTGTAATCAAGGTAGGTAGTCATTATATGGTAAGTTCAGTCTTAGTCTGGGATTAATGTAGACCTTTATATGTTATGCTGATATTAATGCGCTGATTTAAATAGCTCAATTGGCCAACAATAGTGAAACTAACTCAATAGTTCTTTGCAAGTAGAAAGTGTTTAGAAAGCGATATAGATTTGAAAAAGAATAATGCTTCTCAGTTGCTTCTTTATGAAGTGAGCTGTTTACAAGCCGGACTTTTGGGACAAAACCCATTTCTCAATGAGTTTATGAACACCATTGCTCATGATGGCATACAAATTTTGTGGATTAAGGTCGATGCTAAATTTTGACTGATTCGCATTTGCAATAGATTTGTTTTTACTTAGACATATAATCGCTACTGTATGTCAGGACAAGCAGCACCTAGTGTGATGTTTCCTGTCGCTGCGGGGCATCGAGGGATCGTCCAACCTAAGCTTCAACTGGCCCTGGCCCTGGCCCTGGCCCTGGCCATAGACGTGAATGGTAGATGCTGGTCGATGGCCTAGTGTCTGTTACTGTTAGCGTTGTTGCCGTTTGCTGTATAAGTGTAAGTTTCGACCGCCGCTTGAACGTCTACGACCCACTTCAAAGTGATTTACGATTTTGTGACACGCCCTCGCCTAACAATTTAGAGAACGAATCCCCTTTCGACAAAAGAATACCCGTATATCTGTACATACACATTTATGCATATCACCACATAGTATGTATATTTAGACATATTCTATCACTCTACATATATGTATGTTACATACCTAAGTATATGTACGAACTTACATACTCAGCAGACGGCTGCGTTTTGATTGCGGTTTGTTTGTTACTTTTCGTTATTGCTTTGTTATTTTTATTCATTCGACTTGAAGGTAATAGTTCATAGCTTCCCACTAACAACATTTTCTAATGTACATTCGTACGGTCTTCAACCTGGCCCATTGAGCCTTAAATACTAGCACCAACATAGACGCTTTCGCTGTACTCTTGGCAATTTTGTTACCATATGTATAAAGTAACCGGAATTTGCAGTTTAGCGTCTTTTGTTTCTTACTGGGCTTTCGGGAGCACCTTTTATTATCATGCGACGGCCTGTTCCATTTTTGATCTCAGGTATTATAAAAGTTTGATAACATATATGCGAAACAACTTTGTAATTTGTATACTCTGAATCTATGCACAGAGAAGAGGCACCTTCGACTCAACAAAGTTGAACTGTATTTATAGAACTATTTATCTGACTGACTAACTGATGTATAAACGTATATACATATATAAGCATATATAAAAAAATTGTCTTCGCAAAATAATTTAGCCGACCACTAAATGAATATTTAAAAGGCAAGTAGAATTTTTGTGATGGCAGCTCGACGTTATGTTCGGGGTATCTTCTGTTTGGGCACTACCGATATTCGATATTGAACCTAAGTTGTTAAGCAGTTATCAGTTTGTGTTGTTTTATTCATTTAACTTACAAAGATCACGATTAAAAAACAAATATACCAAGCCCCGATGCTCAAGCTTAACACCTTTTAACCCATTTCATTGGGAAGAGGATACACTAGCATTATTATCGGAACAATCCCTACATAGGTATTTTCGTTACGCTAAAATCGAAAAGACATACATTTATTTATGAATATAATTCTTCATGAACTTTTTGTCGAAACACTTGTTTTGATCTGTGTTTTGATCTTGTGTTTCTACGGCGTAACCTTTTGGCTTTTATCATACTTTGTTTTTGTGTTTTTAAAGTTGGGCCGGAGTCCGCTGTAAGCCCACAAGAGACTCATTGTTGAAGCCCCAGCCTGTCGTGGCCCTCTCACGCTCCTTGAGCACATCTCTGATTATGACCACTTCCACCCCTGCCTAAACATATTGAAATAAACCTATATTCTCTAATGTCACAGCTTAATAGCCAGTGCATAAGAGCTCTAATCAATGACTATTTTTTGTAACCTGAACCCATTGAAAATGTGTTAAAATGTTATAATGTTTTAGTGCAAATGTACGTAACAGGCAAAAGGAAGCACCGCCGACCCCATAAGGTATATACATATACTTGATCACCATTAATATCCGAATCGATCTGGCCAAGCCCGTCTGTTCGTCCATTCGACCGCCAGTCCGTCCGTATGTATGAAAGCAAAGATCTCAGATCTTAGATCTCAGGTTTTAGAGGTAGAGTCACAAAATTTGACATGTAGGTTCTCTTCCGCCCCTTAACAATAAATCAAATAAATTAATCAATTGGAACCAATCAATTTAGGCCACAATTTTAATTCTGTTGTAACATACTATCTACTGTTAAAAATTTCATCATGATTGGTTAAGAATCGCGTTTGCTTCTATTGAAACGTGTTTGCTGCATCTAGTGCAAATTGCAAGAATTTCTTTATACATGTACAGACACACATTCACGCGCGTGTTTATCGAATTCTATTAACAGCATTGCAATTGTGATTGTATTGTATTCTGTAGTGTGTTTGTGTGCTGCTATTTAAATTCGTTTTTTTTTTTTTTTTTTATTTAAAGTAGATTGTTGATATGACTTTCGAGCATAGATGGTTGCAACAAGTGCAGTCGGATACGGGCTTGGAAAATTGGAGAAACCTATCTTTACTGCTAAAGCAAACGATCTCTTAGAGGAAGCTGCGTCAATGTATTCTCTAGTCGGGAACTTCGGAGTATCCTATTACTTGTTTCTCTTAGAGAATTGAGTTCTTAGCTTATATATGATAAAAGAAGTAAGTGGTTCTAGTCGGGAGCTCCCGACTAGGGGATACCCTGAACCCTCTTCTTCCAACATCAAATGAATATATATATTCTATTTTAGAAGCTTTATGTCAAGTTTGGTGACTCTAGCTCTTATTATTTACCAAAATTGCCCAAAAAACAGGAATTCGATATCGGTTTTTATCGACTGCTTGGAAACGGAGTAAGTTATCGATTATCGGAAACAAACTCGATCTGCGCAGGCACTAGGAGCACCTACATCTAACTCTCTAGCTCTTATAGGTTCTGAGATCCTTGCGTTCATACACAGTCTCGAACGGACGGACGGACAGACAGACGGACATGGCTATATCGACTCGGCTATTGGTGCTGATCAAGAATATACTTTATGGAGTCGGAGATGCTTCCTTCTGCCTGTTACATACATTTGGATTTTGCACAAATACAATATACCCTTATACCCATTTTTAATGGGTTCAGGGTATAAACATTAGATTACATCAGATATCGATGCAATAATCATATAAAATAACACAATCTTATTTATTAGCTCTTACACTATCTAAGACAATAGCACAAAAAAGGCAATAATAAGTTCAAAATATTATATAAGTTCTCAATACGGTGATCAAAATAATAAAATCAAAATATTACCACAAACTTTATTTTTTTACGACATTTTAAAAGGGTAAGGAGATATTTAAGTAATTCGCCTCGAAGGTAGGTCGCCGGGGTGTAGCCTTTGGAAGCGCCTCTCTCTGATGGGGTCAGCCAGGTTAAAGACTTGATATTTGGGATACATGTTCTAAATCGATTAATATCGATTTTCAAAACTAGCAGGATACTCTCGACTAAGGCTATTTGTATAAGAGCTTTTTGAAAGTTTTATTATTTCCTCTTAATTTGGTTGGAACGGGAGCTTGTATCCAATAAGTTAAATCTTCTCGTTCTGTGTGTACTGTACTGTACTTATATAGTGATCCTTAAACATAAAGGGACAAAAAACAAATTAACGGCTCCAAGTTCTTAAATCAGCCTGCCGCCTGTATATTAGTTGCCATTTCACCCCTTGGTACCCACACGAGTGGGTGGAAAACAATGTTACTTGAATAACTTAATAGAATAAGAGCAATTAAAAATGGAAATTTGTTGTGAAATTCGTTAAAAGTGTGAATTGTTCAATTACTCCCAAAGCGGCTGTTGCCGGCAGGGGTGTGGCCAGGTATTCTTTGATTGGGAAACTTTTCGCACAGCAACTTACGCAAATTGCAAATGGTTTAATTAAGCGCAAATGGCTGACAATAAGAGTGTCATTATAATTGTTGACAGCCATAATAAAGGAAAGCTGAAAACATCGAAGGGAGAATGACCCAGCTACAGGCGGGTCACGCCCAGCTTTCAGTTGAAGTTAAGCCCGAAGTCCGATAGCAGAAATTGCTAGTACCACTGACGCCAGCGACGTGAAATATTAAAATTGTAAATAAAGTCATGCCAGGCGTACAGAATAGAGGGACATTTCTATTGTTGGGCTTAGCAAGAGAACACAATCATGCACTACCATGGTTATTGAGAAACGCACATTATTTGTTGTTACGGCATAGTTTTGAATATTCTTAGATAAACTTGAAACTCTTGTTGAAAAAAAACTTAATATATTCAAAAGTTTTTGATACCACAATGCAACACAGCTCAACTATTTGATAGCGCACTTGATCAAACCAATATTGCTGATAGATGTGGGGCCACTAATAACGAAATAGTTATTTTTATTAAGTTTCAAAATGTTTAAAATAATTGCTTGGTCTTTTGACGGTATACGAGGAAAAATAACCCTAATTGCTTGGTCATATGCTGATACAAACTAACTTTTCAGTTCACTTGATAATGATGAGTTGGGGGCTTTGGGCTGGTAATAGCTATCAGAGGCTCTTCAAAAATTAAACACCCACTGGTGGCGTTGACGACTTCAATTGACTAGGTGAGAGAAAAATGAGATATACTTTGCAGAGTACATGGCGTTGATTCGTTTAAATAACGATAACGCACACGCACACAGTGAACTACAACTCTCGCCAATGGGACTGGGTTGGGGGTGGGCCGCAATACAGTCGATTGGGCATGGATGCTGAAGAGCTACAGCCGGCATCTCTGTTATCAACTCGTTGTCAGTTAGCTAATGAGACTGACCGCAGCCCTACAACCCCTCAATTGTTGTGCTGTTGCAGAAAGAGTGTTGGCCTCGTTTGACACTCAAGAACAGCAACTGCCGTCGGCAAAACTGCAGCCATTGCTGCAGGTCCCCCGCAATGTTGAATGATGTGAGCGGCAGACAATCGCTGGAACGAGCCAAATTAATTTGGAGGGTGAAGAGGCTTTCATTCTAAAGGAATGTGCTATGCGCATCTTAGGCTTGTTTGTGATTCAGGCCCTTTACTCAATTGATCGTGTGTTTGTCCAGGCAATGATTCAATGATTCAAACGCAGCAGCTGCTATTTGGGGTGTGGCCCAATTACAAGTCCGTCTATGAGCATATGTATGCTTTTAGCTCTTTTTGACAAATAGCAACTAATCAAAAAGTATTTCGGCATTATTTACTTCGATACGTAAAAAACCTATACTTTGTGAAACAAGTAAGAGGTTCTAGTCGCGGCTCCTGACTAGGGGATACCCTGAAGTCTCTTCTTCCAACACGAAATGCAGCTCGCGTTACGCGCTCATTTGCTTTAGCAGTAATACAAATAAATTAACAAAAAGAACTTCTTTCACTAGGACTCGAACTCTAGCTTTAAAATGTAATATACGTGATATATATATATATATCATATATATATATACTATACTAGAAGCTACATGTCAAGTGTGGTGATTCTAGCTCTTATAACTAACGAGATTTGCCCATAAAATATGATTTCGATATCGAGTTTTATCGATTATCGGAAACAAGCTCGTACAGCGCGGGCACTAGGAGGACCTACATTCCAAATTTTAAGTCAGACAGATGGACGGACAGACAGATGGACAGCCTGGCACTATTCGGCCGAGATATTCAAAAAAAAATCCTCAAAAAAGGTTTGATTTTCGAACCGAACCCGATTTTGATAAAAATCGTGATGTAACCCCTTGCCATTTTGGTCGATTTGGGTCAAAATTTAGATTTTCTATTTTTTGATGTCAGTCGATAGTACTGATCCTTACGAGTCCAAAATAGTATAAAATTTGAAAATCGGACACTATTTGGCCGAGATATTCAAAAAAATCATCAAAAAAGGTTTGATTTTCGAACCGAACCCGATTTTGATAAAAATCGTGATGTAACCCCTTGCCATTTTGGTCGATTTGGGTCAAAATTTAGATTTTCTATTTTTTGATGCCAGTCGATAGTACTGATCCTTACGAGTCCAAAATGGTATAAAATTTGAAAATCAGACTTTATTTGCCCGAGATATTCAAAAAAAATCATCAAAAAAGGTTTGGTTTTCGAACCGAACCCGATTTTGATAAAAATCGTGATGTAACCCCTTGCCATTTTGGTCGATTTGGGTCAAAATTTAGATTTTCTATTTTTTGATGCCAGTCGATAGTACTGATCCTTACGAGTCCAAAATTGGAGTTATGTCGTTTTCAAACGTCATATCTTCCGCGGAAAATCGGGTTCGGTTCGAAAATCAAACCTTTTTTGATGATTTTTTTGCGTATCTCGGCCAAATAGTGTCCGATTTTCAAATTTTATACCATTTTGGACTCGTAAGGATCAGTACTATCGACTGGCATCAAGAATATATGTACTTTATGGGGTCGGAGATGCTTCCTTCTGCCTGCTACATACATTTGCAAAAATACATTATACCCTCTTTACACAAATTTAATGGGTTAAGGGTTTCAACACATGTCACTGACACTAGGTCTAGTGTGTGAGTGAGTGATCATATGTTCGTATATAAAATGCGATTAATAAATTTATCTATCATCTGAATCATCTAAAGAATAATTAGCTTAATACTGGTGTATTTTTATTTTTTATTTTCAAATTTCAAGTTTTTAGTAGTTTTGTAGTTTTTGCATTCATACAGACGGACATAGCTAGGGTCACGCTGCCTGTAATATACATTTTCACAAAAGCAGTATACTCTTTTTACAAATTTTCAATGATTCAGGGTATAAAAAGGACTGATTTGTTCCGAAAAGACTAAATTCATAACACTTCAATACAATGTGTTCACTAAGACGGGGCTTTGGAGTAGAACGAAACATCAATGTTTTTATTTGATTGATCTAAAGCGAACTTCGGCTGCCCCGACTGTAGGGGCGGGGGTCATTGTGCTCGATCTGTAGATGCTGGCCAATTCTCGTAACACTTTTTCTGACCCGTATATACACGATAATGTGTTAAAAGGTTATAGGATTGTGAATGGAGTATAAAAAGCTATATAATAAAATAAATATTTATTTAGTGTTCCAAATTTCAAGTTTTAATTTTTAGCGCCTAATATTCTTCTTCTTATTCATTTTCACAATGTGGGCTTACTCAGTTTTAAAAGGTAAACGTAAGGATTGATTTATTCCAAAAATCCAGGTGCAATAATTCTGAATTGGAATACAATTTGCATAAAAACAAGACTAACCAGTAAGAGTTGTCGAATGAACATTGCGTAACATACATGCATACATTCATATTTTATTTACACACACACACAGCTGTTGTGCTTCTTCTACCCCGAGCTGGACGCAATGGGAAATTCTTTCTCGAATAAGTTTTGGCCGATATTTACAATTAGTAAGGGCTTTAGATTGGTATCGTTATGAGTACAAATTCCAAAACGCAAGGCTCCTAAAAAAATGTTTCTATTCAAAGAAGGAAATCGTGATTCCTATATTCTATACGAAACAAAAAAAAAAACAAAATGATTTCAAAAGATCGAGGCTGACAATAAATACTATCAATTTAAATTAAACAGGATGAGTCATTGACGATATTACTTGAACATAAGCTCAAAATATGAATTCCCTAGATTTTATAGTTTCTAAGTTAGACAGCTAAATACGCAGGAATGGACGGACAAACAAATAGACAGGCCGAAGCACACGGCTAGATGGACATGTACATTTTACGGACATTCTTATCTCAAACATTTTCACCATACCATTACTCTATTCACCTACTTTCATTAGATACCCTGCAGACAGCATTACATTTTCCTAATTACTTGGGTATTTTTGTAAACAGATACACACACATATGTACATTCTTGAATTCGTGCATCCCAAACGTATACGTTGCTGTTGCTCCTGCACTCATAGTAGTTGTTTAAATAAAACATTTATGGATTTTATCCGATCATAACAAAATACCAAATATATTCCGAATTTGATTGTTGGCTGGGGGTAGCTATAAAAAAGTGATAGAAACTGTTTGCTCTACAAAAAGCTACATACCTTTCACTCATTTTCAGCGGAAGAAGGGATAAAAGAAATGAATAGAATTCATAGGATAAAAATGCGCAACATTCTTGAGCATGCGCGCGATACGATGTCACCGCAGGCAGCTAATAAGGGCTTTAATTGAAGTTGCGCTCTCTTTATTTTGCTATACAGGGGACTAGAGCAAGGTAACGCCAGACAGACAAGGTGCGATAGCGCAGTAACGCGCGTGCCAATTGTATAACCATCTCTCTTGCACAGCGGCCATTGCTATAATTATAGGTTAGGGCAAATGCAGCATAAGCCAATGTTCGGATTGGTCGTTACCACCGCGTCGGCGCACAGCACGCACACAACGGGGCGTCGCCAAACGAAACCCGTTTTGAGCGCGTGCTTGCTTACTTTTATGAATGAACTGCATGAAATAAAACAAGCGGCGCCCTCTACTAGCCGGCTAGCTAATACATCATCATCAGGCACAGCACCAGCACCAGCACCAGCAACAGCAACAGCACCAGTACCAGTAATGCTCATCATAGCCCTGGCTCGCATTCGGTGGTGGCTTGGTTTATTGCTGTCTCTTTTGTGCGCTTAAAACGCAAGAGCTACGCCAATGTTAGGTGTAACTGCGTCATGATGAATGGGAATGGCTGCTGCTGTTCTCGTAGCTGCTTTGACTGCGGGAGAGCGTAGCGTCAGCAGCAAGGCTGCGGTTTGGATTGCTTGTTGGTTGCAGTCGTTGTCGCTGTCTCAGTTTGCCAGCGCACACAGCTAAAGAAGCAAAATATACAAATACAACAATTGCAAATTGCTCTCTCTCTCTCTTGTTTTGACGCGCCCTCTGCTGTAGCTGAACGACGACAACGCCTTCGCTTGACGTTGACGGAGCAGTCGCCGCCAACGACAAAACGGGAATGGGCCCAAGCTTTTTGTTTGCGCTGGCATCGCGTGAAACAGTTGCAAGCCTTTGAACGATCAGCGACGACGCTAAAAACTTTTGCGCGGATATATTTTGTTTCTCAGTGCAGACGCCTCCTTCTCGCCAACGTCGCCGCCGACGCCTGTGCAAACATCAACAACAATAACAACAGCAACAGCAACATCAACAAGAACAACAACAACAACAACAACAAGCAAATAACAACTACAAACATATACAGTTTTACAGTGCGTCATAGTCAATGTGAATAACACTTCTGTTTTTTCTGTTGTAAGTTGGCCCACGCGGTTTATTGTTTTGCTTCAGTTGAAACTATATTCTAATCGCTTCCATTTTCCTTGATCCGAAAGCTGTGAATCGACAAACAAAAGAAGTTGGCGCTTGCGCCTTAATCAATTTGGCAAATCAAATAGCGAGGTGAAGTTACAGAACCCGTGACAGTGAAAGTAGCAACAGTATTTTCGGCATAAAAATCATACAAATCCTTTTATCAGTTATATCCGCATCAGTTGCAGCAATAGTAAAATCTGCTTCTCAAGTAACAGTGAAAAGTGCATTTAAGCAGTTTGAATCCTTATAAAAGTCTTTTTTGTTGCATATTTTTTATTGTTTGCGACTAGCAAGCGTGTTTCTGTGTTTTTAATAAAAAAGTGTCTTTAGACAGCAGCCACAGCTACAGCTACAGCAACAGCAACAGCTTTAACGACACTTTTAACTGGAAGGCTTAGTAGCTACTAAGAAGCAACTTTGTTTATGTGCTTTGTTTGGAATAATCTAGTTTCCAGCCTTCAAAAACAAAAAGAGCAAATACAATTGCTGTACGCCTCAAAATTACAACGCCAACAAAAAGTACGGAAGCAACTGCAGCAGCAGAAGCTAAAATGCTAACGGACATGACACCGACCGCCGGTCAATTGTATGGCTCGCAGATTCCAGCTATGGCAGGCATGAACATTACTAACATAGCGACACATTTGCAGAAGCCGCAAGTAAATCCGGTAAGTGCCGAATTCAACCAAAAAGAAAGCTATAAGTTCCTATTTGAGGCGTAGTAGTTTTTATCTAAGCGCCCTAAGTATTGACGAGCTCCTTGGCCACCATATTTATCAATATTGTACTCGTTCGATCACAAAATATTCCTTCGCTTCTTAAGGGGCGAACTCCAATGATCATTATCGAAGCAAATTCATTATTGGATATTACTTTTTGATCAAATTTAAGCTATCGCGCAGAAAAATAAAAATGATACCTTATCAAAATTTGAATGTATGTCCATGGTGTAATATCATCTATAGAACGATCTGGCGATAGCAGCAGATAAAAACTCTTATAACTCGAGGAAAATATAAAATAATCGAAAAATTGTATATGAAACTTATTGTTTTTTATCCGAGCGACTTCAAGTTTATTTTGAAATGTGCATTTAACATATTATTTAGGGCGCGGAGCTTAAGAAATTATGGGTAGATTTAAGTGTCCCAAGTACGAAAAATAGTTGGAATAGCGATTATATTTGGTACGAAACTAACAAGGACTGTTGTTATCTAATCAAATGAACGTAGGCTAAAATAGCAATGCCATACGCTCAGATCGAAAAAATTGCAAAAGATCTTAATAGAATAGGCTAATGTGAAAAATGTGATGTAATAAAATGCAATGTAAAGCAAATTGTCAGATTCAGAAATATATGTATTCAATTTCGTACGTATATAATTTGCATACACGTATGCAACAACAAATACCTTTTCCTAATACCTGGAATTGGGGAAGATATATCAAACAACGATTTTTTATAGTATTTCAGAGCCATGTATGTATTTACTTTTAAGTTTTTATAGTTCCTTTTGTTTATTATGGAACATTTGTCAAATATTTAAGTATCGCGTACGCTTAGATACATGTCATATGAAACAATGTGTACACTTTTGTATTGGTGTATTAATATTCACATTGTCAGGCCAGTATGTGACAAATCAACCACTTACACGGCAGTAGGCTTAACAATAACAAACCAACATATTTCAACCATCCCGTATCGACATCAGCAACAAAGCTAATGCATTGAAACAAACAACGTTAAGCGCCATGCCAAATCACGGCAGAATTTAGAGTTCCAGGTACAGGAACAATCCCAGTGCCAGGCACAAACCCATGCACAGGAAAATTCAGTCACCCATGATTGGCATGGGTTTCTTTGTTGTCTGCGATCAACGTGACTCCACGATTAAACGGAAAATATCTAATGCTGCTGCTGAATCTGAGTAAAAGTCAATTCCTGAATTGATTAGATGCGGCTTGTTCAACGCGTCGCGGTCTGTGTGCAAACGCATTTCACGCTACGGCTTTGTCGATATTCACTTCACAGATACAAAAACAGGTAGAAGATATATACCAATTGTGTGCGCTCTCAGGTATCGGATGCTTCCGAATTCAAATATTCCGACTCAATTGGGATACTTTAGGTGTAAATCTAACAATGATATGATTTGCATCTCTACCCATTGATGGCTACGCAGCCTTAATGTTTGTAGATCTAAGATACCGGCTAAGACTATGCAGTCGAATATTGGGCAATTGGATCAGAAATACATCGGAAAATGCCACGTATTTTATCTTAGATTCTAGATTTTAATCTAATATAATAATAATAATTCAGCTCTAATATGATGTTTTGTATACCCTGATCCAAAACGTAATAAAAAAATACCTTGATCGCGCTGCTCTCTACACAGAATTCTAAACTTAGGCAATGTCACAGAAAAAAACAGATGCCCAATAGAACGAAATAAAATTCAATAATACTAATTATGATGACAAGAAAATATAAACACACACAGGTATATTTATAACTAATATATATATAAAATTTGAATAATCGAATTTTTTCATTAGTTCATGTATTAGTTATTTATTTGTTATTTGTTAATACCCTACATTTTTTGAAAGTTCAGTGTGGAAATATATATTAATAACCACATTCTAGGGTTTATAAGAGCTAAAATCTCAAAATTTAGCGGTTAACGTACAAAACTCAATTAAAATTTGTTTATTTTTTGCGTGTTGTTGTATAGGCAATCTTTTGATGCCATCTTTATGTCCTGAAATTAAAAGTTACTTAAAATGCCCTTAGCTCTAATATTATATCAGATCGACGCGTTCATACAGACAGACAGACATTCTTGGGCAGATCAACGCCGCAGTTGATACTAACCGACAATGTGTGTATTTTTAAGAATCGGAAACATTATCTTTTGCCTGTTTCAAGCATTCGTGCAAGGTTTATCCACTTTTTTTTATTAAAGCACCCACGTAATATATATAAACCAACATCAACATTTTTACTCTATGTATATATTTGCATTTTTTGTGAAAACAAGAAGAGGTTTATCTCTTTTAGTAGAAATAGTGCGTGTTATTGATGATTTGAATTAAACTTTAGCTGTGCATGCAACAGGAGGACATAGGGTCCAAATTCGAATTATCTAGCTTTGATTTTCTGGGGCCAATGTGATCGGTAGTAATTGGGACAAACAGACAGGCAGACAGATATGAATTTAGAAACAGCGCTGCTGATGCTGACTAGAAATGTCGGGGGACTCTGGGGCGTCTCCTATGTCGTTGTTGGAGGAGGTCCTTGAACGATCTTCTCTTGAGCCTCCTGACTAAACAACTCCTAGCGAAGTCTTTTGCTGCCCCTTTGAGGTCTCTGTGCAAGGTAGAATTTCTGACGTACCAGTCAGCACCGGTTATTCGGTGCAAGACCAAGTTTTGGAGTGTCTGAATCCGTCTTCGATTTGTCCGAGATGCAATGGATACCGTATCTCCAAGTTGGCGCCACCACGGCGTCGTAAGCTGTCCGCTTGTAGCGAAGTGGCAATGGGCTGTTGGGGTTTAGTAGCCAGTTGGCCTTGGCCATCTTATAGCGGCACTGCTTAAGAAGGCTGTCGATGTGCGCCCGAAAGCTAAGCCTCTGCGTGTAGTTGACCACCTGGCATTTCGAGGCATTGAGCTTGATGTTCCACCTGCGTGCCCAGCTCTCAGGCAAAGTGGATGTCAGTGGCTTCGTACTCGCAGTGGTTTTGTGCGTTAAATTTTGGATGTGACTTTTTCACGTATTTCCCGCCCTTAAACAATTTAAATCTGTCCGTACTATTTCGAGCTACACGTGTAATGTTATATTTTTCCGTAGATATTTGAAAACAGGTTTGAAATCCATCAAATAAAGAATCATGTTAGCCTTGTGGTGAGAATCTTGTAGTCGTTCATCAGACCTTTCACCTAAATTTGCCAAAACGCATCAAATAAATGTTCACAAACGTCTTTGAGTTTTCCGACAAATTTCCACAGCTGTTAGCGGAAAGTTTCAAAATCACTGAAAAATCGGAAAATCTTTAGCTGCTCCTAAAAAATTTTTAATCGCATTTTCCAACGAGGAAGCTTGGATTCTGCGAAAAGTATGAAACACATCACAATTAAATTTTCATAAAGATCCGTTTAAATAAATCTGAGCCCAAGACTTCACCCACCAAGTTTTGACCTCTGTTTTCACCAAGAAGGAAATAATTTATACCATACCTCAAATGAATTTGAGCAAAGGTCTTTGAAAATGAGATTGAAGTTAAACAAAATAATTTCTTTCAACCGTTTGTCGCGAATTTTCCAAAACGACAGTAAAATGTCAGCTTCCCAACTCTAACACGCATCGCGCTGATCACCAATCTGTCATCAGTCTGGACAATCAGTTTTAAATAGAGACTGCCGCCTGCAGTTGTTATTCAAATTAATGAAATTTTAGCTTGCATGGCGTGGCCAATTGCATAACACTTTTAATAGACTTGGCAACGTCAATAATGCCCTCAAAGCATCCGGCCAAATAGGCATAAAAATGTTGAGAACTTGGCTTCGTTCCCGTGCCACCACTACTTATGACGCAACCAACAAGTACCTTCTAAAAGGCCTGGCTTGATAATGCCACAAGCACAAAGTGTAAACGCCACGAGACTACGTGCGTCATACAATGTAAAACCGCAGAACAAAATGTTCTTTGCGGGCCTAGAACTGGAGCCAAAGTCATAGTTAGTTTCTTTGTATCGAGCTGGGCCCGATAAGTATTTTGATGGAGCGGGTAGGCGCTTATTAAAATTAATACCACATCAATCATTTTACAAACGTGCTGTCGGCCAAGTTCAAAGCCGCCTCTGTATACTGAGCGGCTAGACTCAAGTTTCTACTTCGGCTTCGCTATCCGTAGAGAACGCTTTAATCTTAGGCTCTGTTTAAGAAAGTTACACATGCGCATTGATTTTAATTAAAGGCGTTTAAAGACGCGACGCGAAAACAAAAAATGAAAAATAAAAGAAGAAATGTTTTCAAAATGATAAATTACCAAGACAAACTGAAATTAACATTTATGCTTGAAACAAAGCACAACATATGTTTCAAGCTGCCAGATAGTCGAACATTCAGACCGTCAGACAGCAAAGGCAGCGGTAAAACGGTACGCGTCCGAGTTTCGGCTGTTAAATTATTGAAAATCATGCAATGCTGTTGCTGTTTTTCCCATGAACATCTCTTCGACTTGACTTGAAACATTCTCTGGGCCTGGGCATGGGCCTGGGCCTGTTTATTCAGCACTGTCTGTCGGCATAATCAGCATAACAAAAGAAATTAAGCAATAATATATTAATGAAAATACAAATGCACATTGAGGTCTGTGCGGTAAGCTGAGAGCCAGCTGGAGTAAGATCGCCGCGTCATTGACTAATTTGTTGTGTTTTCAACACGGTTAGGCGCCAGGGCGTCGCTCATTGGAGGGCATCGGTAGCCCTGACTGCCCTTAACAGCAGGCGCCGTCACCAGATACCCAGTAGTTTTCATCGAACGGTCTATCCCTTACACAGCAAGAAATTATAGGAATACAAGTACTAAGCCATGCAAATTATGTCGAAGATTATATGTTTTGTGTATACCCTTTCGTTGAAAGAGACATCCAGATTCCTTATTAATTCTTGAGCTGATTCGATATAATCTGATCGGTCTATTTCTATATCTGCCCGTTGCTATTCAAATTAGTGAAAACTGGAAAATATCCACACGTCGCAGTCATTCAGATCCGTTACTATAACATATATCTAACAGCATATGGCATATATCATATTTTATTGGCACGATCGGCTTAAAACAGAGTTTTTGTATACAAATATGTTATGCTTAAGGATTTATTAACTTAGTATTACGTGCCGGCTATATTTAATGTTTTTCTGGAAAAATGTAGCTGTGTCTTAAGTATTTAAGTATATGTCTAAATTCCTTCTGTAATTCTTTAATTCTTTAATCATTTTCTTATGATATCAGGGAAATTATAATTGTTTGGCCCTTTAAAAAAAGTATTATTTCTTTTTAGAAATGGAAATCATGCGTATTCATAATTAAACTGGAGTTAAATGCCACGTTGTGTACATTTAAGAAATTAACAAAAACATATGAATAAGTTAGTTGAAGAATTTTTTTACCAAGTAAATACCTGTGATTTGCAATCCAAATTTCTTTCAGTATATGTCTGCAATACTCTTGACTGGGCTATGCTGAGTGCAGTTCTTTTAGGTAATTTGCTACTCACTCTACTCGACATATTTACTTAATATGATTTGGCTTAACGAATGCGCCTCGCTTTGTGCGACTGCCTGTCCATTTTCACCTTTGACAATGGACTGCGGCAACGCAATTTACTTGCGTCATCTAGAAATTTAGGTGGCATGATGCTGCTAAAAAGTCAAATGCAGGACCAGCGACGGCGAGCAAGACAGGTATTGAAAGAAATAAAATAAAGTGGAAGCGAGTGCGCTTACAAGGTCGCGGTAAGCCTCTTCAAAGAAGCCGCTTACGAGCATTTTCAATTGGTTTTCCATAGCTGCCTTTGTATGCCGCGGCTGACTTGCAGCCTGTCACCACCAATTGCAACTTCGTAACGTCACATAGACCAGCAATTTGACGCAGACAGGCAGTTGAATGCGCAATTCGCAGTGAATACGCAACGCGTAATACGCGCATGGAATTAATCGGATTGGTTGAAAGTTATGGGACAGTTGTGCAAAGTATTTAAGCGGAAAGCATCCTAGACACACATTTTACGGGACTCCAAATCGTTAAAATATTGCACAAAATAAAAAATAATAATATATTTTCTATATAATTGCACAGCTTCAGAAGCTTTTTATATATATGCATATATATTCAGCTCTATATATAAAGCTGTTTGTTCTGACTGACTGACTGACTAACTGATTGGTGATCAACGCACGATGAAATGTTCACTGTAGTTATCTTGTGTGATAAAGGTGCACGTTATGACGGGGTTTCGGGAAATTTCACCCGCATATGTGGAAAAATCGCGAAAAACCATTGTCAAACTTTTTTGTTTACCATCCTTTCGGACTCAAGCTAATGTTCAAATATCTTTGTTCAGGTTCATTTGAGGGGCGTTTCACACTATTCGAAAAATTCATACCTCCTTGGTGGAAATGGGGGTCAAAGATTTGGTGGGTGAGGTTACGCGCTCAAATTCCAAGGATATATATGAAAAATCATTTGAAACGTGTTTCACACTCTTTTTAAGGCAAAGTTTAAAGTTTTTTCGATTATTATTTTCAAAGTTCCAGTGATTTGGCAGCATATTATTTATTTTTTCGATAACGTTCCCCATTATCATAGTACAGATAAGTATCGAGCATGGGAACTAAGATCGCTAGGGACATAACATTTGGAATGTAGTTTCTTGTGTAGTATACAAATATCCAGAATATTTCCCTTTCGAATTTATACATTAGATGGAAAAAATTGCAGACATCAGTTATAACGCGAATCGCAACAAATTGCTTACTGCAATTTTAATTACGAGTAGCCGAGTCAACAACGACGTCGTTTTATAATGCGAGACTACCTAATACTTTGCACAGTCCAGATGGGTCAACAGTGGAGTTTAGCTGGAACCTGTCAACACAACTGTGTACCTGTGATCGCGCAGCTACATTAGCGTTGCACCTTAGTATAAACTTTGTCTATTACATATTTAATACATATTAGGTCTGACATCGAAAAGTTAACATGCAGGTGACAATCGCTGACAAGTGATAAAAGGTCACCGCCCACGCGCTAAGCCCCCTCGCATGCATAGGGGAACGTTTTTACACTTATTGTGTCAGCGTTTGCTTAAAAACTTCACTTAAACTGAACTAAGTATGAATGTGCAATTGAATTACTTATGAGTATAGCATGTGGTCAACGTTATCGATGACCACATTTAACAATGCAGTTTCATACTATAACCACTCATTCACAAATTGAAAATATTAAGTATTGCCCGACGTACTGTATCCTGTGTCAACTAGAAGGCAGAGCAGCCCCAACAATGTATTTATTCAACAGGCTTAAAGCAAGAACCCAAAAATTCAATAAGTGGTATAACTTACTGATAACCTCCCAAAGATCAAGTGACGGTATTGTTACGCCTGTTCCCACCCGCAATATCCCAAAAATCTATATGTCTCTAGCCAGGGCGCCACAGTCTTAGAATAAACAGGCTTATATTTATTGATTATCTGGATTACAGTCAATACGATTATAGACGGTTCTTACACTGTAAACAAAATACATCGTTGTCGCACTAATTTGATTTGAATTTTTTGCTTAATTCCTTGCTCGTTGTTGTTGCTTGTCTTCTTCATTGTTACATACAGAATGTGTAGTAATAATATTTGTATAATGTCATTCGTGCAATATACATATAAGTATTCATATTTGAACTTCGCTCGAAAGAAACAAATCATTTATATTCAACAAATTGTGCAACAAGTCTTTATTAAATAATGAAATAACAGTACACTAATTTTTCCAGTGTTTATACCCTGAACCCATTAAAAATGGGTATAAGGGTATATTGTATTTGTTCAAAATCCAAATGTATGTAACAGGCAGAAGGAAGCATCTCCGACCCCATAAAGCATATATATTCTTAATCAGCACCAATAGCCGAGCCGATCTAGCCATGTCCGTCTGTCTGTCCGTCCGTCCGTCCGTCGGTCTGTCCGTCGGTCCGTCCGTCCGTCCATATGTATGAACGCAAGGATCTCAGAACCTATAAGAGCTAGAGACTTGACTGATTTAGATGTAGATGCTCCTAGATCCTGCGCAGATCGAGTTTGTTTCCGATAATTGATAACTTACTCCGTTTCCAAGCAATCGATAAAATTCGATATCGATATCCTGTTTTTTGGGCAGTTTTGGTAAATAATAAGAACTAGAGTCACCAAACTTGACATATAGCTTCTAAAATAGAATATATATATGCATTTGATGTTGGAAGAAGAGGGTTCAGGGTATCCCCTAGTCGGGAGCTCCCGACTAGAACCTCTTACTTGTTTTTTTTAAGCTTGGGGTAAGCGTTCATTAATTTCAATGACATGTAAAGTTCTTATGACACGTCCTGCTGTCGCGATATAAGTACGTCTTCCGATATGTTTCTCCGACTGGCCGTATGTGTAATTCTTGGTCAACATCAATAGTCTAGTTGATCTAGCCATGTACGTCTGTCTGTTCGAATGTATGAACGCATCGATATCAGAGCCTACAGGAACAAGAACATTGAAATATTGAACGCAGGTCCTCCAAGTGCACATGCAGTATGAGTTTATTTCAAATAATTGATTGCTTTCCCATTATTTAGCTGTAAGGTATGACGCAATTGCAAATAGTTTGCTCAGAACAAGCTATAAACTTATTTTTAATAATGCTAAATACTCCTTTACCCATTGCATTGTTAAATATCTAAGGAAACGTTAATTTTTGGCAAAAGCTTGAGCAAGATAGTGGTAAGCGCGAGCTTCTTTTGGATTTTATAGATAAAAGTTCAGGGTAACCCCTAATCAGGCACTCCCGACTAGAACATTTTTGAAATCAGTAATTTGCTCATTTCAATAAAAACACAACACTTTTCAATAAATAAGATAAATTATTTATTTAACTTAACCATGCACATTTAAGTTTTCTAATCAATTTTTTGAACGCTAGTCCTCCTGTTGCCCCCGCAGCACGAGTTTGTTTTAATCATCGGCAACTTTCCCCGTTGCAACGCAATCGATAAAAATTGGTATCGAAATCCAGTTTTGAGCATATCTCGGAGCTTTCAAGAGCTAGAGACCTTGCGCACCGAAGTTAATTACGAAAACTACGTGTGCGTATGTGTATGAGTGTTTTTCTGTATGTATGTATGCTTGAAGACGCATCTCGCAGAGGAGTTCAGGGTCTGTCCTAGTCTGGCACTCCTGACTAATGCGGTCTTACTTGTTTGCATTTAATATTTGGCGTGCTTTTGTCTCTTCGGCTCGCACTTATTTAGCCAAAGTTACAATTTTACCAAATTGAAATTCCGATTATATGAAATTTCGCCTGAGTAAAGTTTTATCTGAAATGATTAAAGTCGATCTTCAAGGAGAACAATCCAGTTTCACACAACTGCTTTTCACCGGTTTCCCACAGATTTAACACCCAGTTTGATCAGCATAGATCACCAATCATCTAGTTAATCAGAACGAACAGCGTTATATATGTATAAACGCTCTGTATGAACTCAATTACATTTTTATCTGTCGTTCATGCACTTCACGAAACTTATAGGCTAACATCGCTATAATTTCTGTTGTAAGAAGCTCTAGTTGGGAGTTCCCGAGTAGGGGGCGGAGTCGGGAATGTGGCGAAAGCTATAAAATGAAATGCTTGATCTGTATATACTATTCTAGAAGCTACATGTGCAATTTGGTGATTCTAGCTCTTAAAACTTAAGAGATTTGCTCAGAAACCGGATATCGATATGGATTCTTACCGATTGCTGACAACGGGGAAAGTTATCGATTATAGGCATCAAATTCGTAGTCCGTTTATACATAGACAGACGAACGGACAGACGACGGACAGACAAACAGACAGACGGACATGGCTAGATCGACTCAGCTATTGATGCTGATCAACAATAATATATATATACTCTTTTGGGTTTGAGATGCTTTCTTTTGCCTGTTACATACATTTGCACAAAACCATTATGCCCTTTTTCACTTATTTTCAATGGTTTCAGGGTCAATAAAGGTTATATTTTTCAAAAGATTCCACAAGGTACCGGTATTTGTGTACATACCAAATTTGCACACATTTGCCACAAACACTTAATATAAGTACTTTTATTTTATGGGATCGTGACGAAATTATCAAAACTTTCTCAGAGCTCACTCCAAGCAGCATATATCGGGAGAGCTCAAAGTAAGGCCTTAATTTAATTGTGCTGGCAATTTTCATGATGGCCCAGCGTATGACCCTTGCGATAATTGTATAAGCCAAATATATCCGCAACAACAGTAACATAAACAATTTATTATAAATTCGTTTGGCGCGAAGTCAAAACGTTTGTCAGCGACAATTTGAATGCAAGCTTATAAGTTAATCAATATGAATGTTTGGTAGCAAAAGCAACCAAAATAAGTACAAACAAGTAATTGCTCTAGTCGCGAGTTTCCGGGGATACCCTGAACCCTCTTCTACAAACACCAAACACCAATGCAGCCCGCGCTGCGAGCTTGTTTGCTTAAGCAGTAATAAAAATAAATGAAAAACAAATATCTCCCTCAATATGAGTCGAACCTGCGACATACCGCACAAAATTGCTAACGCCCCTACTCGACAGCCAAACAGACAAATAGCATCCAACGAATAAGAAATCGTATTAAAAAAGCAACTCATACCCACAGCACAGAAAACAATACAATCGCAATAGCAGTGCTGTGAATGTAACTTAAAAAAGACGCACATGTATATATGTGTGCATATGTATATACAAAAATTCTTGCAATTTGCGATAGCTGCCGCAAACACGTGGCAATATAAAGACGTTATCTATAATAACTTTAGTATTTCCTTACCGATCTTGAAGAAATTTTCAACACAAGATCTTATTGTGCCATAGTATATTCGTATATTCCCAAATTGACAATTTAAATAAAATTGTGGCTTTGATGGGTAGTTCAAATTGTTAAAGAAGTTTAAATTGTCAAGAATATATCAAATTGTTATTTAATTTATATCTATGGATCGAAGACGGGGGTGGCAATAACTATAAAATATGTTACATACACATGCACAAATGCGTTATACCCTTTTTAACAATTTTTAAAGGGGTTCAGGGTATAAAATAAAGGCCCCCGAAATCTAGTTCGAGTGTCCGTTTCAGGCAATCAATTGCCAGAGTTAAATGCGAAAATGCTATTTGAATTGTTTGATCGTGCTGTAAGTTTGCTTTTCGAGTTGGTGACGACAATGGTGACTGCGACTTCGGCGGCGGCGGTGGCGGTGGCGAAGACTTAATACGGCAAAACCAAGGCAGTTTAGTTAGCCAGCCAGCGAATGTATTTATTATATGTGTGTATCTATTCGTAGTACGACTGCATCAAAATGGCAACTACAGCATCAACAACTAAGAAAGATTGGGTTACCTGAAAAGCTTGCAGAGGTATAAAATGATTTATGGTCTGAATTGCAGATAATTGTGATAATCATACCGCAAGGGCGCAGTCAAAGATTTTTGGTCTGAAATCGATATAAAATCGAGAGCCACATATGATGGACACCAGCTTGGCACCAGCTGTTACGTGTATAAAATGCATATAGGTTTTAGTTCCTTAAGCTTTTATACCCTTTAGGAGAAGATTCAATGGAATTCATAGCATTTATACTATTTGTATTCAAAAAGTCAAATATTGTGAATCTGTTTATGCCATACGTAGACTGCGTAAATTTTCAGTTTTAAGCTCTTATAGGCTTAGATATCGATGTGCTCATACATACGGACGGACGAACGGAGGGACAGACAGACAAGGCGAGATTGACTCGGCAATTGACCTCATCAAGAATATATGGAGCCGGAGCTGCTTCCTTCTTCCTGTTACGTACATTTTCACAAAACCATTATTCCCATTATAACCAATTTCAATGGTTTCAAGATATTAAAATTTAGATGATAATCTTTATTGTTTTATTGTTATCCTTATATATTGATTGATGATATTCATGGTTATTCAAAAATAGTTTTATTTATGCACAGAATATAAAATGGGCGTATATATTATTTCTTTCATATCTTAAAAAAACGAATATTCATAAGGTTTTGAGCATGGGAGCCTCGTAATTGCTCAGTTCGGTTAAGATACCTTAAAATATAAAGGTTTTCTTTATAAAAATTCATCTGCAATGTTTTACAATTTCCAGAATTTCAGATTTCTAATGCAAAAATTAGGTTTATAATGGAAAGAAAGATATACACTCGAAGGAGTGTTCAGTTTGTTTTACTTGGCTGCGTTTGGCTCCTATTCCAAGGGATTTATGCGTGATTTGCATTTTAAGCGGCTCAGACGACCTACATGGCAGACAATGTATTTACAATGTACATTGTAGGTGACATTGTATTTATGTGATGCTGTTTGTTTGCCATAACGGATTTGGCTTTGTTGGTATTATTGTGTTTATGTGTGAATTTCTGTTTCCGTGAGTTGTTGGTTATTGTAAGCGCCTGGGCTTATTTGCTTAGGCGGCTTATATGTCTAATGCTGCCTCAAGACCTTATGGATGTACAACGGCCATAGACAAGAATGCAAGCACAGAGAATCCAAGTTAGATTCTTATGGATTTATTTAAGTGGCTTGCTGTACATTTCATGTCATTTTATGTGGCCATATTTCTGGTAAGTACTGAAGTGTGCTGACAGAAGAGGCAACAGCACTGAGTGTATGTCGTATAATAGAGGAGAGGGCAGCTGACAGAAAACGAGCGCAGAAAACGGATGGTCGTAAAAGTTTTTGCTAGTTTAGTGTTAGTTTTCTTTCCATATGCTTGCAAATAATTTACAAATGTCCATGAAAATAGCGTTCATAGTTTTTATTTGTTAACTGTGAATACTTTTTGTTCCCTTGCTTGTTAAGTAAGTTGCGTTTGTTATTCCTATGGGTGTGGTATGTGGCAGCAAGTGTCAGCTGATTTGTTGATGTTGGCGTGACCGAAAATGCAATGATTTATATGGGGGACGGACTACAAATATTGTATATAGGCCATTGATTTATGACCAAAAAAGGGGAGCTGTATTTGCAGAACAGCAGTGAAAAGTGGTTGTTAGGAGCTATGGGTTCCATGAAACTACATTTTGGCCAGAAGTAAAGCGACAAATATAAGGTTGGTTGTCTATATTTTAATAAGTATAAATGTATATATATTATGTGGCCACATATATGAGCTGGTAGACTTCTGATTTGAGTTCAAACCATTGCTCGACGGTCATTTTATACCCTGTCAATGAACAAATTTGTGACCCACTTATTGCTACACACTTAGTCTCTTGCCATGATGGCAATATCAGCGGCAGCAGAGTCGAGAGTGGTAGCAACATATTGCGACGGTAATAAACATTTTATGAAGTCGTTAAGATAATTTAAATAATGCAATTTTTAGTCACTCGCCTTGACAAGTGAAGCGTTCCTTAACGCCGACGCCTTTTATATAGCGGCTGAGGCTGCTGTGGCTGATGATGCAGTTGCAACGCTGCGTTGCATTCTAGCGAGGCATGCAAATGGCTGCCAGGCAGACATGTGGCATGACATTCCACCGAAACGACGGCTGCGGCGGCTGTTGTCAAACAGAATTGAAAGGATGTTTGATGACATGCTAAATTGACAAATGCATGCAAAAACACTTGGTAGCTGCCGCTTTTCATTTGACTCATTATTCAAAGCTAGTAAAAATGACAAACTGGAGCTTTTTTTGTCGCTCCCTGTCGGTGCCTGCCATTGCTGCTAAAGTCGTTAAGCATTCAATAGTCTGAGGCTCCTTTAGGAATCGATTTTGTTTTTATTAATTTTATTATTTATTTATTAACCGCATTATTACATTTCAGTCAGAATATTGTTATAAGGCTTTAATGATCTGTTCATAGGCTCTTTACTTGCATAAGCAGTTCTATGAGTCCCCACACAAAACGGCAAATTATCGCAAAGATCTGCTCGGCACATTAAAGTTAATTTAATTTAGGATTTTCTACTTACTTAGTGGACACTTACACCGTTTGAAATCCTTTCAAATGTGTTTTTATTTTTTAACAAACAAATGTACTGCGCAAATATTCCACATTTATGGTCCATTATTGCCATTGGCAATGTCTTGGCATCACTTTGATGGCGGCACGTGAGCAACAAATACTTGGGACAAGTGCATGACTTGCCAAGTTAAAATCTAATTCTTGAGCGTAGTCATAAGGTCAGGCTAGTCACATTATCAACGCCGGCAACTACAGCAACATGGTTTGCTGCAACAATATTGCTGGATGTAGCCAAACCTGCAAGCAATTCGTGCATCAAGCCAGCGAGCCTCCACAACATGGCAACTACATGAGTCGTCTTGCCTTTGGTGTTGCTGTTGCTCTTGTTGCTGTTACGCCTGCTGGTTGAGATGTATGTGCAGTGATTACCACCAAGCGAGCGTATACTTTGGCATTTTATATGTTTTTTAGGTCACGTTGTCCTTGTACGCGAACGGCGTCCAACTTTCAGTTGGACCCGAAGTTAACTCCACTCAATTCAACTCGAGGCTTACGCCCGAAATTAGGTTTTTTAACTTAGCACAAGGCGCGCGTTGAAATGGCGTTGATGATGTTCATGTTTCATGTTTGCAGCCTGATGAAGCTCACCGATTATCCACAGCATCAGCAACAAAAACAACAAAAATATTCCAAGATAGCCCGTAAATTGATTGATTTGCCACGGCACGATGCTGGACTAAAGCTGCAGGGCAGCAACAACACACCAACAGCAACAGCAACAGCAACAGCAACAGCAATAGCAATAGCCATAGCGTCAAAACTCGTTTCAGTTTCGATTTCGTTTTAAAGACACTTTGGTAACGACAAAAATTGCCAACACGGCTTGTGATGAGTGAGGGGCAAAGTGGGCGTTGTTGCTGGCGTAGCAACCATCGCTCTCGCTGTTGTTGTGATTATTCCTTGCTTGCCAAAATCTATCAATGTATGCATATTTATGTACGCTATTTTCAAATGACGGCGACAATATATGCACCAAATGCAATTGAAACGTAGCGAAATGTTGTGCAACGCCCACAATTGGCTGCAAGCCAAGTGAAGCTTGTTGCTAAGAGTGCAAAGAAGTTGCTTCTTCTGCTGATGGGAATGCCGCTGCGCTTGACACATAGCTATTTCTCGGTTGAAATGTGTACGCCAAAATGATCGCCAGCTTGCTGCTTATGCAGTTGCTTGCAAACCGCAAAAGCAGCGCCACCAATTGCTACTGGATCAACAATGCAGCAAATTGTATGCAATGAATTAAATTCCATCGCAGAGTTTACTCAGTGGATTGCCATTCAATAAAATCGCAGCAATACCGCTGACCTGTCACCTGTCACGTAGTCTGTCAAGTGTGCCCGCCAGCAGTCGTCGTTGCTATTATTGACATAACAAATTTAGATGGCAATCAAGAATGAAAGCAAGAACAAATTGCTCTCCTATGAGCGATCGTGACAGGCCACTGACACGTCAAAATTGAAGCGGGAAAAATTGTCAAAGAAGTAAAATACATTTTACATGTTTATACTATACAAACCTGTATACTTATTGTGGTCCATTCATCGCTAATGATCTACAACTGAAACAACAATTGAGCGTGCTATAGTTGAGACCATCCGACTACATATCTAGCGCCCACATTTAAGCTTGTATGTGTGTGTACACTCAGCCCTCTTTTACCCTAGGCCCAACTTGGATACTCCAATGCTTGTTATATTTTTTAGTTTTTCTATTTTTTAATTTTAATGAGAACGGGGCAAAATCGAAATGTTCTTGATCTGTACACGTTATACGACAACATACTATGAGTTATGCTTAAAACACATTCAGGGCATTTAAATATGATATAATAGTGCTAATAAAAAGATGAAGTTAATGAACAATTCAATTTAAAGTTCCCATTACAGGGTAAAATGCACCATTTTTGAAGATTAAACACAACTTAAATGGGCCGGCTTTAATAAGACACCATATAGAAATATGTAAAATATATTATTATTTGAATATATATTCATGTTTTTTAGAAGAAGTCGTCTGTAGTGTACCGGTGCTAGATTTGTGTAGATATTCCCGGTAAGCGATCCCATAATATACCATTTTTACTTTGTGGATGCATTCTAATGATCAGAGCCCTTTATTAAACTCGTCGCCACTGATCTTCCCACATTCGCTAAGGCCGTCAAGAAACATGGCCTTCAAAATGCAGAAAATACAGAAAGACGATGGGCATTGGGAGAGGCATTTGCAGCCACAAACAAATCCTAAACGTTGATGCCTTAACATTGTGGGTAGTTTTTGGAGCCCGTGTCTTAGTCTTCAGTGTCGTGTCTTAAGTCGTTGGGTCTCAAGCCTCCGGACTCTGATTACATAAACTTTACCGTGAGTGCAAGTTGTAATTTTCCACTTTGCGCCTAAAAATGCTGGGCATAGAAAGCACTGAAAAGTTGACTTTATGGGCAGTGGCTTGGATAAAAGAATGATGTTGGTTTTGATTGGCGCGCTGTCTGGCTTTGCGATAATTTTCAGGGAGATAGCTGCTCATAATTATGGCAGAGCTAGTAAGCTGCAATGAAATGATATGCACGATTTCCTATTCGATTAGTACAACACAGCGAATTTCAAAAAATATACAATGAATGGACTTTTTATACGCTGCACAAATTGAAAACAGGTAAAAAGCAAAATAGATGCAATCAGACAAACGTGAAATTTGAAATTAAAAATGTGACTTTCTCGAATATTGTACAAATAACACCTTTTTTTTATATTCATCTTTCATAATAACAATAAATGTTACTTATATATTTATTTATTTCTTGATATTTCAAGCATCTCCGAGGTGATATGAGGTTTAATGGGCTTAGGTACCTAAATTGGTATGTGCTGTCCCTTATATTATTCACATACATTTCGATGCCATATTAAACATTTCAAGATCAAACTCTTTTATATATTTATATATATTATTTTGTTTTAAATTACATGCAGAAATATAAAAGAAAATTCGAATAGGATAGTTCGGCGCTGGGTAAAGGGTATCAAATAGCAGGCACTCCCGACAAGAGCACTCTTGTTCATACAATGTTTAAATTTGTTGGTGCTTTCGGCTGTCGTGTGCGGAATTCAATCAGAAATGATCATGAATGCGCCTTTTTGTGGCTCTCCATAAAAGTAAACATCCATCTATTTTAATGTTGTTGCCGACCAACTAATTGATGATGCCTATCGCGGTTAGCTGTTTGCTGTGTGGTGCTTTTGCGTTTTGTTAATAAGCCATTAAATGCTTTATAAAACAACAATAGCAAAACTAACACCAGCTACAATAGCATTAGCTATTCACATTCCGAGTAACCATATGGCAAATACATTTTTAATTCATTGAGTCATTAACAACATTGATAATTTTCTTGCTTGGTATTGTAGCGGCGTTTGTGTTAATTTATTTATAGTTTAATGTTGATATGAGTTTAAAGTCCATTGAATAAAGAACTAAAAGCTGAAGTTAACGTTTTTGTCTCGTAGTAAGCAGCTTGAAGTCGAACATTTCGCTCACACAACCTTTGACCTGAATTATCAATCCAAGAAGGATTTTGCGAAAGCAAATCCTACAAATCTAGTTCTGAGCAGACACTCAGAAAAAAAACACACTTTGATACACTCGCTTATAAATACGAATTAGATGCGGATGTGCGTCCTTTCGCCTTTTACTTACATATGCACATATTTACCCCTTTTGAGGGTATTTTAGTTTTAGGGCAATTCCTTAATATTATGTGACACATTGTGAATCAATCAATCAAACTTTATAAATTCAAATTCTCTCGGTACTCAGTTCAGTTATTATCGCATGGCCATTAATTAAATGAAGTATATTACAAATAATATGCTCCGGACGAACACTACTTTTTGGTAGTCAGTGTAAACAGTAAATACAAGAAGAAACATATAAATGCATACACTAGCATTTTAAGACTCGACTTTTTCTACGTGGGTTTTGGTAAGGCCGGTAACATTTTCACCACGCATCTATGCAATCGAGTGATCCCCTCCCTCACCCCTCTAGCGCAACAATTTCCATTTTGTATTTATCAAAACAATAAAAAAATGCCCCGTTTTTTTTTTTTTTTTATTAAATATGTTAGAGCTGTAAAAGAACCTACCTATTTTCGTTGAGGTCAAACGAATAATGTTAAACAAATTCAACTTCAAATATATGCAAAGGCCAGCACGCGTCCACGCACCACTCTCCCATCCCCCACGCATTCTATTAATACATTTGGCGGCCCCATTGCGGCCCAAACAATGAAGGAATTAAATGAATATATTGATTTTGTATACCCTTGTAGAGGTATTTTAATTTTAGCATGAAACGTGTACCGCAGACCATAAAGTATATACATTGTAGATCCGCAACTTTGTGTGTATGTATTTTGGGCTTCAAGTCTCAGTTTCAATAGCTGCTAACAAAATAAAGTTCATACGGACAGACAGCCAGATGCACAGCAAGATGGCAAGTGCATAAAACTAATATACTCGTGTTCACATTGTGAGACGAGTGTAAAATTCAATAAGTCAAGTTGGCAAAGTACCCTTCGGTCGGTGCTGGAGAACGTTTACGCTTTTTATTCACATATGCATGTGTTTAATTATTTATTATTAAACGAATTGGTGCAACCTTAACTGCCAGGTAATTGGCTACCGGTGTTCTGCCGACTACCACTCTAAATGAATATGCAAAGAGGCCAACTTCAGAGACAAAGCCAGAGGCTGTGCCAGACGGAAAGACAGGGACAAGCAGAGACACAGAAAACAATCTACAGCATTTTGTGTATTGACCAAAGGAACTGGACAGCTCGCAGCGGGGTGCGAATCCCAGTCGGAGTCTGAATCCAAGCTTGAGTCCGAGCTCGGGCTCGGGTTCATATCCATAAAGCCAAATCAAATAAGCTGCGAAACGAACAGGCATGTGCGCAGACGCATACATGCAGATAATCGAAGCGGGCAGACGGTCGGCTAGTGTCTTTGTTCCTGTCACTGCCACTATCACTGTTGGGTAGCTGATCAGCACCAGCTACTTAAACAGCAGACGCAAGCTTGGTTACGAGTTTTATGATGCAGTATTTTGCAATTTATCAGCTGCTTAAGCCTGGCTCTTGTTTGATTTGAATATCCAATTATAAACACATTGCGCTTTTTTTTTGTTTGTTTCGGCTGTTGATTATGCTATTTCAGATGCCATTTTTTTTTTAATACAAATTGTCGCACATTAAGGGCAATAACAACAAAAGATAACAGCTGATTGAATACCTTTGCATTCAGTTTTTTTTCTACTTATTTAGGTTATTAACAGTTCAAAACTAAGCAATATGTGATACAAATTTAGTACTAGTTGGCATTTCCCCACCTTGACCTGTAAAAGTTTTTTGCTTTAAATTTTTGACTACATATTGTCCGTGGAAAATCAAAATCTACCCATGCCACCCTGAACTCACGTGTTCGGGGTATATTTTACAAATGTAGTAAGTTTTTCGCCTATTTCAGTGCCTTAGTGGGAAGCTAGAAGCCGATAAACTAGTATGATTAAAACCTTTGACCCACGTTATTCAATCATGAGGGATGCATCTTCCGAAAAGTGTTAAACACTTATCAAGCATAAGTTGCACACAGCTGCGATCTTTCCACACTTGCTGGTGAATATTTAAAAATCTCCGTCTTAGAGTGCACCTTTATCACGTAAAGAAACTTCAGGTAAAAATTGTTAGCTTCTTAACTCGTACGGCTTGAGCTGTGCGTTAAACAACAGTCGGCCAGTCAGGACCAACAATAATAAATCGCGGGCATATATCAGTGATTATAAAAAAGTATTTGATATTATTGCATTCGATCTTAGGCAATTAATCATGCCTGACGAAAAGATAAAATATATAACATTTGGAAGCGACATGTTTCTATTACAGGCTTATTATTATCAAATACATTTATGCAAAATACTATTGAAAGCGCAATTGATTTGAATACTGAGGCCGATATGTGTAAACATTTATATAACCTATAACAGAGGAAAATGAATAAATTGGGCAGCCTAAGACGTTAACATAGCATACACTTTTAATTACCATCAACATCAGAGGCGATCTTAGCATATCTGTAGCCCGGAGAGTTTTATAAAAATCTGAAATTCAAATGGAGGTTCGGATCTATCTTACGACAGTTTTGCGTCGAGTACAGGGGAGACCAATTCCGACTCGTTCACTCTTTCTTGAATTTCTTGCCTGAATATACTCATACATATATGTACATGAAAGATATACATTTTTGAAATGCATATTGTTGCCAGCGACGTTAGGCCTGGCACTTAGTAAATACTTGTCACTTTTAATTTAAAGCCACCGTCTACTAAAAGCCGAGCTATACCTAAAACCGGATCTGGGATGGTTGGAAATTTTTCCTTTGCTGGCGTTTGAGGGGTTGACGCGGCTTACCATAGCAATTTGCAATTACCGCAAACACGCGGTGCAGACTGCCACACAAACGGCAACGGCAAATGTAGCAGCAATAACAAGAAAATCGCCGGCTGGTTGTATGGCCAAAGTTTTACAATTAGAACACTTTTGCGTGGCTTCAATGATAACGGGAACCAACTGCATAGGGGACGCCGATTTAAGCTACTCCAGTCACTTCGTCAATTCCAATGTATGATATAGAGGGCGTGTCAGGAAACTAGCTTTTAAGTGCGTCTGCGCCTGGCCAGTGAGGATTAAAGTGAAAAGCCGTTAACGATTTTCGGCTTGCCTACAATTCCCAATTTGCTGGAACTGCAGACACGAATTTGGAATACGAATGGTAGGTGTAGCTGTTTCTACTGTCTATGATGTTGTTTTAGGTTCACCCAACTTTACCATAGTGTCGAAACCAAGTGCCAATTTGTTTATTTAAGAGTGTACCAGATATTGTTGTCGTTTCAAGTGGCTGAGTATAGTGTCTGTTGTGTATGATCCTAAAGGGTTTCTAGAATACGGTACTTGATCGAAATTACTCATTAGGCATCAGATGTAGAGCAACGTTTTGGTCAATCTTCTGGAACAATGCTATGTTTATTTAACAGCCGCTGTGTCGCTGGCGCATTAAAGGATTATGCGATTTGTTCTTAAAGCGGATGATCTTAACACAGGATTATATGGTGGTTAGCTGATCTCATTTTTCCCCTCCTCTTCTAATGTTATCCATCCACACTTACATCTTTCTCTCTCAGTATAACACTTTACTATCTCTCTCTCTCGCTCTCTTCTCCCTCCCTTGTTCACTCTCATTCTCCATCTACCTGATAGGTATCCTGCGGTGATAATCACAACGGCACTTTTTATTCAACAAAAGGCTCTCCATTTGTGTATTTGAGTTCTTATGCGTGTGTTTGGGTAGTTGCTAATTTGCTACAAAATTGCACATTTGGCTGAGGTGACCCAACATAGGGTAGGCTAGGAACTTAGCTAAACTGCATGCCCGCCTGCCTGCTTGCTGGCTCATTTCCCTTCTCACAGCTTCACAGGCACAGGCAATCCCTCTGCAATCCCATCGTCCGACTCGTCGTCCCATGTCATCCATCAAATGCGCTGCCATTTGGCAGTTACCTCCTGCTTCGTTTTATTCTTCGTTTGATGGTCGGCGTTAGCATCGGCGTACTTTGACCTTATTCTCCTACTACGTCAATTGAATGGTTTACGTCATTGAGCCGAGTGTGCATCCTGCTAAATTTCAAATTTTCCCCATGTACAGTTTACACAACAAACTGTAAACCTGGAATGTATTGGAAATTTTGGATTTTTTTAGAAATTGTATTATCTACATGTTAGCTACAAATATCATACACTATTACTGAGCCCAAATCTATATTATAGCATTTCAAGACTTAAATTGATTCTTATAGGGTATAAAGTGTTTCCAAAGGAATGAAACAGTCCCAATTTAATTTGAATAAAACGCCTTGAAAATGAGTTTGAGGCCTATCGGATGGTAAACAAAATGTTTGATACTCGCGTATTTCGGGATTTTTCCAAACTTGTGGTTGGAATTCAACAAAATCTCGTTGGAAAATGTACTCCCTAGCTCCTACCGATTGGGATGTACGTTGACCAGCTCAGACAGCACCAGAGTGTAAATAACGGATTACATATACGGGATGGGTTAAAAAAAAACTGAAATATTCCAAATCTGGGAATTCTATACAAGATGCTATATACCTAATTGGGTGTCTAAAACTCTTAAATTTAACGCATTGCGCCAAAGTCATTTTACTAAAATCGATAATAAGCCGAAATTTTAAAAATAAGGGGAACAATAATTTTTTGTTGCGTTCAATGTTTAATACTTATAACTCGTCATTTGCACAAAATTATTGCACCATTTTTTACCCATTTTCAATGAGCTAAGAGTACAACATATTAAGCCATGATATTGGTACTTTTCGATATTTATTTATTTCAGTTATTTCAAGAAAACCAAATTTTTGTATATAAGTTTCTTAGCATTTCAGTAGTTTATTCGTACTGTATTTAGTCACATATGCATATGATATATAAAAATATGGATAGAAGCAACTAAAAGTACACTCATATTAACCTATCGGTTGGTGTCATGGAGTTTCCCCCACATTCACACAAGTTAAAAAACAATATATTGGTGCGCCATAAATATCAATATCAACTTGCCTTTAATCAACCTTCAATCAGTATGGTAATAGAGACACACAACTGAAGTCGCCTCCACATTCATACTGAAGTATATACGCATATAAGTATGTACGCGGACCCGCTAAAGCTGCCTTGACTGACTATTGAGCGACTCGAGTTAACTTGACTTGACTAACCTGTTGAGTTGTCTAGGAAAGTAGCTCTGGCAGCTCGGTGCTTGTACACAAGAGGCTACAGTACAAGTGTCAGCCTCTGTCCCCCTCTCAATTTTAGATAAAGAACCAGTCGTAATAATGATCATGATTGCCTGACCATCGACATGAGCATCGACAGCTTGCGGCGACGTATAAATTTGTTCATACTATAAATGAGAAAAAGATTTTATCTGTTTGTGTAAATATTTGGTAAAATTAAGCTTTCATTTAAAAAGTTTCAAAAAGGTTTCTGTTGTTCAGCATGCGCCGATAAAGACGGAAATTTGCGCATGGTTAAACATGGTCAAATGTGGGGAGTTCGTAGCTTGCCATGCTGAGAGCTTCATTTATATCGATCATGGCCTGACCATTTTATGGACCTCGTTGCTTAGAGTGATCGGTAGATTATCAGTAAATGCTGACTGATAAGATCTGGACTATATCTTAATTTAAAGGTGTTAAAACGCTGTAGGTAATCATGAGAAGTAGGTATGTGTATATTACCGGCAATCGAATATCATAGCATTTTCTTTGATCGGGGTTATATTTCCTTACCACAAGAAAATGGAAAAAGTCTCATTAAAAAGGGTCAATCTATTATCCAATATTTATGACAGGATTCATGGTGTCATGAATAGTGTAATGAATAGAAGGAGTCATCTCCGAACCCATAAAGTATATATATTCAAGATCAGCAGTATCATCCGAGTTGTCTGCCTCTAAACTCGGCATTTATTAGTTTCACTATGCTCCTTGTAAATATTTGTTTGCAATATTTATTATTATGGTGTAAATATTCACCCAATCCAGAAAACAAATTTTTGTAAAAATAATTAATATCCATTTCGTTTAAAGGAAGTGAGTTGTGCGGCGTAGTGTTATCAGCTTTTTAAAAGGCTTTTTTATTTACACTTCATTGTTATCATTCATGGTAGCTAAGTTAAGTTCAGTTATCCCCTACGGATTTCAATGGTGAGCCTTTCAGCAATTGAGGCTTGATATTAGCAATAACGAAAACACTTGAAACCCCAAAAAGCCAATAACAAAGTGCCCAACTCAATAGGTTTGTTATATTGTTCAACGATGATCGGGCCAAATTGGCAGATTGCCGTTTTTATTGCTTCCTAATGAAGCGATGAATTTGTTTCCGTCTGGGCTGTGGCTATTGCTGAGGTCGTTGAATTTGATGGACATCCAATGATTATGACTTTTAAGGAGACCCGAAGTGTAAGGTAGATTTGACACGTCAATTTCTGGGCAAAACGGTGATTAAGAATATAGCGAAGCTAATTTTTCAGTTTTTAAACTCAGTTGTCAAAGTGAAGAATATTTTCTTGTTTCATTACGTCCATACGGCCGTCCATTCGCCGATATTGAAAGAAGACATAACTTTATATATCAACTATTATACATATATGCGTCTGAAACAGTGTTATCACTTTTGGAATATATCTACTAGGAACTGGCCCCCAATTCTAAAAAAGGTTTACCTCTTACAGCCTTAGTGATAGTCTTACCATATAAGGCAGGTGACTTCTTAAAGATCGAGCCGAAAGTATATTCTAGACAAGCTTTGAAAACAGACACCAACGAAATAACTAAGAAGACTCTTTTATTAGTTTTACAAACACATCTTAAATGCTTGCCTTACCTAGTACCCACTGAAAATTGGTAGAAAATGTGCATACTGAAGTATTGCGAATATATATGTAATACGTTGTAAATGAAATATTTTACCCTATACAGTAAATATATATTGTCTACAAGCATGCATCCATCTATTTGAACATATCCATGTCAGGGACTATAAGATCTAAAATCATATTAAAATCATATTTCGATGATTTTTTTTTTAAGTTATAGCGAATATTAACACAGAATCCATTTATGAGTGAGTGTAAGGCATAGAAAGCGGAAAATCCGGTTCGTAAGGCGCACAGCAAGTGCGTGTTTTTTGAGTGTGGGTGTAAAAATACGAAAGTACGAATGTACGTTACGATAGTTTGTAGCTGAGTTCGTAGTTTCTTGTTCACATAGCATAATTTCTCTTACTTGTAGTTATGGAAAGAGTAAGCACAATTTGATAAGGAAATCAAAGCGTGCAGCATAATTCTTCAGTAATATAGTCTTTTTACTGTGCTGCAGTCCACTCACGCCTTTGTGTCTGCAGAGTATTATACTTGATACATAATTGAAAAGTAAAATCAACCCCAATTACTTGCAGACAGCACTCAATCACCAACAATGTCCTAGCCCGCAATCAGCCACCCACTTCACACTAGTGACAGCCAGAGTTCCAGTTCAAATTAATTGCAATATGAGACACATTAAATTTGACCTCATTGGGGGTTGGTATAAGCTGTGTGTGGGGGAAAAGAAAGCAAAGGGGTGGTATAACCCACAACAAAAATTCTTGTGGTTCTAATGAGCGGTCAGTTAATCATGACATTTTAGACAATGATATGTGAGCCTAGGGGACATACGTGGTCCAATAACGCCGCACAGTAAGCTTTACAACCAAAATCGGCTTACAACAAACTGACGATATGCTGCTTGCTGATAAAGCTCCTCCAAATAGGCAGAGTGACTGCGACTGAAGAAGGCAAGCGGTCTGCCTAATGAACAGTAAAGTGAGCAACTTGGGTGTATGATAAACATAAAATTAAAGCATCTTGTAAATAAAAAGCATATATTGCACTGGTTGGTTTTGGGTTTGATAAGGATCGGGTTCGAGCTCGGGCTTAGGTTGTTGCCGCAAAGTAAAGACACTTTAATGCACTTCATCAAATTGGGTTATGGCCTTAACACGGTGGCCAGGCCTATATATATATACATATATATATATATATGTATGTATGTATTTATATATATATATATACATATATATATATACAAAGATGTATGGCGAGTATTGAGCCCAAGCCATAGCCGTAATTATCTTTGCCCCAGACTAACTCAAGACGGCTTCGTATTTTAAGATTTCGCAAAAATAATAAATAATAAAAAAGCAACATCAACAACAAAATGGGTCGTTTTTGGCTGGGAGATAAAACAAAAAAAAAATGAAAAAAATTATGATGAAACTCCATTAATTTTTGTTGGCTTTGTTGCTGTTGTTGTTGTTGTTGTTGTTGTTGCTGTTATTCTTATTTTTAAGGCCCGTTTGCGGTGGCTGCATCATTGTTAATGAGTTTTTGCGTATGGCTTACTTATAAGAGCGTCCATGCCTGGACCAGTTCCAAGGAACTTAGGACCACGCTGAGGCTCTCAGACAAAGTTGGTAACGAAAACTAAAAGCCCTGCCACTCAGGCTACTTAATATTTGCCAGATTCAAGTTCATCTTATGGGTACACTGTGGGCCTGCGAACTTCTGTGCGATTCTTTTTAATAAACTTCTTAGATCGAAGTTAAGCGGTGAACCACTTCGATGTTCTGGATCTCCATCTGCATTGCTGCGCCAATCTCAACAGTTACCAAGCTTTTCCCACGCTGCTGTCCAGTCAAACAAAATTAAAGCCATTAGTTTACACTTTACATGCTAATGGCAAAGGTTCGGAAAGAGCCTGTCGCGTCCTTCACAAAATACCCCGCGGCTAGAGGATAGCAATGTTTGTGCTTCTGGTTAACAGGCAAACCAAGCGAAGTTAAACCATGCCGAGGCAAGGTAAGCCATCCAGCCTATAGTGATGAATAAAACCAATGAACTTTTTAATTGCCTATGAACCTCGGCAGCCAACCCCTGTCTGCAGACCATAGTTCGCGTTCCCCAGAGCACACCAGTTAAGGCTCATCCGTTTGGTGAGTCGCGTATTTGAGTAGCCAAACGCTTGTCGGTTCTCTGACTATATTTTTTAGCCTGCGTTTCGCCACAAATTGAAGTTTAATTGTTTGTTATATTATTAAGACAATTTACGGCCTCCGTCGATTAGATATGAGTGGCGTTTGCTACACTATCCTATACGGAATTAAGGGAATGCATATTTTAATTGCAGAACTAAAAATATAAGTTCTCGATGCACAGAAAGGAGGAAACTATGCCACACATTAAATAGATATTGAATATTGGGTGGTTGTATATGTCTAACTACCGATATGTATATATTTATATTAGTACTTTCTTAACTCTTTAATGTTTTGTCTTTAGTTTAAGTTAAACCGAAATGAGTTTTGCAGTTTTGTGCAAGGGATACAAAAATACACAGTTTACAGTGTTAATACATCTAGAATCAGGTTTTGTTCACTTTGTGAATAATATATAAATTGGATTATAAGCCGCAAATATTTTGGAACGTGGCTTTTGAAATTTTCCCGACACAATATTGATTCAAATCTAATGTTTTTAGTCTGTTATTGTTGTTGATAGAGATCATTTATGATTGGAATCAGGCAACTGAGCACAATTACTGGCATTCTTTTATTGCAAGGTGCAGCTTACTGTGGAGGGCAAGTGCGGTCACTGCGGTTAACCCATATCGGTGCATCAAATAAAATATTGGCATTTAGGTAATTAGAATAGTTAAATGTCATTTTGCCGCTAGGGCTCCCGAACGGAACGTCAAAGGCAAACAACAAAAGACGCGAGCTAAACAAATTTGGGTAGCCCAGCATGTGGCGGATCTGAAAATCTGGCAACTGGAACCTGATCACAGCGGGCGCTATCAACGACGGCGCTGCAGGTTCAGCACCTTTTGTGCGGTGTCATAATTTTCACAGCAGGTGTCGCTGCTAATGATTTACACCAGTGCGAGTGGCAGAGAAAGAGCAAGGGAGAAAGAGCACTTGGACCAACTGCAGAGCAGCCAGCGCATCAAAATGCAGCGGTAGTAAAAATAAAAAGATGAAAAAAAATCGAAATTCGTTGTGGGCAGACGCGCTACTCTTTGATGTCGCAGCAGGCAACGCAGTCAGAGAGGTGGCGGAGGAACTAAGTAGCGATCCATAAGTAACTGAGTGGGAGCGAACAATATATAGTTTGAAAACAGTTTATTATACTTTTTGTGTTAAGCCCGTCCTCTTTCAATTTAGACCAGTTAAGTACGGCTCCGATCGGCTTAGACCTTTTCCTCTACAACCACACTCACATTAGCATCCCCATCCCTGTCCATAACCAAACCATTGGGCATTGAAGTGTCTCGGTGCGCTAATTTGGTCATATTGAATGGCTTTAAAACGAAACCTTGGCGCCAATAACGCCCCTATGGCGCACTAATTCTAAAAAAAATATTTAGAAATTGTTTCTTAAAAAACACACATCGGAAGGTGAAAATTAAAGGAGCGATGCTTAAAATGGGTACTATACATTCGTTCCTGCGATACATGTTATGATTTGTTATTATTATTATATGTACAGATATTATGATATTATATTATTAAAGAATGTTTGTATGTTACAGGCAGAAGGTATTGCTGTGTATAGGGTATCTACCAGTTAGGTACACTCGGCTAAAACATTGTTTTTTGGCGTGCTAATCGATGAATCAAATAATCTAGCATTTAAATGGGCAAAGACTTGATTGACTGCCTAACTGATTAACTAACTAACTGACTTACTGGCTTACTGCCTGCACCGATATTATTTTGTATAATTTTCTTGCCACATACTCAAACACACTAACATGGAGTCATGTGCGCAGTTGCACGACGTTGAAATTGCTCCAATTATGTTGCTCTGGTGCTGGTTCGGCTTTGGCTCTGTCTTGGCATCGAATCTGGGGCCAAAGTATTTCGGTGGCCATAGTTGCTCTGCCTGCTGTATAGCTCATCCTTTTTACATTCCATGTGTATGTACTGTGACTGGTTGCTGACTGCACTGGCCCCAATATCATTATACAGCCAGCGGGGCAGTGGCACCTCTCTGACACATTGCACTACAAGAGCATAGCAGCGACAAACGTAGCACAACAAGTTTCGACCCGGCTACCAGTAACTATGCTATCCGCCCAATCAGCGCAAATCTAAATCTCAGCCAACAGTAATGCGGAAACAACTTGGCTATTGATTTGGACTTGGCTATGAACCCGAAAGCTGTCTTTATGGGTAGTAAGCCGACCCCAGCAATTATTAGACTAATAGCAGCTTCCGCAGCCTCAATCTGCGCCTGATTGCTGGCTGCCAAAGTTAGCTGTTTCTTTTCCTATAGCTAATTTTACCTGTTAAATTGGCCGCAAAGCAACGGTATAACCCAACTGTAAACCTTTGTACAAAGAATACAAACTTTATTAATCAGACAAGAAGGTAGCCACTTGACTACTGGGTGGATAAAAGTGATCTTTACCAGCCCAAAATTGGGCAGTAGTACAGTCGTTGACAATTTTGGGTCCATCAAACAGATGCTGAGCTGCCAGGCAAAATGTGTTTGATGAGGATCATCGAAAGGATAAGCCGCAGCGGCCGTCAGATGGGGCAGGTAAAGTCGGAGCCGAAGTTAATCCTTGACCGTCGTCAATCACTCCGCAATTTTAGCTACATACACAGATAGAGCGAGTTGCAGACAGTAATTGAGAGTGTAAGACAGATAGTGCACAAGTGTCAGACAATGTTGCTGAACCGCTAGACAAAAGCGAAATAAAGAATTAGTTCTGGCCAAAAGAACAAAGCAGTGACCGTGAAAGGTCATAAATGTTATGCTATTGTTGCGTTGTCCTTGCTTTGTTGTCGGTATATCAAAATTGGAATAACTCGGAAGTACCGTAGTCAAAGTTGAGATGCTCACAAGAACATTTTTTGATGCGGTATATGCGAAAAGATTGCGTATGGTACTTTAGGCTAAAACGATTTGATTTATTTTATAAAAAGTCTTAAAAAATTCCCGACTTAAAAAACTGAACAGTTTCTGACGACTTACAAATTAACAAATAAATGTGTTTCGGATCATGCATTTAAAAACGTTCTGATATTTTTAGGGAACCTCATTTCAAAAAATGCTATTAAAGCGCGCAGATCATAAATTTTTGGAACATTTAACGTTAAACGAATTATCTTTTGATTTACGTTGCGAATTAATCTTGTGGGTTGGCGTTGAATCGTTGATTTGTTGCTAACGGTATATTGAGCATAATTAATTAAAATTTTAATAATTTTCAGATTCGCTCGAATGACGCGCTTATTAATTGAGAAAAGTTCCCTTTTTTCATGCTCCTTTTAGGATCATCCCAGCTTAAGAGGTACTCCGCTAGCCATGCTGGCCGCCCAGTGCAATAAGCTGTCGAACAAATCACCACCGCCGCTAGCTGATGCGGCCGTTGGCAAGGGGTTCCATCCCTGGAAGAAGAGCCCACATTCCCCTGCAGCAGGCAGCACTGGCGCACCCGGTGGCGGCGCATCGAGCCTTAGCGGTAGCAGCAGCGTCGGACAGCACTCCCCTTGCGCAATCTCAGCAGCAAGCTCGTCTAGCTCCACTGGCAGTGGAAGCGGAGGAGGAGGTGGCGGAGGTCAAACATCACGCAGCCTCTCGTCCAGTGCTAACAGCAGCACCATGGTGAACATTACTGCTAGGTAAGCAGCGCGACGGCGCACAGTGGTCCTATATCTAAGAATCTGGCTGAACAAATTATACGATTGCATTGAAAGTAAGAGAAAATTCGGAGTGTTATACATTTTATTTAAATCACGACTTAAAAATTCTTTTCTTAATCCAAAACTTTATCATTTAAATTAGATATTTATTTAAATTTCATTTTCTAAACACATTTTGACTAAACATTTATTTAAAATAGATATTTTGAAACGTAAATGTCATTAGCCGTCTGTTCAAAATCCTAAACTACTTATGAAAATAAAAAAGTGTTGAAATTTGTATTTATTTTTAAGTAGAAATGGAATAATGACAAACGAATACTTCATATCCTGAGTAAATAAGGGGAATTCAAAATGCAACGCATCGTGAAGTTTAATATTATTTTTAGTTGAAAAAAATGTGTACACATATTCACATGTGAATTCGTGTACTTGTTCAGCTAGTTTTCTCTTAATTGGTGGATCACTGTGCGTTGCCCAGACAACAGCACGCTTTATACAACTTGTGAGTAATTTCAGCATATATCCTTACAGTCGTCCGCTCGCCTCGTCTTGCGCGGCCGTGGGCACCTCGGCCTCCGCATACGGCAGTGATTTGTACTTTCCCAACACATCCACATCGTCAGGCAGCATGGTGGCGGACAATCATCACATGCATCAGGGGCTTTTGGGCAAAGTTGAGGGAGCCGCCTTTGGTTCAGTCTACTCGCGCCACCCGTATGATTGGCCGTTCAATGCAGTGACCGCATCCGCGCACAAGGCCGCTGAGGCAGCTAGTGTCAACTCGGGTTGGTGGGATATGCACAGCGCTGCCGCCGCCGGTAGCTGGCTGGATATGGGAAGCGCTGCAGCCGCTGGCATGCACTCGACAATGGCCAACTATGCAAGCGCTGCGGCTGCGGGTACAGATTACAGCTCTGCATTGTCGCATTCACTTTCGAATACGGCACATTTATTGGGATCCGGACAGCACTTACTGCAGGATACATATAAAAGTATGCTGCCAGGCCAGGGCGTAGGTGGCTTTTCGCTACCACACAGCTCACCTTCAGCGGCAGCCACTGCGGCTTCGCCACAAGCTTCAACCCCATCAACACCTTCACCGCGTTCACAGCGACGATATGCGGGACGTGCAACTTGCGATTGCCCAAACTGTCAAGAGGCGGAGCGCTTAGGACCAGCTGGCGTGCACCTACGTAAGAAGAACATCCACTCCTGCCATATACCTGGTTGCGGCAAAGTTTACGGCAAAACGTCTCATCTGAAGGCACATTTGCGATGGCACACCGGCGAGCGTCCCTTTGTGTGCAACTGGCTGTTCTGCGGCAAGCGTTTCACACGCTCCGACGAGCTGCAGCGGCATTTGAGGACGCATACTGGCGAGAAGCGCTTTGCTTGCCCAGTGTGCAACAAGCGTTTTATGCGCAGCGACCATCTGGCAAAGCACGTAAAGACGCATAACGGCACAGTCCCCAATGGCATTAAAAAGGGCTCCTCGGAGTCGTGCAGCGACTCTGAGGAGGCAGCCAATCAGTCGGGTGAGTCGAACGGGTTGGGCGGCGCGTCCAGTGGCCAACAGACGGGCGCAGGTGGTGGCGGCGGGGGTGGCTCCGCCAGCTCCAGCTCCGGCACCGGCAGCGCTGGCTCCGGTGCAGGCAACAGAGCTGGCAGCCATCCCGGCACCCCAACCTCGCTGCATGCGCATAGCGCCTCCAGCACGTCCAGCAGTCTGCTGGGCGGCGGTCTGCACCTGGCCACGCCGCACCAGATGGTCGCCGCGGGCGGCTCGCCGGTGATGCTGCATCAACATCAGCAGCAACAGCACCAGCAGCACTCGCATCAGTCAGCACATCAGCAACAGCAGCAGCAACAACAGTTCTCTCAGCAGCAATCACATCCACATGCGCACCTACATCATCATCATCATCTGGTAGGTGCATCAGCACCTAGTCCTGGTCTGGATCATCGACTGGATCATAGCGCTTTAGTCGACATTAAGCCACCGATGGTTTGAGGGTCGCTGGGACCCTTTTTGTTTACCAATTGAGCAGAAATGGGTTCCTGGACGCAGTTTAAAATGAAGCTGCCTTGCGGGCAGCATTGGGCAGAATCATAGTTAGTAGGAGTGGCTGCACACATACGATACATTAATAACATTTAACAAATTATTCCGTGAAATTCGGATTTTTTTTTTTTTTTAATGCATAACGTCGTATGCGTTATGTTTTTAGAAGTTCGATTATAGCTAAGCAATTTTTTTTACATGTTTTAATAAATATGTGTACATAAAAGTACTAAGAAATGCTAAATACAATTTTTCGCTTTCTTAATAAACAACAATTACTTAATAGTAATCAATTGCAAGCTTATTAAACTATCAAAATGAATAAAATAAATAAAATATTAAAATCACGCTTGAATCCTATTGTATATATGTATTTAATATATTTCTAGATGTCTATACGAACATAGTTTCATAAATATCAAGATCCTCAAATATACAACCATAAAATCATTGCTATTACTATAAGGTATGCTACACTTTTTTTTTTTAAATTTAGCTAAAAGTAAACATTTTTTTTTTTAGCTCGTAGATAAAAAAACAATAATAAGAAAAGTGGATCTATGTGCAGCGTTTATTTAAGTTATACACGCATATTTGGCTAAATAATTCAAAGACACTTCAAAAAGAAAAGATAAATTAAATATTTGAAAAGCTAAACTTTTTGATTTAATAATAAAACGGATTTCAATTTCTGGTAAACAATTTTATTATTATTTGTTGAACATTATGTGAGCAATTCAAAAAATAGTATAAGCCTATATTATTAAAATAATATTTCTAGTCCAATTATGAAAAAATGAAAGATTATTTCTAAAAACTAAGGATGATAAACCAAAATTGTAAATCAAAAGAAATGATTTGCTTGAAAACAGAAAAGAACGATTGAACTTAATATAAATTACATGACAAAAATCTAAGTACAGACACAAGCGAGGCAGGCTAGGAGACAACAACACTATAGAGGCAACCACTGCATACCATCTGACTCTATTGTTAAACGGAGCTCAAGAGAGCTACATAGAGCGTTGTACTCCCGCGGCCGTTCAGCGTATTTCTTGATAACGGCGCACACTTAGCGCCATATTGTTAACTAAATCAACTTGCATGTTTTATTTTTGCTACTTAATACATATGCATACTATTTTTAAGATGCAAGCGCATTACACTTTGCAACTAGATGTTTTTGTTGTTTCTTAATTTAATATAAGATATACATTTAATATGTGTATGCAATGCTTACAGGAAGCAGATTGAGAAAACATATAGGGCTTGACTAGGTTTAAGCAGTAGTATATGTATATGTATATGTATATGTATATGTATATGTATATGTATATGTATATGTATATGTATATGTATATGTATATGCATATGTATATGTATATGTATATGTATATGTATATGTATATGTATATGTATATGTATATGTATATGTATATGTATATGTATATGTATATGTATATGTATATGTATATGTATATGTATATGTATATGTATATGTATATGTATATGTATATGTATATGTATATGTATATGTATATGTATATGTATATGTATATGTATATGTATATGTATATGTATATGTATATGTATATGTATATGTATATGTATATGTATATGTATATGTATATGTATATGTATATGTATATGTATATGTATATGTATATGTATATGTATATGTATATGTATATGTATATGTATATGTATATGTATATGTATATGTATATGTATATGTATATGTATATGTATATGTATATGTATATGTATATGTATATGTATATGTATATGTATATGTATATGTATATGTATATGTATATGTATATGTATATGTATATGTATATGTATATGTATATGTATATGTATATGTATATGTATATGTATATGTATATGTATATGTATATGTATATGTATATGTATATGTATATGTATATGTATGTATATGTATATGTATATGTATATGTATATGTATATGTATATGTATGTATATGTATATGTATATGTATATGTATATGTATATGTATATGTATATGTATATGTATATGTATATGTATATGTATATGTATATGTATATGTATATGTATATGCATATGTTAATGTATATGTATATGTATATGTGTACATATATATACATATAAAAAAAAATTATATGTATATATACATATATATATGTTATATATATATTAGCGTACTTTTTTTTGTCAACAAACAACAAATGTAAATTAATCATTTAAAATAAATTAAACAAAATCTAAATTTTATTAATAATAAATGTATCAAAACTTTCAGTTATGAACATATTTTCGTTGTTGTTTAGTCAAATTTTGGTAAATTGAAGAGCCAGTCTAATGTCGCTTTGAGCTCAATGAATATCAATTTGACAACGACAGCCGGATAACGTAAATTGTATATGTATCTTTGTATCTGTGCGACTGTGGACTGTAAGGGTGTTTGCTGGTCGAGACCACAATACGGGGGATGCTGAGAAGCGCACTTCTGACCCTGCCGCTATTAGTATGTGTGGCGGTGGGGCTGTTGGTGTTTGGTGCTTTGTGCAGGGTGGGCTGACAGTTTATTTAACATTTGACGGTCGGAATGCTGCGTTGTGGGCGTCATCGGGGCGGCCCGGCCAACCTTGCCGCTAACGACTTAAACGTAGAAAAAGGCGATGGGTAGAAAAACGCTTTACGGTTTATGCTATTTGCTTTGGTTACGCCAGTTACTTACTTACTGGTCCCTGCTGCTATTTGGGTGATTTAAATTTTATTACCGTGGATTTGTTGCATGGGGTCGACGTCTGCTCAAGCGGAATGGGAATGAGTGGGAGCGACGCAAAATAAATGGAAGGAGTAGATTGAAATTGAAGTATGTGCAGATTGTTTTTGATTTTTCCTCCTTTTCTTATGAGTAGATTAAGCTGCGCATTTATTTTTTCGGTTGGCATTTGTGTTGACATTGTCGATAGGGGGTCGAATTGGGAATGGAGTGCTGGTGATAAATGAATTGAAAATGTCTGACCGTAAATACAATAATAGTAAGTAACAAGAACGAACTGATTTTTTTTGCGACCGCCGTAGATTTTATATGTTTGAAGACATACATATGTCTTAGGAGTGTATTTATACAACATATTTTAATTGTCAACCGATGCTTCCTATGTCACCAGAATGCTATAGTATTCCGATTCAGCCGACTCAGACATAAGAGCTGTCTGCTGCAAAATAGAAACGTTCATGCCTGAAAGCGTGAGAGAAGTTGGAATGACACAGACCTATGACTATGGAATATCGCTCTGCAGGTGATGCTGAAAAACAATATTTGCAATCTATTTGATCGGAGACAACTCTTTTTAAGCGTTTTACAGCATCCTATTCAATAGTGCTACTACCATTAAGTTAAAAAGTTTAAGGACAAATGTCTGTACCAAAATTACATGTACTTGCATATATTTGTAAATATTTGGATATAAGTTTTCGTTCACATATTCACATAAATACGCTGCATTGACAGTCGAGTTGACATATCCATGTCCGTCCGTCTCTTTCATAACAAGCTAGTCTGAGTTTTAAAGCTACCGTCTTGAAACTGTATGTAGATCTCATACGTCTGCAAAACGGAAATGTCTGCGTATTACATTTTCGGCTTGCCGAAGACATGCTTATTTTCTCGTTTTCTTGCGGATGGGTTGATGGCTTGTGGCTTTAAAGTCTACACCACTTGACGCAAAAAGGGCACAGAATTTAAAACGACTCATAAAAAAACAGCTGCTAATTTTTTAGCTGGGCCAATTCAGGCGGTCATATTCGTGCTGACGATATACAACATCGATGAAGAACAATATTTCGTGTGGAACAATTAAAAAAGTATAAGGGAAAACAAGTAAGAAGCTCTAGTCGGGAGTTCCCGATTAACGAAAAGCATAATGAATGTTTATATTCTGAAACTATAAGAAACATTGTTATCCAATAAAATTAATAGGAATCGGGACATACATCTTAGACAAATTGTCCCTTTAAACATATCCCACCCACACATGGATTGACCCAGTGTCTGTGCTTTTTCCCCTACTTCAGGTACATATCTTTTTATACCCTGGGTTAAAAAAGCATTATGTTTTTGTGCAAATATATGTAACAGGCAAAAGGAGCATCGCAGACCCCATATAGTGGATATACTTTTGATCAGCCGAATCGATCTAGCCACGTCCGTCTGCCTGCCCGTCCGTCCGGAGCCTCTTTCTTATAGTATATAGTTTTATGTACGTACCGTGTATCTACATTATTAAAAGTCTTCACTTTGCTTTGATCACGAACAGATTTTTTTAAGGGGTTTGAGCGGAGTGTTTCCATAACGTTTATGGGAAGGAACAAAAAACTATTTTCTTATTGTGCAGTTAATAGCAGCAAAAGCTCTTTGAACCTGCGAAATAAGAAGTTTTTCGTTAATCAAATTTCGCGTCAAGTGGGTATAAGCCTATAACGTAAACAAAGCCATAACACTCCTCAATTTTTGTTGTTGTCTATTTTTGAGAGTTGGCTGAATATATTGGCCATAACTATCGTAAGCTGTATCCCATTTTAAAAATCTTTACACCAATGAATTAGGGATCTGGCACTTGTCGTGCCAAATAAGGTGAAGATATATTCAATGAAATAAATGTTTTTTAGACAAGTTGAAAATCGCGATTACTGAAAAATTTGACGAAGATATCTTGACAAAAATGTGTTTTTTATGCAAGATCTTATTTTTCAGCTGTATGATATGAATAGTCAAAGTAGTTTGGAAAACATGTCCGGATTATCAAATAAGTTGATTATCCGAAAACTTAATTTTTGAGCGATCATTATGGCAGCTTAATGATATAGTGGGCCGATGTCGACAAGATTGTGCTCATTAAAAAAGCATAGTGAAAGTAATAAATGCCTTGCTTGTCTAAGATATCTTCATATAGAAAAATACTTATAAAAAATGTCAAAAATGTTTATCCTATCACAGCTATATGATATAGTAATATAGTTTGATACGGCCGTTCTGACGTATTTACTGCCTGGAACAGAAAAACTGACCTTTTAGGGCTCCAAAACGATAGCTTTAAAACAGGAGCTAGGTTGTATAAAAGCATACAGATAGGCGGCTGTTGGTACTAATCAAGAATTTTTATATATTTAAAGGGGTTGGAAATGTCCGTTACACATGAAATGACAAAACTTAAATACCACTCTACCATCGTATAAAGCTTAAAGTATTACTTTATAATATTAGGATACTTTGAACTGGAGTCTCTTGTCTCTTGTTTCACATTTTTGCTCAGACCTTACGCATTGAGTGGATTTGCGTTTAGCCTGAAGAAGGATAAAGGGTACTCCCTAACGCAGACATGGCCTGCTCCTGCTGTGTTGCGCCCCATTTGTATAGTCCAATTTCAAAAGAACGTCATGAAAGTTGTAAATAAAAATAATAGTAGTACACAAAAACACCAAACACAGAACCCTAGCAGGCATGCGTTTGGCATCGGCTTACCGTACTCATACTCATACACACACCCACATGCACATCCACCCACTGACGCACAGTGCTATCGTTAATGGCACTGGACATTGCAGATGATAAATGGGCGCATCAGCGTCGCTTAAAATTAAAACCATATGCTTGAAAGGTAAATACTACATTACGCCAAGGGGCCCCAACTAGGTTGGCGAATCATCACCTAAGCTTACTTCGTTCTCACAAAAACGTATTGTATAATAAATGTGAAAAAAAAATAAAAAGAAAAACATATTACTCATCTATAGCTGACCCTATAAGCCTTAAGCCAATGACAGCTCTGATACAAATACTTAGTACATAGCAAATACATGTACACATAATATATGCATAAATATGATTTTCACATTTTATTTGAGTAGCGTTAGGCGCCACTAATAAGGGGAGTGGGAGTTTTGGCTTGAAGCCGATTGCAATTGGAAGCTGAGAACTACGCTGCATACCAGCTGCTGTTAAGTGTCAACACGATATTCGGTTGGAAAAGTGACAGGGGTGCCGCTGGCACTTCAAAAATTCCTTAATGGCTGTTCGTCTCTGGCTCTGCGGGTACGGCCTCCTTGTTCACACATTGTTTTCATTAAGCAGTACCAAAAATTTCATCCTCAGCTTCGAATCTGCTGCTGAATGAGTGCGCGTGATCTGTTGTTGTTGTTGTTGTTGTTGTTGTTGTTGTTGTTGTTGTTGTTGTTGGCAATGGTGTCGTTTGTCGCTGAGTTGTCTCGCTTGTTTCTTGTTGGGATTTTCACATCTGTTTGCATTTGACACGATTATTTATGTTTATCGCGCGTTAAATGCGGTCTATTATCAGCATAATAATCGTAATTAAAAGCCAACTAATTTATGGCAGTGATTTATTTCGTCGCATTCAACGCATTTTTAAGTTATTCCTTTACTCTTAAATTCCATTCCGTTTTCATACCCTGTACTAATTTAAAATACCTAAAGTATTTTAAATACTTAATTTATGTGTATATGTAACGATAGAAGGATATGATGTAGACATAAAGTGTCCGTATTATTAGATGAGTTTAGCTGCCAATCTTCACTGCTTAATAAGTAGAAGAGCAGGAGATCCAATAATTTGATGAAAGCTTCTCACATGGAGCCCAAATCAAGATTAATTTTTGTATAGCGTGCCAATTGGTAACGGTAAAACAAGTAAGAGGTTCTAGTCGGGAGCTCCCGACTAGGGGATACCCTGAACCCTCTTCTTCCAACATCAAATGCATATATATATTCTATTTTAGAAGCTATATGTCAAGTTTGGTGACTCTAGTTCTTATTATTTACCAAAATTGCCCAAAAAACAGGATATCGATATCGATTTTTATCGATTGCTTGGAAACGGAGTAAGTTATCGATTATCGGAAACAAACTCGATCTGCGCGGGAACTAGGCGCATTTACATCAAACATTTCAAGTCTCTAGCTCTTATAGGTTCTGAGATCCTTGCGTTCATACATACGGACGGACGGACGGTCGGACGGACGGACAGACATACGGACATGGCTAGATCGACTCGGCTATTGGTGCTGATCAAGAATATATAAACTTCTGCCTGTTACATACATTTGGATTTTTCACAAATACAATATACCCTTATTCCCATTTTTAATGGGTATAAAAAAAGCTGTAAAAGTCTATATCCTTTAAGTTATTGAGATAGAGTTTCCAAATTAGGGTTACACGTTTAAGTATATTCGTATATTTAAGAAACTACGACCTTACGATAATGGATAAAGTTACGGTTGGCAATCAATCTTTTTGCTTGGGCTTGAGGATAGAGATCTACGATAGATCTACGTACTTGAGAATTTGGTAGGTCTCTGGATCTTATGATCGTCCGGACACACTATGCGTCTATAGAGGAATATACAGAAAGATATTATAAGATCGACTAGACAGTTGGTGCTCATCAAAATGTTTTTAAAACCAAAACGCTTTTTTCTTAAAAAGTTAAAAAAAACGGCTAAACTTCAACCCTTTATATGGACATCAGCCAGAGGTCGTGGGGACCGTTTAAGACAGCAGCGAACGCAGCGTTCAATTGAAACGTGAATCAAACAATAAAATTGAAATATGCAATGCTCACAGCCAATCGCCAATTATTTTCTAATTAAATCATTAAAACTAATTACACGGTATATTCAATAACAAAAACAGCTCGCAAAGTCGAACGTATGAACAATTTATTATGTCATTGAAATGAAGTGGAACCGAATATTGGGCACCACAAGGACCCTCTCTGGGTATGACATATATGAAATTTAACTAGTTATTAAGGTGACTAAGTGTGGTGGTCAGTTTTTCAAAAATCTAATAGCTACTCAACTAATTTTCATTTTGTTGTGCTGTACTCTGCTTTTGTTTAACCCAGTCTTGCTAACTTCAATGTTTTCATACTCTATAAGTAAAAATAGGTAAGAAGTGTATATTGCTATTGTTTAAATGTATGCATAACACATACAGAGGAAGGCATATGCGGCAACCTTAATCTTGTATGTTCTCAGATCGAGTCGATCTACTATTGTCCGCCCGCACGTTTAAACGTTAAATAGCTTAAGCGAGAGTCTTTTAAATTTGAATATATGTTATTGTATATCATGAGTAATTCAAGCTTATTTCAAATGTTTGAAAGCTAGCCCGGCTTTACGCAAAGTTACATTTGCAAACAAATTGTCAGTGGTTCGGTTCATGAACCTGGCTTTACTATTATCATCATTTTTTCGTTAGTGAGAGCAAGACGCAAGAAGCATGTTAACATGAAAATAGCATTCCTAATTTACAAATGTTCAAATATTCTCGAAACTATTTTCTTCAACCCAAACCTTTTTTGCAATTAAATATTATTCGGTTTGGGCTTAGGTGCGATTACAATTTTTGATAGCTTCAAGGTTTCGTTCATAGAAATATAAATAAAGGATTTGATATTTTTCTATATTTTTTTATATTTTTTAAATGATTGCTGTATGAGATTTTCTGAAGTGATTCGGTGGCGTGTTTGAATTTAAATCAGATGCCAGCTTTTTTCTTCTGTAATCAGCGCCTGTTGATGATTAGGTCATAATTCAACGCCAGAAAGGCGCAACTTCAATTTTATGTATAGAACAATTTATGATAAGTTATAGTATCTTCTAGCGAGCCCTCTCCATACCACCGTTACTTGAATATATATGTCTTGCGTTATTTAAGAACGCAATAAAAATTTAGTTAGAGAAGGCTACTTGCCCTTATCGAGCGACACGAGGTCCTGTTTCGCTCAAATGACGCTCGACGCGTGTTAAAAATTTGAAACTAGATGACAACGGTGTCAATTAGTATGCACAAGAAAACGCCGCTGGCTGAAGGATAACATCGAGAGTATGAGTCGATTTAACAATCAGGCGTATTTTAACGTAGAATTATTCCAATTCAATGACTTCAGACAAATGACTCTCATTACTGTTAATATTCTATTCTCAAAGGTATAAGGGGTATATTGGTTTTGTGTCAAGTCCGTCTTGCTGACTATCGAAATGCATTCGCTTTCAACGTTTTTTAATTTTATATATTTTAGTCATAATATCAGAATCAGAGTCGTTAAATTGTGTTGGTGCATTTAAAGATGAATAGCGTACGTTAAACGACTGGGTATTTTAAAAATGTGTCTCTCGTATGCCAGACGCAAAACGAGTTAATTGTTCATAGTTTTTGTCAAACTCTCTGCCCAATGTCAATTTTCGATAAAAATTGATTTTTAGATGTGGCTTTTAAGTATAGCTCAAAATTATATGAGCTAGTTACATGACACTTGGTATGTAGATTCAAGTTTCTATATATACAACTGCTTATCCTCACTGACTGATAGATTGGTGATCAGTGCACTACCCAAATCAAACCTCATGTGATGTCGTTGCTCGACAAAACGGGGTTTTGGGGATTTTACCCGTAAGTTGAAACCCACTCACGGTAAATAGTAACAGTTTTCTAATTGATTTGAGCGGTGTTTCGCACCTTTTGGAATACCTTCTTTTGTCGTGTCATACTCTTTTTAGAAACTCTACTCTCTTCTGAATCTAAAATGCCGGTCGGACGTGGTATTGGCGACATTTTATTTTCAAAGCCCTTCATGGGAACTTAAACAATACACTTTCAGAGATTTTGCCGCCAACAGTGGAAAGTTGCCAGAAAATTGTTCTACGTACCTTTTTTGTTTACTATCATTGTGAAAATTCGCTTGGTACGTATTTCACATAGTTTTTGCAAAACCCACCCCACTTGGATGAAAAATGCGAGTCCAAGGCAATATGTACGAAAGTTCAGTTGTCAGCTTCACGCTTTACACCACGGTACTGAATTAGGCGGAAAACTTTGATTCCAATTTTTGGTTCCTAATTCGACATGTGGGTGCCAAATTTAAGCTCAAAAATTCATTAAGAGTCCGTCGGAACACCGATGTTAATCACTAGAACTTTTCGATAGTATTTGGCTAAGGTAAGTGTGTGTATATGATCGCAATGGCAGTTTGGCGCGTGGTTAGGGTATCGCCCATTCGGGCACTTCCGACTAGAACAGTCTTACCTGTTAATCTATTTGTATATAAGGGGGTTGTTGTAAGGAGGGGTTGTCCTAACTGAATGATTGAACGGCAAGCAACGCATAGCCAAAATCGTAAGATCTACTCACCTGAAAATTTTTCTGAAGCTTCCTTTTGGATTGAAAGTGAGCACCAAAACACAAATGGGCCAAAATGCCGATACAATTTTGTGTAAGAAACATCACAAATAACACATCTACACAATTGTGCTTGAAAAACGTTGCATCATGAGAAAGTGGCTAAAGCAAATGTCAATCTTAAGCATAAGATTTGAAGCCGTGGAGAGAACTAATACTTTTGAACATTTTATGATTTGAAACCAACTCGTGCTGCACGGCCAATAGTAGAAGATACGATCGTACTCCAGTCCTTGAAATCGACGCGTTCATACTAACCAACGGACGGAGAGGCAGATTGGTGGTTCTGAGCAAAAATATATCTACTTTATTGGGTCGGAGATGGCTTATTCTGCCTATTACATATATATTTTCAGAAAACCATATTCCTTATTAACTCATTTTCAATGGGTTCCATGTAAGAAAACGAGAAAGAAGGGCCTTCTTCGGCAGGCTGAAGATTAAATCTCTCCTTCAGACCCAACCTCTTCATAATGCTCATAGTGCTTTGCCCATATCTAAGAAGCACAGTGAAAATAGTTAATGCCAAGTATGGTTAAGATATCTTGATAAACAAAAAGTTTTTCAAACAACTTAATTTTAGACTGATTGTTCCTATGGAAGCTATATGATATAGTAGTCCGATGTAAATACGATTTTGCATAAATGTTGGGAGAATAGTGGCACATATAAATGCCAAGTTTGGTTAAAATATCTAGAAAAACAAAAAACTTTTCCATTAAACAACTTAATCTTCGACTGATCGTTCCTATGGCAGCTATATGATACAGTGGTCCGATAATGATAGGATTTTGCATATATACCAGGAGCCTAGTAAACCTAATAAATGCCGAGTGTGTCAAGATATCTTGATTAACAAAAAAGTTGTTTAAACAAGAACCTACTTTTCGACCGATCGTTCCTGTGTCAGCTATATGATATAGTGGTCCGATCCAGCCGGTTCCGAGAAAGAGACATACAAACAGGCTGACGGACAGACGGACAGACGGACATGGCTATAGCGACTCGGCTGTTGATACTGATCAACAATATATATACTTTATAGGGTCGGAGATGTCGCCTACTATGCGTTACACATTTCACGACCAAATTATAATACCCGCTGCAAGGGTATAAACATAGCATATACATAATGTAAATATGCATAATTGTTATTGTATATCTGTATATATCTCTCAAGGTTCTCTTTAATAGCACCTTGAAAGCATTTGTTAAGCATCCCTTGGTGTACAAATAATTGATATGATTTTGTGTATTGCAAATAACTGGTAGTTCCCATGTGCTCGCTATCCTTGGAGCTTGCTTTCCTACACTTCGGGTTATTGTGGTTTGTGTTGTCAGCTGGTTGACACTGAGATTGATAACCAGGAATATTCGTTAGCACACACGTGATGGCTTAACCCAAATTTTGTGCATAGCCTCTCTTTTCTGTTTTATATCCGCTTTTATACTTTTCTAGAGGGTCTCATAGTTTTACCACGAAATATGTAATACGGAATGAATGGTATCAACACTCGAATCGATGTCTGCTTGACTGTCTGCCTATCTGTCTGTTCTCTAAAATTGTAAAACTATTGCCATGAAACTTTGCAAATGTCCTTCTTTTTATGACAGGAGTCGTATATCAAATAGCTGCCATAGGAACGATTGGATAAAACTATTAAAAAAAAATTGCAGTGAAAAAGTTTGTTTTTCAAGATATCCACACAATTTCGCTCACATATCTGCAAACCCGTTAGCCATATGCCTAAAAGGAAATTTAATCTTCGACGTGCTGTTGTTTTCATTATCTGCAATTTTTCAAGAATCTGAATTTGTATCTTCTCAAGACTGAACTTACCACAAAGAAATTAAATGCTTTTTGAGAAAAATTTTGAGTGTCGGTGTTTTTGCATGTTTATTGTCGTTTGTTAGCCATGCTACGTTTTTATATGCAAAACAAACTACTGGTTTTTGGTGTCTTGTCGGCAACTGTATTTTTAACAATCTACACGACAGCAGCGTTAAACCGCAAAATATGGTTAAAAGGGAGGGTTTCAGTGAGGATAACTAGCTAAATTACATGAAAAAAAGTACAATATGAATACAAATTGTAATGCGTTTTCATTTAAAAAATATTAATTATAAACTACTAGACAGGCTCGCGTTCATGTAGTGGGCTATCATTTAAATTGAATTTTTGATACACATATGTATGGGTTCAACTTGGGCTCAAATTTTTTTTATATTTGCTTTTTACCCTGTAACCATGGAAAATGTTCAAAAGGAGTATAATGATTTGGTACATATGTATAATACAGGTAAAAGAAGGCACTTTTGACTTTTGGGTGAATACTAGAGAAGAAGAATTTTAGTCATGTTGGCCTATAGTTTATGTTTTAAAGAATTTGTAGCGTACCACGCTACACGCTGAAAACCAAAATATTATATTGATTGCGGGTACAGGGGCTTTTGTAGTCGAGCAAGCTCGACTTTAGCATTTTTACTTGTTTGGTTTTTAATTCGTTGTACTTTCTTTATACTTACCTTTGCTGTGGACAAGTCAAATGGCATGTTGACAGGTGGGCGTAGCTAAAATGGAGGGCGTCGTTTGATAATTGGAACTGGCTGAAGAGCTAATTGTGAGAACTGGCGAGTGTGCAGGAAATCTGATAAATAGTCAGCGACGAGAGACAAACTCAAAGCGAAACCCATACCAAAATAATCCAGATATAGTCACATGTTGCATTTGCATCGTTTGAAACTGAATGCGGATATTAGATGACAAAGCGTAAACAAAACATTCGAATGGCATTGGCATTGGCATCTTATGGACGAATGATGAACGATATGCTGCACAATGCGGATACACCAAACAGCGAAAACACTGTGAAGCGCTTCCTGTCTGAGCTCGACTCCCATTTCATCATTATGGAGTAGCGCCCTGGAACATTTTTTGGAAACAATTGGCGCAGCGTGGGAGCCACACTGCAAAATAACACAGTAAACCAGTAGATGATCGACAATAATGGTACACAGGACTTGGACAGGTACAACAGAGTGTTCGGAAAAATTCCATTGTTCACCGCAGCACCCAAGCGCACTACAGGTCCTGGCGCGCTTTGAGACACACGATACCACTTCAAAAACTGGCAGGCAAAGGGGAAATAACGAGGCTAATAGACGGTATCGAATTTAACTCTAGCAGATAATCATCTCGGGCTCTGTCACGTCTTTCCGCTTGCGTGTGTGTATTTGAGAACATGTCTGTGAGAAATTGGGGTAATTGTCTAGAGATACACTGCACTGACAAGTGTGTCCTTTCTGGTCCTTGAAGCTATTGCTCTAAGGTTAAGGAACTAAGCAACTGCTGCTGCTAATTACTCCCTAACTCTTTCTATATGGCGCACGAACCATCGTTTGGGATACCTTGCCTTTTCTGACAGTTGGCAGCAAAGAAGCGGACAGCCTGTCTGATTCCTGTGTTTATCGAAAACCGCCAACCTGTCGTAAGTAATTAAATGTAATTTTGGCTAGCCATCTATCGATCTATGTAAGAACACATGGATGGTCGAGATATGCGTGAACAGAATAAGGTATTGCGTGCAGCCTTGGAACGGTTAGCAGTTGGCTCTACAATTTACTACCATTTGAATTGTGCGTCCCGAAAAGGGCTCGATGGCGTTTCGATTCTGGTTTCAATTGTCCCATAATTATTTAGATATCAAGCCAAAATTTTAACAAGAGTTCTAGTCAATGAATATGTACATTGTCAAAGTGTGCTCTCAACCCTTTCTGGTTGCCGTGAGGCACGACTTAAATAATAGCTTTGACAATTCAAATTAAACATTAACTAACAATATATATATATATCTATTATATACATATATATATACATATGTTATTTGAGGACTTGTTAACGAACTTATTAAGCGTAACAGCAACATGCAAATGTACAGAAGCAACTTAGAAAACAGCTAATGATATACGTACGCACTTAAATATGTACAATTCATACGCATATTATTAAAAGTATAAGTTTCCGTTCGTTTTCAAATCCCCCTTTTAAGCAATCGTCAGGGGCTCAACTGTCATGTGCTGCCCGCAAATAGAGCAATTAAGTATCGAGTACCGGAATGTAAACGTGTTGTAACCATTTCCACACAATCCATACATCTGGTTACTATTGGGGGTTCCGGGTAGGCAAGTGAAAATTGGATTCAAGTTAAAAGAAAGAACTTGGCACAGGCTAGGCACAAATACTCCTATTATTTATAATACATTTGGTGAGCAATTGTCGTTATCTCTCAAACTATTGCGCAGCTCTCGTTTTCAATTCCATTTTTCGTTTAATTAAACAATTGTGCCAAAACAGGCAATAAATCAAACGCGCACACAACATGATGTTAGCTCCATACGCAATATCCCCAGGATATTATATGCAATTTGCTTTTTGGTAAAACTAAAACAACGTTATATGCTCAACAACGGCCACAGTTAATGAGATTAAAATACGCAGCGGGGGTCCTTTTGAATCCAACGCCGCGGGTTGTTTGCGCAATGCAGGGAAATTTAACAAGTAAAAGTGCTTTGGTCTGAATTGCCCGACTAGAAGATACCCGGAACCCAGTGCCGAGCTATCATTGCAAACATTTAAATTTTATTTGATATATACACAAAAGCGCAAAACTTGCGAAGTTTATGTAGCGGCTTTGCCACATATGACGGAAAATGTATTCTTGAAATAAGGGATCCGAATGTGTGTAAAAACCAAACGGAATGAATGTACCCTTAAAAATGAGTTGATCATTTCAATTTTGGGGGAAACTAAAGGTGGTATCCAAAAAGTGAAATCTCTCTAGTCACAAATACATCGAAAATGTATCTGTGTATCTGGCACATAAATTTCGAGTCATGCTTAAGGAACCATGCCTCAATGGAAACTGGAGGAGATAACAAAAAAAGTGATGTCATATATCCTGTGTATGAGCACGAGTATATATATTTTGAATTTCAAGTCTGTATCTTTTGTTATTTCTTGTACGACTCAGCTCTTCATCCTGAACAGGGTATAACCTGAACCGTCTTCTACCCAACACCATCATCAATAATTTAGTAAATCGAACGATACTTGATTTGTGCATACTATTCTAAAATCCAAATGGTATGTTTGGTAAATGTAGCTCTTCAAACTTATGAAAATCGAGATTTCGATATCGATTTTGATTGATTGCTTGGAAAGGAGCAACTTACCAATTATCGGAAACAAGCACATCCTGGGGCACTAGAAGGACCTACGCTTAAAATTTCAAGCCCTAGCTATTATTGGTTCTGATATTGACGCGTTCATACATACGGACAGAAGGACAGAACATTTGTTAAACGTGGCCATTTCATATTTGGTTTCCATTTCATACGAAAAATGGCAATATATCATTGCGTTTTGTTATTAATTAAATAGCGAATAGAAGACGGCTATTGTTCTATTTCGCGCTGACGTATGAGAACATCGAACATTAGAACATCATTTGGGACAGTATATAAAATAAATTTCGGTTGAGGCCATAACCGACCATTACTGTTTATACTTCATTATGCTCATGTTCTGAAACTTTAAGAAATAATTATTATATTTTTATGTGCAACTTCTATCTCTATATATAAAACTGTTTGTCCTGACTGACTGACTGGCTGACTGACTGACTGACTGGCTGACTGACTGGCTGACTGACTGATTGTTGATCAACGCACAGCCCAAACAGTAAGAGCTAGGAAGCAGAAATGCTCACTGTAGTTACCTTATGTGATGAAAGTGAACGTTAAGACGGGGTTTCGGGAAATTCCACCCGCAAGTGTGGAAAAATCGCGAAAAACGTTTGTATGAAACTTTTTTGTTTACCAACCGAACGGCCTCGACCTCAATTTTAAAGTTCTTTGTTCAAATTTATTTGAGTGGTGTTTCGCAGTTTTTGGAAAATCCATCCCTCATATTTTTGCAGAATCGAAGCTATCCTGGTGGAAAATGCGGATTAAAGATATTTTTGGCGAAGTTTTAATTTTGTTCGATTTGCCTCAAACTTAACTTAAAAATTGTACTGTGCAAATTTGGCAGAAAACTGTTGCATGCAACATTTTTACTAACCATCGGGTCGGCTCAAAGCTCATTTTCAGAGATCTTCGTTAAAATGTATTTGACTCGCCTTTCGGAATATCCACCGCTTTCGGATGGAAAATGCAAAATTTCGTTTAATTAACGAAAGCTTACTTTTCGGCTGCAAACATGAGCGGAAATTGTTGATTCAAACATATGCTTCTTTATTCGTTTCAAATAGAAGTGGGGTTCAAGATGGTACGGGCAGAATTGAACTTTCCACAGGCGGAACCTGGGGGAATACGTAATTTCTAATATTTTTACCACAAGACTTGCCTCAGGCAAGGCCGGGTAATACCCGCTTGTGTAATATATATAAACACGAAATGAGATTCGTTGTTTGTGTTTTCTTTGTTAATCAAGTAACTCGAGAGGGCGTCTCAAAAGGGATGGAGAGGGGCGTTGCGCGAAAATCGTATCGGCCTCACCACAACGTACGCGGACAAAGTCGAATCGGAAAATGGTAGTATAAAATAATAATAAATCGTATATTTAAACAATATCTATTGAATTATTAACTTAGTGAATTTAAATTAATTTTGTACTACTAAAATCAAAAGAAGAAGTTTCTTCCATTATATATTGCTTAACTTTAAAATGTTAACTAGTTACAAATATTTAACCTAAACCAAATCAAGCACAGATCCTAAACACTTTTTCCACTTTAAAGTCACGTTGAGAAGAAATTCTTTTTGCATATTAAATCGAATTACGAATGTAAAATGATGCAGTGAAGCGTGTCTAATGTGGGGCGTAATTCAACTGAATTCGCTTGCAAATTAATTGTTAAAAAAAAACAATATGCAATTCAGAATTAAAACAAAAAAATATTTATTGTCCTCTGCTATGCTGTTTATTTAAGCGATAAATGTGAAAATTGTCAATCAATTAAAAAGTTTTTCAACAGCGTCGCAAAATTAACGTGCAAACACATCAGGCGCGATTTTTAATTTAATGTTTTGGGTTTTGTTGCTGCGGATGTTTATACTGCTTTGTGTAAGCTGCTCCATCAGGATTTATAGCGCAGTAACTGGGTAAGGACCACATGCTGCGACAGCCTTCGCATTGTTATGCCTTTGCAAAATGTATTATAATTATACCCTGAACCCATTGAAAATGATTAACCATTTGTGGGTATTATGTTTTTGTGCATATGTATGTATGTAATAAGCAGAGGAAGGCAACTCTGACCCCATGATATATGTATTATTGATCAGGGCGAAAGAGCTGAATCAATTTAGCCATATCCATCTATGCCAATGAAACAAACATGTTGCTCTTCTCTTTAATAAATTGATTTAGACTGCCTCTACGGCAGGCTTCCGCAAAATATTACATATATTTATTAACACATGTAATACATCACCTAACAAACATTTAAATCCTATAATTCTTTCAATACACATTTGCGCTGCTCTGTTGGTGGGTTGCTTATGTGTAGTACTTCAAAAGTGAAGTGTTTGAGGTAATGCTATTCTTGTTGTTATATTTTTGTTGTCTCGATGTTCGACGTGTCGCAGCTCTTAATGCGGTCCTTTACAATATCTGTTTATGCGGTGTATAATGTAAAAGGGGTATAATAGTTTTGTGCAAGTGTATGTAACAGGAAGAAGGACGCATGTCAGCTCGCCCGTCTATAAGAACGCGTCGAATTCGAAAACTAAATGAGCTCGAGGCTTAAAATTTTGAATATAAGATAGATAGACTCAAAGTTCATGCTTTTAAGTATGTTCGCGTGTATGGTGGAGCATATGGATTTCCCTGCAGTATTAAAATTCTATATATGCATAAATCACATAATATATTTGTCAGTATTAGCTTGTATTCGTCAGATGTTAATATCGTAATGTTGTCATATATGCGATGGAATAATAATTTAAGATCCAATGCACTTTCTGTGTTTCTGGCTTTGCATTCTTCCACTCTTAATAAACTGCACTTGTTTTTCTACAGCTGCAATATACTTAAAGAGAGGTAATTTCTTTTTGCTCCCAAGCAAAGCATATTCGAGCCCTTTGCTAATAGAATTGAAGGTTCTCATTGTTGTTGCAGTTACAGATAGTCTGATTACGTTAATTGCTCCTGTTTCGCTCTTTGCCGTTCCGCAATAGTTTTTGCATTTTTTTTTTTAGAAATGCTGCTTTCTGTCAATGGTTTAGTAAGCAATCTTAATATTTTCATGCGGCACACTTAAGACAACTGTAGTCGAGTTTGCTCGACTTAAATCATTATACTTATATATATTAAATTAATAAACAATATGTCCAATACATAATGCTTAAGCAGGTGCTTGAAGATGGACCTACAACCCACAAGCTCATATGCGCAACATACGCAGCCGCATCGCTGCTTAATCCGCTTGCGATACACTTAAAGAATAGTAATGTCACATAACTTCCGATCTTCGGGAAATTTGAAGGTCGTAAATGTTGTATTCATGTGTGTACTACCAAATCACAAGGCTCTTGCCTTACAAATTGATTTTTTCAATATGGGAGAATGGGGAGAGGTATCGAAGAAGTTATCAAAATGGATTTTTATCGATAATATGAAAATGGCACGAGATATCGAAAAAAAATGAATACCTCGTTTTGGGTATTGTATTAAGGGACAGGCAGACGTGCGGACGGACATAGCCAAATCGACTCAGGTCGTCGTCCTGATTAAAAATTGATTTGCCATATGTCTTATTTCTAAAGTTCAGGGTATTACAATTTTTAATGACTTAATAATTTTGATACCCATTTTAGAAAAAAATCTAATTTCCGTTTACTTTAAGTTCCGTTTATGCATTAAATTTGATTCCTAATACGTTTGTTTAATTCTATCAGCTTAAGGTAAACTCTTTTTGGAATTGTTCAGGTTTTAAACTGAGTTTTTTACCATCAATTACAAACGTAACCGTGCTCTTATCCAAATATGAGCGTTACTTTTCTCTGAATTTATAACCAAAATATGATAAACAGCAGAGGGTTTCATTTTCTTACTCCTATGAAGACATTGACCGACGACCAAAACAGAAATGTATCCCAAATGTGCTATATTTCTGCAATGTTATTTTATCTTGATTGAAGCGAAGTCTGGACAAGCAGCTTGCCATACTGTCAAGCTGGATGCGTTGTGGTTAGCCAGACAAACAATTGGCACAAGGACATAAGCACACATGGCAGACATTCTGTAGCATCACGTTTGATACTATATGTATCAATGCAACCATTTGGCGATGAATCGATCAGTAAATTTCGAAAGTGACAATGACTATGAAAAATTGACAACTATTATTGTCATTAGCTAGGATTTATGAGCGGCAATTGTGCCGGGACTTCCGATGGCTCCGAACGCAACGAGGGTCGCCTTGAATAATGGTATACAGCAGCAAGAGCATTAGAGGGAATTTGTCAGCGCACCACGTAATTAAAAGGCTCGTAGGAAGCCTTCTGGAAACCCCGTGCAGGCAAAATTATTTAATTGATAAATTGTGTCGCATGCTGTGCCCTCACCAAGCATCAGCACAATGGACAACAAACAGCGAACAACAGGCAAAGGCCAACCGCATCCCCAGAACGGTTTGTCAGTTACATGAAGTTGACATTTATGCGTGTTATTGTTATTGTGTGAATGCCCCTGGCCAAGAGGTGTCCATCTCTATTCTCCCGGCAAAAACTCCCATTGAGAGCGTATCCATTACTTGGCCAAACAATTACTTTTATGCAACATTCAATGGTTGACTTTTTTGCTCATATTTTCAACTCGGATGCATGTATGCAGCACATTTTTTGCCGTCCACAATTGCTGCCAGCGGCCTGCCTTGTCCTGGATCCTGTGGCCACTTTTGACTTTGTTCATTGTTATTGCAATTTTTCCAATTTATGGCACGTTTTATACGATGGGCTCGGCAAATGGCGGCTCTTTTCGACATTGGCTTTGTTAAACCATGTTGCAGTTGTCGTTTTTTTATTGACAACTTCCTAAAAGTCGTTATTATGAAGAACCGAGTTGCAAGCCGTGTTACAGTAAAAAGCCTTGGCCTAGACGAATTGCTGTAATATTATGTCAAAACTATGTATATTTTAATGTAGATAAAATTTAGCATGAAAATTAATACCGATTTGTAACCCCTTTTTTTATATCGATACAAAAGCAGTTAATACTTCTAAAATTACTTTGGACTAAAATGAAAAACATTGCATCAACCACATATCTCAGGAAGGTCTGCTTTATAGACACTCCTGTGGAACTACTTAGAGACTAATTAAAGGCAAATTAAATAACACGTCAGGAGTGTTCCACTAGTAGATACCCTAAACATTTTCGAACCTTCTCTTCTATATAAATACACAAAAACAGACACATGCCGAAATAGGCGCGACGCAGAGTTTACTGGGTATATCGCCTAAGCGCCCGGGTGTCACCTGTGCTTCGCAGGGATGGGGCTTGTGCTCAATAAAAAACTAGTCACTAATCACAGTCAACGGATCGTTAGTTAAGGGTCTGCAGATTGCAGACAGCGCTCACGGAGTACACAACAGAAAGGGTGCAAGGCATAGGACGCATAGGCTTGTTCCAAAAATAGCAAGCCGTATTAATTATAAGTATGAAGAGCCGTATTTATATTATTTTAACATCGCTCCATCTCCCATCACAGCTATTTAAAGCGATTCGGCCTTGACGTCACGGACGAGTGTTTTTGCTGCGCTCAAGGAATTGTAGAGTATTCCTAGCACATCATCTTGAAGAGTGCACAGTTTTCGGCTAGTATATGAGCACTGGAGGATTTGGGCTCTAAGCATAGCTTGAAGATATTAAAGCCAGATACACTAAACTATGGTATATGTATACACATTTTTTGCATTTTGTGTGAAATATTCAAATCCCAAAAATTCAATTATGCAGTTACAGTCAGACTTTAAGCTAGCAGAAGCAACTTTTCATTCGTTGATAAGGTCGAGTGTAGAAGATAAGCATGCTGCCGAAAATTTAACGTTCGCTCACGCAACCTTTGACCCCCAATTTAAACCCAAGAGGGTGAATTTCTCAAAAAGTTTGAAATAAGTAATAAAGTTGCATGCAACCATTCTCCCGTACATTAACAAATCTCTGAAACACGTATTTATTAAAGGGTGATTTGAAAAAAAGTTTGAAACAGTTCGACCGCAACTTAAGACAATGTCCCAAAAATCGGTGACTTGCGTTTTCCATCCAAGAGGATTGCGAAAAGTGTGAAACAATGAATTTCAACAAAGATCATTTCAAATGGGAGCGAGGCCAATCGGTTGGTATGCAAAGAGATTTCATACGACCGTTTTAGCGTCAAGTTAAACTGCGATGTAAGCTTCAGCCTGCTATTTCCTACGATTCGGGATATGCATTGATCACCAATCCGTCAGTGAATCAGGAGTCCTGGCCCAGTATAAACAGTTGTATATAGAAATGTTAATATAAATTATAGGTTAGTCATTCTTCAAAGCTGTGTGTTTATATTTCGATTATATAAAAACTAGGAGGGCATTTGTAAAGAGTGCCCGACTAGGAGGTACTCTGCATCTCCCTGAGCACCACACTATGTAGTGTGCGTTTTCGAAAATTTAGTTTAATTTATGCTTATGATACTTACGAAATGTGCAGAGCTTAAATATGGCATGCAAATGTATACCAATACCAAAACGGGGAAGATATTCAAAAGCTAAAATTTTCCTGTACACAGGACACATATACAAATTATATACTATATTGCATTTGTTGTGTAACTATCTCTATTGATCTCTAAAACCTAAGACCTTAAAAATTTGCTGATATTATGGAAAACGGGGAGCTATTAATAAGTTACAATTAACTTTATCTGTATGGTATATAAGAACTTATATTCAAAATATGAACATGACGTAAGCTATGGAGTTAGAGGTGCCTTAGTATTCCTGTTACATTCGCACAAATCCATTATACCTTCTTTATTCATTTTCAATAGGTACACGCTTTAATAAATAAACATGTATCGTGTATATGATTATTACAATCAAATGGTAAATGAGCAACGAGAAATGCGAATGAGACAATGAACAGGGCTTAAGTATATAATTTGAGCTATGAGTACATAGCCATGGATGCAATAACAATAAAAACTGCAAAAATGGCTGTTTGTAAAAACTGTCAACGGAACGCATGCCACGCCCATTCTCTCTTTCAATGCACCGCCTGACCAGTATTGTTGTTCCTTTTGTTGTTTTCAGCTGTAATTACGCGGTTAAGTTAATAATACATTTTTAACTTGTTTTTTAAATCAACTGTTGGATACGCATAGCTCTCAGCGGCGCCCTGAACAACCTACGCCCCGAGCACCGGCTTTAATCTACAGTTGAATACAACTCCAGCCAACGGTTGTTTGTTGTGGTTGTTCATCGCGCGACTTGCGATTGGTGACTGGGCAGCTCTTCGTCTAGCTTGTAGTCAAACCATTAAGCCACCAGCCCCATGCTTTCTCTCTCTCGCAGTTGGCCAGGGCTTTCCTTCCCGCTAAGCAGTCCGTCTGTCATGGCTTAAAGACTTTTTGAACATTACCAGCTGGCAGAAACAACAATAACTGCTTTGCTTACTCTACGATCGTTATGGCACTTTCGGTGCTTTATTTCGATTATGTGCATATAATAATTTGAAAAACTTTACATTTTTACAATTTCACATGGTAAATTTGGTGTCTCCTGCTCTTATAACCTACGAGACATGATGTGCTGAAAGTCAATCACCCTTTACCCCTTATTTTACCATAACCAAAAACAGAGCAAAAATACAAAGTATGCTTGCCTGGCTCTCACTTCGTCCTCGTTGTTTTTGAGCCTCTGCATCCTGGTCGCATGCGTGTCTATTGTTTATGTTATAATTGCACTTCACCGGACTTTGTCATAGACACTCATAGATGATGTGTCACGGCATCGGTAACGCAGTTGGCATTATATCAAGAGTCTCACAGATCCCTTTATCAATATCAATATATGCATCTTTGAGACCTAGTCACGCACATAGGTCAACCACATGGCAGGCCGAAGCCAGCAACTCTTTTGCTAATCCAGGAGAGGGTTAATGAGTTTGTTGTGCATCTGTGAACACGCACTCGATCCTGTATTTTGATCGTCAAATGAATATAAGACTTTGCAATTATTATTTAAAATATGATCCAAAGGTACTGAGTCTTTAACTTGACTGCAGGTCCGGCAGATAATATGCGTCCCGCTGTACATTTCAACGAATGTAAGACTAAACTTTTAAGAAGAGAAGCCCAGGTAATTTTTATTTATTCAAAACGAATATTTTAGAATATTTGCATTAAGTCAACTTTAGCAGTTAGGCCTATTAATGTATTATTAATTGACTAACGACTTCAAAATTGGATTAAAACAAAATTACCATTACCACCATTCTTATATTACCTACTCGACCTGCCTGTCAAAAAAAACACATGACACATGTCAAAATAACCAAGTACAAGTACAACGGACATTTAAACATTTGTTGGCTAAAATACACACATGCATCCATCAATTATTCATTTTATGGCTTTGTGCAAATGTAAGTCACAGAACCATAAAGACGATCCACCAACCCGAAATCTGATACTATTTTCGTCCTGACTGACTGATTGACTGATTGGCGATCAACGCAAATTCCAACCCGTAACCTTAACTTATGTGATGGAGGTGCACGCTGAGACAAGGTTTAGGGAAGTTTCACTCGCAATTGTGAAAAAATAGCGGAAAACGTTTGTGTGATAATTTTTGGCTTACCATCTGATCGGCCTCAAGCTCACTTTTGAATTCATTTCAGGGTGCTTCACACTTTTTGAAAAATCCATACCTCATTGGTTAAATGGCGGTAAAAGAATTGGTGGATAAGTTTTGTGTTGAAACTCCTACTCAACATTTTTTGTGACTACTGATTCTGATCAGCAGAAGATTAACATTGCTAAAATCCGTTGATTCAAACTTTAAATTATTAATTCGGTGATAAGTTCTCGAATGAAAAAAAATGTTGTTTATCAAGACGTCTTGACCAAACTCGAAATTTATTAGATATACATATATGTTCCTAATCTTTTTAAGATCCCAAAACTATATAATATAGCTCTATAATAAGAATCTTTCGAAAAGCTAATTTTTGTTAGGAAAAATATTTAGATTTCCAAGATACTTTCAGTAAAGTCAGCATTTACGAACTTCACTACTGTCATAATAACAATAAGGGTATAATGGCTTTTTTGCAAATGCATGTACCAGGCATAATTCGCATCTCCAACACCATAAAGTGTGCATATCCTTGTCAGCATCAATAGCCGAGTGGATCTAAACATGTCCGTCTGTCCGTTCAACCATCCGTCTTTCCTTTTATTTGAACCTTTAAGAGCTGAGGCCTCCTCCTAGTGCCTGCGCAGATCAAGTGTCTTTCAAATCATGATAAAACTGACACGTTTCCATGCAGTAGATGAAAGTCAATGTAGATATATTATTTTCTGATCATATCTTTTAGGATTTTAAAGCTATAGTCAGCCAATTTTGATTTTGTGGATAACGGCCTCCAGTTCATTTTTAGCTTGACGCTCAAATACCTCTAGATAGGAATAATTTTCAAAAGCTAAGGCTGAGCAATTGGATAGACAGACAAAAGTGGGTAAAAAAGGTATAATTTTTATGTGCACATATGCACATGTGTACAGGCAAAAGGAGGCATATCTGACTCCATAAAGTGATCAGCATCCTTAGCCGAGTTGATCTAGCTTTGTCCGTCTGTCCGTCCGTCAGGACGGATCGTAGAGCCTGTAAGAGCTGCAGACTTAAAATTTTAAACGAAGGTTCTCCTAGTGCCCGCGACGTACGATTTTTTTCCGTGAGTCGATAACTTGCTCCGTTTCCAAGCATTTTAACGGAGTCCTCTGTTTTGAGCAAATATCTTAGATTTTAAGAGCTAAAGTCAACAAACTTAACATGCAGCTCCTCTAATAGTATATATATAAATATATTTTTGAGTATCTTTTATTTTGTAGCTATTGCCACCCCTGCCTGCACCCATTAGTTATAAATCAAACAAAAAAATTAATTGGATCGACCCACTAATTAAAGCCACAATTGTAAAGCAAATGTTTTTTGAGGATACGACGAATATTTCATTAATATCGATTAAGATACACAGAAATTATTAAAGACAACGTGTACTCATATTGACACATGTTTGCGTCAGATTGCGCAAAGAATTTCCGTATACACACACACACACGCGTCTTCAATAAATTTTATCAACAGAATTACAATTGTGATTAAATTGTTTTCTGTGTTGCTATTTAAATCCGTTGTTTTTCACTGAAAGTCGCTTGTTCGTGTGGCTGTTGATTTGCGATCTGTTAAGGGTTCGACTCCTGATTGGGGGACCATTTGTATTGAATATGTTTTATTACTGCAAAAGCAATCAACTAGCTCGTCGCGCAAGCTGCATTTTGTGTTGGCGAAAGGGGGTAAGAGAGTCAGGAACTCTCGACTAGTACTTCTAAAATTATTTTATATTTTTAATATTTGGGGAAGTGTGGGAGGTTCCAAGAAAGGCAACGTATCTGTATACACTAAATACCTACATACCAATCTAGCCTTTAAATGAAAAAGATAACGAGATCTGAGATCGATAAGTATGCACAGATGACCACACGAAAAGATTGACGGAGATTACTGGACGGAAACAGGTCAGAATTTTGATACCGAATATATATATGCAATATACTTTATGGGTTCGGAGATGTATCCTTCTGCCTGTTCGTGCATTTGGATTTTGTTTAGGGTATAAAAACAGCATACCTTTTAATTAAGTTTCTGAAGCGATTCTGGCAAGTATTGTGACTTACACGTAAATGTTAATCCAGTTAGAATTTCAAATACAACCTCTCGGTCACCCTTTCAGTACCGTTCTATTTCCGTTTCTCTATGTTAGGCGCATCAAAAACTAAGCGCCCACACAATTACCAAATTGTGAGCAGTTCTTTCACGCCCCATTGGCCATTTGACAAAATGCATCCTGTTTCAAAATCGTATTATAAATGAATATAAACGTATGCGTAGAAAAGGATTATGCCAGGACTCAAAGCCCGATTAGTTGACGTTGACACATTCCAGGAAACGAGTTGAACATTAAATAAACGCTTGGTCAGCCTTCCAAATTAGAATTCAATGTAGAGTGAGCGAGCTAGGAATCGTATAAATGTTTACCTACACTTACATGCTCTCATACACTCATGTGCGTTAAAAAGAAAACCCACCTTGAACACAATACATATTTGGCACAGGCGGCTTCAGAGGCTGGATGGGTGTGGCAGCGAGCGCGAGTACGAGTGATCTTGGTACAAGGCGGTGGCGGTGACGGTGACGAGGTGCCAAACCCCGGACCAGCTGTTGAACGCCCAGTAGCTGGCTAGCAGCCGGCCTATTTCTTGCGCGCGTTCGCATTTGTGCAGCGATTCATTTGACGGGCGGGAGTGTAACGCCCCCGTTTGTACATGAATGTGTACCCCGTACTGGTGAATATAGAACGAACGCGTTGCCTGTCACATGTCAAGCCGGAAGTGTGCAAAAATTAACTAAAAAAAAAAAAACAAAAGGGGCGCAAGCGAGATTCGCTTACTCTCTCAGTGTTTTGCTGTAATTACGTCTGCGCACAGGACTTGGGCAGGACTCGCATATAGCACCCTTTTGACGCCTGCAACGACAACGCACTAATATAATTATAGGCCGAGCCCGGAAGCGCTTCCATCAGCAGCCAAATAATCAAAGCATCCTGCACGGGGTGCCAAAGCTTTGTGCGTCTGCGCTCCTGGCGAGCGGAAGTCAATTTCTAGTCCTTGATGGATGGCCTCAAATACTACGGCACATGCCTAAAACCAACTCTGAATCCGCCTCATCACAATCTCGTCATCTTTGTGTGCACCGTATAATTATCAAAACAATGCGCGAGTATCGGCTTTCACGCATCCTGTAGAGACCAGGCCTGCACCCAGTCCTCACTGCAGCTGCCTGAAATCGAATAATTTTATTTCTACCTTTCTTTCTTTCTTTTGAATCTGTTTCCGATACAGTTACCAGTTGCCATAAAATCTAATTATAGATTTTAAATTATCACGAAATATATTGCGGAATTATTTTATACTGTCACAACTTTTAAGATCGACTAGCTATCGACATTCAGAAATTTAGCGCGTGCAAGACCTAACTCTATCTTTCATCAACTCTTCTTAGAGGGGATATAATGTATTTGTGAAAGTGTATGTAACAGGCAGAAGGAAGAATTCCCCATAAGGTTTATATTTATATTCTTTATCAAAATTAATAGCCGAGTGGATCTAGCCTTATCTGTAAGAGCTACTGACTTGAAAATTTGATCGTAGGTCCTTCTGTGGTGTGCGCACCTCGAGTGTGTATCAAATAAGTTGCTCCTATTTTGGTCAGAACGATATAGTCGATGTAGCCATGTCTGTCTGCCCGTCTGTATAAACGCGTCAATATTCTTAGGAAATTTTAAAAGATAGAATCTTGAAGTTTTAACTAATTTTTCTTGAATATTACACACAAATGAGTTTATCTCTTTTTGGGTTTCATTTATATTTCCATAGCATTGATAAATATCGTAATTTAAATAATTTTGTGGAGCATAACTCCGAGATTTTAATGGCTAGAGACATCAAATTTGGTATGTGTGTTATCGTAAGGATAAAGAATATTTAAATATAACAAGTAAGAGGTACTAGTCGGGAGCTCCCGACTAGGGGATACCCTGAACCCTCTTCTTCCAACATCAAATGCATATATATATTCTATTTTAGAAGCTATATGTCAAGTTTGGTGACTCAAGCTCATATTATTTACCAAATTGCCCAAAAAACAGGATATCGATATCGATTTTTATCGATTGCTTGGAAGTTATCGATTATCGAAAACAAACTCGATTTGCGCGGGCGCTAGGAGCATCTACATCTTTCAAGTCTCTAGCTCTTATAGGTTCTGAGATACTTGCGTTCATACATACGGACGGACCGACGGACGGACAGACAGACGGACATGGCTAGATCGACTCGGCTAGTGATGCTGATCAAGAATATATATACTTTATGGGGTCGGAGTAGCTTCCTTCTGTCTGTTACATACATTTGGATTTTGCACAAATACAATATACCCTTATACCCATTTTTAATGGGTTCAGGGTATAAAAATAGATTTGAAACGGCAGCTTGACGCTGGGTTCAGGGTATCCCTTAGTCAAGCAATCCCTGCGAGAGCACTAATACTTGTTTACTTCTACGTGAACGTGCATGCATGTCTACAAGAAAAATGAGTTTCATATGTGTAATGCAACACAAAGCCATAGAACGAATTTGCTGGCATATGTAAGAAATCGATGCAATACAGAAACAGTAGCTGCAGTAGCAGTACCAACAACAAGAATTTGAACAACAACAAAAACCAGTTGCAGTAAGTAACAATTTCCACGAATGCCGGAGCCTAATAACACAACAAAATGCATTTAATAAGCAACTGCAAATGGCAATCTGAAAAATTCAAAGCTGAACTGGTAGAGCAAGTGTAACAACAACAGCGGCAATGGTGAAGGGCTGGAAAATCAGTTGCCTGTGAAACAGAGGGACTGCGCCAGATTCGGAAGCTGCCCCAAGCAACCGTGGCCAATGCGAATGTGCGATGATCGTTTCCTGTCGATAAGATCCGCCTAATAATAATTTTTATTAGCCTGCAATGCAAACCTTTTGTAAGCCCCCGAAGCCTCTTGCCTGTCGAAGAGTACCGAGAGCCTGCAGCTTGCAATCACGGCCAACGGCAGCAACAACTGTGCAAATTATCGAAAGTTGAATATAACTACCACCAGAGCTATTAAAAAAAATATAGCACGAAACATAGATACTCTAAATATATTTTATTGAGTACCTATTTCATAACCTAATACTTAGTGGGATTTAGTATAATGAATATAATTAAGTTGTGTGTGTTTAACAGGCACTAAAAGGCATCTCTGACTCTAGAAAGTATAGAAATTCATCAGCAGCGTCTCTGTATGTACGCTTTGAAGTTATATTGACAAGAGGTGTCCAATATCATCTATCATTACATAGATACAGAACATATTATATAGTCATCCGAATCCGGCAGATAATTGAATGTTTGTTAAGCTGTTCTATTTCTATAGGGTATCAAATGCTTGCAAGATGCTCAAACATTATAACTATAGATAACAAATATAAAACGCACGCATTGTTCATAATAACGACGAATTGAGCCAATATATCCAATTATACCTATTAAAAACAACTTTTATGAACTAGAATGGGAGCAATAAGAGCTTTCGATTTACGGTTTCCACGAGATATACATAGGTCAATGCTACTGAATATCAAATATGCTATCACAAATAATAATACATGTTTGCATACTAAATGCATACAAGCGTATTCGATCTAAGCAATTAGTGCAAGCTGAATGTCAAAGTCAGTGTATCTTTATTTAGTGTGCAAAAGCATCAGCAGTGTTGCCAACAGCACTGTTAACAGTCGCAATGGCTGCTCTAAGTGTAGTACAAAAACAGAAGTCGTCGCAAGACGCATCCTCCAGATGCCAGTAAGCGCAACCAGTTTGTGGTTCCAAGCTGACGATGGGTCGCTTGCACAGACAGTGGCAAGTGAAAGATAGCTGCTGCGGGGAGTGGTCCGGTGGGTTTGCATGCCTGCAGCAAATAAAACACAAATACACGCACAAAATGGTAAACAGCAACAGCAACAGCAACACCAACAGCAACAATAGCAACAACAACAACAGCGCGACAGCTTTGGCGGCCATTGCGCTGGCTCCGACGTAGATGGCGACGGCTGAAACTTGGGTTTGCCAAGTCGCCAAGTCGCCGTCGTCATCGGCGTTGCTTCCGTGCCATGTGGCAATCAGTCACGTTGAAGGCGTTGTCCATTGTTTGTGCCAGTACGCAGGGTCGTTTTCGCCTTCTACTCTCCAATCGCAAAACACTGCTCGCTGTTGCGTTTCAACTTTTGCCTTTTGTTCTCTCTTTCCCCTATCTTCATTGATCTAGCTCCTTCTCTTTCTTTTTTCTGTTGAACAATTGTTGCCATTTTGAGTGAAACTTGGGCCGGAGCATCCGCACTCAGTTTAGGGAAAGAGTCTTGCGCAAATACATTAAAAACAACAGCTTATAAATGTAAGCCCAATTATAGCTAGGCTAATGAGAGGTTTATTTCGTTGCTGCCTTGCAGTTTCATTTGAAATTTCTGCTTTCCGTCTGGGTGAATGGGTGTGGACACAGTCCTAAGTGGCGGCCTATTTCCATAATACATTTGGAACATTTCGCACTTTTATCGTCTACCTCAATATGACTTACACGCGTATATAAATATAAAATATATCTGGCCGCTACTGTTTGGATCAATGCATGAAGTGAATTTCCACTACTACCGAATAAAAGATATTAAAGAATTGTATTCCAACAACAATAAGCTTTCGTTAATTGCCGCATTCTTTATGCAAAAGGTAAAAAATGTACAACACGTGTCAAATAAAATGTCGATCTTTGACAAATTATTTGTTCAATTTTCACAGTTCCAAAGTCATACTTGTTGAGTTTTCATGTATTGCCTTCAAAATATGTTTGAGGCTAATCGATTGAATAATGAATTTGTAAAATACTACGGGATTATTAAAAAAAAAAAAAATACATTTTGAAATTTTTGTTCTTGTATTTTGTATTTTCTTGTATTTTTTGTATTTTGCTTCTATTTTATTGAGATTTTTAACTGCTGAGTGTAATACTTAGCAAGTGGTGTTCTAAATGTTCTATTATAGCAACAATATATTAATTTGCGATTGAACCATAAAATAAAATAGATCGCTGGCACATTTTTTATCCATATAGTTTCCTCAGTGACATATGCGTTTATTCAACACCGTTAAATTCAATTCTTTGGCTCTTTGGCTGTTACGGCTCTAGTCTATTAGCCACTAGTCCTCCACATGGGAAACCTCCACTTTGGACTATCTTTTCAAATACATGAACATGTCATTACCCGCTTCTTCTGCATCCGATGTTCTCTAAAGTATGTTTCCGATGTTTCTCTCCACAAGTACAAGAATATGCTATTTGTCGTCCGAAAGAGGCTTATAGGGCGGTGGGATTCCTGCTGAGTTAGCGGTTTACCGGGTTTGGCGATCATCATGATTTTCGCACGTTTCCACTGCTTAGGGAAGTGACCAAGCCTGAGCATTGAGTTGTAAATCAACGCAAGCGCCATTATGCCTCTGTGTGGGAGTGCCTGGGCCTGGGCTGCTCTTTTCTCAATTTTATCGCATTCGGGGGACTTCTTCAGCTCGAGCGCTTTTAGCTGTGCCCCGATTTCAGCAGAGGAAATGCTCCTTATTGGAAGAGCCAACTGCAGTGGCGCATCGAGTGATTCAGTCACTTTACGGCACTGTGCAACAACGGCGAATCGGAATGGCCTTCTCCTCGTCAGATCGGAGCCAGTGGGTGGAAGGATCCTTGATCGGTGAGGTAAAAATTGTTTGCTTTTAATACTTCTGTTGAGTTCCCACACTGAGAAGCTGCTGTTGCCGTCATGCCCAGCTGTTTCTAATAAGCTGTCGAGATTTCCTCTTCGGGTCCTAGCCCACAGTTTTCGGAGCCGGTTGAACAGTGCGTGGGGATCTCCGTAGCGGATGTACAGCCTCCCCTTTTATAGGCAAGGAGTCACCTGGTTTCTGGGCTTAGTAGGGAGCTTCTGAAGGTGTGAGTGCGGGGCAACGTTTGCGGGGCTGCACGCTGTGAGGTCTTTAAGATCTAGCGTATTGAAATTGAACGTAGGTTCTCCCAGTATCCGCGCAGTAGGAGTTTACCTCCCATAATCAATAACTTGTCCCATTTCGACGCAATTAATAAAAATTGATATCGATCCGGGTTGTTTTAAAAAGCTAGCCACGTTTAACACGTAGCTTCTCTATAGTATACACAAATAAGGTACACCTCGTTTGCTGTATACCGCCCCTTACCCGACAATATCTAATGATAACAAGTAAGAGGTTCTAGTCGGGAGCTCCCGACTGGAGGATACCCTGAAGCTATATGTCAAGTTTGGTGACTCTAGCTCTTATTATTTACCAAAATTGCCCAAAAGACAGGATATCGATATCGATTTTTAACGATTGCTTGGAAACGGAGTAAGTTATCGATTATCGGAAACAAACTCAATCTGCGCAGGCGCTAGGACCACCTACATCTTTCAAGTCTCTAGCTCTTATAGGTTCTGAGATCCTTGCGTTCATACATACGGACGGACCGACGGACGGACAGACAGACGGACATGGCTAGATCGACTCGGCTATTGGTGCTGATCAAGAATATATATACTTCATGGGGTCGGAGATGCTTCCTTCTGCCTGTTACATACATTTGGCTTTCGCACAAATACAATATACCCTTATACCCATTTTTAATGGGTTCAGGGTATAATTAATTAGAGAAAGCGTTAGCACGTGGCGACATCGCAAAGTGGTAGAATTTTTGTAAACATGTGCACACATCATTCTTTTTTGAGTATTATTAATATAATTGCAATTGTTTGTAAATTATGTGCTATATGCTGTGCTGTTACTATAGTTCGTTTGTTTTTGATTTAATTTCAAATGTTAGTATGACGTTAAAGTGGCAATGCTAGCTAAAATCTGCCAAAGAGAACTAAGTCTATACTAAGCCGTTTAATCCATTGAAAAGGTACAAACTGTATTTTTTGGCTGAAGCTTTACCAATCGAGTGCGTAGTGCGAGCTGCTTCTGGTTTTGGTAGAAGATGGCTTTGGGTATCCCCTGTTCGAGCACTCCCGACTAAAGCACGCTTACTTGTTTATTGTTTTTTATTTTTTTGACCCTCACTGTCACTACAGCGTTCGAGCAAATGCAGTGTACTTACTACAATGCCAATATATTCAAGAAGCTTTCCTTCCGTAACTTGTAAAATTATGCCTCGTCGATCACTTTTACATAAATAATGTCACGAATATTTCAGGCCTTGCAGTACGATACATTTACTTTTGATTAAAGGAAATGCGTGTGAAAGATGGTTCGATTACATCCACATATTTATCAATCTTAATAAATATAAACAAACTCTATTCGCCAATCCAGTGAGTAACTAGTTATTATAAAATAAAGAATACAATAACAATTATTATTTCTTGCAGTATTTAAGAATGCTTTGATGGCACTCTTTCATTCACTCTTCTATCCAATGGCGCACGGTGTCAATTAAAGGTGTGGAAAATGTAGTCTTGACATGCAAAATAACAATTTACATCAGCCAGGCCGAGAAAAGCCGTTAAGGGTTAAACTGAAACAAGCTACGTCAAATGATGTCCTCCAAGGAGGGCGCTTTGAAGTGTTCTGGAGGTTCAACTCATTTTCTGCTCTCTGTTTTTTAAAAATCCTATAAATAAATATACAATATAAATGTACATGTACGAGTATTGTAAAAAGAATCCCAAAAAAAGGGTCGGTCACCTCCGCAATCTAAGTATGTCGGAATCTTGCATTGGCCCATATCGCTTAGAGAGCTACTTAGTTACCAAATGTTACCTGTAGTTTCTCGTCAGGTCATTTAAATTTTCATTTTTGAATAGCCCCATACCGTGAAAGCAAACACATAAACAATTTGATTCAAATCATACAAATATACAATCGCACACAAAAATATGCATTTCATCCATTTAATTTCTAGTTTTTATCAAGATCGATTAAAAACACAAGTTTTTAAAATACATTGCAATCCATGTGGCACTGGGAGTAAAGGTACGGAAATTATTATTAATTATTCAATTTCTATTTTTTTTTTAAAGTCCGTTTTTATTCCCTTACCCATTAAATACTTAAAGAAATATTTATTTTATTTAGGTAAAGCATAGGCAAGCGGGCGGAAGCTGCTTCTGGTTCTAGTAGGTGATGGTTCAGTGTAAAGCAGAGCACTCCCAACTAGAGCACACTTGTTTTATTTTAGATTTTGCATAGTTGGATCATTTCATTAATGATCATATAAGAAGCGGAAAATGCCGTCATAACAACATCCACGCGGGGCAATAAAAGTCAAAGGAAGATATTGCATGTGGTTCGCAAATTGACGATTCAGAAAGAGAAGTAACTTTTCCACGAAAATTATAGTTCGCTGGTGCGGGAAAAGCCTACAATAGCAGCAGCAAAATGGCGCGCGTGTTTTCCACGAAAGTAATTAAAGCCAGAGAGAGTAAAACCTGGCCTGGTTTGAGAGTTGAAACCTCGAGCTGGAGCTGAAGGTGGAGCTGGACTTGTTACTACTCCTTTTTGCTTCAGCTACAGCTACCGGTTTTGCTTTGCGTTTTGTTTCGGGCTACTTTACATGGCCAGTGCCAGCATTCAGGCAACTAACCCATCCCTCAGCTTCGGCAAATTTGTTGGCCAGTTTAATGGCCGTCATCATGGTTTGGGGAATTCAACCAACTGCAATTATGGTTCGCTGTATATATATTTTTTTTTTCTTTTGGTGCAATAATTTGCCGCTCTGAACATTAAATGGATTTAATGAATGCGGTCCTATTAACTTTTTTGCTCTGTTCACTGCCGTCGTCAGAGCTGCTGGTTTTTCTTCAACTGCAACTTGTTGCTGCTGTTATTGTTACTAACAATAATTGGCTTTGTCGTCGACACTGGCTTCTAAATTTCAAATTCAACATCAATTCATTTTTATTACCACATTTTTGTGTCTCGCAAAATGTGAATGCGTTCTCTAAGCATTGTTTAACCAGTCAAAAACTACTGAGAAGCTTATTTAGACGCTATGAACATAGGGTAGATGGGATGCGATGTGATTACCCTATTCATCTTCAACGGCGGCTTATATTGGACTGTGGCTTATTGTTTGCTATATGGACAACGTTTATTTCTCTCCATTTTTTATGAAATGAATAGATATCAACTTTCAACCTTCGTATTTTGAGCATATCTCGAAGATTTTAGAAGATATAGACGTAATCTTACGGCTTGTACTGGAAGATCTACCCATTATAATGGTTAAAAGGGCTGTAATGTATTTGTGCAAATGTATGTAACTTGCATATATACCCTTTAAGTATATATTCTTGATCAGTATCAACATCCATGCCGATCTAGCCATGTCCAGCTGTCTGTCCGTCCGTATACATGTATGAACGCAAGGATTTCAGAACCTATTAGAGCTAGTGACTTGAAACGTCGGTCCTGTGCCCGCGCTGTACTAGCTTGTTTCCGATAATCGATAACTTGCCCCGTTTCCAAGCAATCGATAAAAATCTATATCGAAATCCTGTTTTTTAAGAAAATCTCGTATGTTGTCAGAGCTATAGCCACTAAATTTAACATATAGCTTCTTGAATGATTTTCCGCACAGATATATACATATAAAAAATATCTTTCATTTTATAGCTTTTACATTTTTGTTTACTGCTTAAGCAAACGAGCTCGTAGCGTGAGCTGTATTTGGTTTTTGTAGAAGACACTTATCTTAATGCCAGCTGTTCTGGACTTCCTGCAAGTTTTGGTCAATATGATCGCAATGCTAATTAATATTCTGACTCCTCAATATGTTAATAAGTAGATGTGACAAAAGCGTTAACTCCCGGATGCTACATAGTGACACCATCCATTATTTCTGAATGATCTAAATGACCAGCATCGATAGTAGATAGTCTGTTACAATTGTTGAAACTGTATCAAAAATTGCCGTATTTTTACAACCCTTTCTTTTGGCAAAGTTTTGGAAGTCAACTGATGGCGATGTGCAAAATCCTAAACCATCGACAGTTGCCAGCCCATTTTCCGCACAGATAATATCGATTGTTTTGGGGCATTACTCTGAAGTCCCGATGTCAAGAATTCATAGAAGATGGCCAAGATAAAAATATCTCGATAATGAGATACAGAAGATAATATTCGACACATCTATGGTCCCATCGATGATTTTGTATTAGAGTAAGATTTCAAAATATGGAAGCGTAACTGAGATACGCAAGTGAATTGGGAAACTCATATTTGATTGTGATAAGACACTTGAATAGTTAGACTCTTAAATCTACCTGAACGTTGAATCTCGCAACAGGAATAATATTTTGCATAGGTAGTTTAAAATAAGTTTAAGGTGGTCTGATGATATTTTTGTAACGCGGTTATAAGTTGTAATTGTCTTAGGAAAATAAACAAAACAAAAGGATTGTTTGAGCTCCAATGAGTTCAAACGCAAACAAGTAAGAGGTTCTAGTCGGGAGCTCCCGACTATGGGATACCCTGAACCCTCTTCTTCCAACATCAAATGCATATATATCTCTAAAAGTCGTTGAAAGGCATGTCTCGAATGAATTGTCATGAAGATCTTAAGTCGCGTGGTAAATATAAAACAATAGTAAAAACAAAAAGATTTAAAAGAACTGCGTGACAACAACATAAAAGTATGAACAAGTTTCTGGAATATCAAAAAATTGTTATTCATTCGATCAGCTTGAAGCAAAATCGACAGGGTAATATTCGCTACTATGATTGGCTTTTCCTACTTGCTTAAACAGTTAAAAAGGTTATCAGTTTTATAGCTAATTCACACATAGTCTGTTAATATCGAAAACACACACATACCCATGTTTTATTCTAACGTTAAGAATGATGTATTAGTCCAATATTTCAATTTTACGTATGGTAAACAACAAATGCCTGAGATCGTCACGCCAATTACAACCACTGACAAAACTCCCTGCACATCCCGATCTAGTTCAATGTTCTCGCATCTGCTGCCAATTACATATAAATATACCTAAAAAGAAATAAATTAACTAAAACAAGTAAGGGTGTTCTGGTCGGAAGTTCCCGCTAGGAAATGCACTGTAATCAGTACTTAGCGGCCCTTGAGCACAAACAGCACATGAGCAAGCCACAAGTTGTGTTTTTTTCCCCTTAGTCCCAAACTACGAAAAATGATTCCGTGATAAAGCTTCAGTTTTTATAGTTTAATCTATATGAAATTGGCAGAGGCAGACAAGTATGTATAGTCCATAGCATAATGCTATACCACTTCAATTCCATATTCCATATTTTGAGGAGGCGAGGAAATATGAAAAGAGTTGAAATTTTCTGAGGATGACACCCAAAAATTTGGAAATTTCACTCGTAAGTGTGAAAAAATAACGATAAACGTGTGTATACAACTTTTTAGTTTACTATGTGATCTGCGTCAAACTCATTTTTAAGATATTTGAATGTATTTGATGTTTTACACTTTTCGGGAATTCCATTCCTCCCTGTGGGAAGGTGAAATTAATTTCCAATGATCTTGATGACAAATCGTTTGAGATGTGTTTCACACTTTTCAAGCTTCCTTTGTGGTAATTTTCAATTTTAATTTATTCGATTTTTGTTGTTTCATTTGCTTAAAAATTATTGCCGAAGCCCTATATAAGAACTTATTGAAAAGGTTTACTGAACGCAAGTTTATTTTTCGGCTTCAAGATTTTCACTACAAGACTTTCATGGGCCGATTTCAACTTTCAGTTCTAATTTCGATGGACTTTAGACGTATATTAAAAAAAAAATACATTTTCCATGAAAGATAGTTTGTAAAAAACTTATATCGAAAATGTTAAGCACAAAACTTGTCACGGGCAAGGCCGGGGAATATCAGCTTGTTTTTAATAAGAGGCAAAAGGAAAATATGTACACCTAAAATGCATAAGATGGTTAGGAGGATTTCGGAAATGATGCAAGATGAATTGAATTGAATATTAAAGGTCCGCTGAACTCAAACACACATAAAATAATAATAACGCATATAGATAAATATGTATATACAAATTATACATGGCGAACCTACAGATACACATGCTTGTGTTCTGGAAAAAGCTGACACCGGAACGAGACCGATCACAGAAATATGTATATGTATGTACATATGAAGAAATGGGCGTTACCCTACAACTCCCCTAGCCACACAGTTAAAATGGAAACCGTAATAAGCACAATAATAATCATAAAAAAAAAAAAAAAACGGAAAAAGAACACTCTGCACACACGCATCAAGCATTTTTTGTGAAAATAGAAATTCAAAACAACCCTGAGGTTTTAGCAGAGACTGCGACTGACACTGTTAACGTACCCTGCTCCACATTCTGGCCTTTCTTCTATACCTGGGCCTTTCCTTGAGTTCACTTTTTATCATAATGGCGGGCAATATGCGACGCGATTGTAAGCAGGCTACAAATGTATAAAATACAAAATTAGCTAATTCAAATTGAGAGTGCCTAGAAGACAGCTGCTGCCCTAGTAGGGAGTGCCCAACTAGGGACAGGCAAGCATGGATACGCATTTATATACATTTTCATATGTTTACTTATGTTCCCATACAAAAAGTTAAAACTAACCAGAAACACCTCGAGCAACGCGCTCGAAAGTTTATTTGAAACGTGCTTTACACTTTTCGTAAAATCTATCTGCACTGGGTGGAAACTGCGGCTCAACGATTTCTTAGGCGAAGCTTCAAGTTTCGTCCAATAAGCTTCAAACTTATCGAGAAATTCTTGCAATTTATAGTTCTTGAAAAGATATCAAAAATATATAGTTGCGAAATAACAGCTATCGCGTTCGCTGCTTAAGTCTTTTGATTTGCTTTTCCAGTACCCATTTTGAATTCTTTTATGCTGTGATGCAGCAGTTAAAAGAAAGTTATATTATAAGCAAGCTAAACCTAATAGTATGACAATCAGGCAAACAAATTTGAATATTTCTACATTCTATTTGAGCTTAAGGTACATTGCTTAATACACTTTTATTAATTGAGGCAACAAGCTGAAATAGCAGCAACAACTCATGGAATTCATGGAAACTTTTTGTTATGCGTTCAAACTAATATTCATATTCATTTCACCTGCCTGAGCGCAACCACGCCCCGCCGCATAACATAAACGTACGCCTAATAACTAACTATGAATATGAAATTCGAAAAGTATATTGTACATTGGGGGTATGAGTGTTTTGTGTGTGCGGCGTTGCTTTAATTATGAGCATAGCCCGCGGACACCTGGAGAATGAAACCTGAATAGTTGCGTGGGCAGCCTTTTGACGGCGCTCTCAGGCTTGTTTCTAATTTGGCAAATTAAAAGCGGGTGCAACGCCAATAAGAAGCGGCAATTACAGTCAAATTCAAACTAATACATGCATACAGAAATTTATGGGCCGCATACGCTCTTAGGTCAGGGCAGCTGTCCATATCCATGCGGGCGGGCCAAGGGTGGAGCTGCCCACTTCGCTAACGCTCCCAGCCAACCGCTCCTCGCTCAGCTCGTCGCTTGGGATAATTAAGCGCAATAAAAGTCTATTAAGTGCCGCTAATTAACAAACAATATGCAAAGAGCGCCTTTGGTGGACATACAAAGCAAACGAAAACAAAAAAAAAGAAAAACTGCTTAGCTAACATGGTTAAAGCTGTTTGTGAATACGCGCAAATGATTTGTCACAGCTATGAAAATATTTATATTTGCAATCTTGGCAAGTTAGGTCGATGCTACCTTGTTCTCAGAGTAAAAAGAGTATCTTTATTGGGAAATACATGCAAGACTTGCCAAAACTAGCTTACCTAGCTCTCTACTAGCATTTTATACTCTGCTCCAATAGTTTGAGAGAGTGCATTCGTTTTGTCCAACATTCGTCTGTCCCTCCGTTCGTCGAAAGTAAAGAAAAGCCAAAGCTGCTGCGAAAGAAGCGTAATGCGAGCCTGCGGGTGTATGTAACAAGCACAAGGAAGCATCTTCGATCCCTTAAGGAATATAAATTCTTGATCCACATCAATCCGTATCAATGTCCTAGATGCTTGGAAACGGAGTAAGTTATCGATTATCGGAAACAAACTCGATCTGCGCGGGAACTAGGAGCATCTACATCTAAAATTGCTGCTATTTTGATTAGTTGTTTTTCACTGAATTGAAATTTTTAGCATGGCTGTCAAATAGAGGTGGTAGCAAGTATTGCGATTTGCGACGGGTTCGGGTTGTATTTATTTTTATTACTGCTTAGACAAAGGTTTCTCCTTTTTTTCGTTTAATATATATGGATGTACAAGCTAGCATTTAGTCTGACCCGGCTTGCATTAAATTTAAAGTTGACCCCCATTTCCCACCTTTGCAAGTTTTATCTTTCCGTACTTTCTTGAATCCAATACCAATTTTGACATCCATTTTGGAATGAAATTTTCGAAAAGTGTGAAGCACGTCTGAAATGAATTTTCAAAATGATCCTTAAATGTTAATTTCTGCCCAAACTTGATCCGCGTTTCCAGTAAGGGGGCCTGGATTTTCCAAAGTGTGAAGCACCTCTAATATGAATTTCAACAAGGACCTTTGAAAATCAGTTTGGAGCTAATCGGAAGACAAGTAAAAAGTTTCATACAAGCAAATTTCGCGATTTTCCCCACTTGCGGGTGGCATTTCATAAAGCCGCGCCTTAGCGTCCATCACATAATATAATAATTAGAGTTAAATATTTAGCTTCTTATCATACACGGCTTGAGCTAAGCGTTAGTTACCAGTCACTCAGTCAGACAGTCAGTCAGGACAAACAGCATGGAAAAGTCCTAGATGCTTCCTTCTGCCTGTTATTTATACTATATTAGCACAAAACCAATAGACCCTTTTTGACAATTTTTTCTTCCTAATTCGGCCTGAGTGAGTCTACTTGTTTATTGCGTTGGCGGGCCTAAGGCTGTTATTATACTAGGAGATGCCCTGCACCTTACGCTATCAGTGGATTTTATTGCGCCAAAGAATATTACTATATTCGCAAAAGGAAAACAGCCTTAAAATTCTGGTATAAATTGGTGGCGGCTCCAATTATCATTTTATTTTTCGACTATCGGATACAAACTCGTACCACTAATAATACCTAGCTTTGAAATCAAAGTGTTCATACATAGGGACGGAGAGCCAGATAGACATGGCTAGGTTGACTTGGATATTTCTGCAGAGCAAAAATATATGTACCTTACGTGGTTCTAAATGCTTCCTTCTGCCTAAAACATGCACATGCAAATAAACATTATACGCTTCTTACCCACTTTCGGGGCTTGGCTAGTGACCTAATGATAGCGGCCAACAAATTTGATCCGACCATTATGAAATTTTGCAGAGCATGAATATGGCATTCAAATGCGTGCATAGTTCCGATGAGATAGAGGGTGGTATCCAAAACATACATCCACATTAAATTTGGTGTTTCATGCGTTTAGGTACCTTTAAGGTGTTTTAATAAACATCTTGTTTTAAAATCGATATCTCTCGTTCTGCCTTTGGTATTCGAGAAAAGGTATTTTAAATATACTTAGTTACCGAAATCGACGCACCTATGCAAAGCAACAGACAGACAGATATGGCTAGATCAACCGGACACGTATGCTCATCATATGAATTCTGTGGCGGTCAGATAGATAAACGGACAAAATCGACTCAGCTGTCGATGCATATTGTAGGGTCAAAGATGCCGCCTTCTGCCTGTTACTTGCACGTGCATAAGTTTACCCTATTTTACCAATTTGTAACGGGTAAAAAACCGGTGAGAGAACGTTTTGCGGTTTGTGGGCAAAAGAATTAAATTGTTACGAATCGGCAAATGTACTAAACAACAGTTGGCCTGAATATGATCCTTTAAACGTTGCTGCGGTTGCCTATACGTAGATAAATGAATTTTTAAATGCTTCCAAACCGCAGTCAAATTATGATCCAGCTCCCTATCGTGCACAGTGACACGATCTACGCATATGCACAAGCATATTCCTACATATGCTAAATACACATGCATAAAAAAGATCAATATATTTGCTAGATACAAATTGAATATTCACCAGCCGAGTAGTAGTAGACTTGCTCCAGTCGAGAGGACCCGACCAAGAGACACTAGCTTTGACTACACATGCTTCACAATCCGGTTGTGCTTTTTAAAATACCTGCAAGCTTGTATGTTCAATGTGGAGTTTAAAGGGCAAGGCTGTAACGAATTCGGACTTTGGGGGTGAGAGAGTATCTATGATATTATGTGTATGATATACGAAAAGCTACTAAAACCCTAAGGTATAATTTAATATAAACATTATCTGCGCTTGATATAGATCATTCAAAACTTTCATTCTATTTTAAGCTAGCATTTAATTTTAGTTGGCAGTCGGAAAAGTGAAATGAAGTAAGTTTGCCAGATAAAGTCCACGGAAAATAGAAGCATCATGAGATCCATTGTGGTTGCGGCACAAGGGACGAATGGGTTGTGCGAAAAGTGTGAAACAAGGCTCAAATGAGTTTCCACAAACATTTTGGAAAATGATTTCCAGGCCAAATGGTAAGCAAAATCATTTAACAATTGTTTTTATTTTAATTAAGTGTATAAGCCTATCATTATTTGTTCACAAATATTAAAAAATTAATTTGAATTAAAACTACATTCAATTTAATTTTAATTATCATGATACTAAGCAAAAGCGTATGATGAAACGCTTTTTCTTTTTTTTATAGAGTTGGGGCCCCTAAATCCCAATTGGGCTTGTAGCCCAAGTTATATTTTAATAATAAGAAGAAATTAAAGAAATTATTTTTGGTCATTTACGAAGGTTGGCTGGCTATATTTGCCATAACATTTCAAAGAGATAATCACCGATAAAAAGCCAACACCAGTTTTATTATATAATTCTCAGCAGTTTAAAAACTTTCTAATGCAAAGTAAACACAGCGCTAGCTTGCTTAAGCTTTAGCAAAAATATAAACTATAAGCTTAAGCGATTTCCTTAATCAAACAGATTTTGATATGGGGGTGGCGGCAATTTATTAATTACTTAAACTCGTACTGCACTAAGAGGACCTATGTTCCAAATTTCAAGTCTCTAGCTCTTATATGTTCTGAAATCCTTGCGCTCATACATACGGACAGACGGACGTACATGGCTAGATCAACTCGGCTATTGCTGCTGATTAAGAATATACTTATATACTTTATCGGGGTTCCCTCTGGCACAAATACATTTACCTTTTACCCAGTTTAGTGGGTTCAGGGTATACAAATTATCGAATATCGAATAAGGCAACATTGTTAAGTCTTAGGCTAGGCTTAGTTTTAAGGCATTAAAATTATGCAAGAACAACTTTTCGCCAATAATTTATATATATTGGTAAAAAATGTTTGTAAGTGTAGATGGACGCGATATGTATTTATATATCATTTTGCCAGATCTGCCGCACATTTGCACAACTTGTTTTGCAATATATTTGTATCCTTTTTTTATTTTTTGTTTTTACCTATTTTAAAAGCTTCAAATTATACGTGTTCATACAAACGAATTTGCAGCCATTATGAAGCGTGGACTTACGCATAACGGCGCATTTAATTTGAGATAGAAACACTTTGTAGAAATGTATCAAGTCAAATCAAACGATCAGTTGCGAACTCTCGCTATATATCTTTCTCTTTTCTGAGCATTTGGGTATCTGGTTGCGTTTCAATATACAATAAAGCTCACGATCGGTTCACTAATTATGCTTAATTATTGATTATTGCGGGTTTTCACTAAGCCGCCAAATTGCGTGTACGTGCGTCTGTAAAATAACTTTCACAGATATGTTGCCCATTGTTGTTGCTAATCACATTATAGAACAGAAACTGTACCGAAAATGCAGGAATAATTTAGTCAGATTCTCTGCAACCAGACACACGCACACCTTTTAGTGGTTTATTATACACTGTGCACAAAGTAATAGAGTATATTGGTTTTTACAATGTACGTACGCCTGTCTTATCTCCTTTATTGAAGCTACACATTCATTCCTATGATTCCCACAGTTCTAAAACCGAATTTCAATGAGCTCCTTCGAATATCGAATATCATTACCCGAATAATGCCTGGGCCAAGTCTAAAAGTGCCCAACCAAATGATATAGAAGACTCTTTTCCATTTAAGTTTGTAATGTTCGATAAACAGAGTATTGCATAACTAATTATACCCGATTACAGCATCCATCTTAATAGTTTTCCTTATTCGCATAGATATCGCAATATGCTAACAATTTAGAATAGTCAACGATTAGATTTTGGGTAAGTATCCTTACATCCAAATCATTTATTATATTATTATATTTTATATTTTATTTTAGAGATAACCTTGGAGATGGATACATACTATTTATATATATTTTAAAGGTAATTGACTACTACCTAATGGGAATAATAATTTAAAGTGCATTTAAATGAGAAATAAGGTCATCAATTACCTCGACATTGGCATCCTTATATAAGGATATTGTTGAATAGAAGTATGGCAGATTATATCTCATTAACTCCCGATGCTTATAAATTGATGAGCAAAAATATTGATTTATATTTACCAAGCTTGTTGTGAGTGGATTGTTTAGATTTTCGGTTGATGAACAGATATAGGATTCGGATGGTCTTATGATTTTTATACCCTGAACCCATTAAAAATGGGTATAAGGATATATTGTATTTGTGCAAAATCCAAATGTATGTAACATGCAGAAGGAAGCATCTCCGACCCCATAAAGTATATATACCCTTGATCAGCATCAATAGCCGAGTCGATCTAGCCATGTCCGTCTGTCTGTCCGTCCGTCCGTCCGTCCGTCTGTCCGTCCGTATGTATGAACGCAAGGATCTATAAGAGCTAGAGACTGAAATTTTTTTGAAATTTTAGATGTAGATGCTCCTAGTTCCCGCGCAGATCGAGTTTGTTTCCGATAATCGATAACTTACTCCGTTTCCAAGCAATCGATAAAAATCGATATCGATATCTTGTTTTTTGGGCAGTTTTGGTAAATAATAAGAGCTAGAGTCACCAAAGTTGTCAGCAAACTTGATATATATATTTGCTGATGGAAGAAGAGGGTTCAGGGTATCCCCTAGTCGGGAGCTTCCGACTAGAACCTCTTACTTGTTATATAGAGTCTTACTGATGCGGTCGTTAAGAGTTGGCTTCCATCAATGAAGTTTATCTGATCTGACTGAGTTTTCCCAATTTATGTTGGTGTTGATAAGTTGAAATTCTCGTCAAAGAGGTTGGATTTCGTTTTTTCAACCAAATCTTTAGCCTTGGATTTTGCAACATTCAGCTTCATTTTCCAATAAAAGAAATAGTTGGATATGGAGTGTAATGACCCTAAAGTTCGTTTTGTATATGAATACACAGGAACCACAACTACAATAGAGAGCCGGGTCATCCGCATAAATTGGCGTATATTCACCTGCCCGTACAGAAGCTTTGCATTGTTTTAGTTAAGTATGTGGGGTTGTGGTAGCAAATACCTTGTGGATCAGACCATTGTGTCATACTGTGTCGAACACGGTTTGAACATCTAATGGTACACCGCAAACTGGCTTTTCTGACTAAGATTATGCCCAACAACAGATATACTCTAAACAGATACTGTGGGTAAAAATGTACGTTAATTAAAATGGTCTCGTTTTCATTTTGCAAAAACATTCTTTAATGCTGATTAATTAATTATTGTGGCCACCTTCAAAACAATTGTTTAGAAGCAGTGCTATCTAAGCCAGTGCATTTTTTTTTAACATGGCTTGCCTTAAGCATTTGTGTTTGAGATTTGATCAATGTCTGCACATTTTTTGCTTTTAAGCGGTGATAGCCATAAAATAAAAGATACTTGATCGGAATATACTGCTATAGAAGCTATATGTCAAGCTTGGTAATTATAGCTCTTCATACCTAGGAGTTATGCTCAAAGAACTTCGTAATCGCTTTTATAATTCTGTGTTATTTTGTATGTTTATCATACAAACATTGACCACCATTTTTCCACCATCTGCGGATCAAATTTTCCAAATCTTCGTCTTATTTGAAATTGTCAGCTTCCTAGCTCTTACAGTTATGGTTGTGTGTTGATTACAAATCACTCGGTTAGACTTCAGTCCGTCAGGAGAGTTTCCACTTTCAGTATTTTAAATGCGCGCCGGTTAGCGCCATCTATTGCCCGCCATGTCAACTTGAGATAATGCGAGTAACACAAAGCTGGCTGCTATGTAAAAAACATGAGAATATTTCGGCATAATCGCAGATATTTGCTGACAGCTGTTTACTCATTCTCTCTCCTCTCTTTATTTCAACGAGGTAGTCCCAGTCAGCAGCCGTGCTACAACTTCATTTTATTGTGACCGGCACCAGCACTTAATGTAAATATAAAAAAAAAGCACTTTAATTTATTCAATACAATTTAAAGTGTTCGAGTAAATTTACAGCCAGGGCGAACAGCAGGGTATAGCTTACAAGTAAGTATGAACGTAGCAAATGTCGTTGAGGTTATGTTGAATGCTGTGGCCAAAAATGGTATAAAAACATATACATCTACATACCACACATCTCTTTTGCATGAACAGCAACAAACAGTCAATATGCCACCTAAGAAGCACGATGAACCTGAACGCAAGCCATTGATCGGACGCATTGGCACTAACCTGCGCATCGGCATTGTTGGCGTGCCCAACGTTGGCAAGTCAACGTTCTTTAACGTGCTGACCCAAAGCGCCGCTCCAGCTGAGAATTTCCCCTTCTGCACCATTAAGCCCAATGAGAATAAGTATTCCAATTATCATCAGCAGCCGCTGGCCATACCAATCGCAATTTACGTTGCCTTTAAATAATTGTAATCAATGGCATTTGAACAATTTTTTTTTTTTTTTTTTATATTTTGCGTTCAATCGATTGCCTCGCCAAAGCTTCCAAGAGTTGCTTCTTGCTTTGCTGCCGTCGCGGGGGCGTGGCCCAGTCTCGGCAATTTGCCGGGTCTAGTTGCAGGCTAAGATTCCACAGGCTGCAAAGCAACGGGCCAGCAGCTGCTTTGTATGCAAATTACGCGCGGGCCGTTTAATTTGAGCGACTTCATTTTGGTTTACTTCGAGTGCGCGGCTGTGGCTCGCGGGGTTGGTGATTTAAAACAAAAAAAAATTATAGAAAATTGCAATGATTGGCAATGTGGCTAAGTCAGTGCCGGCTTCGATTCCGCCCCAAACCCAATTTTTATACAAGCTAACATGCGTTTTGCTTTCTCTCTCTCTCTCTCTCTCTCTATCTCGTTTTTTCTCTCGCTCCAACTCACTTGACTTGCGTTACCTGCACGTCGGGTGATCGTGCCCGACGAGCGCTTCGACTACCTTGTGGAGTTTCACAAGCCAGCCAGGTGAGTAAGTCGTGTGTTGTGTTGGGCAAATAAAATTGTTTGTTGTTTCTTGCAGTGTTGTGCCCGCTTATCTAAATGTGGTAGATATTGCTGGACTGGTCAAGGGCGCCGCCGAGGGACAGGGTTTGGGTAATGACTTTCTTTCGCACATCAGTGCTTGTGACGCCATTTTCCATTTGTGCCGCGCCTTTGAGGATCCGGACGTGACGCATGTAGAGGGAGAGGTTGATCCTGTGCGCGATTTGGAAATCATTTCTGAGGAACTTCGTCTGAAGGATGAAGAAAAACTGCTGCAGAGCCTTGACAAGTTGGAGAAGGTTGTAGCTCGAGGTGGCGACAAAAAGCTTAAGCCCGAATATGACTCCATGCTGAAAATCAAGGACATATTGATTGATCAGAAGCGTCATTTGCGCTTTGAGGACTGGAATGCGCACGATGTAAGCACCGTACATTTGTATCGCTATTTTGTCCGTCTTCTAATTTGTTGATTGCATCTTTTTCTTGAATTTAGATTGAAACTTTGAACAAATATTTGTTTTTGACCTCCAAGCCAGCCATTTATCTGGTCAACCTTTCCGACAAAGATTTTATCCGCAAAAAAAACAAATGGCTGCCCAAGATTAAGGATTGGATTGATAAGAACGACCCGGGCGCGTTACTGATACCCTTCTCAGGTGCATTCGAGCTGCAGCTTAGTGAAAAGGATGATTTAGAGCGCAAGGCCTACGAAGAGGAGACCAAATGCAAAAGTCAGCTGGACAAGATCATTATTACTGGTTACAAGGCCTTGCAGCTGGAATATTTCTTTACTGCCGGCCCCGATGAGGTCAAGGCTTGGACGGTCCAAAAGGGCACAAAGGCGCCACAGGCCGCTGGACGTATACACACTGATTTTGAGAAGGGCTTCATTATGGCCGAAGTGATGCACTTCGAAGATTTTAAAGCGGAGGGCAGTGAGGTAGCTGCTAAGGCGGCCGGCAAATATCGCCAGCAAGGGCGCAACTATACCGTGGAAGACGGCGATATAATTTTCTTCAAATTCAACGCCGGCGCTGGTCTTAAGGATGCCAAGAAAAAATGATATCGTATGGCCACTTAGATAATCATGTTGACTATCTCGTACATTTAATTTTATATTCACAACTGTTTGCTTTTCCTGATGCCAGATGCCCGTTTCACATACATACATGTCCCAAGTAAAAATGCATTTGATTTTTGTATGACAAAAAGTTTTGAATTTTATTTTGCTAATCCAGCATTAAATAAGTAGTTAATTTAAAAAAAAAATGCTTTACGGTAATTTTTCACGTTGGTCGCTTCACGTAGATTTCGATTATTATTCGTCGTAGCCACCACACATAAGGAATGTCCAAATAGTCGGGGATGGTATCTATTCCACTTAGTTTTTTCTCAAGATTCAATTTCCGGCGGCGGAACTTAACTATAATGTATTTTATGAAATATAAGCAATTAAAAGTTGCCGATAGCACGGTAGTAGCACGATTGTCGAGTGTCGTGCAGCAACGATACTACTTGACGATGAATTTCCGATAGTTTTGTACTATCGTCAACGCTTCGAGATGAGCGAGTGAAAGCTGCTAACTATCGATAATGAATTATTAAAAACATCGAACTTTCGATTTGACGGAGGCGATTGTGTATTTAAAGATGTGCGTCAAACTAGCGGCAGAGACTTAGCGTCGAATTTTGGTACTTGTTATCGGAAAAGTATCGGTCACTTTCAAATGCATTTATTTATGTATAATAAGAAAAATAGAAAAATGCGAATTTCTAAAAAACTGGCTGGACGATTTCCTTGATGTAGAAAGCAAAATGATTGATAATTCGCGATCTAAATCGGAAAATAGAATAATAAAGGTTGAAATATTGCCACCTTTTCGTTATCATACGTGTATAAATACTTAAATGCATAGTTGTCGTCTTTTGCAGCAGTCTATTTTACCAAAGATACTGTTTTATTGTAAAATGGCAATTATTTCATATATTACTGCATTTCTCTTCCATATACAAGTATTTTGAATTAATTTGTTCCCGCTCAATACTGTATAACATTATTCAACACTGATTCCGAGCAGTGGTTCGGTTCCCGTTGGAGCTAGTAGCTCGATAGGCCTTTTGAATGAGCAACATGAGGTGTGTTTACATTTTGCTATTTTATAAAAAAACTGGCTGATCGATTTGTTTAGAATTAATGCGTAAAGCTTCCTTAAACATGTATCTTCAAGTTGGTATACCGTGCATTGAGCGCCATTATCCCTGAGAAAAGTTATTAGGGTTCGAGTGCAAGGGTGATTTTGTACGGTCATTTTGTATGGAGCTGGCAACGAGGTTGCTGCACTGTAGTACAAATATTTTAAAAACGTGCTGATTGATTTTTATAATTTTTTCGAGATTGGTTAGGTGAAACTATAGACTTCAATCGTGTATATGCGGTTTTCGGGGCCATTATCCCTGAATTAAGATATTTAAAGAATGGTGAAAACCTAATTTTTCAACCCCTTTATTTACCCATATTATAAATTAAATTCAAAAATAAATGAATGTAGATAGTAAATAATTTAATTTTTTGCAATTCTGCATTTAAATTTATTTGGTTTCCTGCTTAAAAACATAAATAAATGCATTTGAAAGTGACCGATAGTTTTCCGATAACAAGAACCAAAATTCGACGCTAAGTCTCCGCCGCTAATTTGACGCACATAAGCTAAGCGTATTCCAAATATTCGATACCGATCACAACTATCATCGATGACCATTTAAATCATTTGTTTTTATGCAATTCTTCTTAGTTTATTTTGCAAATCACAAAGTTTTCGATTAAATGCTATACAAATAATAGACAAAAATTCATCTTTTCAGAAACAATGAGAGTAAAAAACAGTTTTAATGTTCGATAACGATAACGATAACTGGCGTCATCGATTGAAAATTTGAATAAATGCAGTTCTGGCTTTAATTGTTGCTCTTGTTGTAGTTGTTGGTTTTCATGCTGTTTCCGCCGCCTTAGAGCTTCTCGAGCAGAATGGAGGAGGCGCCGCCGCCGCCATTGCATATGGAGGCGCAGCCCAGTTCGCCGGCTTTGAGGGCATGCGCCAGATGGGTGACCAGACGGGCACCAGACATGCCAATCGGATGGCCCAGGGAGACGGCGCCGCCGTGAATATTCACCTTGGCCGGATCGATGTCCAGTTTGCGTATGTTGGCCAGCACGACCACGGAGAATGCCTCATTGATCTCCCACATGGCAACATTCTCTTTGCGGACACCGGCACGCTCCAGCAGCTTGGGCACCGCCAATGCTGGCGCAATGGGGAAATCAATGGGATCCGTCTCGGCATCCTGGAAGGCGACAATGCGCGCCAATGGCTTGAGGCCAGCACATTTGGCCGCCTCGGCGGTCATCAGGACGACAGCGGCGCCGCCATCGTTCAGGGTCGAGGCATTGCCGGCGGTAACGGTGCCATTCTCCTTTTGGAACACCGTCGCCAGCTGGGCGAATTTCTCAAAATTGACGCGCTTGAATTCCTCATCCTCGGCAATGATCTGCTCCGGCTTGCGCTTAAGCTGAATCTTCACCGGGGCAATTTCATTGGCGAAGATTTTATCGCTCCAGGCCTGGGCCGAACGCTTGTAGGATTCAATGGCAAAGGCATCCTGCTCCTGGCGTGTCACCTGCATCTTCTTGGCGGTGTTCTCGGCACAGTTGCCCATATGGAACTTGTTGTAGACATCCCAGAGACCGTCGAAGACAATGCCATCGGTTAAATTGACACCGCCGTAGGGCGTGGCACCGCGCTTCAAATAGTATGGCACATTCGACATGGACTCCATGCCGCCGGCAACAACGATCTCAGCCTGGCCGAGCATCAGCGACTGGGCGCCGAGCATCACCGATTTCATGCCCGAGGAGCACACCTTGTTGACGGTGGTGCAGCACACACTGGTCGGCAGGCCGGCAAAGATGGCTGCCTGGCGTGCCGGCGCCTGGCCGAGTCCGGCGGACACAACATTGCCCATGATCACCTCGCTAACATCGCCCTTGCCAATGCCGGCACGCTGAATGGCCGCCTCGATGGCCGTGGCGCCCAGCTGTGAGGCCGTTAGCGGCGCCAGCTGGCTCTGGAAGCTGCCGATCGGTGTCCGTGCGGCGGACACAACAACAACATCGCTGATCTTTGAGCTGTAGCGACGCGCCTGGGCGCACAGCTGGCTTCTGGTCGCTTGCAACATGGCACTAGATTTATATAACCGACTGCTTGCTAGTATCGAACGATCACTGGAATTTTACAACCGGACCTGATCACACTTGCAATAATATTGAGGCTGAGAACCTGTTGCTATCCACTTGCGTAACGAGCCGATGGCGTGTGAGCAGCTGTTGCGGACAGTGTTGGAAAGTGGAAAGTGGCAAGTCGCTGTTTGCAAGCTTTTCGTGCTTTAGTATTTTTGCTTGTCATTGGGTTTTTAATGCTACGTTGCTTTAATACGAAGAATACGACAGAATTGTTAATACTCTGTTTTCAGTTGCCGGCTAGAAAAGATTCCAGTTTATCTTGGAACTCACATTGCGTACTTTTTTATTGATGCCGTCTATGTTAATCATTGCAAATAATGGTTTGGTTTCATTTTTGTACTTAGTATTTTTCATGACAGATCAGTATACTTTCGGAGTAAAATGTTTGATTTGGTTTTTAGTATTTGTTAAGACAAAGCGATATTTTTCGGAACGTGGGTAGAGTTACTTTTGAATATAAAATATATAGTAATGTCAGTAAAAATTAAAAAAAAAAAAAAACAATTGACATCCGAAAATATGACACTTGTAAAGCACAGCAAATATGCCAAATACTTAATATTCAATTTAAATAAACGTAGTTAACTTCACAACATGTTTTCTAGTATATTTATGGTATTTGAGCATTTGCGTTCGACGGTCACACACTTCTTGTAACTCCCAAACAATAACAAAAGCAGACGGCGGACAAACGCTACTTTGCCGCCTGCCGCCAACCGACCGCCCGCCCGCCCGCGCGCTAACCGACAAGCACTCGCTCTCAAATTCCTGGTTCTGGTTCTGATTCTGGCTCCGTTTCTAGCCCGCTGCTGTGTTGCCAATTATCGTTGCATCCAGCCATCGCGTCGTCTTGGCCTTGTGCGTGTGTGTGTGTATGTGTATGTGTGTGTGTGCGCAAGAACAGCGTTGATTAATTTTTTCTAACGTTGCGCCCATGTGAATCCACAGTATTTTTTTTGTTGAAACTTTTCTTATGTGTAACTAACGGAAACACCAACAACACTGTGAACGCGAATAAAGCATGTGCATAGGTATAATTTATATTAAAAAAAAAAAGCAACAATAGGCATTCAGCATAAAATCAACTGAAGCGCGACAGGAACGGCAGCAGAGACGGACAGAGACGAGGCAGACGGACCTACCAACGGACGGACAGACGGACGGACAGGCAGCAAGGCAGGCGAAAACTGGCGCAGCGTGAAAGCGAGCGAGATAGCAAATAATCACATTAAAGCAATAATAAATACTGCACCAGATTTTAGCTAATTATAGGATACCAAGTTATAGTTCAAATTCAAATCAATACGCTGCGAAAATCCGAGTTGGGCTTATCACGCAACAGTAGCAGCAACAACAACAGCCAAAAAAGTATTACATACCAATACAGACAAACGACGACTCACACGGACGAACGCACGCACGCATTGTTGCGCCCACTTCAAAACAAGAGCAAAAGAGCGCCAGCAACAACAACTTAACGAAAAGATAGATAGAGAGAGCGAGAGAGTGTGTGAGCGCAAAATCCCCGCGTCAATTTTAAGCTTCAACTTCGGCTTAAGCTTGCACGGCATCAGCAGCAGCAACAACTACAACAAAAAACAAGAGAGATAATCATGGTAAGTTCGCAGCTGACGTCGTCGCGCGCCTTTTTAGACTAGCACCAAATGCGGCAATGGCAGCAACAACACCCACACAGACGCAGTCGCCGTTGGCGGCGCAGCCTCGCTTGAATTCAAAAACACAAAATTCGTTTTCAGTTAACGCACTGATTTGTTGCCCAACGGTTTTTCGTTTTTAATTAAGCGCAGCATTATTTGCATCTGTGTATGTGCCTTGTGATTGCTGTTGTTTTTGGACAGTACACAAATTATATGTAGCTTAGTAATACGGTTAATTGATTACTCATCACAGCAGCCGAAGTCTACCAGACTATCAAAAGCGTGTAGTGCATTTAAACAGGGTGCCTCAGGGTGTCAAATAATTCACCACTTTTGTTTTACAAGCGTGGCCCATTTTGATTACAATACACTTACATGTGTGTGTATGTACGTATGTATGCATACCCCTTCGCGTCCCGCCGTGCGGTTCACCTTTAATATGATATTGTCGCGTATATCAACAAGATTTAGATAAGCTTGAGCACATGAATTAGGTGAAAAATAAAATTGCCCGTCTCTAATTTATGTGTGTATGTGTGCATTTTCATTTGGGGAAACACCTGAAACTTGTAAATCATCAAGCAATTGAAATCAAATACCGCATTAAATGCCAAATTCAGGTTTTGACTTTTAAGAAAATTGCTCAGCATAACATGCAAATAATCTTTTGGTATTCGTAATGAGTCTAAGTTTGAAATATTTCATTAAAATAATGTCCCCTTTTGGGAAATTTATATATGTATATTGTTCCCTGTTGATTTTTAAATTGAGTTCTGCAAGCGATTTTGCGAGTGACCACTCTCTCTCTCTCTCACTCTCGCTCTCTGGTAAACTCTTCGAATGGTCACTTGTTGTTTCTCGGTTTTCGAGTGTGGGAAGAACAAGTGCGATTTGAGCTTCTAACAGGAAATCCAAACTCTTTTGCTGACAATGATATAAAAACACAGAAAAGAACGACCATTTACAGCAAGTCGAAGATTAAATACCCTTGCAAATTTATATATGTATGTATATATCTATATATGTATGTCAGAAAGTCGAAACTATTAACCAGTGAGGTTTTATGAAAATAAACAAGAGGACAGGTCTTTATCGACGCGATATATGTATATACTGATCAAGAATATACAAGCAAGCATGCGGATGTGAATGCATACATGCACACAGGCAGGGACATGCATACATGCACTTATGTACATACATATATACTCATGCATTTATGTAGATATATGCATACAAACTTGCATGCAAACTATCTATGTATGTATATATATATATATATACATTCATGCATACATATGCACACTTAAGCGTACATACATTATGTGCATGCATACATGCATGCAGGCAGGGGCATGCTTTATGCACCTATGTATGTATGTACATATATACACATGCATTTATGTACATACAAACATGCAGGCAAACTATGTATGTATGTACATATGTCCACATGCATGCATGCGCACATAGGCATGCACACATCCACACAAATATACGTACACACACGCGTACATGCACTCGCACATACATATATACATATTATTCCCTGGTTATCGATAACATTTCGAATGACTCAACAGTTTGTGGAGCTCCCCCACATTTGCATTATTAATTTTAATTTTGTTGTTGTTGTTGTATATTGATGGGTTTTAAAAATCAATAGAGCCCCAAGTCAGCTGGCGTAGTACCCATCGTATTTGCTGTCCCAATGATAATTCAGTGTACTTTATATATTTGTAGTAATCAGTCATTTGACTGTCTAAAAAACTCATCCACTCTAGTGGCTGCCTACAATTCCAACGGAAAGGAACTCAGTTAAGCAAACAAATTTCTCAGTTCTACATTTTGTATTTTTTAGTTTATGAAAATCCAACGTCTTAAACTGTTTGTTCGAGAGGCGCCCGTTTGCCGTCACTTATCTCTAACAGGGAATAAAAAAAAAACAAATCAAATCTCTAGCTCCTACTCTCTCCCCCTTCTCTCTCTCACTCCCCCTCTCTCTCTCCCTCTCTCTTTCTCTCTCCCTCTCTTTCTCTCTCCCTCTCTCTTTCTGGCCCTCTCTGTCTGCCTTTCTCTCAAACGTCTCTCACACTCACACTTTGATTCTCTCACAGAGCTCACCGATCGTAACGCGACGAGGCGCACAACAGGCCAAAATACAAACTCGCGCCATGGTCAAGTCGAAGTCGACGTCGACGTCGACGTCGTCGTCGGCGACGGCGGCGGCAGCAGCAGCAGCGAACGCAGCGGCGGGGCCGAACGCCAACGGCAGCAATGGCGCCGGCAGCTGCGGTCCGCGCAAACCGAGTCCAGCGCTTCAGGAGGCAAAACGTCGGGCGCGGAACATGCTCAAATCGCAGAACAACGGCACAGCCGTTCAGCTGGAGCCAGTTATCGATATCTTTCAGAATGTGAGTACATGTGCAATATATCGATAAAGATTGACTGACTGACTGACTGATGATCAGCACACAGCTCAAACCCTAAGAATTAGCTAGCTGCAGTTTTAACGGGCCAAAATTTGAAAAAATCCTTTTACAAGTTGTGAATCAATTGCACTGAAACTTGCTTTGGAAGCTGTACATAAACAACAATCGCTTATCGATTTATCGCATTCATCGGGGAATCGTTTTTAGAGTTTTTTTTGTTCCTGAAATATATATTAAATTAGGTCCAGTCGCTTTTTATAGCCTTTTCAATTTAAAGCATGCAATTGCTTATCGATTTTAAAAAATCGATTAATCGAATTTTACCAAATCGCATTCATCGGAGAGTTTTTCCGGCAATTAAGTAAAGTCATCGCTTTTTTTTAGCCTTTTTAATTGAAATAGCCTTTTCTTCTACCCCCACCCATGAACTCGCAGGCCCTCAACGCGAAGAGCATGCATCGTGGCCCCACCGCACTCATCTATGATGAGTCCATGAGCGAGCATTACTGCCTCTGGGACAGCACACATCAGGAACGACCCGAACGCTTCACGCGCACCCTGGAGCGGTGAGTGGGACCCAATCACAATCGCATGGCGATATCCTTCAAATAATGCCTATTTGTGTAGATGTCGCGAGCTGAAGCTGGTGGAGCGTTGCCTGCAGCTGAAGTCCCGTCTAGCCACAAAGGACGAAATCCTGAAGCTACACTCAATGGAGCATTACGAGCGACTGGAGCAAACGTCGGGCGTGCACGATGAGGAGGCTATGGAGGAGCTAAGCTCCCACTATGACGCCATCTACATACACCCGGTAAGAGAGTATAGCTATATTTATAGCTAAACGCAGCATCTTGAATAACTTCGGTCTCTATGGTCCGATCTTTATGAAATTTTCAATGTTTAAGTATGGCATAAAAAAGTGTGTATATACCAAGTTTCCAGTATGCAGCTCCTATAATCTTCGAGCTATGCTTAGATCGCAAAATGCGTTCCGGGTAATAAAATAACTGGAGATTGGGCTTGTTGTTGCGCCTGAAACCGGTTATCAAATTAACGCAATCAGTTCCAATGCGATTGCAAGCGTAAACCAACCGAGCGTGAATTAAATTTCACATACCTAGAAAGATTAGATAGTTTATATACATATACATATATATGTATATATATAGAGGTATTTCCAACTCAAAGTACAGCTGATCTCTGTGGCTTATCTATGCCGCTGTGAGATGAATTTTAGATAGTAGCTGCGACCTATACGATCCCATTGCATCTATTATACATTAACTATAAACTAGAATGAATACATTATTAATAAATCGATATGCATAATTAATTAGATTGCTTCGGTTCTGATTCTTATTTGCACAAATTATTCTAATTGAAATTATATTTTTCACAAGACCATTTGCAATCTACAAGATTTATTCCAGAGACTAGATAAGACGACAACAGAATTTTCTTGATCAATTTGTGTCATATTTTGAATATGCTTCAAACATAATGTTAATGGGGTATATAAGAAACCTCTTACCAAATATTCCGGAGTTTACACGTAAAGATCCTGAGATTCATAAAGTTTTTTGCCATAAACCTTCTACTAAATTCGTTTATAATTGTTGTCACTTTTCTCAATTTCCTCGAGAACTTTCGGGCATATTTCGAATATGATGCAAGCATAATCGACATAGGATATATAAGAAACCACATACCAAATATTCCAGGCCTAACTCTCAAAGATCCTGAAATACTCCGAGGTTAAACCTTAAAAAAAAAACATAATTTATGTAATTCTTTTAATATTTGATACTTGCGCTTGGATATGTTTTCTCATGCTCCCTCTCTCTCTCTCTCTCTCTCTCTCTCTCTCTCTCTTTGTCTACGTGGACAGTCCACGTTTAGGCTGTCGCTCTTGGCCAGCGGCTCGAGCATAGAGCTGGTGGACCAGCTGCTGCTGGGGAAGGCGCAGAATGGCATGGCCATAATACGACCGCCGGGCCATCATGCCATGAAGTCCGAATTCAATGGTTATTGCTATTTTAATAATGTGGCGCTAGCTGCACAGCATGCTCTCGAGGCGCACCAGCTGCAGCGCATCCTGATTATCGACTACGATGTGCATCATGGCCAGGGCACGCAGCGCTTCTTCTACAACGATTCCAGGTGCGTTTTCGACACAAGAATCTTGCGTGTCTCTGACTCCTTTGCTCTCCTTCCTTTTGCAGGGTCTTGTATTTCTCGATACATCGCTATGAGCACGGCAGCTTCTGGCCGAATCTGCAGGAATCGGACTATCATGCGATTGGCGCTGGCTCCGGCACCGGCTACAATTTCAATGTGCCGCTGAATGCCAAGGGCTTGGGCAATGGCGATTATATGGCCATATTCCAGCAGCTGCTGCTGCCGGTTGCCATGGAATATCAGCCGGAGCTGATTATTGTCTCGGCCGGCTATGATGCGGCCCTGGGCTGCCCGGAGGGTGAGATGGAGGTGACGCCCGCCTGCTATCCGCATCTGCTCAATCCGCTGCTGCATCTGGCCAATTGCCGTGTCGCCGTCGTGCTCGAGGGCGGCTACTGTGTGGAATCTCTGTCCGAGGGCGCCGCCTTGACGCTGCGCGCCCTGCTGGGTGATCCGTGCCCGGCGCTGGTGGAGCCGCTGCAGTTGCCCAGCCAGGTGCTGCGCGATGCCCTGCTCAACTGCATCTATGTGCATCGTCCGTACTGGCGCTGCCTGCAGCTGCAGCAGACCTATACGCCCGGTGAGCTGCAGTCGGCCAGCACGATTCCGTTGCATCGCGTGCAGCGCATTTGGCTGGGCGGCCCACCGCCGGCGCCGGATCAGCGCTATCCGACGCGTGGCACCTCCGCGCAGCTGAGTGCCGCTGTCGTCGCCAGCAATGCGTCCCGTTTGAGTCTGTTGCGCGCCGAGACGCAGCTGTCGGTGCCGGCGGTGCGGGTTTGTTATGCCTACGATGCCCAAATGTTGCAGCATTTCAATTTGCACGATGCCACCCATCCGGAGCAGCCGATGCGCATACGCCAGATCCATCAGATGCACGAGGACTATCAGCTGCTGGATCGGATGCAGCAGCTCACGGCGCGCGCCGCCACCACGGACGAGGTGTGCTTGGCCCATACGCGCGCCCATGTCAATTCGGTGCGTCGACTGCTGGGACGCAGCGTTGAGGAGCTGCAGCAAGTGGGCGCCGGCTACAATTCGGTGTACCTGCATCCGCGCACCTTCGAGTGCGCCATACTCGCCTCTGGCGCCGTACTCCAGGCGGTCGATAGCGTATTGCGCGGCCAATCTCGCAGCGGCATCTGCAATGTCCGACCGCCGGGCCATCACGCCGAGCCTGATCAGCCGCACGGCTTCTGCATATTCAATAATGTGGCCATTGCGGCCCAGTATGCTATACGGGAATATGCCCTCGAGCGCATCCTCATTGTCGACTGGGATGTCCACCATGGCAACGGCACACAGCACATCTTCGAGTCCAATCCCAAGGTGCTCTACATAAGTGTTCATCGCTACGAGCATGGCGCCTTCTTTCCCAAGGGTCCCGCCGGCAACTACGATGTCGTGGGCAAGAATGCCGGCCGTGGCTTCAATGTCAATATTCCCTGGAACAAGGTGAGTGCGGCAGCTCCATGCGCTCCATCTAATCGCACCTTAAGAAGAAACCTCCCATTTAATACACACTCCTGTCTTGCGTCTGGGCAAGAGCTTTACCTCCGATCGATCCGATCCGATCTAAAATCGCATACCCTTTACCTTTTTGGCTTTTGCAGAAGGGCATGGGCGATCTGGAGTACGCATTGGCCTTTCAGCAGCTAATCCTGCCCATCGCATACGAGTTCAATCCGCAGCTGGTGCTGGTCTCGGCCGGCTTCGATGCGGCCATTGGGGATCCGTTGGGCGGCTGCAAGGTGACACCGGAGGGCTACGGCCTGTTCACCCATTGGCTGTCGGCCTTGGCCGGCGGTCGGATCATCGTCTGCCTGGAGGGCGGCTACAATGTCAACTCCATATCGTATGCGATGACCATGTGCACAAAAACGCTGCTGGGCGATCCGGTGCCGACGCCCCAATTCGGATCGACCGCCCAACGCTCGCCGACGGTGGCCTTCCAGAGCTGCGTGGAGACGCTGCAGCTGTGCGTGGAGCAGCAGCGTCATCATTGGAAGTCGCTCGTCTTTGGCTGCAAGCTGCCGCAGTTCGTTTTGGGCGAAAACAATAACGAGGATTTTCTTGCTGCTACCATGGACCAACTGAGTATATCAAATGACGATCCACTGGGCGCCGCCGGCGGCGACATCGACGCACAGCCCGATCGCGGCCAGGACCGGCCCAGCGGCAGCAAGCCCAAAGTCAAGGTAAAAACGCTCAGCGAGTTTATGGCCGAGCACAAGGAGGTACGAGCAACTGACCACACACATACACACACACACACACACACACACACACACACAAACACACATACACACATACACACATACACCCACTTATCAAAGACAATATAAATACCAAGTCTAGCTAAATCTGGCTACTTTTTGGATAGTTTATTGCTGAATCGACCATAAGAAAACATAGTTCTATTTTATTATTATCTCGGAGTTGGCTATTTTAGAGCTAAATATGACTATTTTCTAGCTACATTGAACTATTTTAGAAGAGCATATAATTTCTAGCTAAAGTTTGATTCGGACCATTTCAGAGCTAAACATAGCTGTTTCATAGCTAAATTATGCTACTTAATGCTCAACATATATATTTGCAGAAATTTTGACTGGTTTCTAGCAAAAACTGGCAAATTTTGAGCTGATTTTGACTAATTTATAGCTTATATCAGATTTTCATAGCTGTATTCGGCTAATTCATAGTTAAGTTGGACTATTTTTAGCTGAAATTGTTTAGTTGTAGATATGTCTTGTCTAAAACTGTTAAAAATTTTCAGCTGCCAGCAATTCAGGTTATTTTTAAACAGATTTAGCTATTATTTTCCAACTATTTCAAGCAGCCAACTGTCGCTTTAAAACAGCTGCTAATGTAGCCAAATTTGGCTTGAAAATAGCTGAGTAGGCAACACTGATCAAGCAGCTTAGTATTTATATTGCCTTTGCACTCAAACATAAACAGTTTCTTAGCAAACACACTAATCTCATGTCTCTCTCTCTCTCCCTCTCTCCCTGTCAATTCGTTACCCCACTGTGTGCCTCTCCCTCTCTCTCTCTGCCACATTTCTTACTGCACTGCTCTTGCCAGGCGCTCGAGCAGCAGGAAATGTTTGCTATTTATCCCCTCAAAAGCTGCCCACACTTGAGCCTGTTGCGTCCGGAGGAGGTGCCCAAATGTAAGCTAAAGCCCAATATGCACTTCTCGCTCTCCCTCTCTCTCTCTTTCTCTCTGTCTTTCTCTTGCCATATATGTTTATCTCACTTTTCCTTTTTGCTTTATTAATTCTCGCTTGTGGCTGTGCTTGTGTGTTGCTTCTTCTTGTTGTTTGTTCCTTCTTCTTTTTTTTTTTACTGATCTTGTCTATGATAGAGCTTTATATAAAACCCCGCATAAGAAGTACAGTTATTGATAAATGTTCGTTTATCTGTTATATATTTATATGTTGTGTAGTATAGTTAGATGAGAAGAATGCAACAGTTAGAAAAGCGCCTAAATGTATAACAGTTTTTACTTTTTTTTTAGTTGTGTAAAATCAATATAACAGTTGAACAAATTTATAACACTTGTTATAAAAATATATAGCAGCTGTGCGACAGCAATGCAGCATATGTATAACAGTTGTCTGATAGCAAAGTTATAAAAATAGCTTAATAATGTATAACAGCTGTACAAAACATGCTTAGCTTTGAGATTACAATTACATATTGAAAATACCCAGCTATTCACATGTATAACAGTTCTATAACAGCAAAATGTTATCTATATATGTATAGATGAGCTACAGTCTTCAAAAAGCAGGTATTCGAATACACAGTCGAACAGTAAATAAACGGTATAACAGTTTAGAAAATACTGTCTGTAGCTAGCGCAATTTGGAAACATTGATTAGGTATAACAGCCGTATAGCAGTATTTGACGCTTAGTAGTTGTATAACAGTTTAGATCAACAACTGATTTGTATCACGTATGTCTGTCGCTTAACAGTTGTATAACAGTTAAAAACAATTGCTTTGCATGAAACGAAAATCATTTATAACGGTCGTATAACAGTAAAGCTGTCGCTTAACAGTATAACAGTTTTAAATCGCCAACACCGCAAATTGTGAACGCTTTTCTTGCGTTGTGCTTATTCTCTTTTCATCGGTTTCTTCTCTTTTCCTCTGGCATTTGCTTCCAGTATAACAACAGTATAACAGTTGGCCTATTTTTGCCAGAATCGAACAATGCTTGAATGCTTTTCGTTGGCTTTTTGTTTTGTTGTAAATATTGCGTGCTTTCTGTGCTACACATAATCCACGAATTTACCAAATATTAATCTATTTATCTAACCCTCCCCTTTCCACCGAACGCGCCCCTCCCCCCCTCAACGTGCAGCAATAAAAACAAACGGCGCATGCGGCGACTGCGCCTCAACGGTGGAGAATTGGGTATGCCTGAGCTGCCAGAGCATCGGCTGCGGTCGCTACATCAATGAGCACATGGAGCAGCATTGCCGACGGGCCAAGCATCCGCTGGTCTTGAGCTTCAGCGACCTGTCCGTGTGGTGCTACGAGTGCAGCGCCTATATTGATCATCCGCTGCTCTATGCCTATCAAAATCTGGCGCATCTGGACAAGTTCCAGGAGCCGATGGCCTGGACGCATGGCTGCATGCAGCGCCCCGATGGCTGCTATCCGATCGAAGCGGAGCATCAGGACAACGACAGGAACAACGACAGGGACAAGGACAAGGACAAGGACAAGGATAGCGGCTCCAGCAATACCAACAGCAGCAGCATTGGCAGCGGCTACTACATACATCTCGAGCGGAATAACTGACATTTGGTGGTGCGTGTGCTGGATGCCATTACGGATTACATGTGCACGCTGTGTCCGCCGCTGAGGCACATACTCCAGCTGCTTGTGGAGCACATGTGGCCGCTGCTGGAGCGCATTTACCTCAAGCTGATCCGATATTTTCTGGCCCATTGAGGCACACACGCACACGCACACACACACACCGACCGACCGACCGACCAGGCACACCACGCACCGCATCTCCGCTGTTAACCTGTTGTACCTTGGCATCCAGAATATTCTCCATCCAATATCAAAAATTCACACCGCTGAAGCTGAAGAAACGTTGCCGCATTAAATTAATTGTTTTTCCCACAAAAGGGGGCGGCGGGGGGGGTGTTCGCCAAAAAGGCTGACGTGGCCCCCGACTCCGCCGGCCGCATCAGCTCCTGGCGAGTGCCTTTCCCCAACCCCCTTACCCTTACAATTACCTGTACCCAATCCCCAACCTTCCCCAACTTATTGTATATGCATATAGAGATTGTTAAAAAATCACAAAAAAAAAAAAAAAACAAAACAAAAATGTTATCACTAATCATTAATTAACCACGTACCAAGTAATAAAATAAGCGATCGATAAGCAATTTTTTGGCATAAAAAAAATCGATTGAATGTTTTAATCAAGGCTGCACAATACGCTTTTAGGCCGAACCGGTTTTTTAAAAATGGTTCAAAGCGAGGTTTTTCATATATTATAACAGTTTGGACAGACGTCTCTCTCTCACACACACACGCTCTGTCTCGCTCGTTCATTTGACTATTCACCACAGTAAGTTCAACATGACCCCTGAGACGTTGCCTTACTAATCAGGGCTAAACTCAGGTGTGGGTAGGAAACTTGTAGACACACGGCTTGTGGATTGGCAGATGGAAGGATTTGCTTAGTTTGGTAACAGAAAAAAAACTAGAAAATGGAAAATATTTCCAGATTCAACAGATTCTTCCTATGGAGCTGTATGATCTAGTAATCAGATGAGAACATTTTGAAAAAAAAGCCAAATTAGGCAAAGATACTTTTATGAATAATAGTTTTTTTTCTGTATGATCAGCTTTATGATATAGTTTTTCGATCCGACCGATATATATATAATTGTAGATTCGGGAAGGTCGCCCTATAAAGGTTTACAGTGCGACAGTGATGCCACCTTTCGTCAATTTGGACTTCAGAGAGTTAACTTTGGACTCGGTTGAGAATCGAATCGTGTTTAGACTCTCCGGAGAGCATGTTATTTATTTAGTGCAACAGCCGCCAAATAGTTGAAACTGTTGAAATATGTTTTGTTTGGTTTTCTTCATTTACTCTCCAATTGCTCGAGGACACGGCTCAGATGTATATTCGCTTAATTGAGCGACGAGTCGCTAATGTATAGCTGCAAACGGGGCACTTGCGGCTGACGCGCACCACCGCCAGGATGCAGGGATAGCAGAAGACGTGCCCACACGAGGTCGTCGCCGGCTGGCGGCCCGAGACGCTCTCCAGGCAAATGGGACACTTGTGTGACGGCTCGTCTCCGTAATCGATGGCGGTGATGGCGCGACCTGTTGGCTTATTTTGACCCTTGCGCTGTGGAGCCGAGGCGGCAGAAGCAGCGGGAGCCGAAGCGCAAGAGGGATCCAAAGTGCATGCGGCAGCTAAAGCGGGGTCTGGAGAGAGTCCCGAGGCTAGGCTGGGAGCCGGGGCAGAACAAGGATCCAAAGCTGCGTTGGGAGCGAGAGCCAAAGGCGTGCCAAAAACCGAAGCGAAAACCGGAGTGGCAGCCGGAGCATGAGCCGGAGCAGCAGCGGGAGCAGCGGCCGGTGCGGGTGGCGGTCCAGGAGCCGGTGCCGGGGCGGGAGCTGGTGCCGGGGCCGGAGCTGGTGCCGGTGATGGTGCTGACTCTGGAGCATCGTTATCGTCTTCAGAGAGATTGGCGAATGTCGGCAATGGGCGATGCATGCGGTCCGGCTCAAAAGCGCCAGCGGAGCGACGACGTGGATTATAGGATCGATCTACAATCAGAACGGGTTGATTGTTATCGGCAAGACGCTTACGATTGCCATTTGCTGACAATGGATAGTTTCCAGATGGCCAAACCATATCTGCGCGATGTGAAAGAAACTAAGAAGTGCTTAAAAATAAACAGAACGAAAGGACCACGTCGGAAAATAATGTGTTTTACGAACTTTTGAAGTATGGCTTTTCTGCAAGTTGTTTGATGAATTTTCGATTAGGATTTAATTTTTCATTAACAAAGTGAAATTTTCTGTTTTCAGCAGCTAACGGACTTTGCGAGAACAACTTGCAAAATGGCTCGAATGAAAATCTCGTTTGACAAGCGATTTGACAGTTTTCTAACCTCAATTATAAGCTGGAAAAACAATTATGTATTTACTTATGTATATCGAAAAGTGTTGCCACACTGCAGGATAATTGTAAATTCGCTGAGCAGCATTTGTTAGCCACAATGCAAATGCATTAAGTCCATTGCGCACGAAGAGACAAAGTTGTCTAAGAGCCGTTACTTTGCGGCTCTACATCTGCTATCCCTTTTACGCGTGCAGTGCACAGCGGCTTGCGGCAACTTTCTCTCTCTCAAGTTCAATTGCGTGAAACTTAAAATGCAGCTGAGCAGAGCAGCAAGCACCTCTGTCAAGAAACCGTTAGTTTGCTCTCACTTGGCAACACAACACAGAGCGCAACACACAATAATCACGAGCTTTACAACACACGCGCTCTGTCACTCTCTCGAGTATTTTTGTCCATGGTGAAATCATGGCTTTACACCACAGCTTCGTCTGTTGCGTTCTCACTTGCGCAGTTCGAAAATAACGGAGCTTTGTATGCTATTTTCATATGCTACGCATGTAAGTAAAGTAGCACACTATATGTGTGCATATAGTACATATTTTCTCGCTCCGTAGCTCAAAGATGTGCAGGTGACTTAAGGCACGCGCACACATACAAAACGAAGCATATGCAGGCATGCGTGCAAATGGACACGCGCTTGCATTTTTCATATACATATACATATGCATACATACATATGTATATGTATCTAGCAGCTTAGTTCAAGGTCATGGGGAGGCCAAATGCTAAAACACATTTGCTGTACAAATGGCAGGCGGAGCTGGGCGAGGAGTGCTTCGAGCCCCACAATGGCTACATGCACTGCACCTTGTGCAACAAATTGGTAACTCTTGAATAAACAAACCGAAAAAGCCGCTAGTTATAATAATTCTGCTTTTACAGGTAACTGCCAATCGGCGCGTGCAGCTAGTGCGGCATCTGCACAGCTCTGGCCACATGCAGAACGAGTTGCAAGCACCAAAACACGAACAACAACAACAACAGGAACATTGTACAACAACAAATGCCGAAACGGATAGCTTTGTGGATGTTGTGGGCGCGTCGGACATAGAGGATGCGTCCCAAAATGAGCGCCGCTTTCAGCTGGACTTATGGGCAGCTTTGCGCTCTGCCAACATACCACTGTGCGTGCTGGACAATGGGCGATTCCGGCAATTTCTGGGCAAATATACGCGACGGGCCATACCCGACGAGCGCCACCTGCGCAGCCGGTACAACATTTAAAATTGTCCATTTTGCCGACATTTATTGGGCGTGCGTGTCAGAAATACAGACTAAATAAATTGTACGAAACTAAACTAGCCGATTAAATAGATATGTACACAATGTAGTTTTCAATTTGCATGCTTCGAACGCTTCTGCTGCGGAATCAATTTGGCGATGGGCGCATTGCGTTTCTGTAAACGGGGCGTGGCCGCCTTCTGGCCGGCCAGTCTACGGGGCGCAGAGCCTTCGCTTGGGTTAAGACTAATGAAGTCTTCGGTGGGCTCGCTATTATCCTGGGCGGGCACACGCTTTTGCGAACGTTTAGCTTTCAGCGGAGCACGTGGTGCTGTTGCTTGCTTTTGCTTTGGCCTTGGCCTGGGCCTGGGCTTGGGCTCACTTGTGTCCGATTCTCCCAGACTGTCGTCGCTGTCGTACTCCGATTGATGGCTGTTGCCGTCACTCTCATTTCTGTCGCTGTCGCCGTCTGCATCGCGACCGAACACCGGATCGGTTTCGCCGGCATCCTCATCGTATTCAATTGAGACGTAGCTGCGATTCCTCAGTGACTCCAGTGCCTCGATGCGAGCGGCCATCCTGGCTGTCTTCTGTTTATCAGTGCGGTCGCGAGTGTCCTCTTGCTGCCGGCTAAACTGCGTTGTATCCAGCAGGGACATACAGGTGGGACGGCAGTCTATGCTTGCGGATGTGATTAGCGATAGTTGCTTGCCGGGCAGATCGCAGCTCCAGACCTTGATCTCGCCGACGCTGCAAATGTTCAATTATCTCTTTAAGGCACATCACCAGCTTTAGTTGGATTACATAAAGTCGAGGAAACACGTAAATGGGTACGGAAGGAAGAATTAAACTAACTTGAAACTCTATTTTGCACGCAGGAAGTGGAGGGACGCGCGGAATAAGGCTATATGATATAGAACCAAGTCCAAACTCTTGATATCTTGAATAACAAAAAAAGGTTTCTATACAAGAATTCATTGGTGCGATCTGAGCCAAGTACATCAACAAGACAGGCACAGACGGAGAGAGTCCAGAACATGGCCACATAGACTCGGCAGAGATGCCTCCTTCTGTGCATCAGACATTTTGGTATATAATAATGTCCTCTATAAGGTAATAAACGAATCCTCCTCCTCCTCGGACAAATACCGCTCCTCGTCGCTGTTCATCAGTCGGTCAGTTAGTCAAACCCGCAACACTCACCTGGAGATGCTAACCACCGTGTTGTGCATGAAGGATATGGCCTTGACGCGATTGCTGTGGCCGGGCAATATGTTGGGCTGTAAGCGAAATGGAAAAATTAATTGAAGCCGGCGAAAAATCTATAAAATCTATATTTACGGCAGCCGTTTCATCGAAATCCAGCGAGATCCAAGCAATGGTGCCATTTTCGAGGCCCGCCACGCAGTTTTTATCATCCAGCCAGGTCGCACAGATGGGCTTCGATGGCATCTTGATTTGACGCATTACGCTGGCTGTTCCAATGTTCCAAATCTCGAAGGTAGCCGGCCCGGCCATGGAAAAGTAATTGCCTTGTGCCGACCAGGCCAGACAATCGGGTGAGCTGCCCAAGGAACGTTTGCTTTTCAGGTTTGTTCTGTACGCGATGCGTCCCTTGATCAAGTTCCACGTATTCAGCACCAGATCGGCGCCCAGGGACAGGCATAGACGGCTGCTCGGATGGCAAGCGACGTGTGTGACGGCTTTGCCATTATGGGGCTTGGTCCACTCAGCTTCAGGTGACCAGTTAGCCAAGCGTGTGGCTATCAAACGCCCATCCTTGCTGCCCGACATCAAGTGCGACGCATCCGATGTGAAGACCAGCGTATTAATCGTGCTCGTGTGCATGTTGAGAACGTTCGCCTGCTTCCGTGTGCGCATATCATATACAAAGATGCGATCGTCAAGCCCCCCGGTGGCCACCAGGTGTCCGTGCACGGCCAGACACTTCACTGAGCCGTCGTGTGATCTGTCGGCAAAGGTCGCCTTCAATTGGATCTTGTCCGATCCTTTTTTGTTGCGACGCCAGGCCATTTGATAGCCCAATAGATATTCGTCGTAGGTGCCAACAATAATCTCAAATTGCGGCAGCATTGTCATTGATGTTTGTGTGAATTAAATATATAAAAAACCAGCTTTATATTATATTTTTTCTTTCAGAATATATCTAAATAACTGTTGTTTCCAGCGTGACGGACTTCTACCTGAATTTGGCTGGCGCCTACACGTGCGACTCTAGGCAAAACAATATTTGATAGCTGGGTATCGATAGCTTGCGCAATTTATCGAAAAAAAAAAAAAACAGTGTTGTATGCAGCCCTGTAACAATTCGTCTATCGATTTACAAATGAATAATAACATGTTTGCGTTGACTGCACGTTTAAATTCAAATTAAAACAATTCAAATTCATTTTGCATATTTGCACATATCAATAGGCATAAGGAATATAACGAATTCAAAAAATTCAAAGTTGCGTGCATGATTATAGATTTTTTTTTTTTTTTTTTTTTTATTATGAAAATCTTTATTATATTAACAGATAATATGAGTTTTTAAACATGTACATGCTTCAAAATTTGCATTTAACAATGTTTGTTTCTTAGTTTATTTTCTCCTGCTCTACATAAGGTTAAGGCTAAGCTGTCTTCTTAAGAATTGTTTTTAATTGTTTTGTAAAAGACCGAAGTGTCTTTTCTTCAGTCTATTTATAGGAATAGATCCGACAAGGGCTTGTGCAGATCTGTTTTGGTGGTTTATCAGTCTTTCGTTATAGCGACTGGAGTAGAAAGAGATCTGATCTTCTATTAGCGTAATATTCAGATCTCTGTGAAATGATTATAGATGCAAAAAAAAGCCGGTCTTGCTTTGCTTTGTACAATGTAAAGTGGCAACGCTGCGGCGCTATTGCTAAAATCTTACCGCCATAGCCCCATTGTGTTGACTTGCTGGACAAAATATTGTTATACAAGTAAAACTCCACGCGTACTCAAATTACAATTTTTTAGTATTAAGAAGCATACGTAATACTGCATTCCAATGAAAATAGCATGTTGTGCATTGATTCGAAAAGTATGGCAGCGCTGCAGGCGCTATTTATAAAAAAAGAAGAATTGCAGCCCTGGCCCGCTACTACAGCCCTGCTGGGCAAACGATTACAATTTTATATGCCAAATTTAAGGCATAACTTATTTTTTTTTTACTAAGAAAACGAAAACAAATCGACACAGTCAAACAAAAAGCATTAATTGAAAGCAATTGCACAATTTTGCCTTATACAGAGATATAGTTTAGGTTAAGCTAAAGGCTTTTATTTATATTAGGCGAGCCGCCGGCGTTTCGCACGGCGCAACAGTAACAAATAAGCGCGTCGTTGGCCATGTCCAAAAACTCTGGGTAAGTGATCAAAGCGCTGGGCAAAATGCGTATTAATTTCAATGTTAACAGGCGTGACCGCGACCGAGAGCGGGAGCGTGACAGGGATAGAGAGCGGGAGCGTGACAAGCACTATGAGAGTCGCAGCGGGCGCGGCGACTACGACAATGGCAAATCTTCACGCAACGGAGGCACTCTGAGCGGCAGTTCGCGCAGCGGCCGCGAGGAGCGCAAGCGGGTCAAAGAACCGGCCAAGGATAATGATCGGGGCCTGGGCCCGCGTCGCGATGAGAAGCGACGCAAGCGTTCTAGGTCGAAGGATTACGAAAAGGACAAGTAAGCGATAATAGAGTTGAGCAAATCAGAGTCTCATAATGCTATCTTTTGCAGACGACAGCTGGAGCGTGAGCGTGACAAGGACAAGGATCGCGAACGTGAGCGGGAACGTGAACGCGAGCGGGAGCGCGAAAGGGACAGAGAAAGGGAGCGGCAGCGAGAACGGGATAAGGAGCGCGAAAGGGAGCGAGATCGTGAACGGGAACGGGATAAGGAGCGTGAGCGTGAGCGCCTGCGCGAACTGGATATGCGTCGGGCCGCTGTGCCAGCTGCGCCTTTAGTTATACCCGTTGGCTCCTCCAGTAGCTCTACGGACAATGAGGAGGAGGAGGAAATTGACAAAGAGGAGCAACAGCGCCGACTCGAACAGGAGATGATCAAGCGACGCGAACGCATTGAGCGCTGGCGTGCCGAGCGCAAACAGCGAGAGCAGGAGGCCGGCAAGCGAGATGTCAAGGCGCCGTTGGCGCCAACAGTGACCAAATCGGCTAAGAAATGGAGCCTCGAGGATGAGTCCGAGGAGGATGACAGCAATCCGGCGCCAACCATAGACACTGATGTCGGCAAAAAGGAGCCCGATTCGCCGCCATCCAAATTCCATAGCATACGCAAGCGTTTCGACGACGATCTGGTCGAGTCCAATTTTGCGCCGTTGAAGCGGCCCACCTTTAGCAAGGTTCTGGGCATGGTACTGACATCGCCCGTTGTAGCAGCAACAGCAACAACAACTGCAGCAGCAACCACAACAACAGCAACTGCAACAACAACTGCGACAACAACTGCGACAGCAGCAGCCAAACCGGAGCCGACGGCAGTCGAGGTCGTACAGCCAAAAGTGGAGGCATCCAAGGTTGAACAGCCAGCTGAAGTAAAGCCAGCAGTCGATCCGCCCAAGGAGGAGACGCCGATGGTGACCGAGCCGGCGGCAGCAGCTGCAGCAGTTGAGGAGCCCGAGGACGATGTCGATCCACTGGATGCGTACATGCAGGAGGTCAACAGGGAGATGCGCCGTGTCAATCATTTCGTTAGTCCTGCCAAGGCGCAGGGCGTGGTTATACTGACGGGCGTGGCCAAAAAGAAGACGAACACGGTAAAGAAGGGCGAACTTATTGAACAGAACATGGACAGCCTGGAGTACTCTAGCGAGGATGAGCTAGAGGATATACGCGACACGGCCGTCAATCTGGCCATGAAGCATCGCAAAGAGCTGGCCAAGATCGATCATTCCTCTGTCAGCTATGCCCCATTCCGTAAGAACTTCTACGTCGAGGTGCCCGAACTGGCGCGCATGACCAACTCCGAGGTGGACAAGTATCGCAGCGAGCTCGAGGGCGTGCAGGTCAAGGGCAAGGGCTGTCCCAAGCCGATCAAGGTAAGTGCTATGCAAGTGAATCAATTGAATCTTTTGCTAAACACGTTAAACACTTTTGGACTCCTTGCAGACGTGGGCACAGTGCGGCGTTAGCAAGAAAGAGATGGACGTGCTGCGCAAGTTGGGCTTCGAGAAGCCAACGCCCATACAGTGCCAGGCGATACCGGCGATAATGTCTGGGCGTGATCTGATAGGTATTGCTAAAACTGGCAGTGGCAAGACGTTGGCATTCATTTTACCAATGTTTAGGCACATTCTGGACCAGCCGTCGCTGGAGGATGGCGATGGTGCCATTGCCATCATAATGGCGCCCACTCGCGAACTCTGCATGCAGATTGGCAAGGATATACGCAAATTTAGTCGCTCGCTGGGATTGCGGCCGGTTTGCGTTTATGGCGGCACCGGCATCTCTGAACAGATTGCCGAACTGAAACGTGGCGCCGAGATAATTGTCTGTACGCCCGGCCGCATGATCGATATGCTGGCAGCAAATTCTGGACGTGTCACCAATTTGCGTCGCGTCACCTATGTTGTTCTGGACGAGGCGGATCGCATGTTCGACATGGGCTTCGAGCCGCAGGTGATGCGCATTATTGATAATGTCCGTCCAGATCGACAGACAGTCATGTTTAGCGCCACATTTCCACGCCAAATGGAGGCATTGGCCCGTCGCATACTTAAGAAGCCTGTCGAGGTGATCGTCGGCGGACGATCTGTTGTCTGCAAGGATGTCGAACAGAATGTAGTCATACTGAGCGATGAGGCGAAGTTCTTTAAACTGCTCGAGCTGCTCGGTGTCTATCAGGAGACGGGCAGCATTATTGTCTTTGTCGATAAGCAGGAGAATGCGGACATTCTGTTGCGCGATCTAATGAAGGCATCCTATCCGTGCATGAGCCTGCACGGCGGCATCGATCAGTTTGATCGCGACTCGACCATTATTGACTTCAAGTCCGGCAAGGTGCGTTTGCTGATAGCCACCTCGGTGGCGGCGCGCGGCCTCGATGTCAAGGATCTCATCCTGGTGGTCAACTATGATGTGCCCAATCATTACGAGGATTATGTGCACAGGTAAGTGTAGCGACATGTAGCGATAATCAGAAGATCACTTATCGCATCTCATCCATCCTCTCAGATGCGGACGCACTGGCCGCGCTGGCAATAAGGGCAGCGCCTATACATTCATCACGCCGGAGCAGTCCCGGTATGCGGGCGATGTGATACGAGCCTTGGATCTATCTGGGACACCTGTGCCGCCCGATCTGCAGACCCTGTGGAACGACTATAAGGCGGCGCAGGAGGCGGAGGGCAAGACGGTGCACACTGGCGGCGGCTTCAGTGGCAAAGGCTTCAAATTCGATGAGCAGGAATTCAATGCGGTCAAGGAGAGCAAAAAGTTGCAAAAGGCTGCGCTCGGCCTGGCCGATTCCGATGATGAGGAGGACATCGAACAGGATATCGATCAGCAGATCGAGCAAATCTTTGCCGCCAAACGTACCGTCAAGGATACCTCGCTGGCCGGCACAGCTCTGGCCGCGGCCAATGCCGTTGTGAATGCCCTCAGCGCAGTTATCACATCGCCCTTGACTGTTGCCCAGCAGCAGCAGCAGCAACAACAACAGCAGCAGCAGCAGCAGCAGCAACAACAGCAGCAACAGCAGCTGGCCACTGCCGTGGCCATGGGCTCCGACAAGCTGGAGCTGGCCAAACGTTTGGCGTCCAAGATAAGCAGCAGCCGCAATCTGGACACAAAGGCCACACAGGCGGCCGCCGAGTCGATATTGAAGGGCCAGACGGGCGTTGGTACCGCACAGCCCATGCTGACGGCACGTACCGTGGTCGAGCAGCTGGCCGCCAAGCTGAACAACAAGCTTAATTATCAGCCCAAGGAGGATGAGGAGGGGCTGGCAGCGCTGATGGGCAGCAACAGCAATTCGTTTACCAAATACGAAGAGGAGCTGGAGATTAATGATTTTCCGCAACAGGCACGCTGGAAGGTTACCTCCAAGGAGGCTCTGGCCCAAATCTCCGAATACTCGGAGGCCGGTCTAACAGTGCGTGGAACCTATGTGCCTCAGGGCAAGAATCCGCCCGAGGGTGAACGCAAGCTCTATTTGGCCATCGAGAGCTGCAGCGAACTGGCCGTGCAGAAGGCCAAGCGCGAAATAACGCGCCTCATCAAGGAGGAGCTGCTGAAGCTCAGCTCGGCCCATCATGTGTTCAACAAGGGTCGCTACAAGGTCGTCTAGAGTTCGTTGTAAATGCCCGGGGACTCAATTGAATTACTAAATACCACCATGTCGCCAACTGCCAAGAATCATATATACACTTTATATAGACCATCTATTCTCTTGGCCACAAAAAAAAAAGAAAAGAAAAACACTCAATGAATTGCGGTTTATAAACGCCTAAGTTAATCACAAAACAAAACAAAAATAACGTCTAATCTATCATAAAACCCTTTTTTAACTTGGCGCCAATAAATACCAAAACAATCTAGTTCTATGTGAGACCGTATTCTACCGTTGTCTTGGACGCAATTCATAGGAATTCATATAGAAGCACTTTGTAGTTTAGGTGCAAACTGTTTGTTATATTAACCCTAGACATAAATCCGTAAGTTTCCCATGTCAAAAACAATTCAAAACATTTAAATTGCGCATTTCGAATTTGTGCACTATAAAAGATACTGAATACCCAACGTAGACACACCACACTCAATTTGTTTTCCTATGTTTTTCATTTTAAGATCAACATTTTTCACGAGAGTTTTTTGAAGCAATAAATAAATATTTATGCCCAAGCATAAAGGGTAAATGTATAAGTGATATACAAATGAAGCATATAGCATATATATATATATATACACACATAATCTGAAGTAATGTCTATTTAAAGTTTATATACATATATTCATGAATTCTACTTGAATCATGTAGCATGGTGTCAAATGATATGGCACACAATATGGGGTAGGTCATAGCTCTTGCAGCTGGTTCGAAATAATGCTTTTAATGATAGCAATTGTAATTAAATCGATCGTTAAACACACAAACAGAAAACTATTAAAACGTTAAAAATTGCGATGCGTTTGAACATGTAACTGCCATGGAAAACTTTAACCGCAATATATTGTATGTTCAAAATAAAATTGAAAGCTTCAAAAAGTGTTACCATGCCAAAAAAAAAAACCTTATCGGCTCGAACTAGTTCGCGCACTTTCTTGACTTATCGATGGCAATTATCGATATATCGATAGGCGAGATCTTAAAGATTTATGGTATACGGCATTGAAACTGATTCATTTTTATTACTCAAAGATCTTTCACGTATGCTGTACAAAATTAAAATATGTTTTATTAATTTTTGTTGTTGTTGTTGTTGTATATTTGAGTTTTAGCTTATTTAGCTGCATTTTATTAACTTATCGCCCGCCAGCTCGCTTATCAATTGATTTTCATGCTACAATATTTTGTGTCTAGAAACTACTAAAATTAAATTTAAATGTAGTTATGAGCTTTTCATTTGTGTCAATTATCAATTATCATATTATTACATTTCCGTTTCATATATGTTTGATGTTTATAATTATAATTATAATTATAATTATTACAATTATTATGCGCTTGAAAAAAATTGTTTGTTTATGCACTAGTTTGTCGGCAATGTTGACGATTTTTTTTTTTTGGTTTTTTTTGGTTTTTTTGTGTTTTTTCTTGTTGTTGTTGTTGTTATTTTCGATACAAAACTATTTTCATATGTTAAAATTATTATTGAATCTTCTTGAGCTCGCTGCTAACGATTTCTTTAATATGGCCGCAACACATTCGAAAATCATTCACACGCTCGCTATATACTATGGTATATATAGTATATATATATAGTATATATATAGTATTTACTATATATTATTCTCAATTTGCATATGTACAAGTCTAGTTAACACTATTAAATGTGCTAAATTAAAATACAAAAAAAAAAAAAAAAAACAAAAAAATTTATATGTATAATATTTGTTAAAATTCTTTATAATTTATGTATTACTATAGTTAGTTTTAGTTATTAATCAATGTTCTTTATATATATATATATATATATATATATGTTTTCTTTTTTTTTTTTATTATTTTTTTGGTAGTTTTTGTATTTTCGTTAGTTTAGTTTGGCAACTGTTTAAATTCGTTGCAATATTTTCAGTTGTTGCTAACATTTTTTTTTTTTGGTTTTGCATTTGTTTACTTAAGTTTAAGAAAAAAAACCTTGCTGTGTGTTTGGTGTGTGTGCTAAGGTTAAATATGTGCCTAATTGAATAATAAAAAAACAAAAACTGATTAAAAAAATGTTTAACTAAATACTATAACGCACTGAAGGAAGCATCAAGAAATTTTGCTGCTAGGTTAGGTTCCGCTGGGATTGGATCCGGTTTGGTTACGGGGCGTGTCTATGCGCGTGTGTGTGTGTGTGTGTGCGTGTGTGGATTTAAATTCTAACTATTGCAACTACTTTAGTTGGTTTTGTCTCTTGAAGCTAACAGAAACCATATCTCTATAAGAAAGTTAGGTTAGTTCGTTAGCGCTATTTACAATCGAATCAAAAACTCTATAATATATATACATATACATAGGCTAATATAACTCTGTGTGTGTGTGTGTGTGTGTGTGTCTTGGTTTAGTTGTAGTTTATCCAGTTTTAGCTTAGTCGTTGTTTATTTATTTATTTTTTTTTTTTTTATAGAGCGCAATTCTTATTATCGGATCACTTGAAGCAATTTCGTGAAGTTTTTTTGGTTGCTTTATGTGTGTGTGTGTGTGTGTGCGTGTGTGTGTGTGTGTGGGTGTGTGTGTGTGTGTGTGTGTGTGTGTGTGTGTGTGTGTGCGTGTGTGTGTGTGTGTGTGTGTGTGTGTGTGTGTGTGTGTGTGTGTGTGTGTGTGTGTGTGTCTGTGTGTGTGTGTGCGTGTGTGTGTGTGTGTGTGTGTGTGTGTGTGTGTGTATGTGTGTGTGTGTGTGTGTGTGTGTGTGTGTGTGTGTGTGTGTGTGTGTGTGTGTGTGTGTGTGTGTGTGTGTGTGTGTGTGTGTGTGTGTGTGTGTGTGTGTGTGTGTGTGTGTGTGTCTGTGTGTGTGTGTGTGCGTGTGTGTGTGTGTGTGTGTGTGTGTGTATGTGTGTGTGTGTGTGTGTAGTAACTGCTTGCATCTACATGGGGTTTTTGTTCTTGTTGCCCTGTGTAAATTGTATTTAATTATGTGTTTTTTTTTTTTGGCATTTATTTTGTTTTTTTTTTTTTTTTTTTTTAATTTTTTGGGTTAATTTTTAAATCTGAAAAATAAATAGATTTCAAAATGAATTGATTAGTAGGGCACATCAAAGGACAGATTGGCATTAAGTTAAGTTTTCAGTTCAGAGATAAACAACAACGCTGCAAAGTGAATAGAAAAACGGCTAAAAACCGCTAAAGCAACAAAACAAAAAAAATTGGCCGAAAAACGGCGGCAGAGCACGTTTCGATTGGCTGAACAGGGTATGCTCTCGACCGGGTGAGCCCAACAACCAGCAAATAGTCGAAATGGATTTATCGTAAGTCTAGCCAAAACAGATCGAGCTGCAACTGGTGTCCAGCATTTGGCGTCTTTCTATACCCTTGTAGAGCAAAGAGGGCGGCATGTTCGACGCGACGCTATAGAGTGCTTGACTAGAATCACAATTATATATGTATCTTTACATAGAGCCTCAGATCGGACGACTATATCCCAGAAGGGTATGTTTGCACAGGTTTGGCATTCAGGAGTTGCAACACCCTACCATATTCCTCTCGAGCAGGAATCGGTCGAGAAACGATTCACAATTCTGTTCACATATCTGCAAAGCTATTAGAAAAGTTTCTACAAGGGTATTTAAGCTTCGGCTTGCCGAACTAATGCGTTCCATCTTGTTTTTATATTGCTTTTGTTTTTTGTTTTTGTTTTTGTGTTTGTTTTTTACCCACCTTTTTCTCCTATACAATTCAATAAATTATTGCATTTGATATGTTGGTCCATTGTTTCATTATTCGTTCCTAAAAAATTCTTTTGTGGTTCTTTTTTTTGCATGTTTACATTTTACGTTAAAATTTCCTTCTCTCTCTCTCTCTCTCTCTCTCTTTAACGCATTAACCTGCCTGTGTGTGCGTGTGTGTGTGTGTGTGTGTGTGGTGTAGTGTGTGGTGTTGCCAGACTGTAAAATGAAAAGTGTTGTAAAGGTTGTTGTTGTTGCTGTAGTTTTGCCGGCCAAACGTCATCCAATTGAATCGAATCCTAATCCTAATCCGAATCGGCATCCGAATCCGAATTACTAAAGATAATAGTCGCCCGTTATGGGTAGAGAAGAAGAAGAAGAAGAAGAATAGCAAAATGCCGCTGCTGCTGCTGCTGCTGCTGCTGCTGCTGCTGCTGCTGTTGCTGGTGTTTCTGTTGCTGTTGCTGCTGCTGCCGCTGCCGACGTCGCTGCTGCTGCCGCTGCCGCTGTTGCTGTTGCTGCTGCTGCTGCTGCCGTCATAAATGACTATCAGTATCCGAATCCCGCGGAGCCGTGTCCCGTCATTGATGGTGTTACACTACTAACTATACCTAATTGTGTGGCTGTATTATTTGATTGTCAGTGTTGTTGAGCGGCAAATTTCATACGTTTTTGTTTTTGGCGTTGATTGCAGAACCAGACGCGCACCACGTTTTTCTTCAAGTCCAGCTTTTCGGCAATGGCAGCGATTTTCTCACCGGACGGCCTCGGCTGGACGGCGAAATAGGCTTCCAGGGAACGCTTTTCAGGTGCCGCAATGGAAGTCCTTTTTCTTGAAAAAAGACTCGATATAGATTACTTTAGAAATGGGGCCCTAACATTCGATTCAAATACTGTAAGCTACTGAGTTCTTCTTATTGTTGGACAATTTCGCTGGATTTACTAATTGCTTTTGGGTTTTTGCTCGTTTGCCAAATTAAACATGCTGCCAATTTAGGGTTTAGGTGGGTGAGCGGTCGGGTGGGGAGTGGTGCTGTGGGTTGGTGGTTGGGGGTGGGGCTGGGGCCGGGTGTTGGCACTGCTTTCTGGGTATTATTACCGTTTTGTAATCAAAACACTTTCTACCTTTTCTTTTCGCCCGCCGGCAGCACACTGGGCGCATCTGGATCCCGTCGCTTGTTTTTCGCCTGCGCCTCGGCCTCCTCCAGCCACGCCTGCAGTATGGGCTTCAGCGCGATCATGTTGTTGTGGGACAGCGTCAGGCTTTCGAATCTGCAGATTGTGCTCTGCGACAGCGCACCGACGCCAGGTAACTTGAGATTGGCCAACGCTTTGCCCACGTCCGCTTGTGTGACACCTGCGCGCAAAGAAACAGATGCACAATAAACACTTTACAACACTGTTTACCGCTAGAAACGTTCATAATCAAATATTTATGAGTTTCAAGTGCAAAGTGTCGTTGAAAATCAAAATCTTGAAGAGAAGCTTCGCATATCTTTGGCTAAAACATTACCGCACTGTTTACAAGAGCGAAAGAAAGTAATTAGAGTGTTGTAAAACAAATTTTGAAGAGCTTAATTGAAGAGCTTAATCAAATGGCTAAGCTTGTAATTGGCAAACACTTTACAGCACTGTTTACAAGAGCGAAAGAAAGTAATTATAGTGTTGTCAAACGATTTTTAAAGAGCCTAATTGTGTAGAAGTTTAAGTTCAAGTTCCAAGCATGTCTTTGACAAACACTTTAAAGCACTATTTCCACCGCAAGAAAGTATAGTGTTGTGAAACAAATTTTGAAAAGCTCAATTCCACTCTAATTATTAGGTTCTCTAACTATTAGGTTCAATTCAATTTATTATGAGGTAGCTTAATTTATTCCGAGTTATATTTCGATTTTCTATTTCTAGTTGTAGTTCTTTCATGAATGAACTCTAATTGAACATGGAACCAGCTCCAGTTCTAGTTAAGACTAAGGTTAAAGAAAATATTGGATATCTCCGCTACTTCCAGGAGTTCTTCTTTCCTTAAGTCTGGCTTTTAAACCCAACTGCAATTTTGTATAATAAGAGGCTTTCAGGGAAATAGTTAAGCTATTTTTGGAACAAGCTTTTCGTCTGTCTAAATCAGGTTTTCATTCCAATTCCAGTTCTTTGAGAACTATAGTAGCTGTACTTCGAGAACTGGATCTGTTTGGAGCTCTGAAAAGTATGCTATGCTTGCCGAAAACGAGACGAAATTGAAGAGATATGCAGCAGAGTAAAAAAGCAGTGAAGAGTTCTCTGTGGGTTAGACTCTACGGTATCGAGAACTTACCCAGCTTAATGCGACGCTGCTTGAAGCGCTCCGCGAACGCTTCGAGCTCGCGCGGATCGGTGTCTGTGTCGGGATGCAGGCCAGCGGCTGCCACAGCCGCCGTTATGACAGGATGATGTACCGCTGAGTGTCCATGGTGCCCTGTGTCCATAGAGAAGGTGGCCATCAGTTTGGGCATTGTTTGGTTTGCGTTAATATTTACCCGCCGTGTGGCCACTTAACGTGCCCGGATGGTGGTGGCTCATCATGTGATTCATACTGTGATAGGAACCGTGCAGGTGCTGATGTGTTGGCGTTAGGGGCGACTCCGATATGGGGGCTAACGTTGTCATCGAGCCCGTCGGATCCAGCATGTCCAATTGATCCATTGAATGGTGCATCTGCAGATGGGCCAAGAACCAAAAGAAGAATACGTAGTGCATGAGGATACCGAGAAATATGCCAAACATCGATATATCCATTCGGCATTTCAGATTTGATAACCGATTTGTGCAAGAAAATGAAACGTCTATTCGGAATCGAATCGTGGATGTCTCTCTAAGGAACTTTAAATCCCAAATTCTGACAGTTCCCTTCAGTTTGACTTGCTTAACGCATTATTCAAGGCAGCAACTACATCTATATATATGCAAATATATATATACTTATATATACATGTGTATATATATATATATATATATATATGTATAAATATATGTATAGATATAAATCAGGAATCGTTTTGTGAGTACATATATGTGCATGATGGTTACTTACGCGCCGATCTAGTTGCTGAATTTTCAGTCGAATTTTTCAGCAAATTGCAATTTGAAGGCATACTCAAGGCCTGCTTAAGAGGAAACTGCTTGTGTCTGGGCATATATAGACTCATCTCTACGTAAGACTGATCAATCGACTGACTGACCGACTGACTGACTGATTGATTGACCGACTGACTGATTGACTAAATGACTGAATGACTGACTGATTGACTGGCTGATTGATTGACTGACTGATTGACTGATTGTCTGAATGACTGACTGATTGACTGATTGGCTGACTGACTGGCTGATTGATTGACTGACTGATTGACTGATTGTCTGAATGACTGACTGATTGACTGATCAGCTGACTGACTGATTGACTGATTGATTGACTGACTGACCAGATTGACTGACTGACTAACTGTCTGATTGGCTGATTGACTGACTGACTGACTGACTGACTAACTGACTGACTGACTGACTGACTGACTGACTGACTGACTGACTGACTGAACGACTGAACGACTGACTATTGACTGACTGACTGACTGATTGACTGACTGAACGACTGATTGACTGATTCACTGACTGACTGTTGTTACCTCATGAGGCATTCCACGCGCAATTGTGAAACAGTAGCGGAAATCGGCTGCCTGAAACATTTTCTGCTTAAACATATTTATTTATAGTTAAAGTAGGAAAAAAACAGACTTTTCTTGTTGAGCGTTAGCTCAGACTACTTGGTATAGATGTAGCATATAGGCAAGCCCTTTTATGTATCGGGATATTTCGATAGGCCCTCGGTAATTCTCAATAACGCAAATAAGCCTTTTTTATTTAAAAATGTATCAAAAATTGTTTAAGTTTGAATCGGAACACGTAATCCGGAACAGAAGTTAGAATACTTGAGCTCTGATTCCAGGGTATCCATCAAACAGACATGTTGACAATGTGAATAAAACAAATTTCCACTTTCAATCAGAACAAAAGCTTTCAAGCTGTTAGTTATTGAATAGATCGGAGCTCGAAAACGTAATCCCCATGGCGGGATGAAAATTTTTCGGATAGTCGATGAATATGGCCCAAAGTTAAGTGCACAGCTTATGGGCCATTCAAATAAATGGCTTAGACCGGTGTCTAAATAATTAAGTCTAACATAAAACTGGCATTCAAAGTTGAAAAGTATCTATATATATATATACATGCATGTTGTGTGAGTATATTAAGTCGGACAACGACTTGTTCCTAATTAAAGCCCAGTGGCAAAGCCGAGTGGGGGGAACCCTTTGCTTTATGGCATCAGCAACAAACAAAAGAAAACAAAAAACCTGAAACTTGAGCAGAAATTCTAGTTGAAAAACTGGCGCAACTTTTGGTAACAAGCAGATGAGTGTGGCAGGTGATGGAGTGGGTGGGGGGAGGGGGGGGCGGGGTTAGACGGCGGGATGGCACTTGTTACAAAATCTTTTGTGTCATGTAGCTTTAATTGAACGAGAGAGGAGGCACACACACGCACACACACACAGAGAGAGACGCAAAAGTTTGAAAGGGTCTTAACTAAATGAGACACCCAATACGGCAGCAAGGGTAACTAAGGGGGCAAGTGGCAAGTGTGGGGCGCAACACAGAGACAGAGGCACAGGAGCACGGACATTGCACACAACTCTTTTGTCTATGCATCAAATATTTATAGAATTGTTCAATTATTAAAGCAAATATGAATAGCAACTAAAAAGCATGAGAGGCAGCCATTGCTGCTTTGACTCGCTCTCTTGCTCGCTCCCGCACCCGACCTCCCGCCCTCCCGCTCTCTCGCTCTCACACTGGCTCCATTGCGCTGTTCTTACGGCATAAAAAGCTCATGCTCGCTCTCGCACTCGCACTCGCAGTCGCTGACGCTCTCAGGGTCTTTGGCTCTCAGTCTAGCTGTTGTGTTTTTTGCCCATGCTTCTGACCATTTTGCTTTGTGTTGCTTTGTTAAGCATTTAAACTGATTACAGCTGAAAAGTATGCAACAACAAAACGCCAATAGCCAGCAGCCCAGACCGCCCAGACCGCCCCCAAACACTGGGTGGGGCACACTCATATTTATTTATCTTTTTGAATGTGGCCCAGCCGAAAACTAGCAAACGATATGTCTGTGCGTCTGTGTGTGTGTGTTTGTGTGTGTTTGTGTGAGTGTGTTTGTGTGTGTGTGTTTGTGTGTGTGTAGAAAACATACCACGCCCCCTCGTGCGACGCTTAGAAATGGACACAAAACGTGGACACGTACACAGGCTATAAATACATGGATATACACACATACAGGGTGTTTCTGTGCTTGCGTGTGCTTGTGTGTGTTTGTGCGTGTACTGTGGGCTCTGCTCTGCGCTGTGCCAATTATGTAAAACTCTAAAATGATAAGCAGGCGCATGGGGGAGGCCTACGAAAAACAATAAGACAGCAACCGACGCAACCGTGACCAGCCTCGATGTATATAAGCGACGTCAACTGAGAGCAGTGAGAATGTAGGGGCAGACAGGAGAGCGGGCGGAGGGAGGGAGGAGGGAGAGAGGAGGGGGCGTCTAGGTGGCACTGCTTGCTATAAAAACTACAAGAGGTGGCCACTGTCTGCTGCCCGCTGCCCGCTGCCTGAGCAAACACAATGGCAAAGTCTTCAATTATAAACCAATCCCAAAATTAGTCTGACTGTTATTGGTTTGCACCCTTGGCACTCTCTCTGGCGTGCGCGCTCTCGCACGCGCTGAGCTGCTGCGGCGTAGGCTGCTGTTGCTATTGCTATCTCTTTTCTGGCAATGCGCAACCACCCTGCGCCGTGAGAGCATGAGCGCAGCTTTGGCCTATGCGCCAGGGTATGGGCTGGGTGGGGGGAGGGGGCCGCACAGCGTGCGGACAGCGACTGCGGCTGTGACAGCTTCTGTTGCTGCTGCTGCGACGGCTGCGACGGCTGCTGCTGCTGCATTGTGGTTGGCTGAGGCTTATGCAAAATTCATTTGGGCAGTGCCCACGAAAGCAGGCGATGCGGCGGCGTTGCCGTTTGCTGTCTACGTCGACGTTCACGTACACGTTGCCGTGGCCAGTGTTGCCCCATTTCATTAAGCGCATAATTTGTAATTAATAAAATTATGCAAAAAAAAACAAATACTTATATATATATATATATATGAGCTATGACATTCAACGCTAGATGGCGCCAGCCGAAGTTGAGCACAGCGCAAATGATGAGCAAATAAATGACAATGGCTGCCGTTAGCCAGAGCGAGATGGCTGGCGTGTGTGGGTGTGGCGTTTAGTTGTGTGCGTCCCACCGCTGCGCTAGCTGCGTAGGTGTATATATGTGTGAGTGTGTGTGTGTGTGCTAGATATGCATAATCATTAGGCAAATCAAATGCATTTTGGCAATGCCAAAATAAAAAAAAACCCATCAACTGCCCGGCCTAAGCTGAAGCTTTGCACTCGCACTCACACGTGCACAAACACGCACACACTCACACACATTCGCATGCAGATGCGCCCTCGCACTCACACGAGCGCGCGCTGCTGCTGCTGCTTCGTTGTGTTGTTTCGTTCAGTGCGCCGCCATTTTGCTTTTGTTTTGCGCTTTGCATTTGTTTTCTTTTTTTGGCGTGTGTTTATTTAGTTTTTGTAGGTTGGGAGCGTTGCGCGCTTCGCTTCATTATTTATTAACAACTTTGCCAACATAATTTATTTATTTGCCAGTTTGTTGATAAACATGTGAGTGCTTAGCGTGCGCTCTCTTTTTTTAGCTAACTCTGTCTCTCTCTCTCTCTCTCTCTCTCTCTCTCTTTCTCTCCCCCTCTCTCCCTTCCTCGCTTTTTAGCCGTTTCGCCGTTTGTCTGTCTGTCCGTCCGATTGTTTACGCGCAAATGACCTCATTACATATAATGTAATTTGTTCCTGCCGCCCGTTTTTCACGTTCTCTTTATTTCTCTGTCCGCTGTGTTTTTGCTTTCATTTTTTTATATTTGTTATTACCCACTTTTGGCATAATAAAGCGTTTTTGGCGCCATTACCTGCTGCCGGCATTTTCATTTGCTTTCTCTCTTCTTCTCTTCCTCTGTTTTTTTTTTGTGTTGCTGTTTTGTTTTGTTTTCGCGTCTCGCATGCTTTGTTATTGTTCATTAATTTTTTAGCATTTTGTTAATTTGTTATGGCTCTGGCTGCTCCGCTGCAGACAGCTGTTAATATAGTTATTGACTGGGTCATATGTGGGCTGGCACAGGTTAACGAATGTTTGTATTAATCGGTTCTCACTTTCAGAATGCCCAAGGACAAATTACTGTATTTGATTTTCCGCCGTGTCGCATCTTAAAAGAAGGGACAAGCTGCGCCGCTCGGCTTAAATGTTGCCCGTGGAACGGGCACGAATGTGCGCCAAAGAAGAATCGGCAATTAGCTTTCCACAAGAGCAGAAAACGAAAACAGACACAGCCAAAGAAACGTTAACGAATGTGCCACAAAAGGGAAAATTAAACAAATAATAGCTGTAAAGCAAGCAAATCGTTTACGAACATGACCCAAAAAGGAGCAGTAAAACACGAATTGCAGTTGCTTGATTAAAGAGATGCCAATACGTAATATACGCTGCGCTGTTTGTAGCAAATTACTATATGTTAAACGTTTACGAATAAGCCACAATAAAGAATTGAAAGAAAATTGTATTGATATGTTTGTATTCATTTTAGCGGCTCATATGAGAGCAAAACACAAACAGGTAATGTACATATATATATATATATATAAATATATATATATATATACGTATGTATGTATAATATGTGCATTCCACAAATGCTTTGGAGCTAATTCTTGTTTGTCTAAAAACTTTTTGGCTATGTATGTGCTTTCTCTGATTAGATACAATCTTTTGGATCTAACAATCTAACAATTTGGAGCTTTAACAATTACAGACGGGGGGCTGCATCATTATTTCTTACGCTTCTCGACGGGCTTCAGAATTTGGAAGGAGCACATTAGTGTCTCATCCACGGACATCATGGCGCCCGCATTATCGAATTCGCCGCAATAGTTGGGCGCCGAGAACAGTGTGACCAGCTGGCGTTTAGCAAAAAACTCGTAACCATCCTCGACAACCTGATGGGCCCGGCATATCAGATCGAGATCGTGCTTCTGCAGGAATTTGCCAACAACCTCAGCCCCAAAGGTGAAACTAACGCCACGATCATTTTCACCCCAGCCAATGGTGTCCTTATCGGGATCGGACCAAAGCAGATCGCACAACAGTCCCTGATCGGGCACATCCGTTGGCCGCATAATCCGCTTGATCTGCTCCATGGAGGTCAGATCGGGACTCAGTCCGCCATGGCAGCAGAAGATCTTCTCATCGACAATTGCCACAACGGGCAAACAGTTAAAGCAATCCGTAAATGTCTTCCACAGTTTAATGCTATACCGTCGCTTGCACTCATCATAGAATCCATAGATGCGATTGATGCTGGCGCACTCGTGATTGCCGCGCAGCAGAAAGAAGTTCTCCGAGTACTTGATCTTGTAGGCCAGCAGCAGGCAGATGGTCTCCAGCGATTGCTTGCCGCGGTCCACATAGTCGCCGAGGAACAGATAGTTGGATTCCGGCGGATAGCCGCCGTATTCAAACAGCCGCAACAGATCATAGTACTGGCCGTGTATATCGCCGCAAATCTTGAGCGGCGCCTCCAGCTCGAGCAGTATCGGCTGGGCCAAAAATATTTCGCGCGACTTGAGGCACAGGCCGCGTATCTCCGTCTCGTTGAGCTGCACGTTCTTGCCGGGCCGGGCTGTGCGCACCTCCAGCAGCCGGGCAATGATATTGTCAAGATTTAGCACCTCGGCCATGTCAGCAGGCTTCTGGCCGGGCTTGCCGAACTGCGGCTGTCGGTTTAACGCTTGGGACGCCGTCGGAACGATGTTTCTCTGACCGCCAATCCCCCTCAATACACCTTAATATAATCTTCCTATCGCTAATATAATATAATAATAATAATAATAATCAAGTTCAACGCTCAGAAATTGCCTGACTTGATTCTTTTTTTATTTTGTTGTTGATGTTTGTTGATCTCTATCAATTGACCGGGTACCTGATATGCCAATGGGTGTCCGAACAGATTGCAGTCTTCGAAAATTTGGAATTTTAACTGGGATCGAGACGAAGTTTTGTTTTCCTTTTTTTTTAACTTTCTTTTTGTGATGTTTTTGGTACCCCCCTGAAATGAATTTTAAAACCAGGTCGACTGTCACCCAACACACATCCTATCCAACATAGGGCGAGATGTTTTAACCCTTATTTGAAGTATACATCAAAAATATTGCGTTTGTATCGAATGATATTCGTCCTGCATTCGTTTTCCTTTCTGATTTGAGCTTCTCTTAAGGCCTTTTTCGTTAGTTCGGCAACATTTCCGATTGCCCATATCCCGCTTATCTTAAATTTTCTTTTTCTGTTTCCATTTTTTCCCTTTTTTTCTCATGTTCTTCAACTACAATTTGTGCCCTTCCCACAAGGCCACCCAAGCTCTCTCTGTCTCTATCTTGCTCCCTTTCTCTTTCTTTCTCTCTCTTTCTCTCTCTGTCTCTCGCTCTCTCATTTTCTAAGGTTCATTTACTTATCTTTCGGAAAGACTACAATAAATACCTGATGCAAATAAAAGAATATTGTCTATTGACTCAATTTCATTTGATGAAAAGGTAGGCCTACTTAATCACCTATCACAAGCCCGAAATAATTTATTTTATTGAATAATTACACTGCCTCCTTGCATATAATTTTCTTGTAGTCATGATTAACAAGAGATTAACCTGAATGCTTTGAACGAGCGCGTGCTGTAACACTCTGCTTTTGGCTGCAGCTCAGCGTAAGGGTCTTCTTTGCGCTTCTCAGTTTTATGAAAACTTTCTCAGCTTTCAAGATGTGGATGGGACTTTGAGAGACATTGCACCGGCTTGCTTTAAGTATACGTTAATCAACCAAATGAACTCCCCATTTGGGTGTTTCTTCACTCGAGTCCTTAGTTTGTACAAATTAGTTGCAATTTGTTAGGGGCTGTGCATTAGGGGTGAGTGTTGAAAAATTGCAATGTAAACAAAAAGTTGAAGTGGCAATTTGTGTGGCGCAATTTGCAAAAGCAAAAACCGAAAATCAAATGCATTTGGGCTAATAATCAATGTGGGGAGGATTGTGTGTTGGTCGAGCACCTGCACAAGAGACCTGGACTAACTAGGGGGGGTTGGTGAGGTCCAAACAGAACGCAAACAAACATCGTTTATTTTAGGAAACAAAAGACCTCATTTTCCATTTGTTTAAGCCGAGTGAAAAAGCGAGAGACGCAGCCAAAGGACAACAAAAGCAATGGCATGTAGCTCCTTATAAATGGATGGTCCTCCCATTGTTGTTCGGGTTGTTCGGGCTGTTGCTGTTTGTTGAAATTAATTGGTGTTACACAAATGAGTAATTTTCAATGTACATAAATATTTGCACAAATTGCAATTTGCCGGCTGCTGCTGGCGCCCACAGGCCAACACGGAGCACGGCCGTACCGTGGGCCGTACCGGAGTTTTGGGTCTCGGTTTTCGAGAGCTGTTCAAATACAATTTTTATTGTCAAGCGTTAATAATTTGAACAATGAATAATATGTACGGTAAGCATCTGTTATTATTCCAAACAAATCAAAACAAGTGCACTAGGGCGTCCATAACCGACGGGGCGTGGCTAGCAACCCTCTGACACCCTCCGGTGCGGCCACACAAATCTTCATAAATTGCAACTGCCTGTACGGCGAGGGGTTAGGCCTGATGAGCTGATGAGGAACCCGAGAGTGGGCAGGAACTTGACAGTTGGGAATTGAGACAAAGTGCGAGAAGTGCTCGCGCCGTGTCCTGGCCCTGACAGAAAAGGGGTCGCATTCGCCGCCGCCAAATGGGAAAATGATACACTTTACTTTTTGGCTACGGCGACTCCGGAGCGGTGCACACACAATCAAGAAACAACAAATTGCCACATAAATGTGGGGGGTTGGTTTGCCACGTAATAGATTTTATTTTATTTTTATAACGCACAGCAAAGGACCACGGCACGCAGCATGCGGCAGAACGTGTCCTTGCCTACTTTTACTTTTACTTTCTGCCTCTGCCTGTCGCGTCGCCGTCATCACAAGAGTTTTCCTCATCTGTTTTTCTTTTTTTCCCCCCTATATCTTGGCAGCACAATTCCCAGGAAATGCCTACACTGCGCTGCAATTTGGAATACCTTGGCAGGTGGTGCACCTGTTCAGGTGCACCACGCACTTGACGATTCCTCGGCTTTTGGTCAGGGCTTGAGCTTGCAGATGGACGGAGCTGTTCTTTTCACCAATTCTTTAAGGTCTACAAAGTTTGAGTTTCGCTTTTGAAACAGTTTTAAAGTAGGAACTGGAGTGCAGGGTATATGGCTAAGAAGGGTGTATTGTTTTTGTGCGAATGTATGCGACAGGCAGAAGCAGGCAGAATAGCATAAAGTCTATTGATGGATCAGGAGGACTTGAAATTCGATATATGTACTCCCCCAAGCCATACCCAAATATATATTTTATTTCGATAAATTCGATCGATAAATATCGATTTTGAGAATTGGATTGTCGAGCATTAATCAATCAACATAAGCGATAGATATACAAAACTAGATTCTCGTATAGCTTTTACAGATTAAAAATATCTCAATTTATGGATAACTCCCCCAAAGGCTTCCCTTTTGCTATATACAGACTTGTCTAGGTCAAATTTAGGCACTGAAAGTTCTCCTAAGAATCGGACTATGATCAAGTATATATATCCCATGCATAGGGTGGGGCCAAGGGGAAGCAGAAGCACAGCAAGAAGCTAGATTATTTGCAAAGTATCTCCTGGTCGGACCCTCTCGACTCAAGCACTCTCACTTTCAATAGAGCAAGAAATTAAAACTGCATTAAGACATTAAACTTAATTTAATTATAAATGAATACAACTTGTATAAAAACTTAACGCTTCAAATCAAAGTATTATAAAAGTTGCAGAAGACAATCGACTCGAGCTTTTAATTTTTACAGTGTAGCCGCAACTGCCAGGCGGGGCAGGGGATGGTGCAGCGGCAGAGGCAGGGCCAAGTCAGTAGTCGGTAGTTTCAGGGCTAACATCTCATCTCTGGCTCATCAAGCAGCACCAGCAGCACCACCAGCAGCAGCGACAGTCAGTTTCAGCCTGCCCGCGTTTTGCATCTTTGTTTTCATTTTTATTTTCAATGTAGCTCGTAATTTTTTACACATTGCGGTCCCAGCTTAACTGCGCTGCCGTCTGTTTTGCCAGCTCTACGGGGAGACATATCAATATAACCGGGCCCAACACACACGCACACACGCGCACACCCAGCCCCTCGTTTAGCTGAAGGAACAAGTGTAATCGTAGTACACGGCGAGCCGTACCGGGCGGGTGCCGCGGGGCAATAAAAACAAAAAAAAAAAAAGAAAAAAAGCAAAAGGCACAACGAGCCGGCAAGGACGATCCGTACACGGGGGACCAGAGTACGGCCCAGTAATAGAAAATACTATTAATGCTGCTAGCCGGTAAGGATTTTCGACGAGTCGATGTTGGCCCGGGAATGGGAATGGGATTGGGACTGGGAATGGGGTTCGCTTGCACAGGTTTTCCGGCGACATTAATATGTAGATGCATTAAGTACATTATCCGGGGTTACAACCTCGCAACATGGATGACGACAGCGACAGCGACGACGACGACGACGTCGACGATGGGTTCGTGTGCCGACGTGTACTGAGCGCTGAGTACCGGCAAACACAAGGTAAACGCCGGAGTGTGTGTACCTTTACCGTGGTGCAAGAGTTGACATATTGAATGCAAATTTGATTTCTGGCAATTTGATTTCATATGTGTTAAGTATGATAATCAAAGCGTCTAAATAAACGATTTATCGAACTTATCGATAAATTTCTTATCGATAAATCTCTGTCAAAGCTCACACTGCTTCAATAGCTTGATGATAAAATGTCGGATAAAATCAAAGTTGAAAATCAACTTTTCTTTATGGAACGCACTCGTTACTTCATGAATGCAAACGAAATGTATTCGCAAGGCTCTAAATACAACTTAAGTTATTCATAAATAATTGAAACTAACGAGTAAAATTCAAGTTGAAAGAGTTGCTTCACTTGCTTCAATTTATATTTTTGGCACTTGCAAAGCTTACAAGAATTGAAAGCTTACAAAATAAGCTTGCCACACTTTGCCGAGCTTTAATCGTAAATTTCACTCGTTCATTTGCTAGACTCGTTCGTTTGGAATGTAGTCGTTACTTTCTTTGGCAATAAACAAATGTATTCGCAAGACTCTAAATACAACTACGTACTGTAAAAATGATTGAAAGAGTTGTAAAGAGCAGCTTTTTATTTATTTGCCTTTTTTTTTACTCGTTTATTTTAATGTCCATCTTTTCGACACGTCCGTTTGGAGTGTACTCGTTAGTTATTGAATGCGAGCGAGTGTGCGCCAATAAACGAATGTATTTATAGGACTCCAAATAGAACTCATACTGCAGGGCACTTAAAGCCATTTATGCCAATGTTCGTTTTATTTGTGTTAAGCATTTGAAATCGGGCTTGGTCCCAGTGTGCGAGGGTTTGCACAAGTTGTGCCGCACGCGACGAGGGGTGCAAAATATTATGATTTATTTTTATTATAGCGGGTAAAGTGGTCTTTACAAGCATCAAACAGAGGCGTAACAGGCGGCTCATAGCCCACAGCCGAGAGCAGAGCAGGGCAACCACCGCACCACCGCACCATCGAACCACCGAACCACCCATTCGAGCGCCCAGCAAAAAGGCAGTTAGTTGGTTAGCAAAAGGTATGCGTTGCGCTTGAGGATGCGAATACGGATGCGAATACGGATGTGGATGGGCTCGTCAGGTGGCCTGAAGGCGTAAGGCGGGGTTGTGCACAACTTGTTAAATGGACGGGTGGATTTGCACTTGCCGCGCTGACTGTTATCTTCATTTCTGCTTTCAGTTATATTGCCTGGGAATTCCTGTGGGAGTTACCGGCGTGCCCAGCCCGGCCCCTGCTCGGGTCCCTGTTCGGGCGCCGTGCTCGAGCCCTTCTGTATGCGGCTAAAGCCAAATTGTGTGCTCTTGGTCGTGGGCATAAAAAAGAAGCAACAATAACAAGCAACAACAACAACAACAACAAGCAACAATGCCAAATCGAAAATGTGTGTTTTTCGCATTGACCATTGAAATTGCATTAATGCTAGAGATAGAAAGAGAGAGAGAGAGAGACAGAGGGAGATGGTGGGAGCGGGAGAGAGAGAGAGAGCAACAGTCATTGCAGCATTAGCCACCCTTCGGGTTGGTTAATGGAAATCTGCGTATAATCCCCATGAATTGATAAGATGGGCGGGATAAACTAGTTATGGCCATTAATACGATCAATTTGATGCTCACTTCGCTGTAAAGTAAATAACAACCTTATTGCACATGCTGGAAAACATATTTGAAAAGCATTGGAAAAGCGCGCCGCAACGATTTCAAGAACGCAGCCCCCGTCACAAACCCACCTCCCCCTCCGCGTCATTTGGGCATGTCTAATGGTGTTTGTTACCCGCCTTTTGGTTGGGCATTTGTAACTGATAATTGCAAAGTTGTTGCCAGTTTTATCTCGAGTTGTTTCCACCAACCATTATTCCCAATCTCCCTCACAGCCGTTGCGCTGGTTTTTGCATTAAGTTTTACATATGCTCGGTTTTTCCAGGCATTTGTGCGGAGGGGTTCGCTGTGGGTCAAGTGATGCGTTGATGTGCATTTTAAGCAGGTTAACCTGTTAACTGTCATCGCATCGAAAAAGGGCTAACAGCTGCCAGTTGGCCCCAACCCCTCGACCTGCTGGTGGGGGAGAGCCGCTTGTCAGGTGCGCTGCGGGCAATGGGCTTAGCACATGCTCGGCTTGAATTGAATTCAAAAGTCAACACATTAGCCTCTATTAGATCCAATACCAATATACGATTTTTAGCTTAGTCCAACAACATATTCAAATACTCAAGTTTTTCTTATGATTCGAAAAAGACTTTGCCCAGGAAAATCAATAAGAGCATCGGTGAATATTATGATTTAGGTCAGGTTAAACTTGGCCTGGACATCATGAGGTCCTGCAAATTAACATTTACCCACGGCCGAGTTTCACTTTCAGCAGCTTGACTTTTTAAATTTTTAAACGTTTTACCTACTTCGATTTCTTTAAGAAACCGACTATTTTAGAAGCTCGCAGATTTTATCGATATGTATCGAACTTTTTCTCCGTTAACCTTAAGAGTTCGGTGATTTTATCGATAAGTATCGATTTCTACTCCGATTACCTTACGAGCTCGTAGATTTTATCGATAAGTTTCGGGTTTCTACTTCGACTATCTTAGGAGCTCGCTGCTATTATCGATAACTATCGAACTTCTAATCCGATTATCCTAAGAGCTCATTGATTTTATCGATAAGTATCGAACTTTTATGCCAAATATCTTAAAAGCTCGTTGATTTCAATAGCTTGAGGCTCAATAAGTGTTGTTGGTTCCCGTGGAGCCTACATTTGCTAACAAGCGAAAGGCTAAGGGAATTGAATTGAGATTGTTTGTGCTACTTTCGCTCACTTCTGACAGGAGCCCATTCTCCTTCCTGGTACCCAAATTAATTTTCCTTGCTTCATCAAGAAATTAATTGAATTTAAAGCCAATAAAGATCCCTAAACTTGAACACGGCCCGTCTAGTCGGGGCAAATGTGTACGTTTATTGAGTATCTGTGTTAATTAGATGTCCATGTGGGTATACTCGAATGTTCAGCACAATTCCCAGCAATGCATTTGTCAGTCGCAATTGCCAAAATCAGCTGAAACATTTGGCTAACAGCTAACTGCACTTAGCCAATCGCAAATCGTGTTAAAAAGCAAAGTGGAAATTGAATTCCCTTTTTGTTGTCTTTCTTGTTTTTGCTGTTATTTTGTGGCTTTCGGATGGTTCACAGTTTAAAGTAGAAAAGTAGAAAAGTGCAAAAGTATTGTAAGCTGCAATTTGTGCAATCAGGACTTAAACGCGCACTTAATGTTGCATGAGCTTAAATCGACTTTGGGGCTAGGTATGGGGTTGTAAAATCAAATTACGCTTAAATGCACAGAGCATGCATTTGAAAAATAAATGAGCAGGTACGTTGGCGAAATTGCAATCAGATGCCGTTTCGCGTCATTCGCATTTGTCATGTAATTGCGCAACTATTTTCAAATGCCGGCCAACCTGGCGTATGAGTGATGACCACGTCCGAGCTGAAGCCAAGCCACAATGGGTATTTACTTTGCCATGGCCTCTCGCTCACACCCACACCCACACCCACGTCACATTTTGATGGTGTCCATGTCATCAGACTGGTATTACATGTCCACATTCTTGCCTGGCCTCCTTGGCCGTCTTGGCTCCGGCTCGTTCGTGTTGTCTCCGCCATTTCGATTGTCTTGCAATAAAGAGACAACGCACCGCACACAGACGCAGCGCTGAATAATTGATGATGCCAAGAAAAATATATAAATGAATCAACGAAACGCTACCAAAACAAACTCAGAGCGCAACCCAAACCAAGCCCAAGCCCAATCCCAATCCCAGGCCAGGTTCTACCGAGCTGAGGCGGACGAGGACATGGGACTTGGCATGTGGTTGGCAACGGGCCGTAAATTGTCACTGGATGACACAAGGCTTTCTACACACAGTACGCGATACACACACGAAAACCGCTTAACTTTCACGCGGCAAGCTGCAAAAAAAAAAGAAAGGAGGGCCCGACTAGGAGTTACCCTGTTCGCTAGTTTCCTTCTTGTGCCCTTCTTTGTTCCTCCCTCCCTCCCTCACTTCCTCTTCTCTTTGCCCAGAAACTATGTATGTATAGAGCTGCACTCTATCATCACTTGTCTGCTTGCAGATCGATTCTTAAAAAAAATGTCAGAGCCCGATTCCGGCAAGGCTCTATCTTTTAAAAATTGTTTCGTTTCCAATTTTGTCTGGAACGAGGACAGGAATCCGAAAAGTGAAATATTCTTAAGCTGCATATGCTAAACGAGAATCTTCCTGCCAGGTTTGGTGTTTCCAGCTCTAATCATTTTTGAGTTAATCCTAAAACCGATGCCTCAAAATCGATATTTATCGATATTATGCAATACGAGCCGATATTGAGGCGACAGAAGACAATCGTTCTGCATAGGAGAACGTGTATTTCTGATTAGCTGAGATCAGGATACTACTCAGTTCGCCATCCCGTCGTAGAGCTCTTGTAGGCATATTGACTTATTTGTGGGTCGAAACAATTTGCAGGGTATAGCAGAAGCAGGCTGCTAAGTAAAGTTAATGCATTATTAATATGAAAATCGTTGTGTATATATACTTTATTTTTTGTTTATGTTTTTCTTTTATTTGGTGTTTGGCTATCGTTTTGTTATGGTGCAATATTTAATACGGCTGCATATTTAATCATGTCAATCTAGTGTTGATAAATACCATAACAATCGATAACTGGGACGGCGAATCGATAAGTTATGCATGCGTGTAAAGCGGCCCAAGCTATGGCAAATAGTTGGCTGGATTTGTGGATTGATGACAGAAACGAACGTTGTGATAGGGGGCAAGAGAAACGGAGAACGCGATTCTTTGTGTCTTAATCAAAGGAGGAAAGAGTGAGGGGGCAGAACAATTTAAATATTCGAGTAGTTGCAGGTGGAAAGATTGTCCAGAAATATATTTATACTATATAAGATATTTACAGAGGATAGAAAAAGAAGAAAAGAATCAGGCTTGCAAGGATTAAAGGGGAAGATTAAGAGAGAGAGAGATAGAGAGACAGAGCGAGAGAGAGAGAGAGAGAAAGCGATAGGAAAAGTAAGAGATGCCTATACATAAATATAACTCAGAATGATAGTTGAGATAGGCCCCAAAAGGGATCGAGAAGCAGTTAACAGAATGTTGTAAAAAATTTGGAATATATCCCGATATCTGTCATATCTGAATTTCTATTTCTTAGTCAAAGAATTAAGCAATCCATATACATGTGGACGAGCCCGATAGCATCTGCTTGGTTTCGGGTCAAGTTTCCGGGTGCAAATATTTGTTTTAGAAATAGAAATGAAAGAATAGCCCACCCAGCCCACCATTCCAGTTGGAACTACAATTTGGTGGTTCTAGCGGCTTGCACTAAGTGGATTTTGATTGCGTGTGGAGTGGCAATGGAAAGTTAACGATATTTACCAAATAATATGCCCACTTCTTGGCGGGCTGCTCTATTTTGGTCACGATATGACAAAAAAATAAAAACCAAATACACATAGAAAAAATCAAACAGGTGCACTAAATGAATTTCAATACGATAAACCACTTGTGGTTGCCGGCAGGTGCACGGTGGCGGGGTAAGGGACAAAGGGGCAAGGGGTTGCGGCTTGCTGCCGCCGGGCGTGGGCATGGGCATGGGCTGTGCTGCACCCCGTGCAGCGGGGTCATGGGCGTGCGTGTGTGTTGTGTTGTGGAGGAAATGATTTGAGGGAAATCGAGCCATATGTTGCGAATACTAATGGATATGCCGGGGCCCAGCTCGAGCCGGGCTGGTGCGGCCGGAAATATGAAAGTGTAATTTAAATTGAATTAAGTGTACTGTTGTTTTTCTATATATATATATAAATATATGTATATACCCTATGCCCATTCAATATGTGTGGACAGGGTATAATGTTTGTGTATAATCGGCGGCAGGCAGGCATCGCAACCCCACAAGCCGTCTATATATTCTTGATCCTGACTAAATTAAGCCTTTGAAAAGTCAGAAACTAGCTATACATATACCTATAACGCTTTGCTCGATATCTTTACCCATTTGAATGATTTCAATATATATCGATTTTGAGCAGCTCTCGAAAATTATAACACCCGAATACACCAAACATGGTGTGAGGCATATATATATATATATATATATAATATATTGATAGACTTTACAATCATCAAAAAAAAAACCTAGTCTTAAATCTAACATATAATGGTCTAGCAGTAAGAAGAAGACACGTTTAAGAGTGCATATTATCGATCATAAATTAAATAACATACAAAATAAGTTAAATATAATAGTAGGTGGACTCTGGAAACTTTCTATTCCTGTTCATTTTAATTAGAGCTAACTAAATTTACTTATTGTCTTAAGTAAAATGTAAACAAAAGAATGTCTGTAATGAGAGCTTTGCGGTGCGCCTAGGGTATCTGCAAGTCAAGCACACGCTCGGACTTGTTAACATGTTATAAAGGGATGAGCTCTATGTAAAACCACCCGGTGGCTAAAACTTTGCCATGGTTGTTGTTCTTGTTGCTGTTGCTGTTTTGGTAGCTGGTGCAAAATCTGTGATAAATGCCTGCAAAGTGGCCAGCTATTTGTCCGCCCCGCCTCCCCCTTGCCCCTCAACATGGGCCCACTGTTGCCCCCCCCCTTGCGTAGGCAACGGCTGCTGCTGCTGCATCGTTGCCCAGAAAATTGATAATATTTATTGTTGTTGTTGTTGTTGCTCTTATTTGTAATTGTTACAAATGCTGGCAACCTGTCAGCCCACCCCTGGCCGTATGCCCGTATGCCCCCCGCCCTCATTGAATTTTATGATGGATATGATTATTTTAATTAGCATTATATTTGGCTCTCATATAATATATTTACCCTTTTCGTAGCGCTCATAATTGGCTTTTCATATGCTCGCAAAACTTGCACATTTTGTGGCTGGCCAGGGGCGAGAGGGCAAGGGGCGAAGGGGAGGCGGTTGGGTGGGTTGCTCTACCGTAAATTACTTTAATTTAATGAGTTTTTGTTATGTTTTTTACTGGGGCGTGGGGAAGGGGTATTTTATGGCACTCGCATAACGCTTATGACACATGTTACCGGAATTGATAGACAGCAGCCATCAAATCAAGTGGAAAATTTTAAACTTACAGTTACCAAGGAGGAGTGCGGCAGGGGTTGCTGCCCGGACAGGTAAAAGGCAGCGGGGTCCATTTGAACTTCTTAAAATGTGGTTGGATTGCGGCAATGGAATGAAGCTCAAAGTGGAACGGATGGAATGAAACATGAAACCAGTTGGCATTCCAAATGTGAATTAAACAGAAGTCAGGTGGAAGGAGAAATAGAAAAATGTTGATTAAAAGTGAAACGAATTGCAAAGAAAACATTATGCATTATGTCAAGTTGCTAAATAAAAAGTGGAACGTTTTGGAATTGGAATTGGATCAATTTGGCACTATATTGAATGAAAAAGTAGATTGGATATGAAACAAGATGAAACCTAAAACAAAAAGAAAGAAGAAGTTGCACAGAAATTGAAACAAAGAGAATGAATGAAAGTGGAATGAATTGAAATTGAAATGAGCTGGTAATTTTTCTAGGCGTCTATCAAAAGACCTCTATCTGGGATAAAGAACTTAAATTATAGATGTAAATTGAGATGACATTAAAAAACTCTTAAATGAATGTCTTAAGAGTGGAATGAATTGGAAATGAAACAAACTATAGTATGTGTATGCTCTACAGCCCGCAGTTAATGTTTTTTATCTTTTGTATTTATAATAATTAACACCAAAAGCTAATTTATTTATTTTAATAACAACGCAGTCTCTTCATAAATTTAATGTTACTTTATAAGTAATAAATATATGTCATCAGCAGATTTTGCCTTTTACTCTAGGACTGCAAGCAGCTTATCTTGATCGAACTTGTTGAGAATTACAAGCGACCGCGAAGCTAGCAAATCCATATTCTATGTGTCTAATCAAGGGACATGCAACTTATTATAAGAAATGCTTCAAAATGAATAACATAATACTTATATATATATCTAACCCTATATAAACTACTTTTCGACCGATCGCTCCTATGGGAGCTATATGATATAGTGGTACGATATTCTTAGGATTTCGCATACATGTAGGGAATATTGTGAAACTTGTAAATGGCGAGTTTGGTCAAGATATCTTGAAATACAAAAAAGTTTTCCATACATTGACTGACATTCAGCTCGGATAGGTTGCAACATCCTGGATGTTTGTTTCTTAGAAATCTAGACTGCGAAGTGTTCGATGTCAAGGCTGTGTTGGGGGCAAAGCAACAGGGGAAATGTGCGTTCAGTTATTTAAAAGCATTCTCAGCTTATTCATAACATGTGTTAGAGATCTACAAAGTATTTGGTTATTTCCAACATCCAACTTGACTCGAGAAATGGCAGCAAACCACAACGCTGGTGCCAACGGCAAGTCCAGACCCAGCTCGACCATGGACGAGCAGATGGGCGACACGGAAAGGGGCGGCGAGGAGGACTTCTCATTTGCCCACTTCGAGCGCCAATGGCGTCGCTACCTGGCCAACTTTGAGCGCCGGCGTTTGCAATACGCTGATTTCTATTATGGCCACAAGGAGACGCTGTGCGGCCTGGAACTGAACAGCAGCGGGCACCAGGACAGGCAGGACATGCAGGACATGCAATTCCAGGACGCCGTCGATGCGGCTGCCAATGCTCTATACGATGCCCAATACAATATGGGCGAGGAATATCGCTGCCGCAATTGCAATTGCAACTGTAAGGGACAGAATCCAAACGGTCGCCGACTGTCGTCTACCCCACGCTGAGGACACCTGCAACCGACTAGGTCATTCTCACTGACCACCACCAAACAAAACAAAAAAAAAACACAAAAAAAAAAACACACACACTCGCACACACACACACACACATGAACTTAACACTAGTCTCTGACTATAGACGAGGAGCAAAGAGCACCATCAAACACGACCATCATCACGAAACACAAAATTTTCACAAATTGTCAAAGTTGTCGAACTGCAAAAGCCTAAATATTTGACGTGGGATACCACGTCAGGTATGACCAAAACAATAAATTTGATCAACTTTCAAAAAAAAAAAAAAAAAAACCCAAACCCACCCGGCTCTGAAATACGACCAAATGTTGGCGGAACTGCTGGCGGTGCTCCCACCAGGCGCCAAGTCGCGCAGCGTTTGTCCTTGAATTTGGAGCATATGGCGTTGGGTCTTGGGAACCAACAGTCCAGACCAACGGCGCGGGCCCGTCTTATCAAGCCATCGAAACCCGTTTGCTGCCTATTCAAGTACTTTTCGAAATACATTTAACCAAATGCCAAGTATCATGCATCTTATTTTTCGGGTCAAGCAAATCTGTCGCCGATTCCGATCACGGTTCGATCGAATTGCATTACCTTGACCATAAATATGGAGCTATTCAAAAAGTCTTTTTTGAAGAGGTTCACTTCGGGTTTTGTTTGTTTTTGTGCGTTATCAGGAATGCCTAACTCTAGGTGACAACAAGGTAGTCGCTTGTCACCAGAGGTGATTCGGTTGTCTTTCAGGAACCTTCTAGATCTTTCTCATCTACTTTGGATTAGCCTCTGGGGTCTCCTCAGCTTGAACTTATAACGACTTGAGAATTAGAAGCAACGAAAGAGAAACTGGAAGCATTGAAAATGCGGTCAGATATAGTCTCGAGCGCACATGAATCCCTAGAGTATCTCAGAAAGTATCTCAACTTTCTTTCATTGGACTTTCCAGTTGCCCCCATCTCAACTGCATGTAGATTCAATATAATACTCTAACCAATATACTCCTTCTCACTGATATAGCATGACTGTATAGCATGACAATTTGTCATGTCAGATGGAGTTCCTCCATGGAGGTCTGGCCAATTGCCAGGGAACAGCTATAGCCAACTTCTGACTCGAGCTGACAGGATTTCAATATGTTCAGAAAGTAATGAGCTTCCGTAGTTATCCAGGGTGGGGGTGAGTGGATTTTATTGCTATTGCATTGGGATGCTCAAGTCCCAGGACAGAGTGGAAGGTTGTTGCACCTGAGACCCAAGGCGGTAACCCGAAACGAATAGGGTAAAATTCTCAGACTCAAGTGTGTGTGTAGCGAGTGTTTTGCTGAAAATAAAAGCACACACGAGCGTATGCCAAAAAATGGAATGGGAACGTGAACGGGAACGGGAATGGCAATGGGAATGGGAACCACAACCAACCACCGGCGGCGACGGCGCGTGGACAGCGCGCATTTTCGACATGCTCGATTGTGCCGAAAACAAGTGGCATTACAAAAACAACAACAACAACAATAATAATAACAACTAGAAGTGGAAAATATAACTACTGGCCAACAACTAGGCGGAGATATAGAAACAGGTTGCTTGTGTAATTTGATTACAATCAACTTCTAATAGAGTTCCAACCACCAGCCGTACCGGAGCAGCGGGTACCCACATGTCAGACCGTACGGAGGAATCGTCAAGGCGTATGCCACTTGTGCTGCTGCTGCTGCTGCTGTTGCTGTCCCTGCCCCTGCCCCAGATCAAATTTGAGTACAGGACTCTGCCACGTCGACAAGCGGGCGAGGAGCGTGCGGTACGGCCGGCGTAGGGCCCGCCCCGAGCTGAGGTAGCGCGGTGCAATACAATTAACGACACGAATCATGATGTGCTTACCTGGCAAACGACCGTCACGTGGCCCGTTCCCAGAAGGCTTACACGTCACAATTTTAATTTTATTAAAGAAACATTTCAAATTAACCACACACACACACATACATACACATACACATATATATACAACCCATGCGTGTGACCGCCAAAAACGGAAATTGAAGTTGTCGCCGCTGTCATTGTTGTTGCTTTACGTTGTAATCAAAATGACTGTCATAAAATGCTACACAGCTAAACGGATAATATCCCATATCCGTCATACACACATACACACACACGCACACACAGGAATACCCACCCACAAGGTGGCTAATTAGAAGGCCACAATGCAACCAACCATTTGACATTTACGTTAAATTCACAACGATTCGTTGAAACATTTCCTTTGCCATTCTTGCTGAAACGTAGAATTTGCTGACTTCTAGAAAGTATTACATAAAGTTGCGGATTTGCTGCCCTCTCGAGATAATTTATATACTTGCCCATTTCGACTAAAGTTTGCTCTGTATTCAAGCCTTATATGAATTGATATTATATTTCTAATATCCACGGAAATCATATATCATATATATATATATATGTATGTATGTTCTTGATCAGGACGAGACCGAAATGAATCATATTCAACTATTTGCCTGTATGAGCTTCGATCTCGTCGAATGACTTGGCATTTGAAAGAGTTTATCATTTGCTGTTGCCGATATCTTCTCTCAATTCCATAATATCGATAAATATCGATTTTGGCACATGGTTCCTCAAGCCGAACTCGAGAATTACAAGTATGTAGTTGAATAAGATTTCATTTTGTAGTTCGTTTGATTAAAAACTAATTTTTAAATAAATATTCGATGTATACCCTCTATATAGTTTTTTTTTAGTTTTGCTAATTTCTTCAGTGAAACTTACCTGTAATGGACGTTGCGGGGGGCCACTCATTGTATGATGATGGTACATCACATCGTGCTTGATTTGGGAGGGCATTTGGCTATGTACATGCTGGGCTTGGTGCTTCTGTATGTCGACGGCGGCGAGGGCTTCCGCTCTGCTGAGTATGCCGTCGTTGATACCCGCAAAAATATCACCCTGTATCGAACGAGAAACAAAGTGGAATTGAATGGTAATTAGGCGCATATCGGTGAGAAAATACTTGAAAATATATATGTATATATATATATATAGATTTGAACAGGAACTGGAAACATCAAAAGCATACGAAGGAAAACAAATATGACAAAGATGGAGCCCACATCAAAAAATTTGGCATAACTAGGTAATATATCTTGCAAAGATCAGATCAGATCAGTCAGCGTATATCGTATAACAAATGAAGCGAATGTTGTTAAAGTAAGTTGATAAAGGTTTTTGTTTTTTAAATAGAACAAGAAAATCAAGTCAAACTTTTTCATGTATTCGTGTCTGTGTGTGTGTGTGTGTGTGTGTGTGTGTGTGTGTGTGTTGTGGTGGACTTTGGATGAGTGTTTCACTGTGGTTTAACTTACATTCTGACGTGCTGACCACGAATTGCATAATAGGGAAGCATCTTCTAATAAACGACTCTGAAAAGACGAGACAAACAAGGATAGTATATGTATGTACGAGTTTTTACAGGGATAACAGGGATAACATCAAATTCGAATATCAATTTGATTCATATGCATGTGAGTGTGTATGGGTGAGTATATACAGTCAAATCACTTGATGTGGGGATCAAATGAAAGAACACGATATACTAGACATTCTCAATGCTTTGCAACATCAACAGGATGAAGCCAACTATCTATCTTTATAAATATTTATATTTATAAATTGAACTTTATGCATTTGCTTGTTTACCAGTTGTAGTTGACGAGGGATCATTCTATTTTAAAAAAGATAGTTAAGCAAATTATATATTCTTATTATAAAAACTAACTAGCTAACCTAAGAAAAAAAATCTTACGAATCTTCCATTCAAGTTTTATTTATTTTTACTTATTGCTTATTGCAATGTTGCCAGACTTCAATAATATGCACATGTGGCAGCACAAAATGATTCTGTCTTAAAGATTGTAAACAAATTGTAAGTTATGCTTCCTAAGGCCAAAGACAACATTTCTGCAGCTGTCGCATCATTTGCACATCTTGTGCTTAATATTGCCATAGCTTACCGTGTGGTCTAACTGCATGGTAAGTATTTGCCATGCAAATTGGAATCACAATGTTGCCAGAGATATGCTTTTTAAAGTTGAAGACAACATTTTGTTAGGCATTTGTATACCCTTTACGTAATATTATCATAGTTTACCGTGTGGTTCAACTTGGTGGTAAGTATGACATGAATTGTCGGATCGCAGTGTTGCCAGACTTCAATAATATGCACACGCAATGATTGTCTCTTCAAGATTGTAAACAAATTGTGAGATATGCTCCTTAAAGCCGAAGACAACATTTCTGAAGCTGTCGCATCATTTTCACATCTTGTGCTTGAGTATTGATTTGTCAGTGACCGCCGGACCCACACCCACTACGGTTGCAAATAAATAATTTACAAAAATATCTTGGCGCTTGTTTGATTGCCGGCAATGCTCCGATGTCGCCGCTGTGGTCCTTATGCCGTCAGTCATATCGATTTTATATGCTGGCAAGAGAATGCCAACGTGCATGTGTGTGTGTGTGTAACGCGCACGAATTTTACAGTTAATCAATTATTTAGATGCGCACAAAACTTGAAAATGCGACGGCGATGGCAGCAGGGAGCAGGACAGACAGGACGAGCAGGACACGCAGGACACGCAGGCACATGCCAGTCGCTCATTTGGTGGGCGAAAGTTGCCGCAGCGAAAGGAGTAATATCAACAAAACGGCAATTACAACGGCTAGCAAGGACATTCGGCTAGGACTCGGCGCGTCTCGACAACGGCTTCGGTTCAACCGCAGGACGACCGCAATAGCCGTGCGGCGGCCATTCAAGAAATCAAAATGTTGCGCATTTTTAATGCACCTTGCGCCACGTTATCCTCCGACAAGTGCAGCGTATCCTTAGCCATTGCCCAGTGTGCCCTCAAAGTTGGGCGTGGCAACTGTTTGTTTGCCCCGCTTTCCCCATTTGGACAAAAAGCACAGGCCGGCTAATGGCCATAATATTTCCCTGCCAGATGTTGGCAGCGATCCAAACACACAGCCCCAGCACAGGACACGACCACAATAAATACCGATTGCCGCACAGAAAGGACTACGCTCAAGTGTTGTCTCATCCCCCTCTCCCCTCCCCATCATCCAATATGCTCGGCATATGAGTACAAATAGTTAGTTCTGTATGACAAGCCGGCAAAGCGAGCGCCTGCCGGGATGGCTCAATCTCACGGCTCCATTTGCAGGATTCATTTAAACGTCAATCGGCGTCCCGCTAGAAAATTGGAATAACCACCTCGTAGCTGGCAATTAAACATACTGGGCCCATATCAAACTTCGTCCCATTTAAGGGTCTTAGCCCTTAACCCATCACGAAAGCAGCCAAAAAACCAAGCCAGATTATAAGCTCCTGGTCAGGCCTCTTGCCAAGCAATCAATCCCTGCCGTGGGCTCTATAAGTGTGTCATGAGATGTGCAAAGCAGAGAATAAGAGATTTTCATCCTATTTAGCATAGATCGATCGCTCGATCTGATCCCTCGTTTTCCTGTTCCGTTCGAGTTTCTGTCTTCAACATATCTGCAAGGCCGTAAGCCATGTGTCTAAAAGAGGAATGTTTGCTGTTGAGCTATGGATTCGGTTTTAGGTTTAGTTAGATATAGTTCACGACTGCAGCCAGAAGGCATTGAAGAAGTGATTCGAATTCTTATAGTTATACAAATAAAGTTGATAAAGTGAAATGCGTTCCCTGTAGTTTCCCCTGCAACAACTAAATTCCAGAGCTAGTCAAAGGTTAAGCCATCAGATATATTTAAAAGCATTAAATCATGCACAATAATTGCTATAAATCAGGCAAATATAAGCTGACAGGCATTTAAAGCGCACCTAGCCTAAGCTAATTGAAACAACTTAAATGGAATCTATTTAAAATGTACGTATCAGTAATAAAAAAACAAGTGCCCTCGTCTCGGGCCCGCCACAAAAGTGGCAAATGATTAATTTGTGGCCTCGCCCTGAAAAGTAGGCAACAGTTTCGTATTTTTTTTTTTTTTTTTGGGTACGCACGGAAATAGCAAAACTGAACCTTTAACTAAAACGCTGGCCAATGCAGGCATGAAAACAAATTAATTTATGAATTAATATGCGCAGTCATTCATCAAATTATCGTCCAGACCGACACCGAGCCACCGCGCCGCCGACTGGCCCAGAAACGTGGCTTGGCCCAAATGCGAGCTTGTTATTTCCTGTGTGTTTCTTGACCTCACTCGAGTGTGGCCGGCTGAAGGGCGAGAGGGGAAGGCGGCTGGCTGGCGGTTGGTGCTTTAAGGCCGCAGTGCAGGTTGACACTTGCACATAAATTCTTTATTAGTGTTATAAATTAATCAAGCCAACTGCTGCCTGCTCGCTGCGTCCCTTTTTGGATGCTCTGTTTCTTTCGCACTTAGTTTGTTTGTATTGTTTTTTTTTTTTATTTTTATTTTTTTCCTTGTCTTGTTATGTGTTATTTTCATTCTCGCTCTGCACGTGTGTGTGTGGGTTACTTTTTTTTTCTGCTTGTCAGCCATTTAATATTTATGATGTGTGTAAACAGATACGCAATGAATGTTGAATGAATGTTGAATTTTATCGATTGCGTCGCTCGACTGCAGCCAAAAACTAATGCAAAAAACAAGTAAGAGAGTGCTCTAAGCGGCACTAAACGACTATCAGATACCCTCAACCCAGCGCCTAGCACTTGCTTCCTTATCATAGCAGATATATTCCTGAAAAGCATCAGTATTTAAAGATCGATATTTATTTATATTATTTATTTTTATGAATACCAAAGCGCTGGGCTCTATCTTTGATTTGGAGGTCGTTGAGGTAAGGTATCCAAAACTGTATATACCACACGAGAGCCTGAACACCAAGTTTGCTGTATATAGCTCTGATAATCTTTAAGTAATACAGAATATACATATATATAGATAATTTTTTGTTAAATTTCAAGTCTAAAGTTCTTGTAGTTTGATGGACGAGTTCACACACAGACAGGGCTTAATTCAGCTCAACATTGTGAACCACAATTTATGCAGCTGACGGGTGACTTAAGTTGGCAACACCGCAACAAACGACAAGTTGGCAACACAGTTGAAGTAATTTTGTTGCGCCAGGTGGCAACGCTATTATTGTATTTGTTCAAAGCACATAACTGCCTGATAAGCTGCCTGGTAAGTTATGCAAGACAGTTTTAATAGAAAATAATGTTAAATTTGAGGAAAGAAGAAATCCATGAAACTTCAATTTAAGTTAAGAGAAAATAAAGAGGAAAACGAACGTTATATTCAAGCTGAATTTTCTTTTAAAGTATTATGTTGCATAATCAACTATGATTGCTTGGTCTTGGCATCGTTTGAGGAGTAGCTGGGCGACTTTTTTGGAAGTTCTATCTATCTTCATTTGACAGAATTTTAACGGCAATGTATTGGACATTGCTTCTGGTCACACGAAACATTTTGGCAAGCTGCAAAGTATTTTTGTTACCTTATAATTATTGCCAAAGGCTTAAAGAGTCTACATAAGTGCGTAATTCCTTCTTTTACATATTTTTGAAGGTTGAAAATTTGGATGGCTCGAGGTTAACTTTCAACTATAGAATTGTTGCTAAAAGCCAACTTTATATGTTTGCACTCTAATGCGCTCTAATGCACTCTAATGCGCTCTAATGCACTCTAATGCGCTCTAATGCCCTCTAATGCACAATGCAATTAATAATAACTGAGAAAAAAATGATTTAATATTACAATAATGTGTATTGTTCTATGCACAGGCAAAAAGTTTACTAACCTCGGCAGCCCGATTTTGAGAAATGATTTTTTAGCCATAGCTCGAAATATTTAAGAGCCCCATTCCACCCAAAAGTTGAAAGGAATAAATAGTTTTTAAGGGTAGAGCCTTGAGTTTCGGTCGGACTACAAATATCGAAGTAAATCTAGCCTGCATTTCGCACAGTGTATGGTAAAGGCAAGAAGAAGCAGCAGACCAGGAAGCTAGCATGATTGTAAAGACAGCTTGGGTTCAGGGTCTTTCCTAGCCTTACTTGAATTTATTAATGGGCTGTTTCAGGGTCTATTCTTGTTACTTGCTTTTATTTGTGGGTTGCCAGCCTGAGCTGCACTCTTTTTACAGGGTATTGGCAGCTGGTTGACCAACTGGACTTTCGATCAGATTTTGATTGGTTTGTGGCCCGTTTAATTGGCACATTTGTTGCGGCCATTTAATGCAGTTTATGAATATTTAAATCAAATTAACGGCACTGCCGGCCATTCATTTAGCGCACCATGCAAACAAATGCCAAGGGGAATGGCGGGAGGGGGGGGGGAAGATTGGGTTCGAGTTCGCAACGTCGCAACGTTTGTCCATTTGTCAGTTTTGGGCCGGCGACAAATTTCCATTAAATGGACTGCGAGGCGTTAAGTGTTTGCTGTAACCAGCCAAAGCGCCTGCTCCCCTCTCTCTCTCTCCCTGTCAGTGCTTACTGCCCTGCTGGTATTAACCACCCGCCCCGCACAACCCCCCTTCCCCCCTCGCCCGGGACGGTTCACCCTGCTAATGCGCTGAGCCCAGCCAAGGGTAGCGCATAAATCCTATAAATCCGGCGCTTTGATCATTCGCCTTTTGCCATACGCTTTTTGCTGCTGCTGCGTCTCAAAGCCGAAAAGTGGCTCAAGCCCTGGGGTCGGGGGCAACGCAGGGCTGGTGGTGTGGTATGATGAGGGGGGGGAGGGGAAAGGTAGGTTTTGTTAAATCCGATAAGCAAATGTAGTTGTCGTCCCTTTAAGAAAGCGACGCGTTCGTTGTTTTTATTTACAGTAAGTGTTTTTAAAGTGCCCCGTGCCAGATTAGGATGAGCCGTAGTGAGAAGGGGTGGCGGGGGGGGGGGGGGGGGGGGGGTGGGAGGTGGGATGGTTGGGCTGTAAGCTGTGCAGCACAGCAGGTGGAATGTGCTCCGCGGGCCGCGGTCTTTCACCTGTGCGATGCGTGCAATCAACTTCTGCCGCCATTCAATAGATAGGGTATAATATATATTTGCCTTAGAATGTGTTGTAGAAGGAGACGGTGCATAAATATTATATATACTCTTGATCCGCAGCCATATAGCTGGCATAACGTCGTTTGAATGTTAAGTTCTTGTGTGAGAAATGTTCTCATTCTAAGAAATCTGAATCAAACATCCTTCGACTCACATGTAAGCAATATCCTGTCAACCACGGAGTACTATATCATAAGAAAGGAACCCTCCTTTTCAATTATATCATCATGATCTTGATTTTCCTAGCATATCTATCTGGCCGCATGCTATATGTGTGTAAGGGTATCTGATGGTCGGCTATTTGTTTAGTTGTTCTTGTTTTTCTGTTGGACTCGCAATTTGTCAAGCTCCTGTCTGCATTTTGGCCGCTTTCTTCATTCATTTATGCATTAGCCTTTGTTCTCCCTCTCTCTGCCTCGCCCCCCCCCCCTGCCGCCTCTCTTTCTCAGCCTCTCTTCAACTGTCTCAGCTATTTTTAATGGCGCCCTCTTGTATTTTATTTGTCGCCCAACAATGGTTAATAAATATTTAATGTAAATAAATTACAAAACGCTTTTCAAGGTTACGCCCATCCTGGGCACTCGGCGCCATTAGAGTCGCCAACAACTACAACAACAATCTAGAAAAAACAAAAAAAAAAAACGAAAATAAAACCCCATAAATCTATCTATCATAGCCCCAAGTGCTGCCACAGCTAGACCCGCCCCCTCTAGCGCAGCGAGTGACATTTATGCAATAATTAAGACAAATATTTGCTGACTCTTTATTTTTAGTCGCACTCCAACTGGAACACACTCACACACAAGTGCATTGAAAGCGCGACAAGCAGTTAGCGTGTCTTATTTTATACCCTGTAACCAATGCGTGAGCCAAGAGGGGTCAGTCCTGTCCCTCGGTTCGACAGGCAGACAAAAGTTGACTGCCATAAATACACAATTGCATTTACATTTATCTATATATAAAAAGCTGTTAAAACTGGCTGACAAGCTGATTGATTGATTGATTGATTGACTAACTGACTGATTGTTGATCAAGGCACAGCCCAAGCCGAATGAGCAAGAAAACTGAAGTTTTAGTTATAGACGGGGCTTTGGCTAATTCCACTAGCAAGCGTGGAAAGTTCGCGGAAAACGGTTTAGCGAAAGATGTTTCTTTTCGATCGATTTCAAACTCATTTTCAAAGATCTTTCGCAAATCGTGAGGTGCTTCGCACAATACATCTCTTCCTGTAGATAAATTGTACATTTTGGTTAAACGGGCGCAAAATGAGCGTAAATCTATGTTTGCAATGTATAGTCCTTGATTCAATTAATTGTCGTAAATTTTCATAAATCTATGTGAGTTATATTAAGTTTCTCACATGCAAAAGTCTAAATTTGAAAGAAGAAAACTTTTGCTAGGGTAATAGCCGGAAAAACATAAAATATATAATCTAAGCCCTTTGTAAAATATTTATATACCTTTATATACGTATGTATATGTCAATCTAAAATCCTTTGACTATAATCCTCTCTTTATAACATGTAAATATATATATATATATACCTTTCTTCTCAAAGCCTCGAGATAAGAACAAAACTGGGATAAGAACAAAAACACACAAATTTATATCATAAATACAAATTCGTGTGTTGTATAATCTCTCAATCGTCTAAATATTGAATCGAATCGCGAATTTTAGAATTCCAATAAAGTTTCTTTGACACATTTTGATGTAACTGACATCTAAGAGAAAACATAAATATATATTCTGAACTGGCAAACACTTGTGCTTGCCTTTGCCCTTGCCTATCGATTAATGTACGTTTTTATCGATTAATGTTATCGATACCGTAATGGATATCGTTAATTCAATTCAATTGAATTTTATAACATATTTGTATTAACAAACGTTCTTCTTGAGCTGCTTACATGGTACCTCGGAGTCAAGCAGACGCACATTTCTCGCACTTTTACTTATTATTATGCATTTTTTATAGTTGTTGTTTTCTTCATGCATTTGCTTTACCGTTTCCGCTCTTCATGTGTGTGTGTGTGTGTGTGTGTGTGTCTGTGTGTGTGCAGCGTATTTATAAATAACCATGTCTGAGCCCAGCCCCCAGTTATAGCCGTAATTTCTGTTTGTCTGTGTGCAGAATTCATAAATACATGCAGATACATAGGTGATAAATTCCTGGAGAGGCAAGAGTTCAAAGCCCCGATTGCGAATATGACTGAGCTCAGAGCAGAAGAAATATTTCTTATGTCTCAAGATTCTACGAACATATTTATGGGAATGGTAAGTCAATTGATTGCTAGGAAATATCTTGCTGATTTATTAAATGGGGGAAAATATGAAACGAATCGGAGAATCTTGGCCAAGTTTTAATTTGTTTCAGTATTATATCTATAAAATTCTGCTAGTTTACTTTATGCACATTACAACAGAGTTTGTGCTGCGCCGAAATGTATGCTACATAATTTTTTTTTAAAATAGTTTCTGCTGAAGTTGCTCCAGACTGTAGATTATATTTATTTTCGCATTACACATTTATTATAGAAAAGTAAAACGTTTTAGCTCTGATCAAATGAAAGGAATTTGTCGATATGTTGTCTATAAGGGCTTTTCTAGTTTCTGCTTTGGTTAAAACTACAAATTCCAGTTGGAAATCAAAAGCTTAGTCTGGTTTCTGATTGTAAGCTATATGAAGGAATGGGCATCAAAGCTGATGTTATGAAAACAATAGTATGCTATATAAAATGATATGGTATTGATTCGATAACGAGAAGCATGCCGATTTCTATAGCATACTTTTTAGCATACAACTGAAAAAGGCGTTACATAAGCTTTAGCTTTATTTCTTGATATATATCAAATATTATATAATTAAGTTGACAAACTATTTAATTAAAACATATACTAATATGTCTGATAAAACAATAGTATTTATGATAATACTTGAGCATAGTCATATCTAAATTACAAAATAGTCGCAAATTATTCAGGCTTAAGGCTTGCTTTTAAAGAAAAGAAAATCACTTTTGCAACTGTGAAAATGTGCACTAAAAGAAATTTTTCACATTTTAAATAAGAAGCGAGTTCTTGTTATGTTGAGTATAATCAATTATGGCATAGTATACTCAATCCATAAGTATTCGGCGAGTCGTGGCCGTGAAGATTTGAAAAATAGTGCGCCGACGGCAAAACAGAATCAGGAAACAGGTTACAGGCTAGATGCTTCATCAATGGGGCTGTATTTTTTTGCATGGAATGTGTCTGTAGATGTTTCATATAGCACTGTGTGAATAATGTGATAACAGATCCATGGTAAACCCTATAGACCCAAAACTTAGCCTAACAGTCAAATTTTCGGCACAAATCAGAGAAGCCTCATTGGGTTGGCGAATTGATTTCGGCATTTGGGTAAATTTTGGTAATTTCTTAGAGTACTTTCGTATTGTTAGGGATATTACTTACAGATGGATTTGGCATACAGCGTCGCATTTGCTCCGAACTTCGATAGGATGGACTGTAGCGTCCTGGAAAACAACTGGGCGCTGACATTTTCATTTTATCCGTCGTCGAATACATCGACATTGTCATGCAGCCGCCGACGAAATCCTCCTCCAGCTTGAACGCCCTTGAGGCGTCAAATGTCGTTGGCGAGTAAATTTTGAAGCACTTACTTTGACAACTTTGAACGAGTGTCCTGCAATGCAGGACGCCAAATATATCTATATATATATATATTTTTGGGTTGACCAAAAAAGTTGACTTTTTGGCAAATTAACTATATCTCTCCAACTATCTAACTTGCTAGAGAGATATATACGCTTTCATATATGCTTTAACTTTAACAATTTTTCAAACACTGTTTTCGTTTTTCACTGATTTATCGGGAAGTTTTGTCTGCGCCGCGCAACAAAACTGTTAAAAAATAGCACAAGAAAAAAAATAGTTAGGTTAGGAATTTGCCGTCGCCAAAATGCAGTTGCTTGTTGTTGAGCATGTGTTTGTGTATGTGCGTGTGTGTGTGTGTGTGTGGTAGGGTGTATGTGCATGTGTGTGTGTGTGTGTGTGTGTGTGTGTGTGTGTGTTGCGAATCAGGACACAAACAACAACAACAACAACAGAACGAAATGCGCGCTTATCAATTATGAAATTGCCTGCTCACTGACTGTAATTGAACGTTATTAGATGACCGATAACCGATGACCGATGGCTGGCAACGTTGACCAGCAGCGATGCCAGATGCACGAAAAAGACAACGAGTACGACAAAAGACAACGACGCGACACGACGCAACGTTTGGGTCTGAGTTAAGCGCTGGCCACGCAAGCACTGTTTACCGTTAGACGTAAGCGAAGCCAAAGCGAAGCGTAGCCGTCGCCAAGCTTAACCGAGCCGAGCCACGCGTCGCGCGCTCTGAAGCTTTCGCGCCTGAGCCTAAGCCTAAGCCTGAGCCTGAGCCTGAGTCGGAGCTGTAGCCGTTGCCAAGCCGCGCTTAAAGCTCAACAAGAATTTGTTGTTCTTTTTTTTGTTTTGAATATGTTTTTTTTTTCTTCTACTATTCGCGCGTTGAGTTGCGCTTATGTGTGTGTGCGTGCGTGTATTGTTTGTGTTTGCCCGGCCGTCGCTCGCACAGCTGTTCTCTTCGCTGGCTCTGTGTGCATCTGCCTGTGGCTGTGGCTGTGTCTGTCTGTTTGTGTGTGGGCGTGTATGTGTGTCGCTCGGTCGGTCGGTCGGTCGGCTCGCGGCGCTCAACTATTGTCGAAATTGAAAACGAAACGCAAGCGAACAGATTTCACAACTAGACAAGCGCGCGTTGTGTTGTGATAAAGAATTCTATGATGAGTTTCGCTAACTTCAGAGTTTATTTTCAATGGGTAGGACATGTTTTCATTATTTAACAGCTGTGGGCGTGGCCGTGACGGCCACCCCTGCAAAATGGCAGCACTGCGCCTTATGTAATACAAGCAGCTCAACGCTGATTGGTCGCTGCAGCGCTGCCAGCGTCAACGCCGACGGCTTCGTTCAGCTGGAATTGGGCAGCATTGCGCTGTGCCTGTATCTGGGCAGCAGACGATAAACTTGACGAAGCCAATGTGACGACGGTGGCGGCTATTCCCAGCGACTGCGCACTGGATCCCACCATCCAGTCGTGGCCGGGACCCTTCTAGCAGCAGCAGCAGCAGCACCAGCAGCAGCAGCAGCGCCCTCTACTTACCCCCTTATCCGCTCCGCTCTCGGGACTCTCTGGGCCGCTGTCTCTTTCGCTCACTTTGTCTCACTTGCTCTGCCTCTCGCTTTGGCTGAGCATCGCAATGCCTGTCTGCATCCGGCATATGGCACAATTTTTTGGCAGGCAACGCGACAGGAGCGTTAACAAAAGGCACAAAACACGGCCAACACGGCTCGACAATGCCGCCGCAAAACGGGCATGGTCATTGGGGGTGGTTGGTGGGGAGGGGTGGCGTATAGGCTTGTGGGCTGGGTCCGGTGTGGTTACGCCTAGCGCCCAGTTATTCATTGTATTGCCAGTGCGACTGTTAAATGCATGCACACATACAGGGTGCCCTTAGCAGCAAAGAAATGGGTGTCGCAGCACTATGGTAAGCTCGGACGATATTTATGGAAAAAATCCATTTTTAAAACCTTTGACTAAAATATCCACAAGAAATACGTAATAGGTAAATATTACATACCCGAAATGTTTACATAACCAAATCCTGTTGAGATAACAGCTGTTAAGCACTGCTGTACAGCCAAATAATTCACGTGCTTGACTTTCGTGATATTGTTTGAGTATTTATGAGTCATTTATAAATTTAAACCATTTTTCTGCAAAAAAAGAAACCCATTTTTAAAAATTGCCTAAGATACAAAACTTTTGTCTAAGAAATTGCTAAAACTAATATGTTATATATCGGAAATATTAACATAACCAAATTGTGTTAAGATAACTTTGCACTAAAATATTTACAAGAAATACGTAAAACCAAAAAAGTTACTTACCGCAAATGTTTACATAACCAAATCATGTTAAGACAAAAGCTGTTAATCACTGCTGTTTAGACAAAAATGCATGTGCTCGAATTACGTGATTTTTTTGAGGCATTTTCAAGTGTTTTGTATTTAAAATTGTTATATTAACAATTTATAAGTTTAAGATTTTCCTATGGATTCGGTTCTCTGTGGATTTTGCGAAATTAATTTATCAATTCTGTTATCAATTCAACTTTACTTTTGGCATACACATGAGCAGCTACCCAAATGATCTGAATGGCTGAAAAATATCTTGCTAGCGAAGGGAATGCGTTAGGATTCCTTTACAATGACAACAATCTTTTTACTTTAGTTTACACACCATCTTGAGGATATTAACTGACATTAATCGATACATGTTTAATTGAAATAGATGTTACATAGGCATATAAGATATAGATATTCGTCATATTCAAATTTATCTAATTAAGTAGCTTTGTTTAAGCAATCATTAAGTGTGTTCTTTATTCTTAAATCTAAAGGCATCTAGTTTTGAGATTGGTGGCGCCATCTATGTGTGCTGGCTAAACATATGTGTTAATGCTTAAAAGCTTGCAGGAGCTCAAGCTTGGTGGCCCTAAGTCTTAACAGAAAAACTTACCTAGGCTTCAAGCTTTGACGGTAAAAGCTTTTAAGCATGTTAATGCACACGATTGAATGAAAGCTCGCAACAGCTACAAGCACTGATAATGTTCGCTTTTAAAGCTTTGATAAGTAGAGCTTCAGTCCTCCAATGCCCAATTTTTAGGATATTATAAGTATCATTGGCATCCAAATCAGGAAGCTTTGACTTTTGTTGCCCTGAAAGCTCGCAGCTAAGCTTTAATGCGTTAAGCTAAATTGAAGATTGAATAAGATTTACCTCATGTGATGAAGGTGCAAGCGGGGTTTCGGGAAACTCCACGCGTATGTGTAGAACAATTTCGAGAAACGTTTGTATGCAACTTTTTTGTTTAGCATCCGATCGGCCTCAAACTCATTTTCAAAGGTCTTTGGTCCAATTCATTTAAGGGGTGTTCCACACCTTTCGAAAGATGCATTCCTTCTTGGGGTAATTCGGGATTGAACATTTGGTGCGTGACGCTTCGCACGCAAATTCATTTCCAAGGATCTGTATGAAAAATTATTTGAGACGTGTTTCAAATTTTTTACAAAATCAAACTTATTTGCAAAGCTAAATGAATACGATGGATAAGAACTAAATGAATGAAAAATTGGTGGAAAATGGTTTAGTTAGAATTTAGTTACACGTGGCACTGGCAAAGCCTGGCAACATTTTTATTCGTCAAAGTTCATGTGAAAATGGTACATACCTACATACACACATACATATGTACATACACACACACACACACACAACACACATACATACAGACATACAGAATACAGACAGACATACATACATACATACATACAGACAGACATACATACATACATACATACATACATACATACATACATACATACATACATACATACATACATACATACATACATACATACATACATACATACATACATACATACATACATACATACATACATACATACATACATACATACATACATACATACATACATACATACATACATACATACATACATACATACATACATACATACATACATACATACATACATACATACATACATACATACATACATACATACATACATACATACATACATACATACATACATACATACATACATACATACATACATACATACATACATACATACATACATACATACATACATACATACATACATACATACATACATACATACATACATACATACATACATACATACATACATACATACATACATACATACATACATACATACATACATACATACATACATACATACATACATACATACATACATACATACATACATACCTACATACCTACAACTCCTGCTCCGCCCCTTGGTGCTCCTCCGGCATGCTCCGCCGGCTCCTCAGCTTCCAGCGTTGAAGCCGCCTGCGACTAATTCATAGGTGAAGCCTGCAGGCCTTACTTACATTTTTGAGAATCGAGGAGGAGAGCAGCTTTAATAAATACGTTTTCTTATTTAAATTTGCCGCGCAACAAGGCAAATTGGTCTGCTATTGGTATAGAAGACTATTTACATGCAACATACATACATACATACATACATACGCACATACATACGCACACACATTCACACACACACATTGACACAACATACATACATTCATACTTATATTTTTTACATCATTTGGCATCTAAAGCTGGCAATATTTAAATAAAGTCATAATTTTTTTTCTTTTTGAATGAAAATCCCGACTCAAACAACAACATTTTGTGGGGTTTTTTTTGTTCAGTTTTGTGTTTGTTTGTTTTTTGTTTTTGTACAATTATCTAGTTTGTTCATCATTATTTGTAATATCAATAAATTATTGTAGAATTGTGTATAAAACTTTTTACAAGGATAGTCTAACATTGGAGTACAATATAAACAGAGTAATATCAATGGAATACACGGCTATTTATATACATATATAAGTATGTGCACACACATATACATACATATGTATATATATATGTACATATATATAAATATATTTAATGTATGAGCGATGAAGCACAACATGGCGTATAATGAATTTCATAAATTCGTTCAGGAATCATAATACCTCGATTATTTCTTTTTGCTTTGTTACCATCCTATCCTAAACACACACACAAAGAAAAAAGAATAAGAAAAACTAAATAAATAAATAAAAGAGAATAGAACTTAAGATCTAGATATTATTAATATATATACTAAATAGTTGAACTAAGCAGCAAACGATACGAAACGATGCGCATGGCAGGGAACTTTAGGGCAGGGTTCGTTATAAATATTATTATTGTGTTCTTACTGCTACTTCTGTTCTTCTTCTTATTCATATACAAATAATACCTTCGCTTGCTTCTTCTCGTATCGTATTTGACTTTCTCATTTTCTTTCGCCGATTGGCATCGTTGCTTAAATGTGCTTCTAAACAGTTTTCGATTGAGATCTATGGTCCTATTGAAAGTCCTTTGCCGTGTGGACTCGAACTGAAAGGCATTTTTGTGGGTCGGCAGGAGATTGGATGTCAGCTGCACGGTGCCGGGTGGCGGGTAGCGGGTGCCGAGTGCCGAATTCGGGTTGCGGGGTGCACGGTGCCGGGGAGCAGGATGGTGCCGAACTGTTGTCCTCAGGTGGTGAATTGCTTTGCTTTGCTTTGCTCGTTGCTCAATTTGTCGTCTAGCCTAGATCCGTAAACCTTAAACCTTATAGCTTATACTTATATTCACTTTGTCGCTCCATTCCTAATCGTGTCTGCCCAGCAAACCGTAGACGAGCCGCCTGCGCGCCAGCAGCTCGGCCCGCATTGCATCCGTATACGGATCGAAGGATAGCAGCCGCTTCTTGCGCCGGAATATGCCCTCCTTGCGCATGAGGGCGCAGCGCATCAGCTGCTCGTTAACCGGATACTCGAGAAACTCGAGTATGTTGCGCAATTCGCGCTCCGTATTGTGCACCAGATCATCGTAGAACACAACCTTAATACTGCCCGTAAAATTGCGCGCCCAGCTGAGATTCATGAGCTCCCAGCCCTTCAGCTTATTGCTGACAAACTGTTGCCAATCTGTTCGGGAGAGAGAATTTCCATTAGCTAAAAATGAAGCAATTCAATACATGCACACACACACACACACACACACACACACACACACACACACACACACACACACACACACACACACACACACACACACACACACACATTTAGGCTAGCAGCTGTGCTGCACTTTCTCTACTAATTCTTTAATAACTTCGAAGTTTATTAACCGATCTGTGCCCTTAAAAATGTTATGTTATCTAGAGGTATACAAAAAGTGAAGCATGTCGGTTCTACGTATGATAAACGAGAGTCTACATACCGAATTTGGCGTATCTAACGCTTAAAGTTCTCGAGTTATGCGTGAAAAGCTATATCTCAAAATCGATATTTATCGATATCATGAAAAAACGAAAATATCGCGAGAAGAAGAGAGAATATATATAATCATTCGCCCAGGTGGACGGACACGCGGATGTGTCTACATGTCGACTCTGTTCGCCCGGAAAAACACACACACACACACACACACACACACACACACACACACACACACACGCGCACACACACAAGACTATTATTCGCAACTCGTGCTCAACTCACATTTGCCCTTTGTGCGCTTGTAGCGATCGGGTGAGGCGAAGCCAATGTGACCGCCGCTCTGGCGATTGAACTCGGCAATGATGGCCTTCTCGGGATCGCGGACCAGGAGTATGGCTTTGGAGAAGGGGGCCCACGCCTTGGCGCCCCATTCGTGCGTCTTGACCAATAATACTGAGCTGTTGCACACATTTTCCGCCGGAAAGCCCGTCTTCAGCAGGCCGTAGTCCTTGTAAATGCTGCCCGTCAATATGCCCGTCGCCTGCTGCAGTAGATACCGCAGCCACGTGTTGCCGCTGCCCGGAAAGCTGGCCAGCGCGGTCAGCATGGGCGACGGCGCGATACCCTGCAGCTGCAGGCTGGCGCTCGCATCGCTGGGCAAAGCAGCTGCAAATATTTGAATTATTGTTAGTTTATGAAATTCCTTTATATAGTCTCTATTAATCAGATAAAGAGCTGCGTCTGAGTTAAGCATTATTTCGGAGAGCTCGCAACTGCTGCGCTTGTTCAGGATCTATCGAGAAACGGCAAAAGTTTTTATACAACTCACACTTTTTTTAAAATGTCAAATTTTTTGTAAATGTGATGAATGTGTTTTCGTATGGGAAAATGTACAGACTACATTTTTCACATTAGAATAAACATGTGACACTCGCAAAAATACATATACAAGAAATGTTGACAGTGGAATTGGGCTATAAAACAATAAAGTTTAATTTGCGATCAATTATTGCTATGGCAACTATATAATATAGTTCGACCAGCTGATTCCAATGCTGCCTGCAACAAAAAGACAGATCTGAGCAATGATACACTGAGAGAATAGTTTACATAGAAAAAGTGAGGCGGACAGACGGACTTTGCCCATATCGACTAAGCTGAAGGTACGATCTAAAATGTATACATATAATAAACAAGCTCGAAGAGCCTGTAACTTTTTGTAATCGAGAGTTTCGAGAGAAATCTCTAGATGAACCAACAGTAGAAGGTTCTTGCACGTTCTCGATCTGATCGGGTTTAAGGCATATGTATATGTAGGATCCTAAGCAAAGATTTGACTCGATTTTTCGACAATTTCAAAATATATATGCCTCTTAATATATCGTAACCAAAGGAAAAACTACAAAACTTGTTTGTAGTTCGCTGTTTTATCACATATCGTTTTATTTTGCCATCGCTTGTAGGCAATACTTACTGTAGTAGGCGCCTGCCTTGTAGTCTGTGTAGTTTGGAAGCTCGCGATTCAGATATCTGAGGTCGCGACACCAGCGAATGGTCATTTTGCGACTGGGCATGGGAAACCGGGGACTATGAAAGCTGGAAAACTGTCAAAATGAAAAACAATTACAATTACAATTCGAATTATATCACACAATATGCAATATGTCGGATTACCTCGGCGAATCGCTCGATGCGCGTGCGTTTTGGATGCGTGCCGGGTATATTGTTCATGGATAGAAACAGGACGCCGCCTATATAGATGATGATTGTTGCCGAGACACCGAAAAAGCGCCAGCCTTGCAGTGCCATTACGCCGCCTTTGCATTACTGAAACAGAATATGAACACGAATATATATATATATTTATATATATTTAGAGAGAGTGAGAGTGAGAGTGAGAGTGAGAGAGAGAGAGAGTGGGCTATATATGGATATGGATATATATGTTATTTATCTAGGCTGACAGCCGCTTACTTCTAATGGATTTGCGCGCATTTGATGAGACCAATTAAAGCGCTTAATTTCCCGTAATGCTACCAGCTGAAAACAAAAACCTCACCAAACTGAACTCAAAGTGAACCGAAAGCCGTGAGGCTCAAATTTTATTTTTCCCTTCTGTCTTGTTTTTTTTTTTTTTTTTTGATTTTGCTATGGAGACGCTACAAAAAAAAAATGCGCAAGGACTCAACGACGCCATAGCCTCAATCCCCAATCCTCAATCCTCAATAGCCAAGCCTCAAGCCTCGGGCCTCGAGCCTCAAGCGCGCAGCCTAGTCGCTACTCAATGCCATATAACGCGCGATGGTAGCCCCGACAACGACAGCAACCCGCCTGCCCCACTGCAAAAGGGGGCCGCACTTCTGCCGCAGCTAAAAAGCACAATCTTTTGGCGGTGGCGTATTGACTAACAGCTACCCTGTACTCTATTATCAGGTCATGTTCTCGATATTTCCTTACTAACTTTTGCGTTCGCCATTGAAATTAAAATCCAAGTGCCATACATACTTCGGCTATATCCCGTCTATATCAATTTATATATATATGCCCAGTTATTCAATCTGCTCTAAATATTTAGTTGCTGTCACAGCTCAACCTCATTTAACCAGCTTGTGGCTACAGGGTATATAGTTGAAAAAAGGCAAAACTGTAGCGCAAGCAAATCGCCTTGTCATGCCTCGATATGAACTATTAAATTCCTTGAGCTGCTCGACACGCGCATAAAATCCACAAAACCACATACTACACAACCGCCCCCGACCCCGCCCTCCATGCATGTATACAGACGAGCGTGTACTTGGCAGAAAGACAAGCAGCAAAATGCGAAAATTTATGCAACAGCTGGGCATAAAGTATTTCACGAGGGCCAATCCAAAACTAACTAAACGCGCGCATAGTTTACAATCAGGCCACATACCAATACAAGCGCACGCGGCACGCGCTTGTATTGGTGAGCTTTCGCAGGCTGCGCTGCGCGCTGCAGCGTCGAGCAGCTGTCTGCTGCGTGCGTGTGGCGCGTGTGTGTGAAAGCTTTGGAACGCAGCTCGCATTGGCAGTGCTTTATTGTTATGATACTTCCGACAAATGGCTAATTAAAGATCAGGTTAAAATGCACTTACAATAAATAAGAGCTAAATTTAAATGCAGATGCGATTTGGCAAGTCTTGGAACAACCCGATAGCAGTTGAAAACCAAACTGACAAAAACATAAAATGTCTGCTAAGAAGGGTTCACAAATAAAACACGCACAAAACAAAAGAGCAAAACCAAAGCCGCAGAAGAAAAAATAGAATCAAAATGGGGAATACCAGAGAATAATTTGATTTGTTTGCGACCACATAAATCAGATTGGCCACGCACATTAGCGGCCCCTCGTGTGTCACATGCTAAGCAAAGCCTAAAAACATCGCACCGCCCCCCTCCCAACACTCCCCACTTCCCAAGGGGCCTGTCGAAATAACCGCAGACAGGTGAATGAATGGAGGAAATCGCTAACGCCCAAGTGGAGCCGAGCCAGCTGCAGTTTTGGACACATGCTCGCAAGGTTGGGCTATGCGGAATTTACATAATTATAAAGGGGTGTGTAGCAGGGGCAGGGGTGTGTGTGGGCGGGGTGGGGCACAGTTAAGGTTGTGTATGTGTGTGTGGCCCCCACATATGCCCCATAAACATGCAATTTAATAAATGCTCGCTGGATTTTTTCTGGTGCGCAAATCACATAAACAATCAGAACATTTTGCAACGACTCACAAAAAAAAAAGCAGACAAAAATCTGAATATATTTCGCAAGCATTTCGCACACACACACACACACACACAGACACAAACACACGCACACACGTGTGTGTTTGCATCAAATGTAAACAAATAATATTTGTTGTGCTCTCTAAAATTTCACTTACCGATTCCGATTCCGCGCACAGCTCCACACAGAACACACACACACACACACACACACACACGCACACACACACGTCCAACTACCGTTACATGCCACAGATTCTGAAAACATAATCCCCAAACAGAGCACACATTTCGCTTCCTCTCGTCTTATAAATAAACAAAACTTGTGCTAAAGAAATAGTAAACAGTTTTGTTGTATTTTCGTCGATTTTCGTTGTTTGTTTTTTGTTTTCTTTTAGCTTTTTGTTTTAAATATTTTCGCTTGTGGTTTCTCGTTGTATTTTGTTGGTTCCGTTAGCCGTTGCGTCGTGTGCTGCGGACCTGTCGCTGCGCTGAAGAACTGCTGTTTTATGCGCCAGCATCGCGAATTGTGGGGATGAAAGCGAACGGCGAGCATAAAAAGAAAGCTCTGCCGCGCGCAGCGTTGCCGGATGTCAGCAAAGCAAATTGCCCGTAACGGCACATTCAGAGTTGCTTCGGCCAGCTGTGCCTAGCAGCTGTTGTGCCCAGCACGTCTGCTCTGCGCGTGTGCGAAAGCTGAGCACCTGGCAAAGCTTTGGCCTGTGCAGTGCCGCGGACGCACTGTAGATGGCGCCAGGTACTCTTGGCCGTTTTCAACTCTAGTCGACGTGATACATAAAAGCCAAAATTCGTTTCTTTCGCCGTTCTTTTCACATTAAAAACGATAATCTGCCAAAATTGCAAACAAAGCAGCTTAAAGATTGCCTTTTTTGTTATAGCTGCGCTGCATAACAGCTGAGGAGGGTAACATCATTCGATGCTGGCGGCATTTGAGAACTTTGGCAGATTATCTCGGAAACTTTGCAACTGTTGCTGTGTTTCTGAGCGAAGGCTCAGGTAAGTTGGGTGGGTTAAGGGGGTTGGATCACCTTAAAGCTGCCTTTCGTTATTTGGTGGAGTTTTCTCATGGTACACTCCACAAATATATATTGCACTTGTTTTAAATTCAGTAAATATTTTCTATGCATTTAAATATTGAAGTAATTACATTGTAAGGCAATAACATTTTCTGAAATCCATAAATGCAGCCATAAATTGTTTTGTTTCAAAAAATGTATTATGTTTTATTTGAATTTGTATTTATTTTTATAATTTATGATCTCTCATGTTTCTGACTCTGTTTGGTTTTTCTTGGATTTTCTTTTAGCAACATCATACCTTATGGTGAGTTCAATTGATATGATGCAGATTTTTGGCACACTAAAAGTTAACTCGCAATTCATAGGCAAGTTTTATTTTCCGTTTATCTTTTATGTTTTTTGATTTTGCTTTTCAATTTTGTTTCTTTCGTTTCTTTATTTGCGTTTCTTTAACATGTGCTAATTTCATTTCTTTTATTATGTACTTCATATATTTCTTTAACTATATAATAATATGCATTCATTTGTTCTTAGTATCTGTCAACGTTTGCGAAATTAGCAATAACGACAGAGATATATATATATATATATATAGAGAGAGATAGAGTTGGGAGTGAAAGAGAGGCAAAACAAAAAAAAAATTGGGAAATTTAAGACTAGACTCTTGTGGTGTACTCTTAACGGGCTACCTTAAGCTAGTGTACAAAAATATCGATAACTTAAAAGCGATTAATTTTAAAACAACAACAACGACATCAACTTGTAGTACTTAATTTACTACCATATTAATAATAATTACAGAGTGGTGGATGGGCTGGGATCGGAGGGTGCTGGGGGAGGGGTCTAAAATTAATTAAAGTATTCATGTTCATAGGTAATTGACTCACAAAGTTTCATACAAGATGTGTGTGTGTGTGTGTGTGTGTGTGTGTGTGTGTGCTCCTTCGACTCGATGAGAATTTCGACTAGTGATGAGCGCGTGTCACGCCAATAATGAAATAAGTGCTCGCGTTTGTGCGTTTTAAAATTTGATTCATAAACTCTGATATTTTCTCAACTGATCTGAGCAGTTTCTTAAGCAGAGTAAAGAGAAGGCATACTTTTCGCACTTTTATGTATAATTTTAAATAAATATACATTGGCATAATAAAATGTCATTTGAAGAAAAATGTGTTTAATTGGTTGTATACAAAATATTGCTAATGTGAATAAAGTGAATGAACCTTTTGCACATTCGTAAAGTCGCGACACTTTCAATACAATTCTAATCGCATGTGTCATGCGCATCTTCCGGTTCCGGTATCGGCAGGAGTCGCCAATCCGATACGCGCTCATCTCTAGTTCCGATCAGAGTGCGATAACTGTCTTCTGTCTTCTTTCATGTGCTCGTGTATGTGTGTGCGTGTTTGTTTGTTTTGCTCTGATGCAAATCATATGATGAAGTTTACACAGTTAATATTTATCATAGTTGCATTTGGTATGTATACATATATATATACATATGCATATGTATATATATATATATATATATGCATATGTATATATATATATCGTAAGATCCATTAGATTTAGTTGCATTAAATTTGCTAGTTTCGTGTTAAATACTTTGTCACGTTCTTATATAAAAGGAAAAACAAAACTCTAAACTGTTGTGGTCCCTGGCGTATGTAAGTAATTCGAAAAAAAAATGTATTTGGTTTTTGTTTCGTCTCAACAATGCTACAACAATGAAAGAACTCGATAGAAGAACAGATAGAAAACAATGGAATACACATGTATTTGCTTATATAACGTATATGTATATATTATAAGTATAATCACTTAACAATCTAGATGATTAAGAGAATTTCGATTAGGTTGTGCTTGACCTGGTGTTTCTTCTTTTTTTGTTTTTGTTGTTTTTTGGTTGTTGTTGGTACTCTTATTAAATTTAGTTGGACTGCTTAGCTGGCTGTGACCCATTTATTGAACCCATTGAAATTGTTCCTTGAATTAATGCGTTATCGTTATCGTTATCGTCATCGTCATCGACTTTGACATCAATATCGATATCGATATCGATAACATGGTGCTTTTTGTACAATGCAACGCCGACTAGTAGTTAGTTAGTTGTTGTATTTAGTACATATTGTTAAGTAGTGGCATATAGATCATATATTGTATGTACGTGTATATATCTATATATACTAAGTATATAGTATCTGAATAGTGTTACGTTTCGTTCTGTCTCGACTCTCATCTCGACTCGTGCGCTAACTACGTTACAAACAATACGATAGTTACGATAGTTTTTGGTATCGATTTTGTATCGATAGCTTCTTTTGGCATTTGCATTAGTGAGGCTCTGATCTGAACGCTTGCTGGCTAGGCGCTACGAAACTCTATAGTGGGCGTGGCTAGGCCTCTGTTAATCGCCACATTTGACTACATGACAACATTTCGGCTGGGGGCGGTGCGAGCGGTCGAGCGTGCAGTTGCCCAACTATCGATAAAACTATAATTCCAATATCGATACACTTATCGATAAGTGAAATTGATGCCGAGCTTGCAAACCATAACGACTTAAACGAAAATCGATTTTCACAATAGTGTTATCGATAGTTTTGCAGCTTTGGCACATAGTTAAGGGCGGTGTTGGGACGGTCTCTAACAGTGTACAATTTGTGTTTGCTTAGCTCAAAGTAGCAACAAGCTGTTGTTTTTTTTTGTTTTTTTTTTTGTTTTGTTTTTGTTCTGATAAAATCTTTCGATTAAAAACAGTTTTCTTTTTTAACACAATTAATTGTTCTCTCCGGAATTTGGGCTTCTTGGAATTTACTGCTTATGTTTTTTCTCTTTTAAGTTAAGGTTTTTTCGTTTAAATAGTTACAACAAAATAGCGCTTAGCTTATAGATGAAACATTAGATTGGAGTTTCCTTTTTGCCTTTTGTTTTTGTGGGAAGATAAGCTTTAGTATCGTTTGTGCATTTGCTAGAGACTAAACTAAGAGACTTTTTTGAAAAGTCTGGTCTTAAGTAGAATTTGGCATTATATAAAAAAGCTGCGGCGAGCCACGTCAACTAATTGGGTAAATTTTGGAATGGGCTAAAATGATCCTTAGACAAAATGAAAAACTAGAAAGCCAATTTTGTGCTTTTCCTAAATTAGGCGAGAGATGATTAGATTGATAGCATTAGTTGGTATTGATTATTGCTGTATTCCATCGGAATCTAGACTAAATTGCTATAGTGTAGATAGTAGATAGTATATAGTAGATAGACTAACGCTTAGACAGTTCTCTAATAACTTCCAACTCAATGTGTATACATTTTATCAATGTGGTATTAAGTATATGCTAAAGGCTCTATGTAAGTACTTGTATGCATGGTGTTTATTATAACATTATATTTATTTATACTATAATATATTAATTGTGTGTGTTTCTCTTTGTTTCTGTCTGGTATTCATAGTTTGGTATCTCTTCTTCTTCTTATTCTTCTTCTTATTCTTGTTGTTGTTGCTGTTGCTTGAACTGATTAGTATTTAAAATGTTTCTTAAATAGGTCTCTATATATGTTATTAAAGCTTTCGGTTTTCATTACACTATTTCATATTATATTTAAGAATATATATATATTTATCTAGTATGTATATATATATATATATATATATATATATATATATATTTGTGTGTGTGTGTATAACTACGTACTTAATAGGATAAGAGGTATATACATTTTTAGTTTCTTTTTGTTCTTCTTTTACGGATTTTTACCGAAGCTTAGCATATCCACCGCATGTCCAGGAACCCTGGCAAATAATATATGGAAGCTAATGACAGGAAAGTGACAAAACCTTAACATACACACAAACACACACACACACACATTAGATGTCAATACTAATACAAATCATATGTGCGCCAATGGCATGGACGCTATATATATATATATATAGATAAATATATATATATATAGGACGGTATTATGTGGATACTCGCAGCTGTCTTTCACTCACACTAACACGCACTCACACACTCAATTTGTACATCAAATGTAAGGCTTATTACATGGAAGGCGTTGCCAGTGTTGAAAACTGACATTTGATTATGACCATAACGATAACGATAATGATAACGATAGCGATAGCGATAACGATAGCTATGAAAGCTGTCTGTATATACGATATGTGCATGTTTAGAATATGTGTGGAAAGGGTTGTGATAATGGAAGCAATACATCGATATATATCGATAGCGATAAAATGAGAAGAGATGCAAAATGAATTGATTCAGGCAAAATCGGTAACTTTGGTTGACTATCGAATGAGAGAGATGCGAGACCTGTAAGGAAGTCAGGCATCGCGCTCGATCTATACCTTTGATTAACTTGTGCAAATGATATCGATAACGATAACATGAGAACTCATGCATGAACATATGCATGTACATATTAATGCATGGAATACGCATGAGGTATGCGGATAATGTTGATTGGCTGAAAGTATTGGGATATGGATAATAGTACCGCTAGCGATAAGGATAACGATAACTTGTGAAAATTATATCGATAACGATAACATGAGAGCTGATATATACATACATATAATTATATATGGAATACGTATGAGGTAAGCGGATAGTCTTGATTGTTATAAAAAGTTTGCCTATGGCTCGGTAATGGTTCCGCTAGCGATAACGATAACTACCGCTTTGAATTATCAATGAATGCGACAGTGACAGCGATAAAAAAGCCGATAACAAGGGCGATAACATTATGCAAATGAAGCATACGACACATAGAGCTGCAAAAGAAATTTCGGCTATAGTCAATCATTTTGTTTGACCACGCCTACGATAACGATAACAATTATTAAATGAGCGATAACGATAACATGAGAATTGAAATATGTGTGCATAGGATATTTATGGGATATGCAAGTCATGTGGGTAAGATAAATTGGGTTTCTGGACAAAACTGTGGAATGCTCTTCGACTTATTTTGTGTGCTGTGTTCTTCCTCTTCTCTGCTTGCCTCTAATACTAGGTTTTATGTGTGTTTTATAGGAATTCCCTAAGTTTCATCTGTCTTTTTTTTTTTTTTTCTTTTTTTGGGTTTTTTTTCTTGTGGTTTTCTTGCTCTGGAGAATTGGTTAAGGGCTAAACATATATATAGAATATATATAGCATACCTCTTTATATGCTGTCTTGTATATCGAAGTGTGTGTGTGAGCGTGTGTGTGTGTGTTGTGTGTTGTTCCTTTTGTAATACTGCTCGTATTGCTTAGCTTATTGTTTGTTCTTGTTATTGCTGTGGGTGGTTGTTGTTCTGGTTGCGTCCTGCTGCGATTATAGTTCTCAGAGCTTGTCTTTATCACGATCGATGCTCATTGCTTTAAAGATGCCACGCCCAATGCCATAGCGCAGGTTGAACTGATCCAGGCTTGATGCACGCGGTCGATTACTGCCGCTGCCGCTGCCGCTCCCGCTGCTGCCGTTGCCACTGGCCGCGTGGCCCAATGTGGCATCGACATCGGCGCAAGCCGCACCGCCAGTGCTGGCCAGACGTTCATCCGGATCCGTTTCGCTGTGCTCCGTTTCGGTGTCGCTGAACTTGCGACGCCTGCGCAGGAATGTGCTGCACTGCCGCAGCTCGCCCAAATTGTCGGAGAGCGAAAGGCCGCGCTTGCGCTCCTGCCGCTCCATTTCGGCCGCCAGCATTTGCACCTCCCAGTCGTTGTGGCCGGCGCTGGTGGCGCCGCTGCTGGTGGCCGCCGTGACCAGCGCCGCGCCGCTCAGCTCATCCTCCGCCTCCTCCTCGTCGTCGTCATCGTCGTCGATGTCGCCGGCAATGTTTAGCTTGCTCGACGACGAACTCGAGCTGGAGCTCTCGCCAATGTCCAAAATGACGCTGTCCGACAGACGCGTCAAATTGCCCGTCACATCGGAGACCATCATGCCGCTGCCGCTGCTGCTGCTGGCCACGCCCATGCCAGAGCCACCGCCGCTGCTGCTGTCGGCAGCGCCTCCTGCCATGCTGCTGCCACTGGCAGTCCCATGCTCAAGCCAGTCGCGATAGCCGGGCAGAGCGCCCGCCCGGCTGCTGTGCCGCCCATTGCCATGCGGCGTATAGAAGCTGGGCTGGCTCTGGGCATGCCGCGTCGTCAATGTGCCCGGCCCGCTGTAGTAGCTGCTCGGGCAGTTGAGCGCATTGGCGGAGGCCGCATGATGCCGGCTGGGTCCAGGCGATATGCTGCGCCGACCGCCCTGGATGGGCGGGGACGAGGTGAACACAGTGTCCAGCGAGTCGCCGCGCTGCCAAACGAAACGCAGAGGCACAGAGATAGGAGAGAGAGAGAGAGAGAGAGAGAGAGAGAGAGAGAGAGAGAGAGAGAGAGAGAGAGAGAGAGAGAGAGAGAGAGAGAGAGAGAGATAGGTCACTATTAACTATCACGTTCCATTTGAGGTTAACATGTACTTTAACATGTGGTTAAAAGATAATACTAATGCAACGTTGCCAGCTGTCAATGTTTGACACATATGGCAGTATTGAGTTTTACAAACTCCAATTTTGCTTGACGGGAGCAAACATTTAATATTAATTGGCAATCTGGCAACGCTGGCAGTGCTGCTTATATATAGAAAGCGCGCAGGTAAGCGAACTAACCATGAAGAGCAGCTCGGCCGAGGAGCCCGAACTGCTATTATCCTGCTCAGCCGGCTCGTCATCATCCACGGAGAGCTGAGGCAGCTTCTCCCGCTTAATGCGACGCGTCGGGGTTGCCATCGTTGATTTCTGTTCGATGGAGCGCAGCTTCAGCTGCAGCTGGGCAATGATCGCGTCCCGGCGTCTCACCTCGCCGGCCATGTTCGAGAATTGCGATTCGAGCTTTGAGTGCATTTCGTTCATGTGCGTCTTGATCACGTGATTGATGCCGCTGACTATCTGATTGAAGTAGTCCTGCGCCTCTGGAAAGCCTTGAATTCAAATTGTATTTTGAGGTTAGTAAGTGCGAACACCCGGGTGGCAACCCTGTGCGTGTCTGTGGTACAGTTGTGTACGGACGACGGCCCGACGGACAAGTGAGAGGCGCCACTATGCGCCCGTGTGGGTAAGTCTGCGTGGGTTTGTGTGTGCGTGTGTGTGTTTGTGTGTGTGTGTGTGTGTGTGTGTGTGTTAGTGACAGAGAGAGACAAAGATAATAATCTGGCTGTAAGTGTCAAAGTGATTTGCAGTTGTGGTTGTAGTTGTTGTTGTTGTTATAGCTGTTGCTGTTGTTGTCGTGTTGTTACCAAACGATTAACAAATTAGGTAATGCATACATACGCAAGTTACAGTTATTTACACACATTCCCATACAAATTACAGCGCTTCCTTGCGTTTCCGTCATGGAAATCAATGAAGATCAACGATAAATTTTTGTTTCTTTCTTGCTTTCTTTTACGTATTTACAAAACAGTTAAAAGCTTCGTGTATGTGTGTGTGTGTGTGTGTGTGTGTGTGTGTGTGTGTGTGTGTGTGTGTGTGTGTGTGTGTGTGTGTGTGTGTGGGTGTGTGTGTGTGCTGGTTGCATGCTGAACGATCGTACGCCGTCTTCGTTGTTTCATTCCATTGCGTTCCAAAGCGTGCGTGCGCGTGCTTCGATAAGTTTCAAGCTCAATATCGATATCAATATCGATAACACAATCGTTGACGATATCAATATCGATGACGAGCTCAAACGTTTACGGGCTGAAAATGCTTTTGTGTCTGTGCAAATTGTGTTCTTAAACCAATACAGTTAGAATTCTTTCTCTTGAGTTGAGACTTAGTTTTATATAGTTCGTTTATACTCGAGACAAATGATAAATATGCATATCAATAATTCTATAAAGCGCTTAAATAGACGATTTGGACTCTAAGGTTGTTGCTTAGCTGAAGGTGTTAATAATACCTGAGCTTAACCTGGCCAATACTTACAAATACTTTATAAAACTAATAGAGGTATAAAGCTTCAAGGTATTCGATAAATTATAAGGTGCTATCAACTCTTAACCTAGCATAAGCATTCGAAACTTTAAGCAAGAATATCTTAAAAATACCAAATAGTAAATGGTAAAAGATGACATGGCATCATGCATAAAGAGAAATGCACAAAGGCTGAATAGAGCCATATATACTTAGATACAGAGATTTATATATATATATATAGAGAGAGAGAGAGACAGAGAGAGATAGAGAGCGAGTGAGAGAGATAGCGAGAGGGAAGCAAAGCGAAGCGTAAGAGTTTTGTATAGTGTGATTTTAGGCGCTGCAAGAGGCATGCAGACTGCGTCGACCTGATTAACATTAGGGGTATTCAGCAATACTAAAAAGTATCGATAACCAAAAAGTATAGATTACAAACTAAAACTTCGCATTGCTTGCACTTATATGTATGCAGCTAAATTATGTAAATATTTTTTAAAGGAAATGAAACGAATTAAAATGCTGCTGGAATACCCCTAGTGTAGCACAATGGATGTATTATCTAATTGCTGAGTGTTAAGGGGCACATTGTGAGCTTGAGGGGGCGAGGGTGAAGCGTGGTTGCTCTGACTTGGACTCCAAATACTCGTATCGTATATATATATATATTTATATTGGGTAAATATGGGAGAGATGTTTGCAAAAGTACGCCCAACGTAATTACCTTCCAATTTCGGGACCTGACCCGCCTGACTTGTGGCATTCATCGTGTTCTGGCGGAGCTGCAAATTCAAATTCAAATCTGTGGATTGTGCATGAAATTCGGTATTTTGTGAGAGTATCTGGTTCGACGCGGAGCACTCGACCACATATGAGGCGGTTGCGGATGCGGATGTCGATGCGGATGCGGACGCGATTGATGCTGAGCCGTTGCCAACGCCAGCGATAACGCCGCCGCCCAGCTGCGTCTCAAATGCGAAACATTCTTGCGGCGAATTCGTTGGCGTTACCAATGCCAACGTCGGCGACCAGACAGACGGATCTGGCAGCATTATGCTTGCTGGCCGTACCGTTGTTGGCGTTGCCATATTATTATCCGTACCGTTACCCGTAACCGTGACCGTACCGAGCGTGAGCGCGTTCGCGTTCGCGTATTGCGAATTGTTTGGGCAGGCGACAGCACCACCGAGGGCAGCGAAGTGCAGCTCCTCTTTGGCACTGGGGGGCGGGCTGGAAAGAGTTGAATGGAAGGTTACACTCTTCAAGAGCTTACTGTGCCTGGCCACGTACCCTTCCAAGGTCGGCTCCATGAGCAGCCCCCTCGATGGTGCACTACTGGCCTTGGCATTCGCCTCGTCTTGGGCATCACCATCGGCTGCGACACCACCACAACCACCAGCTTGATCAGCTGCACCACCCTTCTGCAGCTTTTTCAGTATGCTCTTCAGTTTGCGCCGTTCGACGGTCTCATTCGATTCCGGGCTGAGGGGCATGTACTCCAGCTGGTGCGCATGCGCCTGGGCGTGCGGCTTAGAATTGCTATCCGATGCGGATGTATTGGTCGAAATGGATGTGGAGCTGGTGGTGGACTCGTAGGCGCTCAGAAACTGTGAGTAGATGCCGGAGGTGTCGCTATAGCAGCGATATAATGACTCCGTAATGGGCACTTCGTTGTTATTGCTGCTTGACTTGGAGCAGTCCAGGCTGAAGCTGCGCGTCTGCAGCGCTTTCTCCAGTTCCGCTAGCTTCTGGCGCTCATTCAGTATCTTCAGCCGTTTAACGAACGGCAGTCCACAATATTCCGGCGATAGATCGAAAACACTTTGATAGAGCTTCCGGCCGGTTGCCTCAGCCTCGGGCAGCTTCTGTTCCGGTTTCTGCAGTCGTAGGCATTCGCGTGTGCTGCTCAATGTGCTCCGGGCGCTCGACGAGCACGTGCTCGAGCTGGAGCCATGGCCATGCCCATGACCCTGACCGTGACCCTGACCGTGACCATGTGCGTGACCGTGAGCGTGACGCGGCGAGCGGGAGCTGCGCGCACTGTGATGTCGCGGTCGAGCGTTTACCGTGCCCTCCATGTGCTGCGGTATATTGCTTAACGAATAGTTCTTTAGCGGCGTTGCCAGATCGTCTGGCGAGCAGTTGTTCAGGCTCGTGTAGCTGGCCGACATCAGTGTGGCCAGCTTCAGCTTGGACCAGGGCTTGATGGGCGTGCCATCCGTATCCGTATCCGATTGCAGCGGTGTGACCAGCATCTGGGACGGTTTTATCACTTTCCTCGACATGCCGGCGACTCTCGGCTGGCCACCAGCCACTGCACCGGCCGCCGGCTCCAACGGTGGCAGCCCTGAGCTGGCATGCTTGGCCACCACAGCCAGCGATTTGGGTGGCTCCTTTTTGGCTATGGCGCCGGTGGTGCTGGTGGTGCTGACGGTGATGCTGCCGCTTGCCACGGTCGGCACCGCGCCCTGCAGCTGTTGTATCTTCTGCTTAAATGAGACCTTCATGATGGGCTTGATTTGGGCGACGGTCAGCGTTTGAGCTGTGCCTGAACCACCTGTTGCACCACCTGTCGCACCAGCTGCTGCTGCTCCGAAGTCCACCTTGCTGCTGATGTTGGGCGGCGTGTGTGCCTAGGGGGTTAGTTAAAAGATGGAATTAATATGCTGCTGCCTTGCAAATAGGGTGGATCAAAAATGAATCATTCTATGCTCGAAACTGTGGTGCTTGATATTGAAAGAGTGGTTCGGCTTTACCATGACGACGCCGACGGACTCGCTGATCGCGTTCGTTTGTGGCTCGTTTTTAATTTTCAACTGCTGCAATCTCTGGATCAGGGGAAAGCCTTCGTTAAACTCGCGTTCGGGCTCTTCCTGTATCGATTCCTGCGGCGATAACGTACACGTTACATGTGAGTGAGGTGGAGATTTCTGTGGTGGTGTGGACTTAACAGCTCGCTCTTCGCGATCCTAGTGCAAGACACATAAAGACACATACAAAAACTACTATTTAGGAGCCGGGGTTCATTACATACAACACGAATTTTGCTTTTGGATTAAGCTTTCTTTCTTTTGGGCTTTAAGCTTAATTAAATTAGGTACTAAATCAAAAAGTACAAATCCAATAATCATACATTTTTATAAACTCTTCGCTGAGTATGCAAGATGCGGTGTGGTATGGTGTGATGTGGTGTGGTGTGATGTGGTGTGGTGTGGTATGGTATGGTGTGATGTGGTGTGATGTGGTGTGGTATGGTGTGGTATGGTGTGGTATGGTGTGGTATGGTGTGGTATGGTGTGGTATGGTGTGGTATGGTGTGGTATGGTGTGGTATGGTAAGGTTTAATGTAGTTGAATGTGGAATGTTATAAAGATGGCGAAGTGTGGTGTGAATGAAAAGTGCGGTGTGTTCCCTATGGTGTGGTGTTGAAAGGTGTGTTGTGTTTATGCATTTAAGTTGAGTTGAATATGCTGGAGAGTGGTGTAAGTCAGTACAATCTGATTCAATGTGGTAGGGTATGGACCAAATTTAAATGTCTAGTAAGTAACGCTGTTGTGTTTGTGTTTAAAACTGTGGTGTGTTTCTGTATGATATGGTGTATAAAAGGATGCTGTATATAGGTATAGAGTAGGAAGAGTAGTAAGGATATTTAAGTTGGCTTCAGTTAGTATTGAATTGTGAGGTGTAGTTAACTGTGGTGGGACCTCACATACTGTTCTGGTGAAATTCAGTATGAATAAGTAACTATGATCAGGTGTGGTTTTCTGTTACAGAAGAGTTTAGTATAGATCAGGTCAGATATGATTAAGTGTGGTGTAGTTTGTTCCGTTGTTTTTGTCTATTTCTAAAGCATGTCTTTGTCTTTTGATCAATTTGTTTACTTACAAAAATAAAATTTGAATTGAGCAACTAATTATGGGTAGTCTTACGGCAGCCGTCAAGCAAATTCCAGTTCTCTACTTGGTGTGGCGTAAAGAAAGATATATAAGAGGCTTATAAGCAGGTCCATTAACATGAAATCATAAGAAGCTGCTGCAAAATTAACTTAAATCGCGCGTTAAGGTCCTAAGCCTTCACTTAGCTAATAGCTAAATATGAATATGAATCCAATTAAAGGTATTTCAAGGGAGATAAAGAAATAGGCAGCGAATGATTTTTAACGCGAACTTTGGCATCAACTTAAAAAATAAGGACCATAATTGCATCGAATTCGTTTGAGAATTCATTCGCAAAACGTGCTTCATACAAGATTATCAATTGAATTACGAGTAGCTATTATTACAAAGGTTAAGGTGCACTAGAAGCAATTCAATATAACTATAACTTATTCAACGATACAAAGGAAAAGAACACAACAAAATGAACGAGTAACAATAAAAAGGAGAAGCAGCACTCATCGCGACTCCAAGAACTGAAGAGTGCGTATCGAGCGGGTATGCGTATTTGTGAGTACACGTGTACTCGGTATGCGTATTTATGAGTATTGGAGTTTTTCGGTAAGCGTATTTGTGAGTATACGAGTATTCGAGTGTACATTTGTGAGTATACGAGTATTCTGGTCTGCGCATTTGTGAGCATACGAGTTTTTCGATATGCGTATTTGTGGGGAAAATTCGTATACAGTTTTCCGGTATGCGTATTTGTGAGTACACGTTAATTCGGTATGCGTATTTATGAGTATACGAGCTTGTATACGGTATGCGTATTTGTGTGAGTATACTCCGGTATACGAGTTTTTATGTATGCGTATTTGTAGGTATACGAGTATTTGGGTATGCGTCTTGTCTAGTCTAGTATTTGTTTAGCTTAGTATTGGTATTTGTATGAATATCTGTTGCTTGTCTTTGGGATTAACACCATCAAAAGCTCGTGAGGTTACACAATGAGGTGAATTATGCGAATTATACGAAATTTGCGATTATGTGTTAGTTCCAATTGGAATGGTGAGTTGATCAAAAAGTTTGTGATAGAAACAGAACTGGGCGGTGGCTGTGTTGGTGGTGGCGGCGGCGGTGGTGGTGGCTGTGTTTAATGATAATGGCACTGGCTATGACAGCTATCGGGCTTGGACTTACCTGCTTCTCCTTGAGCAGGCGCAGGCGCTGCAGCAGCGGCAGGCCGGCCCCAATGGGGCTGGGCGTTTTGTCATGCAGCTCATCCTTCGCCTCGGCGCTATCCGCATCCTTGTCGTCGGAGCGCACGCGTGACATGCGTTTCAACATAATCTTGCTGCCACGCGGCGAGGTATTGTGCAGCGGTTGCATTTCCAGTGATTCATCGCTCTTGCGTGAGGTTCTGAGCGTGGAGTGCTTGGTATTCAAAAATATTCCACAAACATTTATTGCCTGCGCCGGAACTTACCTGGACTTTTTGAGCACATTGCGAAAGCCCTTCACATCGTGCTTCAGCTTGTCCACTATTTTCTTGGAGGCACTGTTCTCGCTGCTGTCGCTCTGATGCACCTGATGATGGTGCGGGTGAGCATGTGGATGATGCGGATGGGCGGCGGCATAGGCTGCAGCCTCCTTGTCACTTTGCGCCTTGGCATATTTCTTGTTCACGCAGCGCACCTCCATGAGGCGTTTGCGTCCGAGAGTCTGCAGGATTTCCTGTGCGTCCGGATAGTCTTTCATGGCGGCCAGCACGTCCTCGCGTGACAGCGAGAACAGCTCCGAGTAGCCCACGGAGCGCACATCTGCGGTGCGTCTAGAGAACAGCAAACCGAGCACGTCAGAAAATGGTGAACTAGGAGGAGGAGGAGGAGAAGGAGGGGAACTCCTAAGGATAACTCACTTGTTCAGGCCATCCAGATTGAGTATACCTATCTCGCCGAAAAAATCACCCGCCTTCATGGTGGTCAGCACCTTGCCCGTCTCGCTGAGCACCTCCAGAATGCCATCGGCTATGATGAACATTTCACGGGCCACCTCGCCCTTGCGACAGATGGAATCGCCCGGCGTGAAGATATATGCCTTCATTTTCAGCACCAGATCGTGCAGAAACTCCGGCTGGCACTCTTGGAATATGGTCACCTTCTTCAATACGCTTAGGTTAACATGTAAGGCCAATTCGGTTTTCAATTTATCGGGCAACAGGCCCAACGCAGTGTTAATATCCCCGCCGCCCTGTATTCGACCCCGCGACCAGCTATAGTCATACCAGCGCAGCACCCGCCGCTTCATTCCGCCGGGCACCTGTGGGTTGCCGTCGTAGGACGTGTTAGTTGGGGCTATTGATGGAGCAGCGAGCACTTACCTTGTGATGCCTCATGTAGGTCTTGGCCCCGTCGAGTAGACGCTCGAATTCCAAGCGATTGGCATTTCGATTTGTTATCACATTTCCCACTTGGCCCACAATAGTCGCAAAGATAAAAACCCCAATCAAATAGCTAACGATCGTAAAAATATATCTGCGGGTAGCGGAAAACAAAGATCGGGGATTACCATACGCAACAATTAGCTAATGGGAGAGCTCTTATGCATGCGAGAGTCCAGACAGCCTAGTTGATTACGATTTGTGAGAGCAGCTTTCATTTCGCGTATCTTTCTTAATATTTCTATAATTATTATATTTTTAATTTATCCAAAAAAATATACACAAATAAAATGAAAAATTCCTTTTTAAGGAAAACCTAGAAAAGTGGAGCCTATTGCTAAGAGGTCTGCGTGTTTTCTCAATTATTCTTGCTTGGCGCGTGGAACAAGGAGAAATTACCCGGCATCGCGCGGCTCTAACGAAAAATTGTAAGCAATTACATCAAAAAGAGTATTATCCAATGGCAACTAATAAGCCCATATACTCGATTTTGTTCAGGAAAACACTGCGATTAAAAGTATTTTTCAAATGTTGCCATGTCCTTCTGGTTGCATTTTCATCCTCCTTCTCTCTCTCTCTCTCACTCTCTCTCTCGTACTCTCTCTCACTAACACTCTCTCTCTCTCTCTCTATATTGCTCTCTCTCTCTCTCTCACTCTCTCTCTCTCTCTCTCTCTCTCTCCCTAATTGTCTCTCTCTAACTCTCACTAACTCTCTCTCTCTCACACTCCATCCCTTTCTCTCTCTTTCTCCCTCTCTCTCTAACTCTCATTCACTCTATAATTCTCTCTCTCCCTCTCTCTAACTCTCTCTAACTCTCTCTTACTCTCTCTTTAACTCTCTCTCTCTAACTCTCTCTCTAACTCTCTCTCTAACTCTCTCTCTCTCTCTCCCTCTCTCTCTCTCTCACGAACTCTCTCTTCCTTTTTCCTTCTCTCCCTCAGTAACTCTTACTCTCACCCTCCCTCTTTCTCACTCTCTCCTGCTCTCTCACTCTTACTCTCTCTCACTAACACTCTCTCTCTCTCTCTCTATATTGCTCTTTCTCTCTCACTCTCTCTCTCTCTCTCTCACTCTCTAATTGTCTCTCTCTAACTCTCACTAACTCTCTCTCTCACACTCAATCCCTTTCTCTGTCTTTCTCCCTCTCTCTCTAACCCTCATTCACTCTCTCCCTCTCTCTAGCTCTCTCTAACTCTCTCTTACTCTCTCTCTAACTCTCTCTCTAACTCTCTTTCTAACTCTCTCTCTCTCTCTCCCTCTCTCTCTCTCTCTCACGAACTCTCTCTCCCTTTTTCTTTCTCTCCCTCAGTAACTCTTACTCTCACCCTCCCTCTTTCTCACTCTCTCCTGCTCTCTCTCTCTCTCTCTCTCTCTCTCTCGTTCTCTGTCAAGACTCTGCTCGCTTGCAAAAGCACAATCAAAGTTTTCGAAAGCACATTTTCAATTGTTTCTTTTTTGTTAAGTGAATGTTTAGAATCAAGTTTAGAAACAGGCTTTGGAAATTGTGAGCGTTAAAATATCATTGGAATTGTTGAAGGCTGTCGCACGCTTTCGAAAACTTTGATAATAAATCGATATCATGTTATTTTCTTAAAGTCCTTTAGCCAAGGCTTTGATCATGATGATATGCAACATTTGTCATCCCCAAAAGAGAATTGTTGTTTTTTTTTTTTGTTGTTAATACACAAAACGAAACGAACTGGTGGACAGCCCCCAACAAATAGCATATGATATTTGAAGCACACTATGTTTAGATACGTTTGCGATGATGTTGTTAGGATCATACCCATAGCTAGAGCCAAACTGTAGCAGTCGTGATTTGATGCCACGCCTTGGTATTGATCGGGGGCCGTCCACCGAAAAGTTCGGTCTGTTTTTATTGTTTGTTTGTGGTATGCAATGAAAACGAAGAAACGAAGACAACCCGCCCCAGAGATGTCAAGGATTTAGCTGATCCTTAAAGGCTGCCAGGCAACGTCTCATACTCACTCTGCATTCGTCTCTGGCGTCGGCAGATCCCCAATTGTGGTCAGCGTCAGGGTGGACCAATAAAGGCTGCCCAGATATTTGCGCGTCAGCGTCGCATAGTCACCCGGTCTATAGGGATAGACCCAATCACCCTAATATATATATATATATAAATAAATATACTTATATATAGAAGAGGCTTATGTGGGGCTTGGTTTGGAACTTACCTGAAAGCCCTCCGCTTCGGAGAGCAAAAAATAGAAACAACCGAACCAATGGGCCAATATTAACAGGATATGAATTAGGTTAACAACGCGCCATAAATTTGGCCAAACTGTTCTACTCTCTACGATGTAATAAAATCTCACAGATCGATATACCTGAAACATGATTAAAGTGAATTAAATAGGCTCTTCTTCGTCGCATACTCACTCACTCGCTACTCACTTTAAAAAAGCGCGTAAAACGCAAAAGCGGATGTGTGCCCATCTTCAACTGGAGCAGATCCAATGGTATCAGCGCTATCATATCAAAGATGAACTCACGCGAGTGCACATAGTGACAGGCCAGCTTCCTGTCATCGTATACCTAGAACATAAATGTACCGGGGATTAATGCCCTCGCCAGTTGTACCTATATATTGTATGATCCGCTATGTGTACTCACCATTAGGCCCTGCTCCAGATAGCCTGTGCGTAATTGAACTATTATATCTAAGATAAATACAACATCTGTCATTGAATCGCAGATGAGCCAAAAGGTAGGCACAGATTGCTGTCAGCCAAATTGCAAAAGTTCACAAAAAAACAAAAAAAACAAAACCAAATCAAAAAATAGAAACAAAGAATAATAATTTCGAAAAATTAGTTGAGATTGTCAATTAGTGCTCACGGCTGTGCATAAAACAAAGCTCGGGTCAAGGACAATTATTTTAGCAATGCATTTCACAATTGCAAATGAGTCCGAGGTGGGGCAGGGGCCACCTTCGCAAATGGCAAGCTGACAAAAAAAAGTGAGGCCTCTCGAGTAAAACAACAACAGGCACAACAAAAACGAGCCGTGCCACACATTACGCTCTAAAGGTCAACGACGACGAGTGTATCACATGCCATGCCCCCTTTGCCCTGCCTCTCAAACAAACAAAAAAAATGAAATAAAAAAAGGCCCGCCAAATGTTATCCACATTGGCTTTATTTTTTGGCAACCCTTGGCAGACTTTAATCTGATGACAAACACCAGCTAACTGGGCCGTGAACAAACATTTGCCCAGCTCCAAGAACAAAGCGTTCCCACTAACTAACCAGAGAATAAACCCTCGACCCATCGAATCCTCGACCCAGCGACCACTTGGCTCATGAGTTGCCTGCGTGTCTTTTAATTGAGTCATTACGAAGCGCTGGTCACAAAAAAAAATATATATATATATAAAGAAACAAATAAAAACCGATTCCTGATAACAAGTCGCCGCAATTCAGACTAGAGTATACCCTGTTTATGTAGCGGCAAAATTTGCAAAAAGCTTCGTAATATTCCATGCCAAATATTAGTCCTAGACCATCTTGAACGAGGCTCATCAATGGATCTCCCAGCTGTGCCCGGGCCGCGTTTTCTCAAATGAAGCCGATCAGAACGAAGGAAAAATTTGTTTTTCCGCGTTTCTTCCACACTTACGGGTGGAATTATCGTACGATAGATTTCTGAATGGGTTTCACCTTGAAAGCCTGTCAATAACTTAATTTCGCCAGATCTGGTTCCGGTCCTTAACTTATTCCTTCCTCTTATCTTACGCTAAGACTATTTCGTTTCGTTTGTACTTGGACATAGCATAAGCACCAGCTTGTAGGCGTGCAATATATATTAACTTGTAGGATATCAGCAAGCCGGAACACAAGTCCAGCCCAAGGCTTAGCTAAATAAATTATCAGAGCCCGGCAAAGGTTTTAAGGCTAATCAGAGACCACCTTTTCTTACGTTTAACAGTATTACCTTGCCTTCAGCTAGTTAAGTTATTAAACCCACTTTTAAAAGGAGCCAAGGACTCGTCGGAGTTGCCTTTTATCCTCTTTTGCTGAAATACCTAATAAACTTCATTGTTTGAGGAAATTTTATGGCCGTTGGGCATTATTATTAGGCAGCAAGTCAACTCATCTTACAAAACTTGAAGCATTATGACAAAAGGTGTTTTCTTTCCTAAAGCAGGGACAGGAACAGGGACAGAGACAGGGCGAGGCCGGGTGGCGGGGGGCAGGAGCAGGTCAAAGAAGTCGGGGCATTGGGGCATTGGGAAAAATAAAGAAAAGTCGACACACAAAGGATATTTGACATTAATGGGCTGGCGAGTCAGTTTTTGTAACTTACCTGCAGTTCAGGAAAGCTCTGCCTCACAATTAGGGTCCATAGATTATAGAGAACACATATAGTTAACATCATTAACCAATAGAAGTAAAAATTTTCATCTGGATTAACAACGGAGCGTCGTTTCTGCAGATAGCGTCGTCTACGCTTAACCGTTTTGTCGACGTCACCAGAGGCACTTTCTGAACCCGTGTCTTCAACAGTTTCCTGAAATGGCAACGAAATGACAATTATGAAATGAGCTAAGCCAACGTTTTACTATGAACGTTGTATTTCACCCGCAAAGGTGGATTTCACAAAGTCAATTTGAAGGGAAAAATGTGAAATTTCGATCATTTTCAACCCGGAGGAGTGGATTTGCGCGCATTGTGTGAAATACGGCTCAAATACATCAAAAGAAAGTTTGAAGCCAATCGCATGTGAAAAAAAAGAAAAAAAATGGAAACTATACGATTCCACCCATTTTTAGGCTATTGAGTGAAATTGCAAGGAACCATTTTGCAGATGTGAAAATATGCTCACCTGTGTTTCGGGTATCTGTCTAGTTGAGAAACGCTTCAGGAATGAGTCTTCGCGCTTGAGCGGTGGTTTCTTCTGTATGGCCGATGAGATTTGTACGGTGGTGCGCAGTTTCATCCAGCGTTGGTTCGAGCGTGTCCTGTACGAGGATATGCCACAAAAGACACACGTTCAAAGATCACAAGTCTTCGATAAATCGAACAACTCTGCGTAAACTAAACTACAACTAAATGCTACAGCTGGGTTAAAACTCAAAATATCAAGCAACTACAGGATCGGGGAAAGTTATCGGTTAGATCGATAGAGGTATAGAAAGAAAGAAAAAGAGAAAAAGAGAAAGATAGATAGAGTAGAGAGTAAAATGCAACAGAGCTGAGAGCTAAATGCAAAAGCGTGCGTTATACGTTTGAGGTTAGGTTTGGTTTAATTTTGGTTTTTTTTTTTTTTCTTTTTTGCTAGGCACTACAACTAGGGTGCTCTACTTGCAATAAGATCATAACTTACGCAACACACGGAAACACTTACGCAATGCGTGGTAGGAGCAATAAACATTCATTAAACGGTAAACCCAAAAACCGTAACGTTAACGCACTTAAACATGGCACGCAACGATATGGCAACGCTAACGTCTAACGGGCAACGGGTAACGGGCAACGGGTAACGGGCAACGGTTAACGCTTAACGGTTACAGACACACACATAGAAAAGCACGCACTAAAACAGATGTAGATGTGGTCAGGTGCTGGTGTTATGTTGGGGGCGGGGTTGCAGGAGGCATCCTGAACGGAGACAACTGACAGCTGACTGGGCAACGTTTGACGTGGCTGTAGTTGGAGTTGGAGTTGGAGTTGGACCTGGAGCTGGAGTTGGGGCAATGGGATGTGGGTGTGGCACCAACAGCCAGCTGCGTGTCTCCGTCTCCGGCTTCCTCGACGTCTGCCATCTACGTTTTAACGGCTCTAACGGCAATCAGGCATGCAAAAACGGCAAAGTATTTAATTTAACTTCATCTTCTTGCTTCACTTTAGTATTTTACGATTTAAGCGTAGTTTGTTTAAGTATAGACACACAGAATGATAGATCTCATGAAGGTTGAAAGCATTAACATTAAGCATAACATGCAGCGCGAAACAATTCGAGCAATTCAGGGAAAATTCAGAGAAATTAAAAGCACGAGGCTGTTAAATTAAACAGTTGAGAAAAGAAATGAAAGTGGAAACAAATAGAATATTAAAAGCCAGTCGGGGTAACGCCGTAGTTTTCGTTTAAGTTTCATTTTCATGACTCGGCCAGAGAGAACAATTTCCTTAAAATCTGGAATATTTTTGGCTGTGAAAAATGAGGCCAATGTCTGGAAAGGCAGACAGAAAATTTGTCCAGAACATGCTAAAAGCTCTGTACAACAACAAAAAACGAACAAAAGTGCAAAAACAATGAAAAATACTGAAAAGAAATCAATGCATGAACAGAGTGCAACAGTCGAGCAAGCACGACTAGCAGATACGCTGTACCAGGTTTCTTAAGAGATCAAATATTTATGGGCTTAATATTCGACATATTCGACAAGAGTTTGGCTTGATTTTGTAAATTATTAATTATTTGAGCTGTGCTGGAAAGTAAAAAGTGCCTTATGCCAAATTTGCTGGCTTGAACAGTGATAAATTGAGCTTAGAAAGAGCATTAAAAATTCATTAAATTTAAGTCTATCTCTCAAATTCTCCTGGAAAGTCGAATAAAATATATTTTGATTTTCGTTGGGTTTTCAAG